>NC_071547.1:3070527-4270527 GCF_026979565.1 Vidua chalybeata | reverse complement strand
GCTCCCAGACCTACAGCCCCCTGGTGCCCCATAGCCACTTCCCCAGCCTTCCTCCCCTTACAGCCCCCACGGCCCCGAGCCTCACAACCCCCACCACTGCCCGGCCCAGCTCAGCCCCTCACAGCCCCCAGCCATGCCAGTCCCCTCTCGTAGCCCCCGATGCTGCCCAGCCCCTGCCTTTTGATGCTGCTGGGCTGAGCCAGGCCTGGGTCTGTCCTGTCGTCCCTCCCACACACAGCCCCGTTCCCCTGTGGCTGTCCCCCATTCCAGCCCTCAGCTGGCAGGGAGCCTGAGTTCCCTAAACCCTGGGGCAGCCTGCTTCACCTCTCTCTGGGCAGAGTGCTGGGCCTGGACCTTGTCCCTGTGTGGCATCCCACAGCTGCCATCACCTCCTGCCGCAGGGATGCTCTGTTTTGCCCTGTGTTATCCCTCTGTCCCTGCCATGGCACCACATCTGCTGCAGCTCCTGCCCCTCAGGTAGCTCACACCAGCCCTTCCTCAAGGTGACCATTGTCAGTTCTCCAGGAGCAGCTCCCATCCTGCTCCACCCCATACCTGTGCCACTCCTCACACCTCCACCGTGCTGCTGCCCTCTCCTTCCCCCAGCTCTGCTGCTCCAGCACCTGTGCCTGCCACTTCACCTGCCCCATGGTGCCATCCGTGTCCTGCTGGCCTGGCACTCTGCATGTCCCAGCTCTGCTGCACACCCCCTCCACTCCTGTGCCCCAGAAATGCCCTCTCCTGCCTCTGCCCAGCCTTGGGCTTCTGCTTCCCCCCCCCCAGCTCCCACGTGCCATCCAGACACAGCTGCACCTGCAGTTTCTATTTCTTCTCACCTTTTTCCCTCCCAACCCATCTCCTTTGTGACCCTCAAAGACAGGCCTGGTGTTTCTCTGCACATCCTCCCCGTGCATCCCTCTCCCCCCATGCTTCTTTCCTTTGATGTTCACTGCCCTTGGCTTCGCTCTGTCCCCACTCCTGCCAGGTAAACAATCCTATTTGTCACCTGTCAGGTCCCTGTGACTCCCCCGATTAGCTGCTCTGAGGGGGGAGCAGGAGGGGGGGCCACAAATCTCCCAGGTTCTCCCTGGCCCCAGGGGCTGCAGGGGGTCCCTGGCTGCAGAGACCCAGTTTGGGTCACGCCGTGCCAATTGAGGAACTTGGAGATGTGAGTTGCACTTTTTGATGGAGTTTTCTGAAGGAATTTTGTGGGATCTGGTTTAGACAGAGTCTTAAACAAGACCTAGTGGCCACCCAATCTAGAGAGATGAAAATGTGCTGTAACCCCAGAGCAGGCAGTGGAATTAGGCTGGATTTAACTGGTGCAGGAAGGAGAGGAGTCAAAACAGGCCTTGCCATATACCCCTGTCTTAGGCATTGCTTTGTGTCAGAGCTGCTGCTAGTGATTGTATTTTCTGTGGGGTCACCATACAATTCTCCTTTTTCCTCCCAAAAATGCTGCCCCAAATTTGCCACCAGGTGTTGTCCATGGTAGGGCACTTCTGCCACCTGTACCCACAGCTCAGCTGTGCTGTGGTGGCTCCCAGAGTAAGAGACTGAGTCCTGTTAGAACGGTCTCTTCTGACATGAAATATCATAAAATTATGATTTCCAGATTCAGCATGTTGATTTTGCAAAGTTAATTTAAAGAAAAAATCCCATAAAAAAATGCCAGCCTGCTCCTGGTCTTTTAGGATCTTTCTTGCAAGGAAAACCTGGGCTCATTTGGGCTTTTAGCTGAATAATTACTAGAAGATATTTTAATGGGAAATGGTGACCACACGTCCTTGCTAATTGTGACTGTGCTACTGTGGCCTCTCCTAACTCAGGAACCCAAAGGAATTTATAAAATGGTTGCTGCTGCCTTGACGTAGTGGGCCATAAATTCTTAGGTGAGCGTGGTTCACACCCACTCGCAAACTTGCCCTGCTTGTGCATCTCCCTTCCACACATCTCCCACTCCCTGTGGTCCTTCAGAGGGGCCACGCTCAGCACAGTCCCCAGGGAGGGACGTGGCAGTGCCTGGTGGGGTCTGGCCATGGTGGGATGAGCACCTGCAGCTCCACAGCATCACCACAGTGTGTGGTGCACCCCAAACCCTGCCAGCTCCCAGGGGTGAGTAGGACAGGGCAGGAGGGCTCGGCGTGGCAGCCTTGATGCTGCCTTGCTTTGGTTTTCCTGCAGTTTTTAGTAGAAAATCCAGGGAAAATCAGCTTTGGGAACAGCTCAGCTCCTGCAGGAGAGGAGCCCACGGCAGCTCCAGGCCCAGCCCTGCTGCTGTGCCCCAGCTGACGACATGCAAGAGTCATCATCCTCACAGTCACGTTTGTTTAAAAAGGAAAAAAGTTTTTCTTCCCTTTGTTGCTACGTGACGGCCCCAAACAAACAGGAGGGTGACCCTGCAAAGGTCCCAAACCTGCCAGACCTTCCCAGGGCTGGGGGATCTGCCAGTGGGGCCACTGGAACTCGGGGTGCTCTGGGGCCCTGCCTGCAGCCCAGCTCTGCACTATAAACAGACTAAAAATAGCCATGGTATGCTCCTCACCCTCTGCTGGGTCAGTCGGGACAGCCTTGTGCATCTCCCTTCCTCCAAATGGCCACAGTTCCAATATCCGGCCTCTGCTGTTGCATTTGAAGGATTTTTTTCCCCTGGCTTTACTTGGTTCTCACAGATTGTCAGCAGAGCAGCTCCTGTGCCCTCCAGCCTCCCAAATCCTAACTTGAGAGGATGGGGAGCAATCCAGGTCCTCTCACCCTTCCAAAGCTCCAGTCTTGAACATTTGAAATGATGCAATTTGCTTATTTTTAACTTGTACAAAACCACCTGGAAACAGGTAACTCTTACAGGGACCCTTATTTGATGTGGGTTCTGAGCAGCGCTGTAGGAAATACCAGGATGTTCCCCACGTGTCAGCACTGATGGAGCCTGATTCCTGCAAGCCTTGTGTCCCTCCAGCTTTGTCAGGATCGGGTGTGTTGTGAGTGTGAAGGATTTCCTGTAAGGTCCCTGCTTTGCTTTTTGGGCTCAAATCTTCTCCCCAGCACAGCCCTGCTCTCCAAGGGGATGCTCCCCCCCTCCCCCCTTTCTTCTCTGTATTCATGCAGGACCAAAGCAGAACTATCTCAAAACCTGTTCTTTTGGTTTCTTTTTTTTTTTTTTGTCAGCTCTGGCTGCAATTAGCCCGAACTCTGCTTTTCTTTAATAAGGAATTTTGTCTAGCAGCTACTAGGGAATTTGAAGGGGATGACTGAAAAGCATGACTCTGAAAATGCTTGGTTTTGGAAGCTGAGGTCACACTTCTCTTTTGAAGAGACTCAGTAAAGTGTAGTGTCACCTGAACAGCCAGATTTGCTTCCAAGGGACTTCCTACAAGTGCCTGGTGCAAAAGTGCCCCTTTTAATCCACACCTGCCACCAAAGCGGCGTGTTCCCCAGGAAGGCAGCAGGCAGAGGACATGCATTGTCCCACCCTGGGGACACGTGTGCCATCATCCAGGTGGAAGTGGCCTCCTTGTCCTGCCAGTGAGTCCTGGAGCTGGGACAGTCCCAGGGAGCACTTTTGGCTGTGTCCATGTGCTTGGGACACCCCAATTCCCAGTTCTTTGTGCCCAGCCGTGGCTGCCAGCTGCTGCCCTCACGTGTGTGCGCAGTGGGAGCGAGGTGTGCGCCCCGGTGACGTCGGGGTTGGCGCTCTTCAAAGCGCTCTGCACTCCAGGACCAGCTTGCAGGATTAGGACCTAATAGCTTTAAAATCCCCGTGAGCCCCTTTGTCACCCGGCGCCGGGTGCTGGTGGCATACAGGACTAGGGAGTCTCATTTATCCCTGGCCCCGGGAAGAAAAATCCCACAGGAAGCAGCCCCTCACACCCTGCTGGTGCAGGGATTTTATTTACAGGTGTAATGTACAAACAACCAACACATAACTCTCTTGAATCCTTTTCTCCCCTCAGGCGGAGGTCGGCAGTGATGAAGAGCGTAGACTAAATGTGAGGTAAGCTGAACTTTTGGGCTCTAAGTTTCCACTGTTGTTAATTGTCCTGATCCCACAGAGACCCCCATGCCTAGAGGAGGTGGTGTTGTCTGCAGAGAGCTGAACCTGGGGATACTCTCTCCCTCATCAGTTTTAAGATGAGCATTTAACAAGACAAAAGAATAAAAGAGAGTTTGTGATCCTTTTTCCCCTCGTGGGAAGACACTGGAAAATTACTGGTCAGCTTTGGCCACAGCACTTTAGTGTTATCACAGCATCTCTGGCTCTGCTGCTGCTCCCTGAGGCTGGGGCTCCACTCGGGAAGGGGGCTCTGCTTCCTCCCAGGGGGGGGAGGGGAGAGCTCTGCTCATTCCTAGGTGTTATCTACCAGGAATTTGCCTCCCTGAGGTCGTGCAGAGCCACTATGTTCATGTGAGGGTAAGAAAAGGCTGAGCTGTCCTGCCAGAGAAGAGAGAGGCTCCTCTTGCTGACACTGTGCAGATCCAAAGTGGTGACACGAGCTCGTGTGCCGGGGCCCTGGCTAATGGGCTCTGAGTAATGCTGTGGATGGCTCACTCTAAGCCTGGCTCTTGCAGGCAGCTCTTACCCTCTAACCTGTAAACCACAGCCCAGGGGAGCAGTGTAAAGGTACAGCAGTGGTTCAGCACTCAGGCTCTTCTCCTTGTCCCTCCTTCCTGCTTTCCTTATCCTGGCTTCAGGAAAAGCAAAGCTGCTTGTGCTGCTGCTTGTACTGTGTTTGCCCTGCAAGTGAAGTCAGAGACCAGAAAGCAGGGCTGCTCGTTGGCAGAGAAGGAAATGGTTGGACTTTTTTGTTTCTGAGTTCTGGGATGGTATCTCCTGGCTGCATCTTACTGGGAGGCCTGGAATTCCATGGCTGTCCTGTCTGCACACACATAGGTTGCAGACAGAAGTGCTGTGTGTCTGCTCTGTGTGCTGTCTTGTGTGTATGGACATTTCATGGCTATCTGTAATACCATTTGAGAGCTGACTTTGTGGGGAATGGATTTTGTATTGATGAAGTCAAAATTCAGGGTTCCTTGTTCTGCTCCTTGTACAATGCAAGGCCCCAGCAGGAACCTGCTGAAGCCATGAACATCCACAGAATCCTAATTCTTGTGCTTTTCCCCATGTGGTATTAAACAGCAACATGTAACCAAACAGAATGGCAGCCTCATTTTGGATATACAGTTCTGTGCTGAAAGAGAAAATACAGCTTTATCCTCTTCACTGCAAATGTTCTCACTGTACAAATAAATCCTGGTGAGATCCTTGGATTTGTGGCCACCTTTGGTCTGTCTGGCCTCTTTGCAAGCCAGGCATGTGCATCCACCACTGATCAGAGCCACCAGGAGTGTAGATGCACTTAGACCAGGCTTAAAGGCTGATGCTTTTCCCCTGGCTGTTAAAAAATGCTGCAGCAGTGACGTTGGACACTGAGATCCCATGAGCTTCCTCTGTCCTTCAGTCTCCTGGGGCTGCTCTTCTGTATACCATTGTCAGGATAAGAATCTGGTAATTAAATAGCCAGACAGACCTCGAGAATCAGATGGCTCTCACACACAGCCTCTGCTCTCCTCAGGGGGAAACACTGCCAAGAGCTGCAGGAAATATACAGACATAAAACTGATGATAAATGGAGCTCCTGTTGGTTTGGTGGGTTGATCCTGTCCCCTTCCCACTGGCTGCTGTCCCCTTCCCTGCTCTGGTTCAATCTGCTGAGACTCTGCCCGGTGCCCAGGGGGTGGCAGAATTGTTCAACTTCATTGTGCTGCTTCTCCTCTGAAAAATCCCTGCAGGATGGCCTGTGCTGGTGTTTGTGCCTCGTTCAGTCCTGGTCTAGCCTTGGTGACAGCTGGACTTTGTCACACATGTCCTGAGCCCAGGAGTCAGCAGTGCAGCCCCTGGCTCTGCAGACTTTGGAGATCTAAGGGTGAGGGAAAAGGAAGGATTGTTGGAAACATGTCCCCAGCATGCTGCCAGCTCAAGCTGTGTTTCATCAGTACAGGAGGGCTGTGCTAGTACACATTTATGACATAATGTATTAATCTGCCTGGTGAACAATTATTTTTGTTCATTCCAAAACATTCTGGGATTTTCATTTGAGGTTGCGTAGCTGGATCTGATTCCATGAGCCATCTGATTGTTTTCTTGAAAGAACAGGTCTGTATCATGGTTTTGCACCCAGCCATGTCTTGCTGCTCCCTGGTCATCCTTCCTTATGGTTTCTGTCATTCCAAAATGCTTTTCTTTCTCCCTGGAACAGCTTCTACCCCGGAACAGATCAAGGGGACATGCTCTAGGTTCAAAGACATTGCTGTTATCTTCATTTTCTTAGATATTAATCTGCTTTAAGTCACATTGTTCTCTGTTACCAAAAATTTTGTGGAAGGTTCAACAACATAACATCCACAGTGCTTCCAACAGGCAGCCGGGAGTTTGTATTGCTCCCTGAGGGTAAAGACTCAGAGCAGAAGGAAAAAATAAGAGAACTGAGAGCCCTGTTGGGCTCAGTGGAGCCAGAAGCTGCAGGTCTGAGCTGTGTTATCAGTGTCTGCCCAAACCTTCCCTCCTGGATAATCAGGGAGATGCTGTGGCTTGATCCCTTTTTCCCCCTACTGGTGCAATGCACCCACAGTTTACTCAAATCTTTGTAAAACTGCTGTCAGGGCTAGGCCAAGCCCGTGGGAGGATGTGTTAGCCTAGACTTAAGCAGAGTCTTAAGTTCTCTGAGATCGAGTTCCGTGCAAGCTTCGTGCGTGCCGTGCCTGTGGCCTTATCTCAGCCCCAGATCCTGCTGCTCCAGCTCCGAGCAAACTCTGAGGAGATGCTATCAAGGAGGAGGCAGAGCAGAGCCCAGCTCTTTCTCAGCTGCCTGCTCTGGCACAGGGCTGGATGTGTAGTTTTTCCTTTTTGGTGTGACCCAGTTGATTCTCACCCTTGGCTGTGTGCTGGCTCTGCCACACTGAGGCAGAGGAGATGTTGTACAACCCAAATCGCTCTGTGAGTGTTGGCTGATTCTCAGATGTGGCTGGCAAACACAGCAAGATAATCACTGGTTTTAATTCCAAATATAAATAGGTTTGTTTAGCTAGTCATTCTGTAATCTTTGCCATTATTGGCTTTCCAATCACAGCCTGAATGCAGGGCCGGGTGAACGTTTTCAGACACCTTCTGCAGAGAGATAGAGGTTGAACCACTGTGGAAGGGCCTAGAAGTTAGTTATCTCCAGGCTCTGATCAAGCCTGAAGATGGTTATGAAAAGAATTGTTCTTGTTTGGCTCCTCTAAACCAAATTTTAAGAGCTGGTGAGAGCAGCTGTGGGAGGTAGAGGTTTTCAGGGTTGGGCTCGTGTACATTTGCAGGTCAGTGATCAACAGGAGGAGTCTTTGGTGCAGACAAACTCTTAACAGAGCAACAGCAGGTTTAGATTGGATATCAGGGAAAATTCCTTCATGGAAAGAGTTGTCAAGTGTTGGAACAGGGTTCCCAGGGCAGTGATGGACCCCTCATCCCTGGAGGAATTGAAAAGCTGCGTGGATGTGGCACTTGGGGACATGGTTTAATGGTAGCCTTGGCAGAGCTGCAGGAACAGCAAGACTTGATCTTGGAAGTCTTTCCCAACCTAAATAATTCCACGATCATCCCTCTGGCACACACCACAGGACACCACTGTATCTTATATCACATATGTATATATTTTATACACTTGATTTACAGTTAGTATTATATTTTAGTGCACCAAAATGATCTTTTAACACCTTGATCCTTAATTTCTTTAAGGATTTAGGAGCATGTTTTGCTGGAGCAGCACTGAGTGAATGCCTTGTACCCACAGCCGTGTCCATGGTGCCGGGCTGAGGGCAGGGAGAACGCGGGGGCAGCTGCCTTGAGGATTTATTTGTGGGGACAGCAGCTCATTACAGCCTTGACAAGTCCCTCCAGCCACTGCAGATTGATTGTGTCGCGGGGAGCTGGTGGGAGATCTCGGGGCAGAAGTTGCTGACTTCATGAAGTGTTCAAAACAGGACGCTGAATCACATCCTGGCCGGCGGCAGCATCCTGCCTTAGCGTGCTCCGTACAATGGGGAGGCACCGGCCCAGCCCCCGGCCCTCGGGAGCTCTCAGCCCGGAGGCGTGGCCCTGGAAGCTCAGGAAGGTGTAATTAGACCTTTGCGTTTTGTGGTGGGCTGTGTGTGGATGTTCAAAGGCCACAGAGCTAGGGAAACGTTCACTTGTTTGACACTTATTTACGATCTGGCCTTTCCAGGAAACCATTGCTGATTTGAAGTTGAGCAATATGAGGAGTTTACTTGGATGTAGGTAGAGCAGCAGCAGGAGAGCTGCCAATTTAAAGATGTGATGATTAGACTATTTTGGATTTGTATCTAAATCTTTTTGGGTTTTTTTCTTCCATGAAACCTCAGCACTTTGGCAGAACCTAAACCATGAGGCCCTATTATCAGAGGTGCTGGCTGTGCACTGAGCACTTGTTCCTGTAAAAGGCCAGCGTGGTCACTGTTTATTTAGGTGTTAGAGCTGGGTCAGAACAATATTTTGGTTTCAAATGCCTCTAGATTTTAAATATCTTAATCTTTGATAATTGTCTGCCAAGATCTGTGAGTCAGGCATTTCTCATACAAATCAGAGCTCTGCTCTGCCTGGCAAGTGTTCCTAAGATGTTTTTGGAATGGGGAATGGACAGAACACCTTCCTAGGCTTGGTTTTAGTGCTAGTGAAGAGTGTTGAGATTATTTCCTGAGAACACTGATTTTTTCCCAAACATTTACACATCCCTTTGCAGCATTTAAATCCCTGATGCAGAATCACTTTACCACTGCACAAAAATAAGCCAAAAATAAGTCCAGATTCCAACAGATTAGGGTGCACACCACATCCATCAGTTGTTTACGTTTATCTGGGATCAGGACTCTCCTCTTCAAGGCTTGTCTTCCCTCTCTGAAAATTTTAGTTTCTTGAAGAAATCCTTGCTGCAAGAACTGCTGGTGAAGGAAACCTTCATATCAAGGACCAAGTCAGCCAGAAATGTGGGGAATGGGACAAAATGTCCCGTTCAGACTTCCCAAAAAGCTGCCAGGTTCCTTGTTTGTTCTGTCTGCCATCCAAATGGTCACATCCAACTGTGTCCAACACTTGCATCCCAGTGGAGACTGCTGCCCATGGCTTGGCATCTCCCTCCCAGCCGTGCAAAACATCCTGAACTCCAGCTGTCTGCTTCCCTCTGCAACCCATCCTGCTTAGAAAAAATGGCTTTGGAGTGGAGGGGGAAAAGAAGGATGATCCTGGGGTTTTTACCACCAATTTTCCATTGTGAGTGAGCTTTGCTCCTGCCTGGCACTCTCCTGATTTTGGGAATGCTGGCTGTGTACCCCCAGGGGGCTGGGAAGGCAGGCTGCAGTCTAGTCAAACACTCGAGGTGTCAGGGTTGAGCCAGAACTTTTCTCACTCCGCTCTTACTGCGCGTGAT
Source organism: Vidua chalybeata (assembly GCF_026979565.1). Taxonomy (NCBI): domain Eukaryota; kingdom Metazoa; phylum Chordata; class Aves; order Passeriformes; family Viduidae; genus Vidua; species Vidua chalybeata. The sequence goes on along the minus strand of NC_071547.1, from coordinate 4,261,051 downwards.
CTGCCTGGATTTGTTTCGTTTTGTTTTTCCACATTACCAATGTGTCAAGTACTCCCTGGTCTCTGCTGCCTTTTTTGGAGCCGTTCTGAAACCTGGCAGCTCAGCTGGTTTTTGGGTTGCTGTGCCACCAAGATTCCCAGCCGTGCTTCCGATGCCATTGTCTGTGTCCTGGCTGACCTTCGCTCACACCGCTTGGAAGCTGCTCCCTTAATCCTTTGAGCTGTTATTCACCTTCCTTTTCTTTTCCAGCGGCGCCGTTGGAGAGTTTCCACTTGTTTCTCTGGGAGACACTGCTGAGTGGGTGAAGTGGGGTGATTTCATAAAATAGTTCCAAGGATTAAAACACTGGGCTGACAGGAGGAATGCAGGAGGATGGGCCCGTGTGCTGACAGCTCGGCTGGGGAGGAGGACAGGAGCAGGATCAGCTCCTGCCGGGGGCACGGGCGGAGGCTCTGCCTCTGCCTCGGGTGTGCCCTCCGTGGTGGGCATCATCCCACCTCTCCTTCAGCTTGGACACTGCGCTGGGACAACTCCAGGGCTTGTGGCCTGGCTCCCCCCTTACCTGTGGTCATGGAATAGCAATGGCAGGAACATGGCAACACCCAGAACAGTGACTTGTAGGAAAACACAGGGAGCCAGTGTTTTGGGAGTAGCCAGCTTCCCTCAGACCACCAGGGAAATCCATGTTTTGCTGATGCTGGGATCTCTGTGTGTTCCCCTGTGCCAGCTGCTGCTTTCCCAAGCCTTGTCCTCCAAGTCCATGACTCCAGGTGAGCGTGAGCTGATGTGTGGAGCAGCTCTGCCCAGCTCCTGCGGCAGGCTGGGGACGGTCCAGGGCATGCACTGGGGTCACCAGTGCTGAGGGGCTCTGTAGGGTTAATACTCCTTTTCCTAGCAGCTTGTGCAGGCTGAGGTTTGGAGAGGATCTGGCCTGGCCTCCTGAGACAGTGGCTGTCACCAAAATGACACCGTGTTTCAGTGGGAATCTCAGAAATGCTCCTTGGGATTCAGACCGAGTTCCAAGGCCATGGCGTAGCTGGGTGATGCCGGGATCAGCCTCGTGCTTTTTTGAACTCTGCGATTAATGGGATGAGCAGAAAGGATTTCTTTTTCCTTGTGAAACAATCTCTTATTTTATTTGGCTTTTCACCATCCAAGTACTAGGGATTCCTAGAATTTTCTCATTCCTGGCTGTTTGGGAGCAGTTCTGTCAATTTACTTTGCGCAAGCCTGCTGGAATGGGGAATGATCCTGCTAATTTGTTTGTTTCCCTCTTCCTGCCCTTTCTTTTGGAGGGTTTATCCCAGCTGCTCCTGGGTTGTCTGCAGGCACAGCCTGGATCCTGGGGCTGCCCCCAGGGTGGGATACTCAGAGCTGAGCTGGTTCCACTCAGTGCAGGATCTGTGCTGATTGCTGCTCCAGCCTGATGCATCCCAGGAGTGGCTGGAGGGACATCATCAGCAGTCTATTTCTGTTGGGAAATTGGCTTTTGTGGGCTTCATGATTGATTTCATTTTTCTTTTTTTGCTCTTTGTGCCAGAGGAGCGTTTGTGTGTGAATGGCCTGCAGTGTCTGCAGCCCTGTCAGCATTCCTGCTGGGATGTGGCCCACGATCCCCACGCCTCCGAGCCCAACAATGCACACTCACACTCCCCTTGGTCCCTGCTCTGCTGAGAACAGCAAAGCCTGAGTTTTTTGGTCTCCCCAACATCTCACTTCCTTCAAAAGAGATGGGAGAGATGTTTGCTCCTGCAGGGAGGCTTTACAACCAACACCAACACCCCCCCAGCTGGAGCTGCTGCCTGGCCCCTTCCTGGCACAAAGATGCCCTGGCTGTGTCTGAGGAAGAGGAGATGTTCTCCTTGTGAACTTGCAGCCCACATTTTGCTTTTCTTCTGAGGGTGACTTGTCTTCAGCTCAGGAGGTCTGAGAATGATGAGTTTGGGTATGGAAGTCATGGGTATAGAAAGAGCTTTCCTGCCTTGCATTTCTGGTGGTAGAAACACCTCCAAGTAGTCCTGAGCAGATCTCTCTGACCTTGCCAGGTGTTTTGGGCTCCTGCCCTCCTGACCACAGGTCAGTTTGTCAGCATATCCCAAATCCTACACATGTGCAATAGCACTTTGTTCTCTTTGCTCTAAACCATCTTTGCACGTGTTGGAACTGGGCTTTTCCAGGTGCTGCTCCGTGGGGAGCACACTGCTCCTGTGGCAGCCCTGAGCAGGGATGGCTGTGGTGATATTCCCACCTGTGTTTGTCCAGGTGATCTTTGTGTGACACAGAGCAAAGGCCACTTGGACACACTTCATTAGGAGCAGGAGAAGGGACTTGCTGCTGCTGCTGGAGTGCCTGGGGCTGTTCCTGGGCTGTGCAGTGCCATGGGAAGGAGCAGCTTTGAAGTCCCTTTTCCCCCTCTGCTGTTTTGTGTTGCTCAGGCCCCTTCCAAAGGCCGCTCTGTGGTCAGGAACTGTTATCAGATGTGCCTCTATCAGGCCAGAGCAAGCAGTGCCTCCGCCTTAACCGTCGGCTTTTTTGGGGAGCAGGAGCCACACAGCTGCTCTCAACTCTTCCTGTTTCTCTCCTTTCTGTTTGATGTGCTCCTTCCCAGCTTGGGTTGTGTTGCTGTTGTGGTGTGGCTGTGGGATAGTGCCAGTCCCCTCTGTTCACTGCAGTGTCCTGCCTAAAATCCACCCTGTGGAATATGGGGGGTCTGGCTGGGCTGTGGGAGCATCCAGCAGGGCTGACTCAGTCCCTCTCCAGGGCTGTTTTGTGTTCTTTCTCAGTTGCCTTGAGGTGGCCAAGCTTGTTCCAGACCAAGCAGCAAAGGGGGGAAGAAAAGGGGGAAAAGGGGGAAAAAAATCAGTTCTCTTCCTCCTTATCAACAGGGCTATAGAAGAGGGAAGTGTGTTCCATTCTGTGGTGCTCGGGAGGCCTGGTTTTCCCTCACCTTATCAGTTTGGAAATGTTTTGAGTAGAAGATGCCATGAAACCCAAGGAACTGGGAGGCATTACCATGTTTGCAAAATCATGACCAATTTTGAGAGAAGCAAATACTCCTTTTCTTGTGGGGATTTTTTTTTTTTTCTTCCTTAAACACAGACCTGGTTGTAGGAGGCTGCTCACTTACCTCAGGCTTGCCTGGGTCTTCCCAAGAAAAGTGGTTTTCTTTCTCCAGACTCTGTCTGTGGATATTTGAGATTATTTGTGTAACTATAAGATGTCTTAATAGACTGTTTTCTTCTGTCCTGCAAGATGATTGTGGCTTATATGAGATTCCCCATTAAAACATGGAACTCAAGCACATGAGGCGTGCAAGGATTCCTCCTGGGACAGCTCACAGCTGGAGCCACAATGGCAAAGCAAACTGCCTGGGGAAAACTCTTGTGGGACTGGCATCTGGCTGCCCAGGAGCATGAGCAGCTCTGTCTCTTTTCCCAAAGTCCTGTGTTTTTAAAGGATTGCTTACTGGCATTCCCGGCCCCGGGGGGTGGCAGTTTGTACCGCCGAGAAGGCGCTGCCTATTGTGTTCTTCAGCGACTCGAAATGGGGTTGATGTGTGTTGCAGCCACGCTCCTCTGGAGCTTTCCCAAAGGGGAAGAAATATTTCCTTTTCAAGTTGAGCAGCACGGAGCCAACGGATGGAGCAACAGCCTCTGGAGCCGGCTCTCAGCAGGGCTGTGGCCATGAGCACCCTGTCCTTGCCAGCCTCGGGGGGCAGGAGGGACTGTCGCTGTCTGTACCCTCCTCCTGGCATTTCCCAGGTGTTGGAAGTGTTGGTGTTTCCCTCTCTTAGGGTGATTATTTCCTGTGTTTGGTAAGCTGAGGTCAGGGAGTGGGAGGAGAGCTGGTCTGCAGCTGTATTGGAGCATCAGGGTCCTGGGGCTGTGAGTGGGCTCTGTGTTTATTCGAGAGCCTGAAGTGACTCCTTGTAGAGAAGTTGTGCTGGTCAGGATTCCTGGAAGGGCATCCAGGGATTGGGTGGTTTCTGTGGTGTGTGCCAGTCAAACTGAATGAAAACTAGCTGAGAATGCACAGAGAGCTCCTCATTCCCCTGGTCAGGCCAGTGGGACCAGAGTGGCCTTATGGCATGTGCCTGCAGAAAGAATTGGGATTTGTAAAGAACTAATCTTCAGGGAATTCAATGCCAGCCAGCCCCTAACACACAAACACTGAGCACCTGAGAGACTCCTTGTCCAGCAGGAGCTCAGGAACTCGGGAATGGCTCTGAAAATCCAACGAGGGAGCTGTACACTGAGGAAAGGACCATTTTATTTTCCTGTATCTGTATTAAAGCATTGCTTTAACTGTAAAGGAATGAGCAGGCATCGGTCCATAGGATGCTTTTCCTCTAGTCCTGTCCCTCCCAGGGAATGTGGACTTCCCGCAGCCAGGGGCTGTGTGGGTGCTGGTAGGAACCTCTGGAGCACGCGGGGAGGGGGGAAGCAAACAAACAAACAAGTCTGGAGGAGGGAAGCGATTAGCCGAGCCTCAGCTGGTTGTTTCCCCTCTTGAATGGCTCTCTTTCATCAGGATGTGTTGGGACAAGTGCTTTTTCAAGCCAGGATATCAGTGGAAGACACAGTGTTCCCTAAAAGCCATCCAGTTCCCGGGGAGCATCAGCAGCCGCGATTCCTCTGCTCCGCACAGAAAATACGCTTGACCTTTTCTTTGCCTTCTGGTGTTTTTTATGGGTTTAGAAGCAAAAGGATGTGAGTTTTCCAGCTGGTTATGAATCTTTTCAATTTCCCCGACTTCTGTCTGACGCTGGGGCCACCACGATGTTGCCGCTGTGCAAAGAAAACCAACCCGAATTAGTATGTATGGGCCACGGGGTTGTGCTTTGGGGCATCTGTCACCCCTGCCGAGGGGCAGAGGTTGGGGATGTTCTTTATTGCCAGGATTTGGGTGTTCTTTAGGAGAGGCGTTTTTTAATTTAAAAAAAGCCCGGAGTTTTAGTTGTTTACTGGGATTGCAGGATTTAAAAGGGAGCTGTGTCTCGCCTTTCGCACTGAGCTGTGTCCAGAGCAGTTGTGTGGAGTGGCAGAGCACGCAGACAGTTCCCAGAGCGGAGATAAGGGCTGGGCTTGGGTAACGTTGTTGTTACAATGTGGTGTAAACTATGAGCAAAGAGGCGTTTGGGTGTGATCCCTGTGTCCCCCACCGTGCTGGGCACATGGAAACTGGAGCTGGTGTGGAGATGGGGAATGCTGGGGTACGGGAGGGTTTGTGCAGGGTAGGAACGAGGATTTCAGTGGAAATGGAACCTTGCTCTCAGCAGGCTCCTGGCTTTGCTTTCCGGTTCATTTCCACGCACATGGATACACGGGAACAAAACTTTTGCTCTGTGAGTTGTCCTTTTCCTGGATCACTGGCTGCTCCAGCAGCACAGCTTTCCCTTTTGCCTGCAACTGGGAATATTCTGCTTTATTGTCACAGATTTCCTAATGCAGGAGAGGAGAACGTCTGTCGAGATGTATCACCAGAGCAGGAGAGCCTGATAACTTTGGGAAGGAGCTCTGTTTTTTCCAAGGTTTTTCCTGTAGTAGAAAATCCTAGTCGGTACTTTGAGATCAAAGACCCTTGGGGTAAAACACTGGAGTAAAATATCCTATTTCAGGATTTTTTTTTGCTTTCCCAAAGAAATTTTTCCCCAGATTCTCAGTGTGGGAATGCTGTGAATTATCTCCTGGTGTATGATCTAAGCATTCCCTGCCTTTTGTGAGTGCTGAATATCCCATAGGTTGTGTAGAGGTCGCTGCCTTTGTGTCACTTCTGGCCTTTTTTAACGCTTTCCTGTGAGGTCTGGGGTGAGAAGGAAACAAGGCTCTTCCTGGCTGCCTCCTGGAAGGAGCCATGTTCCCATTTGCAGCCGTGGGTGCCGTTATCCCGAGCCAGACTGAGCTTGGAACCTGCTCAGACCCAGCCAGTGAGGTGAGAGGGGAGTGCTGGAATCCGGTGGGAATGGAAGTGGAGAACTACTGGAATTAGAGTGCGCTTCTCCTGCTGTGCTTTATTGATCTTGTGGAGCCTGAAATTCAGGGAGAAATCTTAGTTCACTTTTTAAAAGCAACTGAAATCTTCAATTTAAATCTGATCCAGATTTTTCTGGGGAATTCTTGAAATTCAGTTGAATCAGGAGGAAGCTTTGCCTGGGAACTTGGGCTGTGTTCTTCAGAGATTAGAAAATCTGAAATGACGTGAATTTCACGTCTCCTCACAAAAATGCTGAGGTAGAACAGAGCATTGGGAGCATTAGCGCTCACTCCTGCCCCAAGGCAAAGACCGTGGATAAAATATGGAATAAATGAATTCTGGGAGTAGTAACTCCAGTGGGATCATTGCTGGAGCATAAGGAACTCCTGTGTAGCAGAGTCTCATAGTGGAGCATTTCTGTTTAGTAGATGCAGACAGTAATTAATGGTGATCTATGGCTGCGAGCGCGGGGTGGTGGAAAATTGGGCTTTGGAGCAACAAATGGCTCTTGTGGAGCTGAGCAAACACACCCCAAGCAATTCCTGTGCAGCTGAAAGGTGCCTCAGGAGACAGGGATTTCAGCCATGTGGGAAATGCAACTTCACTGCTTCTGGCCAAAGCTGCTTCTGAAGGATTTCCGAGATTCTCGTGTGTGTCCGGGAGTGGTGAAATCCGGCCGTGCCGGTGCTCTTCTGCCTTCTCCTCCCTTATGCTCCAGCCCTGGGTGTCATTTCCCTCTGGAAATGTCACTGTGTTTGCCCAGACTCTATCCCAGGATGCTGATCCAGCCACAGCAGTGCCAAACCTTGTGCTGATTGTTTTTCCCTGAGGATCCAGAACTGTGTCCTTTCCCTTGGGATGTGCAGGTTCCATCTCCCTTCCTCTTTAAATCTACAGTTGCAGGTTCTTGTTTTTGCATTCCAAAGAAATGTCAAGAACTGCAATCAGCAGGAAGTGATGGGCTTGGAACCTGCTCTCCAGTGCATTGCAGGTCTCAGCCTGTAAAAAGTCCAACCCTTTGCTTCTTTTAAGTTGCAGAATTCCACAATCAAGTGATAAAGTCATTTCCAGCCCATGACAGCTCAGGCAAGTATCTCCTGCAGGGGCCGAGTAATGAAACAGTGGTGGAAAATGACAGGTGAATAATCCATGAATAATCCCAGTGTCATGCTGTGCAAGTGGCTGTGGCAAAATCCTACTATTTTAGTGAGGAAAGCACTTCCTTTCTCAGATGTGCACATTTTGCTGCTCTTTCCTTTCAGCTGACTCCTGTGTGGTTTTTTTTTTTTTTCCCAGCCTCAGCGAGAGCTTTTTCATGGTGAAAGGTGCAGCCCTTTTCTTACAGCAAGGAAACAGCTCCCAGGGCCAGCGAAGCCTCCAGCATCCCCACAGACATGCAGGTAATGGATTCAATCCCCTCTGGAGATCCTTTTTCCCTCCCATCCGAGGGGACAGGCTGATGGCACAGGTGGGTGACATCCCAGCTTGTCCTGGTGAGCCTTGTACAACCTGCTGAACAAACCCGGGGTTTCAGCCCACATTCAAATTACTGAGTTTTTTATTGAGGTCATTGAGTTTTGGTTTAAACTTTTATCATTCTCTTGGAACTGGGACTGGAATAGAAACTTACTCTCTGTGAAAATCATGGCATTTTGCATGGCTTTCTTTAGGCAGGGAAGCCTGAGCAACCAGAAGGGCTGTGTGGAATATCTCTCCCTGTTTTCCCCAGCCACAGAGGAGGAAATGTCACTTGTGCTTCAGTGAGTTAATCTTTGCCTCCCCTTTGGCTTGTGGCAGGGCTGAGTCACAGAGCTCAGCACCCCTTGGGCACTTGTGGATGTCCTGGACATTTCTCCAGGGGCTCTCCCAGTCTCCAGTAATCTGAAGCTTGGGACTTTTTGCTTTGAAACTTCCTGTTGCTGGTTTTGTTTGGATGTTGCTGGTCAGAGTAAGAGATGTTTGATCAGGATTTGGGTATCTGGACAGATGTACATTTGTTAGCTCCTCATATCCTGGTTTCAGGAAAAACCCCTTTCCTGTCAGCTCACCACAATCTGTTGGAGTTTATCAGTTTATCATGGTTTAAGAACAGACTGCCCTGCTTCCCCCAGTCCCTTCCAGTTGCCAAACTTGTGGGAAGAAATGGCAGGGAGTGGTGTGGTGAGTGTACATACAGATTTGGATGCAGATAAGGGCATCCAGGGAAGTTGATTCTGCTTCCCCAGTGTTTATGCCCTCTGCCTTTGGCAGTTTGGGAATAGGTGGGTACTGGGCAAGAAGAACTGGGATTTGGGGGCATTTTGAGAGCAGGAGCCTGTGGGAAAGGCACTGTGTGGTGCTGCTTTGCAAACACTCCAGCACAAAGGGGGTGTTTGAATGCCAAGTTTGACTTTGGGTTTCTTGAACTGTCAGCAATTCCATGTACCCAGCAAACAGCCTACGGAAGGAATTTTATCTCACATGGAAAGTTATGAGTGCATTACTGAGTTATTAGATGGGAACTTGGTTTGTTTTCCTGTAGATTCCTTGTTCCTTTCGTCTGCCCTCCCCAAACAGAAATGTACCCACAGGCCTAGAGCTGAAGGGACTTAGTGCATGAGCAGAACTTAGAGACAGAAGGGCTCCAACACCCAAACCAGGCCATTGCTGCAGCCCTTCCCTCTGGAGGTCACTCATGCTCAGTCACGCCCTCTGTAGGGCTGGTGGGGCTGATCCCACCACGCTGGGGGTGATTCACAGCTCAAAGTTGTTCTTTTCTCCTTTGTTCCTGTTTTTTTAATTGTTTTTTTCTCCTCTTCTTCCTCCCTGGTTCTTATGGCCAAACCTTTGTCCTCTCTAGAGTGCTGTGACAGGAGGAGAATCCTCACTTGTGCCAGGCACAGGTGGTTTCAATTGATTTGGTGGCTTCCAAATACTCTAAGGTTGGGTTCTCACCCATCCAGGGAATGCCCATCCAAGAATCTCATTGCTCTTAGTGTTCTCTGGGTCAGCAAAGTTAATTGACCTCCCTTAATTAGTATTTTTTAACTTAGAAACATCCAGTTTCTATAAAGGTCAAGACTCTGCTGATTCCTCGTGCAGCAAGAGTCCCTTTCTGATGCTTGCTCTGCTTCCTGTGCAGGTGACTTGCCCCAGCACCTCCAGGTGATGATCAACCTCCTGCGCTGCGAGGACAGGATCAAACTGGTAAGGACAGGTGCATTTTCCTGCTCTCATTTCTGTTGGAAGTGTTTGCAACAAACCTGTAGAGGAGCAGGAAAAGCATTGGCAAATCCTAGATTTCAGAGCTGCCTTAACTCTGTGCTGGTTTCCAGCCCTATCCCACTTTCCTGACCACTCCTTTTGCCCTGGTCCTTGTGTCCAGGTGTGAGTTGGGTCAGAGAACTGCTCTGCCTGAAATACGTTCTTTTGTTAGATTTAGTTTTCCATCCAGGTGACAAACAGTAATACAGGAGGAGAGTCAAGACCTTGCTGGTTCTCTTGGACACTTTTAAGTCAGCCTTGAAATTGCATCAGCTGGGCTGGGCTTTCTTTTGAAGAAATCTGCAGATAAAAATCTGCTGTAAAAGTCACTTTTCTGCAGAGAAGTTGATGCCAGTTGTGCCTCTTGCAAGATTGAGCTATTTCAGTGAAGGTTTGGGAGTGGGAGAATCCTCTGAGCCTGCCTGTTTTCAGTTCAGTGCATGACCAATGTTTTTACACTTCCTGTTTGAAACTTCAGAACAAACCTTTGGGTTACATTTTGTAATGTAAAAACCCAACCTAGAGCAGATAATCTCAGCTCATCTTCCCCTCACCAAAACAACAACAAGCCTTGCTGAATCTTCCATACTGCACTAAATAAAGCTTTTGGGGGTAATCAGAACTTCCAAAGCCTTGTGCAGCAGTGGCAGCACTAATGAGGCAGAGGTGCTTTGCAGGCCGTGCGTTTGGAGAGCGTGTGGACCGACCGCGTGCGCTACATGGTGGTGGTGTACAGCAGCGGGCGGCAGGACACCGAGGAGAACATCCTGCTGGGAGTGGACTTCTCCAGCAAGGAGAGGTAGGTCTGAGCTGGCAGCCAGGCAGGATGGGCTCTCTGGCAGCACCAAACTGTCCCCAAGCAGTTGGGTTACCTGCTTCTTCAGATTCCAGCAAGAGAAAGGACACGGGGATGAGTTTTCTGACCTTTTTATTCAAGTAAGTTTTCAGTCTCTGGAATCAAAGGCCGTGGCATCCACCTCACCAGTGGAAGTCTGCTCCCTGCAAAATGGTCTTACAGACACATTTGCAAAGCTGGAGCTCATTCTCTCCCCCAGACTCCAGTGTGTTGATGGAATGATGCAATGGAGCTGCTTTTGTAGTAGCTTTGTTGCCAAATAACGTCAAAAAACAATACTGCAGAAGTGGCTCCAAAACCAACAAACAACTGTGTCAGCAACGAGCTGTTCCTTTTGTCTAACTGATAAGAGCACACACTATTTGGAAAAGCAAGTGAAATATTTTGTTATTGCAGCCCCTCTCAGATTATTCCAGTTCTGGTGAGTAAACCAAGGCAGAAAAGCTCTTGGCTCAGGGAGAAGGAGCTGGTTTGGCAGAGCTGGAGTCAAAGGCTGGAGCTGCCAGGCTGTTGTGTGTGTTCTCCCAGGATTTAAAAAACTGCCCTGTCCTTGTGGTGCAGCCTCTGTGAGTTTGTTTCATTCTGGAAAACCTTAGTGGTGGTTTCCCCAGGGAAGTGGGAAGGGGAGGCTTTGCACAGCAGAGGGATCTGTAGGGAAGCTCCCAGCCGTGCCTGCCTTGTCAGATTATTGTCACTGGCTTTGATGCTGCCTCTGTTCTGCTCTGAAATTCCCATGTGGCATTCCCTTGGTGTGCCACACCAGGGGAAGTTTGCCATGTCATCTCCACTCTGAAACAAGCTTGCATTAATTTGCTCCTGGTGATTATTGATGTGAGGCAAGAAGAAGGATGGATTTCTGTTGCTGTCTGCATCACAATTTCCTTTAAAACCTGAATATCTCAGTAGCTTAATTATTTACAGCTGGAAGTTCCTGGCCTTCATTATAGCAGGGTTTTCTTGACAGATTGTCTGAACTGAAAGTGTTCTTTTGGGTCAGATAAATGCCTAAATCCATTTTCATCTGTTCCACCTGTTTGAGAGATCCCATGGAGCAATTACCACGAGTTATCACCTTGTCAGACCTTCAGACTCCAGCTTCCAGGTTTATTTGATGGCCTGAAATATTACAAGAGATTACTAGAGCAAGGCTTGAGGATTTTAAAAATTAAAGAGTATTAATAATTTAGGCTATTGGCATGACCACATCGTGGCCTATATTTAACTTCCTGTCTCACCATCTCTCTTCCAGTAAAAGCTGCACTATAGGAATGGTTCTTCGCCTGTGGAGTGATACTAAAATCCATCTGGATGGGGATGGGTAAGAAACCACATTGAAAGGATAAATGTGAATGTCCTTCCCTACCTGGGGGCTGCTCTAGGAGAGATTCTCCAACACCTTGCAAATGAAGTGCCCATTTTGGATTCATGGCTGCAGAGTCCTCTTATTCAGACAGTGAGTTCTTGTCTTGCTGCCCTCACACTGCTCCTGTGGTTCCAGGGAATGCTCTGAAACCCCACTGAGGACTGGAGCTCCCATTCCTGGCAGCCTCTTGCCTTTCTTACTTGGGAGGTTAGAAAATCAGTGAGAGAAATTCTCTTCCTGATTCTTTTGGCCTATGGGTGCCCCAGTGCAGTGGCTGTTTGTAGAGAGCAGGTTGGGGTGCAAAGAAAAGCAAGTTTTGACTCAATTTTTCCTCTCTTCATCAGTGGCTTCAGCGTGAGCACTGCAGGGAGGATGCACATCTTCAAACCTGTGTCGGTGCAAGCCATGTGGTACGTGAGGGGCTGGGCTCAGGGACACACTCTTCTTTCTGTCAGTAAATTTAAAAAAAAAAAATCAGCTGCATTTTAGCCTTCTCCTCAATAGGTATTTAGTGAACTGCAGCAGAGATCTGCTTCCCTGTGTCAGCAGAGGGGCTGTGGGACTCCTGATCCCAAAGCAGGATCTGCTACTTCGGTTCAGAGCAGCTCTGTGTCCTTCAGCAGGGGGGAAGTGGCACCAGGGAGATGAATAAATATGAAAGATGAGCTCGAATTCTTGGAGCTGCAAACCAAGAATTTCCTCTCTCTGCATGTTTCTCTCAGTGGCTGACAGAGGAGGTTCAGGGCCTGTTGCCAGCCTGTGGCATTCCCTGTGTCCTGCCCCATTCCTTGGGTTCCTGCAGCCCCAGGTGCCCATTCACCTCCCAGCTCCTGCCACCCCTCCCCTGTGCAGGGATTCCAAACCCCTGAGCCAGCAAATTCCTCCCTGAAGAGACTGCTCCACATGGAGCTGCATCTCTCTCTGCCTGGGCAATGCTGTCTCCCCTTGGAGCCTGGAGAGATCCCAGTCCCTGCAGCATCTCCTAGGGAAGAGATACAGCTGTGGGGAAGGATGTTGTGCTAGGGATGGTTTGGTACAGAAACAAATAAAACTCCTGTTCCTGTCAGTTTTGAATTTGGCTCTTCCTGTTGCCAGCCTTGGATGTGGTTGATGTGTTCAGTGCAACAACTTCAGAGTAGAGCCTTAAAGAAAGGAAAAATTGAGGAGGGAAGGAAGGAAAAAGTAATGTTAGGATTTGCAAAAACAAATGACCCAATCTGGGCCTTGTCCCTGGAGCCTGTCAGGGGCCAGGAATGCTGGTAAATATGCATCAGGCTTTTTGCTGGAGGTGGTTGGAAAATTGTCCCTGTTCTTTATCTTCCTTTAGCTGTACAAGTTGGTTAATGATTAGATCCCTGAGCAACTTGTGCCTCCTTCTTCCCTGTTAATTAGGAGAAGATTTCAGCCCCTGCCTCAGCCCTGCTGTGAGAAAGCCCCCAAGGTGCAGTTTGTGCCTCTTTGAGCTCTGACACCATAAATTTGTTGCTTTCAAAGAGCAAACTGCAACAACTAATACTGAAAATCACTTTTCCTCTGTGAAACTCTCTCAGCTCCTGCTTTGTCTGCTCACAGCTGCCCATATCTCTTCTCCCACCCTGCAGGTCTGCTTTACAGATCCTCCACAAAGCCTGTGAAGTTGCCAGGAGGTACAACTACTTCCCAGGGGGGGTGGCCTTAGTGTGGGCCACCTACTACGAGAGCTGCATCAGCTCGGACCAGAGCTGCATCAACGAGTGGAACGCCATGCAGGACCTGGAGTCCACCCGCCCCGACTCCCCAGCCCTCTTTGTTGACAAGTCAGTGCAGCATTTTATTTGGAAAAGTTTGCTTGGCTCATGAAGGAAATTTCCTCTTCTCCCTGTTCTTCCTGGCCTGGTTCTTTTCTGGGGTTGCAAAAGCAACAGAAGAGAATTTGTGTGAAATAGTCAGACCTGAAACTTCAGCTTGTGATATAGTGTATGAGCACCAACAAGCTGTTTGTTTTTTGGGTTTTTTTTCTTCCAATATTCCCATAAAAAATTCCCTTTAACACAAGCCTTTCCCCTCACTCCTCAGTGCTGTGCACATGCTGCCAGCCTGGAATCATCCTCTCCTCTTCCTGTTCCTTCCCAGGCCGACGGAAAGGGAACGAACGGAGCGGCTCATTAAAGCCAAGCTCCGGAGCATCATGACCAGCAAAGACCTGGAAAATGTGACTTCCAAGGAGGTAAATATAAAAAATTCTCACTCGTACTCTTCCTGCCAGACTCCCTCTCTAGAGAGTGGTGAGCAGGCACCATATGCCCGGGTGTCCCTGGCTTTGGAATGTGCATTTCAACCATTCTGTAAAGGCTCTGCTGTGGCTTTGCTGCACCTCCCTCCTGAGAGATTGGGATAATCCCAGCATCACAACTGTCTTTCAGGACCTCAGTAACAGCTGTGTGATTTTCAAATTAGACTTTAAGGTTTTATTTCCTTTTTTTTTTCCCCTGGACAAATATCAGAGGACCTTGCAGACAGCATTTTGCTGGTGAGTTTATGGATGGAAAATCGCAAATCAAGGCTAGAGCTCGTTTGGATCCATCCCCCAGGCTGGTGTAATCCATCCACCCACAGTGCAGACGTGATCGGAGTGGGAATGGTTCTTTTTGGGGTGGGTTTTTGGTTTTTAAGGGAGGTTATTAACATGCAAGTGGTAGGAGGAAGCTGAGAATGTCTGTCTGTGGATGTGTTCCTCACTCCTCCCGCAGACAAGCTCTTCTTTTTCTCTCTCAAATTACTAATTTTAAGGAGCAGGTACCCCAAAATACTTTTTTTCCCTCAGATGATATGTGAAGCTTTATTTACAGCTTCTTAGTTTGGGGATTTAGGATACCAGGATGCCATGGCAAGGGACAGTGGTTTTAAACTGCTAGAGGGAAGGATAGATGGGATGTTGGGAAGGAATCCTTCCTGGTGAGGGGCTGGGATGGAATTGCCAGAGAAGCTGGAATCCCTGGAAGTGTCTAAGTTCAGGTTGGATGGGGCTTGGAGCAGCCAGGGATAGTGGAAGGTGTGGAATGAGATGAGCTTTAAGCTCCCTTCCCACACAACACATTCTGGGACAATTGGAGAGATGCCACATACTGAAATTCCTGGTCTCCAGAAGGCTGAGTCCTGTTGCTGTTTTTAATGAAAAAGTGAAAAGTGTTCTGCAGGGAAGTGCCCACAAATATTTCTGTTGGACACCAAGATTCCAATGCTGTCCTTTGTGTTTGCTCTGCAGATCCGAAACGAGCTGGAGAAACACATGAACTGCAACTTGAAGGAATTCAAGGAATTTATAGACAATGAAATGCTGCTGATCCTGGGACAGATGGACAAACCTTCCCTGATTTTTGATCATTTGTACCTGGTGAGTGTCAGGAGCTCCAGGAGAGCTCTGCTGTGCTGTGTCCAATCCTTTGCCACTAGATGGTACTCCAGGCAAAACCAGGCTCTGCCTCTGGAACAAAGACTTCCCAGAGATGAACACTTCGTGCCCATTGAGTCTTTTTGTTGTTGTTCTGGATAGAGTGAGGAGAATTGCTCGTGCTTCAGGGTAAAACCTGCTTTTTAACAGTTTAGATCTTTCTCTTGTGAAGGTTTGAGGGGAATCCAAGGTGTAAATACGCGCAGAGTTTCAGGATTTGCCCCACTTGTCATGTGTGTCATGTCTGGGATCACAGGTGCATTCAGTTTGTTTCCCTGAACTATTTATCCCTGTGTTTAGAACTCCAGAGTGACCAGGGGCAGTGATTTGGGATGAGCTCAGTCACACCCTGGCCTAGAACTAACTCTGTGGGTGAGTTGTACCCTGCTCCCTCCTTCAGCAGGTCCCTGCCTGCTCAGGACAGGACATCAATGCCCTAATCCTGTCTCAGAGGCTGTTCCCAACATTCCAATCAGCTCAGGAGGATGGCTGGGGCTGGGGGATTGCAGAACCTGAGGGAAAAGGGCTGTTGTGGGGCCCCTTGGAAATGTGTGTTTGTGGCTGTTGCAGGGCTCCGAGTGGAACGCTTCCAACCTGGAGGAGCTGCAGGGCTCAGGGTGAGTACTGCTCCTCCCAGGCTCCAAACCCTCCACTGTGTGCCTGCAATTCCCCCAGGAGAGGACATTTGCAGGCTCTAGGGATTATTACCACATTCTCAGCCATGGAGTAACTTTCCACCAGCAGCTCTGTGGAGAAATCTCTCCAACCTCACTTTTATCATCAGCACAGAGTGAAAATAACAAAACTTGTCATTCGTGAGGTCCATCAGGATCCCCATCCCCCAGTGTTCCCAGTGCTGTGCCAGGTGTGAATTCCTGCAGGCTGCAGAGCAGCAAAGGTTGCAGCACTAGGGAGAAATCTCCCTTCAGATGGAGCAGAGCTGCCTGTGGATGAGCAAACTCCTCCTCACCTGCCTGGACAGGCAGCTCCAGGTTTCTCTCCCATCCCCATGGTGCTGCTTGGCTCCATTCCCTGCCACACTTTTTGGATCAGGGAGAATTCTGCCTATAAATATTTTCTGCTCACTCAAGGCCTGCACCAACCTTGCTGTAAGGAACTGAAATTCTTCACAATTTCAGCACAGCTGAAAATGTTTCATTTGGAGTCCTTGGGAGCAGATGTCTGCACATCATGGGACAAAGAAATCAAGCAGAGTGTTAATGACTATGCCTTGCATTGGGATATGCAGTGTCCAAAGGCAAAGCTGGACAAATTCTGAGACAAATATCCTGTGTCTTTGATTTTTCTCAGTGATAGGAGGTGATAAATCAATCTGGACATTCATTCTTGGGTACATTGTTATCCCTGCTGTGATATTTGGCAGGAATCAAGAGATAGCATGTGGCTCTCATGGTTTTGGTCAGAAAGAAGGAGAAGGGATGGGCTTGCAGCTAAAACTTGGAGATGGAGATGGTGATTCCTGGGTTATGTTCCCAGATGATTCACTTCTTTCTGCATCCCCAGAGCTATGTGGCACAGCGAGGAGTTCTGGTTGGGTTACACACTCAGAGACAATAAATGGAATAAAATAAACTTCTCCCTCCTGTGCCCAGGGTGTTTGGACATTTGGGATGTGCTGGCAGTGAGAGGTGGCAGAACGGCCTCCTGTGTGCCCTGTGTCACCGGCTGTACCGGGAGTTTAGGATTAGGGCTGTAGGTAAAACCTTACAGCTCGTGTTGGGTTGGATTGCCTGGATTCACAGTGTCCCTCAGTGCCTGTTTGGTGACCATGGCAGCTCAGGGCATCTCTCCTGGTCCCACAGCATTGACTACATCCTGAACGTCACCCGGGAAATCGACAACTTCTTCCCAGGCCTGTTCGCGTACCACAACATCCGGGTGTACGACGAGGAGACCACGGACCTGCTGGCACACTGGAACGAGGCTTATCACTTCATCAACAAGGCCAAGTGAGTGCTGGGACACCTGTCCCTGGGGGAGGGCACATCCCAGCTCTCTGTGTCTCATCCTGAGCCCTCACGAAGCTACATGAACTGCAGGGCATTGGCATCATCATTCCGTGTTCCTGGAGCTCCCCTGTGCCCTGTCCCTTCCCGGACTGGCATTAACCTGTTCCTAGCCCAGCATTTTTGTTACTACTTTGTTTTGCTTCCAAAAGAAAATTAGGATGTTTCCTCTTCTGAAGACATTCTGGAGCTGCTCCAGCTGTGTCTGTGTTGGACCTGCCCCAGCTGTCTCTGCAGACAGAGCCCATCAAACCCAGCCGGGCCTCTACACTCAGCCTTTTCCCAGTGATCCCAGTATCCCAAGACTTGGATGGAGGCAGGAGGCTTCATGGTGGTCTCTGAAATGAATGAGACTGCCCATCTTGAACTCCCAGCTTTTCTGGAGAGGGGTTCTTCTCCTGGCCCTCATCATCCCAAGCGTTCTCCCCTCCAGCGCCGTGATGCAGGGTGGGCAGAGCGGGGAGCGCTGTCCTTCTGGTGAAGCCATAACAGATCCATAACCGGTGCCACGGGATTTATTCTCCTGTTTGTCCTCCTGCAGGAAGAATCACTCCAAGTGCCTGGTGCACTGCAAGATGGGTGTGAGCCGCTCCGCATCCACCGTCATCGCCTACGCCATGAAGGAGTTCGGCTGGTCCCTGGAAAAGGCCTACAATTACGTGAAGCAGAAGCGCAGCATCACGCGGCCCAACGCCGGCTTCATGCGGCAGCTGCTGGAGTACGAGGGCATTTTGGATGCCAGGTAAGGCTCGGGATGAGTGGGAAGGGAAGGATTTGATTGTGGATAACATCACAAAGGATTGCTGGATCTCTATGGGACTCTGTTGGTGTGAGCGGTGTACCCTGAAGGGTCCCTTGAGAAGGGCACAGGCAGAATCCTGGGACAATCGTGCTTTTCCGAAACCTTCCCTGTGCCAGGCTCCCTGCATGGAAATTAGCTGGGAGAGCTGCTCTGGTGTAACTCAGTGAGGGTTTCTCCGTGCTTGGGAAGCACGTTTGGATTTCTCAGCAGCCAGTGCTGCTCAGCACAGCATTGTTCTTGTTTTATGAGGCAGAACTGAGCTTGGGCCATTCCAGAGGCAAAGTGTTCGTGGTTCTGTGCCAACCCCAGGGCTCTGTCACTGCAAGGGCTGTAGTATTTATCTTCTAAGGACAGAGGAGAGAATTCTGTCCTCTGGTTCAGCAGGAGCTGTGCCACGGGACGTGCAGAGGGGTCGGTTTGGGGTGTTGTGCTCTGAGGGGGCTTCTGTGCCCTGAGAGGTCTCCCAAGCTCTGGTCCCACCACAGCTGTACTCAGGGCACTACTCTGGAATGGGCAGGTGGGGGGAAAAAATCCCAGTGCTGAAGGTGGTTTGTCCAAGTGGGATCTCAGGTCTGGGCCCAGCTCCTGGGTTCTGGGCTGTGGAGATGGAAGGAAGCTCCTGGCACTGGGCACCCTGCAGGGCAGTCACTCGTGTCCTTGTCCTCTCCCCAGCAAGCAGCGCCACAATAAACTGTGGAAGCAGCAGGCAGAGAGCAACCTGCCCCAGAACACCGATGGCACCACGGGGTCGGGAGACTTCTTACTGGAGAGCTTGGACATCGACCTGGAAAACCGCCTGGCTGACCTGGACATGCCTTCCCAGTCTGCCTACCTGGACAACCGTGCCAGCTCCGACGGGTCCGTGGGCTTCGGTTACTGCTTCCGCCGCCTCTCGGACACGCTGCTGGAGAACAAGATTCCTGGGGACAGGGAGGGCTTCTTCCACATGGAGCAGCTGGAGCGGGATGCCCTGGTAGGACAGCCTCCATCTGCACCATCCCAGGGGAGGCTGCTGGAGATGGAAAAGGCCCCGGAGAGAGCGGAGCCACTGGCAGAGCTGGGCGGCTTCTGTGAGAAAGAGGCGAAGAAGAAACTGGACTTCAGCCCCAGGAAGGGAAGGATGGTCCTTGGGGAGCCAGGGGAGGATGGTGTCAGGGAGGAAAATCCCATGGAAAAGTGGAAGCGGCGTTTGTCCATGCACAAGGAGGAGAGCAGGCTCAATAGGGAGAACTTGAATAACAACAACAGCAAAAGGAGTTGCCCAGAGGATTTTGAGGTGCGTATGGAGGTGAGATGGAGGTGATTGGCATGGCTGACTCTGCTGCAAGTGAAACTGCTCTTCTCATCCTCATAGCCCAGTTTCATTTGACTTGGATAAAGCCTTTCATTCCATGATGAGCTTCTCCCCTTTCGAGGCGCTTCTCACCAGGGCTTTGCTTGCCCAAGCTGTGGATGTAGATGCCAGAGAGTGCCCAGTGAGTGCCCTGTAAAGTGCTGTGGGCAGCTCGCTTGCATGACCCTCGCTTGGCACGGTAGGTATTCCTTGGAGACACTGTCTGCTGTCAAAGCACGTGGCTTTAGTTCCTGCTGCAGGGCCTGAGGTGGAAATGGGCTTTGTTCCAGATCTCTTTGGTTGTCCCACACCTCGTGAGCTGTGCTGGTGTCTGTTCCGTGCTCGTTGATCTGTCCCTGTTTTCTCTCCTGCAGCACGATGCCGTGTTTGGGATCCTCAGCAAGGTGAAGCCTTCCTACCAGTCCTGCACTGACTGCATGTATTCCTCAGCGGGACTGGGCCCCGACTCCTTCGGGGAGCAGTGCGAGAGGCTCGGCGCCGTGCGGCGCAGCAGCACCATCTGCACCCAGCCCCCCCTCCTGTCCCACCTGCACTCCCACCTGATGGAACACCTGCCCAGCAGGGCACCCCCCGAGGAGCCAGACAGAACTAAACATAATGAGGCTCCGCTCCCCCTGGCGCCAGGAGCTGGGGCTGTGGAGGTTGGCACGTGCAGGTCACTGGATCAGCACTGCGGCCTTTTGGAGAGAGGGAAAGATGCGCCAAAAACCCCGGAAAAGACTCTGCTGCCCAAGAGAAACTCCCACTGTGACAGGAGCCTCCTTCACGCAGAGGTGGTAAGGGAAGAGTCTCTGGCCAGAAAGGACCCCAGACCTACCAAGGACCTGAAGTACCTGTTGTTCAGCAAAGACTTGGAAAAGCCGAGCGCCAACAGTTACTTGATGCAGCACCAGGAGTCGCTGCTCCAGCTGCAGAAAGCAGGGTTGGTCAGGAAGCACACCAAAGAGCTGGAGCGCCTCAAGAGCCTGCCCTCGGACGCCTCGGCGCTGCTCCGGGACAGTCCCCTGGGCAGGGTCGACTCCAGCATCGTGGAGGAAAGCGAGGACTTGATGTCCCATCCCGGCCTTGTGCCTCTCCTGGCACCGGCCCCACTGGTGCCCGGAGACGCTGAGAATGAGGTGGAGAAGCTGGGGGTGAAGCGTGTGCTGGAGGGGATCTCCCAGAAAACCTCCACACCGGCCGGGTGCCGCCCGGAGCACACGAGCAGCTTCACCAAGGACTTCCTGAAGACCATCTGCTACACCCCCTCCTCCTCCCGCAGCTCCAACCTGACACGGAGCTCCAGCAGCGACAGCATCCACAGCGTGCGGGGCAAGCCCGGGCTGGTGAAGCAGCGCACGCAGGAGATCGAGACCAGGCTGCGCCTGGCCGGCCTCACCGTGTCCTCACCCCTGAAAAGGTCCAATTCCCTCGCCAAGCTGGGATGTCTTAACCTGTCCTCCGAGGACTTGTCGAGTGACGTGGACGTGGCCACCATCACGGACTCCAAGGAGGCCGTGTCCAGCGAGTGCTCCGTGCTCTGTGAGCCCCCGCTGAGGAGCGCGGACGGCACCTCCAAACCAGGGCTGAAGCCTCTGCCTGGGAACTTGAAGAACACGCTTTGGATGGGCAAAAGTTGATGCCTTGCAGGGGGAGGAGGGGGCTGGAGCATTTTGGGGGTTTTGCAGCATTTATTCATTGCACCAGTGCTGTTTTATCATCTGACTTGCAGCAGCTCATCTGGTGCCACCTCCTCATCCCCTCTGTGCTCCGAGAGAGGAGGAAAGAACCTCGATGGGTCACAGTGAAGGGCACAAGGGAAATAAAATGTGTTGCATGGCTTAGAGGAGGACTTGGTGTGTGACTTGCCTGTTGTCCTGCAGGATACTCTTCCTAGTACTGTTTGCCAAGTGTAATAATGTGGATTTGTGTGTGGTTATGGATAGATATTTGTATCACTATCTATATCTAAAATGCTGAAATATTCTGTTTCAAAGACTCAGAATAATTATTCATTACTTTTTTTTTACAGAACAAACACAAGTCTCTATTTATAACAGGGCACTTGTGGAAAATCCTTAAAATGGTGACACGCACACTACCTCTGTTCTCGCTGGCTTTTTGTCCTGGTTTGTTGTTTGGGGCTTTTATCCAAAAGGCTTTTCCCAGAATTCTTGCTGTTGTTTGAAGGAATTCCCTTAGCTTTAAAGGCCTGGAGGAGTGTGGACACAGAGGCTTCCCCAGGCCATGGCTGGGATGTGACAGAGTGCTGAGCTGTGTCCGTGGGGACGCTGTGACCTGATGTCACCCTGGCTGTTGCTGTCACAGGTGTTGTGTTCTTGGGGTGTTTTGCTGTCGTTGTGGTTGGTGTTGTCCCAGTGGTGACAGAGCCTGGCCAGTGGTTGCCTGTGGACCCTCGTGATGTGAAGCTGTGTCAGTGTCGTGGGTGCTCTGGGGACCCTGTCACTGGGCTGTGGGTGACGTGAGGTGGCCGAGGAGGGGTGGCTCTCCTGGAGCCCCGGTAGGTGACAGAGTGTCTTTTGTGGTTGTGCTGTCAGTTTTGTAGGATGGTCCTTGTGCCCGGGGAGCTGCTGGAGGAGTCCTGGGTGTTGTTTATGGTGGGTGTCAGGAGTTTGGGTGGCCCCAGAGCCACAGCCAGGCTGGGCCTGTCCCAGAGCTCGCAGGGCTGTGAGAGCCACGTGAACCCTGCTGGGGGGAGCAGTCGGACAGAAACACGGACACGCTCTGAGAGAGGGATGTTGGAGGAAGGGGTGGGCAGCTGGGGGCTGTCTGTGCTCTCAGTCCAGTGTTACCCCCTCCTGCCAGGGCTGCTGCTTGGATTCCATAGGGAGTGCACGTTTTCTGTGAATATTTTTGGCAACCAGCTGGTCAAGAGCTGCTCCATGCAAGCCCTCGCCGAGTCCAGAGGGAAGAGCTTGGGAAGTGAGCAGGGGATGTGCTCCAAACCTCCGTGCCCCCTGATCCCATCTGAGGCCTTGTGCCTTTGGGTGATGTGTTGAAGTAGATTTGGGGGGGTCAGAGAGGTGGATTTGCTCACTCTGGCTGTGAGTGGGAGTATTCCCACATTTGAAAATCTCCATGGAAATGCTTTCTTGCAACTCCCCTCTGAGGTGGGGTAGAGCCAGGCTGCAGCAGCTGCTCTGAACTGTATTGACTGAAAATCCAGTGTCTCAAGGAAGGGAGCTGTGTTTTCCTGCCCTAAATGCTTGGAATTCCCTTTTTTCCCTTCACCATAAGATCCTGCATGATTCATTTGTGTGAGGAATTCTAGGGACAGGCAATCAGTGAATAATTGTCCCTCCTGAAAGAGTCTGAATTTGATTTGCACTTGTTCCACCCGGGAGAGCTGACGTGGAGCAAAAGCTGCTCCAGGAGGGAAGTTTTGCAGGAGCCTCTGCTTGTTTGGGCTGAGGCAGCACTGGGTTGTGCTCAGGGCAGGATGAAACCCCACAAGCCAGGGCCGGATCCATTCCCTCTGTTTGGATCATCTTTATCCTCCTTTGCACCCAGATTCAGATTTGGAAGGGGCAAACGGGAGGCCCCGGGGCTGTTGAGTGGCGTAGGGTCGGAGCAGCACCTGGGAAACCTCCGTGTCCCCTGCCCGGGACAATTCCACCGTCACCCTCGGCTCGCCAGGGCCGCCCACAGGTTATTGTTCTCTGTGTGCTGCCGACCCTTCCCATCACTGCCTGGCTGAGGGAAGAGGTGCTGGGAACGGTTTTGAATGAGTTTGGAAAATTCCGTGAACTGATACAAGCGAACATCTGATTTCCTTCCTGTTTCTCGAGTGCCTGCCGAGTTCTGCCGCGTCCAACCCGCCGCGTTCCGGGGCTCAGCTTGGCACCCTCCGCCTTCCCCGCCTGGCTCTGGCTGGATCAGCCCCAGGCTTCACTCCGGGCTCGGGGCTCCCTCCCTGCGTGGTCGGGATACAGACACGGCTTGGTGGGAGCTGCTCCGGAAGCTCCGCTGTGCCATTCCCGGGGGGTTGTAGCCAAACTCCCCCGTCCCGTCGGGTTTGTTGCATGACAAGGTTGATGTGCTTGTCCTCCCCACGTGTCGTACGTGTCCTTACGATGGAGTGCCTTACTCATAGTTTACAAACACTGTGTATCTGCTGAGCTGTTGGACTCTGCTGTTTGCTGTTCTTTAGGGAGTTTTTGGTGCTTTTGGTGTTTCCGGTGGCAGTGAGGCCGTCCCTCCTGTCCTGCCCTCGTGTCCCCGCCGAGCTCGGCACTGCTCACCTGCTACCGCTTCCCTCTGCTCTGGGCATGGCAGAACCAAAGGGCTCCGTGACAGCCGCGGTGCCTGTGGCTGCCCGGTGTCCCCATTTATTTATCCCATTTATCTATGCATCGCAGCCGGAACGCGGGAGGGGTGTGCAGGGACACATCCCACCACCGACACGCTTTGCTCGGCAGACCCAAACCCTGTCCCGTCCTGCCAGAAATCCTGAAATGCACAAAGCGGCACCTGATTCCTGGTCCAGGTGGTGTCGCTCCGTGTGGCAGCAGTGCCCGACCTCCCGGGCGCCCTTCCCGTGCCGCCGGGGTTTGTCCCGGACCCGGCCGGAGCGGTGGGGACAGTCCCGCTCAGTCCCTGAGGACGGGGGTGAGTGACGTGTAGCTGTTCTGTGCATTGATGTACTCCATAACACCGTTCCTTTATTCCATGGTATTTCTTATCCCAATTTTATATGGAAATCTGCAGGATTTTTGTACTGTATGCCCGCGGGGGGGATGCATCATGCACTTTTTTTTTTTACTTTTGTTTGTAAAAATGTCCTGGATATTTTATGTTCTTCTTGTGAGGAAAAACAAATAAACTTTTTTTTTTTTTCCTTTTACAAATGAGTTTTGTAGCTTTGTTTGGAGGTGGAGAAGGAACAGACGCTGAAGGGGTGGAAAGAAAAGGAGGGAATGGGATATATCCCAGGAGCCACTGCCTGCCCTGTGTTATCATTCCCCATATATCCTGGCTCTGCTTCTCTCATTTTTGGGTCCTGGCTGTTTTCTGATGCTCCTGAAGGCTGGATCCAGAGGAACAGGATGGAAATCAGTCATTCTCCATCTGGTTTCTTCAGAGGCCCCAGACTGGGTTCAGGAGAGGCCGCTCACCTTCCAGAAAGGATGCCAGCAGTGGAGCAGTGGCACATGGAAAGGTGACACCTGCACCTTGCTGAGCCTGGAAAATCCCACCTGGGAGAGGGCCTTGATGCTGCCACAGCAACGTGGGCTGTGGAATTCCACAGGCCTGTGCTGGTCTCCTCAGCAGAGCCACATGCCAGGTGTGGAAGCCCAGGAGCTCCCCCAGGGACTTGCATGGACAGCAGCTCCCTGGCTGGGGAAATCATCTGCAAACAATCACTGCCCTGGGCTGCCAGGGTGGGTTTGGAGCATTTGGGTCTCCTTCACCTGAGGATATCCCCAAGGATCCCCCAGGGGAGGGATGGATCTCCAAGAGTGGGAGCAGCTCTGGCACAGCCAGGTGCTGCCACAGGAGCTGGGGCACCAGGAGCTGGAAGCAGATCTGTCCCTGCCCTGATCCAGGACCCCAGCATGGAGCACTTGGCAAAGGGACAAGGCCTTGGGAAAACAGAGGGAGCGGGGGCTGTAAGGCTTGTAAACCCCGGGGTTAACTCTCTTCAGATCTGGGAGCTCACACTGAGCTGGGAGCCCCAGAGCTCTGGATTGGGAAGAGCAGTTTCCCACTGTTGTTTGAGACCCTGGAGCACAGCCTGTCCCTCAACCAACGCTGTTTTGGGGTCAGTGTTTGTTGTTGGCTCATTTAACTCACACATCCCTTGGCTGAGTCAACAGAGACATCACTCCCTGCTTGGCTCAGCTTCCCGAAGATGGAGCCTCCCCTCGGAGCCGTTCCTGACTCCAGAGATGGGTGTGAGTTGAATATGGGGAACCACAAGATGGGACTATGGAATGGCTGGAGCACACCCAGGCTGCTGGTGAGTCCCTGGCTGGTTTTTTTTTTGCTCTTGTTAGGATTGGAAATTGGTCCTTTTCGGAGCGGTTCCTCACAGCCCAGTGTTACATCCTGTTGTGATGTTGCCATGGCAAAACCAGGCAACATCTGGAGCAACACAAATTCTCTCCGGTGACCAGGGAGGGTTTATTTATAGCCTCGCTGACCAGAGGAGATGCCTGAGCCTGGAGCTGCTGTGGGCACTGGGTGCCCTCCTGGCTGGGAACTGGGGTGGTGGGAAGGTGCAGGGTCCGCCTGTGCCCCTTGTTTCTCTCCCATGGAGGAGCTGCACGTGCTCCAAAGCTGATCTCCTCAAGGACCCTCTGATGGGAGGATGGTTCCCTGGCAGCATTTCCCAGTTCCATGTGGAGTTGGGGTGGTGAGCAGGTACTCTAATGGTGGTTTTAGGTGAAAAGATGAGGTTTAGCAGGAGGGCGAGGCTGATTGTAGCACACAGAGAAGCTGCAGGAAGGACTGCAGGGGCTGTGGCTGCATTTGCACACTGGCAGAGGAGAAGCTGCTGTCTGGCAGTGGTTCTCCATCTGCCTGCAGCCCCAGGATGATGCCTCTGTGTCCATTCCTGCTGGGCTGTGGCTGAACAGCCGCTCTGGCCTCTGGAAAGGTGGAAATGTAAATATTTTTCTAAGCAGAAGCTGCGAGTGGGTGCTGCCAAGGCCAGAGGAGCCAGTTCCTGCAGCGGGCACAGGCCGAGCTGTGCTGCCACTCAGGTTTGCTCCCACCTCAGTGCATATTCCCTAAAAGTCTCTTCCTCCCTCTGTTTGAAGGATGGGGCAGCAGCAATGCTGCAGCAGCTGCCATTTCCTTTTATGCAGAGGGTTCAGGAGCAGAACCACACTGGTGCCGTGTCAGAGCTCCGAGCAGTTCCCTGGAACATGGGATACAACGCCCAGGGCAGGTCCCAGGACATGGTCATGCCCCTTCCACACCATGGGCTCTGCAGTCCCCACACAGGACAAGCCCAAACCACCACAATATTCCAAATCATGAGGGTTTGTGAGAAGCCCAGAAGGAATTTGGTTTTGTCAAGAGGGCTTGAGGGGAACTCCCGGAATTATTGATCGGGTCAGAGTGCAAATGTTGAGTGAGTTCATCCCATGGGAGAGGTGACTTGGCTGTGAAATTCCTCACTCCTGCACCTGCCAGCACACCTTGCTCAGCATTTCTCTACCTGTCAGGACTGCTGCTGCCAGGTTCTCCTGCTGCTGCTGTTGGCAGGAGCAGCAGGAGCCCAGCCACCAGCCCTGATCCCACTGGGAGTTGGTTGTGTTTGCTCTGGGCAGCCTCGGCAGGGATTTAAGACTTCCAGTGGAAACAAACGGGGTTTTGTCTGTGCAGAGCTGCACTGATAAAGAACAGTCCCAGCAAGGGGCCTGGCTGGCTCCAGGCCGATTAGGGCTGGGATAAGCCTCATCCCTCACTCCTTCCCCTCAGCAGTGGCTGGGATTCACTCCTGACATGGGACACAGGATGAGGTAGTGGCATCGTGACCGGGGTCCAAGTGTCACCCACGCAGCTGCTGTGTGTCTATGGTGCTCAGAGGTTGTCTGGGTCGCGGGATTTTCCAGCCCCATGGAATATTAGGAGATGCCCTTGGGCTGGGGCCAGGCTGTGTTTGCCAATTCTTTAGGTGACACTGGGGTAACTCAGGCCCGACACTGCAGAGGTGCCTGTGCAGGCACCATTTGGGATGAGCTAGGTGTTTTCCTGCATCCTGCCTCGGGATGCTTCCTGGCTCGGGGAACCATAAAAGGCAAAGCACAGGGGCAGCGGCTGGGCTGGGAGCTGAGCTGGGAGCTGCGGCTCACTGCAATGCCAGGCATCCCAGCTGTGTACAAACGGATTAGAGCCCTCCAGCTCTCCGGCTCCACTGCCATCTGGAGGGTTATCCAAAGGGAGCGACATTCTGCTCTGAGGGTTATTTAGAGAAGTGCCCAATGCATTAATAGGGATTTTTGATAAGTTGTGTTTTGGAGTTTCCACAGGGAAAGTTGTGTCTGAGGCTGCTGTCGGGCTCCCGTGTTTATCTCGGGCAGCCGGTCTCTGTCACAGCAATTCCCTTTTCCATAACGTATTCGGGCAGATCATTCCAGCCACTCCGGCTCTGCCCCGCACGCTCTGTGCAGGCAGCGTCTCTCCTTCAAACTCTGGGACGCAGCCCAAGGCTGAGTGCTGCTTCCAAGGAAGGAGCACCGGGGGAGCTGCTCCGCGTCCGACAGGCGCGGGGCAGGGAGGAGGGAACAGTGCCAGGGGCACGGATGCGGGTTTCCATCTCTCCCTGGAACCCACAAGGAGCTGGCAGAGGTGATTCTGCCCAGACAGCCTGGCAGTAAATCCCTCTGGAAGCAGTGAAGTTGGAGGCAAGCTGGGATTGCTGCACAGGACTGTGGGGAGCTGTTGCTGGAGCAGGTTGGGGAAAGAGGAGAATCCCTGGAGAAGGATGCAGATGGGAAGCAAGTCCTGACTGTGAAGTGCCATGGACCAGCAAATTAGCAGCTGGAGGGCGTTTCTCCAGTTATCCAGGTGGGATGTGTTTGGGTAGGGACCAGCATGGCATCAGCTGTGCTGGGTGTGGTGTCAGAAGTGGCAGAGCACGGGCTCCGTCGTGCCAATGGGATGTTCCTCTCCGCTGGCCATGAGGCCAAGGAACGCCGGTTCACATGACCCAGGCTCCGACGCTTCCAAGTGCCGCCGTCTCCCAGAGCAGAGCGAGGAGGAGGCGGTGCTGAAAGCCCGCCGAGACCCAAGGTGGGAAAAATCTTGGCTGGCCAGTCCCAAAGCATTTGGAACCAAGAATTATAGTGACAGAGCTCCCGGCCATGGAAGCCTCCACCTGGCAGTACCGCGGATATTTACGGGATGACACAAGTAAGGCGAGGGGCAGAGACTGCCCAGCTTCCCCGGGAGACTCTGCAGGGACCTGTGAGGATTATCCACTGCTGCAGCTCAGCCAGGAGGGCCTGGGACACAGCCGGGAGCGGGGGGACCGCCCCGACCTCCGGAGTGACACTGCAGGCCCTGCCAAGAGGTCAGAGATGAGCAGCAGCGGGCAGAGAGGGCAGCGGGGGCCAGCAGGGGAGCTGTGCCCAGAAGAGCATCCCGTGTCCAAAGGGTGCAGGAGAGGGCGGGAGGGAGAAGCCCCTCCAAAGGTGTATGAGCTGGAGGTGGTGCCCAGGCGGGTGGGCACGGGCAGGACGGTGAGGCCGGTGGTCTACAGGCTGGAGGAGAGCGAGTACCGGCGCCTCATCCAGGAGGCAGAAACGGAACCTGAGGAGGAATGGGAAGAGGCAGAGGATACGCTACCCTTGATTCAGGAGGGCTATGCAGGGGATGGGAAGGTGGCAAGCCCAAGCCTCAGCAGGCTCAACTCCTTGGAAAGAGTCCTGAGGAGGCAGATGAGCCGCTCGGACTCGGAAAGCAGCGTGGAGGGCAGGCAAGTGACCAAACTGAGCCCCAAGGGCCCCTCGGAGGTGAACAAGCCAACCGTGCCCGTCAGGTCTGACAGCTTCGAGCGCAACGCCATTCTCATGGATTACATCCTGCAAAGCAAGCAGGAGGCAGGTACACCTGTCTCCTACATCCCCAGGGACAGCAGCAGGGACAGCCTGAGGCAGGCACGGAGCTTTACCCCCCAGCCCGATGGAACACTTGACCTGTGCCAGAACGGCCAGGCCAGCGAGGAGGATCCAGCCAGGAAGCCCGAGCCAGACCAGCCGGTAGTGAAGAGCCTCGAGAGAATGGTCCCTGCGGTCACAAATTATCCCTCGGTGGCCAGAGACACCGGGAAGCTTTCAAGACAGAGCAGTAGCCAGCTCCCAGACAGCCGGGAGCAGCTCGGAGGTGAAGCTGATGAACTCGATTCCTACATCCCGAAAAGAACCCCCCCGGCCCCCCCTGTCAGGACCCACAGCAAGGAGAGCCTGGCTCTGAGTATGAGCAAGGCTGTGGCGCTGACGGAGGCGCTGCTGGAGCCCCTCGGCGATGAGGCCAAGGCTGGCAGGGAGCAGTGGGCAGCGGCGGGCACCGAGCTGCTCCCTGGAGGCAGGACTGCGGGAGGAGGGGGCTCGGAGGAGCCGGAGCGGAAGGGGAGGCAGAGTCAGGAGGATGAGAATGTGCTTAAAGTTGCCGATGCCAAGAAAACCTTCGAAAAGCCCAAGGCGTCGGAGGGGACGGCAGCAGCACCAGCGCCCAAAAAAGGTGAGGAGTGAGGGGTCCCGGCTCTGCCGTGGGGCTGGGGGGTCCTGGAGGTCGCAGTTCCAGGGCAGGTGGGAACACCGCTGTGGATGGGAAATAGCTGCCGGGAATAGCCGGGTGACAGGCGGGATGTGCTCAGGGCACAAGGAATCTAAGGAGGGCAGGATGGGAATCAGGTGTTGGTTCAAAGCCCTTCGTGCAGTGAAACTGTTTTGGGGAAAGATTTGTTTTGTCAGACTCCTGTGTAGGAATAAGTACAATTTACTGGTTCTCACAGAGCTACAGTGCAGCAGTGTCCATAGGATGCATCCTCCCACTGCCATGTGGGATTATTTGCCTCTACCTCTCCAGGCACTGAGTGAGCCAATGTAATTTTATTTTAGCTATAAAAAAAGCAGCATTATTTTCTCTAAGTTCTTTTTCTCCTGCACTGTGACTTCACTGAATAAGCCATTCAGGAGAATGACATCAACTTGGAAACCCTTCCACCGAAAAAAATGTGAAGAAGTGAACTCTGTTGAAATTTTCCTGGTAAAACAGCAGTTCTGCAAAAATAGGAGGGATAGAAATGAGTGTTTGTGTGAGAGTTTGGATCCCGCAAGGAGCCACCCGACCCACGCTGCTTAACTCCCATCTTCTGTTCAGTGGCAATCTGCAATTGTGCATTTCCTTATAAGGGAAAATAAGTGTTTTAAGGCACAGGAAATCTGTGGTGGCTTTGAACTGAGTTTGCTTAAAAAATAGGTGTGATCGGTTACTGTCGCGACAGAGTCGGAGCGTGAACGTGGCACAGTTTGTGCGTGTCAGGGATGACAAAACCCCTGCAGGGATGAGAAACAGCTCCTGTGCTCTCAGGAAGCAGCTGAGGACACATTGCACGATGTAAAGAAATAGCGGTGGGAGGTATTTGTCACTGCAAGCACTGCCAGGCTCAGCGGTGGTATCTGAGTGTGGATCTGCACACCCCTGCAGAGGGAGGCTGTCTGGTGGCACTGGTACAGCTGAGCTGGAGCGTTCCCCTCAGCCACACCGGGCACTGGGATGTTTGATCAGCTCATCCTTCCCGGGATGGAAGGAGCAGGTGGATGGAATAGGTCTGGCACAAGAAAGGGGGTGAGAAGGGATACAAGGAATCAGCTCCCTCCCTAAGGCAATACCAGCTGCAGCCCAATCCCTCCTGACACATTTTTACCTCCTTGTTCTCCAGAAGAAACAGGGAGGGAGGGTTGAGACAATATTTCAGTGCTGAAAGGTGGAAATGTTGCAATAAAAAAATCACAGACTCGTGGAATTTTTCAGGCTGGGAGGGACCTCAAAGCCCATCTTGTCCAATCCCTGCATGGGCAGGGACACCTTCCACTGGAGCAGGAAGAAGAGCAGGAACATCTTCCCATTTTGCTCTATCCATGACAGTCTGTTGGGGTTTTAAAAGCTGGGTTAAACATTGATCTTCCCAAATCTCAAACACAGACACCTCACCTGAATTTACCCTTATGTGTTTCCTTTCTTATATCTCTGATTTTTCCAGCACCTTAGGTCCAACCTGATCCTAGACAGCAGGGAGAGAAACAGAAGGAGATGGCAAAAGAATTCCAAAGTGGTTGAATAGTGAGGCTCTGTGATCAGTGCCCAGGAACCCAACACCCAGCCCCGGCTTCTTCCCTGCCTGCCTGATTTTTTTCCTGCTGTTCAGGATGATAGGAATTGTCAACCCCAGGATATTCATGTTGTAAATAAAATACAGCTTGCTTGCTTGCTTCTTTTTTTTTTTTTTTTTTTTTTTTTTTTTTTTTTTCAGTTCTGCTTTCTTGTCTCTCTCCTCCTCGTTAATCATCCGGAGACAGCAACAAAGGAAATCCCATCTGTTGCAAGCAATTGCTTTGGGTTTATTTGGTGGCCCAACATTTTAATTAGGTATTGGGACCTACCTCCCCTTCACTGCAGAAATAGAAAAGAGATTAAAATATATTTCACAATCCTGTCTAATGATGGAGAAAAATACATGAGGAAATAGATTAGCTTGAAATTAGAGGTTTCTTTTTGCTGTAAAAGCTCATTTTTTGATGTCTTTCTTCCAGCTGAGTTGGGAGGGATGTGTCTGACACCGATATTGCTGCACAAAAGGTGTGAGAGTGGGGAGATGCAGTAATAGATGTGCTGGATGAAATCTATTGTAAATCATTAATAACAATAACATCAATTATTAATGCACATCCTGGCCTAATGTTCACTCATTCCTTATCCATCTCCAGCATCCTCCAGCCTTTCCAAGTGGCACAGGAGCGATGTCAGCACAGGCCCTCACTCACCACAGTGGATTTAATCACCCTTTGGGGAGTGAGGTTGTGAATGATCCCATTTTTGGGGTCTGGAAGTAGCACAGTGATGGTTCCACGTCACACAGAGCTGGGAATAAAGCTCAGGGGTGCTGGCTCCAACCCTGTCCTTTAATCCATGTTTTCCTCTTTCCTTGCTGCCACACTCAGGCACTTCTCCCTTCCTGGCTGTTGTTTCAAAGCATCTGATGGAACATTTTGCTCTCCTTATCTTCATTCCCTAATTCTACAGCTCCCCTTTCTGGCCAAGGATTGAATAAGGCCAGTCCAAAGGGATTTTTCTCTCCCTGTCTCTCCAGACAAACCCTTTGCAGGAGCTGGGGAACACTTCCCTGGGCACAGCACATCCTCCCAGCCAGACACAGAATCGATTTTCCATTATCCAGAACCCTTTCATGGTGGCTCTGAGAACAATTTCATCTTGGCAGCTGCTCAACAGTTGATGAGCATGGAAATGTCTCTTAAAAACCAGGACTGGGAGTAGTTTCATAAAGCTGCCCCTGGCACTCGCTCCATGCCCATGGACATGGAGGAATCAAGGCAGAGAAAGTAAATTAATGCTGAGAGTAAATCTAATTCCACTCAGAGAAAGTGGAGTGGGGAGGGTTTGTCACTGCAATCAGTTCAGATTTCAGAGAATCCCAGAATGGTTTGGGTTGGAAGGGACTTTAAAGACCATCTTATTTCAACCCCCTGCTATGGGCAGAGAACATTTCCCTGCACTAAAAAATCACTAAATCCCAATAATGTTCAGTGAAAGGTAAGATCACATTCCTGATTTCAGCAGGAGCAGCTCTTCCCAATGCTGCTGGGCCTGGCCTTGATGGGATCCATAAATTATGGAAGCCATAGAAGAAGAAATATAGAAATACTCAAATTTCATGTGGGAGAACCTAGTACTTCCTGGTAAATAAATATAATTATAAAGTAGTAGCAATAATAATAATAATAATAATAATAATAATAATAATAAATCAAAAGGCTTCAGGAAATGAATGGATAAATAGGGACATAAAAGTCCTTGAAAAGCTCTATAACTTGGATCTATGCAAACCCAGGGTTCAAGACTGTCCTGTCTGGCATATTTTGCTTGATTTAGAAGTTAAGCTGCAAAATAACAGGACTTTAAATTGCTGATCTCTCTAAACCCTCCCTAAGCCATTTCTCTCCATTCAGAATATATTTAGCAATGAGGATTTCAGCAAAACGAAATGTTTGAGACAAATCCATCCCTCCAATGACCTTACTGGTTCCACAAAAGGGGTTTGCCACCCCTTTGGGATGCCTCAGAGACAGCAAACTGAAGAAATTAATCAAAATTCCTCCTTTAAAAAAGGTGCCTCAGGTGTTCCTTTGCCTCCTCCAACTACAAACATGGTCTTGGTGGGGAAGGCTGTGGGACACACCTGATGTGGTCCTTGTGAATCGAGTC
This sequence comes from Vidua chalybeata, assembly GCF_026979565.1. NCBI lineage: Eukaryota > Metazoa > Chordata > Aves > Passeriformes > Viduidae > Vidua > Vidua chalybeata. The sequence continues at coordinate 4,228,047 of NC_071547.1, read as the reverse complement.
AGGCTCATCCCTGGAGCAAAGCAGGGGGATTGATTGCAGGGATGGAATTGATGCATATTTGCAGGAGGCTAAATTTAGCAGCTGACATAAGTTTCAGAGGTGGAGTCTGTAGCCACGGTGCTGTTTCCGTATAAAGGATGTGAGATAGTTTGCAGCAATCCTGCAGTGATGTAGCTGAGGGGAAAAATGTGTGGGATGGCTAAAAGTGGATTTTTTAAAAATAAATCCTGAATTTCTGCAATATGTGCTAAACAGGTGCTGCTAAAATGGGGCAAATTTTGGTGTGTTTTTCCTTGTAGCTGTAAGGGTTTGGTGTTTTTTTCTATAGAAAAATTAGGATTTGTGGCATATTTTGACAAGTTGTTTCACTTGCAGCACTGTGGATAACATTTAAATTGTTTGTTAGGGTGGTTTAACTCATCTGAAGCAATGAAAATTAGTGGTTACAGCAGAACCAAAGAGCACATGTAAAACCGGAGCTGTTTCTTCTGTTTGTTGGAGAATTCAGCCTAAAATTCCTGCAATTTCTTCATCACTTTGTGATCTAAACAGCTCATTAATCCCAGACATGATCTGGGTGTTCTTTGGAGTGTTTCCATCCAGCTGTTCTAGGAAGCTCTGGTAAAAATTCCACAGGTATTATTTCTACCTGAGTCCATCTTTAGCTACTCTTCCAGCACTGTGCCGAGCAAGGAATTTCCATCTCTGCAGGATCCACCCTTCCCAAGGCAGCTCTTGAGAGGATTAGGCTTCAATCAGATTTCTCAGGACGAATTTCACTTTTGTGTCCTCTGTGCATCACTTTCTTTCCAGTTGGAGGCCAAAAATCTTTGGTTCCCCTTCTGAGCTGGTGGGCAAGCTGGGTGCTGCTGCCTTTGTTCTTGTTTTCCAGTCCAGGCTAAAGCATTGCTTGGTACACGAATAAAATATCAGTTTTATAAAATTTAATTCCCCCCACACACACCATTTTGAGACTTCTAATAAATTAAGGATGGGCAAGCAGGACTCTCAGCTCTATCACTGACTCATTCTGTGACCTTCAACGTGCCATGTATGTACATGGAAAATGTGAATCACAACCTAAATTCCCTAAACTCTGGGTTACCTGCAGCTCTGCTCCAAGGCTGCTTTCATTTTCTTCTCTTTTAGCTTTAAAGGGATTGTTTGAGGGAGCAGGGTGGTGTAATTGTGCTGGGCTGGCTTTCAGAAAGAAGCTATTGATTAATTTCAAGGTAATTGTTGTCATGGGCAAGGGTGAAGCCTTGCCACTCCAATCTCTGTTTGTATAATTTTTTTATCAAGGTGTTGCTCAGTAGGCGAGAGAGGCTTTCCTGCTCGTTGGATCAGCGGTTACATTTAGTGTCAAAGGTTAATAAATGCAGGATAACATTTGTTTAATCTGTAGCTACTGATGTTTCCATCAGCTGTGACAGTCAGACCAGGACAAATGTATCTCCCTGAGGTTTTCTGTGGGTTTTAACACCAGCTATCGCTCACAGGGGGTAATTCACGGTCCTGTCACAGCTCCTTGGGGGAAGAGGAGGGCTCTCAGCTCAGCTCATCACGACACATATTCCTCCAAATCCTGAGGCATTAGAAGAGAAATTAGGGTGATGCTCCCCTGAAACATCCCCCCCCCCCCCCCCTTAAGCACCAAACCACATGCAAATGAACGTGCAAACGTCGGCCCAAACGGATGAGGAAGCTCGAGGAGTTTTGGTTTTGGCCATGTATGGTAACACTGAGGGCTGTGGGCTCTGCTCGGCTGTTGTTCACCCTCCCCTCGGGCTCCCCGAGGCCGCAATGGCCCCGAGTGCGGCGGTGTCACCTGTGTGCAGCCAGGTGTGCGTGCAAAGCGCTCGCCTGACCCGTCACAACACATACACACATACATTACCCCTCAAGGCGCAGCATCTCCAAATTGCCTTTACCACGGTGCAGTGGGGAGAACCTCTGGTTCCAAACCTCTGTCCTGCGTGTCTCGTTGAAGTGTGGCTCTTAGCGGGGGTTGAGCTCTGCAGTCTTTAGCAGGGGCTTTTGTCACCGTCCTTTTTTCACCACAGCCACTGTGACTTGGTGTGACAGTGTGAGGTGACGCGGTTGTTTTCTTGTGGAGCTACTGGTTCTCCTCGGCATCGCCTCTGAGGACAGCAGGCTCATCTCACCCCTCAGGGCAGACACGGCCGATCCCTCAGGGAGGACACGATCAGCCCCCTCAGGGAGGACAGAACCGTTCCCTCAGGGACGATATAAAGTTTCCCTCGGGAGGACATGACCGTTCCCTCAGGGAGGACACAACCGGTCCCTCAGGGATGAAACGATCCATGCCTCAGGGATAACATGATCGATCCCTCAGGGCAGACACGGCTGATCCCTCAGGGAGGACACGATCAGCCCCTCAGGGAGGACATGACCGTTCCCTCAGGGAGGACACAATCGGTCCCTCAGGGATGAAACGATCCATGCCTCAGGGATAACATGATCGATCCCTCAGGGCAGACACGGCCGATCCCTCAGGCATGAGATGACTGATCCCCAGGGATGACATGATCGGTCTCTCGGAGCGGACAGGACTGGTCCACAGGGAGGAGATGGCCGGTCCCCAGGCGGACACGATCGACCCCTCAGGTCCCTCATGACCTCCCGCCCCTACTCGCTGCTGAGGGGCGGCGGGGCGGGGCCTGAGAGCGCGCGACCACTCGGGGCGGGGAGAACCGCACGGCCATTGGCTGGCGGAGCCGTCACTCACCGCTTCGACCCGCCCCACTGAGAGCGGCTGAGTGGGCGGGGTCAGACCGAAGGGGGCGTGACCTTCATGGGCGTGGTCACGGAGGGGGCGGGCCCGCGGTCGCGCTGCCCCGCCCCGCCCCGCGGCGCTCAGTCGGGCGGCGGCGGCGGGCGGAGGAGGAGGCGGAGGCGGCGGCTCCGCCGGGCTCAGGAGCGGACGCGGGAGGCGGCTCGGGATCGCGGTGCGGCTCGGTGGCGGCTCGGGCGAGCGGGGAGAACTGGGTAGCGCTGGCAAGCGAGGCTGCGGCTGGGCGGGCGGCGCGGTGCCCGCGGGAGGGCGCCGGGCAGGGCGGGGGTCCGGCCGGGCGGGCCCTTCCCGCGCGGGGCCGCCGAGCCCTCCGTGAGGCGGCGGCCGCTGTCAGCGCGGGGCCCGCGGCGGCAGCGCCCTCCCCGCACCGCCTCGGCCCCGGCCGCTCCCCGCTCCCTCCTTATTAGGCAGCGGCGCGGGGTCGCCGCCGCATCCGCATCCGGCCGGGGCCGCCGGGCAGGGCAAGCCCGGGGCGGGGCGGCGGCGCCGGGCGCTCCCGCCGCGCACCTGATGCCGCGGCGGGGACAGCGCTGGGGGGCTTTTGTTCGGAACGTTTTCCTTTTTCCTTTTTTCTTTTTTTTTTTTTTTTCCCCTTCCTTCTTTTCTGCCCGGCGGCGCAGCAGCCGCTCGGTGCCACCGGCGTGTGCCGCCCCCGGAGCGCCCGTCCCCGCCGTGCACCATGGCAGAGGACAAAAGATGAGCGCCCTGATGGGGGTTTAGTTTGGGTTTATTTTCCGCAGGCTCCTGTAGAGCAGATCACGCCGTTATTAGGGGCTCTTTCGAGGCTGTGCAGATGTGTAGATTCCTGGGCTGTGTGACATGTCATTGAATCACCAGGGGATACCAGAATGGTTTGGGTTGGAAAGGACCTTAAGGACCATCTCATTCTATCCCTTTGCCGTGGGCTGGTGTCCCTGGGCTTTGTTTTCCTATGCAGGAAGCCACGTTGTTTAAGAGTGATACGCCAAAGGCTGAAATTGAAAGGCTGTGCTTTATGAAATTCCCACCGATTCCGTTAACAGCACGAGGGAAGATCTTGGACACACGGGCAGGTGTCCAACACCACCACACAGAGGTTCAGCTGTAGGACATTGTGATGCCTTAACTGACTGATTGCACAGGAGACAGGTCTAAAAAAAAGGCAGTGAAAGGTGCCAGGAAACAGAAGTGAGCCCGATGGAAGCAGTTTTATTGTTGAAGATAAGTGAGATGCGTTCGGGTTGGGGATTTTTTGGCAGCTGGAATTGGTCTGAGCACGTCTGTTCGTGCAGATGTGCGTGGGGATTACTGGAGCAAGACCAAGGACGGTGGCAGAATCAGAGAGGGATGTTCTGAACACAGCAGGCTGCGGTTGATTTTTCAGTTCGCTGCTGGATTTCCCGATTTTGTTTTAATTTTAGGCCAGGCTGTTCCCAAATTACCTGATGCCATCCTCTCCCTCTGTGTGCCTCCGTGGCACGCTCGAGGGAAGCTCTGGAGTGTGGGAAAATGGTGTGAAGTGGCACAGCGTGTCCTGGGAGAAGCGTGTTTGGATGTGGGGAAAGCAGCGGGTGTCGTGTGCGGGAGGCAGAGGAGAGGGTTTATTCCATTTTCATTTGAATAACGAGCATTGAATCATCTTTTCTGTCAAGGGTGGGGGGGGGAACAATCCAGATGGCTGTGTGCTTGCAGGAAGGTTTTATTGCAGCTAATAGTGGTATTTGCTAAGGACTGTGTACACAAAGGTAGAAGATCAAATACTTTTGTGGCAATGCCTGTTTATTTTGGGTATATGTGTTTTTCTGTGTTTTCAGTAGCTCCAGTAAGACCTGACACGCTCGGGGACACGTCAGGCAGCATTTGCTTGGTGTTTGTTTCAGTACAGCACTTCATAATAGTAATTTTTCAGTGGTCACTTGTAGCCTTTTATGCAGATTGCTTTAATCAGCATTTGTGTTCTCTGTTGGCATTGCTCTGTCTTCTCCTGAGCTGTCTTTTCAAACATCATTGGATTTTTTCAAGTGAAATCTTCATGCTTATTGCATCTGTCACTTCTGGGATTCACTCCAAGCGAAAGGCAGGGATTCAGTTTAATGGCAATGAGGAGGAATGTGCAGAAGGGGGAAATATCAGCTCTTCCCTGGGTGATGCAGCGCAGGGTGCCGAGCTCTGCCCTCGGTGACATCGTGGTGGCCACGGCTTCGTCAAATGCCTCATTAAACCAAAACGTTGTGTTGTGATGGGGAGGGAATTTATGCTCCTGGGTTTCATTTGGTGATCGATTCCGAGGAATATCCCTGGGATGCCAGCTTCCTATTCTGAAGACACGAGCAAAACACTTCCTGGCCTGAGTTTGCAGCTTGGTGAGGTCATCAGTGCACCACTCCCAGGGCCAGGAATGTCCTCTTGGGCAAGCTCACAGGCACATTTTCACTTGACTTTTAAAGTCTGGGTTTGTTTGTTTTGATTTTGTTTTACTGAGGTTTTTGTGATAATCTCAGCCCTTCTCCGAGGATGTGTTGGAACAGAAACTCACTGAGGATTTGAAGTGCCCCAGTTTAAGCCTTTGCAGGGCATAGGAACAAGAATTAAATGTCTGTGTTCTCCTCTAGCTTGCTCCCTGCAGTCTCCCCCACTTAATATTTTTGGGCTGGCATATTCTGGTGGGTAACTCTGAAACTGGTATGATTAGAAACTGCTTAGAGCTTCAGTTTAGGCAGCTCCTGGAGCCATGTGTGAAGAGTCAGGCTGCTGGTGGCATGTGGCTGACAAGATGGAAACTGCTGAGTTTTTGTCACATTCTGCACAGTTGCAGGTGGTGGTGAACACCAAGTTAAAATGAAGCACAAAAAGGTTTTGGGCTTAGCTGAGTGACTCAGGAAAGCAGCAGTGAAAGTTCATTTTTCTGGATGTGTTGGCTCCACTTGGTTGGGAATGTTTACTGGGCCCTTTCTTTTTATCTCTTAATAGGATTGCTTTGTTCTGCTTTTCCTCCTGTGAGTAACCGTGCAAAAAAAAAAATGGATTATTTGTTTCTTTTTGAGGTTATAATTGTTCAGTACATGACTTTTTGTGGCTTTTCTCATCTCAAACCACACATAGGCATGTGAAATCCCAGCATGACACAGAACTGCTCAGCTGCTCCCAGGTTCCACTGGCAGCTTTGCAGGGCTTGTCCTTGGAGGAACAAATTGTCTGGAGAGGATCCTAATGGAATATACCAGCCATTAGTTGTATCACCAGCCATTAGTTTGTGTTCGTGGGGTTGTGTAGGGAATATAAATGCAATCAGAATTAATGGCTGGAGATAATGATATAGCTGGAAAGTAGAAGGTGGCTGTTGGGCAAGTGGATAATTTTACTTTATTCCCCTCCCATGAAATTCCTGATGCCAATAAGACAGGAGGGATCCCTTGGAGCAGACACCTTCCTAAGGAGTCACAAAACGCTCCTCAAATGGAAGAGGATTTTGTGATGGAACATCCTGAAAACTTTAAAATCCTTCTCTGTAGGTCAGGAAATTGACAGAGAAATATTGAAAATGGCAACTGCTGCTGCCTCCAAAGGGAAAAACCTGTGGGTTTTGAAGGCTTCTGATGAGACCATGGTGAATAGAAGAGATCTCTTTGGTCTGGAAGTGACAAAACGTGGCCTTTTGGACCATTTCTCCTCTGGGCTGATGATTTAGAGGGAGAATCAAGGCAGAATCACCTGCACTAGGGAAAGGACAACTTCTTCAGCATGACCACTTTGTTCCTTCAACACCACTGGCTTTGTCTCAGTCCATGTTTTGCTGGTGGTAACAATAAGTGATCTCTAATCTGCTTTTTGCTGAGCCTGTGGTGACGTTTGAGGTCTGGCTCTTGGTGGGAGAAGTTGCAGTGACTCTGACATTGAGCTGGGCCTCTCAGCCCAGCATAATTAGGTTTGTCTTGTTTTCCTTTCTCAATAATTGAATTTGAAAGAGCAATGGAAATAAACCAGTGGTGGGATCTGACTTAAAGTGATTAAGGCTCAGCCTGATGCTGAGATGAGCTCACAGCTCTCCTTGGAGTGTTGCTGAGCTGTGCTTGAGGCCAAATGTTCCCCTTAGGAAGGACCAGGGTTTCCCTGTGGTTTTCCAGATTTTGGCTGCCATCTATGTAGGAACAAGCACATAGGTAATAATTCTTCTGATTTGAATATTAAGGCACATTTCTGCATTTTTAGCAGATGTGTCTGAGTAGGATTTCCTAAAACTCCATGGGAATGATGTGCCTGAAACTACTCCTTGTTTGCATCCCTGTATGAACCTGGGCAGTGCATTGCACCTGCCGTTTCTGGTTTAAGTAATCCCTGGAAAATGGAGTTCAAATCACTCAGTTCTCAGTATTTGGAAATATGGGAACTTCCCCTCCCTCCCCCTGGTTCTGCATATATATAGTTGCCATAGAGACCGTGTTCCGGAGTCCTTGAAAATCCATTGTTTCTCCCAAATAAACATAAAAATCTGCAGTATTAAAGCAGCACATTTTGCATAATCCCATTCCTAAGCATTCCTTCATCAGGAACTGTTGTGACAGGACAAGGATCAATGGATTCAAACTGAAAGAAGGGAAATTTGACTTGGATTTAAGGAAGAAATTCTTCCCTGTGAGGGTGGCAATGCCCTGGCATGGGGTGCCCAGAGCAGCCATGGCTGCCCCGTCCCTGGAAGTGTCCAAGGTCAGGTTGGACAGGGCTTGGAGCAACCAGGGAGTGTGGAAGGTGTCCCTGCCCATGGCAGGGGGTGGAATGGAATGGGCTTTAAGATCCCTGGTAACCCAAACCAGTCTGTAAACCTGATGGGGACTTGACATTTTACAGTGTGCCAGATCTGGATGCTGGACAAACTGATAATGGGTGTAATTAGCAGCTCCAGGGATTAGCAGGCAGTAACAAATTCAATCCGTAGGAAGCAGCGTGTCCCTTGGGAACTGGGCAAACTGGCCATGCTGGGCAGATGATGGCTTGATAGGGAAGATTGTCATCAGCAAAGCCTCAGTGCTCAGGCACCTGCTCAGGGCTGGAATTACCTCCTGGAGTAGCTTTTTTTCCCTCCCCTTTTCACTTTAAATACTTGAAAAGCCCTCGTGGTTTTTTTGCTTCCTGCTGGAATCTGGATCCCCCAGCTGGCTCAGGGTGTCTGCTTGGCATTTCCTTGGCATTTTTCATCATACCTGTGTGAAACAGATTGGTATCCTTCCTTCCAGGCTGGGAATGTGAGGTGACACGTTTCACTCAGGGCCTGGCAGGTCCTAGGCTGGGAATGCTTCTAGCACATACTACTTGTAGCACGTACTACTAAGTGCAGTTGTTGTTTTACACATGCTTCAGGTATTTGCCCCAGCACACGTGGTGGGATCTGTACGTGGGAATAAATGACCACTGTTACACTTTTAATTTCTTACTTAATTCCCTTCTGCAGTACTTATATAATTATACCATATCTTGGAGGCTGGAGGCCCAAAGCTGTCTCATTCAGAACAAGAGGTGTATTGCATTTTTTTTTTAAGTTTTCAGTGATACTTTTAAAAGTTCATTTGAATTTTTGGATCTGCTGAGATCAATTTGCAAGGCAGGAGAGAATCCTGAGCCAACTTAGGCAAACACAAGTTGCCAGACATTCCTCTGCAATATATTCTGCTTTAGCACAGCCTGAAGGGTGGGCACAAAACTCTTCTAGCTCAGTGTTGCTGTGCTTCCAGCATCTTTTTCTTGGCCACTGCCAGGAAAATTGCTCCCTTCTGCCACAATTTGTTCTGTGTGGTATTTTAAGGTGCTGCTGTTTAAGGTGGGTGCCCCTGGTTAGGGTCAGGCTACCCTGGGGTTATCTCTCTCTTCTTCCCTTGGCTCCCTGATGTTTCTTTGGGGGTAAAGGTTATCTTTTTGTTCTTTGTATCCCTGCTCTGCCACATCCATCTTCTGCTCTACTTAGGGTATTCTTAAGTGCTCTGCAAGCTCCCATAAAAACCAGCTGGGCTTATCTGGGTGTAATTCTGTTGTTTTGGCTGGGCTCCTCTGGAGCTGCTGGAAATGCCACAGGGATTCCCAAAGGACTGGAAGTGTGGGCTGCACGTGCAGCAACGTGACTGTCAATCCAACAGGTAAGTAAAGCTTAAAGGTCATCAAGGCACAGGCTGTAATTCTTCACTGGAAACCAGTTCTCCAGCTGAGAGCAGCCAGCTGAAGGTCCAAGAATTCCCCAAGCAATCAGCCTTTGCCCAGTGTTGGGGCGAGTGTGATTCTCCCTGTCAGGGAATCTCAGAGGTGGATGTGGGGCCATGGAGGTGTCAAGGACACAGGTAGGAATCTGAAATCAGTCTTTGTAGCCTAGAATGTTTATTAACGCTCCTTAATAGACTAAATCCACTTCCCTAAGTTAATTTTTGGTTTCTTGCCTGCCCAGGGAAGTGAGAAAGGTGCTTTGTGTCATCCTCGTGGTTTGACACCAGGTAGTGCCCCCTCATTGTCATCCCACGACGGGTCAGTGACAAATCTGTAGGAAATGTGTTTGAACTTGGAAGCCTCTGCTAAAACAGATGTTTGGGGGGCTGTCATTGGCACCATGAGACAGGGATTGAAAATCAAGTTAGCAGATTGAACTATCTGGATTTGAGTTTCAGCCTCCTCCAGCCCCATCCTCCCTCCCCCAGCCCTGATTTCAAATTGCACGTTACGGAAACAGGACGGAATGACAATGGTGCTCTTGGAATTATAGGCTGCTTGGCCAGAAGAGCTGGCAGGACAGCAAATGGAAATGTGGAGAAACACATGCCAGTTCCAACTGGGAGCACTGAGATTCATTTTGCAGCTTGTTTGTACTGCATTAAAATCCGAGATGTTGGCGTTATCCAGCCCGAACCTCCCACGTCCTGGGGTGAGGATGTTGTCTTGTCTTTGATAATTCACCATTGTTGGGGTTATTTTGAGAACATTAAAAGCAGTTCAGTGTGGGGGCCTCACCTGTTGGGTGGGTGTTGTTGAGAAGTGGAAGAAAGTGTTACTCAGGATGTTCCAGCCAAGCTCGTTGTCACTTTTTGGAGCAGAGTGTGTCCACTCGAAATTCCAGTGTGATGGACCACGCTGCTCTGTGCTGTACCTCCAGTCTCCCTGAGATGTTCTCCAGGGCTCCAGCCTGTTACAGCAGGAGATGTGGTGTTATCCATGAGGTGCTGCCATTCCACTTGGTCATCCTGCTGCTCCCAGGTCACATTCCCCCAGGCAGCTCCTGCTTCTCTGCAGGCTCCAGGCAGGTCTGGGAGCTGTGCTTGGACCAGCCGAGCTCGGAGCCTCTGTGGTCAGGCTGGGTCATGTGGAGAACGCTGCTCCTCACTTGGTCAGTCTGACTCACTCTTGGCCAGGCTCTTTGGGAGCCTTGGTTGTGCTGATCTGTTGTTTCTGCCTTATTCCAGAGTTGGGAGGAATTTGTGTCCCAGTTAATTTAGTGTTTGGAGCAGAGGGTTCTGCAGGTCCTGGTTCCCTGATGGTGCAGTGCTCTAGGAGAACTGGGCAACCTTTTATCTGTGAGACTGTTTATCTCTTAAAACACCTTTAATGTTTAGAATTTTTTCCTATGGATGCCAAGGGATGTTGTAATTGAGGAATAAAAACCAGCTTGTCTATTCCTTTGGGGATTGGGCTGGAGCCCCTCTGCCATGGAGCCAGGCTGGGAGAGCTGGGGGTGTTCACCTGGTGGAAAGAAAGCTCCAGGGAGAGCTCAGAGCCCCTTCCAGTGCCTAAAGGGGCTCCAGGAGAGCTGGAGAGGGGCTTTGGACAAGGGACAACACCTTTTTTGTTAGAAAAAGGTCCTTGTTTGGTTGGTTGGGAATGCTGAGATTTGGTGAGAATTTCCTGAAGCTGTGCTGGGGAGCAGCTCTTTTTCTGTTCGTAACCACCAACCTTTGCCCAAAAAAGAAAAAAAAAGCCTCCAGTGCATCTTAGGAATATGGTCTGGAAAACGCTGGCATGTAACCTTTGAGTGAGAGAGGAATCCAGCGGGTTGGGGCAGCAGCTCTGACCAGATTGCTACTTCCCTGTTAGCTCTGATAAGAGAACTAGGTCAGTGCTGGGGAGAAGCATTTTATCACTGGATTCCTTTTGCTGGAATCCTGGGAGAGCCATGTGCTCCTGCTTGTGTTTCCCTTGGGATCATGGTGTGGTCTGGAGCCCTGTTCTTCCCTCCTCCTCATGGGTGTCAGGAGCATCCCTGGGGCTGCTGTGATGTCTCTGGCTGCAGCTCCTAGGGCTGTTGTTGAGGATATTGCTCTGTCTCTTGGCAGTGGATGGGATACAGTGTGCAAAGAAGCTTCTCTGGTGTTTACTCCAGTGGAAAAGAAAAGGAAGGATTTTTGGAGGGGATGATGTGAAAGGCCATGGCCTTCTGTGGTCGGCTGCTGGAACAGCGGTGTCGGAGGTGGGAGTGTGTGGGAGGTTTCCCTTTCCTTGTCCAGTAAAAAGCTTCTGTGGTGTCCAACCACTGTGCAACTGTCTCTGCTGGCAGCAAAAGCAGAAGCTGAAATGTGGGGATCACAGAATCCCAGAATGGTTTGGGTTGGAAGGGACTTTAAAGCTCATCTCATTCCACCCCCTGCCATGGGCAGGGACACCTTCCATGCTCCAGCCTGGATTTGAATGCACTGAGGCACCCGGAATGTTCAATCCCTGCTCTCTTAGCCCTGTATTTTGTATGCTACTTGCCTTTATGAGATTTTGTCCTGAGTTTTAATCCTTTATTTTTATCTCCACTTTGCTCTCCTCTTTTAATTTTAATACCCTCTTATGTCCAGCCTGTGTTAACATCCCCTAAAACATCCCCCATCACCTATGTAGCGGGGCAGCTTTAGTGCCAGCTGACAGAGGATGCTCTAAAAGATATAAACCCAAAAAAAGAGGTTGTTTGGAGGCTGCTGCTCCAGTGCAGCAGAACTCCCATTCCTGCTGGTGTCTCCCTTTGCTGGTTCCCCATCACTCCTGCTGAATTATTTCATGTAATGATTTTTGTGTGCATTCATTGCTCTGCCTTTCTGGTAGATGACACAGATTAAATGAAGCCAGACAACGCTCTCAGTTCGGGGTAATGACTTTAACTGCGGCGTCCTTTTGTCACTGCAAATTATGGTCAATGATGTAATGCTGGATGTGGAGATACAGTGACAACGTGTGGGAGTGGTAAGATCATCCCAGAAGGGTTTGGCTTGGAAGGGAGCTTCAAGCTCACCTCATTCCACCTCCCTGCCACTGGCAGGGACACCTTCCACAACCAGGTGATTCCCCAAGAAGATGAATTGTATCCCTGGAAATCTTGAAGTGAAAATAGCCCCGGGGGGGAGGTGTGAGATGAGCACACACAGGTAAACCCTGAGGAAATAATCCTTCTTGGTGATCCTGGGAGATTTGAGCTCTACAGGCACTTCTGACTCAAGAGTTCTTCATGCTCTGAAGGTTTTCATATGATCATTTCAGGTTACAGCTCTGAAATCCAGAGTTGTATCAAGTGTTTCACAGGTTGCGGCCAACACCTTGCTCTTAGTCCAGAAGAGAAATTTCAGCTTATTCAAAGTTTGGGTTGTGTTACATTTTTGAATGTGCTGGGCTCCCCAGTTGAGATATAATCAAATTCCCTGGTAGTTTGTGGTTTAGGTTCCCATCCCAAAATAGAATCTTGCCAGTGGTAGAACAGCTGGAAATTTCAGTATTAAGTTCATATTCCAGCTTTTTGTCTTTAAAATGAAGTGAAATCAGATGGCAGGGTCTTGCTCAACCTAGGCTCAAGTAACCAAAGACTGAAAATAATCTGCACACAAATATGATGTGTTTTGGAATTGTGACCATCTGTAGTAGTGTTCACCTTTGTTTTAAATAACTCTGAACAGCTGAAAACAACAGTTCTGTCAGCAATGGAGTGGATATGGATTGATTGGAAAAGGGATACACAGAGGGAATAGAATTGTGTTTAAAAGCACAGAAACTGCATCAAGGCATTTGTGGCTGTTCCCTTTTTCTGCTGAGCTTTCATGTGAAGTTGTGGGGTGAGCTGAACTTTTTGTGGCCACTAGACATTTCTTCCCCCCACTTCCTTCTTTGCCCAAGTCTTGTAAGACTTTGTATCACGAGACTGGGTTCTTTGGTTCCATGGATACTTGGAGAGGGAGATGAAGTTCTCCAAGAGCATGGAGTGACAGGACAACAGGGAATGGGTTCAAACTGAACAAGGGTAGGTTTAGAGGAGATATTAAGAGAAATTGTTCCCTGTGAGGGTGGTGAGGCCCAGAGTGCCGAGAGAAGCTGTGGCTGCCCCATCCCTGGAAATGTCCAAGGCCAGACTTGATGGGGCTTGGAGCAACCTGGGCTAGTGGAAGGTGTCCCTGGGGGTGAAACTGGGTGAGCTGTAATGCCCCTTCCAACCCAAACCAAGCCTTTCTGGGATTTCATTATACTGATTCCTCCTCCAGCCTTGCTGGTGACAGTGGTGGCAAGATTTCCCTGGAATAGGTGTGCAGCTGGACCGAGCCCAGGGCAGTGTGTGTCCCTGTCCCTGTGGCTGGGCATGGCCCTGGGTCACTGAGAACCCCAGAGCTTGCACAACCAAGGCTCTGGAGTGAAAAAAATGCCAGAAGAGAGCGATTGGGAAATAACCTGGAGGTCTCTGTGCTTTTTCTCAGTGGGTGCAGCTCTTGGCTCAGTCCCTGCTCCCTTGGGCCCACAGCAGTGGGACAGAGCTGTCCTTGCCATGAGGAGCACGAGGGGATGGAGGTGTTTTAATGGCCTCAAACCCTCTGAATGCCTCTGTCCTCCCTTCCAGTGTGGCTCTGTACCTTATCTTCCATAGCATGTTCAAAGTGCTCCAAGGAGGGAATTAGCAGATTTCCTTGTGGGCTTTTCTCTGGTGCTTATCTCCATGATGGCCAACTGCTCTGCAGATGTGGCTCAGCCCTGCTCCCAGAGGGTGTTCTCTCCATGCCAGGGGCAGGTTGGAACATCCACGGCCTGGTTTGGGTTTAGGATTATAACACACTTCCTAGATTTTTTTTGAAAAACCAGCTCTGAGCACAGAGATGATTTGCTGATGAGGTTTTGCTGATGAGGCCACTGAGGCCTCACAGTTGGTACTTGGGAATCCTCTGGGCTTTCCCATGTTGCAGTTTCACCAGTGGGACTATCCCCTGTCCCTGCTGACCCCAGCCATCCCATAACACCATTCATAATTGCTGCTGGTGCACTGCCTAGAGAACCGTGGAATTATTGAGGTTGGAAAAGACCTTTAAGATCATCAAGTCCAACTATTGACCTCTTAATTTTTATTTTTCTTAATCTGCTTCTCATTTTTTTAACAATTAAGACTGGACCTTTATCCCAAAGCTCCTCAGCAAGGCTCGGACTGGGAGTTTGGGGATTCACCATCAACAGCTGCAACTTGACTTTTTCCACTTAAGGAAGAGCCTTTGCAGTCCCAAGTACCAACCTTTTATAAATGCTGTTCTCCATATCCACTGGATTTGTATGTCCTCACCCCCCTTAACAGTAGCCTCCGGCTGTCTGACTTCAACTGGCCTTTTATTCCAATGCCTCCCTTTCCAGAAGGGATCACAGTCACATGGGCTGAGCAGGATTTTGCCATTAGTGGGGGGTTTTCCTGTAAGTGTTCCCTAGCAGGATGCATTTCCTCTTGCATAAGCAGGCTGCAAACCCTCCGAAGCCACAGAAATCCATCTGTTGGATTCTTGAGACAGATAAATCCTTTATAAACAGGAAAATGGGCAAACTCATGGTAGCTCTTGTGACACATCGTGATGGGAGATCAGAAAGGAGTGGGATGAAAAGTATCCCTGTGCGAGCGCGGCCGGCGGCATCCAGCCTTTCCAGGGTCCTTTAAAAGCTGCCACAAGGGCTGGGTTGTTCAGAGGGCACAGACTGGCAGATGAACCCAAAGTTTTGGTTAAATTCAGCTGGCAGTCACGCAGGGAGGGAATAAATAAGAGGTTTGAAGGCTCGTTCCTCTGTCCCCACCAAGATGCCGTGTGTGGCCGAGCGGGATCCAGGAGCTCAGCAGCCGTAGATCTGTCAGCACTTCTATTGTGGAGGCCTTTGCAGGGTGTCCAACGCTTCTGTTTTAATTTTGCTGAGGGTTGTAACTCTGGCAAAATTTAAAGGCCTTTCAGCTCCCAGTCAGGAGGTTTTAAATCCTCTAATTTTGCACTTTACCCCCCAAAAATATATTCTGTCTAGCAAGTGGATAGGGAGATGGTTCCTAAGCCAAGGTTTAACAGCATAGATAATGATCTAATGAACTTCTTTTTTTAATCCTCATATTCCAAGTCCACTTCCTTAGAGAAAATCCCCGGCACTGCCCCGTTAGCCATGGATACACTTCCTTAGCCACTTGGGTATTTCCAAAGTCACTTCCCAAGGCTCCCTGAACCACCCAGGTCATCCTTTTGCAAGTGTGATAGAGGCTGAATCAGCCTTTCCTTAGGGTGAATCATCTCAGGTGTTGGTGTCTCACCTGATAATCCTAAAAGTGGCACAAAAAGACATGGACCTGTTAGAGCAGGTCCAGAGGAGCCCACGGAGTTGCTCTGAGGGCTGGAGCCCCTCTGGTCTGGAGCCAGGCTGGTGGTGCTGGGAGTGTTCAGCTGGAGAAGAAAAGGCTCCAAGGAGACCTTAGAGCCCCTTCCAGTGCCTAAAGGGGCTCCAGGAGAGCTGGAGAGGGACTTTGGGTAAAGGATGGAATGACAGGACAAAGGGGAATGGCTTTAAGACAAAAGAGGGTAGATTTAGGTGGGATACTGGGAAGAAATTCCTGTCTATGAGGGTAGGGAGGGCCTTGCACAGAGAAGCTGTGATACCCCCTGGATCCCTGGAAGTGTCCAAGGCCAGGCTGGGAGATGTCCCTGCCCATGGCAGGGGGTGGAACTGGATGACCTTTCAGGTTCCTTCCAAACCATTCCATGAATTGGCCAAGCCTGGAGCTCCTGCCCGTGACTCTGCTGAGGGAGCCTGCAGCAACCAAACTGAGCTGTGGATTTTCTTGGAGTCGGATAAAGAGGAGAAAGGGGGGGGGGCATCATTTGCACGGCAGGACTGAGAAGCAAAGAGGAGACTAAACACTCTTCACATTCAGGAACAATCTGTGGCAAGGCTAGGACTCTTTTTGGGGTGCTCAGGATCCCCCTCCCCGCGTTGGGTTTTTCACCTGCTCTCCCTGGTGAGCTGAAAGAGCCGCAGTCACTGCTCCTTCCAACCACCACCAGCACATTCCCCCCTCCTTCTCCTTGGAGAGCTGCCAGATCAAAATGGCTCTGATCCAACGCCAAGAATCACTCCCTTTGCTATGGAAATGAGCACTTGGAGGCTGCTCACCATGTGTTGATCAGAGAGTTCCTGCTAAGGATGACGAGCTGTAGGTGGGGAAGAGGGCAGGGAAGGTGTGTTCCAACAGATCCCTTTGGAACAAATAAGGATATTTCTGGAGGCATCTGAACTCTCTGCATTTTTAAAAAGTCATTTATAGAAAACCGAATGATTACCCTTTGCATCAAAGGGTGAAAATGAGGGAAATACAGTAGTTGGATTTCACCGTGGGGTAAAGGGAGTTTCTCTTTTGTGGAAGTGGAAGGGGTGACAGATCCCCAGCATCTGATATTAGAAATGAATATTTTTTCCTGCTGTTCTGGTATTGATCAAGTGAAGAAGTGATACAATTATCCAAGTGATACAAATAATCCTTTGTAACCATCACACCTGAATTGCCAGCACTGGAGCAGCCACATTCCCAGCCCCCTGGCTCTGCGGGATGTGATTCCAGGCAATTTGCTGTGCTGGCTCAGCACGACAAGTTCAAACCTTTCAAACCTTTGCTTTACCTTCTTCCCAACAATCTGATTTTAATCTGGATTCACAGCAGGGTGGGAATGTTGCCAGGGAGTGAACACTCCTGGAAATCTACCGTGCACAAAGCAGGAGCCTTCTCCCTGCTCCTGGATGAGTTGTGCAGGCAGATGATGAAAAGAGTTTGCTGCAAGGGGTGGGAAAGGGCTGAGCTGGGCACGAGCTCCAGTGGTGTCACACTGGGCTTGGGAGAACATTCCCAGTATCCTGGGGGTGGCCTGGGGTCACCTGGAATGGTGGGAAGATGGGGGTGATGCTGCTCTTGCATGGTGCTCACTGCCAGACCTGGCCATGGAGTCAGAGGTTCAGCTGAGCCTTCTCAGCTCTGGGAGGAGCCCTCAGGATGGAATTGTGTGACAGGGCTGGGAATGAGTCGACACAAATCGGTAACTGGGTGTGGAACTGCTTTTTTTATGATGTGTCTTAACTGAACCTCGAGACTTCAGCGTTTCTTCTCATTTGGGCATCTTGAAGTTAAAATTCACCTTTTCTTTGAGCACGATTTGGTGAGGCTGGGATTGTGCTGGAGGTGTCCTAGGCCAGGTTGGATAGGAGTAGTGCAAGGTGTCCCTGCTCATGGCAGGGGGTGGAACTGGATGAGTTTTAAGGTCCCTTCCAACCCAAACCATTCCATGATTTTATTTAGTGCTCTCACCTGCTGGCTGGAGCTGGAGAGCAGCTCCTGGTTTGTGACTTCCCATCACACTCCGGTGTTCTGGGGTGTGTCCAGCGTGGAACAGGCCTCTGATTTGTGCTCTGAGGGAAACAGTTGGCAGAAAGTTCATTACACAATTCCAGTAACTGATGAAAGTAGGGAGGGAGCCTAAGTTCAGCTTCAATAGGACAGAAATCATTAACAATTTCCATATAGATCTTTTCTGTGGACATCTTAAAACACCTCAGTTCTTCCCAAAATTTTGCATTTATAACCTATTTTTTTTCTTAAACATTCTTAATTCTCTTTAAAATATCAGTATGGAAAAGGTACTGTGGGGAACCCCTACCTGCTCTCCGTGGCTGGGAATGAACACGGAGCATGAAGGTGTTTGGTGGCCTCTACCCCACACCTGGGACAGGCATCCCCATCACAAAACCGACCCCAAATCTGCTTTTACTGGGCACACTGGTGGCTCCAGTGGCACTGGTACATCACAGCTGAGCCGCTGTGCAAGTGACCAGTGCCAGTTCCCAAATGGGCTCTGGTGGAACACAAACCCTCTGCTGCTTCTCCCTTATCTCTGCAGAACTGGAGAGTTTCACTGCAGCGCTGTCTGATTCGTTAATTGGAACATTTTCCACCTCTTCAAACACATTCCGTGGCATTTCCCGGCTCTGATGAGCGCTTCCCTGCAGTTATCCCTCTTTTTGTCGTGGTTAATTTTTTATTTCACCTCCCAGACTACAAAACAGCCATCAACACTCGGCGCTTCCCTGCGAAGCCTTTGCAGTCACAGACAGCCCTCCGAGCTTTCATCACCACGTTTGCAGCAGCCAGCCTGGGAGCAGGGATTCGGGATGGAGCCACATTCCCAGTCTCTCACTCCGGAGCATCGCGCTGCAGCGAGGAGCTCCAGGGACTGAGCAGTTTTTCCCAGCCTCTCCATGTGCTTGGGGACCTTCTGGGAGAAGAGATAGGAGGTGGACTCTGCTTATTTTTACTTTTTTTCCCTCTTTTTTTTTTTTGCTATCCCTAGAGACTGGCACAGAAATATTTTTCCCATATGTAAAAGCAAGATGCTGTATGGAGGCTCCTCTTCTGCTCCCTCTTCTCTGAGGGACAAAGTCTGGGATGATGGGAAAATCCCTTCCCAGATGTGAGGGCCCCATGGGGTTGTATCCCTCGTCCAGGGTTGGTGTTGTGCCTGTGTCTTCTCCCAGGTGCTGGAATTTTCCACACCAATTCCTTTTCTCCCTCTATTCTAACTCCAGCATTCTTAAAAATAATTTTTCTCAAGAAATGCTACAGACACACCAAGTTAATTGGAGTCATTAACTTGTTTCCATTACTCCTTTCTGCCTAGGAAACTCATTTTTTTAGGATGATTTTGGAGTTAGAAGAAAGAACTGGAAGCTAGGGAACATGTGGAACCACTTCACAGGAACACCAGATTTTGAGAGCTTGCATTTTTATTTACATCTTCTGGACCCTGTCTGACTTGAAAGTAAACAAGTTCAATCCAAGACTAGATTTATCCCTGAAAATATGTGGAGACTTGTCTAAAAACCGCTTTTGGGATTAGGAACTTCCTTTACTGCAGTCAGGGAACACATTTACAGTGGGGAAATTAATGCTTAACTGGCAAATTCTGTAAAAGCCCCCTGGAAATGCAGTTGGGTTGGGTTGGGTGCAAAACAACCTGAAATTTTAGTTAATATAAGAAGGAAAAGGCAAAGCTGGCTGAGAATTTGGCAGGTCTTAAGGTGGATGTGGAAGTGTCCAAGGCCAGGTTGGATGGGGCTTGGAACAACCTGGGATAGTGGAGGGTGTTCCTGCCCATGGCAGGGGGTGGAATGGGATAAATTTTAAGGTATTTGGTGCCAAGAGGACAGTGCCAGACTCTTTCCAGCAGTGCCCAACAGGATGAGGAGCAGTGGTCATAAACTAAACCATGTGGAATTTCACCTCAACATGAGGAGGAACCTCTTCTCATGGAGGGTGGCTGAGCACTGGAACTGCCCAGGGAGGGCGTGGAGTCTCCCTGTCTGGAGAAATCCCAACCCCACCTGGATGCATTCCTGTGCCACCTGCTCTGGGTGACCCTGCTGTGGAAGGGGGCTGGACTGGGTGATCTCCAGAGATCCCTTCCCACCCCAACCCAATTTGGGATTCTTCCAACCCAAACCATTCCACGACTCTACAAACAGCGAGCGAATCTGTGTTTCCGCATTGCCGAAAGCGCGGCCGTGAAGCTGATGAGAACATCCAGTGTTGATCCTTGTCCAGGACGATCAGGACATCCTTTCCCTGGAACTGACCCTCTCCTTTTGCATCCGTGTGCAGACACGATGAGGCGGGTGGTACGACAGAGCAAATTCCGGCACGTCTTCGGCCAGGCGGTGAAGAACGACCAGTGCTACGACGACATCCGCGTGTCCCGCGTCACCTGGGACAGCTCCTTCTGCGCCGTCAACCCCCGCTTCGTGGCCATCATCGTGGATGCCAGCGGCGGGGGAGCCTTCCTGGTGCTGCCTCTGCACAAGGTAAGTGCTGCTGGAATGTTTCTTGAGTTACCTGCTCGGCTGTGCTGTCATCCCGGCGTTTCTTTGGGAATAATGAAGGGCTGTGGTGACAACGGCTGCTCAGTGGTGCCATGTACGAATGTGTTTAATGTCTGTAATCAGTCTGATGCTTTCTGTACATTCAACACAACAAACAAGCTGTTTGCTTGACTCATCTGAGCTGATTCTGGCAGAATTTTCCACGTAGGATCGTATTTTGGAAGCCTCTTTATGATCAAGTCTGGTTTTTCTACTGTCAAGGATTCAGCTTTTTTTTTTTTGAATCACCTGAATCCAACTGCTCCTTGAGAGTTAAACCAGGAGCCACCTAAGTCCAACTGCTCCTTGAGAGTTAAACCAGGAACTATCTGAATCCAGCTGCTCCTTGCAGAATTCATTCAGGAATGCATCTGAGCCCAGCTGCTCCTTGCAGATTCAATTCAGGAATGCACCTGAGCCCAATTGCTCCTTGCAGCCCCACATTGGAGGGATGCAAAGGAATAAGCTGGTTCCAAGAAAGGCATTCCTGTTGCCCCTGGTCCTGCATGGAAAAGTCACATCCATCTTCTGGAGGAGTTTCTTCTCATCTCCTTCTGTAATGCTTAACCAGCAAATTCCTGTGATCAAAAGACTTTTTTTGCAACATTCTTTTCTCCGTGACCCTCAAACTCCTCTCTTAAGCCTGTGGTTAAGTTGTCCTCAGTCTGTCATCAGCCCTGAGCTGCTTTCCCAGCTCCACTTCCAGATCTGCCCTGTGGAATACAGAATTAGTGCCCAGGATTCAGCACAACTTCCCACCCGGCCAGGGCAGAGCGGAGGCAGCGACGTCTCCATCACGTTAAGCAAAGCCAAACCCCAGCCTCCCAAAATAGCTCCGTTTGCTGCTCTGATGAGCAGCCCTTCCCTGCTTAGGGCTCATCCTCAGGCCACGTGTCCTCCTCCTGCCTGGGCCACGCGTGGTGGCGCAGCCCTGGATTAGGAATTCCTCGTTCAGCTTCACCACGGCACAGATGCCGACAGCTGGGGATGTGCATCCCTCTTTTCCTCTCTTAAATCCCAGTGTTTGGAGCACAGATCAGATGAGGGAGATTGGGGGTTCAGCCTGAGGAGAAGGAGGCTCAGGGGGGACCCTCTGGTTCTTCACACAACTCCCTGACAGGAGGGGGCAGCTGGGGGGGATCAGGCTCTGATCCCAGGGAACAAGGGACAGACCCAGAGGGAGAGGGAATAGCCTTAATTAGATTGGATATTGTGGGAAATTTCTTCATGGAAAGGGTTGTCAGGCATTGGAAGAGGCTGCCCTGAGCAGTGATGGAGTCCCCATCCCTGGAGAGATTTAAAAGCCTGGTGGATGTGGCACTTGGGGACGTGATGGCCTTGGCAGTGCTGGGGGAGCAGTTGGACTCAGTGGTCTCAGAGGGCTTTTACAACGTTAATGATTCTATGTTTCTGTGTTTTCTCAGTCCCTGGCAGAAATTCCTGCTAATTCTGAGTGCCCTTTTGCATTTTTAAGTGCCTTCTTTGGCGTTATGTTCACATCCATTCTGTTCTTCCTCCCACCCTCTTATTTATCACTGCCTTGGTGCCCTCAGCTCCATTCCTGCCTTCCACAGGCATTTAATATCCACATCTGAGGAGGTTCCATGGGAAGCTGGAGGAGCTGTGGCCCTCACCCCCAGCCTGACACGTTCTTTTGCAATGCAGTGCTTTGCTGGCTCTGCTCTAACCAGTTCCTGTGTTCTGCATTATTTTTATAGCCTGGGCTGATGAAATTGTTCCTTTAGTTCCTGCAGCACCCTAAATAACATTTGGGTTTCTCTTTGAGCCTGTTTAGTACAGATACTTATTAAGCTCCCCGCAACAAAATCCTTGTTGTTATAGTCAAGGAAAAAAAAAAAATCCATTTTCAACCATGGGTTTGGACTGATTTTAAAATTGAGCCATAAAAATACACTTGCTGCATTTCTGCAGGGGAAATGTCCCATAACGACATCGTGGCTGCTCAAACCCAGCGCTTTGCGGCTCACTGGGAATTACCTTGGATGTGGCTGACCCTTGCTGCGGGGTGAGCACAGAAAAGGGGAGATTTTACTCGTTTTAATGTGCTTTTCTTGCCAATTTTCAGTGATATTACAGGGTTTTGTTGTGGCCGGGGTTTGTCGCTGCCGGGCTGGTGGCTCCCAGCTCCCTCCCGGCGCTGGGCGGGAGGTCTGGGGGTGTTTTTGGGGCGGGATGAGCCCCCCGGGACCCCGCACCCCGCACCCATGTGCTCGGGGTGCCGGGGGGAGGGACACCGGGGGGAGGGACAAGCCCCGCCCCTCCCCGCAAGCCACGCCCCTCCGCGCGCGCGCACCCGCGCCCGCCGCAGCGGCACTGCGGCGGCCGCGGCTTTTTACCTTATATGGTCATGGCAGCGCTCGCGGCCGCCGCGCTGATTGGCGGGGGCGGGGGCGCGGCGCGGCAAGTGCGCGGGAATTAACCCGTGTGCGCGGGAATTAACCCGTGTGCGCGGGAATTGAATTAACCCGTGCGCGCGGGAATTAACCCGTGCGCGCGGGAATTGAATTAACCCGTGTGCGCGGGAATTCTTAACCCGTGTGCGCGGGAATTGAATTAACCCGTCTGTGCGCGATGCAACCCGTGTGCGTGTGCGCAAATTAACCCCTGTGCACCCACGGCCCCGCCGCGTCCGCGGTCCCCACGTGCTGCTGAGGGCCTCTCCGGACCCCGCGCCGAGTGAGAGACGCAGGGGCCGCATCCTCTTTCCATCCCCGCCGCTCCCGGAGTAGCCGCAGCCAGCGCAGCCGAGCCGGCTTTGCTGGCTGTGGAAATGCTTTGTCTGAACTTCCTGTTTTCTTGCACGCACATGTGCAGGGGCTTTGCCAGGAACTCGCCATTCCCATGCTCCGGCAGGAGCCGCTGAGCATCACACAATCTAATTCCCACAGGTTGCTTGGTCTGAGGGGTTGGCCTCTCTTGGAATGAGCCACATAGTTTGGAAAAGCTGTAATTCCTCTCGGTCAGGGTTGTGTAGGTGATAAGAGCCAGGGTAATCAGCATTAACTCTGCTCACCAGGGAAGGAGCTGGAAACTTCCCTGCTTGTTTTGGGCTGTGGTTGTAGAGTTGGTTTTCTCTGAGGCTTGTCCCAGGGAAAGCTCTGGGTACACAGGAAAGGTACCAGATAAAAATTCTCTGGGGTTCCTGATGTGTTGGGAAGGATGACTTGGAAACACCTGGATTCAGGGAGTAGTTCTGGTGCTGGATCTGTGCTCCAGCAGAACTGGAGAAAAATTTTTTTTTTTCCCATCCTCAAAAACTCTTTGCAGTTTTTATCTGCACAAAAAAAACTGCTGCAAATGTTCCTTTTTGTTTGACTTCATGCAGAAAGATCCGTTCAGGCACGAGTTGTGTTACATAAGGCCTTTACCAGAGGTTTATTCAGTCCCTTTTGGATATAGCTTTTATTAGATTTTCCATTTTCCTGATGCCTTCCTGCACCCCCTTCACACCAGCAGCATTCCTGCAGGATCTGGGATCAGATGGTGCCCTGAGAGGCAATTAGCATGTGGGTGGGGGCGTGCACACCTCGGGAATGATCTTCTCCAAGGAATATGTTGTTCTGCAAGTGACAGGCCTTGGTGTTCACCCATGGCATATGAGAGTTGTTAAGCAGCTCTTCCCAATTCTTATTCCACCAGGAAGGATTTAGGGGAAAGAAAATAATCTTTTTCTGAACTGTGTGTAGAATAAAATCAGGAGGTTTTTGCTGTCATGGGTTTATTGAGCCTTCCCTGCCATTTTAGGGGGAGCATGATGGATTTTGTCCTTTTATTTCACCTCGGATTTTTCTCTATAAAAAGAAGTTTATATTTATCATTGTCAGCTTGATTCCAATGGATCATCAGGTTCTAATGCAGTACGGAAGAGAGGGCAGCAGAGGGGCTAATGGATCTCATTCCTCCAGGGAAAACAGCAGCAAATTCCATTCTCTATCTTACAGTCAGAGGTTTGTACAAGTATCTCTGCAATTTTAAGGTTTTGTCCAATAATGAAAATGAAAGTTGTACTTGGTGGAGCCCTGGATCATTCTGCTCCCAGCTCATGGGGATGATCCCTGTGGATCCCTGTCTCCTTGCCCAGCAGCTCTGCTCTCGCTGGGTGGATGCTCATCCTCTGAACAGCAGCAGAATTTTTCCACTTTATCCAGAGCCCTCAGCTTCTGGGATACCCACTGGCTTTCCTGCAGTTGGGAAGGAGCAGAGGGATGAACTGCTTTGGAAATCATATTTTGGAGAGGGAAAAAAGCACTACCTCTGTGCCTTTTAATTGTAATGTCATTTCTGGGACAGATATCCCTGGAAATGCTGGAGCTGTGCTGCACTCCCAGCTCCTAGTGATGGGATTTTGCAGGTTGGGTTGGCTGTGAGGACTGTTTGTGTTGTGGTTTTTTTTTTTTTTTTCCTTTTTAAAGCCAGCATGTGTCCATTCTGTGGCAGCCTGGGATGGAATCACAGAATCATGGAATCCTTGAGGTTGGAAAAGACCTCCAAGCTCATCAAGTCCAACCTTTGACCAAGTGAACCACATCACAAAATGCCCCAACTGCTTGTATTTTAACACTTCCAGGGATGGTGACTGCCCCACTTCCCTGGGGACTCTCTTCCATGCTTCACCACCCTTCCAGTGAAGAAATTTTCCCCAATATCCAATGTCACAGCCCTGCAGCTGTCAAGGTGCCAACGAGAACAGGAGCACTGCTGGGGGATTCTTGGAGAGCACAGTGGCCTCTTAGTGCCTGACTTTCCAGTGGATCTTTTGGGAATAACACTTCCTAATCTTCCAGATTAGTTCTGGATGCCTGGACTGGGCTGTGGGGTGACTGATGGCTGCTGGGCATGGGCAGGAGCTTCCATTCCAGCCCAGATTTCCCCCAGGTGCCTCCTCCAGGCCCAGCTGCTGCAGCCAGAGATGGAGGCTCAGTGCTCAGAAGTTCCCCGGATGAAACTTAGGAGCTTTTTTAAGTCCACAATTTAAAGAAAAGAGGAATATTTTTCTCTAGCAGAGAAAAGGTGCAGTCGGTTGGGGCTTCAAACTTTGCAGTTGTGACCTGATTTCCTTCCTCAAACTTGTGCAGAGTGAGGGGGGAGCTGCTTTGGCTTGTGCAACTCGATGCCACTTCCCTAATTTAAATGGAGATTTCAAGGAGCGCAGCCATGGGCTGGGGAAGCAGCTGTTCTCCCTGATATTTTTACCATAATCCATGAGCTGTTTCCTGCCACCAAATGCCCTTTTCTGGCAGAGAAACGATCACAAGACACTCAAATTAATTCATAAAACTCCCACTTTTAGGAACAGTTCTCTTGTGTTGCTTATGCATCCCTTTTGGATTTAATCATATTTTTTCTTCTCATCTGTCACTTTTTTTCTGGTCTGGGTTTAATATTTCTGATGATTTAACTTTTTTTTTCTGATCTGGAATACATTAGATACATTAAAATTTAATTTTAATAATTAAAATTAATTTAATAAGGCAAATTTGCCCCTTGCTGAAACACCTGAATATTGAGCGTGTGTTCAGTCAACACCAACTTCATTAAAAATCCTCAAATTCACCTTTTTTGACCAATATTTTATAAAATACAACTCCAGATTTCAAAAGTTATCAAGGATGTGTCAAACCACAGCCCCAGTGGATTATGAGAAGGATTGAATTTCTTAAAGTTAATTTTAAGCTGTGTATCAGCACTTGAGATTTATTTTAAATCCTCTCCTAATTATAAGATTACATTTTCCAAATAAATAAATAAATCCCCAAACCTGGGAGCATTAGAGTAGCACGGGAACACACCCAGCTGCCAACCACGTTGCCAAACCTCGTGGTGTTCTGCTGGTGTTGCAAAGGGATTGTGTTGAAAACCATGGGATTTGGTGGTTTTTATAACCCTACTGCAGCTTTCCCTTTTGGCAAATCCCCTAAAACACTGACTTTTCCAGCTTTTTCTGAGCACAGTACAATGCTGGGAATTGGGGTTCCCTGCTCCAGGGGGCTGAGTGCTGCCGGGAGGGGGAATCTGGCGGGATGGAATTTGTAAAAGCGATGCTGAGGGGTGGTAAAATACAGCCCTGGGTTCGAAGCTGCTCGCGCTGAGGGGTCAGCCCTGGCGTGGTGCTGTGGGTGGCTGTCCCGTGCTGTCCCCACGGCGCCTTGGGAGGGTCTCTGGTGGAGGCGTCGGTGACGAGGGGCGGATGCGGCGCCGAGCTCTCGGAACGCGCTCAGGAAAACACCGTGGTTTCCTCTGCTCTGCACAGACCGTTTGGTGCCTCTGACCACAAGGCAGGAGCTTCTCTCGAAGGGCTGGGGCTCCAGCAGCACCTTCATGTCCTTATTTAGTCTCGTTTTGGTGGTTGCTGCTCGTTTTTGTGCATCCCCAGAGGTGGCCAAGGGAGGACCCGGACGTGGCACTCAGGGCTCTGGGCTGGGTGGCAAGGTGGGGTTTGGTCACAGGTTGGATGATCTTGGGGGGGGTCTTTCCAACCTGAATGATTCTGGGATTATTCCTGGAGTCTGGTGAGCAGTAGAGTCTCTCTTCTCATGCCCAAGTGAAGGTGTTGATGCCCCTGGGCTCTTCATCTCCCTGGGACTGTCTTGCTCTGCCAGATCCCAGGGAGCTGCTGTGTGGGACATCTCCTGCTCTGCTTTGTCCTCTCTTCCTTGGTTTGATAATTCGTTGCGGATAAACAAGCTTGAGGTTGCTGCCTCTCCCACACTGCTGCTAAATAACATCTCCTTTCCTCGTCCTGCCTGTCTGTTCCCCGTTGGAAACGGGGTTTGGTGTCACTCTCCAGATGCAGGTGGGGACAGGGGGATGTTTGTAGGTGATGCACAGGGAATTCTGCCCCTCTGCCCTGCTCAGGTGAGACCTCACCTGCAGCAGCTCTGGAATCCCAGCACAGGAAGGACGTGGAACTGTTGGAGAGAGTCCAGAGGAGGCCACGGAGATGCTCTGAGGAGCCAGGCTGGGAGAGCTGGGAGTGTTCACCTGGAGAAGAGAAGGCTCCAGGGAGAGCTCAGAGCCCCTCCCAGTGCCTAAAGGGGCTCCAGGAGAGCTGGAGAGGGACTTGGGACAAGGGATGGAGGGATAGGACATGGGAGAATGGCTTTAAGATAAAAGGGTATATTTAGGTGGGATACTGGGAAGAAATTCCTGACTATGAAGGTGGGGAGGCCCTGGCATGGGGTGCCCAGAGCAGCCGTGGCTGCCCCTGGATCCCTGGAAGTGCCCAAGGCCAGGTTGGATGGAGCTTGCAGCAACGTGGGATGGTGGAAGGTGTCCCTGCCCATGGCAAGGGGTGGGACTGGATGATCTTTAAGGTCCTTCCAACCCAACCCATTCCATGATTCTGGAAGCTCTGCTCCTTATGGAAGTGCAGGATCCTGGTATAAGAGCCAAGCTCTGTGGCAGGTGGTGGGAAGCAGCTCCTGAGTGTCACTGCTGTCACAGGCTCTTGGCTGCTCCTGCTCAGGCTGTGCAGGTTCATCGTGATCAAAACCAAAAGGTGAAGTTTGGGGTTTAATTTCCTCAAATTAATTTTTTTTTGGCCTCCCCACAGTAATAAATGATTGTAAAGGCCCAAAACTGAACTGAGAAGTGTTTGTACAACCTGGAAATAGTTACCAGGGGCTCCTCCTGGAGCATCCCACTGATTCCTGCCAGGGAGCCAGAACAGGCAGTCCCTGACATTTTGCATTATTATTCCTATTTTTCCTTTTTGGTTCAGGCCTGTATTTATCTGTAGCCTGTCATGTGCCTTCTGCAGTTCGTGTGCTCTGCATGGTTCTCCTTTTAATTGGGTAAATTAAAATGGATGAATTCTACATGGCAGTTGGGTGTATTAATTTTTTAAATCCTATTTCACATTATGGCATCCAAGAGGGATTACACAGGCTTTAATTTTTGAATGGCAGGTTTATAGCTTTTCATCTACAACTCTTCCCCTTTTAATAATTCCAAAAGCAGCTGAATCACTGAGTCTTTTTTTTTTTATTATTATTATTTTGAAGCCTAAATTTGGCCTTTTAGGAGCTAGTGGGATCTTTTGGGATCAATATCTTATTTTGCTGTTTGTGAAGGGCTCCAGGTCAGTCATCCTCAAAAGCCAATGTCCAGCATTATTCTGGTTATCAGCCTTGAATAGGAGCAGCCTCCCACAAGAAGCGGGGTGGGAGGCATAAATTAAGGAATGTCACCTCCAAGGTTGGGGAATGTTACCATCCAATGGCACAAGTGACATTCCAGCCATTTCTTCTGCATGTTTAAACACAAAAGAAGACGACCCCATCCCAGACCTCTCCCTGCTGTGTCTCTTCTCCCATCACTCATCGTGAAAAGGTCATTCCCTGGAAACAAAACCCCATGGAGCAGGACCAGGGGTGTGGCTGTGGAAGTGGAGGAGTCTCCTCCTCACCCTGCTGCTACTGCTGTGCATCTTCAGTATTGCAAATATTGCCTTGTGTGCAAGGCTTGGCTGAGAGAGAGAAGGGTGGTGTGATTTTCCCTTTCCTCCTATGTGGAATCAGCTGTTGGAGGGATTCAGGTGCTTCAGGATCTTCAGGGGCTCCTCAGCAAAATGTGGACTCAGGGGCAGAATTGGTGTCTCAGCATCAGCTGGGTTGGCATCACTGGATTTGTGCCAGTTCAGGTTTAAGTGGCTCATTAGCTCATTTTCTTGGAAATGTTGCCCCTGTAGGGAGCTTGGCATTGGTGGCCCCAGTCCTCTGGCCATGGAGAGGCAGGTGTGGAGCAGGTGTGGCTGTC
The DNA here is from genome assembly GCF_026979565.1 of Vidua chalybeata. Classification (NCBI taxonomy): domain Eukaryota; kingdom Metazoa; phylum Chordata; class Aves; order Passeriformes; family Viduidae; genus Vidua; species Vidua chalybeata. The sequence goes on along the minus strand of NC_071547.1, from coordinate 4,199,309 downwards.
ACAGTCCACGTTGGCAACATTTATTCATCAAAACAATTTCCCTCTGCACAACTACATCCTAAAATCTTCCCATCCAAGCAAAATCCTTTTGTTTTAAGAAACAAGGGGGACCTGGTAAATTCAGTGACCAGCAACATCCTCCAATGACATTTTTAGCTTGGTTGTCTTCAGCTGTCTCTGCTGGGAAGCACAGATGAAACCAGAGCTTTGCTCTTCCCAAAAAGTTGGGGTGGAAAAAGGGATGGTGTGGCAGCAGGTGCTGAGATGTGGGATCACAACCCTGCTGTGCTGGATCTCTGAACCCTTTCCTTTGCTCCGTGGGGAGTTTCCAGCTGGTTGATGCTGGAGAAGAGCTGCTGGTCTGTTCCTCTGCCGATCCATGAGTTCAAATCTCATGGAATTGTGGATATGAAAAAGCAAACGGAGGGTTGGGAAGCACCTTCCTTCAGGATATCACAGCTCTTCTTCTTCTTCTTCCCTCCAGACAGGCAGGATTGACAAGTCCTACCCCACAGTGTGTGGCCACACGGGGCCGGTGCTGGACATCGACTGGTGTCCCCACAATGACCAGGTCATCGCCAGCGGCTCCGAGGACTGCACGGTCATGGTGAGTGTTCCTTGTGGGGTGGAACTCCTGCTCCAAAGGACACTGGAGGTGTCTCCAGGAACCTTCTGTTCCAAGGTCAATGAGGGCAGAGTCATTGTGGAAGGGTTTGAGTTGGAAGGGACTTAAAGCTCGTCCCATTCCATGGGCAGGGACACCTTCCATAGACCAGGTTGGTCCAAGCCCCGTCCAACCTGGCCTTGGACACTTCCAGAGATGGCCAACCTATGCCAGGGCCTCACCACTCTCACAGGGAAGAATTTTTTCAATTCTTCCTTCCCCTGGGCATTTGTTTGATGTTTGGGAAGAGGAATGAGAGTGCCAGTCTGTGGTGAGGTGTTGTGATTTGTTGAGCTTTGGGAAGACAGGTGGTTCCTTACCTCAAATATCCCAATGGATGTAGAAGTGTGTGTTGGGAAGAGGTAGGGATTGGAAGGCAATGAGCCCAGCAGGCTCCAAGATTCCTTCAACCCTTGATTTAAGGAAATCACTTGAAATTTTCCCTGTATCTCCAAGTTTTGAGCAGGTGTCAAAAGGATTTTTTTTTAATAAATAAATAAAAATAATCTCCCAAATTCTGCACCTGCCCACCTTGGATTGAGACCTGTTTTAACTCAGTGATAGCCCAGCCAGGCTCGCTCCGTGACGGATGTGGAATCCTGTGTATGCAAACACAGCAGAATAAGTGAAAGAAAATCCTTGGAAGATGAAATAATGCCAAATAACTCCAGGGATCTTTGGCCATATTTAGAAATGCTGTAGGCTGAATGTTATATTGAAATCTTATTATAGATCATGTCAGATAAATTCCTTTGCTTCTGTTCATCGTTCAAATGTTTGGGAGGGGATTCTTCCCAAGAGGCTTTTCCTGGGACAGCTCTTGCCTGTGATCTCTCAGTCTTGGAAGCTGAAACATGTTAACAAAAGGGGCTATATTTAATATGAAACAAAACAACAACTTCTGTGTTAGCAACTCTCACTACTGGGCTGGAACTGAGGTCTGGAAGGATGCAGGAATGTTTCTCCAAGTAGAATGTAGAAGGGCTGTACATTGGGAATGTTTCTGAAATGTGAGCATCAGTGAAGGCCCAGCGCTGCCTCCTTGGAGGCAAAATAAGTCTGTAATCCAAGTGCAATGAGAAATATGTTGGGAGGCTCCAGAGGGACTGAATTGTGGAGAAAAACTGACAGAGTTCAGTCCACAAGTTGTCCAAGTGGACAAGCTCTCTCCCTCACACCAGCCCAGATCCACTCTCTCCCTCACACCGTCCTTATGTGGACACAAACTGCAGGAATCTGCACCTCTGGGGGTTCTCCACACATCCCAAGGTGGGGATGAACTTTCCATCCATCCCTGGAGGCAGCACCCATGTGGGAAGGAGGGTGGACCTGGGTGGGGTGGAGCAGGGTGGAGCTCTCTGGGGGTTTTGCACCCTCGTGGTCATGTTTGGTGTGACCTGTCTGGAGTGGAAGGAGAAATAAGTGAGTCCTTGTTGCACTTCCAGGATCAGGGATGTGCAGGGTTTGGAAGGTGCTGGGATGTGTTAGCTGGAGGTTTGGAATGGGAGATGATGGATCCCAAGTCATCTGGGACAGTTGGGAACTGCACTGGTGTGTAAAGAACACCCCTGCCTTGGACTTTGGAGAATTAGCTAATGAGCTTTCCCAATTTTAATTGCTTTTCTGGCCTGGCATGGATAGTTCAGTGTCCTGTTTTCCTGGCCAAGGGGTTTGGGTCCTGCTTCCTGAGCAGCCTGAGCAGAATAAACCCAAGGAGCTTTACAGGACACGTGGCTGTTCATGGGCTCCGAGCTCTGCCGGGGGGAGACACGGAAAAGTGACGTGGGGGATTCTGTGGCAATTCCAGCTGCTGCAGAAAAGACCTTGTTCTTAAAGACCATCTGTGCCCTGGCACTCAGGGATTTAGGATCTCACCCTCTGCCATAAGAAATCTCAGCTAAGTCAGCCAGACGTGTATTGAGGCAGAGAGTGTGGATTTGGGATGGTATTGAGGGAGAGAATGTGGATTTGAGATTGTATTCGGGGAGAGGACATGGATTTGGGATGGTATTGAGGGAGAGAATGTGGATTTGGGACGGTGTGAGTGTGAGGGAAGGAACATAGATTTGGGATGGAGTAAGGGAAAGAGCGTGGATTTGGGACAGTGTTGAGGGAGAGAATGTGGATTTGAGATTGTATTCGGGGAGAGGACATGGATTTGGGATGGTATTGAGGGAGAGGACATGGATTTGAGGTGCAAACTGCTGTCACCAGGTGCAGAGGGCTGATCTCCTGCAGCCATCACTCTGCAGCCCCCGTGTGGCACAAGGAAGCTTCACTTGGCCCTGTCCAAAGCCAGAAACCTTTTCCTCTAAAGAAACTCCCAGATTTTTACAACACCTGCCCATAAACCTCGAACAAGTTCAGTGTTGGGAATACCAGACACAGCATTGGAGAGGAGATTGGGAAAGAGGAGAGGACCTGACCTCCCTCTCCAAAGGCTTCCCTTAGAGCCCTTACAAATGCCTTCTGTGGCCTCTTCCCTTGGAGGAATTATTTCCTTGTGCCAGCAAATGAGGAATTACTTAAATATTGCTGCTTGATGTTGTGCTGAATGGCTCTGATGTACTGCAGGCTTTTGGTTCAGCTGGAAAATGTTTTAGTGGATAAAGATTTGTAGATGGTATTGAGGCCCTTCCTCAGATATGGAAAATTCTCTTCATCAGAAGGTGGATTTTAAGGAATTTGCGTGGAAAGGCCAGGGCAGAGCTCATGTGATGGAGCAAATTCCTTTAAAAATCAAAGAGGGCCCTTGCAGTGGCCTGAGCCACCAACCAGGACAGGGAGGATGAGGAGAAGGTGTGACCCTGCAGAAATGATGCACCAAGAGCCTCTTCCTGCAGGGATATGGGAGCAGGGCCATGGAAAAATCCAGGCCTCAAATTCAGTTACTTCCTTACTTAAAGTGATAAAAATTGATATATGTGATGTAGGAAGTAATGTTTTTTATAGACATGGATTTAATCTTATTTTCAACTTGTGCAGAGCCAGAGGAGGCCGTTTTTGCTTCTCTTTAAAGGGGATGTAAGAAAAGTTTGTTTTGTTTTCTTTCTCACATGCTGTTGTGCAAAACCCTCCCCTCCTGCCCTTCCTGCAGCCCCAAACCTCTCCCTCAGCTGTGCCACAGTTCCACTTCCTCCTGCACAAACAAACAGCCTTGATAACATCAAACCCCCTAAAAAACACCCAGACATCCACAGGAGGGAGAGCTGACAAGCACTTCCTAAAGCCTAGGCAATCCTGCAGCATTTTAAGGTTTCCATGGAGTCATCCTGAGTCCTCCCCCTCAGCAGGGTAAGTCCTGCATCCAAAATTCTGTAATTTCTCTGATTTGATCCCAGGCTGAGGCCAGACCCCCACCCTGTGCAGGAACGAGGGGCTGGGCCAGTTGGGACCATGCCCTGACCTTTCACACTTCTTTCTTTATTATTTTGGGGAATAGCAGGCAAGATTATTGGGTCAGTTGAAATCTGCCCAGGGCTGCACTGCTCTGCAGCTGCTCCCAGAACCAGGGCTTTACCTGACAGAAAATTCCATCTGTCCTCCAGAGGCTTTTTTTAAAAAACCCTTTTTCACTGGGATTTTGCCTCCCTTCCCTTTCCCACACCCTGCACTTGCTGTCTTATGTTTAAATTTGGTTCTGGAGTTTTCTGGCTCCTTTGCACTTGCTCAGGGGGATCTCAGGATCCTTCCTGGCTGAGATGGTGCAGAACAGAACTGAGTCCTCCCCCTTGGGCAGGGTAAGTCGTGCATCCAAAGTTCTGTAATTTCCCTGTGAACCTGGTTTGATCCTGGCCCTGCACAGACACCCCAACAATCCCACCCTGTCCCCGAGAGCCTTGTCCAAAGGCTCCTGGAGCTCTGGCAGCCTTGGGGCTCTGACCATTTTCACCCCTTGCAGAGGAATCCTCTCCTGGGGAAGTGTTCCCGTTGTGGTCATTCCTCCTGGGACACTGAGGGTACTGGGAAGGATGGCACTGGGAGCTGTGTCCATGAAAAACTAAATCAGTTTTGGGTTATTTCGAGGTTGGTACCCACTGAGAATCTCTGCTGGGCTTTTTCCAGTGCCAGTCACTCCTTTGAGAAGGGAAAAACTGGGATTAGCACAGAAGTCCACGTGTCCATCTCAGTCTGCCTCGCTGCCTACATCCACTCCCTCGCATCCCACGTCTCGTTGGGCATCGTGGGCAGGGGCTGGCAAGCCCCATTCTCCCAGCTCCAGGAAAAACAAACAATGGGAAGCAAAAGCAAACGTGCTCTAATGCTGCCACCTACCTACAGCAACTCCAACTGCTCCCCGAGGAGCTCTCCCTGGAATTCTCTGTCATTTTTTAATGCACTCTATGTAGGTCAAATTCAATTCCAAGATGATTGTCCAGTGCTGAATTGCAGGAATAGTTTTGGTGGGGCTGCTCCTGCCCTGGGGCTTTGGGGTGATGGGTTTGTCTGTCCCATCCCTGGTCACTGCCAGCTGCAAAAGCCACCTCCCTCCTGCTGGAATTCCAGTGCTCTGGCATCTTTGGGGGGCTGTTCCTCCTCCTGGTGGCCCTTCCCTGAGGAAGTTTGCAACAGAAGGGTTGTGTAACCAGGCAAGAAGTGAACAGGCAGTGCTGATGGGAGCTGCTCTGGCTTCTTCCAGGACCAAACTGCTCTTCCCTGATTAAATGGGATCTGAAAGGATCCCGAATCTAACGGGAAAACAAATTGCTGGTGTTCCTGAAGTGATGAAAAGTAGGCAGTGGTAGAGCTGCAGCATCATCCCTCTGAGGGACAGTCATAGTTTGGAAAGACAGCAGCTTGATCCCATGGAATTGGAGCTGCAGGGGACATTTCCAGACTCCTTGGGGAACAGGAGCAAAGTGGTCTGTGGACATGGAAGTAAAGGGTTTGCACCATGAGGAGCTGTGGATATGTGCTGGCACATGAGTGAGGAAGGATGTTCCTGATGGATCAGCCAAGGGTTTATTGACAGCTGGGAATGAATCCCTCTCTGATTCCCTTCCTGTTTACACGGAGAAGTGACAGCTCCGGCGGCTCCGGGACGCAGGAAGCAGCCGAGCCACGCGCTCTCCAGAGGGGCTGCCCTTGGCTGAGGAGCTTTCCTTTCCTTTCCTTTCCCTCCCAGGTGTGGCAGATTCCCGAGAACGGGCTCACCCTGTCCCTGACAGAGCCCGTGGTAGTGCTAGAAGGCCATTCCAAGAGAGTTGGCATCGTGGCCTGGCATCCGACGGCGCGGAACGTGCTGCTCAGCGCAGGTATGGAGCACAGGAATGGGCAACAGCCACCTCTCCCTGCCTTCCTTCCTCTCCAGCTTTTCTTTTTCCTTCTTCCCTCTCCCAGCTGCTCAAATCCCTATGAATCACAAGACCCATGGCAGTAGCTGGGAACGCTGGGACATGTGGCTCACAGCCTCCTCTGCATCTCAGCCTTTTTTATCCTCAGTTTACAGGGATAAGCACCAAGGAATTGTCTGGAATTGGAGTATGAAAGTTGTTCCAGACTTTATTTGATCTGCAAGAACAATTTACATCTGCATTCCCCACATCCCTGCTCTCATATACTTTTAGAACAGGCCCAAGTGTTTCTCCTTTCCCTTGATCCCTGCAAAGTATCCCAAAGTCCAGCTGTTCCTCCCACAAACTCTCATGGTCAGTATTTTCCAAGTTGTCTCCTTGGCCTGTACAGTCCATGGAATGAGATTCTTTTGACCACTGAAAATCAGTCACATCATTATGGAAATAAATTGGATAATTCATTATCCGTTGGTACAATCTGAGACTCCCATGGGTTGGGTCCCAAGGAAAGAAGTGAGTCCTTTCAGCTGGATTGTTGGATGAGCTGGGTGTTTTCCATTGATAAAAATCCCTCCTGAGCTCCCAGTCTGGGTTTTGGTTTATCCCTTGTTCCCCACCTCTGGCTTTGCCCCTGTGTACCCCAGTGCTGTGACTGGAGCTGTTATTTCCCATTTTAGGCTGTGATAATGCCATCATCATCTGGAATGTGGGAACAGGAGAAGCCCTCATCAACCTGGATGACATGCACGTGGATATGATCTACAACGTGAGCTGGAATCGCAACGGCAGCCTCATCTGCACAGCTTCCAAAGACAAAAAAGTCCGAGTTATCGACCCCAGGAAACAAGAAATTGTTGCTGTAAGTTTGCTTAATCATTTAAGAAACAAATTGATTCACTCCAGCAGGGAATGAGCAAGAAAATGTGGAAGAAATATGTGGATCTTACACACCCTGTTCAGTCACTTTCTTCAGAAATTACAGGAGGAATAGTAGGGGTTGGAGGATTTGTCTGGGTTTATTTGGATTAGTGTTTGAACTGGGATTTTAGGGCTCAGTTTTAAACCTGCAGGAGTGTAATTCCACATCTAATCCTTTTGTATAATTACAGTTCCAGAGTTGTGCATGCAAAGCAGAGCTTTAGTTGTAGCTTACAAAGAGGTTTTCCTTCAGCCTCGCAAGAGGCCGATTGGCAAAGCTGGAATGAACCAGGAACGTCCCCTTCTCCCGTGGTTCAGTGTTTGGGTTCTTCCCTCAGGCAGCAGGGGAGGAGAGTTGGATGTTGCTCCTTGGATCTCTTCCTGCATGGAGGAGTGGCATGTCCAGAGAGGAGCCACCACTCCAAGGGTTTTTCTGTTCACTGCTAATCCTGACCTGCTCCTGTCTTCCAGGAGAAGGAGAAAACCCACGAGGGAGCCCGGCCCATGCGAGCCATTTTCCTGGCAGACGGGAACATCTTCACCACCGGCTTCAGCCGCATGAGCGAGCGGCAGCTGGCCCTGTGGAACCCGGTACGATCCCGAATCCGTGCGCTCCTCGCATCCGTGGAGTTACCAGCCCAGCCCTGCAGCCATGGAATCATGGAATGGGTTGGGTTAGATGGGATGTTAAAGCCAATCCCATTCCAATCCGTGGGCAGGGACACCTTCCACTATCCCAGGTTGCTCCAAGCCCTGTCCAAACTGGCCTTGGACACTTCCAGGGATGGAGCAGCCACAGCTGCTCCTTCTTCTTCAGGGCTTCACCACCCTCCCAGGGAAGAATTCCTTCCTAAATTCATCATTTATATACTTGAGGTTATTCCCACTCCATCTGCTGCCTGCTCCTGCTTCCATGATTTTGGCTGTGTGGTCACTCAGTGAAGGAACTGAGCAGGAGCAGCGATCAGCTGGGAGCTGCAGGTTGGAAGTGCCTGGGAAGATGCACAGGGAGCAGAGGGGCTGTGGGAAGGTCACTTCTCTCTGTGCATTGTGGAGAGCAGGCCAGCAGCAATCCCAGGAGGGTTCAGGGTGGAAGGGACCACCTGGATTGTGTCCAGGTGGCTTTTGAGTGTCTCCAGGGAAGGAGGCTCTGTCCCATCATCCATCACACGTCCCATCCTACTGACACTAACTCACTGTGTCACATATTTCCCTTGACTTGGTGAATTTTCCTGGCTCCTGTTTTTATTTAATTTAGTGATTAAAATGCCCTTGGGGAATGAATCAGTTCATGAACATTCCCAGCATTTGTTGTAACACACGGTTTCCTTCTGGGTGGTGCAGATACCACTGGGAGCTCACTGCCTACAGAGTGTTAATAATTTAGACTCTATGAACAGAAGCTTTTCCAGTCTTTATTAACATCCCTGGCATTTTTATTTTCCAGAAAAACATGGAGGAGCCCATAGCCCTTCACGAGATGGACACCAGCAATGGGGTCCTGCTGCCCTTCTACGACCCAGACACCAACATCATTTACCTGTGTGGGAAGGTAAGGAGAGGCTTTGGAGGCACCTGGAGGGGGTGGTGCCTGTGAAATGTTCCCCAAAAAAATCAGTGCTGCAGCAAATGGGGGGCTGCAGAGAGACCAGGCTGCTCTGGAATGGGTTTGATCCTCACTCTGCAGAACCTGGGAAGGACCTGGATGTTTCTTTGAGATGGATTAGGTAAACCTGCTCCTAATGCAACAAGTCCCACACCATTGCCAAAACATTTCTCGCTGGTGTTGACCTGGATGATTTTACACTGGTATGGGAGGAAGGTACATTTTGGGTGTTGTCCTCCTTGTCCTTGGAGATGCTGGAGTGTTTGGTGACTCTCTGTAATTTTATGGGGTTAAAGAATAGAAAACTGGAATTAGGTGCTCCTTTCTAAAAGCAATTTGTAGGAATTTGGTGCCCACATGTGATAGACTCCTACAAATAGGAGCCAAAGCCAAGATGAGCAAGGAATTACAAAGGAGGATCCATACGTGTATGTTCATAAATCCCATTTTTGTAGCAGCTGATGAGGAGCATTTGGTTTCTATCTGCCACCCCTCCTGCAGTTTCAGAGACAGCAGAGTGATGGAATTCCTTGGAATTAAGGATATATATAAGGTTTATAGCCTTTCTGCCTGATTGTGGTAGGAGGTTTTTCCACAAGAGGTGAGGAAGGGGCCACTCCTGGCCTGGAAGCACAAGCTCAATCCCTGTCCCACAGTGTTTGGAACAGGACTTGGAGGAATTGTTCAGTGGATGGGCTCAAATTGTGGAGGGGATCAGCCTTGCTTCAAAAGCAGCTGTGAGCTGTCCATGGCAGCATTCCTGGAAGGAAATGGAGGCAGCAGTGTGGGCACAGGGAACACGGGTCCTACAGCTTCTCCTGGGGTTCCTTGCAGGGTGACAGCAGCATCCGCTACTTCGAGATCACGGATGAGTCCCCGTACGTTCACTACCTCAACACCTTCAGCAGCAAAGAGCCGCAGAGGGGCATGGGGTTCATGCCAAAGAGGGGCCTCGACGTCAACAAGTGTGAGATTGCCAGGTGAGGAGAGCTCATCCCAGGGCTGGGAGCAGGCTAGCAGCTGGGGCTGGGAATTTCAGGAGTGGTTAAAGCAGCAGAGCAGTGAGCACAGGGCAGCCGTGGTTCAGAAAACGTGGGAAGGGTGGGAAACATCTCGGGATGTCACTGCAGTGACTCCAGGAGGGAACATCACTGCTGGCTGGGGACATGAGCCATCTCTTCTCCCAGGAAACAAGTGATAGGACAAGGGGAAATGTCCTTGGGTATTAGGAACAATTTCTTCATGGAAAGGGGGGGTCAAGCATTGGAAGGGGCTGCTCAGGGCAGGGGTGGAGTCCCCATCCAGGAGGGATTTAACAGCTGTGTGGATGTGCCACCTGGGGATATGGGTTATGGTGGCCTTTGCAGTGCTGGGGGAATGGTTGCACTTGATGGTCTCAGGGATTTCTGTGGTTCCTTGGGGTTGCTCCGTTCCTATCTCCTCACTCCCTGTCCCACCTCTCCTTTTTCACGGCAGGTTCTTCAAGCTCCACGAGAGGAAGTGTGAGCCCATCATCATGACGGTTCCCCGCAAGGTGAGCACTGCCCTGGGGCCAGGCTTTGGAGCCAGCTCCTGCCTCCCAAAGCTCCTGACTGATCCATGTCTCCTGCCTTGCAGTCCGACCTCTTCCAGGACGACCTGTACCCGGACACAGCCGGCCCGGAAGCAGCTCTGGAAGCAGAGGAGTGGTTTGAGGGGAAGAATGCTGATCCTCTCCTCATCTCCTTGAAGCATGGGTACATTCCAGGCAAAAACAGGGATCTCAAGGTGGTCAAGAAGAACATACTGGACAACAAACCCGCCGGGAACAAGAAGAGTGATCTCATAAACGCTCCAAAGAAAGCAGCGGATGCCTCAAACCCCGTGAGTAAACTCCAGGAATTTTGGGGGTGATGGCCTCAGGTGGGAATGCCAGGGTGGGACCGGCGCCAGGACCTGGGGGAATGGATGGAGTTCTGTCAGGGGAAGATTAGGTTGGATATCAGGGAAAGGTTCTTCCCCCAGAGGGTGCTGGGGCACTGAGCAGGCTCCCCAGGGGATGTCCCAGCCCCAAGGCTGTCAGAGCTCCAGGAGCATTTGGACAACACTCTCAGGCACAGGGTGGGATCATTGGAGTGTCCTGGTCAGGGCCAGGAGTTGGACTCGGTGATCCCTGTGGGTCCCTTCCAACTTGGGATATTCCATGATTCTGTGATTCTAATGCTTCTGTAGATACGGAAGATTACTTGGAATTGTTTTTTCTAAATCACAGAACCAGAAAGTTCTAAATCAGAATCACAGAAAGTTGGAAAAGACTTTCAAGATCCCCAAATCCAACCCTAACCCAGCACCAGCACCTTGTTCACCACTAATCCCTATCCTTTGGGACACAGAGGAAAGCATAGCTTAAAGAGCAGGTACTGGTCCTGGATGGGTGCACTGGTGCTGCTCCATGCCCTGAGCATCCCAACTGCTCCGGAGTCTGTCACACCCTCATCCCTCCAACAATCCCACTGGGAGGAGCCCTTTCCTTGGAAAACCCCAGAGCTCTCCTCACTCATCCTTTCTCATCTTCCAGCAAAACGACGCCAAATTGGACGAGATTTTGAAGGAGCTGAAATCCATCAAGGACACGATCTCCAACCAGGACGAGCGTATCTCCAAGCTGGAGCAGCAGATGGCCAAGATCGCGGACTGACGGGGCCGCCAGCCCAGGCACATCCCAGCTCCCAGTTCAGCCAGCAGCAGCCTGCAGCATTCCAGTACGAGCTTTCCTGTTCTCCTAAATCCACGTCAACGAGAGCCGATGATTTCAAGCCAAGCTTTTTAGTGAAAGATCTTTTTCGTTTCCCGATGTTCCAATGAATTTCTGTGACTGTGTCAAAAACAAGGCAAAAACAAGAAGTGCTACTTTTACAGTTTTTTGGGGTTTTTTTTTTCCCAGATGTTATTATGAATTCTTGAAAAACAAATCCATTCTTGACTTCCAATGTCATGCCCAAATATCTTTTTCTAGATTTAGGGACCAACGCCACATCGTTCTTACCTTTTTTTTTTTTTTTTTTTAGAGTTGCCAAAAAATAGAAAAAAAAGTCGCTTTTATTTTTCTTATTTGCCACTTTTGCAGTATTTGTGTTTCCATTCCAAGGGACAGGGGGTGTGGGGGGTGTTTACACTGTGCAGAGAACAAAGCTGAAGCTATTTTGTATAAATCCTCCATTTGGAACAATCAGGTGGGTTCCCTTCCTTTCTCTTCCCTGTGGAATCCCCTTGGAGATGGGATCAGCTGCCTTTCCTGCTCCACAACGTGTCCCCAGCCCTGTTGGCTGACAGAAAAATACAAATACATCATTCTGAACGAGGGGATTTATTTCCTACTGAAGTTTTAAGCCAGCACCATGTTCCCATTTTCCTACAATCCCAAAGTTTGTTTCCATGACCAAACTCACTCCTTTTACTTGCTCATTTTTATTTCCATGTCAAGGCAGAAGTGACTTCCATGCAGGAATGTTTTTATCCATGGAGTTCCAGGGGAGCTGTGGGATGCCAGCAGTCGTTGCTGTAAATCCTTGTTCCTGCCCCCCAACACTCCTGAGCTCATGGATTTTAAGGAGCTTTTGGAATCCATCAGTCCTTCACACCAGTGCTGATAATAGGAATTTTCTGTGCTTCCAAGGCAGCATTAGCAGCAGAAAGGTGATTTTTCCATGATAATTCTCCACAATCAAAATGCCTCTGTTGTTACTTTTTTATAATTTGTTTTCTCCTGTCCATCATTCCCATTCCTGACTCCCACCCTTCCATGCAGGAAAGGATTTGTTCCCGGATCAGATGAGGGACCTCCAACCCCAAACCCCCCCCTGCACTCCCAGCCCTTCAGAGTAGAAGGGACTGGGAGGATGGGTTTGATCCCAGTTTGGAGAACTGGTTTCTTCCCGCTCCTCTGGGATCCTGCAGGGAGAGGCCCTGTGAGTGCTCTAGGCTGGTGAGCTCCTCCTGGAATTCCATGGAAGCTCAGCTCAGCAAAGCTCTGCTCAGGCAGGGTCTCCCCTGTGGAGGAGCTGTCAGGGATGGGGCAGGCTGGCTCCCTGCTCCCAGGCTGTGTCCTTGTGCTGGGAATGGGATCCAGGGCACGCCAGAAAGCTGTGCCAAGCAGGATTGGTGCTGCCATTCCTGGCACAGCCCATCCCTGCAGTGCCAGGGAGTGCTGATAACCCATCCTGAATCCAAAGGTGGGCAGAGACCATCAAGTGTCTGAGAGCTCTGGATCCTTATCCCAGCTGGACTCTGTCCCTGTGGCAGCTCCGTGTGCTCCCACCCGGAGCATCCCCGTGGACACGAGTCCCTTCGTCCAGGCTGAAGTGATTGATTTTTTTATTATTTGCCATTAGTTTAGCTAGGAATTCTCTGATTTTCCATTTTTCCCAGTGTTTGCATGTTCAGAACTTCCAGGTTAAGGATTCCCTGTTGTGGAGGGATGTGTGTGTGGAGGCGGAATCGGCCGGGGGACGTAGCTGGAGAGGCACGAGGATGGGATGGAGGAGACAGAGGATGTGGTGGGATTGCAGAGCAGGAAAGCTTCAGAAAAGTGGGATTTCTGTGTTTTAGGGACAAGTGGCATCCCCTGCCCTGTGCCCGTGGATCCACAATCCGGCTGCTCCGGGTACTTTGGCTGTTTGGTGACGTTTCTGTATTGCAGTAAATGCCTGAGATGTGTATTTTTATGGATTTTTTTTTTTTTTCCCTTTTGGATCCCAAACCCGAAGGTTGTTCTCCCCACAGTGGTGATTTCTGTGTTGATTTGTACGTGTGACTTCAGGGTTGTGTGCTCGGGGACCTCGGGTTTGTTCCTAACATTGGAGGGAAATCAGTTTTGGGAGCCGCTGGATTGAGGTGCCCGGGGGTGGGGGTGTGGGAGATTTTAGTTCCTAGCCTGTATTTTATTTAAATGAACTGATGCCTCGCCAGGCTCAACCGGAGTCAGTGCCTGAAGCTTTTTGTAGCCGTGATATCCCGGGAGAGAACCAGCCCAGTCCGGAAAGACGCGCTCTTATAGAGCGGCCAGAGTATCTGTCCAAATATTTGCTTCCATTTTCAAAAGATAAAAGTCATTGATTATAAACTGCCTCTGCTTGGCTTTTCCTTTGGCTCTCGGCATTCCAGGTCTGATTGATAACTGGGATATGGAATGAAGGACACTTCAGTGGGGGGCTGTGGCTGAGGGGGTCCTTGGGGACCTTCTGCTCTTGTCCCAGGAGAGCCAGTGCCCATTCCTGGGGTCACACATGGAATCCTCCCTGGTGATTCCCAGTGATGAGCCCAAGAGCTTGGCTGGATGTGGGATGTGATGGCACAGATGGGCTGGGGGATCTCGGGGTGGATGGGGGTGATCCAGGAAGAAACAGCCCTGCTTGGGAACTCCCCTGGATCTCGGGGTGGGGCTCATTCTGCTCTTCCCCAGGTGAAGTTTGTTTCCAGGCTGCAGGAAGTCAGACACAGAGCCTGGGCTGGAAACAGCACCACTTACTCCACCCAGGTTTGAGCTTTCTCAGGGCTGGGGCGTTTCAGGGGATGTTGCACAACCACCTCCGGAACACCCTGACCGCGGCAGCACCCCAAAGCCGGGCAGGAATGCTCCCAGAGAGTCAATGCTCCCTGGGCACATGGATCCATCCCAGGGATGCTCATCCCACAGGCCTGAGCTCCTTTTCTTCCCTCTTCCAGCCCCCTGGCCAGGTGTTTCGGAGCAGGGACGGGCGTGGGGTTGTTGACGCCCCGAGCCCGTTCCTGCGGATGTGCCTCTTGCAGCACCTTCCTGCGGCTGCGGCTGCGCCTCCCGCCCGGGAGCCTGCGGTTGGGGCGGGGGCTTTCCTGTCGTGCCAATGCCACGATGCCGGGACAACACCCAGGACAATACCCAGCAGGCTCCGCAGCCCCACCGAGAGCCCCTCCGAGCATCCTGGGGGTGATGCAGAGAGAAGGAGCACGCACAGGCGCTGTGCAAAACATCAAGTCAGGCCCTCACCCTCCTCCACCTCGTGTGCCAAAGCGTTTCCCGGTGTTGAGGTATCTCAGGGCACCCTGGCCCCCTCCCTGGCCATGCCCACACCGTGCCCGCGGGGGTGGCAGCCCTGGCACCAGGTTTGCCGTCACTTCTGCTTTCGGAGCGACGCGAGCCCCGGCGCGCAGCTGCTCCGCGGGGCCGCCGGTGGGGCCGAGCCCTCCGAGGAAGCCCCTCTTTGGGGTGCAGCCCACATCCTGCCACCCTCCCCGGGGGTGCCCGTAGCCCCCATCCCGCGGTGGCCCCACTCTCGGCGTGACGTCCTCCCCCCGTGGACTCTCGAAACCGCAGCCGCTTTTCCGCGCTCCCTCCCCTCCCCGCCCGGCCGGAGGTGCAGGCGGAGGGTGGCCCACGACGCCCCGCGGGTGCCGGTGCTAGGGCTGCCCTCGCCCCGCCGTGCCAGCCCTCGCCGGTGAGTCCTGCAGTTGGGATCCCACCGCGTCCCGTCAGCGCAGGTGAGCCCCGGTGGGAAGGTGCTGGATCCGGGCTCGGCCCCGGGGATGCTCTGGGTGCAAAGGGGGTGCTCAGAGTCCCTGAGGGTGCCACGCTCCGTGCTGGTCGCTGGGGGTCTGGGGAGGCGGATGGGTGCTTTGGGGATGTGGGAGCCTCCTGGGGATGCTCGGAGCATTGAGCCGTGGCTGGATGCTGTTGGGTGCGGATCCTCGGGGACCTCGGCGGCCTCCGCCCACCGGGGCTGCCGAGGGAGCAGAGGGCGGATTGGTGATGGAACAGGGGGATTTGGGGTGAGTTTGGGGTGGATTTGCCTCTCCTGCTCCGGCACAGAGACACAGGCTCATGGTAGCCTCAGCCTGGAGCCCTGTGCCAGCCCGGGGGCAGAGTGGGGCGACGGGCACCCTGGCCAGGGGTGTCTGTCAGAACGTGGGTGACATCCCCGTGGTTTCATTTCCACGCGGAGACTCATCCCGCAACTGTCCCATCCCGCAGCAGCTGCCTCCATCGCGGCTGATTTCCCATTTCCAGACACTCAACTTCCTTATCAAAACTTGCTCCTGGAGCAGAGCCACTGGCGCTGAGCTCCGGCAGGTGGGGGCTGTGGCAGGAAGAGGATGCTGGATGCCTCCTCCATCCCCCCAAACCCGAGGGCCCCTCTCCAGAGGGGAAGGAGTGTCCTTGATTGGAGTGTGATCCCACATTGGGGCAGTTCCATGCTCAGCATTCTGCTGCGGGGAGCAGGACCCCGATGTCACCTGCCCTTTCTGTCCCCTGCAGGTCCCATGGCGCTGGGCTGGGCCGTGCTGGTGCTGCTGGTGCTGAGCCCCCTGCAGGCATGTGGGGCTGAGCTGCTGGAGCCGGGGGTGCCCCGGGGCGGGCAGTGGGTCTGGGGGGAGGCCAAGCCCCTGCCCCTCTCCCGTGGGAAGAGGGATGACAGTGGGCAGGAGCCCAGTGCCTCCACAAAGATCAGCAGTGACAAGAGCGATGTGCCACCACCAGCACCCGGCACCGAGGCCAGCCTGCTCCGGGTGCCAACCACAGCCGATCCCATGGATGATTCCCCCGAGCCTGAGCTGCTCCTGAGCTCTGCAGCACCAGTGCCCAGCACTAACGCCAGCCTGCTCCCGGTGCTTGCAGTGTCCACCACAGCCGAGCCTATGGATGAGACAGATTCCCCTAAACCCGACTTACTGGAGGACTCTGCGGCACCAGCAGTGCCCAGCGCCAGCACCAGCCTGCTCCGGGTGTCCGTAGTGCCCACCACAGCCGATCCCATGGATGAGACAGATCCCCCTGATCCCGACCTGCTCCCGAGCTCTGTCCCACCACCAGCACCCAGCACCAAGGCCAGCCGGGCACTCGTGGTGCCAACCACAGCTGATCCCATGGATGAGACTGATTCCCCCGCTCCCGACCTGCTGCCAGGCTCAGAGCCTGGCACTCCATCAGCAGCCCAAAAGAGCATCACCACCACCCCCAGCTGGCTCACGGCACCCATCGAGGAGGGCACAGTGACTGATGGCCTGGACAGCAGCTCCTCCACGGGGCCACACTCAACAGCCGCCCCAGCCCTTGTCCTCACCAGCACGGGCTACAAGAAACCCAAGAAATCCGAAGCTCTGCCTGCATCGACCCTCCCGGCCTCTTGGGACACGACGCCGGTGGCCACCGCGGTGCCCTGGGAGCCCAGCGGGGTGATAAGCAAGTGCCTGCTGGCCATCCTGCTGCTGGGGCTGGTGGCCGCCACCTTCCTGGTGTGCACGGGGGTGCTGGGGACGCTGCTGTGGCGGCGGGCGCGGATGGGGCAGCGCCGGTTCAGCCCCACCGAGATGGTTTGTATCTCCTCGCTGCTGCCCGACGCAGAGGCTGCCGCCGGCCCCCGGCCTGTCCCGGCCCGGAGGCACAAGCTGCTGCTGCCCGACGGCAGCTCCGAGCCCGATGGAGACAACCTGACTCTCAGCAGCTTCCTGCCGGAGCACTCCTGAGCCCCGGGCATGGCTCCCGCATCCCGCAGCGCTGCGGGGCCGCGTGCCCGGTCCCCGGTGGAGCCGCGGGCAGCGTGCCCCTGTCCCCCGGTGTTTTAGCTTGGACCAGTGTGACGGAGCTGCTCCCCCCGCGGCCAGCTCAGCCCTCGAAGCCCATCCCATTAAAGAGTTACCCGGACATGGTGGTCTCTTCCTGGCAGGGACGGCACCCGCCAGCCCCCTCCCGGCCCCGCCGCCTGCCCACATCCTGCTGCCAAAATTTCGCTTCTCCATCCTCCCCCTCAAACCCCTGGGGGAGCAGAAACGAAACCCGCGGCCACTCCTTGCCGGGCAGGGACCAGACCCCGGGAGCTTGGGGACGGGACCGCAGCCCCCGGGGCCTCGTGGGAGCTGGAAGGGCGGGGGGGGCGCGGCGGAAACGCCGGGGGACGGGGACAGGGACGGGACGGGTGCGCCCGTGGCACAACGTGTTCCTGCCTGCGGTCGCTGCAGCGAGGCGGGGACGCCTCCGGAGCCGCCGCTGCCTGTCAGGTGCTCGGCCTGGGGCGAACGGTGGCCGCAGGGTCTCGGCATCATCCAGCTCGGACTGGGACTGGGAGGGATGGGGAGAGCAAATCCATGAGAGGCCAGCAAAGGTCCCACCGTTTCACCCACTCAGGCAGGTCTCAGTCACCCCTCAAGCCACCAACTGATCCCTTCCTTGGGGGAGCAGAAATCACCCAGGACTGGCCCTGTCCTGCCAGGCTCAATGTCCCCATTTTTCCATTTTGCTCCACCCAGGCTCCCCATCCCCACACCCCCACATCCCCATCCCTGCTGTGACCAGATTCAGCATTCCCACATCCCCATATCCCCTTCCCCATGTCCCTAAGCTTGCAGCCTCCTTAAAGGCCACTCTGGGCTGTCTGTCCAGGGGGAGTTGCCAGCGTGGTCATTCACCTGCATCCCGGCCCTGCTGCCTGTTTACATTCACCCTGAGCTTGGGATATTTTCCATCTGGATCCTGGCAGCTGCAGGGCCCCGCTCCGGCTGTGAATGTAAATGTTTATGGGTGAGTCAGCTGGGCCAGGGGACCCGCAGCCGGTGGCCGTGGCTGGTCCCCATGCAGGACACCCTGGCCGTGGGCTCCTTGCTGATGCCACCCTGCTCTGTCCTGCTGTGTCCCCACGCCAGCACCCTGCCAGCCAAAGAAGCCACAGGGAAAGAGGGATGCTCCCATCCTCTGGCTTCACCTCACAGCAGCTCATCCAGCCTCTGCCCCTGCTGAGGATGAGGCCGGCGTGTCCCGAGGAACAGGATGTGTACAGATCCGAGGGATTGCTCCTGCTCTCCCAGCCCTGTCCCGGCTGCTCTCCAGCAGGAGCCCAGCGAGGAGAAACTTTCCTCCACCACGGGAGCGGGAGCCGGGAGCCGGGAATCGCCCTATTTGGCGCAGTCAGCAGGTCCTGTCGGGCTGCCACCGCCCACCTCACGGCACAGGAATTCACGGGAAGCCTGCGCGGTGTCACAGCAGGATCCTCAGGGATCCTGTCGGACAGCGGGAGGGCAGCGTGTGGTGGGGTGACACCGGGCTGTGGTGGTGACAGGGGGCCGGGGGTGGCACCGGGCTGTGGTGGGTGACAGGGGCCGGGGGTGGCACCGGGCTGTGGTGGGTGACAGGGGCCGGGGGTGGCACCGGGCTGTGGTGGGTGACAGGGGCCGGGGGTGGCACCGGGCTGTGGTGGTGACAGGGGCCGGGGGTGGCACAGTCCCACGCACGACGCTGCACATGGAGCACCACATGCCTCGTGCAGCTCTGCAAGGACGGGTGCCCTCCGGGTATTTTGCTGGCACAGCAAAGCGCAGCCCAGGGAAGCAAATTATAAGCAGAGCAAGGCTGAAATGCCTCAAATTGCCGGTTCCCCGGGCGGGCTGTGCCGCCGAGCCCAGCCCTGCGCGGCCGCGCGTTCCTGCTGCCCCAAATTACACAGCGGGGCCGGGCGGTCCCGGCCCTGCCCAGCTCGGAGGGGCCGGGCCCGTGCCCGCTGCAGGCAAAAACGGCATCCTAATGGCCGGTGGGAGCTGGCACCGGGAACTGGGATGGGGATCCCGGCTGCGAGGGTGGGGACACTGGGCAGGGAGGGATGAGGACTCTGAGCAGTGAAGGGTGGGAAGCGTGGGCAGGGTGGGATGCAGATCCTGGACAAGGAGGGATGGAGACTCTGGGCAAAGCAGGATGGGGATCCTGGCTAGGGTGGGATGGGGTTCTTGGATGAGTGGCAGTGTGCTCTCTGGGTGATGTGGGATGCAGACCCTGGACAAGGAAATGGAGCCCAACACCTGGGTGCGCGGGGGGACCTCAGCCCCATCCCCACCTGGGCTGCAGGAGCAGGGCCGGATGCTGCTGGAACTCCTCGCCCCTGGCCTCTCCTCGCCTTTCCCCCTTCCCCTCTAAGATTTCATCACTGAGCACTTAAGGCCGGGAAAAGCCGCCCCAGCAGCTGCAGGGAGCCGCCGGGGCAGCCAGACGGACGGAGCCTTTATTTCGGGGAGCCGCGACGCCGGCGGCAACGCCGGAGAAACCCCAGCGGCGCCAGCCCCCCTCCGGCCGAGGGGACAGAATCCCTGCCCCCCACCCCGCGGGGGTCACGGTCCCCAGGCGCTGGCCATGGCTTTTTGGGGGGTCTGGCAAGTCCCCAGAGAGGAGCAGAGGAAAATAGCAACAGGATGAGGTCACGCAGCGGCTGCAGCCTCTTCTTGAGCAACCTCAGGCCAGGCCGAGGGGACCAGGACAGGGGGAGAGAGAGCTTGGGGGGGGGGCTCAAGAGATGCCCCCAGACCCCAAGACTGGAGACAAGGATCCGGGGAGCTGAGCAGCTGCTGTGTTTGTCTGGGGAACCAGGGGGACCCCTGCCTGTGTCCCTGCCTGCACCCCAAGGCAGAGGTGCCCAGGCCAGAGCATTTCCAGGCTGGGATTTTTAGGAAATGTTCTTCTGAAATTATGGGGATGGTCCTAAGCTATGTTTGCCTCACTGGCTCAATAATGCCAGGGCACTGAGCCCACATCCCTCACTGTCCCCCTTGGACCCTCGGATGGGCTTTACCCCCACCTTCGTGGATAAAAACAACATTAAAAACAACCCCCTGTGTGACCCCCATCCCTGCTTGCACCCCAAAATGTGGCCCCTTCTGGGGTTGATGATGGGGGACACCGTGGCTCCTTTGCTGATGGGATGAGCCAGGAAACACCCCCAGCCCCAGCTGGATTTCATCTGGGAGGGGGCTGGGGGCTGCTTGCCTTTCCCTGGCCTCCCACACCCCCTCCCCATCCCGGCCATAATGAGAACAAGCTGGTCCCGGGCTGCGACGCAGGAGGAGGAGGAGAAGGAGGAGGAGAGGAGGGAGAAGGAGGAGGCTCCATCCCAGCAGGCTGCAGAAAGGGGCTCGAGGTGTGTGGGACAGATCCCGACTTCCCGGCTGCCTCCCGCCGGCTGCGGGCGAGGTGAGGATCCCACTGGATGTGCCAAGCTGCTCCCCAATATTCGGGTGGCTCTGGAGCAGGGCACAGGCTGTCCCACAGCCGGGGGTGCTGCAGTGAGGGCTGGGCATGGTCCCCACGGCGGGACACGGGATGGAGTCGGCCACATGGCTGCGTTCCCAGGCGGGAATCGGAGCGTGCTGCCTCTGGACAACGCCAAAATCCTGAATTTGCGGAGCGGTTGGGAAGCAGAGCTGGGAACAAACTGTGGGTCTGGGGGTGGGCAAGGAAGGGGCTGGAATGGGATGGGGTGGAGGGCTGGCAATGCCCGTGGTGCCAGGCCCTGCTCTCGGCACTGCTTTGGGCTTTGCCCATGGCTGCGGCTGCTCCTCAGCTCTGATGGCTGCTGGGGAATTGATGCCATCCCCATCCCGGGACCCCTTTCCTGCCGAGGGGCCCCTGTCTGGGGTGAAGAGGAGGATGAAGGGGCTCTTCTCAGCCCCTCAAACCTTTCATTCTCCCGGTGCTGGTCAGTGCTGTGACCCCACAGCCGCAGCAGTGCCCCTGGGGAGCCAGGAGGGTTGGGGGTCGGGGCACCTCCCACCTCTGCTGCCGTTTTTTTGCACTGGATTAATGGAAACCAGATTGTGCAGCCAGGAGAGAGCCTGGAAGCCAAATCCTGCTGCTGGAGTCCCTCTCGTTCTGTAAAGCTGCTGCCTTGGGTTTGTTTGGGAGTAAACGCGATGTGGGTTGGGATTTGGGGAGCCTGAGGTTGGGGAATTGTCATGGGGGGGGTCCCTGCTGATGTACCTGGGGAGCCGTTTCCTGAGACCTCCCCACGGAGCCGTGTGGAGGGGAAGATTCCTGGGAATGGCTCGATGGCGTTACGTGGCGTGGCACGCATTGATGTCCCTTGGGAATGTCTCGCGACGCGGTGGAGACAGTCACGTCCCTCTCCCAAATCCCGTGGGGTGCAGAGCCTGGCCAGGGGCTCACCCCGGTCATCGCTCCGGGGTGGGGAGCGTGTGTCCCGTGCCCTACAGCACGCTGTGGGCTGCGGAATGGGGCAGATCCAGCCCCATCCGGGTGAGGAGCACGGCACAAGGACAGAGCCAACCTTCCCCCCTTCACAGGGACACTCCGGCAGCCGGGACCCCATTCCCTGCACCCCAGCTCTGGGGCTGCCCCTTTGTCCCACACCCCATCCTGGCTCCACTGCAGCACATGGTGGCACTGGGGTGAAATCCTGCCCCAAACTATTTTTAGCCGTGTTCCAGCTGGGATTTAACGGTCTGGGACGGCGGTTGGGAAATGCCTCTTGCGCCGGGCCCAGCCCCTTTGTAGCATCGCCTGTGTCAAAGTTTCCACTGCAAACCTCCATTTTTCAGGAATTCTCTAATCAGCCAAATGACCGTTGTCTGGAGCCGGGCGCTGGCGGCAGCCCCGCTCCCCCGGCCTTGAGCAATCCCACCCAGCTGGCTTCCAACTGCGCCCTTGGAAAACAAACGGAGCCCCCCGCTCTGTCAGGGCGAGAAAACCGGAGCTGCCTTTCTACTTCCATAAGGAAATTCAGGCGGGTGAGGGCTGGTTTTGGGGGCTCGCTCTGTTGCAGTATTAACGTGTCCCCCGCCTCTCTGCATCCGACAGGTCTCCTGCACGAATCCTGGGAATGGGCTCAGCCATGGGCACGTGGTTGCTGCTCTTGGTGCTGCTGGTGGCAGCCCCGGCACAGGCGGCAGCGCCCCGGCACCGCCCGGTGCTGCCGGACACCGCGGGCAGCGGGGACGGGGACGAGGCGTCAGCCACGCTGCCCGCCCAGCCCGTGACCCCCCGCATCAGCCCCACGGTGGGGGACGCGCCGGGGACCACGGTGACCAACAGCTCGGCGCCGGGCGTGCTGGACGGGCTGGTGGACTTCTTCAAGGAGTACCTGCTGCTGGTGGTGGTGGTGGGCTCGCTGTCCTTCGTCCTCCTCTTCATCATCTGCACCGCTGTCATCGTCCGGCAGAAGCACAAGGCCTCCGCCTACTATCCCTCCTCCTTTCCCAAGAAGAAATACGTGGATGAGCGGGACAAGTCGGGGGGAGCGCGGGCGTTCAGCGAGGTGCCCGAGAAAGCCCCCGAGGCCGGCACGGAGGAGCCGCTGGACGGCGGCCGGCAGCTCCAGGCGGACATCCTGGCTGCTGCCCAGAACCTCAAATCCCCCCACAAGGCGCCGCTGGCCAACGGGGCCCAGGGCGAGCAGAATTCCCCTCAGGAGGAGGAGGAGGAGGAAGAAGAGGAAGGAAAGAAGAAGCTGGGGGATGAACAACCCAAGCCCCCTGCCCAAAATCCAGGCGCAGAGGAAGCGGCGAGCGCAGGAAGCGAGGAGATCCCTGAGGCATCCCAGGGTGGTGCCCAGGCTCCCTCTGGAATGTGAGGCAGGGACACAGTCCCGGGCAAGCCTGAGGAGCTGCTGGCTTGGGACTCATGATGGACGTGGTGGACCAGGCTCCGTATGTACGTGGTGGCTCAAGGAAGCCCCGATGAAGATCCCATTCCCTCCCAGCTCCCCCGACCCTGGTGCTGATGGGATGCTCATGGGGGGGGATTTGCCAGCTGGTGGTTTTCCCCAGCACTGGAATGCCATCAGCCCCAGCTCCTGCTGCCCAAGGGGCTTCTCCCACCCCGGGCACTGGGTGTGTGCATCCCCCCAGCTGCAGTTCTGCCCCCACTGTGCCACCAGCTTCCTCCCAAATGTTATTTTAATAATCAGCAGCAGCCTGGTCCGTGCCAGGTTCCTGGCTGGGAGCTGTGTCCCTCTGGGAGAAGGGATGGGACCAGGGCTGGAGGTGTGTACAACATGGGTCAGCTTTGCCCATGGCCACCCAAGGGAAAGAGGGATGAGGATTTAGGGACAAGGACCCTTCTTTCCTTCTTCTACCCCAGAGCCCAGCTGGATTTTTGCCTCACTTCCTGAACCCTTCAGCTAGAAATAAACATTTCCTCCGCACAGCTCCTCTCCCGTGTGTCTCTGCAGCCGTGGGGTGGCCAGGGGACAGTCCCTGTGTCCTTGTGCTCCTCCAGGGGCACAGCTGGATTGGACTCCAGGGGCATTGGAGCCGTGGGCAGGGTGTTATCAGTCCCCACATCAGCACATCACGTGCCCTTCCAGGAAACCTTTATCTTGTACCCACAGCTGTGGGCTGAGGAGGGGCCGTGGGGGACTCAGCCACGGCCCTGGGGTGCAGCTGCTGCAGTGGGGACAGCAGGAAAACCTGGAAGGTGAGTGAAGCTGCTCTGCCTCAAAAGCAGCACGTCCCTGTATCCCTGAACATCCTGTATCCCTGTGTTTTATCCCATTATGTCCTTGCCTCAGGACAACCTTCCCTTGGGGAGAATGTGCACAAAGAGTGGGTTTTGCCCCAAAGCAGATGTGAGTGTGTGAAGTTTCCCTGATTTTTTTTTAAACTGGGTAATAGCAGGATTGTTCCATGAGGGAGAGGCACGCTCCTCACTGCTGGAGGGTGCCAGCTGAGGAACCACAAGAGGGACCTTGTGAGTGACATACAGCAATGTGTGACCTCTGTGTTAAAAATTACAAATATTGTGCCCGGACGGAGCAGAATGAGACAAGTATTTTTTTTTAAATGTGGTTTTAAATGTTTAACAACACCCCTCAGTATGAAAAATGGGAAGTGAGGTGTCCTGTGGGGGGGTTAGAAGGTTAAAAAGTGAAGTCTGCCAATGTGTTGTCTGCTTGGTTTGGAAATATTCCTCCAGAAAAGAGGAACTCTGGGAGCTCCCCCTCAGCTCTGCATTCCAGCTCTGCTATTCCCTACCGAGGTTCCAGTCTGAGGGTGTACTTCAGAGAATCTTGGAGTGGTTTGGGTAGGAAAGGATCTTAAAGGTCATCCAGTTGCAAACCCCTTCCTTGGGCAGGGACACTTCCCTCTAGCCCAGGATTTACAGCTATAAGAGAGCACCCGGTGAGTGAAGAAGTGAAATTCTTAGAGAAAACATCCCAAAATTCAGGCTGCTCCTCAAACAAGAGCTTCAAAACTTAAGTGGTGACAGGATGGGAGCAGAAACCACCAGTGTTTCCTGGTCACTTTTCCCTTTGGCACCTGCAAAGGTTCCCAGAATTCCAAGAGCAGGAATTTGCCCCCGGATTGCGAAACCAACCCTGACGCAGCCGGAGCCAGGGACGGCCCCACAGCTCTCACACACACATCCAAACCAGGGCAACACTTCCCACTAAATTCCATAAAATATTAGGCAAAACTAGACATCTTCCCAAAATAAAAATGAAAGTGCAGCCCTTCCAGTACCGGACAGCGGGGTTTTGTCTCCGGGGCGGAGTCTTCCCGCGGCATTCCCGAGGGGACGGGAGCCCCCATCCACGTGAGCACTACGGGGTGGCTGGACACCACAGGGACACGTTGTGCGTAACTTGTGCGTATCTTACAGCTTGAGTAGTGCACAGGGTCCTACAACAGCTCGGGAATTGCACTGCAGAGTGAGGAGGGAGGAGGGGAAGCTGCGCAGGCGGTTCAGGCGTTGTCGGCTTTTTTGTCGGATTCTCTGTTTGGATCCTGCTTCAGTTTGTAATCGGCCAAGGCAGCCTTGATGGCGTCTTCAGCCAGCACTGCAAAGCAAAAAAAAAAAAAAAAAAAAGGATTTTAATGAGAATTCAAGAGCTTTTAAAACAAAAGATGAAGTAAAAGCAAAAGCAGGCAGTAGTGAGCAAACAAGACCAGCAGCACAGACTGATCTTAAGAGTAGAATCTGAATGGGATTCCTAAAACACTGATGCTGATTTCAATAATATAATTCAGAATCTGATTGTTTATTATCAGTCTGCTGAACCACAGCCTCCAAATTATTGAAGTGATCTGAAAATTCTTTAATTAATCCTGAAATCTGAATATGTTTGCTCTTAAGGACAACATTGTGCAGAAACTGTTTGGAAAACAGCATCCAGAAGCATCTGTGCTATTTCCAGAGTACGTGAGATGCAGGGTTTTTACTTACTGGAGCAGTGCAGTTTGACAGGGGGAAGGCAGAGTTCCTTGGCAATATCTGTGTTCTTGATTTTCAGCGCTTCATCAACCTGAAACACAGGCAGAGGTGGTCACAGACCCTGCTGTTTGTGTTTGCTAAGAAGGTTTTAATGCTCCAGAGCCAGCAGAATCCACAGGGGAGATCATCTCAGCTGCCCAGGGCAGTGAGGGATGTGGGAATTAAGGAATGTCTGACTGACATATCAGTGTCACACACTGTCCCCACTCGGCCTGTTTCAAGTCTGTTCATCCTCTACCAAAACACTGAGGTGCATTTACTGCTGGCAGGAATGATCTAAAGGTTCTCTGTAATTAAAATTTCTGCCATCAGCCTGGTTTTGCTCATTGCAGAAGACACAAAGTAACTTCCCGGTGGAATTGTTTATTTGGGGACGTGTCAGTGGTGGAGCTGCCAGTGCTGGGGGAAGGGTTGGACTTGATGTTCCTAGAGGGCTTTTCCAACCTTAATGATTCTCTGATGGTTGTCGAAAAAGACAAATTATTGCCCTGCAAGTGAAACCCTGACAGGGCTGGCAGTCACTTCTACAGCACAGAGTAGTGCAAGGACTCCCTGGAGAGCACTTCCTCTGTGATCCCAACAGAGAACAGAGGCAGGTGGGAAGCTCTGCAGCTTTCCCGGAGCTCCCTCACCGTTTTCCCTTTGACCCACTCGGTGGCCAGCGAGCTGGAGGCGATGGCCGAGCCGCAGCCGAAGGTTTTGAAGCGAGCGTCCACGATCTTGCCGTTCTCATCCACTTCCACCTGCGGGAGCATTTTGGGGACATGTCAGTGCTCGGTTCAGCTCAGCCAGGTCTCCCCAGCCGGGCCCGCGGGGAGCGGGACTAGCCCTGCCCCGGGCACAGGGCACAGGCAGGGCGGGCGTGAGGGAAACCCGTGCTGTCCCCTGAGGGGACACGGGCAGCTTTGACCCTCGCAACAGCCCCATGTGACCCCACCCAGGTGCCAACGGGTCCCCAAGGTCACCTGTAGCTTCATGACGTCGCCGCAGGCCGGGGCGCCCACCAGGCCGGTGCCCACGTTCTTGGCCTTGCTGTCAAGGGAGCCGACGTTGCGCGGGTTCTCGTAGTGATCCACCACCTGCAAAGGCACAGCGTCAGAGAGGGTCACCCCGCGCTCCCACGCCCCTCCCCGTGTCACGCTCGCCCCTCACCTTCTTGTGGTAGCCCAGCGCGGCCGGGGCCGGCCCAGGCCGGGGACGCAGCAGCGCCGCCCCCGCCGCCCTCAGCGCCGCCATCTTGACTGAGGGGAGGGGCGGTGTCGGCCTCCCTTTTATAACCTCGGGCGGGTTGGCCACGCCCCCGGCACGCCCCGACCCCGCCCCTTCGCCTCCGGAGCTCGCGTCTCACCCCGGTCATACGTTGTCCGCGCAGCCGGCGGGAGCGCTGGAGGCCGCGCTGTGGCTCAGACGATCAGTAAATAAATAAAACGATGGAAACGGCCTTTCAGTCGCGCCAGGGCTTCCATCGCGACAGGCGGCGCGTGTGCGGCACGCGGCGCCACACTCAATATGGCGGGCAAGCGGCGCCGCGCACGCCACGGACCCTCTCGGAGGCCCCCTGATGGTCACACAGCGGGGTGCCCGCGGTTCTGCCTGCGCCGCGGTCCAGAAGACAAAGGGTCGCGCCGCGGCCGCACTCGGCGCAGCGCTGCCCCGGTGCGCGGGCGAGTGCGGGGCGGGGCGGGCTGAGGATCCCGTTTCTTCCCGCCCGGTTCGGCCGGCGCTGGGGCGGAGCAGCGGGACGGGCGGTGCGGGGGCAGCCACGGCGGCCGGCGGAGCGCGGCGGGCGGCGAGCGGAGCTGCATAAGATGGCGGCGGCGGGAGCTGAGGCGGCGGCCGAGGAGGAGAAGCGGCTGCCGGAGGGAGACCCCGAGTCGGGCGGGGACTCGGACGATGAGGGCGATTCGGACTCGTCCGGGGACGGCGAGGATGAGGAGAAGGAGAACGAGGCCGAGATCCAGCGGCTGGAGGAGCAGGTGGGCCCGGCGGGGCAGCGGGTGTGGCGGGAACGGGGATAATCCGTGTCTGCCCCGGCGGTTTGTGCTGGGAACTGTCGGGATGTGAATTTCCGTGCTCCTTGTGAGTTTCCTCCAACTCGGGATATTCCGTGATTTTCCGCCGTGGATGTTTGGAGTCTGAGATGAAAATTGACGAGCTTGGGATTTTTTTTTTTTGAAAGGGAAATAAGAGGGAAGTCCTAGTAGGCAGTTTGTGTTCATTGAGAAATCTGAGCCGGCTGCCCGCGGTTTTTATTGCCTTTAAAGAAATGAAAGCACAATTCTCTCAGTGAGCAGCGGCGGGACCCGAGGGAGCGGCCGCGGCTGTGTCTGGGGTTGAGTTAAATCTGAGGAAACTCTGCCTTGTCTGGCTCAAATCACACCACGACAATCGCGTGGTTTGCTTTCGGACTTCTTCGCGTCCATCACTCAACACGGCTTTTAAAATGGAATTATTTTTTTTCCTTTAAAAGCTTTCCATCAATGCTTTTGACTACAACTGTCACTTGGATCTGATCAAGCTGCTCCGGCAGGAGGGAGAGCTGGTGAAGCTCCGCAGAGCTCGGCAGAAGATGAGTGAGCTCTTCCCCCTCACCGAAGGTACAGAGCATCCTCTGCTCTGCGAGATGCTTCAGCAGTGAAATCAAATATTTAGGCCAATTTTCAGCACCCCCAGTCAGGGAATGTGATCCCGAGCTCAGCAAACCCCTGCTAAAAATTTCACGGGCAGGCAGCAAAGAAAATTCCCCGCTGGTAGAAATTGTGGGTGCTTGAAGTGGGGATTTCTCTTTTTACTCATAACTCGGAGGTGATGGAAGTATCGCAGAGGCTGTGGGATTTTATTCTTGGAAAGGGATGGTGAGGCTGTGGCAGAGGTTGCTTGGAGAAGGTGTGGCTGTTCTTGGATCCCTGGAAGTGCCCAAGGCCAGGCTGGACAGGGCTTGGATCAACCTGGGGTAGTAGAAAGAGTCACTGCCTGTGGCAGGGGGTGGAATGGGATGATTTTCTAAGTCCTGAGAAATTCCAACTTTTCCCTTTAGTAAAAAGGTGCTTGTTTAGCACCAATTTAAAAGCTCTCTGCCTAACTTTTATTTGAAATTAATTAGGAATTGTGGAGGTTAAAATTCCTTTCTTTGCTTTACTCCCCCTCCTTTGTTTTAAGTTTTTTGCTAAAAACTCACCAAGTGGACATAACTTATTATTTCTGAATATTAATGATGTGTTCTAATTTTTTTTTCCTTCCAGAAATTTGGCTGGACTGGTTGAAGGATGAGATAAAAATGGCTTCAGAGATCTCTGAGAGAGAGAAGGTTTATGAGCTGTTTGAAAGAGCTGTCAAAGATTACATCTGTAAGTCATACAAAAATGTTCTAAAATGGGTTTTGTTGTATCCAGATTTGGCTTTGTAGGGAAGTCTGTTGCTTCTGTTATAATGAAGAAATTGGGTCAAAATTTCAAATTAATTTCTAAAATCTGAATGTGAAGTGATGCAAGGGAAGGATGTGGTGTCTGGTCTCTCTATTCCTCAGGAGATGCTGCAGCTGTAGCTTAAAATTCTGGGGATAAATCCCTGAGTTCTTTGGGAATTGGGGTAAAGAGCTGGAAAAATGAAGCCTGAAGAAGTGGAGGGAATATGGAGGTAAATCCCCCTCAAAAGCTGTGTACAGAATGGGACATCAGTGACATTACCTGGTGTTGGTGATCCCTTAGAATGAAGGAATGGAGGTGAAGAAGTGAGGAATTATCCTCTTGATCTGCTGGATTTCATTTGGGGTTTGGAGGCACTTCTGGAACCCAGGGCAGTCCCAACCTGGGGGTCCCTAAATGGAATTTGGTGTTGGTGGGAGTGGTGCCAGGCACCCAGTGCTGTTCTCCCACCTCTCCTTCACCTGCAGGATTCAGCTGCTTCAGGAGTTGCTGATCAGGGAAGTTCAGGAGTTTGGAAAGAGGAGTAGGAGGAGCTGCTTTAATCTGAATTATTCCAGAGTGTGACAGCTCTGTGGTCCCAGTTCAGGAAACAGGAATTTGCTGTTCAGGCATCTTGGTGCATCCCTCCTGTGGTTTGTGTGGCAGAGGTGACAGGCAGGGCCAGTCCCTGTCAGCAAAACCACAGGAGTGACACCATTCAGAAGGAAACTGGGGCTGCTGCTGCTGAACCAACAGCATAAATACAATCCCCAAATATTTTAACTTTTTTTGGATAAAAAAGAACACCGCCACGTGTTTTTCTATTTATACGCAGCACATGAGGCGTTTGGGGGGAGCAGAGCTGCATTTCCTTGTTATTATTTTTGAAAAGATCAAACCACCTGCTTCTCCTAACCTTGTTTAGGTCCTGAAATTTGGCTGGAATATGCCCAGTATTCCATTGGAGGCATTGGGCAGGAAGGAGGCATCGAGAAGGTCCGGTCCATCTTCGAGCGGGCTCTGACGGCCGTGGGGCTGCACGTGACCAAGGGCACGGCCCTGTGGGAAGCCTACAGGGAATTTGAGAATGCCATCCTGGAAACAGCACAGGTGAGCCTCTTCCCCTGGGCTCCCATCCCAAAAAAAAAAAAGCTGTGGTGCAGCTCCTGGAGTCACCTGGAGCTGTCTCCTTCCTGTTGTGCCTCAGTTGTTTCTTCCCAGGTGTAGAAACCAACCCTGTGCTCCAGGAAAACCATTCTGTGCATTTGGCTGATAAAGTCATGGATTTGTGTTACAGTAAAATCCTAAAATCATCTCAAATCCAGGAGCAAAGTTTGGCTCTGCTGCTGACTGAGGTGCCAAGAACAGCTTTAAATTGAAATGCTCCATTATTAAACAATGTTCTGTGGCTGTTTCTGCACAGAGTCAACCAAGATTAAATTCCTAGACTGTCCAGCTTTTAACTCATTCATTATTCCACAATTTGTGGAGGAGGGTATTTTATCCACAGACTTTTGGATGAGGGTATTTTATACCTGGAAAGTACAGTTTGAAATCTGCAAAGGTCTCCTTTCCAAGATGGCCAGAATGGGAATATTTCCTTATTTTTGATAATTTGCTACATAAGAGATGGAAGTTTAAAGATGTCCCCGCTCATGGTGGCAGTGGGAACTATTTGATCTTCAAAGGTCCTTTTCAATCCCTAACAAAGGAGTAACAGGAGGATGTTCTTTCATTCCCAAACACAATTAAGGCTGGAAGTTTTAGATCCTCTCCCCACGCCCCAGGGATTTACTGAAACCCTCTTTGGCAGCACGGTGGGGTTGTGAAATGGCTCAGTCACCTGCTGCTTCCTTGTTCTCAGGTGATCATTTCCCTGTGCTTGTTTCAGCTTTCAGTCAGGAATGCTTTTCCCATTCATCCACCTTCCAAGGGGAGCAATTCCCAAGTTTTAGCTTTCCCAGCAGCGACTGAGATGCAGGTTGGCCCTGTGTGCCCTTCAAGGATCATGTATTCACTTGGATCTCAGCTCCCTCAGCTCATAAACAATTCCCTCTCATGTCCATCAGCTGGGACAGGAGGGAATGGATTGAATTTCCCTGTTTTTTTTTTGCTTGCAGCCAGCTCCTGGCAGCATTCCATCCCCAGAGCAGCAGCAGGTGCTGTGCAGCCAGCTCGAGAAGATCCACACGCTCTTCCGGCGCCAGCTGGGGATCCCACTGCTGGGTAAGGGCTGGAATGCTGGGACAGAGGGCCTGGAGCAGCTGGGTGATGCTCCAGGCATCAGGATTCTCCTGGCACAGCCACACCAAGTGCAGCTGGAGGTCTTGTGCTCTCTTGGATGAGGCACAGATCCCTCCGGATCAGGAATGTTCTGAGTTGTTGGAACTTGGGTCAGCTGTTTGGGAGTTTGAGGATGTTCAAAGTGCAAGTGAGGAGCACAGAATGTGACTTAAAAATGAGGAGTTCAGCTGTGATTGCTGCATAAAACCCTTAGTAGGGAGTATCTGGCAGCTGGATTGTTGGAATTCTGCCTTCTCTAGTTCCTGCATTAAGCTCCTTGAGTCCCTTTTCTTGCTTGTGGGAGAATATTAAGCACAGTTCTTTTGACTTCATTTCCATCTGGAAAGAATTTGGGTTCTCTTTTCTCTAAAGCCTTGGGGAAAATTTTGCCACTTTGGTTTTCTAATTCCAGTTGAGCAGCTTTAATACAACTTGCCCTGAGTTTGTTATAGGACACTGTGTGAGATTAAATGTCTGAATCCTTTAAGAATGCAGCAGTGTGACAGTAAGAACCAAAAGAGGATAAAAACTTAAGTATTTACTCTAAAGAAATTATAAATACTATATAAGTAAAATAGGAATTTGTCTTGGAACCAAACATAGGTTGAAATCTGAATTTTTAGTTTCTTAATGCATAATTGATGGGATTTCATGTTTTAATAGACATGGAGGCTTCATATGCTGAATATGAGGAGTGGTCAGAAGAGCCCATTCCAGAAACAACAATAAAGAACTACAAAAAAGCTCTACAGCAGCTGGAGAAGTGTAAACCCTACGAGGAGGCACTGGTAATGCTGGCATTCACACCTTCCTTCAAAACTAAGAGGGAATTGCTTTGGGGTGATTTTTTTTTTCCCCAAATTTATGATTTTTCTAGTCCCTAGCTGGGGTATTTTGTCAGCAGGGGGAATACTGACAATTATATACTGGGAATGCTGGAAATGCTGGGGCACACTGAGTGTGCCAGACCACCCTTGGGTGCACACGAGGACTCTGGGTGTGTTTTCCAGGACTGGGTTAAGGGGAATAAACCCAGGATCTGACTGATTTCAGGCTCGTTCATAGGTGCATGAAAATCAACAGCTGCTGATAGAGAGACAAACTTCTTGTGTGAAATCTTGCACAAGAGCTGCTCTGAGGAACAGCTGAACTGTTGGAGTCTTGCTTTGTTGAAGAGTTTGATGTTGTGTCTCCCTGGTTGTTTTCCAGCTGGGTGCTGAAACCCCAAAGCTGGCAGAATACCAAGCTTACATTGATTTTGAAATGAAAGCAGGTGACCCAGCTCGGATTCAGTTGATCTATGAGAGAGCTTTGGCTGAGAACTGCCTTGTCCCAGACCTATGGGCACGCTACAACCAGTATTTGGTAAGGAAATAAACTCAGGAATGTTTGCAGATTTATTTTCCTGCCTTTTTTTTTTTTTTTTTTTTTTGTTTGTTTCTTTTTAATCTCAGTTGCTGATAAACAGCCATTAAGTTCTACCTCAGTCCTGTCCTTTAATCTGTAAATCTTCCAGAAACTGATTTTCACCTCACCTTTGGTTTCCCCCTGTTTTCAGGGATGTGTTTATTCCTCTTGCGAGCATTTCTCACTTTGCTCTGCTCTAGCTTTGTTTTCTCTGCAGAATTACAGGGTGTGGGCACTGAAGCAAACCCAGATGTTCAGCCTCTCTTTCCAGGGGGGTTTGTTAGTGCAGTTTGAATGCTGAGCTCCAGAGGCAGGACAGAAGCTGGCTGGATTAAGGGATCAGGGTGACTCCCTGCAGGAGCTTATCCAGGCTCAGTTTTTCCATCATCTCTTTCTCTTCCCATCTGGACACAGCAGGTTGCAGGTGGAACAACACCTCCACAAATAGGCTGGGTGTGCTCCTTCTTTGTATCCTTGACATTCTAGGAGACAGTTGGGAATTCACTCAGTGCCTTTATTTATTTATTTGGCAGAAAACACCTCACTAGCCTGGTCACTCTTTCCTGAGCATATTCTGCCTCAGTGGAAGGTGTTCACTGGGTTTTTAGGAATACAGAATTTAAAATACCCATCTGAACTTTTTAAATATTAAATAAAAGTGCTGGGTTTTAGGTGTTGGCTCTTTATAAGCTGATGTTTGTCTCGGGTGGTCTCTCTGGCTGACAGGAACTTCACTTTTCTTGTGTGATTCTTTCAGGACAGGCAGCTGAAGGTGAAGGAATTGGTTTTATCCGCTCACGACCGCGCTGTCAGGAACTGCCCCTGGACTGTTGGGCTGTGGATTAGGTACCTGCTGGCCATGGAGAGGCACAGGGTTGAGCACAGCATCATTTCTGGTGAGGAAAGAACCAGCAATTGCAGTTCAGAGCTGCTCTCTGCACTCCAGACAGCCTGGGACAAATGGGACTTGCAGGATCTGTTCTCATCCTGCTGCTGCCACGGGCAGCAGGTCCTGCAAGGGCAAAGCTGCTTTGGGTTGAGCAGCTTCACCCTGAGCAAGCAATGAACAGCTTGGAATGAACATTCCTGAATTCAGCTGCCTTTGAATTCACTTCCTAAACCAATTTATTGTGTAGGATTTCTTTTCCTGTCTTCCTAGAAACCAGTGGTGTTTGTGTAGATGTTTCTTTGTGCTATCACTGTAACTTGCTAATTTTAACAGTATATGGAAAGTAATTGGTTTTATTCCCATTCTTCTTTCAGAAATGTTTGAAAAAGCTCTGAATGCAGGTTTTATTCAAGCAACAGACTATGTAGAGATCTGGCAGGCTTACCTGGATTACCTGAGGAGAAGGGTGGATTTTACACAAGGTCTGTATGATAAATACAGAATAAATTTCTGTACTATTTTCTTTGTGCTTCTTGGATATTACTTTTTTTAAGAAAATTAACAGCATTTTCATCTTTCACAAAAAAATATTTTTTGGCCAGTTAATGTCTATAAAAAATAGGAGTTTGGTTGGTTTGCTATTGCAAAAATGCCCTGCCTTGTATTTTTGAGGTCTGATTTTTTTTAAATTATTCATGTAGTGAGTTTTACTCATTATAAAATCATAAATTTAATCTCCCTCTGCTCACCCAATAAATTCATTGTGGGTATTAAGGAGATCATTTTATTGGGTGGGAAATGAAAACTCAATTATTATCTTAAGGCTGTTCTTGTTTTTCCTGCAGACTCCAGTAAGGAGCTGGAGGAGCTGCGCTCTGCATTTGCACGAGCTGTGGAGTACTTGAAACAAGAAGTAGAAGAAAGTAAGTGAAATCATCCCAAGTATTGTTTTCTCCTCTTCAAAATCATTGTTGTAAGATCAGTTCTCCACACAATATTTGTCTTCAAGAATATTGAATGTTTCAGAAAGCTGCAGATAAAGATTTCATCTCCATGTGGGACCTGTTTAATAAACACTTACATTTCTGAGAGCCAAGTGCAACAAACAGCCCTTGTTTTTCTTCCTAGGGTTCAGTGAAAGTGGAGATCCATCCTGCACCATCATGCAGAACTGGGCAAGAGTTGAGGTGATGTTTCTCTCTGCCGTATTTAAATTGGTGAACCTGATAAAGTGGATTTAAAATAAAATGTTTTAATATTCCAACCAGTCTTTTCCCAATCCATTTCCCCTCTTCCCCTGCTCCTCTTCCTAAACACAAACCAATTTCTCAGTCTGAGACGTTATTAGGTACATTCATGAACAAGAAAATGAAAAAGTTCAGAAACAGCTCTGTAACTTCTTTTATAATGACCAAAATCTGTGGGAGCCAGAACCAAGACTAATGGGAGAGGTGGGCAGGGAAGGATTATCAGTAGTAGGATTATGTCAGGTGTTTATTTTGACCCCTGTAAGGCTCAGATGAATCTTGCTGGGTCTGTCTGCAGCATCTGTGGGTTTTTTTTGGTTTGGGATTAATGATGTTGAACAAATAATCCTGAAGGATGTTTTGGATGCTCCGTTGCAGGCCCGCTTGTGTAACAACATGCAGAAAGCCAGGGAGCTCTGGGACAACATCATGACTAAAGGAAATGCCAAATATGCAAACATGTGGCTGGAATATTACAACCTGGAAAGGTAGTAATTAATTTTCTACTTTCCTCATCTGTGGGAGAAAACAGTTTAGAACAAATGTGTTTTGTTTGGGTTTACAAAACACCTTTGAGCTTCTTGGGGGGTGGCTCTGCTGTTGCTTCCAGGAGTACTGCAGCAGCTGGGGAAGGAGGGGGAATGTTTGCATGGCTGGAATTGGGTGTGCTTTGTCCCCTCAGTGTGCTGTCCCCTCCTGCAGGGCCCACGGGGACACCCAGCACTGCAGGAAGGCCCTGCACCGAGCAGTGCAGTGCACCAGCGACTACCCCGAGCACGTCTGCGAGGTGCTGCTCACCCTCGAGAGGATAGAAGGTACCTGGGCACTGCCAGGGCGTGACTAAGTGACAAAAGGTCACTGAGTGACAGGCAGGAGGTGATTAATTAACAGAAGGTAACTAAGTAACTGGCAGAAGGTAGTTAATTACTGCATCTCTTAGCCTGGTTAGGCAGAGGTGGCACACAGGCTTTTGATCCTGTGTTTTGTGCTCCACTGAAGTCTCACTTTTCACTGCTGTCAAGTCCACAGACAGCTCTTTTCTTCCTTGCTTTTCTGAAATCACTGGATTTTTCCATGCCTTTTTGGAGTCTTGCATTATTAATGAGAGGTTTCTGCTCTGTTTGGCTCTTGCTTTTTTTTTTTTTTTTTTTACCTTGCAGGCTAGTTGTTATAAATAGAATTTTTATGTGTAATGTTAAATATGAACAGCAGGTGCCATGAACTCAGTGGCTCTTATTTTTCCAGAATTGTATATTTGAATTATGAGAAAGCTAAATAAAAGGCTTTTAAAATTTATTTTAATTTTATCCTTTAGGAACACTGGAAGACTGGGATGCAGCTGTTCAGAAAACTGAGAACAGATTGGCTCGAGTGAATGAACAAAGAGCAAAGGTCAGAACCTTCTGTGAGCTACCAAAGCATTTTATACACCTAAATTAAGTCCATGCTGCTCTGAATGTCACATTTTTAATGGGGCTTCCCCCCAGATAAGCCTGAAATGCCTTCAAGCCCTAGAACTATTGATTTTTACTTTAAAACTATGATTAACAACCTCTTGCTGCTTTTTATGTTTCTCCTTTTGCCCCTTGGATGGCCACAAGAGTGATGTGCCTTCAGGAAAGCTGTGAGAGCAAAGAATTGGGATGAGCTTTCAATGATGTCCCCGTTAGTGCTGGGCTTAGGAGAAAACCCTCTGGGCTCAGTGCTCTGGAAAATACTCTGCAATCTGCAGCCAGTGTGAAAAAAAAAAATAAATAAATCTTCTGTGTTTTAGGCTGCTGAGAAAGAAGCTGCTCTGGCAAAGCAGGAGGAGGAGAGAGCTGAGCAGAGAAAACAGGCAAGGGCAGAGAAGAAAGCTTCCAAAAAAGCCAAAAAAACCAAGACTGGGGACAAGCGCAAAGCAGACGAGGATGACGAGGGTGAATGGGGACAGGAAGAAGGTAAAAATAAAATTAAATTGAAACTTCAGAGCTCTGGCAACAGGGTTATTGGTTGTCTTGTGGTAGAGGGAGCTGAGGAATTGCCAGCACTGGTGTCTTTCCAGGGCTGTTTCTTCTGGGAAGTGTTTGGTGTGGGAGTGAAATGCAAACAAGGCTAAATGGTTTTATACCAAGAGAAAAACAGGTTTATAAGAACTTCCAGAGTTTTCTTGGGATTTCTTATTTTGAATATTGTGATTTTGGTTTTTTCTGCCTTAATTTTCCTTTAAAGTAGTTTTTCTGACTCATCCTATGATGCTGAGCCATGTGTCTAAATTGGGTTATTCAGAATTGTAGCAGCTTCTTGGAGGTGGGAACAGAAGACTTTAATAGGTTGCTGCCCCTGGGATTTTTGTGAGCTTTTAGATTTCTTTTTTTTTTTTTTTAATAAAGAACCATTAGACAAAGAAAAGAACATGAATCAGCAACTGTCAGTTATGACTGGCTGAAAAAAGGAACAAATATTCCAGTTGCTTTCATCTAAAGCTGTCTTGGTGGAATAATCTGTTGTTATTTGTTTTTTAAAACCTGAGGAAGGTTTTTGTGTGGTGTCTTTAATACCTGTCATTGTATTTGTGCTTCCATGTGCCAGTTCCAAGCAGCACAGTGGGAGTGGAGGGCAGAGGAGTTTCAGTGGGGAAGGAAATGGGGTAATCTTTTGTAACATTTTTCAATTCACTCCATCAGAGCTGCCCAGCAAGAGGCACAGGGGAGAGGGTGATGGAGTGCTCCCTGAAGAGGAGGACATGGAGGTGGAGACCGGGCTCTTTGGCAGAAGTGAAAAGCCAGATGGCCCAGCAGCCCCAAAGGAAAAGGCATCCACCAGCCGCAAGGACATCCCCAAAGTTTTCCACGACAGCAGCAAGGATAAAGTCACTGTGTTTGTCAGCAACCTCTCCTACACCATGGCAGAGCCCGAAGGCAAGCTGAGGGAGCTCTTTGGCAGCTGTGGGGAGGTCGTGGAGATCCGAGCAGTGTTCAACAACAAGGGCACCTTCCGGGGCTACTGCTACGTGCAGTTCAGGGAGGAGGAGGCTGCTCGGCAGGCCCTGGCCTTGGACCGCACGGCCGTGGAGGGCAGGCCCATGTTTGTGTCTCCTTGTGTTGACAAGAACAAGAATCCTGACTTTAAGGTAAAGTTTTGGTGGTTCCTGTTGGACAGTGGATGTGGGGAAGGGAGTTGGTGGAATCTGTTGTGTCTAATTCATGTCCTGCTTCTTTAAACTCTTTTTTTGGGACTTTTTGCATCTTCTGTTACTTTGCCAGGCACCAGGATTGTTATAGTTTACTCAAGAATGGCAGAAATCTGCTCATCTGAGCAGTTTAGTGGTGGGACCTATCCAGGTTCAACTTCTGAAGAGCTTTCTTGGTCAGCATTTGTTTCCCAGTCCCCTGGCTGGGGATGTTCTTCTGTACCAGAGCTGAGTTGTGTAATCAGGGGATTTCTGCATTGTGGAGCTCCTGCACAGAAAAATTCAATGTTCCCATAGTGACAGCTGAGCAAGAAGGCAATATTATAAATATATTATTATAGGAATTGGGCTCTGATCCTTCTGGATCCCTTCCAGCTCAGGATATTGTGTGATTCTCAGTGTCTGCCCTCCTTGGGAAGGGGTTTAGTAGCATTTAGTTGCAAGTCCTTGGTGTTCATATGCAGATATCTTCCAAAACACTGCTCATGGCTTTGAGGTAGTTTTGGATCCCACAAACAGGAATTACTTTTGGGGTGTGGAATTGAAATCCTTGGAATTTCTGGCTGCTTTGTGAACCAACATCCTTTTTGTTCCTCCAGGTGTTCAGGTACAGCACTACCCTGGAGAAACATAAACTCTTTATATCTGGTTTGCCATTTTCCTGCACTAAGGAGGAGCTGGAGGAGGTGTGTAAAGCCCATGGGAATGTGAAGGACA
Organism: Vidua chalybeata; assembly: GCF_026979565.1. NCBI lineage: Eukaryota > Metazoa > Chordata > Aves > Passeriformes > Viduidae > Vidua > Vidua chalybeata. The sequence continues at coordinate 4,160,712 of NC_071547.1, read as the reverse complement.
TTCGACTGGTCACTAACAGAGCTGGAAAACCCAAGGTAGGCATCCTTAACACACTCCTGGTTTTAAGGAATCCTTCAAAAAGAAGCTTGTCATGGAGTCTGGAGACAAAAAAGTTGGGTTGATTAAGTTGCCAGTGTGGTGCTGTATTAATACTTGTGGAAGAGCTTGGATTTATACAGCCCAGTGTGCCTTTGTGCAGAAAACCAAAAGGAATTTTTCCAAAATACTTCTTAAATTGCATAAGAAAAATGGGATGGAGGGGGAAATGTTTACAGCACTTTCAGTACAGTAAAAACAGGCAACTCTGTAAAGGTTTGTTTTTTAAATAACTGACTAAAGGGGGTTTAGCTTGTGCAACCAATTCCCATCCTCCTTTCTTCAATTTCCTGAGGCTTTTGTTCCTAACATCTGCTGCAGGAAGGGATTTGCCAGTGAGAAATGAGCCCCCTCTCTGACAGGACTCATTATTTCCATCCCTGAATGAATGACTCCTTGTTTAAATAAGGGATTCTGAACCAGTTGCTGCTCTGACAAAACTCTGTCACCTGGCCCCTGTCTGTGTGGTGGGTCTTGTCCACAGGAACATCTTGGGAGTGGTGTTCATGGATTTAAATGGAATTTTCTTGCCCTTTGCATCACCTCAGGTGAAGTTCCTGTTGTGTGCACACCTTGTAATGAGTGCTCTTGGGAACCTCAACTCCTGTTCTGAGCTTAGTTTGAGCTGGGATTATGTGTAAACCACAAATGAATGTATTTTGGGAAAGTTATATAAAACCTGATGCCTCTCCTGTGAAACTGGATAATCCAAAAAAATGCAGCTTAAGGCTTTGAATATCATTTAAAAGAGTAACAGCAGGGAGAGAGGTGATGGCCTTCCCCGTGTGAGCCTGCCATGGTACTTCATTATATTGAACAGCATTTTTGGAGTGGTTCTTTCCTTTTTTTAATATTATTTCCACACATGAGGGCATCAGGAGTGAGAGACAAATACAGGTTTGTAAGGAGAACGATGATTGGGAGTGGTGACCATTGGGACTGAGCCATGTCGAGTTTCCCTCGTTTACAAATTCCTCATCAGCCGTTACAGAAGCACTAAAACCTAATGTGGCTTCTTTCTTTTCTTAATTTAGGGCCTGGCTTATGTGGAATATGAGAATGAAACCCAGGCCTCACAGGCTGTGCTGAAGATGGATGGGCTGACAGTGAAGGACCACGTAATCAAGGTGATGATCAGCAACCCCCCGCTCCGGAAGCTTCCGGACCGGCCCGAGCCCGGCAGGGCCTCCCTGGCCCCGACACCACGGCAGATCTATGGAGCGTGAGTGAGGGAGGGGTGCCTGGCACTGCTTGGAAAGGAAATACTGTGTTTCTTTATATGCTAAAGTTGAGGAATCTTAGCTGGAATATGCAGGCTTAGAAAAATGAGGGAGAGGGATTTTTTTTATGTGGGCAAGGGGGAAGGGCTTCCCACTGCCAGAGGGCAGGGTTAGATGGGATATTGGGAAGGAATCCATCCCTGGGAAGGTGGGGAGACCCTGGCACACGTTGCCCAGAGAAGCTGTGGCTGTTCCTGGATCCTGGAAGTGCCCAAGGCTGGGTTGGATGGAGCTTGGAGCAACCCCATGGCAGGGGGTGTAACTGGGTGATCTTCAAGGCTTCTTCCAACCCAAATCAGTGTAGGATCCTGTGGATCTGAAAGAACATTTAAAAGATTCTGCACCATAAAATAACGGGTTTTTAGATTGATGAGGCAAAGCAAATTTTTCCTCTTTATCAACAGAAACAGTTCTGTAGCAACAAGAGGATCAGGCACTGGCCATCCCCTTGGATCTGATGTTGGCACTGATCCCTAATAACCTCCACATCCTCTCCCTCAGGAGAAGCAGCCATTGTTCCTAGTGAACATTGAAGCTGTTCCTTCATTTTTTAGTGTTCCTGTATTGGATGAGCCCCTGTGGAAAAGCAGAACTTCAACCCTGGGGACTGTGGGGCAGTTGTTGTCTGCCAGAACTCGGGGGTGCTTCAAAGACACCCGTGGCAAGTTTTATCCCTGCAACAAATGACAGGAATGATATTGAAATGTGCATTCCTCATAGCAAACAAGTCCTTGTTGTTCCCCCAAGCTGAAGGAGTGTGTTTTAATGGGAATTTTTTTCTCTTCCAGGCGAGGGAAGGGAAGGACACAGCTCTCCATGATGCCCCGGGCGCTGCAGCGTCAGAGCAACCCCATGGCCAAGGCTGAGAATGGGATGGTCCAGAACTCACCAGCAGCGTCCTCTGACCCCCCTGCAGAGCCTAAAAAGATGTCCAATGCTGATTTTGCCAAGATGCTCCTGAAGAAGTGAGCGAGGAGCGTGCACTCAGCGGGTCTGGTCCAATGTGAAATGCCTTTCTGGAAGCCATGTTGTGTCCTTAAGCTTTGCAAGGAGAGAACGCCTGTCCCAATCCCATGTAAATACTGGACTGCTGCATTCCTTGGGATCAGTGGAGGATGGCACAAATCCAGGTGGTGGTTTTGGTTTTTTGTTTTTTTTTTTTTTTCCTCTAAGAGCAAAGAGTTACACTTTTGTTCTGGTGAAATGGCGTTAATGTGATCCCTCATATTGAGGGTAACGAGGGGGGAAATAGTTCCTGCACAGCTCGGATGCCACATGGAGTTTTTGGAGTACTTTCCACCAATTTTCTCTTTCATTAACGAATGAGATGCCATGGGAGGACCTCAGCAAGCTCCACTGGTCAGCTCAGATTGGGATTGCAGACATTCTCTCTGCCAACAGCTCCATTCTTCACCCAAACCCATGCACGCAGGGACTGCCATCTCCTTCCATGCAGAATCCAACAGCAGATGCTCCAACTTCACCACAATGGCCTCTTTTAGTATTGGGAGAGTTTCTATACATATGTGTGTATATGTAGATACACAGATATACATATATATGTATCCAGTTCCCGTTCTGTTCTGACCTGTTTTTTATATGGTGTATTTTTAAAGGACATTGAGTTGATTATTTTTAAGTGTCAGGAGCTGATCCTTAGGTGGTAATTTTTGTTTCCCATGAAGCTGGACGTGCTATTGCTGAGGACCAGGATTTTGGTTGTTTTTTGGTTGTTTTTTCCTAGCTAGCTCATGTCTTTTTGCAGGTGGTTTCTGTATGGTTTTGTACAACTGTGAAGTGCAAGCTGACGTTTCTCGGTTTATTAAACTCAAGTTCTCAAAGGTTTTCTATAAATACTGTTGCTTTTGTTTAAATGTGGGTGTTGGAACTGCACTTCTCCTCTGGCAGCTGGGTGATAGTGATGTACCTCACCTCTCAGGTGTGCTCAGCGTCCCTCAGGCCTTGAAGCAGCTCATTCCATCTGCTCTGAATATCCTGAAATCACTTCAGTCATGACCTCAGGCTTTCCAACAGTGATGTGATCTTGGATAGAAACATCCCTGCTTGTCAACTGCCCTGGAAGTCACCACCCAGAGGGGTGGATGTGAAGGGAGACCCCAGTGCTGAGTTCACTTGGACCACACGAACACTGCTGCAAATAAACACTATTTTCTGTGCTGATTTCACTTGGCTTTACTTTGAAATGATGACTCTGCTCATGTTGTCACATGGCTGAGGGAACCAGGATCTCTCCCATGGCTTCTCCTCCACAACCACGTAGTTCACTGCAGCCAAGTGTGCTCTGAAAACAGCCTCTTCCAAACCAAGACTTTCATATTAAAATAGTTTATTAATCTGTTACTAAAATACCATTTCCCCCCTCCCACAGAGCTCTAAAGTGCATTTTTTATACTCAAGTTGCACTACAAAAATAACATGCTTTGTAAGGACAGGACACCTTTCCTCCTGTGTTGTCTGCTTTCCCTGGCAGCAGTGCTCAGAGAACTCCCAGTCTCATCCTGGTTTCTGCTTCTCTAAAACATGTCCTAAACTCCCTGTCAGGTAAGAGAGAGTTAAAAGGGAAGAAAAGTAAGCCTAGGACAGCCTGGCAGCTTTTGTCAAGGGGTTAAATGCTCTAAACTGGGATTTTAAATGGAAGTTTGGTGAGCTTGGAGGTGGTGGGGTCAATGATGCTGTTACACACCTGGCAGGTTTGGGGTAGGGAGATCTGTGGGTACTTTTACCCTAAAAACCAAGGGAAAAGTGATTCTTTGAACTGCTCAGCAGCTCCAGGCACTGCACTGCCCCTGCAGCACACAGAGGCCTCGAGTGATTCCTGACACATTTACCAGAGTAATGACATGACCAGTGATTAATTGTGGAAGTTCCCTTACCTAGACTAAAGAAACTGAAGTTTTTTGGCAAACTTCTTCCCAAATTGGCACAACTGGTGTCTCCTGGCTCTGCCTGATGACCTTTTCTGCCCACAGTTCTGCAGACAAGCTCCTTCCAGCCCCTCCACTGAAATGTCTAAGGACAGTTGTGCTTTCCCAGGGCTCCTCTTGGCTGAGGTTTTCTGAGTCCTTCTCCCTCAAGGAAGTCAGAGCTTTTCTCCTTTTGTTCCACTCCTATCACCTGTAATCCCAAACCAAACACTTCCCACTAGTACAAAACTCAGCCCAGGAAAGGCAGCTGACAGTAAACATGCAAAGTGCCACAGAAACAGAATTGGGAGGGGAGAGATGCCTTTGGGCTGGAGTTCAGCCTCCTTCCTGTGTGACTGACACCAAAGTGTCTGGTGGACACAGCTTGGAGTGCTGTTCCTTCAGGGATGTGTTTCGGAGCTAAAGGGAAGAGGCCACGCAAAACCAACTCAGTTTAGACTTTGCTGAGGTCAGACAGTAGAGCTGACTGCCTGGGTGAAGGGTTGTGATTGAAGCAGCTCCTCAAAGCTTAGTTTTAAGGAGAAATTCAATTTTAGTTCATCTTTTTGAGCCCTCTGACATCTCTCCCCCCCTCCTTCCAGTGCACAGCCACCATCCCCAGTTCCGTTTGGCATCATGTATATAAATAAATTATATTAATTTAATCAAATGTAAGACACTTTAAATAAACAAAACCCTCAAGTGACACCTCCTGTCCAGTCATTTCCCAGCAGGAACACTGAGTGGCTTGGAGCTCTGCTCTCCCTCGGCTTCACCAGCTCCTGAGTTTGCCCAAAACCCTCAAGTCTTGACGGGGATGGTTTGTTTGCAGCCGGCGGCGCCGCCCGCCTCGGGCAGGCCCACGGAGTACTCGGTGGTGGCGATGAGCAGCATGTCCAGCGTGGTCTCGGTGCACTTGGCGATGAAGCGGATGAAGGGCCGCACGTCGCCCTCGTTGGCCACCTCCAGGACGTGGTAATACTCGGCCCGCTGCTCCTTGCGGATGGTGATGGGCGGATACCCCGCCTGCATCAGGATCAGGTTCATCAGCAGCCGCGAGGTGCGGCCGTTGCCGTCCACGAAGGGGTGGATGTAAACCAGCTTGTAGTGCGCCAGCGCCGCGAACTCCACGGGGTGCAGGCTCATGGCGTCCTCCGAGTTCATCCACTGCACGAACTCCTCCATCTGCTTCTCCACGTCCTGCGGGTGGGGCGGGATGTGGTGGCCCACGAAGACCTGCGTGGCGCGGAACCGCCCGGCCTCCACGGGGTCGGCGTAGCCCAGCACGCGCCGGTGGATGTCCAGGATGTCCCTGCTGGTGACGGAGCCGATGCGCGACACCAGCGTGGTGTTGACGAACTTGAGGGCCGCGTGCATGCCGATCACCTCGTTCTGCTCCGCCAGGCTCTTCCCGGGAACGGCGTACCTCGTCTCGATGATGTGCCGGATCTCGGACAGCGTCAGCGTGTTCCCCTCGATGGCCACCGTGTGGTAGATGTGGTGGTAGTAGGATTCCTCCATCACCCGGCGCAGGGCGGAATTCCCTTTGGGAATGGCCATCACCTTCTTGACCTTGCTGTCGATGATGCTGAAATACCTCTGGTCGATCTCCTCCACCAAGGGCAGCGTCCGGCCCCGGTTGCTCAGAGCTTTCTCGTTGTGGGGGGAGATGGTCAGAGCTTTGGAGTACAGATAGTCGGCCTGGAGGATGTCCTTCTCCTCCTCAGAAAAGATCCCAAACTCGTTCAGGGCGTCCACGTAATCCGGGTCCATTTTGAGGGCGTACAGGAAGAGTTTGTGGGCCTTCTCCCGCTTCCCTTGGCGCTTCATCTCCAGGGCTTGATTCAGAGCTGCTCTGGCTTCCAACTTCACGGCTGGAATGAAACGGTAACAGATAAAGGGCGGTGAGTTTTACTGGAAACCTCTGGAAATCTGGATTCCATGATCCTTCCAACTCAGGATATTCTATGACTGTTCACTGATACAAAAATTGAACAAAACCAGTCTCGAAGAACTGGAACAGAATTTGTGTTCCAGCTTTTAGTCCCAGAGGTTTATGCCACGTTTCCAGGCTGAGTATGAGGCAGCAGAGCCACTCCTGGCAGCAAGTGTGGGGAGGCAGGCTCAAGGTGGCCACAGGTGGCCACCAAACTGCTTCATGTGGGAGGAAACAATGTTTTAACAGTGTTCCCTTGGCATTCTTTTAGGTGAAATTATCATGTTAGCATTTTTATGTTGGCTGCCAACAGCACTTCTGTTTTTCCACTGAACTATCCAACATTTTCCCAGCAGTAAAAGATTTAATGCAAACACAGATACAGTGCTGGTATCATAATAACTCCTTTAAGTGTTTTCCAAATTAACGTCCTGGCTGATACTGGTCACAGCCACAGCCTGACATTGCCTGAAAGGCTGTTCTGTGCCAGGATTTGGGGATTAACGCTGTGTAACCCAGATTTCTGGGCATTAAACCACCTCTCTGTGTTCCAGTTGCCTCCACAGAAGTTACTAGCGCTGAAAACACGAGGAAAAACTCTGGAGAGACGGAGCAATGCCAGCACAGGGCCCTGGAATGCAGTCAAGGAGCTGGTGAGGGCCTGCCTGACCTCGGGGGCATTTACAGCCAGTGTTAATTGCAGTTAATTGCAGTTTGTTACCATCAGGGTCACGCCCAGCAGGGGTACAGGACATGGGCAGGAAGGGGGTGAAGATCTCTGGGTCGGTGTTGGGGGTTGCAGGGGCCCTCTGGAAATCACCCACTCCAAGCCCCTGCCAAGGCAGGGACACATGGAGCAGGAAGGTGTCCAGGTGGGTTTGGAACGTCTCCGCAGAGGGGGATTCCACAACTGCATGGGCAGCTGTCCCTCATGGAAAGAGGTTCCTCCTCCTCATGCTGAGGTGGAACTTGTGTTTTCGTTTACTGCTCCTTGTCACCACTGAGCACAGCCTGGCACCATCCTCTGCACCATCTCCCCTGTGGAGATGTTTGTATGGATTGCTGAGATTCCCTCCAGCTTTCCCTTCTCCAGACCCAGCTCCCGCAGTCTCTCCTCATCACAAAGATGCTCCAGACCCCAAATCACCTCTGTGGCCTCTCCTTGACCTGAGGAACTCGGCTGTGCCCACCCAGCACCTCTCACCTGGGGATGCTTTTCCCTTCAGCACCAGCAGCTCCAGCCCCTTGGAGGTGACGCTCAGCTCCGTGCTCTGTCCCGTGAGCCTGCTGATTCCCGAGGAGCCCAGCTTGCTCTTCAGCAAGGACAGGCCCTTGAGCACAGCGTGGCACTGCTTGTCCACGGCGGCCAGCGGCAGCAGCAGCATCACCAGGGAGCTCAGCAGCAGCACCAGCACGGCCGCCCAGCGGACACGGAGCCACAGGGACACCCACTGGAGCTCGGGATCGGTCGCCATCGCCACGAGATTCATCCTGCTTCCAGCACGGCCACCTGGAGCATGTCCCGTGCCACTGCTCCCACCTGGGAACACGCAGCTTCAGCCGGAGCGCCGTGTTCGGGGTAAGAGCGGCTCTGAGGGACGTGCTCTGGGTTTGTCACAGCCACTGGGGGCCGTCCCTGCCACCCCCGAGCACCGCGCGGGATCTGCCGAGCATTCCTGCCACAGCAGCAGCGGGACGAGCCAGGGGTGCCCGGGAGCAGCACCGGGCGCTGCCAGCCGGTCCCGCGGGGATCACGGAGCTTCCCGTCCGCCCCCCACCCTCCTCCAGGCTTGTGACCCCGCACCGAGCCAGCGGCTCGTGCACCGCTCCGGAATCCCCCCCCCCCACGCTCCGCTTCTCCTTCAGCCACCGCTCCCTCCCCAGGGCTCCTTCCTCGAGCCTGAACCCCGGCCGGAATCCCCCCCAGCACCCCGGGTCCCGCCGGCTCCTCTCTGCCCGGTACTCCCGGTGCACCCCAGCCCTTTCCCCCGATCCCGTGTGCCCAAGACCTCCGGTGCTGTCCTGCTCCCCGGCCGGGTTCCCGCTCCCCCCGCTCCCCCCTCACCTTTGCCGCCTCCCGGTGCCGCCCGCTGCCGGCTCCCGCAGCCCCGCCCCCGGCCCCGCCCCCCGCGCGCTGCCATTGGCTGAGCCGCTCCCCAGCTCCTCTCCCATTGGCTGCCGCAGCGGACGCGTCTCTCGCGCTCCTCCCCCGTGCTTCCTGCGCCGACTTCCGGGTAGCGCCGCGCCCCGGGCGCGGGAGAGGCTCGTGGAGGGTGAGCACTGGCGGGCGCGCACGTCAATCACGCGGCGCGCAGCCAATGAGAAGGGAGGACGGGGAGTGGGCGGGCGCGGTTGCCATATAAGGGCATGGCGTGCTGTTGCTAGGCGATGGGAGCGCGGCGGGGCTCACAAAGGGTTAAATTCCATTGCCTTTCAATTTCTGGCCCTTTCCATGGAAAATCACCTCTTTCTGTTGATACAGCCTTCCCGCCGCCCGTCCGTGGCCCTTCTGGATATTACGCTCTTTATTTTTGGCCTTATTTTTGTTCCACACCTGTGCCTCTCCTTCTGCTGCAGGCCAGGAACAGGGAGAGACTGGAAAAAAAAAAAGTTGAGGGAAAAGAGAATGTTTTAAAAAACTGCAGGTAACTCCCTCCGAATCAGTATCTAGCAAGGTGATAAGGTGGTTTTCTACCAGATGCAGATCGTCACCAGGAGGGAAAAATAGCCTGGTTTGTCAGAAATGGGTTCAGGGTATTTAAAATGCGTTTCAGGGGAAGCTGAGGGGAGAGCTCCACAGATGCGCCCATGCCCGGCATCCCAATCCACGTTCGCTTCGTGCTGCCCCCACTCCATCCTCCTTCCTCTGCAAATGGAGCTTCCCAGAGACAACCCCCCCTTTTGGGGCTTGTTTTCAGCAGGAAAAGCAGGATCGCTGGTTTTACTGTCGGACACGAGCAGCTGGATGAGCTCTGGTGACGGGTGAGCCATCATCCCCACCCCAGCCCGCGGGATCAGCTCTGGGATCAGCTCTGGGATCAGCTCTGGGATCAGCTCTGGGATCAGCTCTGGGATCTCTGCAGCACACGGAGCCCCAGGCCACCCCCGCAGCCCCGAGCTGTCCTCCAGGCAATGCCTGCACAGAGCTTTGGGGCATAATCAGCACTGGAAGAACCAGCAAATCCCTCCTCTCTCCCTGAGGCAGCTTCGACACAGACCTGTGTTCTCCTCGAGGAGCTGGCACCTAAAGCTGATTCTGGGATAACTGTGGAGCAGGGATGAGTTTTCCTTTTTAAAATGGTGATAGAGCCACTTAGCATCTATTCCCTAATTAAATCTACTCCAGCAGAGCAGGACAGCCAGCAATGCCTGGTGTCTCATCCCAGCCCTGGTGCCCCTTGGTGCCTTTGGAATGGTCCAAGCTGAGGTAGAAGCCACCTCATCCCTGGGGACACTGCGGATCCTTGGCACTCCCACAGCTCTTCCTCAGCATGGATCCGGGCCAGCCCAAGGATTTCCGTGTGTCACTCTGTCAGGAGCAGCAAGGGGAGATCCCAAAGGTGGGAAGGGAGCTGTGGAATGCTGGAGCTGCAGCCTGGGTACATCAGAACTCCCAGCCCTGCTGGGTCACCCTGGGAATTCTCCATGGAGTTGGACACAGCTGTGCCCGACGGATCCCATCTGCACCCTGAGGGGAATTTGCCTTCGGAGCAGCGTTCCGGAGGGATCCTGGAAGCTTTAGCGTGAGGCTGGGGTTTATTCCTCGCCATCGGATGGGTTCGGGAGCGGCCGGGTCGCTGCAGCCGGCAGATGGCACTGACTGATCTCGCTGCTCCATGGAAACATCCCAGCCCGCTGCATTCCCCCTCCAGCACCTTCCCACCTTCTGCCTTCGGAGGCACTGATCCTGGAAAACATGTTTGGGGGTTGAGTCAAGCCCCGGCTTCCTTCTGGAACTGTTTGTGCTGGGATAAAATTCCCTTGTGTGTGCACCCGGAGATTCCTGGGGTCCTGGAGCAGCTCGGAGCTTGTGCTTCCCAAGGCTGACCCTTGGGATAATCTTCCCTGGCAATCATTTGCAGGATGTGATCAGGCAGACGCAGCAGTGCTGCTCCTTTCAGGCCGGGCTGGAGCGACCTGGGGGAGGGAAGGTGCCCTGAGATGATCTGGAGGGTCCCTTCCCACCCAAACCATTCCCTGATCCCGTGGTGTTCCCCAGGTGCCGGAGGAGCAGTGGGATCGGGGTGGACACCTCTCCTGCCACAGAGGGGGCATCACACCCCGTGTGATGCACCCTGAACAGCTCCAACCCCACCCATGTCCCATCTCCGGGGCTCCAGGGTAGGACGAGGAGGGCTAAAAACGGGCAGGAGGGTGGGAGTGCTGTGGGAGCAGATCACAAAAGGAGCTGTTTTTCCTTTCAGCTTCTCAGCTCGCCCCCTGCTCAGGTCCTGACAGCTGTCAGAGCTCGGCGGGTGTCAGGGGAGGTTTGGGAGGGCACGGGAGCAGCTTGGCACGCCCGGGGGTGGCACTGCCTGTGGGCTCCCCGGTGCTGCCAGTGCCACCAGCCGTGGGGACGGTGCTGGCCCCGAGCTCAAAGATCCTCTGCTGGTCTTGGACGGCCTCAAGCTCTTCCCTGCTTGGATTTCACTTCAAACCCCGCCCTGTTTAGGTGTGGGAATGACTGGATCCTCCTGGATTTTTTTTCCCTTGGTGGTGGTCAGCTCCGGGCTGGAGCCAGCAGGAGATTCCTCACGGGCAGCAGTCCCTGTCCTGAGGGACCTGGGTGTCCTGTGGGATGTCCTGGGTGCAGGATGAGGCTGAGTGCTGGGAGTGCTCTGGGGACAGCCCTGTGCCGTGGAGGGACATTTGTCCTTAAAGGTGGCAGGAAAGGGGACAATGCTCAGTCACCGTGGCAACGTGGCAGGGATGCTGGGGACAGAGCCGTGTCCTGGCAGAGGTGCTGGGGAGCTGCTGAGGTCTCCTGTCCCGATCCCGGCCTGAATTCCAACATTTCAGGCAGTGTGGGCTACCTGGGAGGGGCTCTGCTCAACCTGGATGCCCCGAGCAGGATTTGAAAACTGGAATATTCCTGAAATTCAAGAGCTATTTAAGCTTCTAAATCCCAGGAAGGGAAACAGGAGCTCTGGAGCAGAGGCCTCAGGAGCCACCTGCCACTCACATTTTGCTTCTCCATGCATCCAAGTTTCCAAAGGCTCCCAGAGCCTGGCATATGTAAATGACTCTTGATATGTGCTGATTGTGATAAATGGCAACCAAAGCAGAGGGATGATCCTTTAGGAATCATAAATCCCCTCTGTGGCTGGTGCCATTGAGGAGATCTGGCCTTGGAATTCTGCACCACTCTTTCCTCAGCACGTTCACTCGGGAACAGGGCAGGAGTTGGGAAAAAAATGGATTTGCAAATGGAAGAAATGGATTTGCAAATGGAAGGAATGGATTTGCAAATGGAAGGAATGGATTTCCAAACCTATGCCGTTCAGCAGAACTCAGCCCCCTTGGAAATAAGGAGACAGAGCCTGTGTCATTCCCAGCTTTCCAGGGTGCTCTGTTCATTTTCCTGCATGCTGCTGGATAAAATGGATCCTCTGAAATTCCTCTGAACGAAAACCTTCCCTCTCCCCCAGCAGCAGGGAACAGCCCCTGTTTGTGGAACTCCTTGGCTATCAGGACCCTCCAGCACTCTGCAAAAACTCAGAGTTGGGAAATATTCCCCTTTCTAAGGCTGTGCTCCATTCCTTTGGAGCTGGAATGTTAAATTCCCCCAGCTGGGCTTTGCTTTCGACAGGAAGAGGCTGAGCTGGAGCAGGAGCTGGGTGTGAACCTCCCTGAGCACTGGGAGGGGGCAGTGCCAGGCTCCCTGTCCCTTCCCAAAAGGAATGCCACTGGCAGCTCCTGCTTGTGTTTGGCAGCTGAACAGGAGCAGTGGGAATTTGAAAATAAACCCAGCAGAGGAGGGGGAAACCCCAGGATCTAAAACAAGCAAGAGAAATCTCGTTTTCTCCTGGAATTTCAGGGGTCTGAGCAGCAAGCAAACAATGATTTCCCTGTGCCTTTGCTGGGTAGATCCATAATTCCTGAGAGACAGGGGAGCAGAGCTCCAAACACGAGCTGCTGGCTGATGGATAACTGGGATAATGGCACGGAAAAATCAGGAGAGACCTGCAGGGGCTCCAGAGGTGCTTCCATCCCTGCTCCTGGGAGCCTTGGGAGTGCAGGGCTGAGCTCTGGCAAGGCAGGAAGGAGCAAAGCTGGGGAGGGAAGTGAGGAGTGGAAGGAGAAGGAATTCCATGTTGTGCTCCCTTGGTGTGAAATCTGTTGGAGTGTAGGAACTGGAATTTTGGCTGGGCTTTGGGCAAGGCAGTGCTGCTGAAGAGGAATCAAAAGGAATTGGTGTTTCTTTCCAGCATATCTTGGATTTCTCCCTAATCCCATGGCACAGGAATTCAAATGTTCTCCTGTTGGGAAGGAAAATTCCCTTTCCTTCACCTCTCACAGTCATTTTACAAATTGGAGATAAACCAAGTGATTCCAGGAGGCTGCTGGGGGTGGGAAAGGGCTCAGACCTCCCAGGGAATGGCTCCAGCTCCTGCCTCCAGCAGCCTGTGGCAATTTTAATTTCCATGGAGAACCAGCCCAAGCCTTCCCAGCTCAGCTGGCATTTTTCTGGTATCCCAGTGATGTTCAAATCGATTCTCTGCCTAATTAGCTTGGAAATATTATTCCGAGGGTGGTTTTTTGGTGATTTTTTTTTGTTTGTTTTGTTTTGTTTTGTTTTGTTTTGTTTTTTTTTTGTTTTGTTTTTTTTTTTTTTTTTTTTTTTTTTTTTTTTTTGTGTTGTTTTTTGGTTTTTTTTGGTTTTTTTTTTTCCCTCTTTTTAGGTTCGTTAGGCTGTGGAAGGAGAAATGCATGGGGAAAAGCATCTGCTTCTCTCTCTTCCACTTGCAGCACAACCTGAAATGGGATAAAAACACGGCTCTGGAATTGCCTTTTCTTGTGGGGAGGGGAGAGAGACTCTTGGGGGGGCGTTGAAATCGAGATTTCTCCGCAGGATTGGAGCCCCAGATGTGTTGGGAATCAGAGGCAGAGGGTGGGGATGGATCCCCTGTGGCAGCAGGGAGGCTGTGGATGCACAGGGCAGGAATGGGAGACGCAGCAGCCTTGGGAAAAGTGTTTGAGGGTCACATTCCAGCAGGAATTAGGGAGGTGTGCCAGCATCAGCTGAGTTCCCTGTGTCTGGCATTCCTGGGAAATGGATCAGGATCCAGAGCCAGAGCACAGCTTCTGGAAAAGGCACCCAAATAAGGGCAGCTTTGACAGCAACATTATTATTTTTGCCAAGTGTTTGTGGAAAATCCATCAGGAATTTGCCTTTCACTGTGATTTTTTATTGCACCTTTGGGATATGAGCAAGCTGTGCCCTCTCTCCAAGACCTGCCGGGGTGGGATAAGATCCAGGGAAAGCTGGAAACTTGGCAAACTCCAAGAAGTGAACCTGGTGGTGCTTTTTAAAGGCTGTGAGTAAATATCCCAGGAACTGCCAGTCCATGGAAAACTGAGATAAGGGAGTCTCTGGGTGCCTCTCCTGGTTTCCCATATTTATTTGATAACTGGTGAGTGCAGCAGACACTGGTGGATAAAAATAAACAAGGGAGCTGCTCCATGGGATCTGGGACAGTCTGGATTGGAGGGGAGCGGTCCTTGGTGCAAGCTCAGGAATCCACATTCCTGGTTTTTAACGTGGAGCTGGATTTGCAGCAGGATCTTATCCCAGCTCAGTGTGGGTGTGCCCCAACACGCTGCTCTTACTGGTGTTACTGGTCCAGCACTCCTTTTGGGATCCCTGTCCTGGGGTTGCTGCCGTCCCTCTTTCCGTGGCATCCTTTGGAGCAGCTCACGGAGCCCACCCAGCCTCAGCACCATCCTGGCACTGGTTTGTACTGGAAGCACTGGGAGGGGGTGGCTGTGGCCATCTGGGATGGGGGAAAGGGCTGATCCGTGAACCTGGATGTACCTGGGGAATCATTTTCCCTGTGGGAGTGATCTGGGTGTTGGAGACACCCAGGAATCTTTGGATCTGCTGGGATGAGCTCTGGATCCTCCACCCACTATTGATTCCCACCTAACACAGGTCCCTGGACAGGGCCAGAGGCTTTCTTCCCACTTTTTATCAATTTCTTTCCCTCTTTCCATCCTGCAGCAGCTCTGAGCTCTGTTTGGCCGCAGGATCCTGCGCTTTTCCTTGGCAAGGGGTGTAAATCTTCCCAAAGAAAAGGGAAGGGAAAGGGGAATGCACTGCTGCCATAAATGCCAGGAATGCCAGGAGCTGTGCCAAGAGCTCTCCCATGGCAAATCCACTGCCAGGGCTGTTCCCAGCCTGAGCCCAGGGGTCCTGAAGGAGGAGCTGCACTTTGGATGTGCCAACATCTGATGAAAGAAGAGCCTCCAGGCTTCCATTAATTAACAAATTAGCTCATCAAGAGGCTCCCTAATTTGTCTAATATAAAGCTGCCCTATTAATTAAACAAGAGGACAGATTTTAATTTGCCAGAGCGCACATTTAATTGATAAATGACTCGTTGAAATCCTTCATGGCGGAATTTTCCAGGGGCAACGATGGGAGACGAGCACGTGGGGTCCTCCGAGCAAGGAGGGATTTGGGATCTCCAACATCCCATCACCTCCCTCTTGATTGACCCATCCACTAATTGGGTCTGCTTACATCCAGCCTCTCATCCCTCTTCCCCTAAATCCCATTATCTCCCTGTTTTCCACGGGGGAATTGTTTTGCAGGAGCTCCTCACCAGCGGTGCCGGGGATTTGCTGGGTTGGGAAGATGCCAGGGTGAGGTTGAGGGATACCCCCAGTGCATCCACATTACAGGTGGGATATACAGAGAAATTATTTAGTTTTCATTAGTTTTTAATTTGAATTCCCTTGGGGATTATGGCTCCTTGAAGGCAGCTTCTGCTGGTGTTGGAAGCGACCAGAATTCCATGGCCAGAATTAATTCCTGCACTTGAAGGCCAGGGATAAATCAGAGGTCTCCTGACATTCCAATGATCTCCACACAGAATTAATTCCTTGGACATCCTCTCCCCAGCCAGATGTGCCAGAGAAGCCACATCCAGCCAGGGCACCCCAGATTCCCTTTTCCCAACCTGTTTTTTTCCCCAAAAAGTTTTAAGGAAGAGTGGGTGAATTATGTGAAGTCCTTCCCGAATTTTCAATTTACCCCAATTGATTTCTACGGAATTCCCAATGTCTGAATCCTTCTGGGAGCACCTGGATGTGAGCTCCATTCTCCATCAGCCAGGAGCAGTGCTGGGGACTTTCTGCATCCACTCCAGGCCATGGACATCAGGGATTCCCTCTGCACTGTTTAGGGAGTAAAAATCAGGAATTCATTGGTGTTAGTGGATCTGGCTTCCATCAACAGCACCCTCTGGATGGATCCCTACATTTCTGGATCTATTTAAATAATTCTGAGATAACAGCTGGATTTTGGGACTGGGCTCCTGTGTGGCAAAGGGTTGTATCCAGCATGGGGCTGAGCTCTGGATATTGGGATCAGTGACCCAGATCCATCCAAGGAAGATGCTGTTGGGAACCCCAATGAGGGCACGGGTACCCCCACATCTCCCTGGCACCACCAAGCAACTCCCTCATTTCAGCAATAATCCCAGCCTGGCAAAGGCTCAGGAATAAAACATATTTTGCTGTTATTTTTACAAATTCCAGGGCAATTGAAGCCTAGGGAACCCGCACCAAGGCCACCCCCCAGCCAAAAAAACCCCGAAAAAGGCATGGATTGCTCAGGGCTGGCAGGAATGTTGAACCTTCCCGCAAGGAGCTGCTTCCCAGCCCAGAGCTGGGCAGTTCCTGGGCCCATCCCAGTGATGGGAAGCAGGATGGGTCCATTGGCAAAGTCAGCTTCAAAAATACGTGTCCCTGCAAAGCTCTGCTCCATGGAATGGTGAGTTCCCAGATGTTGATTGCAAGGAAAACTGGGTTTATTAATTTAAAAAAACCATAAATGAAGCAGGTTTCCTTATGGATGTTTGGGAATTTGAAGGAATCTATTGTTATTAAGTCATTAAGACAAATCCAGCTGGTGCCTTAAAGGATTGAGAGTTTCCTGAGGGGTTCTATCAGCCAGATCCCACTGACTTTTTGGCTGGGAGATTTCAGGAATACTCCCCTCTATCCATATTTGGTGTCTTCACTCGGCATACCAGCACCAGGAAAAGCACATCCAGAGGATTTTAGGATGATGCTGAAGGAGTTCAGGGTGAAAGATGAGCCTGAATTCAGCTCCAGCAGTTCCCAGCACAAGGAATTGAATCCTGTCAGCATCTCCCGTTTTCCAGTGGGATGTGCAGCATCCAAACCTGGAGCCCTGTAGGCATTTTAATGGAATTTCTTATTTTTTTAATGGAATTTCTTATTCCAAGGCCAGTTTGGAGGGGGCTTGGAGCAACCTGGTCTGTGGAAGATGTCACTGCCCATGGCAGGTAATGGAATGGGATGAGTTCAAGGTTTTTCCAAACCCAACCACTCCAGGATTTGATGCCACCTCTGCTCATAAATCCCTCAGACATCCTGTCTGTCACCTGCTCAGGAGCTCCAAGGCAACAACAAAATGTCCATGCCTGGCAGTTCCTCATCCCTGCCTTTGACAGCTCCAGCAGGAACTGGAAATCATGGAGAAATCTCCGGATGTGTCACTTCCATCACTCCTGGGGAGCAGGATGGGGATGGGAGGGGGTGGGTGATGCCACAGATGGGGGAATCCATGGAACATGGGATTCCCAGCTGTGCCCTGGGAATGTTCCCATCAATCCTCCTCTGCCAAGGGTGGGGTTTGGGAGCCGAGAACTTGGAATTGTCCCCTGGCCCAGATCCAGCCCCTGGCACAGCTCTGAGGGAAGCACATGGAAAAATGGGGGGAATGATGCGAGACTGGAGGCAAACAGAGGCTCTGCGAGGGTGTTTGGGGGCTGAACCATGTGGAGATCCCTGAGCTGCCCATCCCAGGGATGGGATGCAGTGGGATACTGTGCCAGCCTTAGGAGCACAGCGGGGTTTGGCCACCCTGTCCCAGCCCCGCTGTGTTTCTGGGGCTATTTATAAGCTCGAGTTGCACAAGGTTGGGACTGGGTTTTTTTTTTTGTTTTTTTTTTTTTTTCCCGTGGTTGTATCAAATCAGCGAAAAAAAGGGAACGGGAGCCGTCTCTTGGACATCCTGTCTGTGGCTTCTTTATTTGGGCAGGGAGTTTGCACTTGGATCGGGAGGCAGTGACGGGATCCGGAGGTCGGACCGCAGCGGGTGTGGAGCCAGGGATGAGCTCCCTGTGGGAAAGGCAGGGCAGAGTTATCCCTGGGCATAAACCCAGCTCTAAACCCCGGGATCTGGAGCTGGGATATGCAGCGGGAGCCTCCTGTCCTGTCCTCGCAGCTGAGCCCAGCTCCTTTTCCAGCCACTCCCATTTATCCCTACGGCTCTGCCCGGGGCGAGGGAAAGTGCTGCTGGATGCCGGAGAAAGCTCCCCCGGAGAGGGAAAACTTCCTCCAACTTCTTCCCCATTGACTGCCACATTGTTTCGGGATGAGTCGGGCGGGTTCCCAGCTCCTGTGTGGGAGGGAAGAAGGGCGAGACCCTGGAGGGGTCAGACCTGCCGGGCTCCGGCCGCGCATCCCGGCCCCATCCGCGCATCCCGGCTCCGTCCGTGTATCCTGGCTCGGCAGGGAGCTGCTCCAGGGCGTTTAATTAGCCCAAATCAATTTAGAGCTTTAATTGCTTTGCTCGGTGTGGGTGGCACTCGGCGTTTGCCAAGGACACGACAACTGCCAAAGGCTGCGCCGGCCGCGGCGCCTGGAATTGCCGTTCCCGGCGGCTGCTCCTGCACGGATCCTGCTCCAGCACCAGCCCTGGGAACGGGGATTTGTCCTTCCGCAGGCGCTGCTGCCGGCAGGGCTTTGCTGAGCAGGCGATGCCGAGTGCCCCGGAGGGAAACCCCAACCCGCAAACGCTCGGGATGGGAAATCATAGCCCGAGTCAGCGTGTTTTCCTTTCATCCTGCTAAACACAGGGATCAGTGTGAGCCCAGGATCCTGCATCCTGCCTGGACGTGGGGACGTGGCAGGTGCCTGGGAAAGGAGGCAGTGCCAAGGGATGGGTTGGTTCTGGGGGGCTGCAGAGCTCGGCCTTGCTGGGAACACTGGGATTGTGCCGGGTCTTGCCTTGGAGCCCTCGGAGCTGCTGGGATTTCGGTCATTGCTCGACGTCCAGGGGTCAGGCCTTAGCAAGGCCACGTACAGGAGCATCCATGGCCGAGCATTCCCAGCCCCAGCAGGCCCTGGGGTGGTTTTGGGAAGCCCGAAGACCCTCACCAGGTCCCAGCTGGTGCCACCCAGAGCTGCCGGGGCTGAGCATCTCTTGGTGGCACACCTGGACTCTGGACACACAAAAGGAAATCCCATCAGTCTGCAGTTGGTTTTCTCCCTTCTGGCTGGATTCAGGATGTTTTTTGCCCGGTCTTTACAGCTGAGGGTAATTAATTAGCCTTAATTAGTATCCTCTGGTAGATGAACTTCCTTTCTGCTGGGGAGAGGGACGGAATGGCTGGTGGCAAACCCAGGGCAGTGTTGCTGGAGCTGGTTCTGGGGTGTCCCAGTGGGGCAAATCCTGCTCCTTTTCCAGGCTGGAGGAGGGTGAGGGGGCATCACTGCCAAATGTTCTTGTGTTTCCTTGTGCTGCCTTTGCTCCCAACCCCTGCACTGGCTCTTATCCCGCTGGGATGGATGCTGGGACTGGGATGGATGCTGGGACTGGGATGGCTGAGGCTTGGGAGCGCGGGAGCTGCGTGGGGAAGGAAGGAATTTTCCCGGTGCCACATCAAGCCTGGGGTTATCCAAACCTCCTGCTCTGTGTGGGTGGAGGCTGCACTGCTCAGTGCTCCCAAGCTGGGGGGCTGCCCCAAAAACCCCTTGTTTATTCCCTTGAACCCCATCCCTGCATCCAGCCTTTCCCATCCCTCCTACCCGGGGGACGCTGGAGCTTCTCCCAGCCCCTCTGTGGCCCCCAGATAACTTTTCTTGCAGGTGTTAAAGGGGCTGGGGTGACAGAGCTGCCACCACAGAGCCTCTGCGGGCTGGGGGGGCTGCCTGGAAGCATCTGCAGCATCCTGGTGCTAATGAAATCCATCGGGAAAAGCAGCCCCTGAGCAGCAGGAACGGCGTTTGGGAGCCAGATTTGCCTGAAGGGAAGTGACTCAATGTCTTGGAAGGAGTTGGGGGCGGTGGGGGGAGCAGAGGACAGCGGTTGACCCAGGGTGGGGACAGCACCGCGGCGGGGGCTGGCAGCCACCTGCCTCCCCTTGGGCTCCCGGCTGGAGCAGCATCCCTGCGGAGCGCTCTGCGCTCCGTTATCCCTCCGTGGGACGCTGTGTTCTGGCCCGGGGGGCGGCACAGGAAAGGAGGCCCCTCGGGAAGCAGCTTGTTGCTTCCTCACGCTGGGTTGTGATCCAGGCCGGCGTTCCCAGCTCCCGGCGTCACACCCTCTCCCAGCTGTTGCTCGCCGAGCATCGAGCTGCCAAGAAAACCTTGGTGATGGATGCAACTCCCTCCCAGCTCCCTTAAAACCGGCGGGGAGCGGCACCGTGCCTGTGTCTGTCCCGGCACGCCGGGATCCGCCTGGGAATGGGATCCCGCTGGCACCCAGGGCACCCCAAGCTCGTCCTGCCCAACTCGGGCAGCAGGACAGCGTTGGCACCGCGCGAGGTATGGAAAGGTCACTTGGTGGGGGACGCTGGGGGAGCAGATGGGGCAGGATGGGGCGGCAGAGCGATGGGGCAGATCCAGCCTGTGCTGCTCCCCAGCCGGGTCTGTGTTTCTCATGGTTTTTATAATTTTGGGCTGCATTTCCCACTGTCCTGGGGCACCGCTCCTCTGCACCCTGCTGGGGACCTGCCACAGGTGCCACAAGTGTGGAATATCCCGGAGGTCCCACCCCATCCCGGGGGTCCTGGGAGAGAGGGACACCGGGGAGCCGGTCACGAGTCCCCAGCCTGGCTCCACAGGGGGATTGGCACATCCCTGCCTGCTTCACACTTCAGGGCTTTCTGGGGCTTCTCCTTTCCCCGCAGCAGCCCCACGAACCGGCACATCAGCATTTTTCTAGCCCTGATTCAGCTCAGGAATGTTGCGACACAGAGTTGTGCAAAGCTGGCAGTGCCTCCAATTCCTCTTTTTTTGGCTCTCACGGGAGCTCCTCCGCGTGGGACGGGGTCAATGTCCCCACGTCATGGGACATGGTGGCCTTTAGCTCCCTCCCACCTGCCACCACTCCCTGCTGGCATCACCCCCTGTCCCCTGGTCACACTTGGGTGATGCTTTTCCAGCTCTGAGGGAACTGGGATTTGTTCCCTGTGCGTGGCTGAAACCATGAGCTGGAAAACTCATGGATCGTGATGATGGAGAGCAGGTGAGGGCTCTGGTGGAAGGCGATGCTCTTTCACAGCATGGTGCAGCTTTTGCTCCACGTGTTTTGCATCTCCCTCTGGATGAGCTATGCTGGCTCAGGGCAGGGATTTGTGTCCATCCAGGCTCAGCTGGTGCTGAGCTGCACTGTGGATGCCACTGGCAATTTCCAGCTCCTGGCAGGCACAGGGTTGAGGTCAGGATGGTTAGGGACAGCCCTTGGCTGGTGACCCTCTCTTTGGGGGTACACACCAGGCCAGGCTGATTTCCCCACACAGAATGCACTGTGGGATGAACAGCTGGGAATGGACAGGACTCATGAGCAGCTTCTCTTCGTCCCTACACGCCAGGACTGGCTTTGGGTTCCCCCTCTGCTGTGTGTGTGAGCCAGGAGCATCCCAGGAGCAGGGCATAGATTTGGGGTGCAAATCCCTGGGGAGCAGGGATGAGGGGCAGCCGGGGTGGAGGGGACCCTTTGGCTGTGCTCACAATGAGGGATACCCAAACCCTTCCCAAAGGCTCCCAGGAGATTCCCAAGCCACTGTGAGCAGCACAGGAGCCGTGGTGGATGGGACATGTCACTGCTGCCACATCCCCTTCTGTGTCCGGCTAAACTCCGCAAATTCAACATCCTCCCCCAGAGCTTCCCCCTTCCCCTTCCAGCTCTGCTGAGGCCAGCAGCTGGTTTGTTCCACGGGCTGCATTTATTTTCCTCATCCTCCCATCCCATGTGCTTCTCCTCGGGATGAGAAAGCTCGGCAATATCCGTGTCAGCTCCAGCTGGATGCCAAAGCCACAAGCCCAGGGTCATTCCCATGCCAGCCCTAACGGGGCTGTAGGAGAAGCAGAGATGTCTGATCCAGCCTCTAAATGCTGAAAATTCCTTGGGGATTTATCCAGCTCAGGTAAACACCTCTGGATTTATATATATTTGTTAATTTATATTTTTTTATAGGGATTTGGGAGGAAGGGTTTGCTGGAGATTTGCAACCAGTTGAGGTTTTTTGCTCTCCTATTGTCATACAGTGGGTTTGGGATCTCTGGGATCCCCACTGTCCTTCACCCCAAACCCCTTAATTTTCCCTAAAACCCCAACCTCTTTTGGAGCTGGGCTTTGCAGCCTGCGGGGTGGGAAAACAGCACGGAAGGGAGAGGAGCTGGCAGCGAATTTGGGGGGGTTGATGTCCTGACAGTGTGGCAGTGTCCCCTCGCAGGGGACAGGGAGAACAGGGTGGCTTTTCTTTGCCGTGCTGATCAGCATTCAGCTGGGGACACAGAGCACAGCTGGGAGGATGCTCCCGCGGATCCGGGGTGACTTCCTCGCTCGAGGGGGGGGCTGAGCCTGCTGTCCCCAGCCATGCCACGTCCCCTGTGGGGTCACGTCCCTCCCGCAGCCCTATTTCTGTTTTCTTGGTTTTCTTTCCCTTTGTACGCCCCAAATGCAGAGCGATGTCCCCAAGGATTTGTCCCCTGACAAAGCCCAAGCCATGGTTGGGGACAGCATCACTGAACTGCTGGGGTGTAGCAGGGAGGATGCTCTGAAAAAGGGAGGGTTTTTTTGTCTTTTTATTGCCTGAGAAGTGCCAGGAGAAAACCTTGGATTATTAGGAGAGACTAAAGCAGATGAAAGAACTTTTATTATCTTGGAAGCCGAGTCATTTTAAGCAGCTCAGAAGTACAAACTGCCCTTTTGAAGGAAATCTTTGCCTGTGTAGGTGCAAACGCCCAAATTTTTCCCCTTTAATCCTCAAACCTTCCAAAGAGCAGAATGGATGGAGCAAAAAGCTGGGATTTTATGAACGGGGTGGCTCTTTCGACACTTGATGCCAGGGAAGGCCAGATTCCTCTGCTGGAGTTTCACCCTGGGAGGGGCCTTTCATGACCGAAATTTTGAGATTAAACCCCTTTTTCTGGCAGGATTGGGGCGCTTTCCCCATGGGGGTGACCCCACACTGTGGCCAGGAGGATCTGTGGGATCCATCCCGTCCTAGCCCGACCCGTCCTGCTCAGCCCGGCCGGCTCTGCCCAGATAAACACTGACTCATGTTTTTCTGTCCCACCCTGGGCACAGCAGCTTTTTTAAGGCTGCCTTTTCCAGCTATTCCCTTTTCCCTGTGCCGTTCACATGGGCGGGGTGCAGCCTCAGGGATGCAGGGAGGGGCTGGGGATGCTGGAGGCTGCCGGGTGTGGGGGTCCCGGATCTGTGATGGAGAAGAACTGGGATGTGTCTGAGTGGTTGCAGGTAGGGATTAAGCTTCCCACTGCCCTTGGAGCAGAGCTCTGTGCCTCAGTTTCCCCCGTGGCTGTGCCTCCTCCCTTTGCCCTGGGGGTCTCCAGGTGCTGGGGGAGGTTTGGGAGAATTTCCAGCCCGGATCCTCGCTGGCAGGAGCTCATTCTCAGCCTGCTGCTCCCATGGCATCCCACATCCCTGTGCCCTTCCCAGCCTGCTGGAGCAGGACAGAGGGGTCAGGGGTGGTGGCAGGGCCGGAATCACAGCCAGGAGCAGCTTTTGGGCTGGTTGGAGTTTGGGGTTTGGAGGTCTGAACCCCCTCTTGATGGTCGATTTACACCATGGAGGGATGGGGCTTCATCCCGGGTGTCCCGGTGGGGAGTGGGGTGCTGAGCAGCCTCATCCCTGTGGCATCTGCTGCCATGGCAATCACCTGCCAAAATAAATGGGAATTGGAGCTGGGTACCCAGATCTGCTTTCCCATTTGGTGCCTTCCTCCCTGAGATTCCTGGGAGCTGGATCCCTGCAGGGATGTCCTTCCTGTGTAACCCCGGGCTGGAATCACCTGGGTGCCAGAGGGGTTGATGGGGTGGCCTCGGGTGCCAGCTTGGGATGGGGTTTGCATCCGCCTTCCCTGGGCCATGGAATTCTTAGGGATGCTCGGGATCCAGCCCGCAGGGTGGGACTGAAGCTCAGCCAGAGCTGTGAACCCCCACGGAACTGGCACCAGCACCTGCCACATGTCCCCAGGGACATCCCTGCCCTCCAGGGACACCCGGGACTGTGGCAGCGCTCGGTGGGGTCTGAGCAGGTCCAGAGGGATGTGGAGATCCCGTTTTACCCCGAGCCCTTCCCAAAGCTGAGCTCCAAACATCTGCCGGCAGTTTCCCTCTCCCGGGAAGCTGTGCCGGAGCTGCCCGCGCCTCCCACGCCCGGAGGAAGCGGGTTGGGGTTTGGGGTGCGCTGGGAGCTCGGAAACCGCCGGTGGGAAGAGGAGAGGGAAGTGCTCCAAGGAAGGAAAGGCAGAGCAGCTGCCGGGGAGGAGGCGGCAGCAGGGCGGGCACGGACCCGGCTGTTCCCGGGGGGTTGGTTTGTCCTGTCCGGGGTGTCCCGTGCGGGGACACGCATTTTCTAGGGGGGACAAGCACCCACCCAAGGGCTCCCTCAGTTTCCCCAGTGCTGCAGAGCCAGCCCTGGCAGGTCCCAGACGGATTCATTTCGTGATGTACATCAAAGCGTGATGCACTTTGACAGCTCAGGCAGGATCTGATGTACTCAAAAGCTGCTCTGCTGGTTTGATTTAATTTGATTTGATTTGATTTGATTAGGTTCTATCAGTTCTCCTCAACCTGTCCCAGTGCCTCCAGTACAAGCCTGGCCGGCGGGCGCTGGGCGGGCAGGAGGCGGTGCTGGCAGCCTGCCCATCCCTATAAACTCCTGGAGCAGGGCTCTGGCACCGCCCTGCCCGCTGGGATCCGCTGCCAGGGGCCCGAGCATCCCCTGCCCTCCCCGAGTCCCCGGGACGCGGATCCCGCCGCTTTTCCCCGCTCACATCCGTCCCCCGCCCGTCTGCCTTGGCCAGGGCAGAGTTTTTTCGCCCAGAAAAGCTGGATTTGAACATTTTCTGCTGTTCTCTCGGTTTCCTGTTGCCTTCCCAAGAACAACATCCCTGACCTCATCCTCCCCCGGTATGTGCCGGGATGCTGCCGGTGCTCGAGCCGCCCGTCGGGGATCCCACCCGGCCTTCCCTGGGTACCAAGACAAACACAGCTGCGGGAATGACGGAGAAAAGGCTATTTTGGGTAAATCCTCTGCTCATTTTTGTCGAGGTAGGAGGACAAAGATTAATAGATTGAAGGGAGAACAGTGGTTTTGGCTTGAGCAGGGAATTTTCAGCCTGGAGAGGAGCAATGAAACACTCTTAGTATTATGTGGCTTTTTTTTTTTTTTTTTTTTTTTTTCCTCCCAGACTTTGGAGTTTTTTTGCTATGAGGAATGAGGAGGTTTCATGCAGCTGCCCCTGAGACTCACCATTTTTGGGAGAATTTTGGAGAGGCAGGTGGGAGTTTGCTGGATGATTTTCCAGCAGGTCTGGGCTCCTGGTGCCCATCCTGCCCATCTGGAATGTTCACGGTGGGATTGGCCTGCTGCTCCTGTGGAGTTTGGGATTGCTCCTCATGAGCCCTGGAAACAAACCCATTCTCTGCCAAATCCCACAGGGAAGCAGAGTCCTGGTGTTCCCATTGCTCTCTGCTATCCTCAGCTCAGCTGGGAGCAGAGACCAACCTGGCAGAGCAAAATTAACAGAGAATTCAGATAAATAATCCAATAAAATGAGTTTTGTAATGAGCTGAAAATCATCAGGCCCAGCAATTAAAAATAATACTAAAGGGCAGATTTTACATTAAAAACATGGAATTGGACACAGTGGGAAGAGGAGTGGGACTTTCTCCTGTCCCTCTGGAGCAGGGGCTGAATGTGGGGTCAGGTTGAGGGGTGGGAGTGTCTCACTTGCCCCATGGATGACACCACAGTGGAAAAGGTGGTTGTGGAGCAGGTCCAGGGAGCTTTGGGGCTCTCTGGATGATGGGATGGGATGGGATGGGGTGAGATGGGATGGGATGGGATATGATGCAATGGGGTGTGGTGCGATGGGAGGCAATGAAGTGGGATGGGATATGAGGCAATGGGGTGGGGTGGGATGGACATGGGGTTCTGGGCTCCCCCACATTTCTGGGGCTCTGCCTTTGCGAAGGGGATGACCTGAAATCCCTGTTCCACAAAAAAACCTTCATTAATCAACATTAACATCGCTGGGAGAGTCAGTTCTGCTGATTCTGTTCCTTCCACCGGATCATTGACTTTAATTCATCTCTTTGGCCATGGAGGTTTTCCTGGGACAAGGTCTCTCCCCAGCTCCAGCTCATTCCCAAACTTTGCACTCAGACCTCATTTGTTCTGGCCGCTTATCGTCCCCCGGAGCTCGGCCAGGGGGAGGTGACAGGGTGGGATTTCACCCCTGGCCGGGGACTCTGCAGCAGCAATGGCAGGAAGGAACAGCAGGAAAAGCCCAGGGAGAAACAATAGCTTCCAACACAAACACCATGGGAATTTCAAAGCAGGGCTGGTGGGAGGGCGACGCTGGGGGACCTTTGGGGTGAAACGCCTCGGGAACAGGGAGGGTCCTTGGGCGTCCCCACATCCCTCCTGTGAGGACACGTCGGCGTGGGATGCTCCGTGCTTCTCGGTCAGGCTTTGGATTTTGGTTTTAACCCTCCTGCCCCAGGTAGGGGGGTTTATATCCTGGATTCTTACAGGGGAGAGGTCGAGCCCCCTCAGTCCAGGCTCTGGAGCCCGGAGTCTGACAATGGCAGGTGATGCTGTTGGTTTACCAAAATTAACATATTTAAACATACAGGGCATCACTTAAATCAGGAAAACAACCCTGTGAGAATGCAGGATATAAAACAGATCATGCAGATAATGTGCACCTCGTTTATACCCTGAATTATTTATTTAATTGTCAGTAACCTGTGGTTGGTTGTTTGGTTCTCTGTGTGCACCTGAGGATGCTGCTCGTGTTGGGTGCTTGTACAGAGAGCACAGGACGGGATTTCTGTCCTGGGTTATCCCAAAAACTGCTGGGATCATGGCAGGATCCCACCTTCCCCAGATGGAAGGTGAGGAGGGTCCCCAGGCCAGCACAGTCCCCCGAGGGAGGCTGCACAGGGTTAATTGTTGCCACACCCTGATTGGGTTTCCTCCCTTAACCCCACATCCGGGGGTGAGTGGCCTTTCTTTGATCCTGGCTTTAATGTTACAGCTCATGCCTTAGGCCGGTGTGGAGGGAGCTGCCGTTGTGCCCTGGGACGCTGAAGTGTCACCTGTCCCCCATCCCGACAGAGAGGAGAGAGGTGAGAGGGTGCCTGGTGTCACTGGGGTGTGTGGGGAGCTTCCCTTGGGGTTTTCAGTCCAATCCAGTACAAAAAAAAAAAAAAAAAAAAAAAGACAGGAGCCATAATACCATAATATGTTGCAGATTGGAAAGTCAGAGCTGTTGATGAGCTGTTAATGAGCATTATCCCGGTTTTCCCCCTGGAAGTAGGCGGGTAATCAAGGTTTTCTGCAGGATGAGGCTGCAGCCACATCCTGGTGGAGCTGAGGGACTGAATCACGTCCTGATGTCTCATGGATGGGGGTGGAAATGAGGGAGGAGCTGCGGGAGCATCTTGTTCGGGACCAGTGGGGTTCTCATGGGATCCCCCATTCCTGCGTGTTTGTCCCTTCTCTCCCTGTCCCCAGTTCCCACACATGTTGAGGGCCCTTGTCCCTCCCGCTCTCCTCACTGCGATTAACACCACGTGTTTGCTCAGCAGGGGAAAATCCCTGGCTGCAGATCCCAGCGTCCCAGATCCCCGGGATCACACGGATCGGCCGCCCTTCCCACGGACGATGGCGTTTCCCAACCAGTCCGATTACCTGGATGGCCTCAATAACAACTACAGCGACTACCCGGACTACTCCTTCGAGGACACGGGCAGCGCGCGGGCAGAGCCGGCCCACGACCCCAAGGACATCACCAGGATCCTGTCGGTCATCATCTACAGCGTGTCCTGCGTGCTGGGCATCCTGGGCAACGGCCTCGTTATCGCCATCATCACCCTGAAGATGAAGAAGTCGGTCAACGCCGTCTGGTTTCTCAACCTGGCCGTGGCCGACTTCCTCTTCAACATCTTCCTGCCCATCAACATTGCCTACACGGCCATGAGCTACCACTGGATCTTCGGCACGGTCATGTGCAAGCTGAACTCCTTCCTCCTCATCCTCAACATGTACACGAGCGTCCTGCTGCTCACCACCATCAGCTTCGACCGCTACGTGTCCGTGGTGTTCCCGGTGTGGTCGCAGAACCACCGCTCCACCAACCTGGCCTACGGGGTTTGCGTGATCATCTGGACCGTGGGCATCGTCATGAGCTGCCCCTCGCTCGTCTTCCGGGACACGATGCAGATCCGCAACTCCGTGATTTGTTTCAGCAACTTCTCCCTCTCCTGGAATAAATCCTACAAAGGGCTGTCTCTGATGAGGCACCGCACCGTGAACATCACCAGGTTCCTGGCCGGGTACATCCTCCCCATCACCATCATCACCTTCTGCTACGTCGCCATCGTCTTCAACCTGCGCCGGAACCGCCTGGCAAAGTCCAAGAAGCCCTTCAAGATCATTGTCACCATCATCGTCACCTTCTTCCTCTGCTGGAGTCCCTACCACCTGCTGAACCTGCTGGAGACGGTGCCCGACACAGTGCCCCGGTCTGTGTTTGAGATCTTCATCCCGCTCACCACGGCTCTGGCAGCCTCCAACAGCTGCATGAACCCCGTCCTCTACGTCTTCATGGGCCAGGACTTCAAGAAGTTCAAGGTGACCCTCCTTTCCAGGCTGGTGAACGCCCTCAGCGAGGAGACAGGACACTCCAGCATCGTGCACAGGAGCTTCTCCAAGGTCTCCTCCATGACTGAGAAAGAGACAACGGTTGTCTAAACTCAGCCTGCAGGAGGGACAGAATCCCTTGGTGCTGGCACTGTGACAGTGACCGGCCCTGGTGTGGGTCAGGCGTTGTCCAGCACTGTCCTACAGCCCATTTTTGACTGGTGTTGCTGCCTGGGGGCTGGCAGGGGATGGAGACCCCCAAGGTATGGAGAAGACACAACCACCCTTGATCCCGTGTGGGATTGCAAAAATCCTTGTGCCAATCTAAGAAAACATTTTTTGGGCGTTCCCATCCAAATTGCATTGCCTGACCCGGGAAGGGCTTTCCTGGTGTTTCCAGAGGCACCATGGTGGGGTGCAGGATATCAGGAAGGCATCTCCTGTGCCATGGCCAAATTGGTGACACTCCTTGGTCCCATGTCTGTGTGTGGCTCCTCATGGTAAATTCCTGAGGTATTTTGGTACCAGAACAAGGTGTTTGTGACTTTTTTGGGAAGTGTCCTTAGGAGGGTTTGGAATATCCCACCACAAAGAACTGGGAAGCCTCAAATGTCTTCTGAGTGATCCAGAGCCAGGGCCACCTTCCAGTGTGGGAATTGGGCTCACACACAGGGTCACCAGCATGGAAAACCTGGGAGAAGAAAGAGGGAAAGGTCAATTTGAAATGACTTTTTAAGCCTCACCTTGATGGGCACATTCCACACGGTACATCCTGCAGAAAAAGTGGATGTTTGGGACCGGGAACAGGGCCATGAGCTCCTGGGGAGGACCTGCTGTCTCCTCCTGCATCCAGGGGAGACTGGCTCTGTTGCCAGCTGCTCCCTGGTGGGACCAGTTGATTCTGTGGGATGATTTTGTCTCATCCCATCTTGGG
This sequence comes from Vidua chalybeata, assembly GCF_026979565.1. NCBI lineage: Eukaryota > Metazoa > Chordata > Aves > Passeriformes > Viduidae > Vidua > Vidua chalybeata. The sequence continues at coordinate 4,131,380 of NC_071547.1, read as the reverse complement.
ACGCTCTGGGAATCTCATGGGAGACTCTGCTGCTGCACACCGATCACGCAGCAAAGGATGGGCCGAGCCACCACCTCAATCCGGTTTCACGCCCACTTAATTTGGGAGCTCCTCCTCCATTAGGGCTCCTTCACCATGGCCCCGGTGTCACCCTCGTTTATGTGTCACTCCCTGGAGCTGGCTTTGTGCAGCCCCAGTGGCCCTGGGGACATTTCAGGAGGTCCCTCAGGGAGCTTTGTGCAGGTTTTGGCAGTTGGGAATCTGCCCACAGAAGCTGAAATATTTATTTATAGCTTTCCTTGGAAATCGGAAAATGGAAAAACAAAATGGGCAGGCAGCTCCCAGGAAAAGCCAGGGAGCTATTTCCAGGCAGCAGATCGTGCCAGCCGCAGGTACACGTAGAGCCCCGGGAACTGAGCCGCGGGAACGCGGCGGATCAGAGCGGGTGCCGCGGCAGGAGCGGGATTTCAGGATTTCAGACGGATTATCCGGCGTCCTCTCTGCCCCAGGGCTGCCTCGCTGCTCCACCTCGGTCTGCATCACCTCCTTTGTGCCATGGGACACTCGGCTCCTGGATCGTGGGGACACTCAGCTCCTGGATCATTGGGACACTCAGCACCTGGATCGTGGGGACACTCAGCTCCTGGATCGTGGGGACACTCAGCTCCTGGATCATTGGGACACTCGGCTCCTGGATTGTTGGGACACTCAGCTCCTGGATCGTTGGGACACTCAGCTCCTGGATCGTTGGGACACTCAGCTCCTGGATTGTTGGGACAATCGGCTCCTGGATCATTGGGACACTCAGCTCCTGGATCGTTGGGACACTCAGCTCCTGGATCGTTGGGACACTCAGCTCCTGGATCGTTGGGACACTCAGCACCTGGATCATTGGGACACTCAGCTCCTGGATTGTTGGGACACTCAGCTGCTGGATCATTGGGACACTCAGCTCCTGGATTGTTGGGACACTCAGCTCCTGGATCGTGGGGACACTCAGCTCCTGGATCATTGGGACACTCAGCTCCTGGATTGTTGGGACACTCAGCTGCTGGATCATTGGGACACTCAGCTCCTGGATCATTGGGACACTCAGCTCCTGGATCGTTGGGACACTCAGCACCTTGATTGTCTCCGTGTCTCCGGGAGTTGGGATCCACCCACTTCCCTAGGGAGCACTGCCACACGTCCCTGCAACACACCACGTCCCATGGCCAAGCCCAGGGCTACTCCCAGCCCTGATCCCCAAAGATTTTTTCCCCCAAAATCCATGCTGGATCCATACCCATGGAAGATGCATTGCCTGAGGAGGCTGCAGGGCCTTTCTGGTGGTGGGAGGAGGCACCTCTTGCTCATTTTCCCCAGTATTTAATTAATATTGCTGGAATGTTGCCAGGATCCTATTAGGAGTGGGATAGGACAGATGGGATGGACGGGACAGATGGACACACAGGGACACACAGAACTTGCAGAGGATCTGTTTAGGGAGCAGTGGGAATGGGATGTACCCAGAGCCAGCAGCCTCTGGGGCTTTTGGGGCTCAGGGTTTGGAGAAGGCCTGGATGTGGGAACAGTGGGATGAAGGCTCAAGGACTGGATGTCATCCCACGGCCCCTCAGGTTGGTGCTGGGATGTTCATAATGGATTCAGGATGCTCCTCGCTGGTTCTGGCGTCTGTTTTTTCCACGCCCATCTGTTATTACTCCAAACAGCTTTCCAAGAAAAAAAAAAAAAAAAAAAAAAAAAAGCAGTGCCTTGGTACTTACCCTGGGGTTAAATCATCCCTGCAATGGCAGCTTGGCAATCCCAAGTCTCCCAAATATTTGGGTGCGTCTTTGTAGCTGTTTGCTTATTTAATAAAACCTCTGTTTTCCAGACAAATACCTCGATGTGTGGCGTGGGAAGGATCCCGGGGTTTTTCACTGAGCAGTCCCTTCCCTGCGTGTATTCCTGATCTCTGGTGTCCAATTTGGAATTGTGGAAAGAGCTCAGGAGCAGAGGGGTGGGGCTTGAGTGACTGAGGTGGGATTTGAGCCTCTTGGATGAGCTTTGGGAGATCCCCCATGGATGATCCAAGTGCTCCACCCCAACATCCATCCAGACACCAGTGCTGGCGTTCTGTCCCCTCCTGTTCCTGATTCTCCTCATCCTGCCAGGGTTTGGGATGAGGATGGGGAAGAGAAGGGAAAACTCCACTGAGCTTTTCCTGCTGGACCCTGTTAGCTTTGAATTAACATCCCCAAGGAATATCAGTGATTTCTGTTCCCCTGTCACCCGCTGAGACAGGCAGCAAACAGCTCGCCCAGGCAGCATTAAAAAAGCACATTTTTATATGTCTATAAAATAGAAGCAGGGGGGGGGAAAAAAACATTCCTCAGAAAACTTCAGCCTCCTCAGCCAGGTTTTTCTTCCCTTTTTGGCAGAGTGGCAAAGAAATGCAGCTCAGTGTTGTCCCAGTTCCTCTGATATTCCAGAAATACTGCAGGAGCTGCAGCTCTGGAATCTCCCAGGGTGCTGAGGATGGATCCTGTCAGCATTCCTTGGGTTTTTTGCAGTGCTGGATATTTTGTTCATGGAGGGGAGGGGGCTGCACTCCCCCAGAGTGTTGGGAAACTCCAATATATTAAATCAAGGATCCTTGGATGCAGCCTGGCGACCCTGATCCCGCCCCTGTGCTGCTCAGCTGGAGACATCCTTAGCTGTTAATTAACGAAGTCCTCTTGATTAACGGCAGCAGGAGGTTAATGACCACGGGCAGCTCCAGGGGAACGTGCACAAACTGGAATTAGCATCCAGGGAAAGGGCTGGGTGGGAGCTGCAGTTCCAGGGCTGGTGGTGCTGGGATCTGCCGCCCCTTTTGGGGCAGAAATCGGTTAAATTGGGATGCAGCTGGATTTAGCACCTCAGAGTCAAGGGGTGAGTAGGATGCAGAGCCACCAGAATCCCCATGAAATCTGGAATTAGGGCAGTTGTGAGGATTTTAGGGTCAGTCAAGGCTTGTGGCAAGGAAGAACAGCAGGTTTTGGAGCTGGAGCACAAACCTTCCATCCCAGAACCCCCATCCCCAGCCTTGGAGCACCAACCCTTGTCCAGGACCCTTATCCCAAACCCTGGGACCCCAACCTGCAGCCCAGGACCCCCATCCCTGTGATTCTCACCCTCAGCCCAGAATCCCCAGTCCACACCTCCCAAATCCTGTTCCCAACCACCCCCCCTCTCCCTACCCCAGTTCCCCATTGTGCTGTGGGGTTCTGCACCCCCAGGCCCCACAGATGTTGTTGCAGCCCACTGGGAGCTGTGGCAGGACTGGTCCTCACCCAGCACATCCCAAACCTGCCCTATTCCCGCTGCTGCTTCCCTGGATTTACCCCCCATCCCAAATCCAAGGCTGGGTCTCATTTCCTGGGAGAGATTACTCTGGAATACAACAAACCCTGTTCCTGTGGAATGTGTTACCATCCTTAATGACAGCTCTTTTTCACTTGGCTGTCACAGCCCTAAAATAAAGCCGTGTTTTCCCTCTCCCATAAATCACTGCCTTTATTCCGAATTGGAATGAAATTTAAAATTAAGGGAAAAAAAAAATCCTAAATGTATTCCCCTCTCCCTTTGCTCAGAGCCAGGCAAGTTGGAGCCAGGTTTAAATTATCCCTGCTGTGTTCAGGCACGTTGTCAGCTGTAAATTTTAGGGGAAATAGCCAAGCTGATACATAAACCTGTTGGTTTTGTCAGGGATGGAGATGGCTGCTCTCAGATTTATGGCCCATCTCCCCATTCTGGAGTTTTTGTGGAAGTGCTGCTGCTCAGGGGGAGGATTTCCCTTTTTTTTTTTTTAAACCCAGCTGGAGCTTCACAGGATTTAATTTGGGAGGAAGGGGAACTCCTTCTCACTGAGCCCCCCAGCATCGTTTCCATCACTGGGGGCATTGCCCAGAATCCCCTAAATTCACCCCAAAGGAGCATCCACTCCCTTTGCCAGGAAGGGATCCCAGACCCGAGCCACACTTGGAATCCCCTGCAGCATCACAGCGTCCAGGGAGCACAAAACCCAGCCGGAATTGGGGGAAATGCGGGAGTTTTTGGTGCAGACGCCGTTGCCACGGCAACAGCTGAGAAACCCATGCCGCCCTGGAGGGAGGAACGCTGCAGCAGGACCGGGGGGCAGGAAAACGCTCCCGAGGATGCGAGATTGCCAAAAAGAGATGATTTTTCCAGCAGGAATCCAGGGAGGAGGTGGGGAGGGGGTCACGGTCCCTCCAGCCCCACGGCAGGGCAGGGCGGGCTGTGCCCACCCAGGGATGCTCAGGCTGAGTCAAGCGGAAAGATTCCCAGCTTTTCAAATCCTCATGGAAAGGCTGAGTGCTGCCTCCCCCGGGCAGCCGGGCGGGCTGTTAAATGTCAAGAGCTTTCCCCAGGAAAATGATGCGGGAAGGGCAGCTGGCTCCTTTTTCCAGGGGGAATAGGAATTTTGTCCTTATGTGCCAGTTCCACGTGGTTAAAACATAGCCCATTGTTTAATAAATAAATTAAAAATCAGAGTACGAAGCTCCAGGAGGGGGAAGCTGCTCCTGCGTCAGTGGGATGAGGGGAAGGGGGATCCCAGAATCCAGAGGTGCAGCCAGCTGTGCAGCACACCCTGGCATGGTCATAATATCTTCCAACTGCTCCATTTCGGTGCAATTTAAATGTGGGAGGAAAAAAAAAAAAAGGCAATTGTGGTGCAATATAAAAGCAGCGAAAAATAAAAGAGAAGATGTAAATCGATACTGCTGGAGACTGGGGAGATTCCCATGGTTTTTTTTTTGTGGGAAGGGGTTGGTGGAGGCCGAGGTGCAGATGTGGAAACCCCTCCCCACCCTCCCCTCCCTCCTCCCAAGCTGCGGCTCCGAGCGCCGCACGCGATGTCATCCCTTAATTGTTTTATCTCGGCGATTAATTGGTTTTGAGGGGTTAATTACTTCCGAGGGGCGGGAGGGAGCGCTGCCCCTCTGGCGGCCGGGGCCTGTCAGAACAAATCAAGGCCGAGGTGAGGCTTCATCCCTGCTTAAAAAAAAAAAAAAAAAAAAAAAAAAAAGGGAATTTCACCAACTCCAGATTAGAAATGAGGGATAAATTGCACCCAGCTCTCGCTCTGGTGCCGAGGGAGGTCAGGAATAAATCCTGCAGTGAATCTCCCCCTTCCTACCACGCATCCCATTAAATCTGTCTGTAAGGACACTCTCCAGGTACTGAAACTCCCAAAAAGGAGCTGCTTTGGTTGCGTTGTCAGCACAGAAATGACATTAATGGGATTTAAATACCTGTTAATGGGTTTAAATGCAGAAATGGGATTAAAGGGGAGAGGAGCTGCTCTCCCTTTGCTCCCACAGCCCTGGTCTGGGATGGGTGGGGGGTGCTCAGGTGGCCCCACAAACACACGGGGAGGCAGAGCAGCAACAGAACCTCTCCTTTAATTGCTGGGTTACCCTGGGGGTTTGTTCTGACTGACAGACAACCTGGCGCTGCCATGGGCAAAGGAGGGTGGGCTCAGCTCCAAACCCACTGCCATGAATCCCAAAAAAAACCTCCAGCTGTTTGCCAAGGGAAGAGTTAAAAACAGGGCAGCTGCTCCCTCTGAACGCAATCCCCCAGCACCTTCAGAAAAACGAGGAGCAGGAGCCCCCCAGCCCAGCTCTGCTCCACACACACATTAGAAAAATAGATTTTTTTATTGAAATTCTCCTTTTTGCTCCAGGGAGTTTTCTTCTCTCTTGGAATAGAGACCAAGCAGCATCTCTGGATTTGACCTGTGCCTGCATTTCTATCAGGATCAAGAGTTAAAAGCCAACTGGTGAATCTCTAACTCTAGAAAAGGCTGCGTACAATATATGGCTTTTGCACCTACATCCAAGGGGGTCTTGCGGGTTGGGAGCTTTGGGGAGCTCGTTTGGGACAAAGGCAGGATGGGGAGGGTGGCGTGGGATGAGGGGACAGCCAGGGACCACATGCAGCTGTGCACAAAGCCAGCCCGGAAATCGGCACATTCCCGGTGTGTGGGATCCTTTGGTTCGGCTTTGGGACACCCCAAAGCTCAGCCCCGGGGTTTGCTCCCCACAGGGGTTGGGTGCAGTTGGGTTGCAGTGTGAACCCTGCTCCTGGTCCCCCAAACTGCTCCTGGCTCCCCAAAAATGCTCCTGAGGGGCTGTTCTGGCTCGTGGGCTCTGAAACGAGGCCTGGGTGAGCTCCTCTGTCCAGGGAAAACATCCCCCTCTGGAGCTGCATCCACAGGGAAGGGGAGCTTCCACCTGTAGCCACACTGGTGGGGGTCAGGGGTCCCCACAATGGGCTGGAGCAGCAGCTTTGCCTGGTGCTGTGGCTGGGGAATTCCAGGGAATTCTCAGGGAGCCGCAGCCACCACGTCTGGAGAACATTGCACAGCACGGCCTTGCAATCCCATAACCTCAGGCAGGATCCACGGGAGCATCGCCCACACGGTGCCACGCCCTTGGTCCATCCTCCCTTGGGAAGGCTGAGGATTCCATCCAAGGACAAGTGGAATCCTCCCAGGGCTGGGATTTTGGGGACACACACCCCGGGGAGCTCGGCTCCGGGTGCATCAGGCACGGCCTGAGCAGCTCGATGTCCCCAGGAGAGCCTGAGGGGACATAAAGATCCCATTGCACTTCCCAGGAGGGCCGGGGCAGCCAGAACAGGAGCAGAGACCCCGGGGCAGGGAAGGCACCCGTGTCCCCAGGCTGGCCAAAAAAAAAAGCTCAGCGGTGGCTGGGCACCTGTGGCGGCTCATGCAGGGAGTGACCAACAGCTACAGCAGCACATGGAGGGTTAAAAGAGGAGCCACCCACTGGGTGGAATTAGGCAGGATCTGGGAGGACAGAGCCACCCCTGGCCACGGTCCCCCCGCCGTGGTCACCATCATCTGGGGTAATAATCCTCGGGGACCCCCGAGAGGTTGCGGAGCTTCAGAGCCGCGTCCACGGTTCGGATGTAGCCGCTGATCACCTTCCTCATCTCGGGGGTGTAGGGGTCGTACTCCAGTTTCCTCAGGCCCGAGCGCTTGAAGTTGCCGTCCTTCTGTCCCTCCACGCACAGCAGCCTGTCCTCGCAGGCCGTGACGCCCAGCAGTGCCACCATCCTCTGCAGCTGCACGAACAGGTCCCGCTTGAGGTCCTCAAAGTGCACCACCAGCACCTTCTTCCCGTAGCGCAGCCAGTCCAGCGTGTGCGTCGCCCACCACGGAGCGTAGTTGGCCACAAATTCCGGCCACTCTGGGGGGAAAAAAAAAAAAAAAAAAAAAAAGGGAGCAGAGGATGTGTGTTGGAGTTTCACCCAATTACAGAAAACTACCCAGATTCGTGCAAAATAAGCATCTAACCCACACCCAAAATTCTCCGTCTTGGCTCCCATATATCACCACATACTAAAACACCAAATTGAAGTTTTTTCACCCTGTGAGATCACACGCTTCTAACTGACTGCACGCCCGTAATCCCAGTGCTAATAATCAATTTTGGAGGCCCTCTCCACAGCCTCAGGTCAAATGCAGTGTTCTCTTGTGGGTCTGTGCCTTTCAGCACAGAAAGTTTAAAATTCTCAGCATCCAGGGTTCCAACAGATGTGCGTGGATGTTCCCTGTGTCCTCTCCCATCCCTGCTGGAACATCTCAATTAACCTTCTGGCTAATTGATCCTGCTATTCAAATCAGGTGGCGAGAGGGACGATGAAACACCGAAAATCAGCCACATCTCTCCTGGCAGTGCCGCATTAAAGCTCCAGGCATCTCCCTCTTCCTCGTGTCCTCCCCACAAAACCAAGGCCTGATTAACAGCTGGACTGGGTTTAACTCCCCGAGGAATCGTTAACCACAGGATGTGTTCCATTAAACAGATCCAGGACAATTCACCTTGTGTAATCACAGCACATAAAACTTTGCTTTGGAGCCGCTCCAGGTACGTCGTAAAATTAACGCCACGGAACCAAACAGGGGTTTGGCCTCTGCAGGGCTGGGAATGGGCTGGGGGAAATGGGAAAACACCCCCTCAGCACTGGGGGTGAGGCTGCAGAGAGGACCTGGGGATTTTTTTTACCCAAATTTGCCCCAAAATTAGTTCCTGGGAGAAGAAAATAATTTGGAGAGCTGGGCTGCAGGGAAGGCCAGGAATGGGACCCTCATGCTCCATGTTCAGGGGCCACTCCAGCTGGGAATGGACTCACCAACCATGGAATGGAAAATCTCCATCTTTCCCAGCAGTGGTTAATTAACCTGACAATTAACCCGTCGGCTAATTACTCCACACACCCTCTGGAAAGAATTTGGTGATGTGTTTGAAGTGCATCCAAACAAGACTGTGCTGGCATGGTCCCCTCTGGATCTCCCTCCCCTCGGAGACACGAGGCCTGGGACAGGCTGGGGAGGGGGTTGGGATTGGGAAGGCTCAAGAGGTCCCTGGACAGGGATTGGGAAGGCTCAGTAGGCTCCCTGTGGTGCTGGGATACCAATCCTGGCTCCATCCACAGATGGATGGGGAAAAAATCAACCAAGAGGTTCCTATGCCACCACAGTGGGGACAGTGCCAGCCCAGGGACACAAGGCTGAGGAAGTGGGGGACACCACACCCTGCTGGTTTTATGGGATGGGGAGAGCAGGGCTGGGCTGTGCCCAGCCCTGTGAGCACATGGAGATAACGAAATCCAGGCACATCCCAGCCACAGCAGCCAAAGCTCCCCTTAAATAAACTCGGAATTAAGGGTAGCAGATGTTCAATCAAGCTAAACATTTTAACTCTTTCCAATGAAGTCAATCCCACAACAGCAATTTGGAAATTGCTGTAATTAAGCAGCCTCCGGCACACGCCTGTGCGTGGGAAAGGTGGTGGCTGGGGAGCAGCTGGACACATGGAAATAACACCTGGATACCACAGGGATGGGCTGGGGACTGCCACCACTCCCCGTGCTCACACTGGGGACAGGAGATGCCCATCCTTGCCTGGGCCAGCCAGGTCCTGCTGTCCTGTCCCATCCCTTCCCATCTCGTCCCACCACGACCCACAGTCACACCAAGGGATGGCCCCAAAGTGGTGGCACAGCCCAAGATCCCCCCCCCCCATGGACACCCAACTCCGGCTCTGCCGGGCTTTCCCAACCAATTCCCAGCTCCGGCAGCAGGGCTGGAGCTCTCCCAGAGGAATCCCTCCCTACCTTTGCCCTTCCAGTGGGCGTGGGCGGCGAAGCCGATGTGTCCCCCGTACTTGCGGTTGAACTCGGCCATCAGGGCCTTGTAGGGGTTGCGGATGAGCAGGATGGCCGAGTCGAAGGACTCGATCTCCTTCTGCCCGCTCTCGTGGGTCTTGATGCAAATGGTCCTCCCACTCCTCCAGTGGTCCCGCTCGCCCTTGAATCCTGCCCGGATAGAGCTGGGATTAATGGGGGTAACAGGGAGCTGGGAAAAGGAGGCTCAGGTGGGACCTTCTGGCTCTGCACAAATCCCTGACAGGAGGGGACAGCCAGGGGGAGTCGGGCTCTGCTCCCAGGGGAAACCAGACAGGATTAAAGGAAATGGCCTCAAGCTGTGCCAGGGAGGTTTAGATGGGATATGAGGGAAAATATCTCACCCAAAAGGTGCTCGATCCCTGGCACAGCTGCCCAGGGCAGTGATGGAGTTCCCACCCCTGGAGGGATTTAAAAGCCGTGTGGATGTGGCACTTGGGGACGTGGTGACCTTGGCAGTGCTGGGGAACAGTTGGATTCGGTCTCAGAGGACTTTTCCAACCCAAAGGATCCCACAGTTCCACGAAAGGGAGCATCACAGGGATATCGGGTTGCAAAATCCAGTTGGATGATGAAAGCAGCTGGGGCGTGAAGGAGGACTTGCATCCCTCTCCCAGATGGAAATAATTTATTTTCCCATGTTATGAGCCTCATAAAATTGATGAGTGGGTGGCTCACAGGCGCAGGGGCCCCTCAGAGCGACATCTCCCTGGCCACACTCGGCTCTTGTGCTTGTTTTGAGGGGTCAAGGGCAGATTTTATGGGTATAACCTCCCTGAGCACAGCCGAAACTCTCCCGGTAATAAAGAAAGGGAAATCCTTGTGCCTGTGGGGCAATGGATCAGCCCAAGGTGGGGGTGATGCCATGGGGGGGGTCCAGAGAGGAGACCCTGCACTGAGCATGGGGCTGTGCCAGCATCCATCCCAGCCCCTGGCATGCACCTGGAGTGGGGGATAAGCTGGAAGGAGCTGTATTCCATCAATTAGAGAGGTGTAATTGGCTCTCGGCAGTGGATAAATCTGCCGGTTGCCTGGATACCTCCTGGCCCCTCCGACAGGGAATGAACACGGATCCCACGCTCGTGTGGCTCGGCAAAACCCAGCCAAGGCTTTTCCCACTGCTGCTCCCTTCCCTGGGATGCTGCTGCACCCTGAGGGCTGGGGCAGTGCTCCCTCACTGAGCATCTCCCTCTCTGCAAGGCTGGATTTGGTAGGAATTGGGAAGGAATGTGCTGCCTGGGGTGTCGGGAAAATGAGGATTTAGGGAATAGCCTGGGTACAGACCCCACCAACCACACGGTACGGATACACATCCCGACTCCACCACAGCTGAGGGGGAACAGAGAATTTCCTCTCAAAGCCAAATAAAAAGTGAAGAAATAACAGGGGAAACCTTCAAGGTCTCCAGATAAAACTGTTTTGAGTGATTCTAAACTGGGGGAGCTGGGAATGGGGTGGGTAATTGGAACCAGAATCCCAAAATGCTTTGGGTTGGAGGGGATCTTACAGCTCATCTCATTCCAACCCTCCTGGAAAGGAACACCTTCCACTCTCCCAGGCTGCTGCAAGCCCTGTCCAGCCTGGCCTTGGACACTCCCAGGGATGAAGCAACCACAGCTTCTCTGGGCAACCCCTGCCAGGACCTCCCCACCCTCCCAGGGAGGAATTCCAGGACACTCCAGCCCAAACCACCCCATGGAGCAGCAGCGGTCACACCCAGCTCTGCTCCGCCCTTCCTGCAGCCCCTGGGATGTCACCGGGGCTGTCCCCAGCTGGGGTGGCACCCCAGGACGTCCCCTCACCTTTGTTGTAGAGGGAGCCATCGAAGTAGTAGCTGCCGGTGTAGAAGCCGGTGGCCAACTCGATCAGGTGCCGGGCCCAGGTGTTCCCGGCTCCAGGAAAGCTGGCCAGGGCCACCAACTGCTTGGCACGGCTGGGCAGGAACCTCCTGTCCATGCAGCGGTTGTCTGCAGGGAGACCCATCAGGAATGTGTCGTGGAAACCTGCTTTCCCCACTGGGACGTCTGAGGGAACGCTGCCTCTGCCAGGAAAATGCTGGGGAAGGGGTGAGGAGGTGGCTGGGCAGGGGGAGGTGCCCTGCCTAAAGCTTAGAGGGACATCCCAAAGGGTCCTGGACACCTCAAAGAGTCCTAAACACCCGAAAAGTCCTAAGAGGATTTTTCCAAAGAGTTCTCTGTCATTCCCAGCTGCGTGCTTAGGGAAGAGTGACTAACAGGGATTCCTGTGCCAAGCAACGCTCCTGCTTTTTTGATGAATCATTGAACAGCATTTCCAGCACAGCCCCAAACACCAAAGGATTGTGACAAGACTGACCCAAAACCACCCAAATTTGCTCCCTTCAACCCTTTCCTCTCCCAGGAACAGTTTTCCTTTCTCCCAGTGCTTCCCTGATCCCACTGCTCTCGGGAATGTTCTGCCTGATCACAGCCTTTTTCCGCCGCACATTTTTCCCTGGATTTTGTCCCCTCTGGATAGGAGACTCCCATGGGATCATGGAGAGGTGGGAGAAGCCCTGGGAATGAGGAATCCTGCCTGAAGCAGACGGAATCTGCTGTGCCCTGCAGCTGAGTCAGGCAGCAGCCACAGCTCACCAGGGGAGCGCCGATTTCCCAGGGAATTAAAAACCACTCGTTTTTAATGGGATGCTCACACTCCCTGCTGGCATTATTTTGGGGGGAGAGGTCGGGAAAAGCTCACCCTGCACTTGTGTCTGGTAGACCAGCAGGAACTCGGCGGAGCCGCAGCTCTCGAACTCCTCGGCGGCGCATTTGTGCGCGCAGAGCTGCTCGTCCTCGCGCTCGTGCAGCGGGAACAGCGTGCTGGGAAAGCCGCAGCGGCACGTGGTGCCCGCCAGCGCTGCCAGCGGGAATTCCTGCAGGGATGGCCAGAGGGAATTCCTGCAGGGATGGCGCTGGCACCAACCCCCCACCGGGGCAGAGCCTTCGCCCCCCGCACCCGCCCTCGCTGGGCAGCGCGGGGTGGTTTGTAACATCCTTCCAATTCCAACATCATTCCATAATATTCCAGCATCCTTCCAATTCCAGACCATTCCAACACCCTTCCAGAACATTCCAGTATCCTTCCAGATCGTTCTAGCATCATTCCAGACCATTTCCAGCATCCTTCCAATCCCAGCATCATTCTAGACCATTCCAGCATCATTCCAGAACATTCCAGCATAATTCCAGAACATTCCAGCATCATTCCAGAACATTTCCAGCATCCTTCCAATCCCAGCATCATTCTAGACCATTCCAGCATCCTTCCAATCCCAACATCATTCCAGAATCCTTCCAGAACATTCCAGTATCCTTCCAGAACATTTCCAGCATCATTCCAGAATGTTCCAGCACTGTTCCAGACCATGTCCAGCATCCTTCCAATCCCAGCATCATTCCAGAACATTCCAGCATGATTCCAGACCATTTCCAGCATCCTTCCAGTCCCAGCATCATTCTAGACCATTCCAGCATCATTCCAGAACATTCCAGCATCGTTCCATTTCCAGCACCGTTCCAGACCACTCCTACATCCTTCCAACTCCAGCATCTTTACACCTTATTTCTAGCATCCTTCCAGGCCATTCCCAGCATTCTTCCAGACCATTCCACCATTCTTCCAATTCCAGTACCCTTCCAGACAATTCTAATATTGTTCTAGCCCATTCCATCCCATTCCAGCCTCCTTCCAGCCCTTTCCAGCATCCTTCCAACTCCAGCGTCTTCCACCTCATTTCCAGCATCCTTCCAACCTATTTCAAGGATCATTCCAGACCATTTCCAGCATCCTTACAGCTCACTCCAGCATCCACCCTCCATCAGTTCCCGCTGCCAACCTTTCCCCTCCCTGCTCGGAGGCACCGCGCCCCAGGATGAGACCCCTGGACCAGAGCAGGACCCCATGGGGCTCCTTTAAATGTCCCTTCCAACCTAAACTCTAATTCTGGGATGCTCCTTCCCAAACTTTCCCAGGGCTGCTGCCCCTCCTGGGGCAGGGACACAAATCCATTTATCCTTTTTTTGGATACGCAAAAATTACATCCCTAAACTGAGTTCAGATCTCCCAGTGTGACGATGATGATGATGATGGAAACAAAGATGGAGAAGTTTATCCCAGTACCTTCTCTGTGCAGAAATCCACACATTTATCCACGGACATGTTGAGCATGAGCTGGCTGGCGGGCAGGGCGATGGAGACGTTTTCCGGCCGGCGGAAGCACCCCCGGAAAATCGCGCTTCCATCTGGGATTGAGAGAGAGAGAGAGGGACCCCAGTGAGACTCCAAAAATGACACTGCTGCCACTCCGTGTGACATGGCATTCCCGACTGCTCCAGTGGCTCCTGGCCCCTCCAGCAGTGCAGCCACATTGGATGACGCTCATCTGGCTGCTGATGGAGCAAAATCAGAGCAAAACCCCGGCAGCAAAGTCAGGGATATTTTTTTTTTGGCTGTTTTTATCAGCTCCGTGATCCCAGGGATGGAGCAGGGGAAGAGCCAGGGAGGAGAGCAGGGCCAGGTTTGGTGAGGTCTGGAATCCCATCCCTGGTCCTTGGTACCCTCAGCTCCTGTGCGTTCCTGGTTGTTGCCATCCCCTTTCCCATTCCTTGGATATGAGGAAAGGTGAGCAGGGAATGTGGGTAATTATAGAGCTGCTTAATTGGGAGCCAAACGAGGGAGCACCCTCAGCTCTGTCTGGAATTCCCACACATCCTTCATCCTGCAGCACACACAGGAGACACTGATGGTCCTGTTTGGCCGTGGGGAAAGAAATCTCCACACAAAGTTTACCAAAACTCCCTGAATTCCAGCAGCAGTCCTTGGGGCTCCTCATTCCACCCAACCCCAGCCAGCAGCATTCCCCACAAGGAGATCCCTGATGTTTGCAGGAGCAAAACTACCCCAGACTCAAGAAACGCTCTCCAAGAACCTCCCTGGAGCCATGACCTGGCTCGGGAATGCCAGGATCAGCCCTCCAGCACCAAGAGAAGCCCTCCCATTCCAGGGCTGAGCTGGGATCAGCCTCCAACTTACACCTGCGGGCGGATTCCTGGGCCAGCTCCAGGCGGTAGATGGAGAGCCGGTTGATCCCGCCGCACGTGTTGCTCCGCTCTCCCTTGCATTCCATGTTGCACTCGGATTCGCTGGCGTTGGATGCCTGGATCTTGTGCCCGCAGTAGCACTCGGCCCCGAATTCCAGCCCCGCGTACAGGTACCCCCTGCCGAGAGGGAGACGGGATCTCAGCACATCCCCCCGGCTCCAGGGGGGTGGGAAGGAGCATTCCTGCCTATGGCCAATGCTGGGATCAGCAGTGCATCCCAGGGATTCGTTTTTGGGCTAATGATCCTTGTAGGGAACTTCCAACTGAAAAGATCCCTTCCCATCCTTCCCTTTCCCATCCCTTCCCTTTCCCATCCCTTCCCTTTCCTTTCCCATCCCTTCCCTTTCCCTTTCTCCTTTCCTTTCTCCTTTCCTTTCCTTCCCTTCCCCCCATTTTTCAATTCTTTCCTATCCTATCCCTATTCTTTTCTAGTCCGTTCTATTCTATTACTCCACTCCATTCCATCCTATCCCATCCTAGCTCCTATCCTACCCTATTTTCCTATCACATCCTAAGGTATCATATAATATAATTTCATTTCGTTCCATTTCATCCTATCCTATCCTGTGGGAAAGGATTGAAGGAGCCAGTGCACAGGGATTCATGGAGACGCTGGGAAAGGATTGATGGAGCCGGTGTGCAGGGATTGAGGGGGGCAGTGTGCAGGGTTTCATGGAAAGGATTGATGGAGCCGGTGTGCAGGGATTGATGGAGTGTGCCGGGATTCAGGGAGCCCCTGGCACCGTCCCTACCGCTCGGCACAGTTGTCCTGGCAACGGAACACCGTCATCTTCTTGTAGTCGAAGAAGGACATCCCGCGCAGGGTCCTCTGCCGGGTGTTGTCCTCGTAGCAGCCGATGTACCGGGCTGGGGACAGAGAGGGGACAGGGTCACAACCCACTGACCCCACCCCTCTTGATTTTTCCCTAAACAGGGATGTGTGGCAGCATTCCCTGTTTGTTTGCTTTGGAAACTCTGGGTCCAAACCAGGCAGGGACACCTTCCACTATCCCAGGTTGCTCCAAGCCTTGTCCATGTCCAACCTGGCCTTGGACGTTTCCAGCCACAACTTCTCTGGCCACCCTGTGCCAGGGTCTCCCCACCCTCACAGGAAGGAATTTCTTTCACTCTGCCACTCCGATTCCAAGCCACATTCTGGGATAACATTTCTCACCTCCTCCCTGCTTTCCACACCTCCCTGGGGTCCCTGACCCAGCTCACCCCATCCATGGTGTGCCCCAAGCACAGACCCCCTCATTCCCAATCATCCCAGCACAGCACAGACCCCACCAGTGCTGGAGCCGCCTTCCCAAACCAGCCTGGAGGCTGAAGAGGAGGAGGATGGAGAGAAATGTGCCAGATGACTCCAACCACCAGAGCCATAACTCCCAGTTACTCCACACGGCGTTCCCACAGGGATGAGCAGGTCCTGGCAGGTCAGAGGGTTCCAGCGGGTGTGGGATGGCTCCAGACACTTGCACGGAGCCGGTGACTGATGTGCATTACCTTCAATCCAATGCTCCTGACATATGCGTGCTGCCACTTATTGGGAAGCCAGCCGGAATAATTAGGGACAGACGAGGACACAAGAGAAAGGGGAGGGTGGGACTGGCAGTTTGCAGGGAGAGGTGGACCTCTCCAGGAGGAATTTTGGAGCCTGTTGGAAACACAGCTGTGAGCAGACACACACATCCACCCAGTGATTGTCATTAAATTCCCCAAGCATCCCATTTTTTCCAGAGCTGGGGATATAGGGATGGCTCCAGCTCTCTGCCTGGGGTGGCTGGTCCCTCCATCCTCATGGAATTGCTTGGTTGTGTGTCACAGGTGGGAATGGCTGGACTTGTCCAGGAAGGCACCAGAGGTGGATGTGGCTGAGGGCTGGGGTCTGTTCCTGCTTCCCTTGGCTTCACTGCCCAGAAATCCTCCCTGGCTGGAGGCAGAGATGTCCCTTCCCTTCAGGATTTGCATTCCCATGGGGATGAGGCCGTTCCCTGGCAGACAGGGCTGTTCTCCACCCACACCTTCACCTGACACTGCCGGCAGAGGGAGGAGGAGGAAGAGGAGGAAGAGGGAGCTGCACATCACGCTCTAAACCAGAGCTAATTTTTGGAGCAGTATTCCCCCTGGAATGATTTCACGTGGCAGAGCCTCCGCAGCCACCTCATCAAGTTGTCCCCACTTAATTACCAACATCATTAACTCCACCTGTTCCTGCCAGATATCCCAGTGCTCCAGAGGAGCAGGGAAGTGAGGGGGAGCTCCACCAGCCACCCCGGGAACACTGGGCACGTGGGATTTCTCAAGCTGCTGAATTTCTCTGCTCCATCCCACTCAGGAGCTGCCAAGATGCTCCAGGGGGGAAACGATATTCCCAGAGCACCTGGGAGCAGGCCAAGCTCAGCAGCCCATCCCTGCTGGCAGTGCTGGATGAGGTTAATCCTGGAGCACACGGGACATATGGCCCGGGACACGGGCACTGCTTGGGGTCTTTATAGGGACAGACAGCCTGGGCTCAGGGACCATCTGCTGAGCCTGCACTGAAGTTAATTTGCATTATTGGAGAGACGTGGCCACCAAAACCCCTCAGAGACCTCTCAGAGCAGGGTCATAACCAGGGAACACTTCAGCTCCTTTTAGCAGGAGAAAATCCCGTAGGCACCACTTTTCCTTTGGCTTCCATGCCTGGACCGTGCATCATTCCTGGAATGAGCACAGTCACATCCTACTGGAGGAGGGAGAGGAGCCCTCCATGCCCCAGGAGCAGCCCAAGTTGAGGGGAATCAAGCCTGGACCCCTGGGATAGCCCCAGTGTGCCGTGGTTTGGAGCTTCCTGCTGGAGTCCAGCCACCCAAATCCCACAGAATGCACAGCTCTGGCTGCCTTCAAGATAAATAAATGCCATTTTAAAAAATCAATGGGAATGATTCCATTTTCTTATCCTTGATCATTAATAATGGACCCACTTGACAAGCCCCCAGCCAGGCGGGCTCTCCTGGCTCCAGAGGCCACAGCCCAGCTCTGTCTGCACTTCCATGGGAATCACAGCCAGCCCCTGCCTCGAGATAACACCCACACAAACCTGGATTTTGTGTTGATTCAAGCCAACAGAATGAAAACTGCATTTGGCCCCTGGCAGAGCCAAAGGGTGGGAGGAAGATGGGGCACAACATCCCCCCAGCTGCCACCCCCAAAATCGCCTGTAACAAGGGGGGACTCAGAGATGCACCAGGGGGAAAGAGTGAAGATGGAAAAATAAAAGCACATTATTGGCACTTGGAGAGAGAGGAGAGGAAAGAGGGAAGAAGGAGGGAGAAGATCCTTCTGGAAATATTCTCTGGACTGATGTTCCCCAGAGTAGGGTGCTGCTCCCCAGAGCATTCCCGTGGGATGCGGGAGGAAAACCTCGGTGCTCTGGCAGCGTGTGCACGAGGTTTATAAATAAACAAACAAATACACATTTCCTGGGAGGGGGGTGTGGTCCTGGCAGGGATGCACAACCCAAAATCGCTCAGACACCACTGCCCCAACTCGTGATGTCCCCCTGGGAAAGGCAAAAGGAGGGATCCCCCTCCCCTTGGGACAGCACTCACCTCTGTCCTCCTCCTTCTCGCGGCCGCTCCTTCCCCTGAGCGCCCGGCTCCGGGCGTTATCCCGGGATTTTCCCCTGTCCGACGGCTCCTTGGAGGTGCTTTTGAACCAGGGACCGTGTCGTCGGCCCCCCGCCGGCATCGTCGCTGCCGCCTTGAAGCCGCGGCTGAGCTGCATCACCCCCAGGTAGGGCAGCCCCGGCCCCTCGGCGGCCGCGGGGCTGCGCGGGCTCCCCGGCACCGTGGGCTCCCCGGAAAAACCGGAATGCAGGAAAACCAAGCTGCCGGCCGCCAGGTAGAGGGCGAGCAGAGTGAAGAAACGCACGGGTTTGCGCCGAAAATACCGCTGGAGTTTTAGCAAAAGCTTGGCCATAGCGTCTTCATCCCTTCCCCGGCAGCCGGCGCCGCGGGGAAGCTGCTCTGCGGCTCCAGGGATGCTCCGAGGAGGGGATTATCCCGCCTGGATCGGAGGTGAATCCCGGCGAGCAAATGGGGTGAGGGCTGCAGGGCGAGGTCGTGCAAAGCTGTTGCCCGACCCTAAAAAGTCCGGGAGTGCTGGGGAAGGTGGATTTTGAGTCCCCGCGTCGTGGCCGGGGTGTTCCAGCGCTGGCTGCCACCTCCAGCCCCGGTTTATTCTCCTGCCGGCAAAGTCCCCCGGCTGTGCCCCGGGGACTGCGCTGATGGAGGGATCATGTTAAGGAAATCGGGGTTTGAAGGTGATTTGAAAGCCGATCAGCTGCCGCAGCTCCTCGCTCCCGGCGGCACCGGCTCCGTCAGGCATCGCTCGAATGGGAACGGCCCCGCTGCCCTTTCAGACAAAGAATGGAAGGTGCCTGGACGCGCCTGGAGCCTGGAATGCTGCCTGGGACCCTTTGTGAAAGGAAACCCCTTTCAGCTCACTCCCAGGGCAAGAAATCTCCACCTGCAAGTCAAAGAGAGAGGAACACTCAGGAAAGCGTCCCAGGACACGGGAGGGTGGTGGCCCTGTCCCTCCAGGGGGTGAGGAAGGCCACCCGAAGTCTCCATCACCCTCCAGCCCTGGAGGGGGGCAGTTCCACCTCTCCCAGGGGGATAACTGGGTGCAGTGGCAGCGATCCTGGTGGGGTGAGTCCAAATCCCAGAGCCCGCACGTCTCTGCCTCGTTGTGCAGGAGAGGTGCTCCAGGATGGCTCTGGGATGTGGAAAATTCCCAGTTTCACCCCCAGGAGGATGAGCTGTACACGACACACTCTTCACAGACACGTTGCACCCCTAGATCCAAACATCTCTGCAGCAGCAGATCCCAAGTGCAATCCGTGCATGCACAGTGGGGTGCTGCCAGTGGCAATTCCAGCATCCCACAGGGTCAGGAGCACGACATCCCCGGGTGTCCCTCCAGTCCCTCATGTCCCCAGGGACAGGAGATTGCCATGACGTCCTCTACCTCCAGCCAGGAGCATTCCCATTCCCACCCAGCCACCCAGGAACACCAGGACCATCCCTGGTGGCTCATTTCCCTAGAAATCCAGCTGGATTTCTCTCCTTCCAACCCTCCCAGCTATGGAAGATTTGCTCCAGCCCTTTCTGGGAAAATGCCACGTGGGAAATGCCCCTGCTGACACATCGCAGTGCCCAGGGTGTGCTGCCTGTCACGGTCTCGTCTTATTTTAGGAAAGGAGACGGAAATAAATGGAAAGACAAAGTGCCATTAGTTTAATGGCCTCTGTGTTCCTGCCATCTGTCTTCAGTTGATTAAATAAAAAATATTGGTGGAACATATGGCATGAATTATACATCAATATTTTAATTTGGTTTCCCAGAGTGGTTATTCAGATACCTCCGGCTCTGCCGCGGGAATTTTGCGAAGCTCAGGGCTGGACAGGCTGGGGCAGAGCAGTGGAAGGGCACAACCCCAAACCAGCCCTCCCCAGCCCGGCTCGGAGCCAACACAGCTGGAGTAAAGGCTGAGTAATCTCGGAGCAGCAGCGGTTTGGGTTTCCCATGTGCAGGATGTGGCACCTCGGCGTGGCCAGGGAGGGGGGGCCGTGCTGGGAGAGCAGCCCCCAGCCCGGTGGTCCCGGCGGTGTTTGGCTGCTCTCCTGCACTCCCTGACCAGCATTTTCTGGCTTTCCCTTATCCAAAACAAATCCACCTTGCCGGGGTTGGGATGGGAGCTGGATGCGGGGTGGTTTGGGGAGCAAATGGAGCGTCCCCAGGGGTGTCCCTGCTCCTCAGTGTCCCCAGTGCCACCCCCGCTCCTCCCCTCCCCGGCTGGGCGCTGCCGGGCTCTGGCACAGCATATAAAGAAGGGGCTTAAATTACTCTCATTAAGCCATCTGGAGCTCATCCTTCTCCATCACGAACTGCGGAGTCACAGGTCAATTACTGCGCATTTGCATATATTCCATTAATGCTTCTGCTAATTGTCTGGAGCAGATAATGGGCTCGGCTTCGGGCTCCTGGGGGATCACAGGCGGCGGGGAGGGCCGCCACCAGTGCTCCCAGTACGGACACCAGCGCTCCCAGTACCAGCAGGGGCCGGCGGAATCGGGAGCTGATGGATGCAGGAACCATCCGAGAACGCCATTCCCTGCATCCCACCAGCGCTCCCTGGGTTGTAAGGACGGATCCACGCCCGCGCAGCGGCGCCGGGGTGAAGGAGAGGTCACCCCTGGTCCCCATCGCCACCGTCACCCGCCACGCTGTCCCCAGGGACATCCTGCCCCCAACGCCACTGCCCGAATCCCGCTGCGCTCGGCGGCGGCGCCGGTGCCAGCCCAGCCCGCGGCGTGGCCGGGGGACAGTGGTGACACACTTTGTCATCCAAACTAATGAAGCAAACGGGGACAGTCCCCAGCCAGCGCAATGCAGCGTCCTCAGCCTGGCCTTCCCGCGGCTGCTCGGGAAACTGCTGGGACAGCGGGGAACGGAGGGAATTATCCGCCAGGGAATCATCCGCCGGCCCTCGCTCGGGTACGACCCGCTGTGATCCATCCCCCTGCTCGCATCCCAGGGGAGGGATCCAGCCCTGGGAGCTGCAGTGTTGGAAAAATCCCCCCGGCTGGCAGAGCCAGGATTGGGGAATCCCTCCCTGCCCCCTCAGACCCTTCGGCACGCCGAGCCGAAGCGCAGCTGGGGGCGTTTTCCAGGATGTGGGTCCAGCCGGGACTGGGGAATGGTTCCCTGCCTACATCCATCCCTCCCACCAAGAGCCAAAATCCTCATCCCATCAATGGGACACCCCGCTCTGCATCAGTATAACCCCACCAGGAGCCGAAATCCTCATCCCGGCACCGGGACACCCGGCAGAGCATCGCTCCACACCCAACCCACCTCCCTGAGCGGTGTCAGCCGTCCCCAGGCCAAGGAAATCCTCGATAATTTGCCAGCTTTATCCAGGTTCATCCATCCCTCTGCGCGTGGAGAGGTGGGAACAGGTCCGGGAGCGGCATGAATGAAGGGCCCATCAATTATGGATGTGGGGCTTGTCTTCAGATTGCTCTGCAATTATTGAGCCCCAAGGTCCACTTGTCTTCAGGCACCACCTCCCATCTGAGCAGGGCCAAACACCCTCACGTGGCTCCCCCAGCCCGGGAGAACAATGGGCCCATTAAAACCAGCAAATTAACCACCACCAGAATTCCATTAGGAGGAGAAGGCGACGGGAATATCCAATTTCATCCCCTCATTAACATTTCTTATCACAGGGACGGGGGAAAGAATAGGGCTTGAAAACAGAGGGGTGGTGACATCAGTGGGGTGACCCCACGGGTGGGCTGTGACGCAGGGAATGACCTCGTGGGGACAGCAGGTTCTGCACCCCTCTGGGCACCCTTGGGAATGCTGGAATGCTTCTGTCGAGCCTGGAAATGCAGTGAAGGACGCAGGGGATGGGGTAAAAGACCCCAGTCCATGGGGTGCAGGACTTATGGGACACAGGACCCAGGGCATGGAGGCTCCCTGGACGTGCTGTCACCAAAAGCCACCCACTTGGGTGCAGGGACCACCAGAAAGCCCCATGTCCCTCCATCCCAGAGCAGTTCCTGCAGCTCCACACCCTCCCCAGCACCAACCAGGGACACCAGTCCAAGCCCCAGGGACGCTGGGCACCCTGGGTGCTGCCATCCCTCAAACCCTTCAGCCCCCTTCCCTAGGAGTGTCCTGCAGTGCAAGCCTGGAATTCCTGCCCTGACAGAGGCTGAGCAGCCCAAGATCCCAAGTGGAGTTGCCCATCCTCTTTTCCAGCCCCATGGAAATGGATTTTCACCCTTTTGCTTTCTTTAAGGAAGCAGCAAATGAGATGCATGGGGCTGAATTTAAACCCCATTATGGGTGGGAATGAAGCTGAGATAAACCAGGATTATTCCATCCCAGCAGGGCACACCTGGAGCATCCAAAACCTTCCAGTGCCTCTCCCAGGGGGCAGCCGAGCACAGGGAGCTGTCAGTCGCCCTCAAATCAAAGCAAAGTTTGTTTATTCAGCTTCTCTCTGCCTTCATTTTGCTGAGAAATGGATTTGTGCCTCCTCTCCGCTGGGGAAGCCTTAAAAGCAGCTGACTCAGCAGCTTCCAGACTCATTCCAGGAAGCTGCACCGGGATCGGATCCTCATCCTCAAGGGTGAGACACTTCCCAGGCCTGGGCTTCCCTGTGGAGCTGCTAAATCCCTTCCACAGGCCAAACCAGCAAGGGATGCAAAGGAAAAACCTCTCATTAGGGATTTATTGGCTCAATTTGAAGATCCAGGGCAGGATTTGCCCATCTGCTGGTGGATTTTTGTGTGGGATTTCCAAGCGTTTTGTGGGGTTTGCAAATCCTCTTTCTTGCTGGGAGCCCATGGAGGAGTTTGGACTGGAATTAGGGAGCTGATTTTGCTTATGGATAAAAACTGGTTTTGAAATATTCTGAATATTTCTGAAATATTCTGAAATATTGATGTCCTCAGCACTTTCCCAGGGCATGAGGCACCGAGATCCAGAGGGATCCAGATGGATCCAGGATCCATTCGGGGCTGCCCCAGACTAATTGATTAAGGTCTCTAAAAGGCTCCTCTGAAATGAGGTCGTGCTAATTGCACAACCTCCTCTTAGTGCTCCCTGTGCTCTCCAGAGGACAGAGCCCACAGGGCAGCAGCCCCGTTTCTGCCAGGGCTGAGCTATAAATAAATCCAGGAACATCAGGATGGATCCTGTCCTGGCTTATTCCAATAACTGGACAGAGCTACACGAGCCCAGGGCCTGCAGCCTGGCCCAGAAAGGCAATTTTGTTTAATCAAGTTATTTAAGGAAGTTTAACCCCATTTTTAATTATGACGTTGAGCTGCCTGGCATTGCAAATTCCCACTGATGTCCCTCGACCTAAGGGATGCTGATTCCTGCCCAAGGGATGCTGATTCCAGCCCAGGGGATGCTCATCCCCACCCAAACCCCACAGCCACGGGCTGGGATCACCATGATGGTGGTGGGAATTTGCTGTGGTACAGAGAGAGAATCCCAAAACCAACCCCAGCTGGGATGAGCAGGCTGCTCCAAACCCCAGAAGCAAAGAAATGTTGCTGCCTCCAGGCCACTAATTCCCAGGTAATCTCATCTCCATGGCTCTGCTCCTTTCCTTGGATATTCTCCTCCACAATGGCCCAAGTGGAGCTGAAAATGGAGAGTTTTTACTTCACGTTCTGCTCCTCCACCCACAATTCCATCAAAGCTCGTTCCAGGTTCTTGGAGGCTGAATTCCCCTCACAAGTGTGAAAAGCAGCTCATAAAGAAAAATGGTTTAAGTCATGAATCATTTAAAAAGCACCCGGCGCTGCCGAAGGCAGGGAAGGAAATAGGGAAGGAAATAGCCGTGGATTGCTGAGATTCCAGGGAGAGGGTGCAGGCAATTGTGGGATGATGGAAATGAGGTGGCACAGCGGGGATCCAGCTGTGGGACTTGGTGTTCCCCTCCCAGCATCGTTAGCATTTTCATTAATTAATTAATCTGCAGCAGCCCCAGGGGTCCGGCTGATCCAGTTCTCCCCAGCAGCATTATCCCGTCTGCCCGGGGTATTTTGGGTGGGGCTGTGACAGGAGCGGGAGGCTCCCTCCTTTGGGACCAGGGTGATTGAATTTGGGTGCTGGGGAGCAGGATCCCAACCTTCCTCCACCACATCCCTGCCGGCTTCCAGCATCCTTCCCTGAGCATTCCTGCTGCCGGCATCAGCCCCATCCCTGCGTCCAAGGCTAGAAACCTCAGTTTCCCCGCTAATTCCCCAATTTTGGGTGGCACACGGCGGTTTTTGGGAGGGGCCACCCCGGATTGCGGGGTCTCAGTGACACCGAGGGATGCTCCCAGACTCCCTCTCCCGTTTCTTCCCACCCTCCCGACACTCAAGCCCTTGGAAAAGGTGATGTAATTCCTTCAGAGGACGCTGAGTGTCTGTGACAGGGTTTAACCTAAGGAGTTTAAATGTCTCACGTTCGGGGGGTTTCATGCCCAGCCTGCAAAATCCAGTTACGGTTTTCAATCAGGCTTGGGGAGCCGGGATGTGCATCCAGGGAGTGCGCTGCCACCCGGAGCCGGGAGGAGGAGGAGGAGGAGGAGGAGGGGGGCAGGAGGAAGGCCGGGGCTGCTCCCCAGGGAAGCACAGCTGGATCCCAGCCAGCTTCTGGCTCAGCAAAGCTCCCCCCAGCCGGAGCTGCCTGAATCCCAGAGGAGAAGGTTTAGGATACACGGGATGGACTTTTCCAGAGGCAGTGCCGGGGCTGGCAGCCACCCCTGGGGGATGCACGGCCCTCCCTGCACTGCTCATCCTCCCCAAATCCTCCATCCATGGACACCTGCACGTCCCTGTCACTGTGGAAAAGCATTCCTGAGCCGCAGCTGCCGGCACATCCCGAGCTGACAGCTCCTTATTCCAGGGAAAGCCAGGACGCTGCTGTTTTTCTCCTTGTGCTTAACGAGGAGGAGCAAACCCCGCAGCAGCCACAGGGTTTGATCCCAAGGTTTTGAGCACCAGAGCCCAGTCCTGGCTCTAGGATTCATGGGAGGTGATGAGAAACACCAACAGGAGATTGTCCCAAGGGAAATCCAGGTGCACCCAGCAGGACCTGCCTAAATCCCATCCCAATGGGATCCACGGGGACCATCAGGGGGGATTTGGGAAGTGTGACCCCTCATGGGTGTCACAGAAAGCTCTTCCCATGGGAGCACCCGGCACATCCAGCCCAGGATGAAGCCCCCATGGACTCCCCAGGTGAGGAAGAGCAGAATCCAATCTCCCCATAAATCCCACACTCAGGTCTGCTCCATGGAGATTTGCCTCAGCCCTCGTTAATCTGGGATTACAGCAGCACTGGGGCAATTAACTAACGAGCTTTTCCAGCAGCAGACAATGCCTTGCACAGCCCACGGACATTAATGGAGTGAGAAGGAGGATTTCGTGCAACACTTCCTTCAAAACCTCCTTTCCCAGGAGAGCTGATTCCTTTCTTTCCCCTCATCCTGCAGCACGAGGGAGAGGGAGGCCGGGCTTGGAAAGGATCTGCCATTCCCATGGCTGCTGCAGGCTCATCCCTCAGCACGGGCCAGATCCTCCTGTCCCACGCTCCTTCCCCAGTCCCAGGAGGAGCTCCTGGCTCTGGAGAGAGCCAACACATTGGGAAGGACAAATTCCCATCCCAGAGCTGCCTGCTCTGCTCAGGGAGTCCCTGGTGCTCCGAGGGGGTCGGGAGAAGCAGAGATTTTCCCAGGATCTGGGCTGAGCTGGGGATGGTGCTGAGCACTCCTGGATCCTGCCTCAGCCATGGGAGTTGTGAGCCTGGAGCTGCTGAGGGCTGGCCCAGCTCTCCATGGGGAAAAGATCCCCCAGAAGAGTGGAGTTTTTTCCTGGGAGAGAAAATCCATGGGGAACCAGGGGTGTGTGGGAGGGGGTTCCCATCTGCCAGGATCCCAAACATCAAGGACCCTAAAAACAGGGACATTCACATGGATGAGCCCCACCTGACCCAGGCACCTGCAGCCCTGATGCTGCAGCTGGGCTTGGGTCATTGAGCACCAGGATTTGGGAAAGGCATCCCAAAAAACAGAGCAAAACCCCCTGGGGAATTCTCCCTGGGCCTAATAACTGATAATAATATATGGAATATTATAATATAATGTATATAAAAACCATGGTAGGTGCTAATAATATAGATAATAAAATAATAAATGTAAAACCATAACATCTCCTAATAATATATAAAATAGATTGAATATAATCTATCTAAACCCAAAATAATTGCTATTAATATCTATAATATAATAACATACATTTAAAAATCTAACAAATCCTGTCTTGGAGAAACCCCTGGAGCTCAACAGCTTTGGATATTCAAGGGAGGCTAGAATAAAAAAAGGGAGGGCTCTTTCCCAAGCCCAGGGAAGGGACAGCCCCTTGTGAAGGATAACTCCCAGGTAAATTCCCAGAGGAAGGAAGGGTACAGCACTCACCAGATGAGAAGGTGCAGTGGGCCAGGGCAGGGCTGGGTGGGGGCACCCCGGGGCTGCAATTCCCAGTGCCAGGCTGGGATTCCCAGCTCTGCATTGCCAGGAAAGTTTCTTTAATCCTGCCTTGACGGAGGCCGGGGTTTATAGGGCTCAGCTCAAGGTTACCTTCACGCCGTTCTGCAACTGCCTCGGCTCTCCCTGCTCATCTTTATGTTAAATTATTCCCCGAAGTTGCCAGCATGGATGTGGGAAGAGGAAAATAAACAGGGGAGAGGCTTCTGGCAGGATTACATTCCCTTATGTTCCTTATTTCCCCGGCGGAGATGTTCCTGCACAAAGTCTGGGAAGGAGGATGAGGATGAGGAGAGCTCTCTCCCGCCTGGCTCCCTCAGCGAAGCAAAACCCTTCCCAAACCAGCAGGAACCAGCGAAAAATCCCTGCCGGGATGAGGCGGGAATCACCAACTCCCGCACAGCCGCGGGGGGGACGCGGTGCCCCCCCAGCTTCCCGCACACGCAGCCGCCGCTTCCCAGGCACAATTCCCGGCGGGCCGGGGTCCTGCCGACCCCCGCTCGCGGAGCCCCGTGGTCCTTTTTCCTCCTATTTCTTTAAATTTTATTTTGCGCATGGGGGCTGGGGGGTGGCGTTGTTTGTTTTCTACTCTTATTTTTTGGTTGTTCATCTGGGCTTTTTTTTTTTTTTTTTTTTTTTTTTTTTTTTTTTTTTTTTCCATTAGCCCCGGTTTCAATGCGCTCCCCCCGCCGGCAGCTCCTCTGCTCCCCTCCCCCGAGCCCTTTTCCCTCTTTTTCCTCCCCCGCCGCCTCCTCCTCACCGTCCCCGGGCCCTGCTCCCGGCCGCCGCCGCCGCTCCATCCATCGCTCCATCCATCCCCCGGTGCCTCCATCCGCGGCCGCCCCCGGGAGCGGCGGGGCCGGGGGCGCTCCGGGCGCTGCCCGCGGCCCGGCCCCGCTGCCGGGGGGGCTCTGACGGTGCCGGTACCGCTCGGGGGCGGGGGGAGGGTTCCGGTGGTGCCGGTGGCGGCCGAGGAGAGCCCGGCCCGGCGGCTGCCGCTCGGCTCTGCCCGCAGCCGCTGCCGGGCGCCGCTTCTTAACGTCTCCATCCAGCGGCTCCGCTCCCTCCGCCGGCTGCCGGCATTAACCCCTTCCCTCCCGCCGCCCCGATGGCATCTTTTTTTTAGAATTTATTTCTTGTTTTCCCTGTTTTTTCAGCGATGCGGCAGTGCCGGGAAGCAGCTCTCGGGTGGCCCCGGCCCCGCTGCTGCGCCCAAAGCGAGGGATGCTGAGGATCTGGATCCCCCCGGGAATCCGGTTCCATCCTCCCGGCAGTCGGGACCGGCCCGAGGATTACTGAATGGATCCAGCAAGGATTAAACCTACATTTAAAAGATAAATAAATAAATATAAATATATAGATAAACGCGTACATTCAATGTATAGCTACATATATAAATGTAAATACATATACATTATCTAAATAAGCATTCTAAATAAATATATCATAGCTAAATATATCAAAATTACTAGATGTATAAATATATCATGGGATATATCTGTGGGTATATTTGTTTGCATTTGTGGAATTTTTTTTTTTTTTCGCTGTCAGATCAATTAAAAATTAATTCCAAAACTTCCCAAGCCTGGGAATAAGAAAAATTTGCAACTCAAAAGGGATTGACTTGAGCGGGAATTTTTCCCCATCCTTTTTATTGCCAACTTTAAGTGCTGGGGGGGTGGATTTTAGGGGGTCCTGGTGGCAGCTGGGACATTCATCCCCTTCCCGGTGCTGGCTCTGCTGTGATCCCAATCCCTCAGCATTCCCGGCTGTGATCCCAATCCCTCAGCATTCCCGGCTGTGGCGCACAACAAGTCCCTCCAGGTGAGGAGAGAATTCCAAAAGGCTCCAGAGGAATCTCTTGAAGCTGGTTAAGGCAGCACCTTGTCCCAAATTTTTGGGAACCTCCGCTCCCAAAGCCACATCCAGGGATACGAGCTGGGAGCGCGGAATTTTCCGGGTGCCTGGGGGTGTCCAACACATCCACAGGGGTTCCCTCATCCCGCGGAGATGCCCATTCCTGCTGGAGCCCCTGCTGGGAACGCAGCAGCCGGGGGAGGGCTGGATCGCGCCCAGGGAAGCGCAGCCTGGGCCCGATCCCTGCGGGATTCGCATCCGTGTGCCAGGAGCCGTCCGGCACCTCCCGGGCAGGCGCAGGGACGCGGCTGGACCGCGGCGCTGGTTTCCATAGGAAACCAGGCTGGGAATGCTGCCTCAGTCCCAGCCTGGGGGCTGCGGAGCTGCTTTGTGCTATTTTCATCCTCCCGGGATTGTGTTCGGCCACTCAACGCTCCCTCCCTCCAGCCAAGCTCTGGGAATGGCGGGGATGGGATGGGCTGGGCAGTGGATCCCATTGCCCGAGGGCTTTACAAATATTCCCCCCAAACCCAGCGATTCTTCCTTGTATTTTCTACATATCCTCTCCCTCTGCAGCTCCCCAGGGGGTGTTTGCAATTCCAGCTCTCCTGATGAGATCACGCTGCCATCCCCTGGGAGCAGCACCTGTTGGAATAAAGTTTGGCTTTCCAGGACCCTCCTGGGACAGCAAATCTATTTTCCTTATGGACCATGGTGCAATGGAAGCGATTCCCAATCCCTGCTCCCGGCGATGCTGCACCAGAAGGACCCAATTCCGCAGGGTTTTAAGGGTTGTTTTTATCCCAAAAACATCGAGGTTATTGCCAAGGGACTTTTGACATTGGCCTGAAGTGTCCCCAGATAAATCCCTACGTCAGGGATGCTGGATTTTGAGCCAAAAGTGATTGTGGAGGTTCCTGGCACCAGCCTTATCCAGGGAAATGGAGCCAGTGGCTCCCAGTGCCCAGCACCGGGGTGGCTTTCACTGGAAAAGGGCAAATACTGGGTGCCCACCCCGGTGGGGACACTGGAGGGACAGTCCCCTCCTCCCCAGCACTGCAGCCCTCGTTTATGGGCATTTAAAAACCCTTTAATTACCCGAGGGCTCCTCGGGAAAAAGAGGATGCAGTGCATTATAATATTGAAAAAGCTGCATCCAATCTCATTTGGAGGATTAGGAAGTGCCAGCACACACACACAAATAAAAAGCTGGAAATGAGGAAATTGCTGGAAAGATCCTCAGCAGAAAAGTCAGAATCTCCAATTTAAATGGGATGCCTGGTGCTGTTGTGCTCTGCTCCATAATGTGGGAAAACTAATTTGGGATTGAAGTCACATTTGGGGCCTTTTGGGATTGGAAATTCAACTTTTTTTTTTTTTTTTTTTTTTTTCCTGGAAGCAGGGTACAGCTGAAAGGAAGTTTCTCTCCTGCTGCTCCCTGCCATTCCCATGGCAGATGCTGGAGCAGCATCCCAGAGCTTTTCCAGACGTTTTTGCCATCTTCCCAAGGAGGAGGCTGTGCTTGTACTTCCAGATCTGGGTTATTAGCGAGGTGGCATCCAGGGAAGGGCAGGATAAGGGGCCTCATTTCATTTATTGGTGTATTTATATCCCTGCTGACCTCCCGGGGTGCTCCTCTGCAGGTGGAAAATGTCCCTGCAATCCCGGTTTTCCCGGACTCGGGAGCTGGGCTGAGGTATCAGGGATAATCAGCTGATTAGAAGTCAGTAATTAGCAAATCTTGCACTCTCAGTGCCTCTGCCCCACCTGAGCTGTGGGGCAGGAAAGGGAATAATGCCCAGGAATCAGGAAAGTTGTGGAATAACGAGCTCCTGCTGGCCTTTCCTGCTCTTCCTTTCCGCTGCCATTTTCCAGCGGTACAACCTGGGCAGGAGCAAGCTGGAATCACTGAAAAGGGGCTGAGCAGTTTTCCCGATGGGTTTTAATTGCTTTTAGGGATGAATTTTGGGGATCTGGAGGGGTTGGAGGCAGGAAATCCACGCGAGTCATCCCCAGGAAAGAACGGGCCAGCCCCTGGCGGCTGCGGGGGAATTTTGGGAAGCCTCTCTTTGGAACGGGAATCCACGGCCCTGTGATGCCCCTGGAGCTGCTGAAGGCTTTTCCTCGGTTCTGGTGTTTCCCTGCTCCCCCAGGAAGCAGCCACGGTTCCCTGGGAATTCCGTGAGAGGAAGCATTCCCGGAGGGCCCACACCTCTCCTGCCCCGCTTTTCCTTAATTAACTCATTAGGATGCCAGTGCCAGCGATGTCTCCAGGGGGGAGCGCAGGCAGTGATGGATGCCCAATTGCTGCTGCCTGCAATCCCAAAAAATGCCCCGGGGCTGCAAATCCGGGGTCATTCTAGGGTAAAAGGAGGGGAAAAATAGGAATTGGGATGATGTAATGCTCAGGGTTTTGTTGGAGCCGGGAGTTTGGTCACGGAGCTCTGGAGTCTCCGTGTTGGTTTTGTGATTATTTGGAGTGGGGAGAATTAATAAAAAACCAAAGAAGAAAGAGGCAACCGTGTGGATTAAAACTGGAAAGAAGAGGATTAAGGGATTGAAGGGAAAAGAAGTGCTGGGAATGCAGATGGAGGGAATATTTCCCCTTTCAGCCACTCTGCCTGTGGGAAAAGGGAAAAAAAAAAAAAAGGTTTTGATAAGCTCTTTAAAAAATTCATGAGGTTTCCAGCACTCTATTTGTTTATTTGTTCCCCAGGGATAAACTCCTGGAATACAACATCCCATTTGTCAGCAGGGCCTAAATCAGATTGTCCTGCTAATTAATTATAAAAATCAACACTTTGGGATTGTGCTGTTGGCACAGGGTGTGTGTTGGGGGGGGGGCATTTTGGGTCAGGAAAGAAAGATTTAGGGCAGGAAGGGATGGTTTGGGGAGGAGGGGGTGGCTCAGGGAAAGAAGGAATGCTCCATCCAACCTGGCCTTGGACACCTTCAGGGATCCAAGGGCAGCCACAGCTTCTCTGAGCACTCCCCACCCTCCCAGGGAAGGATTTCTTCCTGAAATCCAATCTAAATCTCTCCTTTTTTAGTTGAAAACCACCCCCCCTTGTCCTCAGCAGCGCAATTCTCTCCCTGAACACAAAGCATGCCTTAAGCCAGGCAGGAATTCCCAAGCAATGGGCATTTTGTAATCCATGCAGCTGCTTCCAGCTGATTTTGGGCTCAGGGCTTTGTTTTCCAGAGCTGGTGAAGTCCAAAATGTGATGGAGACTCCTGTCAGGGGTGTCCTGAGTATTCCTGGTGCTCCATGAGGAGGGGAGGCACATCCCAGCTGCAGCTCCCATTCCCCCAGCCCCCCTTCCCTTAAAACTTCAAAAAAGGGATCAAATTTCCATTTCTTCCCACTAATTCATGGATCTGGGTTTGTCTTTCACGTGTTGGAGTTTGCAAGCTGCCCTTGGAGCACAGCAGGCACTGGGATGAGCCTGTGCCAGGAGAATCCACGGAGGCATCACCAAACAGCTCCTGGAATTTCTTCCTGCCCTGCAAACTCGGGGCTTTTGGAGGAAAAAATGTTTGAAGGAGGGAATTTTTGGAGGGATGAGGGGTTTGGATCTGCGAGGAGTTCCCCAGCTGCACCCACCCTGGAAGGGCAGCGTGTCCTGGATGCAGGGAAATAAATCCTCCAGCAGCTCCTGGGAGCCCCAGGGATGATTAAATCCCTGGGATAAGGGTGATGGATGTGGGGAAGGGCTGGAGCAGAGGCAGGGACGATGATCTGCCCTGACCTGGGCAAGAGGCAGCTCCGTAAATCCTCGACCACGGATGGACAGCACACAAGGCAGAGCTGGACATTTTCCAGTGAACATTTGGAGTTTTGGAGGCTGAGGCTGTGGCTGCTCCTGGCCTTGGCCCTGGTGGTGCTTTTGGTCTGGATCAGCACGTTCCCAGCTGGAGCAGGTCCCCAAATCCTGGTGGCAGCGCAGGTGTTTGGCTGGGGGGGAGCAGAGGAACCATCTGTGTGCAGGGATCATCCTCACACTTCCATGGAGCTGTGAATCCAGAGGAAAAGCTGCTTCCCGTGGCTTTGCCACAGGATTTTGGCTCTTCCCTCAGCTCTGGCTGATAAATGAGCTGTGAGCTGCTCCTCACCCTCCCTGGGGAAGGTTTGCACTCCAGAGGGGGAAAAGCTGGAGAACAGTGAGGCAAATCCAGATTTCTTCCAATGTGGAATGGGGAAACTCAGGGAAACCTTCCAAAATCCCCATTTTTGCCCCATTTTGCCACCCTCCCTTGGCAGCTCCTGGCAGAGGGATTTGCTCTGCCCTCCCGAGGATGAGGAGCATCCCAGGGCCGGGATGAGGGCAGTGGGGTGGTGGGAAGGAGGAAGTGCCACATCACTGTGTGATGGCCACCGAGGCAGGGGTGACATCCTCCCACAAAACAGGAGGAGATCCCAGGGGTTCCTGGGGGGGTCCATCCCCTCCAACCTCTCCTTGCTGGATCTGGAGCCCCTGGAGCACCTGGAAAGTTGCTCCTGGCCAGAGGGATCCCAGCAGGACAATTCCCCAGCCTGGCCCAGGGCAGGAGATTATGGAGCTTTGGAGCAGACACGTGGGATGGCTGTGTCCTACTTTTGGAGAGCAGAATCC
The DNA here is from genome assembly GCF_026979565.1 of Vidua chalybeata. NCBI lineage: Eukaryota > Metazoa > Chordata > Aves > Passeriformes > Viduidae > Vidua > Vidua chalybeata. Next base: position 4,098,421 of record NC_071547.1, on the reverse strand, counting down.
AGTATTAAAAAAAAAAAAAAAAAAAAAAAAGAAAAGAAAAGGGAAAAAAAAAAAAGCAGGGTTGTGGTGAGAGCAAATATAGCAACGGGCTCTTCTGGAGTGCTACGAGTGACAAAACCCTGCCAGGGTGATGTCCTCACCACGGTGACATCCCCACAGCCTGGCATGTCCCCTGGGAATATGGAAAAGGGTTTGTTTGCCCCCCAGAGTCTCATCCTCCCCGCTGGGGAAGCATCTCCAGACACATTTCAGGCTGACACGAGCAGGGACTCCTCTCCCTTCCCTGGGGATGAGCAGCCAAGCGGCTCCTTGGCAGCGTCCTCCTCTTTGTCCTTGTGTTCCCATCCCTGTCCTGCCCCTATTCCCATTTGTGTCCCCATTCCAATCCCCACCCCATTCCTATCTCATCCCTCATTCTATCCCATCCCAGCCCCATTTCTCATCCTCTTTCCCATCCCATTCCCCATTCCCATCCCATTCCCCATCCCGGGACGTGGTGATTGCACTCCCTGACTGGGAGCCCTCCCTCACCACTCAATGCCCGAACTGGAACCAATTAACCCCTTAATCACCGAGTGGGGGCAAAGGGAGCTGGAGCAGCAGGTGCTGCTGGGGGACATTCCCCACATTCCCCCCGGAATTCTGTGACTCAGCCATGGATTTACTGCCCGTGCTCCATTATCCCCGATCAATAGAACAGTTATTACTTAATGGGCTAAAATTATCATTCTAAGGACCCAGATCTGCCTGTTCTGGCACTGCTAATTGGGGGGGGGGCTTAATGAAAATGTAAATCCAGGCCCATTAATCAAACAATTATTTGGGAACCACGAGACAGCCGGCGCTGAACCTAATTAAGAAATAAACAAAGTTAATCAGTGAGCAGAAAACATTTACTAATCAGAGAGGTACGTTGCAAGCAAGAAATACCAGGCAATCATTTATTAAACATTCCCAAACCTGCTCCACTCCTTAATAACCTGACATTCCAGCTTCCAGGAAGGCCCATCCTGGGTTTATTAAAGCATTTGTTCTGCTTTAAGGTCCGCTGGGTACTGCAGAACAGAAACTTATTACTCTGCCAGAAGAATAATTGCATCAATTTCGAATAATAGGGCCAGGGCCCCATTGGGGACAGGGGGTGGCACCTGATCCTGGGGCTGTTTGGGTTTAATTATTGGCATTTAGAGCTCGCCCAGCTCCGAAGTTCATTCTGATAAAAATAGAAGAATTGCAACGACACCTAAAGATGGAGCTGGTGACATTTCCTTTCCTGGAAAACCTGCTTGTCTGGATAAATGGGAATATTCACTCTGAACTTCCTCCTGCCCAGTGTCACTTCCCATCATCTCCAATATTTCCAAAAACAGGAAAAGCTTCAGGTCCCTGAGCTGCTTTGCAGTTTCCCCTTTGACCCTGCAGCAGGGCTGGGATGTGGTCCTGGGGTTTTATCCATAAATCCATGGCTAAGCAGGATTCCAGTGCTCCCATCCCATTCCTGCTCCTTTCCATCTCTGGGATGGAGAGGGGTGGGGCTGAAAGTCCCTGGAATTGGGGGGGCTGGGGGGAGACCCCAGCCTTGATACCCCTAAACCCCCAGTGCTCATCCCAATCCCTTTTCCTTGTCTTTTTCCAGAGCCACAATTAAGGCCATTTTCCCCCCAGCCAGGCGTAGCTGTTTATCCAAAACCTCCATCATTAGGTTAATGATTCTCAGCAAATTATTTTATTCACAGCCTGGCTCATCTCGAAAACTGAGCAGGAATGTTGGCAGCTCCATCAGGAGAGACGGACACCAGAACCACGGGATAGTCAGTCCATTGTCCCTCCTTGGACATCCCACAATGTGCAACCTTCCAGGTGCTGCTCAGGGCCCCATCCCAGCTCCATTGGTGCAGGAACAGATCCACCAAGGAGTGGAGATGGTTTTGGTCTCCATCCATCCATCCATCCATCCATCCATCCATCCATCCATCCATCCATCCATCCATCCACCCATCCCATGGGACACATGGAGGGCACAAAGCTGCAGCCCCCAGGCTCCTGCTTCCCAGTTTAGTGACAAACCCTCCTGCTCTCTGTAGGGATTTGTCTCCCGTTCCTGTACCACACAATGCTGGAAGCACTCCCTGGAAAAGCCACAGCCAAGAGGAATCCCCGGAGAGCAGGGGGATGCGAAGGGCAGGGACAGGAGGAAAGGGACAGGGATGCTGCAAGGACAGCCCCGGGTGTCTGGGCTCTGCTCCAGCCCTGGGGACACCTGGACATGGTGACAAGGACCTGGGGACAAGGTTTATTTGCTTAGCAGCCCCTGGCTCTCCTTGTCCTGAAGCCACCCCGTGTCCTCACTGGTGTCCCCAAGGCCGTGACACCACTCACATCCCAACGCCATGCCAGGAGTGCGTTTCCCGTGCCAGCGCTGCATCCCGGCCCATCCAGCCTGGCTCCAACGCGCAGCTTGGTCCTCCTGGGAAGGGGACACGGCCCGAGGGTCGGGATGGCATCGCCTGGAAGGGGGTAAGGATGAATTCCCGGCTTGCCGAGCCCAGCTCCGCAGCGCCGGCTCGTTGCCATTCCCCGGCGGGAGCGGCAGCGCTGCAGAGCCTGAATTATTCAGCTCCAGGAGGGACCATTCGCTGCTGGAGCAAGAGAGGGGAAGCTGCACCTGGAGCCGGCTCCTGGAGCAGCGCCCTCCCTGCATCCCGGGGCTGGCTCACATCCCGAGCATCCCAGCTGCTCCATGGATTGGGATTTGTCCCACGGATCTGCTCCTGCTGCTGCTGCCGTGAACTCAGCAGCGAGAGATCCACGGTGCTGGTCACACCTGCCCTGAGCAGTATCTGTGGAAAATATCTAAATTAAAAACTGGGGGGAAAAAAGAAGTCAATGAATTGCTGTGTTTCATTTCCATGCTGAGGCACAAAGCTGTCAATAAACAAGTGGGGGTGTTTAAAAGGCTCCTTTCCATAGTAAAGCTTAAAATCTCCTCCCAGTGCATCTGTGGCTCTTCCACAAATTCATCGGCATTTGAGGGTTAAGGAGGTGCAGATTTGGGTCAGCACATTCCCCATCAGGCAGGGAGCTGATTTTCCAGGAACTGAAGCAAGGGGATGAATTCCCACCCCATCATCCCCCAGCCGGGGAAAACAAAGTGTGAAGTGGAGGGAGGGACCTGCCCCAAGTGTCCGTGGCAGCCTAAAGAGGTGTCAGACCCCTTTCCAAAGGCAGGAATATCTGGGATGTAAATCCTCCCCTTCCCAGGGACAGACCAGCATTCCCTGGCCGTGGCTACCCCCAAGATCTTGGCTGCAGCTGGTTGGCACCAGGAAAGGAATTTTAAACTCCATCTCAGCGTAAATCCTCAAACCCTCGCCTGAACTAAATGTCAGCGCACCCCACCTCCCTCTGCCTTTCTCCCCAGCCCCTGCATGGGATGCTGACGAGGGTTTCAAGCTGATTAGGGGAAAAAAGACGTGGAAAACAACCCGGGATGGATGAATGTAGCGCTGCTCCGCCAGCAGCTGTCCCATGGATGGGTGGCCCTGTTGCCCCCACCTCCTCCTGTCACACCCTGCCCCGGGGACAGCAGCCAGCGGCCACTTCCATGAGCACAGGAGACCTTCCAGCACCTTCGGCCACGGCCGCAGGACCACGAGATTCCAGAGACTGGGAAAAGGTGGATGACCCACGCGGGTCCCTGCGTCACACCAGCAGGTTCCCAACCTGTGCATCAGCACCTCCCCCGCAGCCCCGGGATGATTTCCAGGGCACCGACGCCATCCCCGTGTCATTTTTCAAACAATTAAAGATAAAGAGGCCCGAGCGCAGCTCATATTTCAGTGTTAACGCTGCTGCCAAATATCATCACGTCAGCGCCGCTTGTAAAACAAAGGAGATCGATAAGATTCCCACTCCGGGAAAGCAGCTCCGGCTCGGGGTTATCCTGGTGCACCAGAGCCCGCCTGTGAGCCCTTCCCAGGGACCTGCTGGGCCTTATTTTCCCTTTCCCTGGGTTTTTAATTCAGCAGCTGCTTAACGGGCTTTGCTTCGTTCTTCTGCTTCCTTCGTGAATTGCAGAAAATTTGGGGTTGGAAGGGAATTAAAAATCCATCCCGTTCCACCCCCTGTTGTTTTCCACTGTCCCAGGTTGCTCCAAGTCCCATCCAACCTCACCTGGAGCCCTTCCAGGGATGGAAGGAGTCAATTTTTCAGGGATATAACCTACCTTGATTACACCTGGCAGAGCAGCTTTCCCTTAGGCAAGTTTTCATTCTCACTTTTCCGGCCGGTCTCCAAAGCCTTGTTTCCCTGAAAACTTTCCAGCTGCTCGATCACAGCCAATTTGCAAGGCCAAGAACATTTAAAACATCCTGAGAGCAGATGGGGATGAAAGGTGTGAGCTCCAGCAAGGTGAGAGCTCTTGGAAACTCATCCTTTGGGAGAGTTTCGGAGATAAGGCAGAGCCTGAATTCCCCCTCTGGAAGTGCCACCTGCCTTTACAAAGGAGCTGGAGTCACACGGAGCTGAATAACTTGGATTTTAAAAGGAAAATACTCTTTGTTAGAGGCTGAATAAAGCCCTGATTTGCCGAGGCTCTGGAGATCTTGGCTGTGGCACTCAGGGTTTCCATGACAGGGCTCTTATCAGGGAGATACCGATCAGCTCCTCGGCTCTGCCCAGCTGGCCCTTGATTAACGATGCTGACCCTCATCAGGGGACAAAGAGGAGTGACAGAGACACCCGAGAATTTCTCAGGCTCCTTCCCTCTCAAATTCGGCCCATCCTGTCTGCAAACACCCCCAAGGCTTCTCAGTGGCAATTCCCTTTGACCCGAACTAAATTAATTTTTTTTTTTTTTTGCTCCTTTTTGTCTGCCACAGCTTTTATTCCCCGGTTTGCCTCGATCAAGGCGAGCCTTTTTGTTCGGACAGCTTTTGAAAGGAGTTTGTCGGGATTTTTCCCAGCAAACCTGAGAAATCCGTTATCTCTGCAGCCCTAATGGACTCAGGGAGCTGCTCAGATCTCTGAAAGCAGAAAAATGCGGTTTTCCACCCTCATTCCAGCTGCTCCATCCAGCTTGGAAGGCAGGTGCTGGCACCCCACTGCCTGATCTTCCCAATCCGCCCGTGACCTTTGGTGGGGGGCTTGCATTCATTGCCCAGCGTTCCCAAAATGTCCCCAGAGGAGCCGTGTCCGTGTCCCCCACACTGAGGATGCGGCACCCGCTGCTCCCCAGCTCCCATCCCGCTCCTGCCAGGCCGGATTCCACTCCCAGCTGATCATAACCCCCCTGCATTCCAGGAAAACGCAGTTTTCCAGCTCTTGGTGCAGCAGCAGGATGGAAAAAGCTGGATCCACACGGCAGGGACTGGGGGAGGGAGTGATCCCCTTCCCACCCCCTGTGGGATGTGGGAATAACATCCCATCCAAACCCACCCTCTCCCAGTTTAAACCCATTCCCCGTGTCCTGGACAACGGGGAAATTTGAAATGCAGTCCCCAGGGAAGAGCTGAGATGAGCTCAGTGCCACAGCCAGGCTGGGATGGAGTGGTGTTGGCTGGAAAAGAGCAAAGCCACGGGATGATGGAAGGAGGGTGAAAAAGGTTGGATTTTTGTGCTCATTTCTAATGAAATGCCACTTTCCACGCTGGGCAGAGCGGGCAGGTGCACAAATTATCCCAGCTGAGCCTGGCATTGAGCCAGTTCCCATGTGCTGGAGATCCCATCCCATCCCATCCCATCCCATCCCATCCCATCCCATCCCAAACACCCCCACACAGGGTGCATTCCTCATTCCTGGGCTCTCTCCCAGTACAAACCAGTCACCATTATGCCCAGTTAATATTTAAGCTGGGCTTAATTAGTCTCCCTTTCCTTTTCCAATTCCTTTCCCATTAACCCGTGCTACTTTTCTTGGAGTGTGGGGTCTGTTGGAATCTGGGATTTATGGCGGCTGCAGACCACTCCTCACTCCAACTGCCCTAAGTTACACTCCCATTCTGCAGCCTGAAAAAAAAAAGAAAAAAAAGAAAGAAAACAAAAAAGCTGATATTTATTTTCTGGATTTTTCTTCTCCAAAAAAAATTGGGAAATTCACACAAGCACTAAAACACAGCTCCCTGCTTCACTGGCACGGGAGGAGCTGAGCGTCCCCGGAGGGTCTCCACTGGCCTCTCCCACTCAAGATCCAACATTCCCCTGTGGAAAAAACATCCCAAAACTCAGCTTTCCCCAGGAAAATCTTCATGGCCTCCCCAGATGCCAGCAAGACCTTTCACCACTGCAGTGGCCAGTAGCCCAGAGGAGGTGGTAGCCACACTCTGGGCATTGGGGTGGAAAGAGAACTGTTTATTTTAGGCTGAGGACTGATGAGATGAAAGCCATTGATCCCAGCTCGTAATTACATTGTTATCTCTGCCCTGGGAGATAAAGAGATTTCTCCCTGCTGGCTTCTGGAAAAGCTGGGCTCCGAAGCGGATAGAGGAGGGATTTATTTATTTGAGCTCCTCTATTTTTTAGGTGAAATGTTAAAGAGGAAAAGCTTGGTTTATTTATTTTATTTTTTTTTTCCCCCAGGAGATGGGAAGCCAGAGAAGGTTTCTCTCCTGCTCAGTGCCCTCCTGGTGCCCCAGGATCAGGCAGGAGATGAGGAGAGCTCCATAACACGGAATTTTTAATGAATTATCCCACAGGAGGTAATCAGAAAACAGCACTGCAGGGCATGGGTTGGGTCACTGGGTGCTGCTGTGACCTCCTGGAGCCACAGGAGCCTTGGAGAGGAACCACTTGGCCTGGGTTTCACAGGAGTGGAACAAGAGCCCGAGACTTTGCCAACGCCTCCATCCCATGGCTTTTCTCCAGGGATGCTCCTGGCCCCTCTCCCAGATCAGCCAAGGACCTGCCTCAGGTCCTGGCAGCTGCTAAAGCTGCTGCTGCCATCCCCATTTCCCAGCCCCTTGGATGAAGAACAAACTGGAATTGATTTCCCAACCACTGTAAATTCCTGCTCCTCACTGGCCTGGCCAGAACCAGGATGAGAATCCAAATTTTGATTGCTCCAAAGGTCCAAATCCAATTAGCACACGAGGAAAGTGGCTGGGAGAGCAGAATGGTTCAGATGTGCTGAGGTGGGATTAAAACTGGGAAGCCACTTACAGAAGCAGGAGATTGAAAGGATGGTCCTGAACTGCCCAAATTGCAATCCAAGGACTTTCCTTCTGGGGTGGCTGGGAAGAAAATGGGAGGAGAAATAGGAATTAGAAGGAATAAAGGTTCCTCTCTTATTCCCATGGATTTGAGCAGAATCCCTCTTTGGAATCATTTTCCATGTAGGAATTCACAACAACCATGGCTGGTGCTGCCTCAGCCACAAGCACCACAGCACGTTCATGCCAGAGAATCCTCATCCCAGTCTTCCTCTGGAACTGGATGCTCTCTCTGCTGGGACCTCTTGGATTGGATTTCTTGGCTGGGACTGGAATTCCTCCACTGGGATTTCTCTGCTGGCCACTTGCCGGGCAGGAAATGGAAAAGAGGAGGAAAAATCAATGAGAAGAACCCAACGGTGGAAAACAAAAACACCAAAAAGAAGCTAAAGCTCAGTTTTAAGGCTGCTGGACTTCCCTGGGAGCTTTTTACCCAGAGGACAAAGCCTCAGCTCTTCCCTGCCGCTGAAGGTTTGAGCGTTAGGAGCGGCAGGAGCAGGGTGCGGTTGCCCCAAAAATTCCCAAATTCCTGGGAATATCGGGATATCCTTCCGGCACCTCCTTCCCGCTCCATGCCTGGAGCTCCAGTGACATCTGCTGCTGTCTCTGGGCATCGCCACCGGCCCGGCCACCCCCGGTCCCCGCCGGGGCGCACGGAGGGGCAGCGTCACCACCCTGGGCTCCCACCAGCCCTGCCCTGGGAATTGAGCCTAAAAACGCCCCAATAAAAGGAAAATAAAGACAAGGAAATAAAAGGAAATCGTTTCTCGGGTGGAGCTGCCACCACCCGAGGGAGCGGCTCCTGCTCCCCAAACTGGAGGTGAGGGGAAAAAAATTCTCCCACCAGCATTCCTGCTTTTCCTCAGGGCTTTCACTCCCAGGCACCAAGCGAGGGGAGCCCGTGGGAGATTTAAACCTGCACGATTTTACCCAGGATATTCCCAAACCCAGGAATTCCTGTTACCCCGAGCCAGGATCTCTCTCCCAGCCTCCCCAAACTTCTCAACATCTCCAGCCCAACTCCATTCCAGCAGCCCCACCCCACCAGGAACTCCCAGAACCAGGCCCTCCGCCCACCCCGTGAGGTTCCTGATCCCACAGGGAATGAAAGAAGCCAAAAATTTGCATTTTTTTTGTTCTTTTCCAATAGTCTCACTTTATTAGATACCACATCAAGAGAGGATGTTGTGCTGCATGCAGCGGAAGACTGGAGGATTTCTAATTCCTGTGTAACATTTTCTTTTTCTCTTAACCTTTGTAAACTGATATTTGGCTGTAAAATCACTGCATGCGAGTCTGAATGCAAACAGCAGTAGAAGAGGCTTTTCATTTCCCTTTTTTTTTTTTTCTTTTTTGTTTGTTTTTCACCATTCCCAATCCATAGGTGCATGCTTTATTTACAACAAAAACAAGTCATTCAGGGCAGGAATTACCATCAGAAAAACTGAGAAGAGGGAGGGGGCAGAGACCAGGGCTGTGGTTTTGCACGATACTGAGGAGACTGGCAAGTTGCACTTGATTTTTGGAGGTGCAAAGAGATGGTCTGAATATCCTTTTCCCAAAGAAAGCAGGCTGAACAGGGAATGGGAATACAGGATGGGATAAGGGTAACCTTAGGTGAGTTGTTCTGCACATACAGAGGAGGCTGGGCTGCTGCAGGACTGGGAGAAATTAAGGAATTGCTTAAATAATGATTTTTAAAGGCTTTTTTACCCTCAGCCACACATTTCCCCAGCACAGCTCCGTGCCCAGGTGCTGCTCTGGGTATGGCCAGGAATGTTTGGGCCAGGTCCATCCCTCTGGAAAGGGTGGTGGCAACTTGGAGTCATTAAGGTTGAAAAAAGGAGAGTCCAACCATTGATCCTGGATCCCACCATCCCACAGCTCAGCTGGGCCTGCAGCAGGGAGGCTTCAGCACGGGATGCAGAGGGAAACAGTCCAAAAGAACGGGATTGTTTCAGTCTGGTCCTGGCCAGAGTGGCTCAGGGATGCCACCCTGACTGGCACAGAGGCAAGAATTCCATGAAAAAGGGGAAGATTTCCAGGTGTTCTCTTCCATTCCACCCCAAGCCAAGCCACAAGCACCATCACACCACCTGGGGTGATGGAAGAGGATTCCCAGCCCTGGCTGGACCCTCTGGGGTGGGGTGGGTTGGCTTTTCCCACCTGGAGATGCAGCCTGTGTCAGGCTGGGCCAGCTCAGCACAGAGGGGTTTGTGTCACCCAGGGCTGGGGACACTCAGGGCACATCAGCAAGTTCTGCTGGGGTCAGGGGAAATAAAGAAAATATCTGGAAAACAGAACTCATCCAACTCAAAGAGAGGGCAGCTGCAGCAGAGGGTGCAGGGGACTCGGGGGGAGGTTTCACACCTCATGCTCAGTGTGACAAAAAATTCCATTTATTCCATAGTGCTCAGTGTGCTCCTATCCACGAGGCCTGGGGTTTTCCAGAGCCAGGGAATGGCTCCAGAGCCAGGGAATGGCTCCACTGCCCAGCAGCAGCACCTACAGAGAGTCTGTGCTCTCCTGCTCTCCAGACCGAATCCAACAGCTCCAGGCCATCCTTAAAGTGCAGGCTGAGGGTTCTTGTGCAGAAAACTGGGGAAAAAAAACAAAAGAAAAGCAAACCAAAACAACCCAAGTTTGGAAGTTCTCGGACTGTTCCAGCCAATTCCAGGAGTTGTGGTGGTTTAAAGCAACAATCCTTGCACACATCAGGGGGCTGGGGGAAGTAGCAGCTCCCTCAGCTTCCCTCCTGAGGAACAGTAAATCCTTGGAAGCAGGAGGGGTCTGAGGGGAGCCAGGACTGCCTTCAGGGCTCGGCCAGTCACTACTACACAGCTCAGAGGTGAAGAGGAGGTAGTCACAACCCTAAAACACAGCTGGGCTCCTACAGCAGCGGAGCCCCCGAATTCCTCGGGCGAAGGAACCGCCGGCGGCGGCCGGAAACGACAGGAACCAAACCAAAGCTGCTCCCCTGCGAGCACAGAGCTCCCTAAACCCTCCTTGCCGCTGTTGCTGTGTTGGTGGTGGATCTTCTCAGCAAAGGATGTGCCACAACATTGCTCAGGTGGGCCAAACCAGAGGTGAAGCTCAAGCAGGACTCGCAGGATGACACCGGTGACACCGGATTTGGCCTAACCACGACGACACGGACACCAGGCGACGGTGACACCCACACCAAAAGCCAAGGAGCTTTTTCGTTATTGCAACTGAGGTATTGAGATCACACAAGCAGGACAGGCTGATGCTCCCAAGCCCAGCACTCCCATCTCCCCGGGGGGAGACGCCGGAGCCGCGAGGAGCGGAGGCTGGAGGGACACAGAGCGTCAGAAACGCGACGGGAACGCTGCCACGGGGACCGGGGACAGAGAGGGCAGGGGGAACAGTCAGGAGGGAACTATTGCTTGCCAAAATTACACACCAGGGGAACTCGACGGCCTCCCTCCCCCAGCTGAAAATAAATAAAGGAGAATAGAAAAGATCTGGGGGAGTTTCCAGCGGAGGGGAGGATGGAGGGGGCTTGGAGGAGGGGGAGGACCCTGGGATCGGAGGCTGTAGCAAGGCGTGGCTGCGCTGGAAGACGACGGGACATCAGGGACATCAGGGACATCAGGGACCTACAGGGGCGTGGCAGAGGGCGGGGAGGGCCGGGCAGAGGCTCCCTTTAATCACTGGCGACGTGGTTCTCGTTCTGCAGGGTGTGCCAGCGCTCGATCTTCTTGTCCTTGTTCTTCAAACACTCGTACCAGTGTTTCAAGCGCTCGCCCTTGGCCGTGATTCCCAGCTGGCAACCGCCTGGGAAAAGGGGAGAAGAGCAGGCTTTGTATCCAGAGGTGGTGCTGATGTTCCAGGAAATCCTGCCGTGGGCACACACCTCACACCCTGCAACGCTTTTTCCACCTCCTGGATCAAAAGGGCTAATTGGAAACGCCTGGAGACGCTTTTCCTGCCCAGAAGACCTCCCAGGATGCTGGAGGTGGGGCAGTGCAGGGGCTGCACCCACCAGATTCCATCATCCCACCTGGCAGGTGACCCGGGCCCCCCTCCCATCCAGCAAACCCCACAGCAGACACCAAACCCCTGCCCCAGAGGGCAGAGCCTTCCAGCCCATCGCTCACCGATGTAGTCGTTGGATTTTCCGATGTCGTAATCCCAGACGGAAATGTCCAGGGATTTCTTGGCCAGGTCGCTGTGTTTGATGTCGTAGAAGAACTCCTGCAGAAATGGGAGCACCCACGTCACACCCCAAAGGAAAACACACCCTAAAAGCTGCAGTTAAGGGGTTGGACTTGATCTCTGCTCAGCTGGGATTCAAAATCCAAGGAGAGGATGGTTAAAATGTCATTATTGGAGGAAAAATGCTCCTTCCTTGTGGCATCTCTGTTCCAGGAGCTGAGCTCACCCCTTGCACCTACGTGAGCCCTTTCCAGGTGTCCCACCAAAGCAGCACCAGTGGAGAATTTCCAAATTCCACCCCCAGCAATGCTCATCCCACCCACATCCCCAGCTGGGATGCAGGGAGCTTTCAGGGTGTGTGGTGCTGCCATGGCAAAGTCATTCCCAAAATATTCCTGGGCACAGGAGTGGGAAAGGAGCTTGAGCAAAGAGCCAGACCTTGGGGCGTTTGTCTTCCACCTCCTCCACTCAGCACAGCATTCAGTGAATTGATTTAATAATATAAAAAATATCCATCCATACCTCGTTAAACTCAGGATTCAACGTTTTCTTCTTAATCTGTGTCTTGTGCTTGGCCTTTTTTCCCATGTCAGGTTTCAGCCAACTGGGGGCAACAGAAAACAGCTCAAAATTCAAGTACAAGAACAGTGGGAGTTTATAAGCTTAAAAAGTGAGTTTCTGGGCTGGAAGAGATTTATTTAGGGCCACTCTCCCTTCCCAACTTCCAGAGGATGTGGGAAAAGTGTGGGGCTGGGGCTGTGCAGCCCGGCTGCAGATCCAGAACTCATTTTAGGGCTGGGATTAATTAGATCTCTGTTAGAAGCTGATTTAAAAACGTAAAGCCACCATCTTCTGTTTGTGGAAATGGAGAATACAACAAATAAAGAGAGACTGGGAGGGGAAACTGCCCAGTTCCACTGAGCTACAAAAAGCTGAGCAGAATATGTTCAACATGAGAATTACTGGATGAGTTTTAGGGAGAACAGAGTTTTTTTCTAAAAGCGAAAAAAAAAAAACCAGGAGCAAAACCCCCACCAGGAATGGCTGCAGGGACCTCTCCGTGGTGCAGCGGACGAGGCTGGAATAAAAACCTTATTCCCCACATTCCCAGGAGCCACGTGGGTTTATGGGACAGCAAGCAGGACACGGAGGGACATGGAGCCACCTCTGTCCTGCAGCCAGGGCAGGTCAGAGGTGGAGAGAAGGACCCCTCTCCTCCAGCTTCCACTGTCCCTGAACTCCCACCACGCCCTTGATGAGTCCCGGGTGGGAATCCCACTCCTATGGATCCCAGGGAAGTCGGTCACCAGCCCCAAGCCCACCCCCACATCCCCCACGTGTCCTCTGCTTGCAGACATAACGTGATCAGTCAAAGCTTGGGCTCCTGAAATCTCTTCCAGCCTTTAACAACTCTGGGATTCTCCATGGGCTAACCACGGGGTCTGGGCACTTGGGAGAACCACAGACCCAAGGGCTGCCTCGACACCCCTGAGCTCCACGCACAAGGGGGACACCAGCACCGCTGCTGGACAGCTCCTGCTGCGCCAGGGCTCCAGAGGAGGGACAGCAGGTGGCTCCATGACCACGTGCTCCAGCCCGGAGCCATTCCCGGCTCACTCACAGCTTGACGAAGGGATCCGAGTATCCGTTGGCGTCCATGGCCGCCAGGTGCACGCAGCGCACGATGCCCACGATGAGCCCACCCTGCTGGGTGCTGTACATGAGGGACACCAGGATCTTCCCGCGCTCCTCCACGTCCCCACCGCGATCCACCTGCGGGAGGAGCCGCCATGGGAAAACTCGTCTCGGAGGGATGAGATGGATATCAGGGGATGTGGGATCTCCGGGATGCGGGGGGATGACGGGGTTGTACACAAGGGATGGTGGAAAGGACATGGGTGGAGCTTGTCCTGCTCCAAGGACTCACCTCCTCTTCGTACAGAGCCATCCCACGGGATGCGCCGGTTGTCCCGGCGCGCTTCGTCTGGGGTGGGAAAGGGACAAGGAGACTGCCATGAGTGACCGGGAGAGGCACATCCCACAGCAAAAAAAAAAAAAAAAAAAAAAAAAAAAAAAAAAAAAACTGGGAATGCATGCAGCCCAGCTCCTGCACTGGAAGGGCCTCAGCAATGTCCATCTGCTCCACCAACCCCCGTCCCAGCGGAATCAACAGGTGACAGAGCCACCTGTCCCCTCCTCCACGGTGACATCCATCTGCAGGGGCTGCCAAAGCCAACAGGAGCAGGCCCTGGAGTCACTTCCCATGGATTGCCACCAGGCTCTCATCTCCTGGCCTCGGGATGTCACATCAGCCCAGATGGGAATGCAACTCCTAAAGGTGCCGGGGAACTCGGGCGCCTCCAGCCCATCCCTGCATCCCTCAGGTGCCATTTCCAAGGAAATGGCAGGAATTTTCAGGAAATGGCAGGAATTTCCAAGGAAATGGCAGGAATGGAAGGAATTTTCACAGACACTCACTGGTATTACTCTCTCCAGGCAGATGTTGAAGTTCTTTTTCTGGTTGGCTTTGAGTTTTTTCAAGGCAACTCTGGTTTCTCCGATGAACTCGTTGTGGCCGAATTTGTCCTCGTCACACACGGAGATCCTGGAGGGAAGAGGGAAAGGAGAACCTAACCAGGCTGGAGCAGTGCCCAACTCCAGAGTCAAACCCATCCCTGCAGGGGCACTGCTAGGGGGAGGGAAAAGCAAAGCAAATCCCCCCCAAACCCACCCTGGGTCTGGATTTCCTCTGACCAAAAGCCATCAACCCCCAAATTTCTGGATTGCCAAAAAAAAAGGAAAAAAAAAAAAAATCAACGTTTTTAATATTTGCTTTGTGATGGGGCAAGAAATGAAGAGGTGGAAGTTTTCTGAGGGAGGAAAGAGCCATAAATTTCAAGAGATATTTATATGGATTTTTTTTTTTCTGGGCTACTGTCAAATCAGCAGAGATGCACGTCTCTTTGATGATAAAAATCATAGTATAATCAATAATTCACTATTAAATTACAAGGTCAAAATGCCAGTTTTCCTTTCTTCAAAGAACCACCCAAATGAACAAAATCATGTTGATTTTAACCCAAAACTGCATCTCCCACTGCCCCAAACCCACCCCCTGCACTCCTGGTGGTGGTGCTGTGAGTGGGGACTGTGACATTCACATTCTCTGGACAGAGAGACATAATTCTCTCTCAGGATTTCTTAGAGAAGCACAGAGAGCAGAAGAGAAAACAATCTTTATCTCCACTCCTTTGTTTTCCCCATGTGGAATGTGGTATGGAGGTTATTTACCTGAAGTGATTACTTAATTAAATTCTAGTGAAAGTTATTTGATAACCAAAATCAAATCCAGCTATATCTCAGACTCTCAACAGAGCGTCACGAATTTATTAATTAGTTAAATAAGTAAAATTAAAATGAAATATATAAAATAACATATCTTTAAATAATATATTAATATAATATAGCACCGTTTTAACAAAACTACTCTTCAACTTTCTGATATAAAATCAGACGTGGCCATTTCTTCCCGCATCGGGGTTCGCCGCATTTTTACCGTATGAGGACACCCAGAGCCCCACCCCGTGGGAGCCCCGGGCTCCTGCTGGGCTTGCCTGAGGGTTTTCCTCTGCATGTCCTCGTCGGTGATGCCGTGGTACACCAGGGTCTCGTTCCACACCGGGTTCCGGGTGTTGCGCAGCGTCTTCGTCCTCAGCTTGTTCGACTGCAATAAACACCGGGGAATTGCACCCCGGGATTCCTCCCTGCCCAAATCCCAGCTCCTGCCAGGGATGCCCCGTCACATCTGGCACAGCTGGGTGATGGTGAGCTCCCAGGGAGCATCGCGGTGGGATTTTGCACAAGCACCGGGGACTTGGTGACACGTGGTGGTTGGGAGAGCCTGGATTTTGTCACTCCCTGGGGTTTATTCCCTCAAGGAGAGGGGAAAAGGTGCCCAGGGCAGGATGTGGGGGCTCAGGTCACAGCTCTCAGGGTCTAAAGGAGGAGCCGTCACTTGCCTGCGTGTCTTTCGCAACCACACGTTCAAAATTTAAAAACAAAATTGAAATTACTATCAGCAAATGAGAGCAACAGGAATCAAAGTGATTCCCAACATCACACCTGGATTTCCTCTGAACAATACCAATACCCCCCTGCATAAAACAAAGCCATAAAATCAATCCAATTATTTTATTATCAGTTTTCCCCCGGTTTTACTCCTGGTTCCTCTTTGCTGCACCCTCTAAGGAAAGAGCCAGCACTGCAGGTTGTCATTCCTTCCTCAAGATTTGCCCACCCAGATCAGCCCAGCTGGGCTGGGGAGGGAGATTTCCAGGAATTTCCATGATGGAGCCAGAGTTTCCCCCAAGGCTCTCTCCCCACAGCTCCAACAAGAACGTGCTGCAGCTTCCAAGCAAATGGATAATTCCAACCCTGGGCATAATTAGATTTTTGGGCAGATGTTTTGTGATGCATTAACAGCAATGTCTCCTCTGGAGCTTCCCTCCACCCCTGAGCAGATTCCTGCCTGCAGGATGAGCTGTTCCTCGGATCTGGGAGAGCATCTGGGAGCATCCTCCCTGTTCAAAAATACCCCCAGGGAAAAACAGCAGCGAGCAGACAAAACCAACAGAGAAAATCTGATCTGAGGGAGGGACCTGAGGGGGATTTGAGAAACCTCTGCTCCATCCCCAGCACCAAACCTGGCAAAGCCTCACCTTGCTGGCTCCGGGCAGGAGGTGCAGCTTCACATAGGGATCAGCCAGGCCATTGGAATCCATTGGTTTTAAGCCCTAAAAAAAAGGATAAAGGAAACACAGGACGTGAATCCTCCTTCAGCAAAGCCAAGGAAGAGAAAAATCTGCCCACGAAAAGCTCAAAGAGAAAATGTGTTCAGTGACCCAAGAGCCTGTGCCCCGAGCGGCTGTGGGTGCCAGGATGTGCTGAAACATCTGACCCATCCCTGGAAAAATCAGAATTGTAGAATCACAGGATGGTGTGGGTTGGAAGAGACCTCAAATATCATCAAGTTTCATCCCCTGCCACGAGCAGGGACAACTTCCACCATCCCAGGCTAATCCAAACCCTGTCCAACCTGGCCTTGGACACTTCCAGGGACGGGGCAGCCAGAGTTTCTCTGGGAGGACTGTTCCAGGCCATCACCACTCCCACGGATCTCTTGGATCCACACAAGGAAAAGCCCCCCAACCCTCCCCAGCCAGGAGCAGCTGTGCCTGGAGCCTCCCAAGGGAGCAGCCTCTGCCAGCAGCCACATGGCTTCCATTGTACCAAAAACTGGGATCCAGATGGATTTAAATCAGGGAAAAGGGGGGGAAAGAGGAGCTCTTGCCTTGGCCTTGATGAGGGTGCAGTGCAGGGAGCTGTTGTCCTGGTCGTAGAGCAGGCTGAACTCCAGAGCTCCCAGCGTGGCTGACAGCGAGGGAGGAGGAGGAAACAACCTCGTTAAAACCCCAGCCAATAACTGCATTTAATCATCCCCGATTAGTAATAATTAGAAAGATTTGCGGGTCAAATGTAAAAGCTGTTTAATGCAGTGACACTGTGCTGGCAGCGGCCAAACCGCCACAAATCCAGGCGGGTTCGGGAGCTCTGCACAGCTTTGCAGGGCAGGGACTGCCCAGGGAGAGCAGCTCTGGGGCTGGCTCCAATACTCCCCAGGCAAAGGAGAACCTTCCCACAGCAATTCCACCCCGGACCACCCTGAGGAGATGCTCCAGCTCGGACAGCAGCTCCTCCCAAGGCTGGGGCTCAGCACCCGGCTCCTGTCTCGGCTTTCTGCAAACCAGCTCAGGCTCGTGCTCCTTCATCCCAGTGATGAAGAGCAGGCACAGAGGGCATCAGCTGCTCCAATCCAAGCACCTGCTCCCGACCCCGAGCAGCTCTTCCCACCCAGGATGTTCTACCACAGATCCTCCCCCCAAATCCCCACCCCAGCTCCAAACCCCGCAGGGAAGCATCGTTCCCCAAGGACCTTCCCTGCTGGACACCCACCGCCTTCCAGTGCGAGTCACGCCCACCCAGCAACCTCCTCCAAATCCCGCATTTCCCAAAGCAACTCCCTCCCTGGGTACGTACTGCCTTCATCCGAGTCGTAGCTGTTGGCGTCCTCCTCCTCTTCCTCGCGGGGCTGCTGCCGCTGCGGGGCCGCGGCTGCGGGCGGGGGCTGCGTGGCAGCAGGGGGCTGCCAGGCTGGCCTGTCCTCCCTGCCGCCAAAGCCCCCTCCCCGCTCCTCCCTGGCGGCGCCGCGGGCCGGCTCCGGGGGGCTCGCTGCGGGAGGGACCCCGTTAGCCCCCGGCCCGCTCTGCCCCCCAGCCCCCCCCGCAGCCAGCCCGGGGTTACCTTGTCTCTCCGGGAAGCGGGCGGGACCCCCGGGACCGGGCCTTGCCGCTGCGGCCGCCGGCGCTGGGGACAGAGGTGGCATCACCGGGCGTCCCCCGGTGCCCTCTCCCACCGCGCCCCTGCCCGTGGGGCGTCCCCAGGGACCGCACGCCTCGGCCGCGCTCCCATCGCGTCCTACCTGCGGGTGCCGCTGCCGGCGCAGATCCAGCGGCGGATGCGGCAGCGGGACCGGCCGTGGCTGGCGGGGGTGGCCGCTGGCCTTGCACGGAGTTGGTTCTCTTCACGCCTGCAAGGACAGGGGACGATCAGCAGAGACCACCCGCAGACGGCTCCCGGCTTTGTGTCCCCCCCCCCCCCCCCATGTGAACTTGCGGGGATGCAGGAGCAGCACCGCTCTCACCGGGGCTCCTGCTGACCCCGCTCTCCGCAGCGTAGTCCCGGCTGTCGCTGTCCCCACCGGTGTCCTCGCTGCCGCACGGACCCGGCCGGCCCTCGGCCGCTTTGCGGCTTCCCCGGGCGGCCGCTGTGGCGTCGGTGCCTGCAGGGAGAGGGAGAAAGGAGCAGTGAGGCTGGAAAAGCGAGCTGCCGTCCCTGGGCGCTGCCCGGCCTGGGTGCCAGCAGCAGGGGGACAATGGGTACGGCCGCTGCCAGCAGCACCTCCCGAGCTGCGGGCACTGCGGCGGGAGGGCTCTGCACCATCAAACCTGCACACAGTGCTCAGGAAATCCCCAAGGACACGAGAGTCCCACGGGAAAACAAGGCCCGAGGTATCCATCACCGGGTCCTCAGCACCCTGATGGGACCACAGCTCCACATTCCTCGGATTGGGGCGGGGTGGGGATCCTATTTTCCTTCTGATCATCTCCCATTTATTAAGGAGACAGCCGTGGCAGCTGCCTCTGCCTCTCCCTTCCATCACCCAGCGTCCCAGCAGATAAATCCCAGCCCGGCGCTCCGGGGTGATGAATTGCGACCCCACGGACGTGACGGAAAAGGTCTCGGCGCTCACCTGGCTGCTGCTGGAGACGCCAGGGATAAATCTTTGCCGTGACATAAATGGGCTGTTTCTCCTTGGCTGGGCTCTCAGGGTCACCGGGCGCGAGGACAAAGCGGAACGCAACAGATTGTGGGGGGAGAAAGGAGGAGGGAGAGAGGGAAAAACACCGGGAATGCTGAAGAGCAGGGAGGTGGGGGGAAATGAGCATCCAGGAGCAGGAGCCCCGTGGTGCAGAGAGAGCCGTGCAATAAATAATTTTCCAAGGGAGCTGTAGGAAAATCATGGGCACGGCAGGAGCATGCTGAGCACCGGGAGGGACGTGCGGAGCTGGCAAAGCCTTCCCGACTCCAGGAGCCGTCGGATTAATAAAAGCTGCCCGTGGGGCTGGGAGGTTTAACGGCACCGGCTGGGGGCGTGATTAAATCGCCTTGATGAAGTGCTTTCCCCAACTGCTGCTGCACGGGAAGAGGGAGATCATCAACTGGGGACATCAAAACCTGGGCTAGAGGGGACCATTCCAGGCAGGAACTGTCCCCTCAGCTCCTCTTTGCTTCTTTCACGGAGCCAAGGAAGAGGGGGGTTTGCAGCCACTGCACTGCTCCCAACTTAATGATCACCCAAATGAGAAGCAGACGGTGTTGGAGGGGGGATCAGAGATCCTCATCCCCTTGGCATCCCATGTGGAAGTGTGAAAATGGGGGCTGTTACTCAAAATGAACTTCCCAGGGAGACCTCCTCACTCTCCACGTCTCCCTGGCAGGAGCCACGTGGGGGTCGGGCTCTTCTCCCAGGTAAGAAGCAACAGGATAAGAGGAAAGGGCCTCAAGTTATGCCTGGGGAGGTTTAGGTTGGGTATTAGGGAAAATTTCTTCACTGGAAGGATTGTCCAACCCTGACACAGCTGCCCAGGAGTCCCCATCCCTGTGGGAGGATTTAACAGCAGTGTGGATGTGGCCCTTGGGGACAGGGGTCAGTGGTGGCCTTGGCAGTGCTGGAGGAACGGCTGAACTCGATGGGCTTTGAGGGCTTTTCCAAACTGGATGATTCCACCACTGGAAGTGCTGGAGGGTGCAAGGAACAAGCCACTTCCACATCCTCGCCCTGCTCTGCCTCCCGTGCACAGCGCAAGGCTGGGCTGCTCCATCCCCCACAGACAGGCACAAGCTGCCACAAACCTCCTAAACTTTCCCCGGGAGGTTTTCCAAGGACTGCCGTTAAATAACCAGAAAAAAAAAAAAAAAAAAGCCACCTGCCCCTCCCAGCAGATCCCACCACCCACGGAGGCGGCTCCGGAACGGCAGCGGCTCAGCCCCGGCGTGTGCGGGAGGTGGGGAAGCCCTGGAATAACCCGGGCCCCCCGCAGGGTGGGCGGCGGCAGCAGCAAGGAGAAATCCTGCTGCAGCATCCCGGGGAAAACCGGGCGGGAAAACAGCTTGGGAAGAGAAGGACGCAGGGACGGGGCTCGGCACAGGCAGGGGACAAAGGCCGGTGCTTACCCTCGGTGTCCTCGGCATCCGCCTGGCCTTGGGGGCACAAACAGAGCGAGAGGGGGTGAAGCTGCGGCACACGCACCCCCAGCACCATCCCGGGACGCGCTGCCACTGTTTCCCCGGATTTCCCCATTTTATCCCTATTTTATCCCTATTTTTTCAAGGCTTTCCCATCACCACATCCCTACCCAGGCCCTGATCCCCACCAGGGGCTGCTCCGTTCCAGCATGTCCTGCAGCCCCATCCATCCCCACCTGGAACTCCTGGATAAAAGATCTCCAGGCTCCACCGCTACCCCCTTTAGGGCACAGGCAGCAGCCACACGACTGCTCTGGATGTTTTTCCCCCAGAGTTTTCCCTTGCCGAGGATGGGAAGGAGCCCCAGAGCCTCGCTGGCAGTGCTGGGGGGGCAGCACCCGCTGTCACCTACCTCGGGTGGGTGCCCGGGAGGGGAGTTTGGGGTCCGGGGCGGGTGGCTCGGCCGGGCGGGGCTCGCTCGGGGTTTGGGGTCCCTTCTTGCTGACGGGCATCGGCTGCGGCAGCATCTGCTTGGGCAAGCCCTTGAAGAACCAGGCGCCGGAGCGTTTCCACACCTGCGGGAGCAGGGTCGGGCCTCTCAGAGCTTCATCCCGCCCGTGCCACCGCGGCGCGACCCCACATCCACACCCTGCAGCCCAGGCCGCTAATTAATGAACCAATTAACTCCCCGGCTCATGCTGCAGCAGCCAATCTCTGCCCACAGCCAGCCCCTTGGACCCCCCAAACCTCTGTTTTCATGAAACAAAACGTCATTTGGTGTAAAAAACAAAACCGTCCTGTAAGAACCACGCTCGAACAGCCGCTGGGCAAGGCTGGGTGGCGCTGGAGGCCCCTGCGAGGTTGAGTCGGTCCCGTCTGGGAGGTGTGGGGTGGGGACAGCGGGGACAGCGGGGACAGCGGGGACAGGGGCCACACGCACCTCCCGCTGCTCGCTGCAGATCTTGCAGAGCCAGATGGCCTGGGGCCGGTTGTTGGTGGTCTGCACCCCGCACTTGGTGCACACGTTCTGCGGGCAAAACAAAGATCTGCGTGACACCGGTGCCACCAAGATGTCCCCAACGCCAGCAACGAGAGATTTGCCTGCACGGCCACCCGCGACTCCGCGGGTGCCGGGCTATGGGAACGGGCACCCAAAATCCGCGGTGCCCCCGGGGCTGGGGGGCGGTTCTGGGGCTCGGGGGAGGGGTCTCACCTTCTTGCAGTCCTCGCAGACGACACAGGCGGAGCCCCTTGTCCCCAGCTGCTCCCCGCAGAGGATGCAGCGGTTGACGCCGTCCCCCAGCACGCTGCGGCGCATGTCCTCCAGCCGGGTCATCAGGCGCCTGGCGAGAGGGCACAGGGATGTCAGGGAATGCCAGGGATGCTGGGAATGCCAGGAAAAGGGCAGGGTACGGGGCGCAGGCCCCGCTCCCCGGGCTTGGCCGCTGCCTTTGGTCCGGCTGTTCCTTTTCCAGGCGTCGCTCCCCACGGAGCCTCTCCCTTTCCAGCTACGGGACAAAAGCACATCCCAGCGGGAAATGAGGTTCCAACAGGTTTATATGGCACAATATCGACTTCCAGGGATGCTGTCAGAGAGGTGACACCGGCCCCAGCTCCACGGACATGGAAAATCCATCCAAGGCAGCAGCTTTGCATGGAGCAACTTGTCCCTAAAAGGAAACCTTTCCACCCAGTCCCAGCAGCTGCCCACGAAGAGCTGAAGGAGGAGATCCTGGAAGGCCCCTAATGAGGACTGAATTAATTAATTAATTAATTTTCTCATTGTTTGAGGAAAAATGTTTTATATTTTTGATGGAAATTCTTGCAGTGAAGTGAAAGCCCACTGGAGATCAGGCTGTGAAAACACACCTGGTTCCTGCAAAGGTTAAAAAAAACCCAAAGAACAGAACCAGGAAGTTTTGGAAAGGCAGCATTGGCCGAAGGAGTTTGGAAGGCAGGAAGGAGCTGCCTGCCGAGCAGCCGGGAGCTGGCGTCGGCGTCGTGCGCTCAGCTAACCCAGAATCCTGGCCCTAAAAATAGCACGGCGAGGGGAAAAAAGCTGCATTATTTATGTCATTCAGCGAGGAAGGAACGAAGAAAGGGAGGAGGAGACCCAAGCCCACCGGAGAGAGCAGCCCCCCGTGGCAGCCTGACCCAAATCTGACGGAGCCGCGGCGGAAAGAAACCAGCGGGTGTTGAAAAGCCGTTTTCCTGCGAGAGGTGACAGCTTCAGATTTGTGGTGACTCGGCTGCCAGTGCCTCTGAAATGCTCATGGACCATCCACAGGTTCCCCTGCACACAAAATGCCTCTGGGGTTGGAGGGCCGGAATTCCATGGGCTCTGTGGGGAAAAGTCGAATAAAGGAACAGCAGCATGAGGAAGGGAAATTGTATGAGCGTGGAATGGTTTTGGTTTGGAGGAGCCTTAAAATCATCCAGTTCCACCCCTGCCATGGGCAGGGCCACCTCCCACTACATCAGGCTGTTCCAGCCTGGCCTTGGACACTTCCAGGGATGGGCAACCTGTGCCAGGGCCTCACCACCCTCCCAGGGAGGAATTTCTCCCCAAAATGAAGCATTTTAGGACGTGCTGGTGATCACAGCCCAAAAAGGCCTCACTGCAGCCAACAGGGGCATCTCAAAGCCACCAAGCCCAGCCACGCTCAGGGATGTGGATCCATAATCCCACAAATTATCCAAGCAAAGCCACGTTAACACATCAGCTCTGCCAAAAGCCAGCCAGGAATCTCCCACTGCTCCCCAGGCGGGGGCCGATCCCGCCGGGCTCCGGCTGCCTCCTGCCACTTCCAGATGAACCTGCAGCCTGTTCCCAGCTGGAAGCTGGGCTGGGTGGGCAGCAGCAGAGCCAGACAGAGCCAGCAGTGGGGACAAGGCTCTGTTTTCACAGCTCTGGTGTCACCAGACAGCAGATGGGAGAGTTCACGAGTTCCTGCCAGCACCAGGAGCACGGGGGCTCGAAAAGCAGCGATCCTGGTTCCCATCCTTGTGCTGACAAACAGCATCCTCAGAACCACAGCCAGCGGATTTTGTGCTCTCCCACTGCAGGGAGAAGCTCCCTGCCAGCCTAACTCCCTGCTCCAGTGTGGCATGGGGCTTGGAGCAAGCTGGGCTGGTGGAAGGTGTGGGCCCACTGAAGGAGATGAGATTTGAGGTCTTTCCAACCCAAACCATTCTGGGATTTACTTGAGAGGTGCCGTGGTCCCTTCACAGCCATAGGTGGTTCCTCCCTAGAGAATAACCCAGCTCTGGAGCCACCATCCACCCCTGGTGCCTTCCCAAGCTCCAGAGCCTGTGGCAAACACAGAAATCCCAGCGACTCCAGCAGAGCTGCATCACCCCACGAACACCCAGCCAGCAATTCCAATTAAAACCTGGATTCTGGCTGTTCCCCAAGTGTTATTTAAAAGCAATTAACCCCAGCCCACATCCCATGGAATGCATGATCCTCATAACATCCAGCTTTTATCATCCCCCACCTCACCAAGGGGGAACATTTTGGGGGAAAAAAAAACCTCTCTTTTATTCATGGGCAAACCTCATATCCCCTGCAGTTCCTCCTGCTGAGCTGCAGGAGCTCCAAGCAAAGCAGCTTCCAGTTGGAAATCTGCAAGCCCAAACAAACTTATTATAGAAACTGGAACAAATGGCACAATCAAAGGGAGAGAAAAAAAAAAACAGAAAAGAGGAAAATGCTTTTGCATTTTAAGAGATTCATTATTTAGCTGCAAAAATCTCTCCCAGGCTCTCATTTACCATGAGCTGCTCCTTAAGTGGGATTTTTGAACCACTGGAAGGGCTCAGCAGCCAGGACACACCTGTGGCACCACTTGCAAGCCAAGTACATTTCTCTAATTAAAACATCCATTCAGGAGGGGAAAATTGGGCTTTTTTTCTTGCTTTTTTTTTTTTTTTTTTTTTTTCCCCATGACTTAAACCCTGCTGGAAGAGAACTGTAGAAAAATTTCAATTTAAAGTCCTGGTGTGAAGCTGGTAGGAAGAAAGGGGGGGAATGTGCCCAGACCCCAGGGCTGAGAAACTCTTGATAAAGGCATCAACTGGGAGAAAAAAAGCTCAGGTTTGTTTCCAGCTCCATCCAGCATCTCCAGAGATCCAAATCCATCCCATTCTCCCATTAATAACCAAGGGAAGCCTTGCCCTCACCAGGAATGAGATTTCTGCCTTCCCAAAAGCTTTTCTCTCCACTGGATATCATTTCCTCCTCACTTTTATTGCACATAACCAGCCTCCAGCTCATCCCTCTCCCTTCCACGGCTCCAGCATTATCTGCACTTCAACTCCCCAGGAAATATCCTTCCAAATTGTTAAAACAGGGGGGGAAAATCCGGGGCTGAGTAATTGGAGCCGGTGGCAGGGAGCTGGCTCAGCCCAGCCCTCAGGGACAGCCCTGGGGATGGGGAGAGATCCCTCCCCTGCCAGGGAAACAGGGATGGGGCACTGATGGGAGAGAGACAGGAGAAGCTTTATCTGCCGTGTTCCGCCGGAGATAACAGCAACGAAACGGGGCCCTGACGATGGAAATCTGCCCAGTCCCAGGAATGTGGTTTGGAAGGGGGAAGGTGGGCAGGGAGGGACATCCCTGGCTGCTCCTGCCCCATGCCAGAGCCCTGGAGCAGGCAGGGAAGGGCCCACGGGCACATCCCAACATTTCCCACAGTCCGTGGCAGGAAAAGGATCCCGCAGGGATGAGGGACGGCCTCAGGCTGGGTTCAGTCCTGGACGGGCAGAACGGTGGTGGCTTGGGCAGAGCTGGGCTTAGGGTTGGATTCCATGAATTATAAATTACTTCAGAAGCCTTTTCCAACCTAAATGATTGTTCTATGGAACTCTCAGCACTGCAGCAGGAGAAGAGGGATGGGAAGAGGGACAGAGTGACCAGAATGATGATCCCAGGAAACGAGACTTAACAACGGAGCAGGAGTTTGCTGTCTTTAAATATTCATCAGAACTGCAGAAATGAATGGCCAAGATGGCCTTAATGGGCTTTAAATTGTGGCAGGGAGGACTTTTAATGCAGCAAAAAGGGTGGGAGAAGGACCTGATCCATGAGGAAGGACCTGATCTAGGCCACTGAGCTCCACGTGCTCCTCAGTGCCGTGCAGGAAGCAGCAGGGATGGGCTCAGCCACCACATCCACGGCAAAAAAATTCCAGTGAAACACAAAGGAGGTCACCAAGAGCCTCCAGAATGCAGCCCAGCCTCGTCTCCATGGGGAAATTGTGTGCCTTAAAGGGCTGAATATTAAATTAAGGTTCATTTTCCCAATGGAAAAGGGACAAGAAAAGCAGCCAAGCTCCAGATTAAGGGAAACATAATTAAAATTGGGATGAGAAATGAGAAGCAATTTTCCTCCCCTCCAAGTGGGCAGGGAGCTAAAGGTAAAGCACCACTGGGGCTTTTCCAGGCTGAGCCCTCACCCACAGAGGGAAAAGCCACAGAGTTTTTCCAAGTATCCCATCCCATGCTCATCCAGGTGCTTGCTCAGTGTGCTACAGCAGGCTGGGAATTTTTGTAGTCTTGGAAATAAGAGAGGAGGGTTTTTTTTGGAGGGGAAAGCTCAACCAAACCCCCACAAAATCTCAAGCAGCACAAGTGTCCCCTGGTCACGACTGAACCTCATCTCCTCCAGAAACTGGCATCCCAGGAGATGCTCCCAGCTGTCTCCAGTAACCTCCCTGCCCTGCCCTGAGCCTGCATTTTGTTGTTGTGCTGTCTGCACACAGGGATGAAGATCCCAGGCTGTGGTCCCCAGACAGCTTCCCTGCCACTGAGGGTAATGATTTAATCCCCAGGGGCTTCCATCTGCTCCTGCATCATCCCTGTGTCATCCCAGCCATGAGCAGCCGAATTAAAATCCAATCCTGCTGCAGAGCTGCTCCTCTTGGAGCAAAGGGGGACACAGCCAGGCCACTGCACCTTGAGAGGGGACCACAGGGCCATGGCCAGAGCCAGGAGCCAGCTGTCACCTCCCCTCTGGGAGAGCCAGCTCCGTGCTCTCCAGAAATATCCATTTCCACCTTGGGAGGGTTTCAGATCTTCCCCTCGATGCCAGGAGCGTGCTGGAACTCATTAGGCAGCGGAGCAGCCTGGCTGGGTTATTGATGGCCCCCAATTAGAGATGCAGAACGGAGTCAATTAGCGCCTGCAGGTGCTCCTGTGGCAGCTGGAAAACAGGATCCTCATGGATTGCAGCTGGAATAGCACCGCTGTCACCAGAGTGTCACCAGAGCCACCACACAGACCCCCAAGCACAGAGAGAGACGGGACAAGAACGGATCCATCCCTGCCCACGTGGATAATCCCTTTTCCCTAAAACTTCCAGCCCTGTGTCCCTCATCCCAAAGGATGATCCCGATCACCCAGCAGCTCCAGCTCGATGTGCTCCTGCTGTGTCACGTCCAAGATGATTCCAGCTCCTCTCGTCCTTCTCTGCGCCACGAGACAAAAAAAATCCCCCCCACACCAAGTGTCCCTGTCCTCCAGCCCTCATCAGCATCCAGCTCACGTATCCCACAGGATCCATCCACCCTCAGAGCTAAAAATACTCCTTCACGGGATTAGTCTGAGCTGGGTTTGACACCAAGTCCAATTCCACAAACAACAGCCCAACAAGAGGCATCGATTTGTTCTCAAGACAAGGGGCTGGTGGGATGGAGGATACAGGAGATGGAGGGCAAAAAAATCGGGAAGGATTTGAGGCATGAGGAGGTTCATCCACAGCCCTGGTTGAGGGATTCAGGATTCCTCAAATGAATCCCTCAAACACCTCCACTTATTGAGGCAATTCCAAGTATTCACCACATATTCCCCCTTTGGAATCTCACTGCGTGTCAGCTATTCCTTATATTAACCTAAAGCACTGTTTTCATGGGATAATGGAATGGTTTGGGTTGGAAAAGACCCCCTGCCAAGGGCAGGGACTCCTTCCACTATCCCAGGTTGCTCCAACTTAGCCTAGGACACTTCCAGGAATGGGGCAGCCACAGCTCCTCTGGGTGAGTTTTAATGGATTTATTTTTCCCTTTACAGGAATAGAGAAATCCCAGAAAATCCCAGAAAATCAGGCTTTCCATGAGCAGCTCCCCAAAGCAGCCTGGCCAGCCAGCACCGCTGCCTCCCTGCCAGAGGCCAGCCTGGCAAACCCGGATTATTTTGTAATAGAAGGAGCGATCCTGGATAACACCCGAGCCTCTCCCGAACGGATGATTCCGTACGAGGCTGATCCAGCCGCTGTCCCACATTCCCGGGGCTGAACATCCTACAGCTCTTGTTGTGCAAGCCAACAAACACAAAGGGGCTGGCACGGCTCCCGCTACGCCTCCTCGCAGGAGGGGAATCAGCTGCGGCTGCACATCCGCCAGAATTCCCGGCTCCCAGCCCCTCCGCCCGGCTTTTCATGAATGAGGATGAGCAAACCTCCTCCGGCTCGGCGAAGGAGGAGAAAGGGAAGAGTTGGAAAACAGCTGCACAAAATTAAATCTCTCCCCAAGATGATTTACGGCTCATCCAAGGAGCATATCGCGTTGGAAAGGAATTCTTACCGGGCTGCAAAAGGGAAACGCCAGGGAAAGCTGTTTGTGAGCTCGGCTTGGGCGTGAATCACCGCCACTCCGAGAGAGCCACTCTCACCTGGCTGCTGCCAAAGAGCCGCGAGAGGGGAGCGCTGCGCGTTGGAAAGTGATGCCAAGCCCCGGAGGCACCTCCAGCCTGAGGGAGCAGCACATCCGTGGGGCAGGAGCCGAGCCCAGGCAGGGAGAACAGCCCCTGGAGAGGCAAAACCTTCCCAGCACGTTCAAATCCTAAGCGAGGATTTCTGAAAAACGAGGGAATAAATCCAGCACTTCTCCACAGCCAATATTTAAGGGACAGCAAACTGTCCCTGAGCTGCGGGAGGGAATTTGGCACTCCCCAAAGCAGTGGGGAGTGTGGCTCCTGCCTGGGGCTGAGTATTTTGCCTGCTAGGAAAAAAAAAAAAAGCAGTGGATGCTTAAACTCAGTGAGAAGAAACTGCTCCTCTGTCAGGAAAAGAGGCGTGATCCCAACGGGAACATGGAGATCCCCTCTGGAAAACCATTCCCAGCAGAGCAAGGGGATGGGTACCCCGGCCTTAGCTCATTTCACCTGGCTGGAAAGGAAACACGGGCACTTCCCACCCTCTGCACGAGCACCGGGAATGCTCCTGGTGAAAAATGAGGTACCAGCGGCTCTGGGGACCAGGACCCAGAATAGAAAAATCCCCCAAAAAATCCCAGAAAATCAGGCTTTCCAGGAATGGCTCCCTAAAATGGCCAGGAATGGCCAACCGAGGGCCAGCCAGCACCACTGCCTCCCTGCCAGATGCCAGCCTGGCAAACCTGAGCATCACAGCCCTCCTGAGCCTCACACAGCTCCTTCCAGAGTGGGATTAACCCCCGGGATGGATCCATCACCCCTCCTCTAGAACAGCACCAAACTCCTCCCCGCTCTGGCTCAGCACTGGACAAGCAGCGAGCTGCTATCAATGATCCCTTTTCCACTGGAAAAAAACCATCCGGGATGAGTGCAGAAGGCTCCAGCCCCCCGAGGCACCCGGAGCCGCTCCCTCCCCGGCGCGCAGGTTCCTCCTGGCCGGGGCCCAAAAATCCCCCGCAGGCTCCTTTCGGGAGAAGCACCGCAGTGCAGAGGCTGCTGCCCAGGAAAGCAGCCAAGCAGAGCCTCCTGCCGCGGCCCCGGGGTCCCTCTGTCCCTGCTGTGTCCCTCGGTGTCACCAGCCCGCCTTACCCGATGCGCTCCTGCTCCATCTCCTCCATCTTCTCGGCGCGGGCGATCACCCGGTTGATGATTTCCTTCTCCTCATCCGTCAGCTCCTCGCCCTTGCGCTGCCGCTCGGGCTGCGCTGCCCAGCCCGCCGGGAGCCTGCGGGCACAGCGGGGACAGGGATCCAGCCACGGATCGATTCCCACCCCTGGCTGTGCCCAGGCACCAGTTCCCAAACCCCAAACCCAGCCCACCACCCCATCCTCCAGACCCCAAACCCAGCCCACCACCCCATCCTCCAGACCCCAAACCCAGCCCACCACCCCATCCTCCAGACCCCAAACCCAGCCCACCACCCCATCCTCCAGATCCCATCCAGCCTGCAATGACCCCCCACACCCCCTACCCACAGCTGGGAGCTCTGATCTCTATTTTTAAGGAGTTTCAGATGGAAATATTGGCTTCATACAGAGGGAAAACTCCTTTTTAGACCCATTCCCATTATTTGCACGTTTCCTTTGGCACCCTGGAACACCAGGTTTGCCTGGCAGCCGCGGGGCCGGGGCGGTGGCGCGGGAGTGGGTGGCTTTTTTTTTTGGGAACATTTCTCCAAACATGGGAGTGTTTGTCCCTCTAACATCATTCCCAAAGATCCTCTCGCCCAGCCTGGGTGCCAGGCAGCGCTAACCTGGTGACAGGGTAACGTCTGCCACTCAGGGGTGCCAAAGGCAAACATTCCTCACCTTCCTGCTCATCCAAAGTCCTTTCTTGGCACTTTCCCCCTCTAGGTTGAACACACCCACATGGTCTTGAGCTTAAATTCATTAAAACCCTGTGTGACACTTCCCAGACTTAATTTTTTTTTGCATCCAAACCCATTTTTTTTCCTGTTCCCAGACCATCAAAGCAGCAGGAAAAGAGGAATAAGTGAAAAATAAAAGATACTTACTGCTCCTTCTCACTGCTGGGAAGCACAGGGAAAGAGAGGGAATGAGGATTAGGTGAGAGCAGAGATGAGGAGAGCCCAGCCGGTGACACCTCCCACCTCAGGGTGACAGTCCCCAACTCCTGGTCCCTCCCCGTGGAGCTCCACTGCCCCCAGAGAGCAACTCCAAACCTCCAGGCACCAAATCCAGGCTGGAGATGTGCTCCAGAGTGGACGTGGCATCACCTTGCAGGGTGACAGGACAGAGGGACAGCGCCAGGTCCCTTGCACACCCCGGCTCTGTCCCCACCACCTCGCTCAGGGCTTTCAGGAGCAAAATGCCCCCGTGCAACAGCACCGAACCAATTCCTGGTGTCCCCACGGGAAGAACCGGCGTCACCACCTGCCGTGGGACTGTCCCTGTGCCCTGCTGTCACCTGGCTCGGAGGGACATGGTCCTGTCACTGGGGCACATCCACCGGTCGGAGGAGCCGCCCAGCACCGCGTCGGTCATCGCCGGCCGCCCCGGGCACGAGTCTGGGGACACCGGTGCCCCGCTGGCCGTCACCAACGCCGCTCAGCAGCGACTTCAACCGCTCTGCTCCCAGGTGCCAGTGAAGAAGTTGAGCTTCCAGCCGGGCTGTAGGGGAAAAAAAAACCCAACAAAATCCCTAAAAATCACGCTGGGCAAGGCTTTGTCTGTGGGATTATGAGAGGGTTTGGAGCAGGAATGTCACTTTAGTCTGGATATCGGGACGCAGGAGCCTCCAGTCACCTCCTTCCCATGAGGGCAGCACAGCCTGGATGTAATTAATGAATCCCCAACCTCACATTAATTATGAGGCTTCAGAGCCAGGAGGGAAGAGGGGGATCCATTCCAGAGAAACAGCTGCAAACAAGGAAATTTTCTCCCCAAATTCCAGCATGCCTCGCTGTCCTTTCCCACACCACATTCCCTCTGGAAAGAAAAAAAAAACAACTTCTCCTTTCCCTTTTTGGTTTACTGAAGTTTTTGCCAAGTGGATCCAGGAGGGAAAACACAGCACCAGGACTCCAGCAGGAGGGTCTGTCCACTCCTCTCCAAAGGTTCATCCAGAGAGGGTTCTTCAAACCCTTCTCATTAAAATACCAATGGATGTTGAATCCACAGCTGATTTTGCTTTATTCTCATTTTTGGAGGGGTTTTGCCCCTCCACCCACTGCTCCTACTCACTGCAGGGGGATGGGGATGGACGGATCCATTCATCCGTCACCTCTCCTGAGGGAAAACCAGGGATTTGATAGATTTGGCTGCAGCAGAGCTAAAAAAAAATCACAAAAACCTCTGCAGAGCCCAGCCACGGACGACGAGGCTGCTCCCAGCCCATGGATCATTCACCTTCCCATCCTGCTGCCCTGGATTCCTCCCTGCCTGGAAGGGACCTCTCAGTTCATCCCACCTGGTCCCAAAACCAGCATCCCAGCAGGACCAGAGCTCTGCCCAAACTGGTAAATGAACCTTTGTAGGGCACGAAGCAACTCCAGCAAAACTCCAGCAGAGAAACTGGGGAGATTGTACCAAGGAAATGATGGAAAACGGGAGCTTGCAAAACTGCCCCTCTGAAATCACCAGCTCCAAGCCAGGAAAAAACACCCAACTTCTCCAAAAAAGAAGGGGGAAAACGCTCTGCAGGGTTTTTTTTGCACATCACTCCCTGAGGAGCTGTGGAGGCTCGAGGCTCACCTTGGCTTCACGGAAAACTTGGGGATGTAAAAAAGTATTTTTGGAAAAGCAGGAGAAGTGAAGCACGTGGGTAATTAGTGCTCTGCTGGTTCACACAGCGCCTGTTCCCGAGCCAAAGCAGAAGGCTCCGATTAACAAGGTCACTTAACGAAGCAAATTGTTCATTTCAGTCCCCCCCACCACCTCCACAATCCGCACTGCAGCACGGAATTCCCGCTGGGAACAAAACGTCCCGGGGGGTCCCGGGGTGGGCACAGACTGAACGGGGAGCAAGGGCAGCACCACGATGCCACCACCCGTTTTTGGGGAGATGCAGGTGGGTAAGGGACTGCCCCGAGGCCACATGGGGCAGGAATGTCCACCCCAACCCTGCAACTGGGGGAAATCCTTGGAAATCCTTGGTTTTCCCTAGCAAAGAGGGATCAGGAAGGAAAACTCTTTTGCCCAACTGGAACTTTGTGCTAATAAGAGCGAGGCCATGAGCGCTCCGTTCCACTTTGCTGTGGATGGAGCGGAGCCTGGGGCTGGCTCCTGGAGGAATACACAATCCCTTTCTCCACCTATAAATAATAGATTTGGAAAATCTACTTTGCATTACTTCCAGCAACTACCCCCGCTTGCCCTAATGCTTCTTCCAGCATTTTTAGCACATGGGAAAGAACAAAATAACAGCTCAGGGTGGCTCTTCCCCCCTCCTCTGCCAAATCCTGGCTCCCGAGCAGCAGGATGTGGCCATCCAAGCGGGGATCGATGGGATGCAGCAGCATTTCCTTAATGAAATGGAAATATCCCAGCCTAGGAGGGTGCCAAGACCTTCCAGGGTCTGGCTGACCCCGAAGGGTCCCGGATCTGCTGCCCTGGTGTCGGTGGGGATGCGAGGAGCTGTCTCATCCCGAGGTTTTCCGAGGGATGCTGGCAGCTCCCGCCGGCGCCAACGCGGCACGTCCCGGGCAGAGCCAGGAATAGCAGTGAGGTCTTAATTTCTGGCCTTAAGGAAGGGCCACATGACTCCAATCACGCCGCTCCGTTACTTGTGTGTGACGGAGCCCGCGGACTTGGTCATGCTTTAATCAAACGGGATTGAACGCCTCCCGCGGATCCCGCTCCCGGAGCTGCCGACTCGTGGGCCCACCTCCAGCACCCAAAAATCTGGCAGGCGCAGTGGCAGGAGTTAGCAGGTCCCATTCGACCTCCAGCAGGCGCGGGAGGCCTGGAAAGGCAGCGGGATGCCCATGGAATGAGCCCATCCCACCCCACGGCGCTGCAGGGCCCAGAGCCACCCACCTGCAGGGAGCCCAGCACAAAGGGCAGCCCCAAGGCACCCCTTGAGCCACCTGGGAATGCCAAACCAGGGGAGAAGAGAGAAAATTCCATCTTTTCCAAGCTCCCAGGGTAAGGGTGAGGTTTTTCCAGCGAGCTCCACGCTTGCCAGCCGATGCCTGCAGAGATTGTCTCCAGCAGCAGACACTGACACAGGCAACCTATTTCTCCCTTCAGCCTCCTGAGCTCTGCAATGCAGCTTTCTTAAATATTGAATAAGTCTGCTGCTCTCACCACCTGCCAGTGCCAATGATGAGGTAATTTTTCCATTGACAAAGCCTGATGTGATTAATCCGGGTGGAAAAATGCAGATTTTGGGGATCATCCATTCACCTGGAACACGCAGCAGCAGCCAGACCCCAACCAACCAACCCAAGCTGCTGCTCTGGTGCCAAGTGGGAGATTATTGGGTGTCATCAGCAAGCAGGAGGTTTGGAAGTGGAATGGATCCAGACTCATTCTCTGTTGGGATGGTGGGGTTTGCACGTTGGCACCTGAGCGGGTTTATGCTCCACAGCTGGAGCCAGGGATGGAAAAATAGGGGATGAGGATGGAATTGCCTGATGGGGCTCATTTTGGGGTGACAAGGACTCACAGAGATCCCCCCCAGATGAGCAGTGTGAGGAGCAAATGCCAAAGCTGGGATGAGCCAGGGTGGAATTGTCTCCTCACCACTCAGGGCACACATGACAAAACGCCAAGTTTGGCTGGAAAGCCCTCCCAGCTGCTGGAGGCATTTCCAGCCATCTCCCAAGTTCATCAGCACCAGATCCTGCCCTGCTCCATGCCTGGCACTCAGGAAGGGCTGCAAACCACATGGAATTCCAAATCCTGCCAGAGGATTTGGCACAGACCCCACACCCCACATCCAGGCTTGTCCCTTCCCAGGAAAAGGACTTTGCCCCCTGCACACCCCACACCATTCCCTGTGGAACGCCTTCATGGCTGTAGGGGCAGGCAGCAGCTCCTCACTGTCCTCTGGCTCCAGGCAGGATTTACCTGCAGAGGGGGGGAAAAAGGGAAAATATCCCCCCAAAATACCTGCAGGAGCAGCTGTGTAACTCTGCAAGATGATCAGCAGGTCACAGGGAGGGCCAGGAGGGCAGCCCAGCCCCGCAGGGCCCCACACACCCAAACTCCATCAAATCCCGACATTCCGTCCTCTGTCTCATCCCACGTGCAAATTCTTTTAGAAAGTTCGGGCAAAATCGAGCAAGCTGCTCAATGGATGGTGCTCAGGGAGCAGCCCACGGCCCAGGCTCTCCTTTAAAAGCAGGAGGGAGGGGGGCAGAGCTCAGCTGGCAGGAAGCTGCTGGGGCTGGAGCTCCTCCCGGACACCCGGACAAGGGACAGGACAACCCCAGCGGGAGCACCAGGTGACACAGCCGTGGCAGCACACGCTGTGTGTTCCCACATCCTCCAACAGCCACGGTGTGGGATCAGACCCCTGACTGCCCCACGGCAGCTGAGGGGTCCTGGGAATGCAGCTTTTGGGGAAGACCCAGAGCCAGCGAGTCACAGCCTCATCCTTCAGCCCCACACCAAACCCTTGCAGGGAACAGCAGCCCCACAACATCCCAGGTCGGCGTGGTGCTAATTAGTTAATTAAAGCTCAGTGTGACAGCCACAGTCCACAGGTGACAGTGACAGACCAGAGACAGGAAAAGCAAAGCGATGCCTCCAGTGCCCTCCAGTTAAATCCACACCACAGCCGCTGGGAGCCTTTGGGAACACCAGTTCCTTTTGGCTTGGCTAATGGCACTGCTGCCTTTAAATTCCCACAAGGTGCTGAGAACTGCCTTTATTCCACTCCCCCGAATTCCCAGCTCCCCGTCATCCTCCAGACAAAGCTGCTTCCCAAGGCAGCTGAGCAGCAGCTCAGTCAATTTTATTTAAGCAGCACGTTGACATTTCCTCCAGCAGCTCCCTCTCAAACCAAACACTGTTAGGATGCTGTCGCAAGGATTTACTCCCCTTGATTAATTACAGGAAAGACAATGGCAAAAAATAAATTAAATAAATAACCCACTCCTGGGTGTATCCGACTCACCTGGCACTGCTGGAGGGGCAGGTCCAGGTGAAGTCTGAGCACACCCCGAGCCCACCCGGTGCTGCCATCGCTCCTCAGGAGCTGCTTAGCAACGGGAAAATCCCTGCCCGGCTCGGGCACAGGAGCCGGCGTCGCACCCTCGATGCCAGGGACACGGAGCGCGGCCAGAGCCACCAGAATTCCAGCAGGGACCCAGCGCTGGCCCCTGGCACAGCGACAGCGGCTGCGGGAGGGTCAGCCACGGGAAAAGGCTGGGAAGCACCAGCCGGGTGAGCTCGGAGGTGGCAGGTCCTGCTCGCTGCCAGGGGACGGGGACAGTCCCCACAGGGTGCCCCAGGGATGGTGGAGAGCCGCGGTGTCACCCCACAGGAGCAATAGCGGGGGCGGCATCCCCGGGCTGGGGCAGAGGAGCCACGCGGGCCTGTGGGGAGGGGTCCCGCTGCCGGGGGGACCCCTCAGCACCACAGCGTGACCGTCCCCGAGGGCCACGGGCAGAGAGGAGCGCACGGCCACCGGCTCAGGGTCTGCACCAGCCTGGGACACTCTGGGCTCCCCAGTTCTCTCCTCCCCACAGCTCTCTCCGTACCTGGTTTCACGGAGCCAGACGTGCCCCCATCAGTGGCACGCCAAATCCAGAGAGCTGCATCCAAACCCGCCGGAGAAGGGGCTGGAGAAGGGAATTGGTGCCCCCAGCACGTGAACCTTCATCAGCCAGCACGGCCTCACCCGCAGCCACTCCCGGGCCTGAGGAAGGCGGGGGAATTCATCAGCCCGGCCTCGGGAAGCGGAGCCTCCTCCCTTCCCTTCCTTCCCAGCCCTTGCGGGCTCGGCTGGGACCACCTGGAGCGGTTCATTACAATCAGCGCTAATTGGCAGTGACTGCAGTGACAGCGTCACCGCGCTGCGGGCGGCAGGAGGGCACCGAGCCGGGGCCACCAGCGAGCTGGCCCAGGGGTCACCGCTGCTGCCACCGCCCCGGGACCCGCGGGGGGCACGGGGAACCGGCTCCCTGCCATCCCCCACGACAAGTCCCTCCAAACTTGCGCACAAAGCCAGGCCGAGGCCCCGCACCCTCCCGCAGCAGTTTTCCGCCCCTCGCCCTTTCCAAAGCTGGGAATGTTTCACCCCACGCAGAGCCCCGCAATGGGCTCCGGGCTGTCAGCACAAAGGGAGACCCACACCAAAAAGAAAAAGCCTTTGCCACAGGCAGCAGAGCCGGGGCAGCGCAGAGGGAAGTCTGTGAAGGAGCAGGAAGCGGAGCAGGGCTTTGCAGCCAGGCGGGGGCTCCGAGCGGGGGTGCTGGGGCCGGCATTCGCTGGGTTCCCACCCTGCAGGTGACGGCGAGCAGCTCCCACCGCATCGCCCGGCGATGCCACAGCGCTGCCCGAGGCTGCTGCGGGCGAGCAGCGCCCACCCAGCGCTCCCCTCCTGCGGGATGCCCGGCGAGGCGCCCACGGGATGCGACAGCAATTCCCGGTGCCGCGAGTGGGGCTCAGCCCCACGGCTCCAGGCTGGTCCCTCGCCACGGAATCCCTGAGGCAGATCTGAGTCAGCCCTCCAGCAGCAGCTCGCAGCTCGCTCAATCCCTCCCGGATGAATGATGCATCATCAAATAGAGCCCAGTGTCACAACATTAACAATATTTATTTTCAGGCTAAGCTGCAGCCTGGGCTTTTGATACCAGTAATTAAAGCAAATGGTTCATCTGTTCTCATCTCTGCATCCCTGGAGCCAACTGGCCGTGTTTGGAAGCTTTATGTCTTTTTTGGTTTTTTTTCTTTTTCCTTGCAACCTCATGGGAAGAGGGGGATCGGGCTGATCCGCACACACTCCCAGGATCCCGGGAGGAGCGTGGCATGGCCCGAGCCCAGAGCAGGGGCACGGCCGGGGCAGCTGCCTTTGCTCAGAGCTGTTTGAGCAGGGAAATTAAGGAGTGTTCATCACCACACAAAGACAAATTTCTGCTCCAGCTTATAACCAGAATTATTAGAAAGACACCAGCAAGAGACACAATCAGGTGTATTTTCTGGAAGAACCCACCCCTGGGAGCGACAGCTTCCAGCAGCCTCAGCCTCATTCCCGAGGTGGTTTTGCCTCCTGGAGGTTCCAGGTTACTCCAGAAAGGTTTTTGATGCCGTTTGCATCACTTTGGTCCACCCTGGGAAACGAGCAGCACCTGCCAGAGCCCGCGGGCCACCCTGAGCCGGGCAGTGATGCC
Organism: Vidua chalybeata; assembly: GCF_026979565.1. Taxonomy (NCBI): domain Eukaryota; kingdom Metazoa; phylum Chordata; class Aves; order Passeriformes; family Viduidae; genus Vidua; species Vidua chalybeata. Next base: position 4,061,161 of record NC_071547.1, on the reverse strand, counting down.
CTTGCAGAGCCCCGACAGGGAGCAGAGCACCCCAAAATGTTCCAGCAGCAGGGTCAGGGCACTCCCCACATCCCCTCGCTGCCAGGATTCCGGGAAGGGGCTCAGCCTTGGCGCCACCGCAGCGCGCTCCGGGGACGGGGAAAAGAGCCAATTTTGGGGGCTTCAACCCCCGCGAATGCCCAACACGCTTCAAAGTTGTCCGCACACGGCCAAGCCGAGCAGCAGCACCCAGAGCCGCGCCCCAGCCGCACCCACGCCCCGCCGGGGACCCGCTGCAGCCGCTGCCACCGGCCACCCACGGGCGACACCGCGGGGCGGGGGGTGTCACCCACCGCCCGCACGCTCCGGGATGCCGCAACTTTCCCCGGGCCGAGAGCGCGGTGCGGGGGCGAGGAACACTCCCGGACGAGCATCCCGACCCCCCCAGAGCCGCATCCCGATCTTTGTCCCTGCGGAGCCCGCGACACCTCCTGAGCCCCCTCGCTGCCGCTGCCACGCCCCGGGGGACCCCTGATCATCCCCCCCCTTACCTGGGCCGGGGTCCCGGGGTTTGGGGGTCCCGGGGTTCCGGGGCCGCTCCCCGCGCTCGGCCGCGCTGGCGCTGCGCGGCTCCGGCGGCAGCACTGCGGACGGCGCGGGGAGGGGACACGGGAGGGGACACGGCCGGGGCCGCCCCGCTCCGCGCCCCAAGGAGCCGCCCCCCTCCCAGGCGCAGCCGCTCGGCCCCCTCTGGCACTCCCCCTGCCTGGGATGGGGCAGCGGGACCCCCTGCGCTCGTCCTCTCCTCCAGCCCATCCTCTCTCCATGTCTCTTTCATTCATTCTCCTCCCGAGCCCTCTCCCACCCTCATCTCCCATCCCTATTTTATTTTATTTTATTTTATTTTATTTTATTTTATTTTATTTTATTTTATTTTATTTTATTTTATTTTATTTTATTTTAATCCCATCCCTGTCCTCTCTCCCCCGCTCAGGTGAGACCCCACCTGCAGAGCTGCCCCCAGCTCTGGGATCCCAGCACAGGGAGCACCTGGAGCGAGTCCAGAGGGACACAAAGAGGCTCCCAAGGATGGAACCAGGCTGGGAGAGCTGGGAGTGTTCACCTGGAGAAAGGAAGGCTCCAGGGAGAGCTCAGAGCCCCTTCCTGTGCCTGAAGGGGCTCCAGGAGAGCTGGAGAGGGGCTTTGGACAAGGCATGGAGGGACAGGACACAGGGAATGGCTTCCCACTGCCAGAGGGCAGGGCTGGATGGGATATTGGGAAGGAATTGTTCCCTGTGAGGCCCACGGTGCCCAGAGCAGCTGAGGCTGCCCCTGGGTCCCTGGAAGTGTCCAAGGCCAGGTTGGACAGGGCTTGGAGCACCCTGGGATGGTGGAAGGAGTCCCTGGCCATGGCAGGGGGTGGAATGGGATGAGCTTTAAGATCCCACACCCTCCCCACCTGCAGCATCCCCCAAAAGCTGTGGGAGCTGCTGCCCCTCCCAGTTCCCTGCAGATCCCACAGCCTGGCAGCCCTTCCCAAGCCCTAGAGAGCTCCTGACCCCCAGGCACGAGCCAGGACCACGCTGCTTCTGGCCAAGACCTTGGAGGAGCAAAGTTCCTCATTCCTCCAGCTGGATTTCACCACTTCCCCATAGGAGGTTTTTCCCCAGCTGCAAGTAAACCCCCCATGAAAACCCCGCTTTTGGGGGGATGTAAACAGAAATCCCCGGAGAGAGAAGTCCTTGAAGGATGGAGCTTTTCCCTGCCTTCAGCCAGGAAAGTATTGCAGCACTGCAGGCTGAGTGTTGATTGGCATCAGCTGGATCCTTGATGGACATTTTCTTCTCTTCCAGGCCCAACTGTTTTTATTTAGCAAAAGAATTGCCTCACTTATGCAAAATACTCGGAGAGAGCAGCACAGGGACTTTCAAGCTGATCTGTCTTGACACCTTCCTTGGAGATTCACAAAAAGCAGCATCAATTTGAAAATCAGATCTAAAAGTGGCTTTCCAGAAAGAAAACAAAGCAACACCTGCACTTGTCTGTTCTAAATCCCTGGCACTTCCACTCTCCTTTTTTTTTTTTTTTTTTTTAACCCCTCTTTGAAAATAAAAGAGCCAGTTGGATTTTTTTTTTGTGGAATTGGAAGTTCAGTTTGGCAGTCTGGCAGATCCTCCAGCAGATCAAAGCAGGGAGGGCTATATATTTATTTATATAGTCATTTTTATATTCATTTATACACTCATTTATTTATTCATGTATACGTTTTTTGCTATATTTATGTATATATTTATAGATATGTGTATATATGTATTTTTATTTATGCATATATTTATTTATATATTTATTTTATATTTATATCTTTATTTTATATTCATTGATATAATTTTTACTCATTTATATATTAATTTATATTATTATTTTTATACTCATTTATATATTTATTTATATAAAGATGATGAAAGATTAGAAGAGTTCCAGTGGCAATGGATAAACTCTCAGAGCTCAGGCTCACAAAAACTGTGGATAACTTTGCTGTCACCGATTCCAATACAGGGAAAATAAATCAGGAGCACGTCAGGCCCTCCCTGAGCAGCTCCGATGAGGTAAATGGAAAGGACTGATGGCAGCTCAGGCACCCAGGGGAGCGTTTTTCACTCCTGTAAATCACTGAGCTGCTTCCCCCTGAGCTGGCCTGGCCACAGATCCCGACGGATCTGCCTCCAGGATCTCCCTGGAATGTGACAAGGACTTGAACTCATCCTCAGCTTGTGCTGCCCATCACACCCACCAAGGGCTTAAGGGGGATTTCTTTCTTGGAAACACAAGAAAGATGGGAAAGCATCCATAAACCAGCACCCCAAACCCATCCCCAGCCTCCCAGAGCAGCTCCTCGCCGGGAAGGACTCCTGGGAAAAGAGCAGGAGGAGAATAGAGGAGTGATGGGAGCAGCAGGAGCTGAATCCAGCGAGGTTGTCCCAGAACTTTGGGGACCACACAGTTTGCATCTCCTTTTTCCAGGGGAGAAAACCCCAAGCCAAGATTTAGGCTGGAGCAGGAGAAAAATATCCCTGGGATTCTCCCTCGGGACCTGCGAGGAACACAGCTGGATCCCCCCATTTCATCAACACCTCCAACCCCTCCAGCCCACCCTGAGAAAACCCCAAACCAGGCACAAGCCAGAGGAGACGTCCACGATTCATCCCCCCAGTGAAAGTGCTGGGATAAAAAAAACCCCAAACAAACCATGAAAAAAGAAGAAAGGAATTTCCCCCCCTTGTCCCTTGGTTCCAGTGGTGCCGCAGGGAAGGCAGCTGCTCCAAGGGCTGGGGAAGGGATTTTCTCCTCTGGAGAAGCCGAGGAGGAGCAGCACCTTGGGAGGGTTCCAGGATGTTTTTCACCACCCCCCAGCCTGTCACTCCTCTGCTCCCAACCTGCCAGGGATGCCAGGGAGCTTCCGCAGCGAGGCGGCTCCGGCATCCCACCCTGCTCCCGCTCACCCTGGGTGAAAAATCCCCTTTCCCAGCCCCAGCCACTTCCTGCCTCACCCCAGAGCTGAGAAAACCCACAGGGACCCCAAACCCCTCAGCAGCACCCCCATGTCCCCTCCCCGTGGTGGCACGGGCAGGATCTGGCGTGGCAGCACCGCAGAGCCCCGAGCTCAGCAGGCCCAGCTCGTTGTGTCTGCAGCTCATTACACCCTTTTAATGAGATCTGTGCTGCTTTTACATCCATTTCCCATTCCTGATAACGCCCTGTCCTATAAAACTGCACTGTTATCCTTGCCGAGGTGAGGGGAAGAATACATTTCCTAACTGACTGCCTGCATTAATTTTGCAGTAAGTGCCATCAAAGATTTAATCTCCAGTTCCTCTTTTGTTAATGGGATTAGGAGAACTTATTTACTGATTTAATTAATTGGCCTGTCTTGCACTCAGCTGAAGGCAGCGGCCCGGAACCTTCCCGGGTTTGGGGCTGAGGAGAGCTGGGCGTTGTTTCATTTTGGAGGCTGCAAGGAGCACGTACCTGTGAGCTTTAAATAATTGAAATTCCTCCTGACAGCGCTTTAAAAAGGGGGGAGGAAGGAGCTTTCTCTTCAGCTTTATCTCCCCTCCCACCCCTCAACGAGGAGCACCAGCTTTGCCAAACCATTGCTGAAATATTCCATGGATATATTCCATAACCCTCCAGAAGAGGGGACCCCCAGAGCTGCTCCTGCTGCATCCTTGCCAAACACAGGGATTTATCCATTTAAACGCCTCTTATCCCTCTAAAACCCGCAGGGATGGTGCTGGGAGGGTCCTGAGCTGCAAACCTGGGGCTGGGGGAGCAGCACCCCCGACCCCTCTCCATGGTTTTATTTAGGGGAGCAGCACCCCTGACACCTCTCCATGGTTTTATTTAGGGGAGCAGCACCCCCGACACCTCTCTGTGGTTTTATTTAGGGGAGCAGCACCCCTGACACCTCTCCATGGTTTTATTTAGGGGAGCAGCACCCCTGACACCTCTCTGTGGTTTTATTTAGGGGAGCAGCACCCCCGACACCTCTCCATGGTTTTATTTAGGGGAGCAGCACCCCCGACCCCTCTCCATGGTTTTATTTAGGGGAGCAGCACCCCTGACACCTCTCCATGGTTTTATTTAGGGGAGCAGCACCCCTGACACCTCTCCATGGTTTTATTTAGGGGAGCAGCACCCCTGACACCTCTCCATGGTTTTATTTAGGGGAGCAGCACCCCCGACACCTCTCTGTGGTTTTATTTGGGGGAGCAGCACCCTGACATCTCTCCATGGTTTTATTTAGGGGAGCAGCACCCCCGACCCCTCTCCATGGTTTTATTTAGGGGAGCAGCACCCCCGACCCCTCTCCATGGTTTTATTTAGGGGAGCAGCACCCCCGACACCTCTCCATGGTTTTATTTAGGGGAGCAGCACCCCCGACACCTCTCCATGGTTTTATTTAGGGGAGCAGCACCCCCGACACCTCTCTGTAGTTTTTTTTTAGGGGAGCAGCACCCCCAACACCTCTCCATGGTTTTATTTAGGGGAGCAGCACCCCCGACACCTCTCTGTGGTTTTATTTAGGGGAGCAGCACCCCCGACACCTCTCTGTGGTTTTATTTAGGGGAGCAGCACCCCCGACACCTCTCCATGGTTTTATTTAGGGGAGCAGCACCCCTGACACCTCTCCATGGCTTTATTTAGGGGAGCAGCACCCCCGACACCTCTCCATGGCTTTATTTAGGGGAGCAGCACCCCCGACACCTCTCCATGGTTTTATTTGGGGGAGCAGCATCCCCGACACCTCTCCATGGCTTTATTTAGGGGAGCAGCATCCCCGACACCTCTCCGTGCCTTTATTTAGGTCACCCTGTGCTCGGCGGCCCCGCTCGCAGCGGGGGAGGTTGGACTTCACACTCCTGCTCCCGGAGCTGCTTTTCTAGGTCACCAACCCACAGCGGTGGTTTAAAATAGAGCCTCTCCACTTCCCATTCCCACGGCCGGGGGCTGCTGCCGTGCCCGGGCTGTGGCAGCCGCCAGCCGGAGGGAAGGGATGGGGACAGGGCGGCTGCAGTCCCGGGATTGGGTGTGTGGGATGCCGAGGGGGGGGCAGCGCTGCACCCCCAAAATTGCCAGCTGCAGGGTGGGCACAGCAGGATGTGCCCGCACAGGGCTCACGGGAGGTGCTGCTGTCCCCAAGCCCGGCCCCTGTGGCATTGGTGGCACCTCCAGGTGCCCCGGCCGGCGGCCGAGGACAATCCCCCCGCGGCAGACTTGATCTAAAGAGATCCCAGATCCCGGCTCTGCCCGGTTCTTGATCCATCAGCATCAATCCCCAGCTCAAGCCGTGTCCAGACTGCATTCCCGGCCGGCACGGAGAGCTGGGAGCGCTCTCCCGTGGAGAGGGGGCGGCTCCTCCGTGCGGCAGGGAAGCATCGCCCCGCTCTTATCTCACTCCCAAATGGAAATTTTACACCGGGAAAGAAAAGCCCAGCACGGCAGGTGTCTGCTGGCTCCCCAGCCCGGCTCCAAGAATATCCTCCTGTTCTGCCAGCACACGGAAGAGGATTTCAGCTGGCTGCTCCCCCGCCCCTTCCCAGCCGGAGCATCGCACATGGATCACAGGGAGAGGCACAGAGGCTGCCAGGCACTGGGGATGGCAGTGCCAGCTCACCATGGCACTGCTCACCAAGGACCAGGACTGCTGGATCCATGGAATTCATCCTCTCCTGGTTTTTCCAAGCAACCATCCCGTTGTTATCCCATCCAGACAGCACATGGTGGGATTCGGGGCCCATTTGTTGCTATTTCTCTTCTCTCTGATTTTTTTTTTTTTCTCTCCCACACCCTGGGCATTCTGCTCTGCCCCTACTTTCCCAGAGAAGCTGGGGCTGCTCCATCCCTGGAGGTGTCCAAGGCAAGGCTGGAGCACCCTGGGATTAAAAAAAAAAAAAAAAAACCATGAAAAAAGAAGTGTACCCTTGGGCAGTGGGAGATGTCCCTGCCCATGGGAGGGGGTGGGATGGGATGAGCTTTATGGTCCTTCCAAACCAAAATATTCTGGGATTTCACGAAAATGTCACTTCCCCATGGAGGGGGGGAAAATCCCTGTTGGATCAGGAGCAAACGCCGTTCCCACACGGGAATGAGGGAGGAGAGCCTCTCCCAGGCACAGGAGGTGTTTAACAGGCTCGGGGGTCGATGCTGTCACCGATCCTGTCCGGCCCTGCCCCGCAGGGATTTGGCTGCTGAGTGTTCCCAGCATGGAATGATCCGTCCCAGGGGCAAATCCCAGCCTGGCCGGGAAGGCCCAGGGCAGGAATAAGGTCCAGGAGATGGATTTGGGACCCCAGCTCAGCATCCCACCAGCAACCAGCTCATTCCAAGGGCTGTTTTCCAGCTTGTTTTGTCTCCCAGCAAATCCTGCAGGATATCGATCCCTGCTCAGGCCGCTGCTCTGAGGAATTAAAGCAGCAGCAGCTGAAATTCCCACAGGAATGGAAAGGTTGCTGGGCTTGCAGCACCAGGCTTTAATTTGGGAGCCGGGAAAGGGCTGCTTGGGATACTTGCAGCTGCCAGAGTGCCCTGTTTTGGGAATAAACTCAACAGACATTGCTCATCCCAGGCAGCACATCCTGCTGGGATGCTCCAGAGGCTCCTCACAGAGCAAAGTGGAGCCTCTGCAATTCCCCAGCCCCTGGGAAGGGTTAATCCTGGAGCATCTCTCCATGAATATTCTCTCCAACACCTGCATCTCCTCCAGGGGGAGGGAGAGGAGAGGGCTCAGAGATGCCAGAACCGTGGCTTTGATCTTCAGTGGAGTCACCTCGCTGCTGCTTAAAGGAAAAAAAAAATAAAATAAAAAAACCTCTGGGCTTTGATATTGCTGAATACACAAGCACCAGGAGAAAATGGAAATATTCCTGAATGCACAAACACTGGGAGAAAACAGCAGGAAAGGAAAGGAAAGGAAAGGAAAGGAAAGGAAAGGAAAGGAAAGGAAAGGAAAGGAAAGGAAAGGAAAGGAAAGGAAAGGAAAGGAAAGGAAAGGAAAGGAAAGGAAAGGAAAGGAAAGGAAAGGAAAGGAAAGGAAAGGAAAGGAAAGGAAAGGAAAGGAAAGGAAAGGAAAGGAAAGGAAAGGAAAGGAAAGGAAAGGAAAGGAAAGGAAAGGAAAGGAAAGGAAAGGAAAGGAAAGGAAAGGAAAGGAAAGGAAAGGAAAGGAAAGGAAAGGAAAGGAAAGGAAAGGAAAGGAAAGGAAAGGAAAGGAAAGGAAAGGAAAGGAAAGGAAAGGAAAGGAAAGGGGAAAGGAAAGGAAAAGGGGAAAGGGAAAGGAGAAAGGGAAAGGAGAAAGGGAAAGGAGAAAGGGAAAGGGGGAAAAAGGAAAAGGGAAAAGAAGCTCCAGCCAGGACAGGTATCCACAACAGCTGGAATTTCACACTGTTTTTACCCCTCCACTTTCCCAAACGTGCCTTTCCTTGAGCATGCAGCATCCCAGGGACCCAAACCCCACCCAAATCCCTTCCCAGGACCCCCTCCAGAGCTCCAGGCAGCCTGTAAACAGCTTCTCTCTCTCTTTTTCCCAAATCTCTGCCCCAGGAGGGAAGTCAGGAGTGGTGCCAGCCCCTTCCCAGCCACCCAAGCTGAGCCTGTTCTTTTCCAGGGCTGTAAATCCTGACACAGAGCTTTTTCCCCCCCCTGCTTTTTCCCATTTGGCAGCCATTCAGGTTGTATTTGTGTTTTGGCTGCCAGCAATGCAGCATTTACAAACCTGCCCTGGATTTATCCGCTGCAGAGTCGGGCACTGAATTAACTGACACCAAAGTTTGGGTTGGAAAACACAATTTATAACAGCCAGGATGTGCTGCTGGGCCTCTCCCACCCACATCGTGCTTCTCCTGCCTCAGCTCATTCCCCAAAGTGCATTAAACACACATTTTCCTTTTCTTCCCACCCTCCCAGCTGAGTTTTCCCCCTGTGGCATCTCCAGCAGTGATTCCCCACAGGTCCTCTCCTAATTTTGGGGTTTTCCTGGGAGAACCTGTGGTCCCACAGACTTTCCTTCCCATGGGGGCATTTCTGTGGGGTGCTGAGTGGATCCCCCAGGGACAGGGCAGATTCCATGCTGGGAAAGGCTGGAAGGTGCTGGCATGAGTGGCCCCATTCCTGGTGCTCCCCGTGCCTGGAATTCCCCTGGAGAGGGGGGCAGGGCCCCTCTGTGACATCTCCCAGCAAGGGGAACAGCCAAGGTGTGATGACAGCCAGGGCAGGTGCTGCTGGGAGGTGCCAAAGCCCTTCCCAAGGGATTTTCCCATGACAGGGATGCTCTGTTCCACTCCTCAGACTGGCAGAAATCCAGATGGCTTTGGAGACGTCCCAGCTGCCCCAGACAGCCTGGGCTGGGGTGAGCATCACACTCCAGAAATGACTCCTGCATCCGTGGAGCAGATCCCAGAGGGATCCAGCACCCAGCAAGGACCGAGGAGCGCAGCTGGACCAGGGATATCCTGTTGCAGTAAGGCAGAAAAATCATAAAGAGAAATTATAAATTCAGGCCTGCTCTGGCTGGCCTGTCATTTCTCCTAAGTCAAGCCAGCCCTTTGCAAGTTCCCCTGTGAAAGCAATCCTGGTGTGAGCAGCTGGTTAACATAACAATCTATTCCTGGGTGAAAAAACAGCTTACACCTGTACAAACTGTTTAGATAGAAGTGTTAGATAGAAAAATGAAAACTATCTCTCACAAACAACTTTTCCTGCAGGCACACACCGAGAGTTTGAGTGACCAATCAATGCAGGGTAACAACTTGTTATTAACCAGTAATTGATAATTGGCAAGAAAGCTCCTGCCCAGTTGGAGTCCCACACCAGGTCTGTATAAAAAGGAGTTATGTGAATAAAGAAGGGGCTTTTTCCACCATGGAGACATTGGAGTCCGTGGGATTCATTCCCATAATATCCCTGCACCATCCTGGCTGTCCCAGATCCTGCTGAGCCGAGCCTGGGGATTAAACTCAGTCACCCAGAGTTTCTCTCTTCCACTGATTCAGTCCTGTGCTACCACAACTGGCTGATAAAGAGCTTTCCTACCCAGAACTGCCAGCAATTCATCCAAACTCTGCCTGGTGACCCCAAACCAGAGGATTTTCCAGAGCCAGGGCTGGACCCAATGTGGAGTTTGTGGCCTACTCCTGATTGGCATTTTGATTAAACACAGATTAAACCCCTGCTTTGGCATTTTGGGGTGTAATTGCTCCAGGAGAGAAACAATTAAACTTAACAGATAGAACATTATGCTCAGAGCAAAGAGCACAGCTGAAATTCTGGGGGTGAAGTGTTCCTGAGCTCCCAAACTCCCAGGACAAAGAGAACATCAATAATCCCAGAGGAGCTGGCGCCGGGCAGGAGCCTCACAAGGAAAATTGGCACCTCTTGTTCCCTAATCAGAGCCGATGGGAATTTCAGAGCAGGATTTTGGTGCATTCGCCTGCAGGACAGAGACCCAGCCAGATCCTCTCTGAGTCACAGGCACTGGCACAGGCTGAGGTGGCCGAAAATGAGGCAGTGAGGGAATTTTGGGGGCAGGGTGATGCTCAGAGACATCCTTGGCTTCCCAAGGAACCAGAGACCTCGGCATCTCCAGCAAATCCAGTTTTTAACTCCTCTCTGAACTTCCAGCTCCCCCTCTCCCCTCCAGGGTTTAACTATTCCAGCTCCCCCTGCAGATCCATGACCGTGCTGGTGGGAAAATGAAGGATTTGGATTTAATTCTGCCCCTGTCACTCAGCAGGTCCCGAGCTCTCAGCAGCAGCCCCAACCCAACGCCACCATTTCCTTCCCCTCATTTCCCTCGGCATAATTGATATTCTGGCTCGTTAGATTTTAATGCACAGCTTCCAGAGCTTATTTAAAATTCACTGATGCTTCCCCGCTCCAAAGGATTTAAGAGCCGGGGGAAAAAAAAAAAAAAAAAAAAAACAAACCAAAAAAACCGAAGGGTTTGTGGAATTCTGCACAGCCCCGGAGGCAAAGGACGGAGCGGCTCCATCTGCTCCGCAGTGCAGGGATGGAGTAAATCAGGGGGTGACGCAGCGATCCCTCCCTTCCCTCGGCAGCACCGCTGCTCCTCTCCTGCCGGGCACACGGAGAAATCCCCCCCAGCAGCGGGGAAAATTCCTGCCTCCATTCCCGGGGTCCTCAAAGAGGAGAGCGGCAGCTCCACACACTGTCCTGGGGAAAGGCGGGGACATGGAGGGGACAAGGGCAGGGCTGAGCTTGGTGTGGGCTCCAGTGGGTGGGATGGGCACTGGGATGGGCACTGGATGGGCACTGGGATGGGCACTGGGATGGGCACTGGATGGGCACTGGGATGGGCACTGGGATGGGCATTGGATGGGCACTGGGATGGGCACTGGGATGGGCACTGGGATGGGCACTGGGATGGGCATTGGATGGGCTCTGGGATTTGGGAATTTTGGGATGGGCACTGGGATGGGCACTGGGATGGGCATTCCCCATCATCCAGATGGGATCAGCTGCTGGGCAAGGGTTGAGCACGGAGCTGAGCTCAAAGGCTGATCCCGGGAATCCCCGGCCGGGATCACTGAACCGTGGAATCCCGGGATGGTTTGGGCTGGAGGGGACCTCGAAGATCGCCAGGTCCCAATTCATAGGCAGGGACACCTTCCTCTAGGGATGGGGATGGGGGCATGGCCACAGGCTCCCCGTGCCATGATGGGAACTGGGGCTTTCCTTCTTCCTTTTTCTCCTTCCCTTTCACCTTTCCTCTTTCCTTTCCTTTCCTTTCCTTTCCTTTCCTTTCCTTTCCTTTCCCTTTCCCTTTCCCTTTCCCTTTCCCTTTCCCTTTCCCTTTCCCTTTCCCTTTCCCTTTCCCTTTCCTTTTCCTTTTCCTTTCCTTTCCTTTTCCTTTCCTTTCCTTTTCCTTTCCCAGGGGATTCTCACCAGGGATTTGGGATCAGCAGGGTTTGTCCCTGGCTCGCTGATCAACAGGGAGTGGGCACCCCCTGAGCTGCACAGCATCGGTGGAGGAAGGAGAGATCCTGTGAATTTTCCTCTCTTTTTTCCCTTAATTCCCACTGAACCCAAAACCACCTTCCAGGACAAGCTGAGAAATACTCCAGAATCAAGGAAGATGAGACAAGGAGCAAGAGGGGAAAACAAATCGAGTTCTGCCTGATACTTCTTTTTCTTCCTTTCTTCTTTTTTTCTTTCTCTTTTTTTCTTTTATCTTCCCTTCCTTCTTCTATTTTCCTTTCCCTGTCCCTTTACACCCCCGCCTTTTTCTTCCCTTTGTTCTTTTCCCTAGAATCATTAAGGTTGGAAAAGGCCTTTCTAAGACCATAGGATTCAAATTTGCTTCCCCTCTTCCCCTTTTTATTATTCCCTTTCTTCTTTTTTTTTTCTTTTTTTTTCTTTTTTTTAATTTCTTTTTTCCCCCTTTCTTCTTTTTTCTTCGCTGTCTTATTTTTTTTTTTCCCAATTTCTTCTTTCTTCTTCCCTTCTCTTTTCTTCCCTTTCTCTTTTCCAGCCTGTTTTTCCCTTTCTTACTCCAGTTGCCTCCCAACAATCCTGGAACCTCTCACCCCACAGAGCCAAGAACCCGAGGCTTCAAGAGAGAGGATGGAAAGGGAAATTCAAAGGATGTTAAAATCCTCAAGGACAATCACGGATTGTGCATCTTCGCCCCCAAGGCTGAGGCATGTCTTCCTGCTTTTTCCACTCCAAAAGAAAAGAAAAATAAGCAGGGAACGAAGCGAGTGAATATTTGAGAGCAAATCCCTTCGCTCGGAGCCGCCCCGGGAATGGAGCGCGGCCTCTCAAAGGAGATGGGTTTTTTACTCCCGAAAATGATCCGCTAATGGCATTCCAGAGGCACCGGGGGGATCTAAAGGCACAAAAACTCCCGCCAGAGGCAGATTTGATGGGATGTGTTTGTCAGCAGCTGTCCCGCTGTGCCCACAGCCCACCCTGCGCTGGAATTGCTCAGGGAATCAGGGATGGGGATGCAGCTGCTCCCCCCAGAATGCTCTGGACACGAGGTTGGATTCCTGTGTTGTTCCCCATCCCAAAATCCACACAGCCCTCAGCTTTCCGGAAAGTCCAAAAGGATGCCAGCCCCTGGCTCAGCCTTTCCCAGGGCTGCTCCCCAAAACGCAGCCCTTGGCAACCAAAACAGCTCCAAAAAGCAGATTTCATCCCAGGAAACCAAGAGGGGAAAAAGGAATCCAAGAACCCCAGAACGATTTGAGTTTAAAGCTTAAAGCTCATCCCATTCCATGGGCAGGAGCAGCTCCCACTATCCCAGGTTGCTCCAAGCCCTGAGTTTTGTTTTAAGCTCAGCTCAGGATCCCTCTGCTCCCTTCTCTCTCCCAAGAGAGAAGCAGACAGGGACCCAAAGCCTCCCCACTGGGATCCCAAAGGATTCTGCCTTTGGAATTGCTCTGTTGGTTGTTGGACACAGCAAAGCCTCTCCTCTCTCTGCTGTGAGACACAAAACCGGGAGGTGCCAGCTTGGAGAAAGGATTGAATGGATAACAGGGAGAGCTGGGCACTGCTCAGGGACAATCAATTATTGTAAAAGCTGCAGGGACAAATTCATAAAAGCCCCGCTGAGGAGGCAGCTGTAATCAGGCTAAAAAAAAATTGATTTTAAAAAAATAGAATCCACAGGACAAAATAGTTGCTAATTCAAAAGGGAGCAAAAGGAATGAGAGCAAAAGGTGCTTGGAAGAAATCCGTGGTTCCTGTCCAGCTCTGGAGTCAACAGGTGCTGGAAATGTTGTTGATAATGCAGAGAAATTTGGGTTATTTAATACAGGAGATAGAGACTGAGAAGATGCCTTTGTGCCAAAAGCCTGATGAGATGTTTTGTATTGCAAAACAAACCAAAATAAACCAATAAATGGAGATTATTAGTGCCAAACTTCTCAAAAATCAGCAGGATCTGGAGCAATTGAATTGAAGAGGTTTGAAAGCGCTGGCCAATGAGTTATTTCTAGATATTATTTTAAATTTTTTCCCAGCATTTTAAGGTATTTTTAAAAGCCCACTTTGGATTCCAGTGGGGTTATTTATTTCCTTGTGGATTTAAACAATCCAAGCTGTTGGGCTGACACTGAAGCCAGGCAAAACCAAGGCAAGACCTGAAACAGGACTCGCTTAATGAAGAGGTGGGATTTAATTAGTGCCAACCAGGAGACATTTTGGAAAAGCACATTTCATTATCCCAGCTTTCCCTGGGATTCCCAAACGAGTTTGGTTTGACTGTGGGTGATATTTGGATGCAGAAGCTGGAACAGCCTAAAAACCACCAGGAAAAGCTGTGAAAGCTCCAAGCAGCTGCTTCCCAAAGGCCAGGGAAGGGAGCACTGGATGCTGACGGGAGCAGCATCCTGGAATTGCAGCTCCTGCAATAACCAGAGCTGCTGGTGAAGGCAGATTTCGGGTAGCACCAAAGCTCAGGGTGAAAAATTCCTGAACACAGCGGGCTTGGGAATGGGGAAACACGTGGGGAATCAGAGCTGGAGGTTCCTTCTCCTTGCACCCTGTCTGGATGGACACACACACACATCCAGTCTGGGATAGTGATGATCCCTGCAGCTCCAATCCCGGCTCCATCCCTGGGTCTGCCTGCTGGCGGTGATTTTCCAGGCTGGGTTTGTGCTCTGGCTTTTATTCCTCTCCTGGGAAATCAGCAGCGAGCTCTGCAACAGGCAGCCAAAAAAGAAAAATGAAAAAAGAAAGAAAAAAGAAAAAAAAAAATCACTTATGAGGACAATGCAAGAAGGGAAGAGCTGGGAATTGGGATGGATCCAGGCTGGGAGTGAGGGAGGCAGCGACAGGGGCAGAGACGCTGGGAAACAGGGATCGGGTGCAAGGAGGATCCCAGAGCCAGGATTCCTTACAGGAACGGGAAGAGCAGCCCAGGGAGGAAAGGCAGAGGCTCCTTCCTGCCCTGCAAAGCCCTCACGTCCCCGCAGGGCGAGCGGGAAAATCCCCTTCCCTCGGCATCCAGCCCGGGCTCCTGCGCCTCCGGGAGGGAGCAGGGGACAGGAGAGCTGAGCCCTGCAGTGTCACCTCTGGGCAGAGCAGCGGGGGTGGCCACATTCCTGTCACAGGACAGGGAATTCATCCCGGACAGGGAATTCATCCAGGACATTGGATCCATGCTGGGAGCTCAGCGGCACCTCGGCTTTGCACGGTCTGGGAGCGCAGGGACGCTCCAGCATCCCCGTGGGGATGCATCCTTGTCCTCTCCTCCTCCCTGGGCTCTGCCCAGACACGGATTCCTGCTCCAGACACCCCTCCCAAGCCGGGATTGATTTCTGCCCACCAATTCCATCAGTGGAACATTGATGGAACGTGGATTCCAACACCTCAGTGGCTGCCTCAGGGACACATCTCCTTCCCGGCACATTCCCAAACCACAGCCAGCCTCTGGCAGAGCCCAACCGCTCCCCTCACACCTCCCTGGAGATTTCTACACTCAGACAGGATCTTCTGGTTCATCTCCAGGCTGTGGCCATCCGTGTCCTCCCCCGCTGCCCCTCCTCCAGGAAGAAGCAGGAGAGAGGAGCACGAAGGATGGATCACACCAGGTCCGGTGCTCAGGGACACGGAGCCAGGGTGTGACAAGGTTGGATGAAGCCTCCAGAGGTGACTCAGCCCTCGGGAGGACACCCAAGGATGCACATCCAGCTGCAGTGACCCGTGGATCCAAGCTCT
The DNA here is from genome assembly GCF_026979565.1 of Vidua chalybeata. Classification (NCBI taxonomy): domain Eukaryota; kingdom Metazoa; phylum Chordata; class Aves; order Passeriformes; family Viduidae; genus Vidua; species Vidua chalybeata. The sequence continues at coordinate 4,045,942 of NC_071547.1, read as the reverse complement.
TCCCAAAACCACGGATCACTGGCAGCGGCTTTGCTGCTTCCAAGGCAAAGCCTGAACTTTCCTGAGCTTCCCGAGGCTTTGCTGGATAAATGTGTGGAGGGGACACCCTGCAGGGAATTCCCACCCAGCAGCACCCGTGGAGAGGGCTCCCAGCAGGATCTCTCCTGGAGAATGCAGGGATGAGCTCTGATCCCCTCGGAGGAGTTAATTCCTGTGATCAGAACTGTCCAGGGGGGAGAACATTACACCAGATATCAGCAATTATCCCATAAATCCAAACATGAGAAAGGCTGCAATTAATAGGATCCCACACTGGCACTGATTACCCATCTGTGGGAGGGGAGGAGGGAGCCTGGGACCCACAGGAGCAGCAGATCCCAGCGCCAGTGGGAATATTACTGGAAATCCCAACATGCCAAAATAGAAGCATCAGGAGTGACTGGGGGGCTCCAGGGGTTCTCCTGCCTCCCAGAGCCCCCAGTGTGTTCAGGGCCTTCCACGAAGCTCCTTAAAACTCCAGGAATCCAAACCCTCTCCTGGCAGCACTGGCACGTTCCCAGCTCTCGGATGTGCTGGTCCGTGGCCCGGCTGTCACACAGGATTCCATCCAGGAGAGGAGCTGATCCCATCCCCATCCTCACCCTCCCTGCCTCAGGGGCTGCACATCCCCCCCAGGACCATCCCAAGGGTGCCAGGAGGTGCCAGGAGGATCCCAGGGAATGCAGAGAGCACCGTGCCTGCTCCAGGCCTTGCTCTGGGAATGTGAGAGCACAGGGACACCAAGCACAGCCCGATAAAACCACCCAACCCCTTCGCCTTCGTGTCCCACCCCCATCCCAGAGCCACCTCCCCTCATGCCAACAGGTTTGAGCTGCTTCCTCCCGAATTTTAGCTCCTCCAAGAGGGATTTTTCCCCTTGCAGAGAGCAAAGGCTCCTGCTGACAGCCACTTTACTCCTTGAGTAACCTGTTGGTCCCTACTCCCAGCACGCAGACCGGGCTGCGCAGGGCGAGGCAGCGCAAGGGATGAGATGTCAGGAGGAATTAAATCAAGTGTCAGGAGGAAATTCCGGGGGGGGAAGGCACTTTCCTGATTCATATTGCCAAGCAATTATCCCCGTGACAGCTCGGCCGGCAGCTGGGAGAGGGAATTGTGCGGATCAGCTCATCCAGAGCTCCTTTCCCAAGCCCACTGCCGTGATCAGCAGCACACGCTGCGTGTGCCAGGGCTGAAGGATTCCCGAGGAAAAGCGGCTCTGCCAGGGAAAGGCTGGAGATTTCTGTGCTCTGCCACCGGGCTCAGGCATCCCTCCTGGATCCTGTCACTTGGAGCAGCTGAGGGGCTTTGGGCAGCGAGAGGGAAAGCCAAGGTCAGGATTCCATCAGGAGCACAAAGGGATTCCATCAGGAGCACAAAAGGATTCCATCAGGAGCACAAAGGGATTCCATTAGGAGCACAAAAGGATTCCATCAGGAGCACAAAGGGATTCCATCAGGAGCACAAAGGGATTCCATTAGGAGCACAAAAGGATTCCATCAGGAGCACAAAGGGATTCCATCAGGAACACAAAGGGATTCCATCAGGAGCACAAAGGGATTCCATCAGGAACACAAAAGGATTCCATCAGGAGCACAAAGGGATTCCATCAGGAACACAAAGGGATTCCATCAGGAGCACAAAGGGATTCCACGTGATTCCATCAGGAGCACAAAGGGACTCGATGTCTCCACGAGCTGGGGACACGGCCCCGGGTGACGGCTGTCCCCGGAGTGACACCGGCGGTGTCACCGAGGCAGCACTAACGGGGTCCAGCGAGGCTCAGCGGGTTTTGTTCAGAATTCACAGAATTCATCCCTGGTGTCTCATCAGCCTCCAGGGTGGGGTCACAGAATCACAGAATCACTGGGTTGGAAGAGACCTTGAAGATCATCGAGTCCAACCCAGCCCCAACCCCTCACCCAAACCCTGGCACCCAGTGCCACATCCAGGCTTTGTTAAACACACCCAGGGATGGTGACTGCACCACCTCCCCGGGCAGCCATTCCAGAGCTTTATCACCCTTTCTGTAAAAAACTTTTTTCTAATATCCAACCTAAATTTCCTTTGACACAGCTTGAGACTGTGTGCTCTGGTTCTGTCTGGAGAAAAAGATCGACCCCCACCTGACTAAAACCACACTTCAGGAAGTTGCAGAGAGTGACGAGGTCACCCCTGAGCCTCCTTTTCTCCAGGGTCAGCACAGGATACCCTCAAAATACCCCCAGACAGAGATTTGGGGCGGAAAATGCAGCAAAGGAGGAGTGAGGGAGTCAGGCTATCAAACCCCAACCCAAGCATCAGCAGGATTTTTCATCCCTGGCACAACCATGCTGAAAAGCAAAGGAAATTCTCCTCTGGCAGATGGAGCCAGGGGGACCTTCCCTCCCCTGGCCCTTGCTCCTGTCACACGGAGCTTTTCCAAGCAAGCCAGGTAAATATTTGCATCCTGGAGAACCAAAAGGAAAACGAAGGCAGCACCAGCTGGAGCCCTGAGGAAGAGTTTCTGGCTCTGTCCATCCCTGCTCACAAAACCCAGTTCCTGGCTGAGCTGGGATCATTTGGGAGAGGTGTTTCATTGGCGCTCACTGCAGGAGCTTTTCCAGCCCCTGCTGGGCTGGGATGGACAGAGAGGGGAGCAGCAGCTGCTCCTGCTCTGCTTCCAGTGGTGCCTCAGGTTTTAGCTTTTATGTTTTTCAGATTCTGTGCTGCTTTAGGTCTGGGTTTCCTATCAGGGGATGCTGAGCTCTCTTCACAGAGCAGGGAGACAAAACAATTCCTTCTCTAGCTGGGGACTAAGGACAACTGATCCAAATCTCAGGCCCAAGAGCACAAACAGCGTGGGCTGGAAAGAGAAAAACAAGAAGGATGGGACTTCATAAGCTACACCTGTAATTGTACAATGAACTCCAATATGCAAATGGAGCAGAACTTGTAAAAGTGAGAGACCCCGGGAGCGCTCGTGCATTTTGTGACCATTTTGGTTCATCTTGGGTGCAGCCCTGGCTGGGCTCTTGTGCTGCCCAAGGCGCATCCATTGAGGCCTTTGAATAAATCCCTGTTTATTCTTTAGCTCTGTCCAGTCTCTGCTCTAGGGCAGCCTTCACAAGGCATCACCAACAGCAGGGGAGTGCCAGGAGCAGCTCCAGCTCCGGCTCCTCCCGACACCCACCCGGCTCCCACAGCCCCCACAGGAAAAGGGAATTTTTCCCATCTGTTCCCTGTGCCAAACGGAGCCCGTGGAGGATCAGGCTGCCATTCCCAGCCCTGCTCCATCCCACAGGGTCAGGAGCATCCTCCTGCCTCACAGGGCAGCTCCCAGTGGGGCCATTCCTTGAGGAGAAGCCCAAAGCTCTGAGAGCACAGGGGAAAATGCTGAGCTGGGAGAGCCCCATTCCACACCAGCTCCCTCAGCAGCTTTTACCACCATTCCCCAGATTTTGGCCACCCAGAGGTGCTCCCATCACCACAGCTGTTGCAGTAAGTTAGAAAAATCATAAAGAAAGGCTTCATAAAACCAAGCCTGCTCCCCTAAAATCAGTGGCTGGCCTTGTCAAGCCAGCCCTTTGCAAGTTCCCCTGTGAAAGCAATCCTGGTGTGAGCAGCTGGTTAACATAACAATCTATTCCTGGGTGAAAAAAACAGCTTACACCTGTACAAACTGTTTAGATAGAAGTGTTAGATAGAAAAATGAAAACTATCTCTCGCAAACAACTTTTCCTGCAGGCACACACCGAGAGTTTGAGTGACCAATCAATGCAGGGTAACAACTTGTTATTAACCAGTAATTGATAATTGGCAAGAAAGCTCCTGCCCAGCTGGAGTCCCACACCAGGTCTGAATAAAAAGGAGTTATGTGAATAAAGAAGGGGCTTTTTCCACCATGGAGACATTGGAGTCCGTGGGATTCAATCCCACACACAGCCCCCCAGAGGCGGCCCTGGCTGTCCTTCCCAGCATCCCAAACACTCTCCCACGCCTTCCAAGGGCTCGGATCCTCAGCGGGGAAGGATCCCCTGCGCAGGGCTGGTGATGCCACATGACACAGCATCCAAAGGGCCTTAAAATAAACTCCCCCTCCCTGCCCACGCCTGCCGAATTCCCTGCGGGATGCAGGCGCCGGCACGTGTGTGGCCACACCCCCGCGTGTGCTCCCGGCAGCAGCGCACCCACCCCTTATGTTCCCAAAAAAAAAAAAAAAACAGGAAAAAAAAAAAAAACACAACGAAAAAAGCGTTTTTAAAACCTCTCAGAATTTAGCAACAATCGCCATGGAGACCAGTCACCGACATCCCTGCGTTGCCATGGCAATGCCTTTCCCCATCCTGCCTGTTTATCCTGGAGCTGGCACACCATTGCTCGGGAGTGAGAGGGAGGGAATCTGAGAGCAACCTTCCCTAAGTGCACGGAAGCAGAAAAATCCTCTGTGAGGAAATCACTATTAATAGAGAGAAAACAGCTCCAGCACGGATCAGCCCCGGCCTGAAGAGCTCTGTGCCTGTGCAGAGCTGCTAAATCCCAGGAAAAAGCCGGGAGAACACAACCTCCAGCCACGGGGAAGGGGGGCAGGGGCACACAGAGATGGAGAACACGAACTCACAGCAATTTTTGCACATTTAAAGCACAACTAATTAACACCAAGGCCTGTAAGAGCGAGGCTGGGTTGCAAAGGAATGGGATCCTGGCTTTGGGATGGTTTGGGAAATGCTTTCCTGGAGTCTGTGGGTGATGCTTGGGGTTGGTAACAGCAGAGCCCAAAATAATCTCCTTTGTTGCAGAATTGGAGCTTCCATGGGGGTGGATTTGTCAATCCAGCACGTGGATGTCTCACTCAGGTTCTTATGGTGTCCACTGGGGTAAAAAGAGAGGGTTTAGATGGGATATTGGGAATGTCCCACCCTGTGAGGGTGGTGAGAAACCCTTGGGGTCAGGGTCCCCAGAGCAGCTGTGGCTGCCCCTGGATCCCTGGAAGTGTCCAAGGCCAGGCTGGATGGGGCTTGGAGCACCCTGGGATAGTGGAAGGGGCAGGGGTTGGGACAGGATGAGCTGTAAGGTCCCTTCCAAGCCAAAGCAGCCTGGAATTCTCTCTGAAGTATCATCCCTGCCGTGGAAGTCACCACTCAAGGCCCTTTGGTCAACTCAGCTGAATTCCAGGAGCAGCTTCCCAGACTGACATTCCTGGCTGAATCTGGAAATGCTGGGAAATGGACCAAAGAGAAGAGGAATTCCTGCAGCCACCGCTGATTTGGACAATATGAGCTGCTGTGGATCAATAAGGTTAACTTCCAGCCAGATCCTCATGGGAGAATCCTTAGGGATTGATTCCAGGCAAGTTTTAGTCCAATCTCTTTACCAGGGGCAGCAGCAGAGCACAGAGCTGGGAAGGCTGAGGCGAGGGCAGGACACTGGGAATGGCAGAGATCCAGCAGGGATGCTCCAAGTGCTGCCTTCCCTCAGCTCAGCAGCCTTGAGGGATGGGAATCAAGGTGCAACATCCCAAATTTGTGATGGGAGCACATCCCACACCCACCACAGCAGCCACTCCACAAATACAAAACGTCAAATGCACAAAGATCAGTGGGAACAAGGAGTTTGGAAAAGCCACCGCTCATCCGTGCTTCTCTCTCCTGGTTTTTATGCAGCACTTTGTACCCTCAGCTGTCATCCAGAGCAGGAAATATCCATGGGACTGCCATCAAATTACAAATTCCAGCCAGGAAAACAATCCTAAACTCCAGCTCAGACATAACACTGTTAAATAAAAAGAGCAGAAGGAATCACAGCGCTTCCCAGCCTGATTTCGAGAACAAGAGAGATGAGGGAGTCCCTCCCCCTCCCATTCCCAATGACACGGATAAGGAGACTGAGAAAAGTGCCAAAAATCCAAAGATTGTTCCTCCATCAGGAGCAAACCTGCACAGAGTGAGGAAAAGCAGGGAGTTGTCAAGATGAGATGTGCTAAAAATGTCACAGCCCTCCCAACACTTGAGGCATTCCTTGGGAGAGCTGGGATTTTTCAAATCAAACGTTTTGATCTTGGAATTGTTCTGCTGCCTGGCTCCGTGGGGAAAAGGGGAAGAGAGCAGCATGTTAAGGATCCTTTGAAGGTATCCTTCCCAAGATTTACCAAAAGAGAAGAAATAGAGACACAGTCGAGCCTCAGGCCCCTGTTCAAGGCAAAGGAAGATTTCCAGGAGCTGAGGCACAAGAGCCACGTGCTGAGTGAGCTCCAGGGTGATCCTGAGAAAAGGTGAGCATGGGAAGGCTCCAAAGGCACCACAAGGGACATGAAACAGGAATTTCCTCCCTGCAGAACCTGATTTGCACCAGCTCTGCCAAGAGGGTTGGGCTGCAAAAAGGATTCCTTAGGTCACAGCAAAGATGTGGATTGAAGGACACCTTCCCTTTTCCTGCCCCGGAGAGCAGCCGCACGACTCAGAATTCCCCCAGCCCAAAGTGAGCAAGAATTCATCCTGGAGAAAAGTCAGCCAAAGTTTCAAGGGTTTAGGGAGATAAGAAACTCGTCCTTGAGCAGTATCTGATCACCTCAGTTTGTACAAACACCGAGAACGCCGGGAGAATAAATGGATTTCTACTCACCTACGTGGGAGACGCAGAGAGCTGGGAGCAGCAGGAGGGGCTCGAAGTGTCACCTCAAAGCAGGAGGGGCTGGAAGTGTCACCTCAAAGCAGGAGGGGCTGGAAGTGTCACCACAAAGCAGGACTCAAAGCCAGGAGACACCAAGTGTCACCCCAGCACCATCACTTTCAATCTTTGTCAAAGTTCTCAGATTAGAACAGCCCCTCCCTCCTCTCCTTCCCTTTTTCCCTCCCTCCCCAGCCCTGGAAAGGATTATAAAAACTCCCAGAGATGGATGCAAACTGTTGGATGTGTTCATAAAAGCAGATCAATCCATCTTCCCCTGTGGGATAATCGCCTTAGAGCCAGAGCTGCTGCTCCAGAGCTCCTGGCCTCGTTTGGACGCCGGGGCTCTGCCTCCTTCCTGCCATTTCACTGGATTATCCCCAGCGTGTGCCTTTGCCATGAGATTAAAGCTTGTTTTACTCCAGATTCTGCTGCTGTTCAACCAGCACTGCTCAGGCTGAGCTGATTTATTCCCTGGAAAGTTTCTTTCAGTTCCATTTTTAGCGCTCGGCCCCGAAAGCGGGATCAAGGGAGAGGCAACACTCAGTGGGAGCTCCCTGGAATTCAAACCCCTTCGTGCAGGTGATTTCCAGGATCAACAACACCATTGACATCTCTAGTGGGAGCATTCCCAATGTGTTTGAGGAGTAAAAACCAAAAAAAAAAAAGTATTGATGGAGCTAAGACATGGAGAACCTCAGGGCAGGCATTCGCTCCTCTGCTCTGGCCCTGGGAAAATGACATTTTGGGAAGTGTGTGGCTCCAAGTGTGAGGGAGTCAGGAACGTTGAGAGCTTTGGAAGTGTGGCAGGAGCAGCTGGCAGAGGAGCCTGGGACAGAATCCAGCTCCTGCTGCAAGCACTGACCCCTCCTTGGAGTCCCTGCACGGGGCTGGCATGAAAAGACAGCAGAGCCCCCAAAACCAACGGAGGAAGAGGTGGAAGATGGAAGGAAGGAGCAGCAGGAGTGGGAGCAACAGCTCCTCTGCCTCATCCCAGGAGAGCTGGCTGTGGCTGAGTGGGACGTGGAGAGAGAAAGAACAGGATTGTTCCTTCCTTCCTTCCTTCCCAATTCAATCTGATCATAGCTGAAGAGCAAGAGGAGAGGCCAAGCCCCACCCAGCTTTGAGCACGAATCCCAGAATCCTGGAATGGGCTGGGTTGGAAAGGAGCTTAAGGATGATCCAGCTCCATCCCCTGCCACCAGCCCAGGCTGCTCCCTCTCCAACCTGGCCTTGGACTCTTCCAGGGATGGGGCAGCCACAGCTTCTCTGAGAATTCTAACCCCACCCTCCCAGGGAAGAATTTCTTCCCAATATCCCAGCCTTGGTGCCTGCAGCTGGAGAACACAGGGACTGACAAATCATGGTAAGAAAATGCTTTTTATTTCTTTTTTTTTTTTTCCCTATTTTAAATGTTTTTTTTCTTTTTTTTTTTTTTTTTTTTTTTGAATTGAATTTCTGCTGTTTACAGATATGGTTTATTCCTGATAACACAGCTTGGCAGCATTAAAAAAAAAAAAAACAAAACAAAAAAAAACCCAACAAATCAAACCCACTGCAACTGAATTAAACCCCATAAATACCAGCCCAGAAAACAATGGACAACCACCACTATTTCTATACAGGAACTATTATTTAATGTCACATTTTGACAACTGTAAATGGGCTACAGACTGTGGGCAAAAGGCAAGAGGTGAAATCTTTTTGAAACACCAGATGTAGAATAAACAGCTCATTTCTCAACATTTACATGATTCACATCAAATTGATGACATCCTAAATGTATTCCTTCTAAAGGATAGAAATTTTGCAATAAAATATTACATTTCATTTAATACTCTGGTACAATACTTCATACATTGCAGGAAAAAAAATAAATGCAAGGCCTATTCCACCTAATAAGATCCTTTTTCATTAGTCTTTAGTACTGCAATAAAAAAAAAATCACAGTAATATCATAAATAAACAGGCTTGAAATTATTCATTACCTTTCACTATTGAAAAGGGAGAAATGAACAATTAATTTGAAATAATGGAGTTATGGGTAGAAAATCTAACCCTGACAACACATCTTAGTCCCAGCTGTGAATTTCCTCAGCCCTACAACAAAAAAAAAAGGGGACAGGTTGGATACCTTTGTTAGCTGTGTCCTGGTTAATCACGTCTCAAACACATCTTTTAGGAGGAAAAAAGGAAAGTTTGGTCAGGATTAATAGAACCAATCAGGCCTAACAGGAGTTAGCTGAAATTAAAGTGTATTTCTCTACAACATTCAGTAAATGAAGTCTGCAGCAAATTCACACTGGCATCAATCATTGTGCCTTGGGAGTTGGGGTAAATTTCCCTCGTGGGACAAAGGCTTCTCCAAGAGAACCCTGGGATCCCTTCTCCATCCCTGCTCCAGAACAAGCTCAGCCAGCACTGCTTCCAGCTGAATTCCCTAAACCTGGGAATCCCTGAATCACATCCACTGATCTCCCCTGAACCAAAGCATGTTTCTCTTTGTTGCTTCATCTGTCAGAACCCCAAAGTTATTTGCTGGAATTAATGCAGGAAATGCTTTAAGAACCCTCCCTGTCTCTGGTGACAGATTTTAGGGTGCAGGGGCTCCCCTTTGGTGCCCAACACCAGTTCAGAAAGGAGAATTTACTCCTTTAGTCACAATCTTTCAGATCCTGCTCCCCCCTCACTGACATTCCCCCACCATGTGCTCCCCAGGATTCCCACACATTCTGCAGCAAGAACTCCCTGCTCCCAAGGAGAACAGATCCAAATAAAATTTGGAAGGCAACATTGTGCTGATTGCTGCTTACACAGGTCCAGCTTTTAAGACACTTCACATGAGCTGAGTGCAGAGAGCTGAGATTCCCTCAGGATCCTTCCCTCCTTTCTCCTGACTTTTCCCCTCTGACTTCCCAGTTTGGAGCAGAGCAGTTCCAAACCCCACCTGGGTGTGTCCCCACCTTGCTCCAACCTCTGAAGTGCAGAATTTGACTCTGCACAGAGTTAGAGGCAAATATTTAATTACTCCATGCAAATGTCAACACTTCCAAGTGATCCCTGTTCAGCAGGAGGGAGCTGGGAATAGGGACAGGCTGGCAGGGGATGGAGAACAGGAATCTCACTTCCAAATCACCACATTTCCCTCTCCTCATCATCTATTCCAATCTAGGAAGGGCACAAGGATTCAGGGCTAGAGCATAAGGCTGTGACAGTCAAGCACATTTATGGTGTGCTGGTGACAGGAGTTCCAAAAAAATCAAGTCCCAAAGCCCCGAAAGACAAAAAGGACAAGAGGCCAAGGAACAAAATTCTGCTTAACATTAATGAAGCACCTTCATTCAGTCCAAACAAACTGCTCAAATATTGGAATTTGCAAAGCGCTCAGGACCAGGTGATGGCATCTCCACCTCTGACAAAGCTGCATTAATTACATTCCAGGCTCCAGCAGAATTCCACCAGGAAGGCCAATAACCCCATTCCAACAACACAGGAAGGTCAGGCATCCTGTGTGGGGATGGGAATCACTCCTCAACACCACTCAAGTCCCAGAATGTCCCCAAAACCAGGGACAAGGAGCTGGGGAGACACCAGGCTCCACTCCTTGGGCCTGGTCCTGCCATCCACAGCTCCAAGGGGAGCTGCTGGTCCAGGACAGGGCCAGGGGAAGGAATTGAATGGAAGCTCACCAGATCTTCCCTGGGGAGTGTCTGGAAGAGGCTTTGTCTCCCTGACAGGTGGTTCCAGGTGGTTTTCCATGCACTGGGACAGGAAGGTCCAGGCAGCTCCCAAAGGCACTTGGGGTGGGACAGTGCCCCTGGTGTGGCCTCGCTGCTCCTGTCCCACCAGGGATCCTGGGATTCCTCCTTCCCTAAAAATCCAGGAGGCTCCTCCACAGCTTCCATTTCCCCAGCACGAGGGCAGGAGGGCTCCCTGACACCAGCAGTGGGTTACTGGTTTCACTGGGTTTAATAACATCCTGCAACTTCTTAATTAATACCTGAATTCTACCAGCTCAGTCTCATTTAACTGAGCACAAAGTCACCACAGAGTGTCCTCACAAACCACCCCCAGGTCACTGAGTCTCCTGAAGGACACAAGGAATTCCTATTCTGGGCACAGATCACAGAAAAGAAACTTTGTTTGATGTAAAAGCAACTTTGCATAAATTCCTCCAAAATAGCCCATCCAGCCACACAGCAAAATTGGAATCAAAGCCACCAATTATCACAAAAAAAGCACCTTCATCTCAAGAACTGCTCACCCCAGGAAGCTCAGTCTGAGTTTGAAATGTATCAGGACTAACTTGATCATGCACTTGGTTCTATTCACGCTGGTGATCCACTGTTTTCCAACAATCCACATTGTTCCCATCAGTATTTTACATTTCATGTCACGGATTTATCCATGGCATTGCTCTCCCACCACCCACCCCCCCACCCAGTGCCCCCCAGAAACCCCACAACTGCTCAAATAAGGAAAAAAAAAAAAAAAAAACAAACAAACCCCACTAACAGCCATACTGTGAAACCAAAATACTATTTAAAAAAACAAATGGATGACAGTCCAACAGTTTGCAGGATTCAAAACTGACTCTACAAAGTAATTGTCTACCTTGTAGAAAGGATTTCCTTTTATTTGGAAAACGAGCAATTGGAAATTGGAGAGAAGAGATAAAAACAATCTTTAGATGCTCTGAAGTTTTGCCTACTGAAGGATTAAAACCGTAAATAAAAAGGTACCAAGCCCTCAGAGTTCACTGCTCACGTGAAGCTTCTTCCATCTCTTTCTTGACCTTTTTAAAAACCATTTTCATGTCTGGGAAAGGAAAAAAAAGAAGAATTATTGAGGAAAAAACCCCAGAAGTTATTTCTTATTCAGGCATTGTACTGAGAAGTGCTCAGTTTTGACTCAAAAAAGCTTAAACTCAACCCAAAGTCTCAACCCTGGCTTAGAAACTGTGTGGGTGCTTTGGCAGAAAAAAGGTGAGATTGTGTATAAAGGTCATTAAAATTAAATTTAAATTGGCTTTTGGAACTCAGGCACCCTAAGGGGATCAATTCCAAGCATTTTGGGCATTCCTGGTACATTTTCTCCCAAGCCAGGCTGGACACAGCCCCTCCTCTGGCCATACACACCTGCCTTGGCCTGGAAGGCTCTGAACATCTTCTCATCTGAAACTCTTCTGCTGCTGCATCAGCCCCACATTTTCATATACTCTAGCACTATCTTCTCTCATTCTGAAATGAAATCAGGATTTAGAGTCTCACCAATCTCATTTGTGACCAAATAAAAAAAAAATCCTATTATACACACACCACATAATTCAGGGACAATTTATTTGACTTGATTTATTTTCAGAGGAAAGCCCACGATAACAGGGCAAGTTCTGGGCTAACTCAGCCTCGTTTGAGGTCTCTGAAGATGAGACAGAACAGCTCAAAAACTGAGGGCAGGACTGAACTTACTCTGGACACGTTGGGGTTGGGGTGCAGGGGGGGAGAGGGCTCTGATCCCCGCTCGTCTGGTCCGATAACGAATATTTAATGTTTGTGTACTCGTGACCTTTCCTCTTGCTCTTCTGTGAAGCAAAACACACAACAAGAAGCCAGGTTGGGGGTTAATCCCAGCAAGCAATCACTGAGACAGTGCAGCAGTTCCAAGAGGAGATACCCATGGGTGTTTTTAGGTTTGTCTGTGAGGAGAGAGCTCAGTCCTGCCGTGAACACTGAGCACACCTAAAGCTTGGCTCCAGCTGTTGGTGAGACCAAACCTGAAAATCCCCATTTTCCCCCATCCCACCATCTCCAGCAGAACTCACCAACCCTCTGAATGTACTCAATCCTCATCTCCTTGGCAGAAAAACTCCCCATTTCATTCTTGAGCAGCCAGTGGGCTTCCCACTGACCTTATTTCCAGCTCGGAGCTGGGGCCAACGGAGCGACACCGTTGTTTGTAGGAGCTCTAATAAAATAATATCTGAGCCCATTAGGTTTGATATAAAAAGCAGCCAAGCTGTTATTTGGATTCTGCACATATGCTCCAGGCTGCAGCCAATTGTGCTGGCACCCAGCTCCAGACCCTGCCAGGGAACCACGCCGGGAAAGAAACAGGAGATGGATTTTTCCTTTTTCCAGGCATTCACAATGCCTGGAAACACTGAAACCTACAATGGAGAAATCGAAGTTTTGCAGAGAATTGGGGTTTGGGGAGGGGGTGTGGGTGTATTTGGGGTTTTTTAATGCTGCAACAAGTCCTGAGGGCTGACCCAATCTCACAGCAGAGGCTGACAGAGCCTCTGGGGAGTTCAGGCTCCTGAATTCCCACTAAGAACATTTCTGGGATTGAAGCTTTTCCAGGATGGTCTCCAAAAACTCCCTCAGCTCGTTCTGGTGCTTCTGGTGATTCTTAAATCACTCTTAGCCAGCATTTATGACAAAGCTGTCCCGAGCAGTTTGTGGGAACACAGCTTGGGAAAAGTTTTATTCAGCAAACCTGGATTTGCTTCATTGAACAAAGTCTGGGAGACAAAGATTGGATTGGTGGGCACGTGGAATGCAGAATTTGTGGGGTGGACCACAAGGACATTTTGTAAGAGCCAGCTGATAAAAGAGGAACTAACTCAGTACATGCTGGAAAGTCCCCAGCAGGGAAAAAGATACTAAAAAGAGCAAAAATATGGACTAATTAGCATAGAAAGCAAAAGGTACAAATCCCAGCTGCTCTGAGGTCAGGGCAGGGAGCAGCAGGGACAGGGAGAAAACATCAGTTCTTTATCACAAAACCAGGAAACTGCTGTAAAACCCCCCCAGAAGTGGAGTGCAAGGAATTCCCTGAACAGGAAGGGGCAGGGGAAGATCTTTGTGGTTGTCACCACTTATTCCCAAACTTTTCTGATCCCACCACACTCCTGGAAGTGCTTTTTGTTGGATCACCACACTCACCCTTTCATTTTCCATTCCAAAAAACTCATTTCCTACCAATAAACTCCCAAAATGGGAATTGGAGTGATCAGCATTTGATTTTCCCCTTTGAGGAATGCAGGGAACAAGCTTTGAAATCTCTTTAAAACACAAAAAGCACAAGGTTCTGCTTTAATTAACAGACCTTTATCTTTTATTCTTCCTCCACAGGAAATTTGATAACAGGAAGGAAATTTGAGATCTGGGGGCAGGGCTGGGGACAGGGAGGGTAGGAGAGAATTCCACTTAAATTAAGGAGGGAATTCCACCTAATATTTGAAAGAGAAAATTCCACTTAGTAATTTAAGGACAGGAATGCACACAATAATGTAAGGAGACGATTCTACCTGATAATTATGGAGAAGATTCCACTTAATTTAAGGAGAGGATTCCACTTAATTTAAGGAGAGAATTCCACTTGACAATTTAGGGAGACGATTCCACATAATGTTTTAAGAAGATTTCACCTGATAATTTAAGGAGAGGATTCCACCCAATAATGTAAGGAGAGGATTCCACCTGACATTTTAAGGAGAGGATTCCACCTAACCATTTAATTAATTCTTAAGCACAATGAACTGAAACACAGGAGACAGATCACACCTGCAGACCCAGCCTCCCCACAACACAATCCCCCCACAAATCCCCAGCAATGCTGCTCCCTGCTGGGATCCTGCCACGTTCCTGGTGGATATTTGGGATGGACCCACCTGCTCCTCCTCGATCCTGCGCTGGAGGGTCTCGATGTAGTGCTGCACTGCCATGTAAATGAACCTGTACTGGGCCTCTGTCTGCACCATCCCTGAGCGCTGGGACCTCACCATCTGGATGGTCTTGGGGACATCGATGTCACAGTCCACCCCTGGGGACATCCACGGCATTGGGAAGAGCAGGAAGAGAACCACGGTGAGGGTGGAGCTCACCCGAATCCTCCCATCAGCATTCCTGGGGTGGATCCAGGCAGGGAAATCAAAGGGTTAAAGGTACCTTTCTCTCGGATGATGTCGATGAGGATGTCAATGACAATGAAAGTTCCTGTTCGTCCAATCCCAGCACTGGAAGAAGAGGGGAAAAAAAAGGGAATTTCATTGTTTTGCTCTTTCTGAATGCACACCAAAACCCCAGCCAAAGGAATTCTGACATTAGGAGACAGGAGGCTTCCAAATTATAGCCAAGGGCTTCCAAATTACAGCCAGAGTCAAATCAGAGACCTCAGGGAAGGAACAGAAATCAGCACTTCTGTCCCTCAGTGTTTATAAACACCCCCGAATCAGAAAAAAACTGCAAGGTCAGATCTAACATTTCCTTGCCTAAAAAGCATCTCATTTACAAGCTGAGAACACCCAAAAAGGACAGAGCCCTTACAGGTGGGATGAGATGCCAGAATTCCCATGATCCTGCACTTGAAATGTTCCAGCCAGGACTGGTCCCATCTTCTCATCCAACAGCAGAAATTTTCATTTATACAAAGGTTCACACTCTGAAATCCCTTCCCAAGGGGACCACCCAGAATGTGACATTGTACAGACAGAAAACAGGGAATTCTGAGCAAGTCCCAGGGAAAGTTGTCCTTTATAAAAAGGTCTCAGCTCCCTGGGCCAAAAGGAGGAGGAGCAGGAGCCTCACCTGCAGTGGACCACGACAGGTCCTGCATCAGGGATGCTCTCCTGCTTGTGGTGCACCTCCTCCAGGAAATCCAGGACACCGCCGGGATCGCTGGGGACGCCGTGGTCGGGCCAGGTCCGGAAGTGGTACTGCCACACCGTCCTCTCCGTGTTCCCCTGCAGGAAACATGGACACAAACCCTGCTGCTCCAAGCCCAGCTCCTCGTGGGGCACACCTGGGTCTGATGGGCAAGGGGAATGGCCCAAACCCAACCTGAGCTCCACAATTCCTAAAGGAGGGAACAAGCCAGGGCACTTCCTGGCCTGGCACATCAGGGACTAAATCCCCCAAATTAAAATATCCCCAGGTTTGCCAGAGGCCAGGGAGCAAGACAAGATTCCTGTACTCCAAAGGTAAGTGGAGATTTTTGGGATACACCATGGCAAAGAAAATTCCTCTTTGAGAGCATCAAATCCTGCCAGCTAAGAAACAACACTTCTATGTTCAGTCTTGTAATAATAAAATCCCACAATTCTGCTTTTTTAGGGAGGTCCAAGCTTGATGAGCTAAAATAAAAGCCAAGACTTTTGCTGCAGGAGCAGGGAATTTTTCCCTTCAAGCACCCAGAATTCCTGCTTGGCCACATCTCCCATCCCAGTGCCTTTTCCCCTAAGTTGGAAATACAGAGATTCACATTGAGCAGCTAAAATTTCAGCAGGCAAACCTTAAGAAAGGGAGGCTTGATGTGACAGGAACCTATCCCCAATTCCCCTGGTTTGCTTCCCCTCCCTGATCCAAACTGTTCCTTGACAGGAAGTGCCATTTCCACATTGTTTTCTCACCTTTTCACCCCTTCCCTTAAGTGAACTTCCCACACCCTAGACCCAACACACAACTTTTCCTTTCAATGCAACCATTTCCATAAGGGAGCAAATGCTTGGCTGGATGTTTAAAAAAGTTAAAAGCATTATCCCTCCTCCCAGATCCCCTGCAAGCTCTGCAGCAGTTCCTCTCCTGCCAAAAGCTGCTTAGGTAGGAGAATCTTCAATTATCCCAAGGGCAAAGAGAAAGATGGATGGAACTGAACGTGGAGCTTCAAAGAAAGGCAGGGCTCCATTTCTTCATCCCCGAGTGCTTTTATTGATTCCAGAGAAATGGGCTAATCCTGCCATTTTTCCTTGGGTGATCCACAAGCTGAGCTAAAAGGACAGAGTTCCTCTTGTACTCACCTGGCCAACTTTGGAAAGTTTCAGCTCTCTCAGGGTGTAATCGTGTGCTGCACTCTCCTTCACATTCCGGACACGCATCACTCCGTACTCCTTCAGGGAATATTCATCTGGCCAGTACTTGACACACTTACTCTGTAAGATTTCAAAATATAAAAAAAAAAATATATATATAAAAAGAAAAGGAGTGATCAGGCAGGAAAAAAAAAGGCTGCTTTGCAAACTGGTGAACTCAACCCTGAAGCTTTTATTTCAGAGTTCACAGCTGATGAGGTAAAGATCATTTTAATGGGAAGTTTCTCCTCTCTGTAACAACCACTGGATGATTTCAGACAGGTACAGGCCACCTCTCCTCTTAGCACCTTTTAGGATATTTTTTGCCTGGATATTTCCAAAAGCTGGAGATTAAAATCCTGCTTTTTGTACCCCCTGTCACAGGTCTCAAAATACAGAATTCCACCAGAATTCAACTCCACAGCCCAAACCCTACAGGCTGCAAAAGAAGAAAGATCAAAGGTATAAATAATTTCCAGTGGAAATAAAACTTGGATGCTTGCTTTTCCATGGCTTGCAGCAGGAAGGGCTGACACAGCTCTGTTTCCATCACCAAAGTGGGTTCAGGCTCCTGCAAAGGCAGCAGTTGATGGGTCTGTAGGTTCTAAAATGCAGAGTTTTTGGTGTGCTGCTCCTCCACCAAGTTTATCTTTGCCCAGGGATAAATTCCATCCACTGAGGAATAGATTCACCTATCAGCACTTGGATTTGGCTCCTGTGACAGGTCAGGAACCAGCAACTCCTGGGAATGCAGCATCAAAGCAGAAATTCCTGTAGGAGCAGCTCCTAGCAAGAGCAAACACAGACCAAACACCAAGCCCTACAGAGCAATAGGGTCTATTTGCAGTTATTCTGAATATTCAAGAAAAAACATGGCACAGGGAAGTGCCTTCTGCCAGCCCAAGGCAGAGGAAGATGGCTGAACACATGTCCACACAGGCAACAAGATGCTTTTCTGCTATTTTTGCCCTTCTTTCCCTGTCACAAGGGGAGAAAGTGAAGCAAATACTCTGAAACTGAAGCAAATACACTGATTTTGGGGGGTGCCAGCAGAAATAACTTGCAGTTTTCAATGCAGAGCTCTGAGCAGAGCAAGTCTGAACAGCAACGTGATGTTAAAATAAGCTTTACTCTGCTGGAAGGGTTGCTGAACTGCCTCCAAAAGCCCAGAACTCCTTTTAATTTCTAAGGATTTGCTGGTTCTGCACTTTAAAGCACATCCAGGACTCGAAGCAGGGCTGGGATGTTCCACAGCTCCTCCCTTCCTCAGGCTATGAGCTCTTGGAGGCAGCTCTGCTGCAAAGGGTTCTCTCCTTCCTGCAAACAGCTTGGCCTGAGATAAAAAAGCTTTGATTTGATATCAGGACTGGTATTTGCAATTCTTTAAGAAGTGAATAAGCACCACAACAACAATCAAGGGTACAGAAAGAACAAGCAATGCAGCACTGATGAATTAAAGTGTTTTCTCCAGCAAAAGGGCTGAGCAAACTTTGGGAGGAATAATGGAGAAACTGCAGATGAGCAGAGGCCATTCAGGAGGTTTTTAAAACAATAATAAATAACTTGAAGGAAGAAAGGTGTATTCAAGTCGACTCTGTAATTGATTTCTCCTCTTCCAAAACAAAGATTATCACTGGGAAGGGGGAGCTTCTCCCTCTGTCAGTGAATTCTCAGGAAGGAAACACAAATCCTGTCCCTTTATCAGGGTGATGGAGTGGCAGAACTTTACAAAGACTAAAAAAAGATCCACAAGACAAAGTCAAAGACTAAAAACAAAAATGCACAAGACAAAGTCTAATGGCTCCAACAAACAGCACCAGTGGCAGCTTTGACACCTCAATTAGGGAGAGAATCCTGTAAAATCTTGTGCTGTTTGTCTTCAGCCCACACACACAAAGTCCCTGGGGGTGAGGAACCCCTACAATCATCAGTCACTCACACAAAAACTTCAGTTTTTAGCTTGATTTTTTCCACAAGTGATGCTCCCCTAAAAAGGCAACAGCTTTCTGTTCAGGAACAGATAATGAGAATATGGAAGAAGGTAAAAACGTGGACAATAGTGCGTGGAAGAAGCAGAGAAACTCAAAAAGAAAAGCAGAGAGAACAGACAGTATTTATCAAACAGAAAAAAGATCAGAAGCAACAAATTCCAAAGATAAATCCTTACAATCCCCAGGAAGCTGTGTGTGGCTGTTGCCAGGATATCAATGTTTAACTATTCCTAGTCTTTCCTGCCTTGTGTCATTAGAAACCAGAAACAAATTAAAATATCCCCAGGTTTGCCAGAGGCCAGGGAGCAAGACCAGAATTTTGGGATACACCATGGCAAAGAAAATTCCTCTTTGAGAGCATCAAATCCTGCCAGCTAAGAAACAATATCTCTATGTTCAGTCTTGTAATAATAAAATCCCATAATTCTGCTTTTTTAGGGAGGTCCATGCAGGCTTGATGAGCTAAAATAAAAGCCAAGACTTTTGCTGCAGGAGCAGGGAATTTTTCCCTTCCAGCACCCAGAATTCCTGCTTGGCCACATCTCCCATCCCAGTGCTTCCCTCCCTAAGTTGGAAATACAGAGATTCACATTGAGCAGCTAAAATTTCAGCAGGCAAACCTTAAGAAAGGGAGGTTTGATGTGACAGGAATCTATCCCAAATTCCCACAGGCACCGATAAAAAAGGACACTCAGCACCTTCAAGAGCTCCAAGGAATCCTGTGCCACACCAGATTCCAGCCATAAATCAAATTTATCCCAGTTCCTACTTGTACTCAAATGTCAGGACCTTTCCCAAAGCCAGCTGGAGTCTGGTTTTACCTTTCCTCTTTCCACTTCTTTCGTGGTCATGACAATAACTCGGGAATTCTCCTGGAACACCATCCTCCAGAAATCATTCACCGTGTTCTGCAGGCAGCCTTGGGTAGCAATGTAACTTTTTTTTGGCTTTGAGTTGTTGCACTTGGTTTCAAACTCAGGCTAGAGGGGGGGAAAAAAACCAGCAATTCAACAAACTGTGTGTGACAAGATTCTGTTGGATTTAGGGGGGAGGAGGTGGGAATACACTCACCATAATTATATTAGCATTGATATAGTCTGAAACAGGTTCATTGGGATCACCATCGTGGAGAACAACTCTGGTGTGATCAACTGCAAAAATACACATGCATGTCAAGCACTTGCATTGTACAGTTGTGACCACATAAAAGCTGTTAATTAATTGTCAATCTTAGTAAATAAGTGATCAGAATATTCCAAATTGCCTCTTTTGCTTCCTTTAAACAAGTGGCTGTGACCAGCTGGACCAAAACATGTCCATGGCCTGGGAATTCAGGAGCACAAACACTAAGTCAAGGCAAAGCCTTGGCACTTGCATGTTGCAGTTCTGTCCCCCAAATTAATCCTCTTAAATGTAACTATTCCAGCCTGTTGAGTTGAGGGATATGAGGCTTTTAAATGAAAGCTGAAGATAAAAACCAATATTACAAATATCTACAAAGTGCAAATGTGTGAAGCCAAATTGGAAATCACGGGATAATCCTGATAAGAGGGGAAATTATCATTAAAGAGAAGCCAAAGGCCAGTGTACTTAATTAACCTTGTATTAATGAGGAAAATAAACCAGAGTAACATTAAATGGCAATGAAGGGTCAATACTTACAGGGTAAAATGTTTTTGTATCTATTTTTGTTCTTGTTTTCCTGGCGCTGCCCTTCCTTACGGCTGTAGAGGAGTTTGCATTCCTGTTGCTGCAAGGTCTGAGGGGAAAGCACAGACAGGGGGGGCTCAAAAACAGCAGCATGGACTGGTCCATGCTCACAGCAATCCCTTCTCCCAGAGAAAAGGGAGGAGAGGTGACTCCAAATGGGTTATCCATCAATTTTCCAAGTGAAGGAACAACCTGGAGTGTGGATTTCTGGAACACAATGTCCCAGGGACAGCAGCAAGTCAATACTTGCACAGCCCAGGATATTTATGGCAAATCTCCCCACTCCCAAAGCTCCCTGGAGCTGGAGGCACCAGGATCCCAATGCTTTGCTCCAAGTTGTCATCCCCAAAGCACTTCTGGCTCCACTGAAAGGAACACCCATGTTTTGGAAGCTTCTCCCCTCATCAATCCCACCCCTCCAGACTCTTGCTGTTGTTTAACTGGCACATTTGCTCACCCCTGTCTGTCTGATACTCCCTCACTTAATGACCTTGGATAATCAGGCTGATCCTAAAGCCAGGGAAAGCAAAAGAAGACATGCAAAGTTTCAAGCTTGTGACAAAGGACAGAAAACAGCCCCCAAAGCATTGCCTGTGGAATTCCAGGCCAAAGGACTGAGAGCTAAACTTTCCCAGCAAGTTAAAGAATTGGAGCAATTAAATGTGTGTGGAAACCACATCTTCCTTCCTAGAGTTAATTATCATTGCTTTCCTTCCTAGAGTTAATTATCATTGCTTGGAGCATCCCTGAGGAGAGATCCACGAGCAGCAGCGACTCCCAACAAGCCCATTCAGAGCTGGAACAACACAACCATAAATCTGAATATCCTCCTCCACTTCCCTACAACATCCCAGCACTAAGCTCAGAAATAACCATTGTTCAGAAGGAAAAACATTACAAGGGCTGTCAACATTCCTGTCTGGTGGTTCCTGGGACAAGAGGCTCATTCCTGCCTGGAGACAAGTAATTTAAATTCACCATCTGGGCTGGCAGCTCCTGAACAGCACAGACAGGGATCCATGGACAGCCTGGAGTGTGTTCCCCCCTCCTGCCACCATGGGGGACAGCTGGAGCTTCCCTGAGGGGAATGGAAAAGCAGGGCACTAAAACTGCTAGGAGAGGGCTTCATTCCCAAAAAAATAAAGGTTAGTGCTGACCTCACTGACAGCAGCAAAGGGAAAAAAGAAGTGCCATGTCCCACAGGTAAAATCCTTCATTTATTTGCTTTTCCTGCTAGACTTTTCCTTCTGTAAGGAAAACACTGAGAAATCCACTCCAAGAAAGATTTCTTCAACGTGTAGCAGAGGTCAGGAAAGAACTGTGAATTAATAGCTCAGTTATATTTTGCCAAACCAACAATCCCTTCCCACACACACGACCTCTGCTGACTTCCTTCCCTCTCCAGATGGAATTCTGGCCATTCTGACCATTCAGCAGCCCTGGATCAAGGACTGTCTCCTCTCTCTGGAAAGAGAAAGGAGAAGGCTTAATCTTCATTTTATCACGTCCCAGTGCCATCACCTCACCATCTGATATTCCCCTCACACACCTCTGTGCTAATTCCTTCACTTTTCATGGATTAATTCTCCTTCTCCTGGCAATAATCAGAGCACACTGGACAGTACATTTAGCTAAAGGATATTTCTGATCAAAGAGGGTTTCTCCAAGGATGGTCACTTTGCAAATCCATCACTATTCAGGACGTTTCTCAAACCAACCTCTCTAGAGCAACCTGAGCACTTCCCAGTTTCCTGTTGCCATCTGCTGGTGGAATTCCAGACTCCACTGGTGCTTTTGTGTGTGTGAGGTATAAACCAGTCCATTATATCCAGCCTGGAGTGTTCCAGACCAGGCTGGATGGGGCTTGGAGCAACCTGGGATAGGGGAAGGTGTCCCTGCCCGTGGCAGGGGGTGGGTAGGATGGGATTTAAGGTCCCTCACACCCAAATCATTCCACTATCCCAGGCTGCTCCAAGCCCCAGCCAATCTGGCCTTTAACACTTCCAGGGATGGGGCACCCACAGCTTCTCTGGGAAGAGCTTCTTCCAAATTCTGGAAGGATTTCTTCCCAATATCCCATCTAAACCTCTTCTAGTTTGAAGCTGCTCTCCCTATCCTGTCCCTACACACTCTTTCTGGAAGAAAATTGGAATTTTGCCTGCAGAGAGAAATGAAACACCAAAACAAACCAAAAATAAACCTCCAGAAGTCCAAGGAATGCATATAATCCATGTTGTTTCATCCCAGAGCTTTCTGCCACTTCCCAATGGCTTTAAGATCCCCAAAAAACGAGCATCAAAATGCCACAAGGACAAGGGCAATGGATGGACTGAGAAATGGAAGCTTCCCTAAAGAAATGGTTCCCAACTTCCCAAAGAGCAGAAGGAATTGGAAGGATTGTCCTGGTGGGACAAACACAGGAGGCTCCCTCAAAGTGGGAAAGATATCCAGGAGGATATCCTGGATAAAAAGCGCTCTGAGAATCAGGGAAAAAAGGCAAATATTTCAAGCCACAAGAGAGGAGCTGGCAAAGCCCTGGAGATGGGAGCAAAACCAGGGATCTGAAGTGACGGAGAGGAGGAAACGCCAGGAAGGCAGAACCCAACGTGGCTTTGGCAGTGTGAGAGTGAACACTGGAGGAAACACTGGAAACACACCCCTTGGAATGTAAGGAATTACCTCAAACTCTTCCCAGAAGCCCTGCTTGACCTTATCCGTGGTCTCTGCCAGTTTGCTGAGCTCCCTGACTCGGCTCTCGATCTCGGCAGCGTTAATCCGGGTGGTGTTCAGGGGCTGGGGGACACAGCAGAGCCCAGACAGCACAGGGTTAGCAAAGAACAGCCATGGAAAGACAATTCAAGCACAAATCCCCTAAGGTGAGGATATTTTAATGGGGATTTTGGGATCCAGGCATCTTTTTGGGTGTCAGGGTTTTGGAATTCAAGCAAAGGGCAGTGAGGAAGGGGACGGTGCAAAGTTGCTTTTAAAGCCTCACTGGTTTTATTTAATGCATTAAATTGTCTCATTTCTGCACGTGCCCTGCAATTCTTCCAGACCAAGATGACACCAGGAAATTCTGCACATCAGAGACAACACTCTATCCCTTCACAAGCCTAACAAAAATTGTTCCCATTGAAATGACTTTTTCATCCATTTCATGAAGTTTAACTCCTCATTTTTTTTTTTTTTTGCCTCAGAAAAGAAAAAAGTCTTGCAGAACGTATGGAAAAGCTGCATTTCAACAACATATCCTGGAGATGGCAAAGCTCAGGGGTGGCCTGTCCTGCTCACCTGTTTGAGCTGCAACACAGTGCCCAAAGTCTCCACCATGGGGTTCTTCTTGTAATGCTCCACCAGATCTGTCAGAGAGTCAAACTTCTCCCCTCCACCAACGTCGTATTTGAGATCCTGACAAGACAAATGCTCCTCAGAATAAATGCACTGCCCACCACCACAGCCACAGCACCTCTAGGCTGTGCCTTGCATCAGAAATAACCTCCAAAATTATGTGTAGAAGACTCTACTGAAATCCTTCTGCTAAAGGATAGAAGTTTAACAAATAGAAACACAGGCACGCTGCAGGACATCCCCTTTTTTTTGCCATCTCATTGAAAATCAGTTTATCTGCTTTTTTCTGAAACAGGGTTCAGGCAGCTCTGGAGCTACAGGATGAGAATTCAGGAATTAGGGATTTGAATTGATTTCCAAAACTAAGTGTATAATTGGGTCCTGAAAAGCTGGTACTGCCTGGCAGCATCCCAATTTTAAGGAAGCAAATGCCAAATTATTTTCCTCAAAGACATAAATGCTAACTGCAAATTAGGGAGGTTTTCTTGAAAAAAAATATGCATATTCTGATAATTCAGCATTTACAGTCCTGGTGGGTCATTTCTACCTCCAAACTACTTCTGTTACTGCATTTTAGGTGTTTTTATACAATTTAGTTATTGCACTGTCTTTGGGCACAACAGAAGTAAAAGAGAATAAGAAAAATCCATATTCTTTTTTTAATTTATGATTATTTTTAAAATAGCAGCCCATGGAGATAGATGAAATATCAAAACTGTAATTTAATAATATTTCAGTGAAGAACTACCTTATACTAAATAGAAGATTTAGATTTCAGGGCATTCCTTGGAGTGAACACTCGTTTTCACAGACTGTTGATCATCTATCAGGTGTAACTGCCTGAAGTGACAGGAGAGAGACATCTGTGCATAGATCTCCATTTGTCCAATCACTCCTCTTTTGATTGAATCCATCCAGGAGACTGCAAAGGCTCCCTGAGCACAGCAAAGTGTGATTTGAGCCAGAAGGCCCTGACAGGAGCCAGTCAGCCAAGCAGTCCCCAAAAAATATTGGGATTTTGATGCCACCAAAGGAGTCATTTTGAACAAAGGGATGACCTGCAGCAACCCCAGGGAAAAGGGGAATGTATCCAGAGCTCCTGGGCCACGGATTCCCTGCTTTTCCTACCTGGCAGTGGATCATGACGTGTGTCACTTTGGATTTGCCATCGTTGCTCTCTCCTTTGTCATCCCCCGTCCTCACGGAAAGGACAAAGTCCCCGGGGTGGCTCTGGCTCTCCCTCACCAGGAAGCTCCCATGTTTTCCTTTCTCTGTCAAGAGTTTCTCAGCTTCTCTCCCAGAGAGATGCCCGTGGAACCACCTGGAAGTGAAGTGACATGGAGGGAGACACCCTGCTTAGCATCCCAGCTGAATCCACTTGCTCCGGGTGTTTATTATGGAATTGAATCCTTCTGTTCACTCAGCAACAGCCAGGTCTAGGGAAAACCTCAGCTGGTAAAAATAATAAATAAAATAAGCTTTGGAAGTGTCCAGGTGCACACCAGTGAGGACAGAAACACTTCAAAGCACTTCCATGGGGTTTCCTACAAGCTTCCAGTGAAGCTTTGATTTGGATCCTTCCCAACAATCCCAATAAACGCCAGGTTACACTCCAACCTCCCCCTCAGTCAAAGCCTTCATTCTTCTTTTACTTCCTTCATGAAATTTTCCTGGTAAACTTGTGGACACTTCATACTTTTCACACCCTTCTATCCCATTAGGAACTGGAGAGGAAATCCCAGTAAATCTCAGTTCTTCAGGAAATAGGGCCATAAAAGCATCTATCCTCCCCACCTCTGTTAAGGCGTTCTGAAGAGTGAGAGAACTTGTTTGAATATTTTTCCTCTTTTTTTTTCACTTCTAGGAATAAACAGGTATCTGCTGGCTTAGTTCTGACCCTTGACATTTCCTCAAATCCAGAGTCTCAAATTCTCCTTATTAACTACGCTCCTCAAAACAGGAGTTTGAGGAACCTGAGGATTTGTATGGCCTTCGCTTTCTACCCACTGCTAGGAAAAGCACAAAAAGTTATGCCCAGAAATATCCCTGGGAATTCCTTGCAGCAGCAACCGCATCAGGAGAACTTCTCCAATTAAACGTTCTCCCAGTAAAAATAAAGGGAATTATACCCTCTTTTTCAGTCCTGTCCCACCCAAGGAAGAATGCTGAAGGGTACAGGTTCTGAGGCTTGGATTGCTTCACCTTTAACCACATTTATTCATCTATTTTGAAAGGAACCTCCCTGAAATGAATCCAAGGTTGTGGCCACTCTTTTCCCAGATGGAGGCTGAGGGTGAAGAGGGATAAACACAGCATCTATTAAGAAGCACAAGGACATTGAGGTTCCACCACTTCTCTGACCTTTCTGAGGTGGGATCAGCACAGTTGAGGGGATATTTCAGCTCTATGACATCTCCATTCTTTTCCTTGAGCTGCCCATGGTGTTCCATGTAGTACTGGACCAGCTCAGCCAGCGTGGCAAACTTCTCTCCCCCGTAGAGGTCATAGTAGTCACCTGTGTTCTGGATCTTGATGTGGGTGACAGCTCCAGTTCGTCTAAGATTTGAAAGAGAGGACAAAAAAAAAACCCTCCCCAAGTCAGCTGATCAATCAATCAATCAATCAATCAATTTTACATTTGGTGATGCTTGAGGTGGAGAAATCCATACTCACAATTCCAGCATGGAGCTACTGCAGAAGAGCTGAGCTACTGCTCCTCTGAGCACCAGCCAGGGAGAACAGGAGAACAATCCTGTGCTGGAGGCAGCATAAACCCTGCAAGTCTGTGCTGGAGCCCCACCAGAAACCCCTCAGAGCCACACAGAATTCCACACACAAGCACAAGGGTGCAGGATGAGAGGAGCTGAATATTCTGGAGCTGGGTTTGCTCCTTTCTCCAGAATTCCCACCAGCTCCCAAGGTCTCTCCCTCAGGAAACATTTGCCTTTGCCTGCTGCCACAGTCTCTAATATTAAGGAAGAGCAGCTCCTAGCAGGAATCCCCTCCTGTGCCACAAGGCCTGTTATCTCACAAGTATCCAAGCAGCACAACTCTTATCACCAATCCCACTTTTCCCTTTTCCTTTATCTACTTCCTCTTGCTGTCTTTTCCCCATCCCTACCACGCAGTGTCAGGGGACAACTGTCACAGAAGGCCTATTTTGGAAGGTGAAAAAGCCACAGTTGCCCTTAAAAACTTGCTGACTTTTCCTGTGCAAGGAGGGTCTGGATTTCCTGCTGGATCACTAATTCCCAACACCTCTGCTCCTTCCAGTTGGTTATCAAATGGATTTGTAAAGGGCTAAAAGCAATGTGACTATCAACCTATTTCTGCTTCCCCTGAGCAATTTTGTCCAGCTGTAAAATCAGAATTCACTCCCCTCCAATCTAGAGCTGGGTAAAAGTATTTGAGGAGCTCTTCAGGGCAAATGGGAGAAAAAGAACAGGGAAAAGTGAACAACACTAAAAAGTGACCAGAGCATTCTTTCACCTCTTTCAAGGAGTTCATCCACAGCTCTTTCCCCACAGGACAGCAGCAAATTAAGATCATTACCAACCTGGGGCAAGACTGGGAAGAGCCAAACTCACCTAACAGAGAGTGTGAAGTCTCCTGGGTTACTTTTGCTGGGCCGTGCCAAGAAGCTGCCATCGACTCCTCTTGTTAACAGCAGGTTTTCTGCCTCCACCCCAGTGATATTTGGATGAAACCATCTACAAGAGGTTAAAAATAAAGAATGTTAATAAATAAACAGCAGGTTTTCAGGGCTAACTCGCACAGAGCAATCTGACAGCTTCCAAACTGAGTTTTGCACCTAAATTAATAAAATTTCTGTTCATTATTAGTTTCACATTGCAACTTTATATATTGCAACTTTTTGTAAGCCTAAGAATTACACTTATCCCTACTCTGACTGCCTGGATTAAAATGATATCAAAGGTACACAACATAAACACAGACCAGAAGTGGTATTTCCTTACTCCAGCAAAACACAGCACACAAAGAAACTGAAAGACAAACAGGAAAAATACCTAAAAATAAAACAAAACATCCAAAGTGACACTTGACAACATTTTGAAGGTTAAAAACTGAACAAAACCTCATGGTCTGGGGCACAGCTGAGGGGGTCAGGAAGGAACTCCCCGCGTGGACACCCCACTGCTCTTCCTCCCAGGAATGTGGAGCCGGGGTCGGATCTGCCCCGTTTAAATAGAGCCACAGAGGAATCTCCTATTGATCCTCACCACCCACAAACTGCCCTCAATGAGTATCCCAGAGGCCAGGCAGAGCTGGGGCTGGGCTGTGGCCAACAGCTCCGGGTCCCCACCTCTGGCATTGACTTTGGAGACTTATTTGGAGCCACTCGGTGTCACCACTGCCTCTGCTCTTATCTGGAATTTACCCATTTTTGTTGCAGCCCTGAAGGAGTTCTGCACGAAAGGGCTCGGTGAGGATTTTAGAAGGCAAATTCTGAAAATAAACCACTGGGGGTGTGAGCACCCCAACCTCAGCTCTGTCCCTTTTGCACTTCGCAGTTAAAAATCACGTTTAATTTTTAGAGTTAAATCCTCATTCTTGTGTGCTGAAAGAACCCAGCCTGCTCCTCTTTGTTCACCTCTACGGTTTTCCAAAGTACAACAAAATATATCCAAAATACTCCACAGTCAGGCTCATCACAGAGACAGAGAAGTGTTATATCCAGAAAAATGGAACAGCATTCCTGATCCTTCCTGATCCAGTCAGCATTTCAGGCTAAATTGCTAAATCAGCAAAATATGAGAGCACAGGTCTAAATTTAGGGTTATTATTTCAATTGTTGCAGCAATTCCTTCTCTACTGAAAAGTTGTCAATATTCTCACCAAAGCCTTCTCCAGAGCATTCTCTTTAGAAATATTCTGGAGTTTTAGGATTCTAGAAAATCCAGATCTCTAGCAAGTCATTCAAATGGGAATTAGGAGCCTTTTCAGAAGTAAATTGTGTGAATTTTCTTGTGAATCTTTTTTCCCCTAGTTAATAATATTCTACTTGCACCATGAAAATCTAGTGAATAGTTCCCATCTTTCACAGAAGAACAACAAAGAAAATACCAAATTTATGCACAGGACATGGAAAAAACCATTCAAAATTACTTCCAAATTATCACAGCAAATGGGAATGAACTAATTAATAATGTTACATTTATCTAACGATTATTCAAAGATCAAGGAAAGTTCTCACAAAAGAAACTGCACAAGCATCAGTACCTGGCATGAACTGAACATTAAATAACATTTCAGCATTTCAGCCTACAACAGGTTGTCTGGAGAAGGTGATCATATATTTACCACATTTCCACTCCCAAAATTTTACTTCCATTAAGAGGAAAAAAAAAAAAAAAAAAAACCCACACAAAAAATGTGCAGTAATAATTTGAACAGTTCACAAGCTTTTTAAATATGCACAGGATTCAAGAGAAACCGTGGTAAATTTTGGAGTTTATAGCAAAAAATGTCTAAAGAGACAGAGGAGGAATTATTGGGATTGCTTCTCCAGATTTATTATACTGACATTCCATAAACTTCAACCAGTGGAGTATCTTCTGTATCCCACCCTGAACCTTAAGGAAGTAGCTGTACTTGAGTGGTTACAGCAAAGGAAAATTAATAATTTATGTACAGAGGTGACTACAAATAACCTGCAATTTAACCAGCATTTAAAGGAGAGGTTAAACACACAGCAGATGGTTCAAACCCCAAAATCTCTCCCCCACATCCACACCGAGATGCCAAAAGCCAAGTGCAGCAAAGCCAAGCTACACCTGGGAGGGTTTCTTGCACTTTATGTAACTCTGGCTCTGCTGGCACCTCGTCCTCCTGCTCCCTCAGCTCTGTATTTTTGGCTTTGAGTAGGAAGCTGCATTTGTCAGCCACCCCAAATAGCAGAATGGGGGTGTCAGTGATCCCTGCCAGCGGTTCCGGCCCCGAGGAGGATCCTCCTTGAAGTGCTGCCATCCCTTGTGCTCCCAACCTTGGGGCTGCAGCCCTTCCAAACTGGGAGGGGACAGCCAAGGGCCAGCGCTCACCAGTGACACCCCCCCCAGCCAGGACCAGCTCTCACACTTCCTTTTATAGGGATGGAATGCATTTGGGGCTTTTTATCCTGTTTTCCCTGCCCATGTCCGTGGCAGCAGGTGCAGAGCTGCCCCGGCCAAGGGCAGTAAATGCAATCACAGAAGTCACCCAAACCCACGCCCTCGTCAAACTGGCTCCTCACCATCCCTCCCGCAGCACTTCCCACTCGGGGGCTTGGACTACACCACTGCCAGCCCATAATTAGCTCACAGCAAGGTGGAAATGTTGGTAAGAAAGGAACCAGTGAAACAGCAGGGGCTCAAAACCAAGAGGGTATCAGCAAAGCAAGGAAGCTTCTGATGAAAAAAAAAAAAAACCCAAAAAAACACCCACGGTGGAAAATCCACCCTTCCCACAATCATCCCTTTTTTGTTATCACGGTCCAGCAAAGACCAGCAGGATCTGTGCTCCCTAAGTCACACACTGCCAGCACATTTCTCTCTTACCAAACCAAAAGAAATAAATCAATACGATTTTCCATGCAGTGATTGGGTTTTTTAATCACCTTTGCAAGAGCAAAGGAGAGATGAAATCAGTTCTGTCTCAGCTGTCACAGCCACAGCACTGGGGATGTGCTGACGGGTACTTTAATTACTCCTATTTATAGGCTCATCAGTTGATATTTCCCAGCTTTTTTCAGTCTCCCTCACAAGTTACAATTTAGAGCTCTGAGCAGAATAACAGGATTATTCTGTCAAGGAGGAAGTTCACAGTGCTGCCAAAAGGTAACTTGTTCCCAGTGTGAGCAGGGACATCCAGAAAACACAACGTAGATTAAAAAGCCTCCATATAGTTCAAAAAACCCCAAATCCTACTAGAAATGGCCATGGGATTGAAACCACCTCCTCCAGATTCACCATCCTGAGCAGAAGAAGAGAGGACAACTTACCCTTGGAGAAATTATAATTTAATTGTTATTATTTATAGAGGTGAATGAATTGAAATTGTGGCTGCCCCATCCCTGGAAGTGTCCAAGGTCAGGCTGGAGCTTGGAGCAGCCTGGGATAGTGGAAGGTGTCCCTGCCCACGGCAGGGGATGGAATGGGATGAGCTTTATGGTCCCTTCCAACCCAAGCCAGTCTGGGAATCTTAGAACAGATCTGTTAAAAAGGATAAATACTTTTATACCCTTTTCTGACAATAATTCCCCCAAACCCCAACATTTACCCAAATCTCTGAGCCCAGAAGGACACTGGGTACCAGACAAACATCAAAATACGTTAAGGACAGTGAGAAGCTACAACCAAGAAATGGGTTTGGCTGTTTGTCGTCGCGCTTTAACGGTGCCACAAGGGTTTGAGATTAGAGTGAACGCTGATAACTGATTAGGAAGGCAGGTGTGGGGAGCTCAGCAACACTCGTTTTGTAGCTGGGCCGTGTTTTAGGGTCGGTAAATCAGCGGCGCTGGCTCTCGATGGAGCACGAACCCCGGGCCCCGGTACTGAGCAGGTCCCACACACGAACAATTCATCCCTCGGCTCCGGCGCTCCATGGGGACACTGACGTGACCAAACCGGGGGCACCGGGGCAGCTCCGGCCGCCAACGAGACACTCGAAGCCACCCGATCCCTCCACCCGCGGGAGGTTCCCCTGGGAACGGGCGGGGAGCGGGGACATCCCCCGGGAACGAGCGGGGTGGGGGCTGCGGGAGGGGAACATCCCCCGGGAACAGACGGGAGCGGGCTCCGGGAGCCGGGACATCCCCGCGGGAAGGGGCGCGGTGGGCGCTGCCGGGGCGGCTCCCGGGGGTCCTGCCCGCCCGCAGGGAGCAGCCGCGTCCCCGCAGCCCCGGGAGCGGGCGCGGAGGCGCCCCACAAGCCGCGGCCCCTGCCCGCCGCCCTCCCCGCCGGCGCGGCCGCCGCTCCCGCCTCACCTCCGCGATGTCATCTTCCCCCGTGGCCCCGGCGGGTCGCGGTGCGCCGGCCCCCCCGCGCCGCCCGCCGCTCACATGGGGGTCCCGGCGGGGCCGCGGCCTTCGGGCGCTGCGGGGAGCGCGAACAACGGCGGCCTCGGGCCCGCGAGCGCGGCGCGGCCCGCCCCGCGTCACCGCCCGCGCCGTCATCGCCCCGCGCCGCGCCCCGCCCCGCGCCGCCGCCCCGCCCGGGGGGGAGGCTGCGGGACCCCCGGCACCGGAGCGCGGTGACACCGGAGCCTCGCCCGCGCACGGGGCAGGGCGCGGAGCCGGCCGAGCCCCGAGCGGACGCGGGTTAAGCGGCGGCGGCGCGGCGGGGCCGCTGTCCTGGTCGGGGCTCCCGCAGCCCCCGGAGCGGGCGCGGGGTGCGGTGTCCCCCCCGCTGGTGACCCGGGGCTGCCCCGGGCAGCGCGGACCCTCCCGGACTACGAGTCCCGTGCTCCCCCGCGCGGCGCGCTGACGTCAGACGCCGCGCTGTCCTTAGCCCGCGCACCCGGATGTGAGTCCCTTTTGCTCCCCCGGAAGGTGAGGATGGCGGAGCTGCCGCCATCGGCGCCGGGCCCGCCGCGCTCCATCCGCTGCCATCCGCCCGCCGGCGGCCCCGCCGCGATCACAGGCGCGGCCCGGCAGCCTCGGGGAGCGGCGGAGGGGCCCGGATGGGCGCGGGGGTGGGAGGAGCGGGAGTGTCACCGGTCCAAGTGGGCTAGGCCGCGGCGGGATGCGGAGGCCGCGCCGGAGCCTCCCGGGAGCTGGGCCGGGGCTGGACGGGGGAGGCCTTGGGGCACGGCCCGGCAGCTCAGCGGTACCGGGGCAGTCCCGAGCCGGGACGGAGGCGGCTGCAGGCTCGGGATGTGTTTGCGTGTCCTCGGGCTTCCCACCGAGGAGCGCTTGGATGGGCGCTGGAGCTGTTGTAACCAGCGTGCAGGAGCATTTCAGGTCACGTAGAGGCGCACAGGGAGCAGGGCTTGGTCAGCTATGGCTGGAGGAGGTGGCTGACAGCTACTGGAAAGGTGTGAAGGATGGTTTGGATTATTTCATTTTTATTTTCTATGCTTTGTAACGAGCCCTAAACCCTGCTGTCTGTGACCGCAGATGGCGGGTGAGAAGGCGCCGGAGAAGAAGCCAGCCGAGAAGAAGCCGGCCAAGAAGAAGGCAGGGGAGAAGAAGCCGGCGGAGCAGAAGCCAAGCCAGAAAGCAGCAGGGGACAAGAAGAAGAGGGTGAAGAAGTACCATGCCAGCCGTAACCCCGTCCTGGCCCGGGGCATCGGGAGGTATTCCCGCTCAGCCATGTACGCCAGGAAAGCCCTGTACAAGCGCAAGTACACGGCCCCAGAGACAAAGGTAGGGTGGGCAGCACTGGGGCAATAACGGGGTTTATGGTGGTGCCGTTGGTTTGAAATGTGCTGAGTTTTCCTTGTTCTTTGCGCGCAGATAGAGAAGAAGAAGAAGGAAATGCCCCGTGCCACCATCACTAAGCCAGTGGGGGGAGACAAGAATGGAGGCAGCCGGGTGGTTAAAATCCGGAAGATGGTATGGAAAAGCACCGGGATGCTCGTGGGGCTTTAGGCTGGGTGATGAGCCTCGTGCTTGGGGTGATGTAGGGGCCTCGGCCTGTGCTGTGCTTTCTGTGAGTACAGACCCAGCGTTCCTGGGAGGTGGTGGGAATTTAAGTGGGAATTCTCTGTCCTGTGTGTTGCTGTGCTGAGGTGGAAGCACGCACAAATCCAGAGCTGGACGCTAAATATTCCAAAATATTCAGTGTGTTCCCAAGCCCATCTGCAGCTGAAATCCTTCAGAAAGCTGAACCTCAGGGCAATAGGGAGAAGTTTTCTGAGGAGCTGCTGTGCTGTGAGACGCGGGTGGTACAAGATGTTTGTCCTCTGTTCCCAGCCCAGGTACTACCCCACGGAGGACGTTCCCCGGAAGCTGCTGAGCCATGGCAAGAAGCCGTTCTGCGAGCACAAGCGGCGCCTGCGGGCGTCCATCACCCCCGGCACGGTGCTGATCCTGCTCACCGGCCGGCACCGCGGCAAGGTGGGCACAGCTCCTGCTGCCAGGGGTTTGGCAGCGTTTCGGACGCCCTGAATCTCCCAGCTGATTTTTATCCGATCCTGCTCAGCCACTGGGCGTAAATCTGTGACTTCTGTTTGGTGTTTTCTTGTCCAGCCTTTAGGGGAGGCAGGGGTGAAATGTTTGTTAAATTAAGGTTGTTCTGAGCAGAGCTGGAAGTAAAACAGGCTCAGCCAGTTGCTTGGATACAATGCAAAGAGTTTTGCTGCAGAGCAAAGCCAGTGCCTGTTTCTGTTGCTGCTCCTACAAAGACAAAACTTTGTCCTACAGCAGTTACTGCAAAGGAAAAATTAGAGGAAAAATTAAAGTTTCATTCTTAATCTAATTACCAGGGTAGCACTGGATTGTTATATTGGGTTCTCCATCCTCAGGATGGTCACCAACACAACTGGTATCCTTTATTTTCTTAAATTCTCTGTCTTTGATGTTTATGATTCCATAAAGAATGTTGCCAGAGAAGGAAACCTTGACCAGAAGGAACAAAACACAATGGGGGAATGGCTCTGACTGTGTGAAGTTATAGAGTCCTTGTGGTGTTTATCCAATTGCTGCCTGTAACTCAGAGGATTTGGGTGCTGGGATGGCTGTTGCCATCCTGTAGGATGGGGGAAGAGTAAAAACTGGAGTAATTGCCTTTGCTTAGCCTTGAAAGATAAAGCTCATGGAGAGTCACGCTTGGTTGGAGAGGAGGCACCTGGAAGTGCTGGAGCTTGGATCACAAGGTGGCAGCTCCTCAGGTGGCACAGCTGACCCACACCTGGAGCACTGTCAGCTTGTACCAGTAACAGAGGCACAGTCCCAGTTTGGCTGTGGTATGGGAGCACTGGGACCTGAGGATTGATGTCCCATCTCATTTCTTTGCAGCGTGTTGTGTTCCTGAAGCAGCTTGATACTGGCCTTCTGCTTGTTACAGGTAAAAATTTTTATTTAAACATGGTATTATTCTGGGAGATTCTTTGGGTTTTTTAAGTTCAAGTTTGTCTCTGAGGTCAGTAGCACAATAGATCTGCACGTGTTTGGTTTGGCACATCAGTGGGGAATCACATTTTGTGGTGGAGTCACCACCCCTGGAGGTGTCCAAGGAACAACTGAATGTGGTACTCGGTGCTCTGCTCCAGTTGACAAGGTGGTGATCTGTCAAAAGTTGGACTTGATGATCCTTGGGGAGCTTTTCCAACCTTAATGATTCTGTCATTTGTGACAGGGAGGTGCTTTGCAGGGAGGTGGAGGGGAGATGATTAAACTTCAGATCTGACTAGCTGAAAGAGCTCAGAAAGGAAATGTTTGTATTTCTAGAGATTTTATCTGTAGGCAACTCTGAAGGAAGTGGTCATCAATAGACTACAAAAATTCAGCTTCAATGCAGTGATTTTCACCAGAAAAGCTGACCTTGTTCTCTCTTGTCTTCTCTGCCTTCAGGCCCCCTGGCTGTCAACCGTGTCCCACTGCGCAGGGCCCACCAGAAATTTGTTATCGCCACATCCACAAAGGTGGATCTCACTGGGGTGAAAATTCCCAAGCATCTCACGGATTCCTACTTCAAGAAGAAGAGGCTGAGGAAGCCCAAGCACCAGGAAGGAGAGATCTTTGACACTGAGAAAGAAGTAAGGGACAGGGTGGTTCCTCCTTTCTCAGTGCTCCAGGCTAGGCTGGAAAGGGGGAATTAGGAGGAAAAAAGCCAGGTGGATTTTAAGTGGTCATTATAAAGTGAGGTGATGCCATTT
The DNA here is from genome assembly GCF_026979565.1 of Vidua chalybeata. Classification (NCBI taxonomy): domain Eukaryota; kingdom Metazoa; phylum Chordata; class Aves; order Passeriformes; family Viduidae; genus Vidua; species Vidua chalybeata. Next base: position 4,010,551 of record NC_071547.1, on the reverse strand, counting down.
AAATGAGGTAATCCCCCTTCTAAATTTGGGGATTTTTCTCAGAGAAGAAGGAGTTATTATTCCAGTTAAATGTCTTTTTTGACCAAGAAGTGCTATCACTGTGTTGGCTCCAAGGAATGCTTCAATGCTCCTCTACCTTCGCATTATTGAGAGCAAATGCGGGAAAGATTTCTTAAAAATCCCAAAACTCAGGGTTTGCTCTGAATTTCCTCCTCTCTCTAAAGGATCCTGCGGTTGCTCCCAGGATTTTAATGTTGTTCTCTGTGCTTTGCAGAAATACGAGCTGACGGAGCAGCGCAAGACAGACCAGAAGGCCGTGGATTCCCAGATCTTGGCACGGATCAAGAAGGTGCCTCAGCTCCGGGGGTACCTGCGCTCCACATTCTCTCTCTCAAATGGAGTTTATCCTCACAAATTGGTGTTCTGAGCCTTCTGGAAGCACCACATTAAACTCCAAGGGAAAAAAGCAAGGATTTGTGGTGTGTTCATTGCAGTCTGCAACAGCAGGTGGTGCACGGCTCTGGCAATGCTTGTTGCTATGGGTTGAAACTCTGAGGGGCTGTAGGTAGTGACCAGAACTTGGAGAAGTTTGGGTGTAGGAGTTTTGGCTGTTGTAGTTTTGTGGTGGTTGTTTGATTTTTTTAACTATTTAACATAAATAGGAATTCAGCTTTCTTAACTCTGAAAGATCTGGGAAGGGATCCTGAACAGATTTTGCTTTGGGAATAGCAGCTAATTCTGGACACAGTGCAGGATAAAATCAAGACAAAATACGTCTGTGCTGAACTTCAGCTAATAAATAACTTCTTTAAGCTATTTCAGGAGCTATGCTTTGATTTTGAATGAAAATGCTGGGAATACTCCACAGTTTTGCAGGACAAAATTGTCTGAAAGTGAGTGGAGAAGGTTAGTGCTGTGTTGAACTCAGCAGAAATCAGTGTTCATACATAAAGCAGGGATGTACAGTTCACCAAGTCTGGCACTCCGGAGCTCTCCCTTAGCCAGACTTCTGCGGGAATCCAGGTTTATGTAACTGCACCATCTGTCTGCCCAGTAATTCTGAGCTGAGCTAGCCAGCAGGGTTAGACTTGATGAGAAATAGAGATTTCAACAAATTCGTCCAGGCTCCATGAAAACAGGATAGGGAAGAGAGCAATACAGCTCCCCCTGAGCTGGAAGCCATACTCAGTGGGAAAGAGGAATTGGGCTTGGAGTGCTCCAGAGGCAGTGAAGGAACTTGGACACCTCTGGAGTACCTGGTTTGCAGCAAGGGGCTGCAGTCTGGTGCTGGTGGGTGTTAAAGTGTCCAAAGTGAAAGCACGGGGCGCTCCCACCATCTTCCTGTTGGTAATTACCAGGCTGGGAGAGCTGAGGGGTGTCAGCCTGCAGAAGGGAAGGCTCCAGGGACACCTTAAAGCCCTTTGTAGTGTCCAAAGAGGCTTCAGGAGAGCTGGAAAGGCACTTGGGACGAGGCCTGGAGTGACAGGACACAGGGAATGGCTTCCCTCTGCTAGAGGCAGGGTTAGATGGGATTTTGGGAAGGAATTGTTACCTGTGAGAGTGCTGAGGCCCTGGCACAGGGTGCCCAGAGGATCCCTGTGGCTGTCCCAGGATCCCTGGAAGTGTCCAAGGCCAGGCTGGATGGGGCTTGGAGCAGCCTGGGATAGTGGAAGGGGCAGGGGTTGGAACAGGATGAGCTGTAAGGTCCCTTCCAAGCCAAAGCAGCCTGGAATTCTCTCTGAAGTATCAGTGAGGCTCAGCAGAGGGAGGCAGTGAGCTGGCTGTGTCCTGTGCAGAATTCCTGGCCTGCCTGGGAGGAGTCTCTTGCTCTGTGCTGTGTTCTGCCCTGTGTTCTTTTATTTTCCCTGACACTGGAATTTTGTCTGTTATTGGTTACATCTTTTGTGTGTGCTTTGCAGGATAATGGGATTAGTCACAGGTTTTTAAGTTAAAGGGGAGTTTTTCCTGCAATTCTGGGAATGGCCTGTTGATATAAATCAGCTCTAAAAAGATACAGAGGAGTTGTACACATCTCCCTGCTATTCCTAAGCTAGGTCTAAGAAAAACCTTAACCAAATATGCTTAGAAAGTTCACTTAACTTAAAAACTGTGTGTGGGAACGCTGAAATGGGGAAAGCCCCAGCAAGGAGAATCAGAAGAGTTTGTAGGAGCTCATGGTATTGTAGTCTGCAACCCCAAATTCAGTCTCACACTTGTGCTCTTGAGGGAAAACTGCAGGACATATTAATGCTCCAGTCATTCCCTTCCCTCTGGGAGTGGGGAAGTTGCAATAACAAAATAGCCCCAAAACCAGTCGGGTGTGGAGATCCAATGGTGCTCTCTGGAATTCCTGGTTGCTCTGACACATTCCTGCTTTGTGGATCAGGAGACACCTGGAACCATTAACCTTGTTTGCTGGGAGGGGAGGCTTTGTCTGCCAGTGTGCTGTCAGGAAGTGATTTGGAAATGGGAGTTGGTTATCAACAGATGCTGGTCTGGAGCAGTGCTGCCATTGCCCTGTTCTGTCACCTGTGTGATGAGGTGGTGACAGTCACACACCCTGCAAGGTGGGGAGGAAGGGAGGGAGGAATCTGCTCCTGTCAATGGCTGAGCTGAGTCACTGGCCCAGCTGGGTGCCAGTGTCACACCAAGGGATGTGGGAGCAGGAGAAATTGGAGCACCAAATCCTGCCTTCCCGAGGCCAAGCAGCTCCTCAGGCTTTGCTGCAGGAAATGGAGATGGCAAACCCCTTGTATTCCATAAGGAGAGGCAGCCAGTGATCAGCTGTGATGTGTCTGTCTCCAACCTCCCAAATATTTTCCCTGAGTTCTGTGAAATCTGCCTTCTTTCTGAAAAGCTGCAGGGTGAGGGATGGAAAACAGGAAAAACGAGGCCTGTGCAGGTCACCAGCACAGAGGGATTTTTTAATCCAGATAATGCTGGCCCCTACCTGAACACAACTTGCAGCACATAAAGAGCCTTTGTGTGTGTTCTGGCTGTCCCCAGCATTTCCCATTCCATGTGAACAGTTCTGCAGCTGGGCTCGCTGAGTCACTGCTTTTTCCTGGGCAGCCCCCACAGAAGAAGCCAGAGACATCCAAAGCCTCCATCACCCAATGAAAAGTGCTGGAGATGTGCAGCTCCAAAAATAGTGACAGCCTCAACCACAGCAGCACTTCATTAGCATCAAATGTGCTCTTTGCTTCAGCTGCCTAATAAAGTGATATGTAATTATAATAAAGCATCCTTTGGAGAGGAAAGAGAGAGGGATGTTGGCTTTCCCAGGGAATTGATAATAAGATGTGATGCCTTGTTATCTCCAGGCACCTATTTTTACCTGTCAGCTGTGCAGTGACCTGGTGGCTGCAGTTCCAGCCCAGTGAGGCTCTGTCCAGCTGCCACAGCAGGCAGTGGGCTCAGGGAGCAGCCACTGCCTTGGCCTCTGGAATGAGAATCCTCCTGGACCCAGGATCCTCAGGAGAAACTGAGGCTGATCTGCAAGACAAAGTCCTTTCCAGTGCCAGGTTTGTAGAGAACAGTTACCTGTGGCGTTTCAGCTGTGACACTCTTGGGTTTAACCTTAATTAAGAGAGGACGCTCTGGCTGGCATGTGCAGGTGTTTTTATGGGACTCTCACACCTTTTGGGCCAAGTGGTGAGGAAAATTTGCCAAATTCCCAGATGTCCAAGGACTGGCTGCTCAGTTCATCTGTGCTGTAGGATGTGTCTTGTCATGAAGAAGAGGCTGAACCTTTTTCTCCCAGCCTATTTCCACCTGATCCCTGCCCTGCCTCTCCTCAAAGTTCAGAACTGTTGCAAAGAAATTCACTGTGGATGTCCCCACAAGCTCAATAAATAATCAAATAAATGCCAATCCTATGGATACACCATAAAAAAACTCCTGTTCCTGTCCTGGTTTGGGAAGAGGAACTGAGGTTCCCAGCCACTATTCACCTGTTAATTGGATTTCTCCAGTTCTCCTGCATTGTAGGCTGCACTGAGCACTTGACAACTCATTGCTTAAGCAATTAGAACAATTAAATCCTTATTTTTATAAGGCTCTTATTCATAATAGTCCTTGTTATGTTTTGTTCTGGAAGCCACTGGTTGAGCAAAGCCAGGCCATTCCTGACTGACTGCAGAGGGTGGGTCTGGGATGGTTGCATGTGGAATTTGACATGGGTGCCATGCAGAAACCAGGACATTTATCTTTAGTTACATTTTAATTCTTTGTTTGGGTTGTTTAGATCAGAGCAGTCTTAACCCTCTCCCAGATATCAGTCAAAAACCCCATTTTTGTCAGCTGGCTGGCTTTTTTTGCTCACTTTATCTATTTTTTTTCCCCATTATTTCAGTGTTTATCTCAGGGGAAATGACTTTGCATGATGGATTGCACACAGAGCCAGCAGCTTCTCTGACCTAAGCATGGTTCACACTCCATCAGACATAAACACTTATTAGTTGTAATAGTGATGAGGAGAGAGGAAGCACAGTAGTCAAAATAGGACTTGAGATGAAAGAAATTCAATGTTTTTTCCTCAGCAATATTGATTTTCTGTGTGATCCTGAGCAAGGCACCTATTTTCAGAGAGGTCTGTGCTCACATACTGCAGAAAGCAGAAATATTTTCTCACTGGTCTCAAGAAGTGTTTTCAACTTCAGAAAATGGAAAATTTATGTCCATTTTCTGAAGTACATAAAAGAATAAGCAGTCTCTGCTTGCCTGACACTGAGAGGGGACCTGATCCATTAATCTGATCTTGTTCTGTGAGATCATATCAACATTTCAGACTAAAAAGTACAAAAGCTGTGCTGTGTTGAAAACTGGCACAGGTGGCACAAAGAACAAATGTTCTCATAGTCCTATTTATCAGTTTTAATGTCATTTTTTGCAGAATTTAGGCTGTTTTATTTGTACAGGGCAGCAGAGCTCAAAGATTTAGAAACTCTGGAGCCATTGGGTGTTTCTTCAGTTGCCCTATTAGCAGGTGCTGGTGCTTTGCCTGCAGATTGGTTTTAATGATGAGCATAACCAGCTTCTCATATTTTACATCTGCTGAGCACTTTGGCCTTGTGACACCCAGCACAGGTCAAAAACTGCCATGAGAACACCAAGACTTGTTCCAATGGATTGGAGAAACCATTTTACAAAGGTAAAATGATTTTACAAAGGTAAAATGATTTCTCCAATCCATTGGAACAAGTCTGTGGGATGCAGAGAGCCACCCCAAGGAGCACAAGGAAAGGCTCTAAATCTCATGGAGGAAATAAAGTTTAAACCAGAAGCAATTTCATCTTCATCCATTTTGTCAGACCTAGTGGATGTAGAGGTTTTCCACTGGCCTGACAGATGCCTTAGGATGTAATTGGTTTTAAAATTAAGGGTTTCAAGTATCACCATGTGCTGTACATGGGATTCTATTGTTCAAAATGGCCATTTTGACAAGAGGAATTAAACCCCAAGATTAAATGTACAAAAGCAGCCCTTGGTTCACAAGGGAGGAAGTGCATTTTTCAGAATAAGGCCCTAAAAAGAGTGATGCACCCTCAAAATGATGGCACCATTCAAATTTCTGGTGAGAATGTCCTGCTGAGCTGAAAGGAAAATCTCTTTTGTGGAATTTCGTAGACATTGGTGGGGAACCAGAATTCTTCCTTCATGAAAACACAAAAAAACTGAACAAATGTCCCTGTGGAATCAGGGAACTGAAAGCACAGCAACTCCTGCTCAAAGGAGAGGCACATGGCAGAGCTCCTGTGCACTGCACACCGTCCACATGGCTTCCCTGGGGCCTGACAAAGTGCAAAAAGGCCACTGGGAACCTGGAGCTTTGTGTTTGTGGAGGAGAAAAAAGCCAAACACATGCCCAGAGCAGGGGCACAGAGGGGAAAAAAAGGAAAACTGCCTTTTGAGGGTGCTGATGCAAGAGAAACTTCGAGAGGGTTGGGGGTTTTTGTTCAAATCCTGGCTTTGGTCAAAGCACTGAGCATAAAAATGTGTGGTTTATTTAATCCAGCACTCCAGGAAAGACATGCCTGCTTTGTAATTAAACAGAACTTCATCAAGGCAATGTCTCACATCATTCTGTCACTGCCTTCTAACACAGACAACCCATTAATCCCCAAACTGCCTGACAGCTTGAATAAAAAATAGAATTAAAATAATCCAAATAACAGCACAAATTGTGTGGTTTGGGCTCCCTTGAAATAACTGCTGATTTCACAAGTGCCTGAGAAGGGTGTCCCAGTGTGAGCCAGGCAGTGCAGCTGCTCCTGGGGATTTATAATTCTCATTTGAATTTCTATCACTCTTCCCATCCTGTCACCCTGAGCTTCAACTTCTCATGTCATTCAATTGCCACCACCCCAAGCCTGGGCAGACTGAGTAATCAAGCCTAAAAAATGACTTTTTGATGTGTTTGTCAGGCCCAATCAAGAGCCACATGATAACAGAATGGAGCCCAGCACACAAAATGTGGTCCCTGTGCTGCAGGAGGAGGGCTGGGCTAATGTCACCTGTCTGGGAAATGATAATCTCATGAAGGGGGTGATGCTGGTGGCCTTGGGTGACTGACAGCACTGCTCTGGTGCTCCTGTTGATTAATTGATTGTTTGTGGGGTTATTTTAGTTGAAGTTTAGCTCTTCCTGGTTCTTTGTAGGCTCCTTGTGATGTTCTTTTTAAAGAAACACTGTGCTGTTGTTAAGCATAAAATGAAGAATTATAAAATAATTCCCTGTCAGGACCAGGATTTTATAAGCACAGGACATTCCACTGCACAGCACATAAACTCACCTCTACATCACAAAGGAAGAAACTCTCCTGCCTGTAGCAGCATGAAAAGATTTTCAACCAGCCTGGCTTCACCCAGGGGCCAGTCGAGCCTAAATGTGGGATGATGAATAATTTGGCCTTTCCTGGTTTGTGCCATCTGGCTGGAAGGAAAAAAGGGAAAAAAAGGTGAGTGATAGAGAGCATAAGAGGACTGCACCTATCACATAAATCAGCAGCACCCCAAACCACAGCACACATCTCCAGCCTCTTCTGTTTGTTTCCCTCATATTTATATCCTGTCAACGTGTTCACTCACTGGGACTTTATTATATAATAGTTATTACTCTCCTTTTAAAAGCAGATTCTTGGCTGGAAATAGAGGAAAGAGGCACTGGAAAGAACAAGAGAAATGCTGCAAGAAAGAAAGGAAAGGGAGGAAGGCTCCATGGGAAGAGCACCTTTGGAGATGGGGGCACTTAGAGCTGCAAGACAGCACCACACAGAGAGCAAAATTGTTCTTCCCAGAGGAAAACCATTCCACTTATTCCACTTTGCACAGCTTGGCTTCAGCTCTCAATTAGTGGTTTTCAGTTTTAGCTTTGTTTTGAATGTCTGTCACCACTGAAGAGAAAATCAGCACAGACTAACATCTGCTCAGGCCAGGGATTCGCTGCCCTGCCTTCCCTTGGAAGGAAAAGGGTTGGTAGTGCTGCAATGCTGGTGCAAACCTGCTAATTAGGAATTCACACTCTTGCATCTGATTTAGGAATTGCAGGTAAAAGACAAAGATGATGAAAGTTCAAGCACAACTTCTTTTAAAATCCTCATTTAAAATCCTGTTTCTCTCTTTGCTTTGGTGTCCTGTTGGTTCAGACTCTCCAGGGACACCTTTCACTATCCCAGGTTGCTCCAAGCCCTCTCCAACCTCGCCCTGGACAGGGAAATTGTCCCAAAATGTACTTTTCCCTCTGGAATGTTACATTGTAAATGTCAATGTTTCAGCTTTTTATTCTGATTAGGATTGAACATTTTTGATAAATAATCTCTGAAGCTCTGCCCAGATCTCAGCTTTGGCCAGTGTGTGCACGTGACCAGGTGGGGAGAGAGAACTTTTCCAGGGATATCACTTCTGGAATTTGGCCATTACAGCTCTTGCTCAGAGCGAAGTAACAGGAATTTCCCCTGTGTTGAACCAATCCCTGTTTGAGGGAATCCCTCAAACACAGGGATTGCAGGATTAGTATTTTAACCAATTCACTTGGGAAATCAGAGAAAATTCTTGAAATACAAATGTAGACATACAAATTATTTCTTGATAGGCTAAGAGAAAACCAGCTTGTGACACTTTCTCTTTCCAAGGGTTTTAAATAAAACTTTAAGTAAAATGTGGGGTAAATATGAAGCCAGAGATGCCACCTTGTCACGTTTATATGTTTACAATATTGAGCAGAATATTGTACCAGATTATTTTTCTATTTATTTATCCCTCGTGTTACTGCAGCAGTTTTCAGAAAGGTTGAATTTTAAACCAGCACAGAATAGCTGTATTTAAACCTACCTATTTTGGGATAGTAATAATGAGTCTTCTGAGACATTTGAGATTCAAAAATTCAGGACAACCATTCAGGGATCTGCTTAGCTCCCAGCCACTCTTTCTCACTGATGGGCAGCATTTAGGTACTTCCAGAAAAGGCTACTAGAGTAAGAAAATGAGACCTGAAATTTGGGAGAGCACTGTTAAATGCCAACACGCCAAGGGAGCAGGAAATCCCAAAGAAAAGATCAGGCTTCCAACTATCCAAGTTTGAAAGGACAGGGATTATTTAGTGCAGGGGTGGTGGGGAGGAACTCTGGTCACAGCTCTCATGGGTGAAGACAACAGGAGAGGGAGGAAATAAACTGTTCTTTGTGTCTGCAACAGCTGGAAAAGAAAATGGAAAGGGTTAAATTGCAATAGTAACGGATTAGGAAACTCCCTAAAGATAAAGACAATTCAACAGTGGAAGAGACTGAAGAGAGAAGCTGTGGCTGCCCCACCCCTGGAAGTGTCCAGGGCCAGGCTGGCCGGGGCTTGGAGCCAGCTGGGATGGTGGAAGCTGTCCCTGCCCATGGCAGGGGGTGGAATGGGATGGGCTTTGAGCTCCCTTCTAACCCAAACCACTCCAGGATTCCCAGATTCTGTGATTCCACATTTTACATTTGTTTCCTGTCCAATTTAAGTAAGGCCATGTTTGCAAGGTAGTGATTCATACTCTTGTTTCCTATAACCCTTATTCATTTTAACAAAAATATCTATTTGTTCTTCCTCCCTCAAACCCACCTTGCAATCTTCAGCAATTATTGCTCTTCTAAATGAGAAAAATGTGAATATTTCCATTTGCAATTAAAATACACTTCTGAGGTTTGGAATTATTTTATTTCACTGTCTAGTTTCTTCCTTCTCCTCTTTCAAACATTGTTTTTTTTTTTTTTTTCCACTTCAGTCCTTTCTAAGTTTTACTTGGAGAAACTGTATTTTTTAATCCCAGCCAATGTGCCAAGAAATGCCAGTATTCCTTGGGTAGTGGCCTTATTAATGATGGCATTTGGGCTCCTTAAATAACAAGTACCAGGCAGAGGAGCCAGGATTCAGGGTCTGCAAATCTGGTTAGTGCAGACCACGTAAAAATAGCAACTTGTTTTTCTTTTTCACACATTTCTTAGTGCCACAATGGTCATTGAAACTGAAAGTGTCATTTCTAAATGAACAGAAAGATACACAGCAAAGCCTTGGGATGAAAAGAGTTCTCCCCACACATAATAGCTGTTAATGTAGAATTAAACTGAAGGGTGAGACAATGCTGCTTTAAATCCCATTACATAATAGGCAAATTCCAAGCAGGAATAGGGAATTTCCATTTGCAGCTCGCAGGAGTGAATTTTTGCCCACAGCCCATAAGCATCTTCTGCCAAATCTCAGTATCTGTGATGTCCAGAGAAGCACAAGGACACAGGAGACCTGCACAGGAAGGAGCTGATCCCAAAATCCTTCCACCAGAGGCAGAGGCAACCACAGCAGCTCAAAGAACACTCAACATCTGCTCCAAAATAATGGAAAAAAAAATGCAAAATAATGGAAGCAAAAGAGTGGTTTTCTGTAGGAACCTATTTACAAGTTGAAGGTTTTATTCCTTCAGCTTGATGATCGGTGTCACAAAGTTATTCTGGTCTATTTTTTAAGTCTTCCCATAAAGTAGTCCAAGATTTCTTTGTAGTTGCTTCTGTACCCCTCTGACTGCACACTGAAGCTGCAGTGGCTGACATTTCCTGGTGACAGGCAGAACACAAATATTATATTTTTTTCATTCCATTACACAACATCTTCTGCAGCAGATGCCAGGCAAACTGCATGGAGTTTGCTGCATCCACTACAGCCCTAGTGCTGAAAATTCCATGTAGGAAGCTACATCAGCATTCCATGTAAGTTTATAGATTGTACAACACACTCTTAATTCCTGAATGGCAGGCACTTCAAATAATTTAGGAAATTACATTTAGCAGTAATTATTTTATTTACCTGCAGTGAGGCAGGACAGGGTAGGTTTCTCAGTTTTATTCTATTGCTTTCATTCAATAACTGCTTTTTAACTTTGAATTGTCAAGTCAATGGCATTCAGAAGAACTCCAAATAAGCAAATCAATAACTATAAAATGATGAATATCCCTTCTGTTCAGCTTGGGAAGTCTTCACACAGATTTGGCTAAAAGGAAGACTTCCAAAACATCTGCACAATGTGCAGGTCAGAGCCAAGGGGGCTGTTTTCACTGGAGGCAGCTCAGGTTGCTTCCCACAGAAACCCACATGGATCAGGATCCTTCCTGGAAGAAACTGTCACCAGCCCCCAAAGGACAAAGCATAGCCCCTGCCAGGGAATAACGTGGCCACACACCTCGTTCAGTGCCTCGCCTGCTGTGGAAGCTTCCAGAGCCTCTCCTGGCTCTGAGTCAGCTCCTCATTCCTGTAAAAGGCCTTGGCTTGCATCCCAAGGCAGAGGATTGAATCCACAGCCATATCAAACACGGATTCTCCAGCTGGGAGCTGCTGTGGCAGCCACGTTCCTGCGGGATAAAGCAGTCCAGGAGGCCTTGGAAAGAGCTGCAGACAAAGCATTTTCAGCCTGGGGTTACCTTTGGAGAACAGGTACATCCAAACCTCTGGAAAACTCTGCAAACCCTTTCTGCTGATCTCCTTCACCTTGCTTGTGAAGGGAACATCCCATTTGACTCCCAGCTCTGCTGTTTGTGTTGATTTTGTGGAAGATACTCAACTAGCACCATGATAATAACAAGATCTAAAGATGGAATGCTTTTTTGGTGGAGTGTTACTCCCACTGAAATGCACACACACTTTGTGTTTCTCTCCCTCTATCCTCACGTGTGAGATGAATGAAAACAATGTCAAACTCCCACTCTGGGAACAAAACATGAACACCCGTGGCTGTCTCCCCATGAAATGTTGTGACTAATCCAACCCCAGGAGTTTTTCCCTTGCTCCAAGGAACCCCCGGGAGCCTGGCTTATCTCCCCTGCCAGAACTCAGCTGCCACGTCCCACCTGCCAAAAAATCTTCCAATCTCAGCATTCCCTCTGTTCTGACTCCTCCCAGGGCTCCCATGGGAGGATCAGGGTCTGTCTGCAGCCGTTGTTCTCTCTGTCATGTCTTGACCAAAAATAACAGATGCCCACGAAGCTTCTCCCTCATAAAAACTTTTGATAGCAGCTCTGCACACTCCCCCTGTTCAAAAATTACTGCTGCACAGAGGCAAATAATATCTATTTCTAGAATAAACCAAGCCTGGAGACCCTTGTACTGTCCAGCACATGAATAGCAGGGATGTCCTACCAAACAGTGCACAGAGCTATCACACAGATCTCTAAATTACTGTTTGTTTGAACTTACCTGAACCCTGTGTCAACTGAACTGGCCTCAAAAACAAGATACACAATGCTATAAGTGCTCAGACTGCTGAATCAGGGCTACAAAAGGGCTTTGCATGGGTGCAATGTTGAGTGGTCATCCATTACATGGAAAAATATGCTTCTTCCCAGACAGATTTAATAGGATATAAAGCACTGGTGGTAGATCTCGTTTTACTCCAGCTCTGAATAAGTTTTTCCTGCAATAGCACAGCACATTTGTTATAATGCACTAATATGTTAAATAATTTAATCTGATCAAACAGGTAAATAAATGCATAGAGCTCTATCTCTGCTCAGTTGTGCACAGTCACTGTTCCATGAAAAGCAGACACTTGCAATGGGAATCCCCACAGCAATTATCCACTAAAACTATTTAACATTTATCACCACGTCTTTCTCATTAACATGATTTGTCTCAGCAGCACGTCCTTTGCTGCACATCCAGGTACAGCTGCCTGTGACACTTTGTGCCTCTGAACGGCCTCAGGGCGAGGTCTGAGGGGACTGAGGATAAAATTAGGCTGAGAAAGAAGGATCAGTTTTCCTCTGGATCTCCTTTTTTCCACACATACTGAGGTGTCACAACCCTTTTGCTTTACAGCCTCTGGAGTCCATAAATCCAGATTTGAAGGGACATACCTGCTTGCTCATGAGTTCTTTGGGAAAAGCTCCTTGCGGGGTGACAGGATTCCTGCGAGATGGTGATGGAGCGGGGCAAGGGGAAGGGAGAAAGGGAAATCATTCTGTGAGGGGACAGACAAAATAGGGGCTGCGGGAGAGGAGAAACAACCATGAGGGAGAACGTGAGGGACCAGCCCTGGAGGGAAATGGGGAGTTTCAGAGGGGCCCAGTAAGCCAAGCCAAGAGGATTGACAAGGAAACTGAGGAGAACAGCGCTGAGGGAGCAGCTCTCTGTCCGGGCGAAGGGTGGAGGGAGGTGAAGGGCTGAGGGAGATGCCATTGCATGAGGGTGAGACGCCGGGGCAGTGCCAGGGGTGAAGCCCTGAGGGGACCGTCCCTCGCGGCGGGACGAGCGAGGGGCTGAGGGGAGCAATCCCTGAGGGATGAGGCGAGGCGCTGAGGGGAGCGCCCCGCGGTGCGGATGAGGCTCTGAGGGGCGAACACCCGGCGCGGGTGAGCCGCTCCCCGGTGCGGTTTATGCGCTCCCCGCTGTGCGGGCGATCCGCTCTCCCTGGCGCGGGGGAGGCGCTGAGGGGCGATATGAGCGCGCTGAAGCTCTGAGGGGAGCGCTCCCGGTGCGGGTGCAGCGCTGCGCCCGGTGCAGGTGACCCGCTCTTCCCTGTGCGGCTGCTACCCTCCCCGCGGCGCCCAGTGCGGACGACCCGCCGTCCCCGGTGAGGTTGAAGCACCGAGCGGAGCACACGCGGTGCGGGTGAGGCGCCGTGCCCTGTGCGGACGACCCGCCGTGCCCGGTGCGGGTGGAGCACCGAGCGGAGCACACGCGGTGCGGGTGAGGCGCCGTGCCCAGTGCGGACGACCCGCCGTGCCCGGTGCGGGTAAAGCACCGAGCGGAGCACACGCGGTGCGGGTGAGGCGCCGTGCCCGGTGGTGCGGGTGAAGCACCGAGCGGAGCACACGCGGCGCGGGTGAGGCGCTGTGCGCGGTGCGGGTGGAGCACCGAGCGGAGCACACGCGGTGCGGGTGAGGCGCCGTGCCCGGTGGTGCGGGTGAAGCACCGAGCGGAGCACACGCGGTGCGGGTGAGGCGCCGTGCCCGGTGCGGGTGAAGCACCGAGCGGAGCACACGCGGTGCGGGTGAGGCGCTGTGCCCGGTGCGGGTGAAGCACCGAGCGGAGCACACGCGGTGCGGGTGAGGCGCTGCCGGCAGCGCCGCCGGTGCGGGCGGAGCGGCGGGAGCGGCCGGGGGGCGAAGCTCCGGCGCTGGGGGCGTGTCCCGGCGCTCGGGGCGGCGCCGCGGGGCGCGGGGGGCGGGGCCCCGCGGGCTGGGAGGGGGCCGGGTGTATTGTTCCCCGCGCGGTGCATGCCGGGCGCGCCTCAGCCCCCAACATGGCGTCGCGCTGTCAGCGGTGTGTGTGAGGCGGGCGCGGGACGCGGGGCTGCGGGCGGGCACGGCGGCTCCCGGAGCTCCCCGGAGCGCCGCCGCCGCGGTGGCAACGCGCCGCTCCTCGCTGCTGCCCGCCGCGCCCCGGCTGTCCGGCGCCCAGGCCGCTGGGGACGCGCCTGCCCCCGCCCTGCCCCCGCCATGGGCGGGTAGCGGGACCCGCCTCGCCTCAGCCCTGCGGAGCCCCCCCGCCCTCCGCGCCATGGGGTCCCCGGCGGCCGCCTCGGCGGCCGCGGCCACCGACTCGGCGCAGTGGCTGTCGGTGAAGGAGGAGACCATCTTCCTGCACGACGGGCTGATCCGGGTCACCGACCTGGCCGAGCTGCCCAGCGAGATCATTGGGGTGGCCGAGCCCGGCGACACCGAGCTGGAGGTGAGGCGGCCGCCCGAGCTGAGGGGAGGGACGGGGCAGGGCCAGGGCGTGAGGGGGAGGATGCCCCCGGGAGAGGGGCACGGTGGCAGCGGAGGCCTGAGGCGAGGAGGACGGGGGATGGGAGATGGGGGTGCAGGGAGGATGACTGGGGGAGGATGGGGGGCCGGGATGGAGGATGCTGCGTGCGGATGCCGGGTGAGGGATCTGGAGTCCGGAGCCAGCCGGTGTCGAGGCGTTCTTGAGTCGATCTAATTTATTAAAGATAATAATGAAAGTGGAGCTGGGCAGGAGGATGGTGAGGTGCTGATGTAAATGGAGGGTGAAGTATTGGTGCGTCCTCCTTGTTTTGAATCGGAAAGGTTTGGAAATCAGAGCCGCACTCACGGATTTCAGCGTGGCCTTCGGCCCGTTTATTTTTATTGAAGGTTTTGTGTTTTCTTGCTGTTACTTTTAGACGGTTGGTAATTATCAGCCTTACAACGACATGTTCAGAGGTGCCCGGGTGTTTTATTCAGCTGTTGACAGTGATCGTTGTTAAGGAGCCAGGAGGGCAGCCCAGATTTTCATCCCAGCTTTTTACCTTCCCAGAACTGCCCCCGGTGTTGGCTGCAGGCAGGCGGTGCAGCTGTTTTATCTTAGGAGGAGCCGCTGAAGGACTGAATGTCACGGATTATAGGTTGCATCTATTTGGTAGACTGCATTTTTTTTCTTCCCCCCTGTGTGCCTCCCTTCTCCTCTTTCACCCCACCCTCCTCCCCGGCAATGTGGCTCGCAATGACACAGGGGCTTTGTCACCGGAGCTGAGCGGTGGCAGCGGACAGGGGACGCTCCAGCCGGAGCTTTACCTCCGGGCTCTGTTTGGTCCGAGGCATTTTAGGCCGAAAAACCCCTTTTAGTAAAGCTTTAGCTGCTGTCTGGGCTGTTGCTGAGAAGACCCCCACGAGCAGTCCTGACAACATTATTGTTCATCGGATGATGTGGAACCTTTACGGGCTCTGGGGAAACTTCCCCCATCCTTATCTAAGGAAAGATATTTTCTGCAGGACGTGCATTTTCTGTCCTGTGTGTTGGGACACTGGGGAATGGCATGGAGAAATCAGCTGCTCCCTTGAAATGGGTGTTGGCAAATATCACATGAAAAGGAAAAGGGAGATTTTTAAGGTGGCTGACTTATCTCTGTGTGTATAAACATGGAATGATTCTCCCTTGTGATCAGAGTTGCTCTGGCTTCAGTGCAGTTTGGATGCAAGAAAATATTTTGATTCCATGGCACAGTTCTAGAAGCAGCATTGAGTTTAAAACCTGTGCTAGAAAAATAATGTGCTCCCGCAGCATTTTTCATGTTATATCATAAGAAAGGAGGATATCCTTTAAAAAAAAAAAAAAAGACCTTATTTTAAGGTCTTGCCAGCCAGGCCAGAAGTGTGTTCCAGCCTGGAGCTTGACACACAGCTTCACTTGACAAACACTTCAGCTCTGGAGAATTTTTTTGTTAGTGTTAAGAATGTTCTAAAACTCCAGTTGTTTGGGAGAGATAGGAATGGAATTGGTGCTACTGTGTCTTGTGCTTTATGACATTTATTATAACAAGTGTTGCAGCAATCCAGTGCCACTGATTCACCTCATTTTTTCTGCTCCAGAGATTCTTTTCCTGTTTGTGTTTGCAGTGCAAAACTTTTAAATAAATAATTAAATATGACTTTTTGCTGTTGTGCTTATTTTTGATAAGTACTGATTTTTATTTATTTTGATCTTTATTCTTAAGTCACAGCTTATGAAAGCCTTTTATTTCCATCCACTGATAGAATTGACGATCACAAGCGATCAATTTCATTTTCAGATATCTGCAAATTGGTTTAGAGTTTGGTATTGAGGGGGAAGGGTTTTAAAAAATGAAATTTCACATGGTGCAAATGTAAAATATTTAGCCTGTAACTTTTCTGTGCTTTTTTTTTAATGCTGTTTTCATTTAAATAAGGGGTACTTTGGTGATGTGGAATGGCTTTGAGGAGCCATTTTGTGGAAATAGGTGCACACATCTGATTGACGCGTGGCCATGCAACCGACTGCTACACAAGAGCTCATTTACACTCTTTCTACTCCTACTTGCAGTGTAATAAATATCTTTGAAAATGGTCCAAACAGAAACCTCTTGGGATGTGCTATTGGCCAAGGGTAGGAGATGCTGCAGCTGCTGCTTTGATTAGGAAACTTCTTTAATTCACTTCTTGTGCTTCATCAGTGGTGGTCAGAAGCCTGGCTGAATTTCGGAGCTGAAGTGCTTAATTAAAAATGTATAATGTTTAATACTCTAATGGTTATTTTTTTGGGTGGAGAAGTATCATTCTGGTCTGTTTTGCCTAAATATCCATTTAAGGAGTGTATTGGTGACTAATGTCAGTGTGTTTGGATGTGCTTCCTTTGTCCTTCTGTTCAAAGGTTCTGTCTATTTATAAAAAGAAAAGCAGAGGAAAAAATGTTACAGTGCTGGTGGTATGCCAAGAAAGGCTTATGAAAACTTACTCTTTTGTGTTACTTTGACTCCCATGCAGCTTTGATTTTGTATTTTTGTGTATTTGTATACACTTGTATTTATACATATATACTTTAATGGTATGTTACAATAACCTTAATCTTATCTTTCAACTAGTTCTAGGAGTATGTTGAGTTTTAAAGGGTGTGGAGGTTTTTGCTCTGTTTTTATTTTTCTGTGATGATGTGTGCCAACTTCTTAGATTGTTTCAGCATATTTACAGAAAATCAGGGCTTTTTTTTTTTTTTTAATTTGATAGAATTTTGTAACATTATGCATGAACCAGCTGCTCCTGGTGCAGGTTTCCCACTAAAATCCTCTAGTCAGGAGAGACCTGGATTAGTCGGTGATTACAGAAGCCTTTGGACCTTTATTTTAAAACCTTTCACACAGAGAAATCTCTGATGGAACAAAGTCTTCTCCTTTCAGGAGACAACCCTCAGTGACAGAGCTTGAGGTGTTACCATGACATTTTGGCTGGTCAGTGCCCACCCAGGAGGGACATTGAGTGCAGAAGAGCTGTTCCTTAATGTGGCCCAAAGGGAACTGCAGCACTTCCAGAATGTTCCCAGCCAAGCTCCTTCCCTGCAGTAACCCCGGAGCGTTCAGGGTTTGTCTGGAGGAGGGGAGCTCCCTCAAACCAGGCAGGTTTGATCTGCCAGCTCTGCAGAGTCACCACAGAATCCCAGAGTGGTTTGGGGTGAAGGGACTTTAAAGATCATCCGGTATCTCCTCCTGCCATGAGCAGGGAGCCTTCCTCTGATTTTCCCATGGAGCTGGGAGCACAGCTCCTCTCTCAGTAGCTGTTGGGATCATGTCTGTCCTCATCTGGTGTTTGGACTCCTGTTGAGGTCTGTTCTGTAGGACTGAGTGAGGTGCCACTGGGCAGGTGTGGCTCTGCACTGAAAATAGTTACCTTTATTCAAGTGGAAGGTAAAAAAATAAACAAATAAGGAAAAAGTGGTGGCCTTTCTTCTTCCCCTCCAGCGTGGCCTGGGCTGGCTCTCCACAGAGAGGTTGAAGAGCTGAAGTCCAGTGCTCTTTTCTCAGCATGTGCCAGTCCTGTGACTGACTTGTGTTTGCCATAAAATGATTTAGACTGGAAGGTTTCTGCTAAACTTGGAAGTTTTCACCCATTTTCCTCCCGGCCCAGAGAAAACATTTTGTCACTTTTCCTTGATTGCTGAAGGAGAGAGCAGTTCCCTGCAATTATCTGGGTCAGTGTTTCCCAAACCTTTCTACTTGTGACCTTTCTGCCATCTACAAGCATCACCTCTGTCATGCTGAAAGTCCCTAATGCCACCATCAACAATTGACTCCTTCCTAAGTGGGTGACCCTTCCTGGGGTTGTGACCTCTGACTTGAAAGCTGCTGATCCAGGCGTGTGGCAGGCTTGGAACACCCTCATCCTGCCTGTGCATCCCCTTCCAGTGCCCCAGGGGTCCTCTGCCAGGACTTGGAATTTATTAAACTTCTCTAATGTGGACCACTGTGCCTCTGACTTTTGAGTTTTGAAATTGTATTTTAGGTAACCTTGTAGAGAAACATTAGGAAACTTCTCAAGGATGATTTTGCAGATCTGTTTCCCAAATATAGATCTTGTTACCAATTGCAGCTTATTAATTCAGTGATCTGCACTCTCAGATGTTTAAATTACAAAGATTTTTCTTTACCTTTTGCAGCTGTTTTCACCTACTAAAACAGTAAGAGCCAAAGAAATATTTTAATGAACAGAGAAACAACACTTTATAGCATTTTATTTATTTACAGCTTGCTTGTTCTCTGTAATTCATCTCAGGTAGGAAGGTTATTTCATCAATTTGTATGGTTACAGAAATTATTTGGGATGAAATTGGAAAAGATAGTGGTGTCTTAGTGCTTATTTGTGAGCAATGAGATTTCTAGTGCTTCCACAAAAGAAAATAGTTTCTGCTTTTAGCTGAGTAGTTAAAAACCTGCACTGCTTCACATAGGACTCAGCAGAGGCTTTGAACAAGAGGATAAGGTTAAAATTTCTTGGAGCAGAAAAAATTGGAACAACCTTGAGACTTGTAGTTTTTAACTGCAACACTAAAGCGTGGTGTAAGGTGCAGCAGCTGCTAGAACATCAGGGAGAAAATGCTCACACATATTTATATATTTGGCATGTGGTTTAGCAAGGAAAAAGCCTTAGAGAGGGGCTAGGAAATGTTTTAGAAGAAATTAAGGTGGGTTTTGCACCAAGGCAGCTTCGTGCTGGATGTCCCAGAAAATGCCAAGAGCAGGAAGGCTGTTCCCCAGCACAGTGGGAGACAAGGACACAGGGTTGTTTATGGAGCAGGTTCACTTGGGATGTGTATTTCAATCTTCAGAGTACCTTTAAAACTGTCACTTGTGCTCTTTCTCTTACAGAATAATCCATGCTTTTTGTAATTCAGTCTTTCTACATTGTTATATTGGTGTTTCAAGAGATAAGAGCCAAGTAAACAAGTGGTGCTGCCTCTCTGTTAATTCTGTACAAGAGGCATGACCTTATACCAACAATGGGGTGGTCAAAGTAATAGAATTAAATTTTTTCATGCTGCTTTTAAAGATATTTTACAATTTTGAGGTTGTTTCTGTTTTTCTGTCTGGTTTGTACCTCCTGTGAGATGGGAATAATCCATGTTTAATACTTGGGATGGGTATAGGGATGTAATTGATCCTGATAAAGGTTCCACCATCTTCATCTTCACATGTGAACTTCAGCCAGTTGAACTCTGGAGAGAAAGAGTTAAATGTTGTTGGGGAGATTTAGAGGCTTCCCTTTCCAATATGCAAGTTCAGGATAAAAACCCCTCTTTGTGCACAACTTCATTGCTCCTCAGTTCCCTGTGTAGCAGAATCAAAATACACACCCCCTACAGGCACCAGTGAGAGGACAAGGGGCAGGAATTGTAGCCAGAGGAGAAAGCTGCCTTTTAGTGACAGCTCACATTCAAATTTACTTAATAGGGTCATAAAACCTCAGGCTAAAACTCCTCATGTATATTAGCATGTGTTAATTGTACTTGGTCTGGTATTTACTGCCAGCAGAGAAACATGTTGCCCTGAAAGCAGGGAATGTCAGCCACTCCTTTCTGGAGCAGATTTGGCAAAAATTCTGTTTAATGGGAAGAATTACCTGGGTGAGGTCATGTAGTGAGATGCAAAAGGACAAATACTGGATACAGTGGGAAAGATGACACTTCCCCATAGTTTATCTAAAATCAGATACCTCTTGTGCTTCTCGACGTTGAAGAAGATGTCAAGGACCAATTAGAGTGGTTGAACTTTGGCTCTACCATTTTCTAATTAAAATATTGACTAAAATTGATTTAAAAGATCAAACAAGGAAATAATATGTAAGGATAAGATACTGTAGAATTAAAATAGTGACAATTAAACTATTTAATGATAGGTTTTAGTGATATGTAAGTAGCTACTTGGTTAACCTGTTCTATGATGTTTGTTACATCCTCTTCATCCTCTCTGATTCTGTCCAAGCCTTGTTAGTCAGGAATGTTTGGAGTTGGGAAGTGATGGATCAGGGACTGGTTCAGTGAGGTTTGTGTGGGGCTGGGTTTGGTGCCTGCCCGTGACACCTCCCCAGGTGTTGCACAGGCAAATATCGAGGCACCCCAGAAGGGTGCTGGAAATCAGTCCCAAACCAGAGCTGCAGCTCAGGTGTAAATCCTGAGGCAGCCCAGAGGCAGCAGGAAAGGGGAATTTTACCTTTTATAAACACTGCTGGTTGTGTTGTTTGTATCAGAATTCGTGAAAGAACGTGATGTGGATTTTCTTGCATTTTATTTTAACTTGTTTTGACTTCAGATAGTTGGAAGATGACAAACTTTGCCTGGAGATATCCTGGCAAGGGCTGGGATTCCTGTGTGGAGCCTTTAATGTATCCAGAGGGAAGCACTGATGGATCTGGCTGGGGCCAAGTGAAGCTCTGGCACTGTTGGGATGGGAAGGGCTGGATTTGGCTCCCAGGGAGAGCCAGAGCAGTTTCCTGGGATGTGTCTGAACCCTGGAAGCTCCAGGATGTTTGTCCCAGCCTCACTGGGAACATTTGGTCGTCAAGCTCCTTTCTGGAGGTAGCTCTGAGTACTGACCTCTAGTAAAAAGGCTTTTGAGGGAAACAGCCTTTAATTTAATTTGCTGAAGTGTCCTGTACAGCAGATGACCTCACACCTTTCTTCTAATAATCATCTTGTTTTCTGGAAGTGCAAATGCCTGCTTAGACCCTCAGGTGATGTTGAATAATTAAGATTTTTTCCCACTGGTTCCATAAGCTGTTAGGAAAATCAGATGATGTAAACTGCGTTATCAGAAGTCTCCAAGTCCCATTTTGGAATGATCTTGTAAATCTGTTGAAGCTGATGTACTTCCTGTATCATTTACCCAAATTAGTGCTCATTTCCCTTGTGAAAGACTGAGGCAAAATGCTCTTACCAATCCCAGGCAGACCATGCATGCTTTTAAAACAAATTGGGAACTGTGGGATCAGGGAGAAACTAAAACTTCAGCAGGAAAAGGCTTTTCATCAGCAAAACTGATGACACTGACTCGTACTGATTGCTACAAGACAGACTCAGAGCTGTAGAGCCCTATCAAAGGCAAAAAAAATTTAATTTTTCTATTAATCTGTGGGATTTGAGGAGCAAGACATGCAACACCAAGTACATCACAGCTTGTCTTTTGTGCTGGTATCTTTGTTATTAACAAAGACCACAGACCTGTTTTCTTTTAGCATTTAACTCTGAAAATGCAAACATTAATTCTCTTTCTCCTCCATTTCTGCAGCTTGTTGTCACTTAGTGAAGAATCCATGAGTTTCGTTCAAGAAAATCAAAAGCCAACTGTTGTAGAAAGGGATTCCATCTAGAACGGGAAACAAACTTATTTTTGAGACAGCAGAACACACAACAGGAGGTGGTTATTTTAAATGTGTAATATGTGGTTTAGGAATTAATATTCATAATCTCTTGGAGAAGTTAATTAAAGGAGGTTTATTAGGTATAAGGAGCTCAATACAACATCCATTCAAGTGTAATTACGATGTGAATTCCTTTCAAGTGAACTTTTCCTGGCTCTAGTGGTCAAAGTGCTACAGCAAAGCTGTTTCTTTGCCTTTAGTCAGGGCCTGTGTGGGTCTGGAAGATGTGATTTGTCCTGCAGCATTTTAACAAGCTGTTCAGGAGTCTGCAATTAGCCAGAAACATTTATTTCATGATCTCTATGACTGCTGCCTGCAATTAAAAAACCCCACAAAACAAACAGCCCTGGATGCCATTCCCCATGGCAGCTTTGTCTCTCATGTTCCCCTTCCCACATTTATATTTATTTATTAAATGAGAGAAGGACAGTTTTACAGCATAAAGATGGGCCAAAAATTGTGTTTGAGGGTGGATGAGATGAGGCACTTTGGAATGTGGCCAGAAGCCCTTTGGACACCAAATCCCTTTGGACACTGGATCCAGAGTATCAGAAAATGCTTCGCTCATGGCTTTCCTTGAGCTTGCCACAGCTTCAGTGACTTTGCTGATCTCTATTGCTGTTTGCTGGAAGGAGAAAAGTTGTCTGTAAATTACTTAAAACTCTGAGTTTTCCAGTCCCAGACTGGGTACTAAACCATAAATATATTTCTGTGTCATGCTTTACTTGTTTTCTTTTGTTCCAGCTTGGTTTCCAGTTTTATTTAGAAGTGCCAAAAAAGCCTCTTTCTTCTGTCTGAAATGATGAGGAGGAGACTTTTAGGGTTTTTAACTACAGCAGCAACTTGAAGTATTTTGAGAAAGGTGTAGTTAAGTGCAAGATGATAAAATTTAGGAGAGAAAAAAGCAGGGGAGGGAGAGAGTGTAACAGAACTCTTGGTAAATTGAAATAAACTGGTTGGTTGGTTTGTTTATTTGAAAAGCTCCAAAACTAGAACAAGCGTGTTCTTGTTACACATATTAGTGACCTATGAGTTTTCATAGAAAGGCTCTAAACCCCTGGGACCCTCCAACCTCGCAGTTCTTTTGAAGTTTTTTAGCAAAACTGCCTCAATTACAGAAAAAAGCTCCAGAGGAGGGTAGTGTTTGTTTTCCAACATACTCTTTCACGTGTGTATTTTTCTTTACAATCTGTGTTGTTGTTGTTGTTTATTGAAAGCTTAAAAATCCCTCTCAGCAATCCCCAAACCTGGGTTTGGTGAGGATGCTGGCTCAGCAATAACAGGCTCACAGAATCCCGCAGCATTGGGGTGGGAAGGGATCGCTGAAGATCCCCCAGTCCAAACCCCTGCCAAGGCAGGGTCACCTGGAGCAGGTGACGTGTCCTGAGAGAGAGACTCCACATGCTCCCTGGGCAACTGTCCCAGTTCTTTGCCATCCTCCACGGACAGAGGTTCATGGGATTCCATGTGGTTTAGTTTATGGCCATCACTCCTCATCCCAAGATGGACACAACACCACTCGCCTGTTCTTTGGCTCCAAAAATTAAAAATAATACCCCTCCATCTGCTGCAGAGAACAGAGAACAGTGATCTAAAAATCACACCACAGCCATATGAGATTTTTTTTTTTTCCCCTTTAAAACCCTCTATAAACACCCACTTTCCCCTTTCCAGATCCTCACCTTCGAGACCAAGAACCCGACGGAGCTGGCGGAGCGCTTGCGCTCGGTGTGCGGGAACCAGAGCAACGCGTACGCGCGGCTCCTGGAGTACCGGCTGAACGCCCTGCGCGGGCTCTGGAACGCCCAGCGCCAGCTGGCCCTGGAGGAGCAGCACGACCGCGAGAGCTCCGGGGACGAGGAGGCCCTGGCCCTGCTCAAGCGCCAGGGCTTGTTACAGCAGCCGGAGCAGGCTCCCTTCACCTCCCGCATGGGGCTGCTGCTGGTGTTCCCGCTGATCCAGTCGCAGAGCAGGACGGACCCTTCCCTGTGTAACATCACTGCTGAGGTGCTGCTCAATTGCCTTCGGGACTGCCAGCCCCTGAGCCTGACCAAGGAACCGGCCGACTGCCTCAACGGGATCGAGTCCCTGCTCTGCTCCTGGCTCGAGGACACGGCGCCCTCCGGCCAGCACATCCCCTACAAGCAGAAGGAAAATGCTGCTGCTGCCCTGGTTGCCTTGGCCTGTGCAAGGTAAGGGAGCTGAAATAACAGAGAATCGTGGGATTGTTAAGATTGGATGTAACGCCCTGGAATTCTTAAATTCAAGGGTTACACTGAGGTTCTTGAGGTTTGGCATAAGGTGAAATCCCATCCAGATGTTCTCTAAGTGGTCACAAGCACACAAAAGTTTACTGGCAGAATAGAGAGAATTAAGGAACTTTGGCAAAGTCCAGCCATGATTCACCATTAACCATATCCCCAAATTCCACATCCATGGTTTTTGAACCCTTCCATGATGGTGACTCCAGCACCCCTGGCAATGCTGTGGTTGGTGTTCATTCTCTCTTTCCATTGAAACAAATCAAAAATGGTGTGACTGCACTGGTGATAGTTATTTTTAGCTTGCACGAGCCTTTCTCTTTCTGATATTTAAATATTGGGTTGGAAAGGGTGAAACTGCTAAGCATTTCTTTTTTGCATGTGTTTAGCATATGCAAAAGCAGAAGGATCTGGGTTAGCAATGCCTCGTGTGCACATTGCTGCTTCTACTGCAGTGAGCTGCTCTAGGAATGGTTCCAAATGTGTTTATCAGGGAGAAAAGTTGTCTCCTTTTCCCTTTGTCCTGCACCTTTCTTTGGCTGGAGAAGGTGGAACTGCCAGGTTTCAGGGCAATTCCTTTCAGATTTGATTTCAGTGTTGTCTCTCAAATGTCTGGAGGTATTTTTTAATTTTGTTGCCAGTGAAGAATTCAAACATTGTAGGTTAAAATGCCCCTTGTCCTGCATGGGTTTGGCATCAAGTGATTGAAGATAAATTGGACATATTTGCTTTTAATCAAAACCTACTATTTTGAGAGGATGGGGCTTGGGGAGAGGGGGAGGAAATACAAAACGTCTGCAAAGCCCCATGAATGCGGCTTTAAAGTCACAAGGAGCCTTTTGTAAATGTTGGCTTGAATGTTTCTCCAGGTCACAGCCTTGTCTGTGAAGTTTAACTCTCATTTAAGATGTTGGAGTTCCCAGGATATGGCATGATTTGCTTTAGGAAAAGGTTTATTCAAATGAAACCTACTTAATTTCTACTGCATTTGTTTTAATGAAGTCAATGAGAAATTGATGGTATGTGGCAAATTATTCTGTCCTGACATCTGCCTTATCTGAAAGGCAATGTACTTGAACATAGCTCAGAGAAATTGGATTTGATAAACACAATCTCATTTCTTTTTTTTTTTTTCCCAGATGTCAATTTGCAGGAAATATGGGATGTTCTGTTGCAGCTGAGCTAAATTTCAAGTAGAGCTTTTGAACTTCAGGTTGATCTTTTATTTTCTTTGCAAGTCTGCCTTGCATTGCTTAGAGAGTTGAAATATCCCATTGTGCTTTGTTCACCTCTGAAAGCCTCACACTTTTCCTTTAAATATCTAAGTCATGTGTTGAAGGAAAAAACCTTGGAAATGAGACTATTATTGACATTCCTAGTTGCAATCTTGGGTGCTTCTTATTGCTAAAAAAAAAAAACTAACAGGGTAAATATTGCTTTAAATAATTAATTGAGGTGCTTTAATGTGTTTGGTGTCAATTTTCTCCAGGCTGAGGTTTATCAGTGAAAGCAAAGAGCTGAAGATGTCACTGGGAAAAACAGGGATTGGGGTGTGGAGGAGGGAAGTTTGGGAGCTGACTGACCACATGTGACAGCAAAAGGTTGGATTCAGCAGAGTGCAGGGCAAGGACCTCTGCAGCTGATCCCTCCTGTTTGTGAAGAAAGCAGCTCATAACTGACCTAAGGCACAGCCAAATTCTCCTCCTTAGGTGGGCTGTAATGCCTGGAAATAAACCTACCACATCTTCCAGAAAATAACCCTGACCTTTAAAACAGAAATGCTAAAGTACAGATTTTAAAGATGTCTGGATCTTCCAAATTTGGGGTTGTGAGGGGAGACCTCATCCCAATGCACAACTTCCTCAGGAGGGGCAGTCAGGGGCAGCCCTGATCTCTGGGACAGGGACAGGACCCATGAACAGCTGGAGCTGTGTCAGGGGGGTTTAGGTTGGAGATCAGGGAAAGGTGCTGGGCACTGCCCAGGCTCCCCAGGGAATGGGCACAGTCCTGAGGCTGCCAGAGCTCCAGGAGTGTTTGGACAAAGCTCTCAGGGACAGCCTGGGATTGTTGAGGTGTCTGTGCAGGGCCAGGAGCTGGATGATGATCCTTGTGGTCCTTTCCAACTCGGGCTATTCCATGATTCTATGAAAAGAAGTCAGAATCTTGATAAGAAGTGGATGGGTCTGGTCTTTCCTATTTGAATTAGGAAAGGCATCTCCAGGTGGGAGTGCAGCAGCCCTTGCTCACACTTGGGCTCAGCCAGGAAGATCCATGGGTTGCACTGGAGATCTGAATGTGATTAATCAGCTACAAGAAGTCCTGAAAGAGCTGCCTCAGGAGCAAGGTTGAGGTGTTCTATCAGATGCCTGGGTTACCTTTATGAACCTGTTGTTGATGACCCAGCCTGTGGCTGCTGCTTTGCCTCCCTACTGGGGCTTCAGCCTCTTCCAAAAAAGGTGGTGGAGTTTAGGCCAGAGGTTCCCCAGCATTCTGCCTGCCCCCCTCTTTCTCCTTACCCTTCCTCCCCAAAGAATGAACATCCTCCAGGAAAGAGATGCCAGTTAGAAAAGAAGCTGGTGCCATATCATGGCTGTGGTTCTGGGTGTTCTCCATGGCTGCTGTTGTGTGTGCTCAGTCTGGCTTCAATAGACACCTTTAATTCATGTTTTTCTTGTCCTTTTAGAGGGTCGCTGAAAACCTTTGTTCATACAGTGCATCTATTACAGAAACAGACTGAGCTGGGGTCCCTGCCTGTGGCTGATGTTCTCTACAGGTTTGTAGAACTTTTCTCCTTCTAAACTTTTCCAGCAGCTCTGAAAATGTGTTAAGTGCATGTAGGGAGGAATGTCTTTAAAAGTGACTAAAAGGCTTTAGAGTTACTGAAAGCTTTAGGGAAGATTTAGTCATGTGCAGAGAACTTTAGAAAATCAAATCTAAAAGCATTGATTGGGTTTTGGGTGTTTTGTTTTTATTTTTTCATTAAATATTGATGATTCCTTTAAATGGCTTATGAACTCTGACAGAATAATTACTTTAAATACATCATTGTCTTAACTTTTAATTTAGCTAATTTTTCCTACCGGTATTCTGTATAAAAGTTTATTTTATTTTCTGCTTAAAAGGTTGTTGCTTTTGGAGGGAGGCCCTGGATCCCCCTCCTGCCTGCTTGGAGGGAAGCACATCGTGTCCTGGGGCTTTGAGGACATGTTACCTGCCCCTGATGCCAACACTGGTGCCAGCAGTGAGAATAAAGGTGAATTATTTCATTCTTGTCACTATCAGCAGAGGAGGACAGCATGCTTTAAGGCTGATGATTGTTTAAAGATGAATGTAAAACTTTAGAGTTGGGGCCCAAAAAATGTTGCTTTTTGGTTGCTGAAGAGCAGCTGCTGATCTAAACTGTCAGGCTGTGGGGAACAGTCCAAAGCAGTTGATCCAGTGACCCTTCCTGACTCCAGTGGGAATTTTTCAGAGGGGTCAGAGTTTGGATATTATCCCCTCGTTAGAGCATAATCACTGCCCTGTGCAGTATCCCTGTGTTCAATAGCCAGCTATCAGTGGCACAGCAAGTTTATTTTTAGAAGTACAAGTTCTTTGGGTTTTTTTTCCCCCCCCCTCTTCCCTACTTTGCTTTTGTTTCTACAAAAAAAGTTCTTTTTTAAATGCTTTCTTTTCTATTTCTTTTCCTGAATTAATTCTCAGTTTTTACTGTTTTGTTTGCTTACTGTTTCTGTAATAAATAAAAGTTCACATGGCTTTAGTAATATTAGTTCAAGCTTTGGTGACATTTAATGCAATCCATAGGAATTTAAAAATCTGAGTTGTTATTTTAGGCTACCTGCAGATTTATTGGAGACATCTCTTTTTAAGTATTTAGGCAAGAGAATGAATGGACTTTTCCTTCCTAAGCTGAGTGTCCAGATCCTGTGAACTTCAATAGATGGACTCAACTTGTGTCCTATCTTGATTATTAATAATTACTGCTCTGTATTTCAAATACATTTTGTCTTAATTGAAGTGTTCTGAGGTGGAAGGATCTGAGCAGCTTTGGAGAATCACAGAGTTTGGCAGAAATGAGATCAAGGCTCAATATTAGATTCTTCCTCCCTCTCACACTGTGTGAGACCATCTGGGCACCTCTGAGGCTTGAAGGAGATGGGAAGAAACCACTGGTTCTGCTGGGCTGTGCCTGTGTTACAGCAGCTCTTAGAGCACCAAATAATAAATTCAGTATTAAAAAAAGGGTTGGTAGTGACCTGCCGTGAGCACCTGGTGGTTTCCATGGGGTGTAACCCCCAGGGAGAATTCCCAGCTGGAATGTTACAGCTGGAATGTTACAGAGGTGCTCTCTGCTGTCCTTGCTCCTGCTCCAGATGCAGACCTGGGCCGGTGCCTTGCAGCCGATGGGCTCTACCTGTACACGACCAATTCCGTGGGCAGGGGAATCAGCAAACTGGGGTCAGGCCTGCACGGAACCCTGAGGTAAGGGACACTTCAGTCTTGGCTGTTCTGCACAGCTGCTGAAACCCAAAAGGTCCTGTTTTGGGACACCTCTTCCAGGAGCTTGGAAGGAGGTGATTTCTAAGGTCTCTCCCAGCCCAAACCAGTCTGTGATTCCAGACTGGAATTGTGAATTTGCAATACTGTGAATTTTCATTAAATGCTATTTTAATGTTTTTGATTTCTCATCTGAAATTCTTCTTGAGTGTGTTTTGTCTAAAATTAAAGAACAAGTTGAGGTTGGAAGGGATCTGTGAAGGCCATTAGTTCAACCTCCACAGCAGTAGAATTTTAGATTCAGTTTTATTTTTTCATGTCTAGTAAGTTGGTTGATTCTCTGCTGAGAGGGATATACTACAGACCAGTTCTGTGACTTCTTATTTATAGCTGAGTTTGTGAGTGTTTGTTTGCTAATTATGTCATTCATTAAGTAATTAGTGCAGCTGTGACTCACTGCACCTCCTTGCTTCTTCATTGCTTGAAAACCACAAGGCTTTTTATGCTTAAAGCCTTTCACAACAAAAATCGCTGACTTGAATGTAAGTTCAGTCAAAGTTCAGCACTGTGGTTGCATTGTGGTTGTTATTTGAAATAAAACCCAAAGAAGCAGGGCGGGGTTGAAGGAGTTTGAACATCCTGGTGGGTTTTTTCCAGGGGGTTTGTGTACTGTCGGAACGAGGAGCTGGAGACGGGCTGGGTGGCTTTTGGCAACGGCAAACTCCTCCATCGGCCCGTGTCCTTTGATAGCAAACCCCACTACCTGTTCCAGCTCGTGGATCAACATACCCTGCAGGTAAAGGGCACAGGGTTATGGGACAGGAGCAAAGCAGGCTGAATGAATCACACACATTTTAGCTTTAATTAGTTTTATCTCTGAAGTTTCTTACTTTGTGAAACGGCGTTTTTCTAACCCTGCCTTGAAGCGACTGGGTGGTGAATGTGTAACTTATGGTAGAGATGTTACTGTTTCAGTGTGTCTTTTATATATAAATATATGTATTTATCTATAATCACACTGTTCTATATTATGGGGTACTGGTAGAGCTTGTTCAGCCTGGAGGAGACTGAGGGGAGACCTCAGCCCAATCCACAGCTTCCTCAGGAGGGGCAGCTCCAATCTCTGCTCTCTGTGAGCAGGGACAGGACCCAGGGAACAGCTGGAGCTGTGTCAGAACAGGGTTAGGTTGGGTATCAGGGCAAGGTTCTTCCCCCAGAAGGTATTGGGATACTGCCCAGGCTCCCCAGGGAATGGTCAAGGCTGCCAGAGCTCCAGGAGCATTTGGACACTGCTCCCAGGGATGCACAGGGTGGAATTGTTGGGGTGTCTGTGCAGGGCCAGAGTTTGATAATGTTCCCTGTGGGTCCCTTCCCACTCAGGATATTCCATGATGCCAATGTGGTCACTTCTTAAAGCAATCAAACAACAGCAGAATGGACTTTGTTTTAAATCAAGAATGTGTTCTTCCTGAGCAGCTTTTTGATCTTCCCCTGTCCCAAAATTCAGGTGTTACTTGAGATCTGGTTGTGATAAACAACTGTTGCCCTTTGTAAAACTGGGGTAGTTTGTTTACTCTGGGGTTTTTCCTGCTGTGGTTTTAGGGATGGATATACACATTTATGTCCAGTGTGTTGCCTGACACTGAGAATGTTTAGATTCCCCTTTTTCTTCTCTCAAACATTGCTTGAAACTTGAGAAGTTGCAGAAAGTAGGTGACTCAATAGGATGTGTATTTTCCTTGTGGTACGGTGGGTTTGTTCTCCATCATTAGAGAGGAGATAATCCTTTTATTTTTAGATAGGTTAAATTTGAGATCTATGAGCTGGTTTGGATATTTGGCAAATATCACAGAATAGCTGTTGGTAATAAATCAATGTAATGCTACCACTAAGTCCAATATTAAGCCTCTTGTGCACTAACTGTATTTGATCTCTATATATTTTTCATGCTGTTCATACTTGTAAGGCCAAACTGCAAAATCAGACCTGTTAAGATGCTTTCTGTCTCATAGGTATGTCAGATAATCCCAATGCCAGTAAATCACTTCCCAGTTGGCAGCACTATGACCACCGTGCATCTTTCTTCAGATGGCACCTTTTTCTACTGGATTTGGTCTCCTGCAAGCCTCAACGAAAAAACTCCCAAAGGCCACTCTGTCTTCATGGATATTTTTGAAATTATAGTAAGCAAATTGTGTGTTTCCTACGCCTGATGTTGATAGCATAACCCAGTTTAATTAAATATCAGCATTTTTTAATTGACATATTAGGTTTGGATATTTATGGGCGTGATCTGAATGGATTTATGTGAAATAACAGAACAGAACAGAAGGTGGACTGTCCAATTCCATCTCCAGGGGATTATTATATTTAGCAATATGATTCTCTTGTAGCATAAAATGTGTTTTTTATGTCTGTATTTCTGCTCAGCAGAGGAGGATGGAGTGGGATGGTGGAGCTGGAATTGGGAGGCTGTAGTAGTACAACTCATGGAAAATCCCTAACACTCTAAATCACATCTTCATTAAGAGATGCATTCTGCAGTAAAACATCCCCTGAACATCATGGTCTGAAGAAATCATTGCTCACACTTTTTGCCTAGAAAAATGATTGAGCCAAATGATTTGCAAGTGAAACACCACTAAGAAAATACAAGAGGATTATATATTTTTAAGCAGAGTTTCCTAAATAAACTCAAGTTTACGACAAGCAGTTCTGTCTTTAAGAACAGGCATAAATAGAAGATATCCTATTAAATATTTCAAAGATGTTAGATATCTTCTATTAAATTATTCTATTGAACCATGAAGTCACAAACAAAAAAATACTCCTGTCTTGCTTTCAGAACTTTGTTTTTGCAAAACCTTCTGTCAGCAAAGTTTCACTTCGTGTTCCTACCTGATACAATTTGGGTGATCTCTCCCCTATGGATTCCAACATCTAAAGTATTTTTTTTTCCCCCCATTTTACCAGGTAGAAAATGGCATTTGTATAGCAAATCCTCTGCAGGAAAGAATTATCCTGATGAGGAAAGAGGGGGAATCTGCCAAGAGCATCAATGAGATGCTGCTGAGCCGCCTGTCCCGGTACCGCGCCTCCCCCTCGGCCACCCTCGCTGCTCTCACAGGCTCCACCATCTCCAACACCCTCAAGGAGGACCAGGCAGGTCAGAAACACTTCACTTTTCATTTCTTACCACACACAGCAGCCATCCTGCTTATTGCTGACCTATTAGGACAGGTTTAAAAAAAAAAAAAAAGGTGTGATTTTTCTTTTTTCCCCAAATACGTAGTTGGAAGATCAGCACAGTATTTGCTTAATGCTGGAATTATCAGTTCCTTTGCTAAATTAGGATTGTGAGGAAAGTTTAGGGATGGAAAACGGGAAGCACCCTTTTCCAATTCCATTATTGAATTAGTTTGGGGAATCTGGTAGTTGCATTTCTCTGCTTGCAGCTCAACTGGCTTCTAATTGGTGTGTAAAAATGGCCTGCAGGTTAGAAAATGGAATGCTTGCTTCACCAGTCACTGGAATATTACAAATCTTAGGTGATTTTGCACTTTTTTGAGGTCATCTGCACAATGTTTGGGTATTCTTTTATGGAAACAACCCAAGTTAATGAGGGAATCTTGAATGAGCTGCACTGATGCCTTTCAGGATGATCTGGAGCTTTATTAGATTTGTCTGAAGATTTTATTGTGTTTATCTTGAATTATTTCTCTTCTTCCTTCACAAGTACATGAGTTTTCTTTCTTCAATTTGAGACAATTGAAAGTATTTCCATAAAAATAAATTATACATGAAATGGCTCTGCTTCCAGGGAATTTGGCAAGGAGTTAGCTCGGAGAGCTATTTTAAAGGTTGTGTTTTGCCATTTAACAGCTCAAGTGCTACAGAAAAATGAGAGTAAGTGGCTATTCTTGGCTAATTCTTGAGTCAGCACTCAAAAAGTGTTGATCAGCTGTTGCAGGAAGGAGATCATTTGGGCTGTCCATGTTGCATGAGGAGCAAGAGAACTTAAAATAGTAAATGCATAGTGAATCTCAAGTGATCTCTGTATGTGAGGAGATCATTGGCTCCAAGTGCTTTCAATGTAATTATTACCACACAATTCTTAATAGTTTTGGTTATACCTATTTATTTATTTATTTTGAAGTTGTTTTCTTTAGTTGAATAACTCTTTGTAGCCTTGTGGGGATTGATGCTGAATGTGTGAGGTTGGGAGGCCACAGAGAAGTCATGGATGCCTCATCCCTGGAAATGCTCAAGGCCAGGTTCATGGAGCTCTGAGCAACTTGGTCTTGTGGAAGGGGTGTCCCTGCCCATGAGGCTGGAATGGGATGATCTTGATCCAAACCATTCTGGAATTCTGTAGAAACCTCTTAACAAAGCTTCTAAATGTGGATTCCTTTGAAGCCCCGAGCAGAAGCTCTGCCTTGTTCTGCAGAAGAGCAGTTTGTGACCTTTCTCTGGTGCTCCTTGCAGCTGCCAACACGAGCTGTGGGCTGCCCCTGAAGATGCTGAGGAAGACCCCAATCTACACGTGTGGGACGTACCTGGTGATGCTGGTGCCACCCCCGGGGGGCTCGGGCAGCTCGGCCACGCGCTCGCTCTTCGGGGGCACCAGCGCTTTGTCCTCCTTAAAAAGTAAGTCAGAGCCATTTGTGGCAGACTGGGAGTCCTTGGCTGTCTGGAATGTAATAAACTTCTCAGGAATTGATTGGAGCTGTGTTTGTGTGTAGTTCTTGCCTCCAGCCTGGTGTTCAACATCTCGGATGGGCAGTTCACCAGCAGGGCAGATCTCATCGATGCTGCGGGCAGCTCGCTCGGACGGGGGGCTCTGGTGCCAGGGCTTGGTAAGGAATATAGCAGTCCCTCAGATCCTAAATGATCCTTCTGGGTTTGAATTTGCAGTCAGCAGCTCTGCAGCGGGGTGGGGTTGCATGCCCGTTTTAAATAAAGTTTAAAGCAAACAGTTTGGATTTATGATGCCTATAAAGATACTTCAGTCTGGTTTTCTACTAAATTGATGTGTGAAATATTTTCCTTCTCTCAGGTGCTTGTTATGATACAATGAATAACATGATCTGGACGTGCTCCAATGATTATATTGATCAGTGGTGCAATCCTGGGAACCAGGCATTCCACTGTGTGTGCCAGAGGCTGGGAGTGAGTCACATCATCGCAGAGCCCAAAGGTGAGGGGAACCCACGAGTCAGCACTTTGTGCAAAGGGGAAGTGAAACAGAGGAGTGGCAGAGAGCAGACAGAAACTGCCTTGCTGTTAAAAGCTGAGATAATTCCTGAAAAGAGTTGTAAATATTGGTCATGGTTTAGCTTTCATTTAAGAGAGGGAAAAGTACAAAGTGAGATGTGGGGAAGATTGCAGATTCTTACTGCCTTCAGCACAATAAAAAGGTGATTTGGGTAATCCTTTTATGCCCTGAAGTTGATTTATTGCATTTTAGAAGCCAAGGCTGATAATCCAGTCTGTCTATAGACAGCATTTGAACTCTCCTCTCCTTGCAGGGGATGCAACAACCACAAATGAGGTCATTAACCAGTTACTGCACCATGTTGGTGCCATGTGCATCCACCAACTCAACCTCCTGGCAGCCAGCAACAACCTCCCCATCAGCAATTTTTTGGGCAAGCAGCATCCCATTGAAGCCCATCACCTGAGCAGCATCTGTGACATTATGGAGAAGGCCATGGTCAATGGAGACACCTGCATCATCCGCTGCATCCTCGTTGTCTTCCAGGTACAGAACCTTAAATGGGCTTCAAAATTCCCATGGAGAAATGAAAAACTTGGTTTGGAGTACAGGCAACCAGGGGTTTCATTTTTATTTAATTTTTTTCCCTCCATTGGAATCCATGTAATGGAAGTTGATTTAGCAGTGGCTTTGCAATATTTTATATATTCATTTAAGAGCTCTAATTTAAAAATCTCTATAGATTAAAATAAAGCACAGAGAGGTTATATCCTTCTTTCTTTGTATTCCCCCCTCCATTTTTTGATTCAAAATCAGATTCTGACTCTCAGATTTCTAGACCCACACAAATATTTTGAGAAACTGCAGAAAATTAGTTAATGTAAGTAATGTTTATATTTTTACATTAATATTTTTGTCTTTAATTTTTCCTAGGTGGTTTTTAAATTTTTCTTCAGCCCTCAAACTGAAAGGAACAGAGACATTGTCAGAAGGTCTGGGCTGTTACTGTGGCAGTTACTGATGGCCCCAAGGGATCAGATCTGCTCTGAAATCCAGAAGGAAGTTTGTCTGGCTATTAGGTGAATATCTTTTATCAAGTTCAACTTAACTTAGAATTTAGTTTCTTTGAAGTGTAGTGACAGATGAACATTCACATTATATTTAGTTTAATTTTATATTCATATGAGAAAATGTAGTGTGATGGATTTTAAGACATAACACAATAAAATTAATTACAGTTTGTATCTGTGGAAGAAGAGAAATACAATGTTGGTCTTAATGAAATAACAAGTAGTAATTACTTTCTTACTTTTAATTTGTTTCTTTTTACTTGCTTTCTTAAGGAAATTTTTAAATGTTTATTACAAAATAGTTGCTAAATTCAAGCAAAGTGTCCCTGAATGGGTTCCTTATTTAGCTGCTGTGGTGTTCAGGGAAAGGCACAGCTGGTGTTGGCAGCTCTTACCTCAGTGGTAACACTGGAGTTCTCCTGAACAAAAGGAACATCAGGAAAAGCAGGGTTAATAATACTTGAGCAATGCTCTGAGACTGAAGGCCCAGGGGAAAAAAAGAGTGTGGTTTTATCTCCTGAAAAGGAGATAATGGAAACCTCAGGGCCAAGGAATGCTGGCTCCAGTGTGCCAAGGACAAACAGAACCCACATTTTCCAGTGGGAAGTGCTCCAGAGGTTGAGAACAAAATCTTTTGAAGATCAACCTGCATTTTCTTGGTGTGAATCACAACATTCTGATTTTCTGTGGCTCTATGCAACTCTGAGTGAAGAATAGTTTGGCTCAGGAGGATTACCTGGCATTTTCAGGGTTGTGCTTTCTGACAGGGAAAAGTGTCTCCTCTCACCTGCATGAATACCTTGTAATACCTGTGTGCTCCAGTGCCTTGTTAAACAGCTCCAAGGTGGGCACTGGGTGATGTTTCCTTCCTCCTGTTTGCTCCTTGGGGGATTCTGGTGCCAGTGGAACCCTCAAAGGGAGCTGGCAATGTGTGATAACTTTTCCTGAGGTTTCTATCAGAGCGGATCAGCATGAGCCAGAGGGAAGGAAGCTGCAGTAATCTCTGCTCACAGTGTGAAGCTGAAAAACATCCCAGTTTTCTTTTCTGTTACTGAAAAAGAAAAGGGAAAGGAAATGGCAAAGTTGCATAATGATTTTAGCACTTCAGACAGGCATGAAGTGCTCCTTTGAAGTGATTGTGATCTCGATGGGGGAATTCACATAGAAAGGACAAAGTTCATCACAAGTTAGAGGGAAGAAGTCTCCACCTGGAATGTCTGTAGAGCTGAGGTATTCCTGAAATGCTCCTTCCAGAATCTTCTGTGTAGCTTAAACTAAGACTTCTATAGAGCCAGTCTCCAAAAAGTACAAAACTGTAGCAGTAGTTATTCCTTTTTTTGTATTTTCCACTGTTCTTAGGACAGAGAAGCCTCAGCTCTTACCCCATCACCAGAGTTTTTGGGGGTTTTCTCTGAGCCATCATCATTTTTCCTGACATCTGTTTCTTAACAAACTGATTGTGCTGCCCTGTGTGCAAGTGATGAATGGGGAGTTTTCCAGGGGGAAGCAAATAGCTCTTGGAGAAGCTTTGGGACTAAACAATAACATATAATTGATTACAAGAGATTCCTGGAGAAAACAGCTGCTTATCTCTTAATATTGATGTTAAAATCTGGAAGATGCTCTTCTAAGCCTTTACACACACATTGTAATGTTCCATCAGGTGCTGAGTGTGTGGTGCCATTTGTCACATGTCCACTGAAATGGTTTTGCTCACTTCTAAACCCATCAAGTAATGCATGGTTTTATTTTTTCCTTAGCTCTGGTTTAAATATCCTGTATCCTGGAGAAGCAGAAATCAATAATTTATTGAAATTGGTCTTAACTGAAGGTGAGAATGTCTTATTGCCAGGTGAGAGTGGGGTTTTTCTGAGAACAAAAAAATCAAAGTACATCTCAAGCTTGGAGGGAGAACAGTGTGGGATATTGAGCACGACTCTGCTCTAAATCCATGCTTTTTTAGGAAATTATGGAATACTCCAAAAGGCTGCATGGCCTAGAGTAGGTCAGGTGGAGAAAAGGAATATTTGCAAGTACCCAGTAAATAATCAGAGGTGATGTTAGGTCTGAGTGAAGGGGGAATAATGCCCTCGAGTTCACCAGGAAATGGGAATCTGGCCTTGGAAGCAGCTGATGCTCAGTAATTTGTTAGTTCATGGGAACGTGTTGGAGCTCAGTGTTGGGAATTTCCAACAGTGCCACGGGCAGGAAAAGTGCTCCCAGTCTGGGACAGCAGCTCTGGTCACCCTGGGAATGCAGCCACTCCTGAGCACTGTTCTGTGTTAAATGAGGTATTGGGGAAATACAGTCTGTTCTGTAAAATGCTGCTTTGCAAAAGTTTATTTCCCTTTCAGGAGAGAGGAACAGTGGCCTCTCCCAGCTCCGGGATGTTATCCTGACCAATTTAGCTGAGCAGCTGCAGAACAACAGATTTGGAAGTGAAGATGATGATCATTATAGGTAAAAAGCCTCTGTTGATAGGGTATTTTTCTGTTACTTGCTTCAGGTGAGCTTGCAGGAACTTCTGCTGGAATTGCTTGGTGTATTCCTGCTGAATGTAGTTTGTGTCTGTGGGGGAAAGTTTCATTAGGGTGAGGGAGAGATTTGATGTTTTAGGGCAAACTTTGGATGCTTCTTTACCCAGACTGGGTTTGGAATTCCTTGTTCCTTGCCATCTTCTTGGTAAATTGGAACAATAATTTCATAAATATGATTTTATAGCATTTCTCTGCATATCATAGGTGACTTTCCAGCAGTAAAACTGCCAGTCTCAAGTACCTGTTCAAGTTGGGAGGAGTCTTTTATAGGAGCCATAAGAAATCACAGATTTACACCAGCACAGTGCAGCAAACCCCTGGAAATCTGTTGTACTTGTTAAACGTTTCAGCCTTGGGGTTTTTTGTGTCTGAATTTGAAGTTTGATCCTTTGTTTAGGTTTCCCATTATCTGGGATCCAGCTTGCAGAGTGAGCTGAGCTGTACAAAAGGCACAATAATTAATGATTAACATTTTCCACCTTTCTTGCCTCTCTTGAAGACTCAATGATGAGCTCTTGCACTACATCCTCAAGATTGTTGTCCGAGAATCTTGTGTCTTAATCACCAAGTGCCAAACTGTATCTAAAGATGACTTTCAAAGGCTTCTTTCAACTGTGCCTGTAAGTAAAGTGTGTTTTGATAAAAGTATCTCTGCCTTTGGCTTCTTTTCCTCCTTGAATCCATCCTCTTCACTGAGTACAAGGAGGTGAAGCTTTTATAGTTGTCTTAACAAATCCAGGAGAAGAGTTGTGTTTCGTTTGTGCTGTGCAGGGAAGAAAAGAGTAATTTCTCACAGCAAAGGAAATAGTTCAGTAATGCTGGAATGGGTTTATACATGGATTTATTTTCCAGTTGTTCTGGTTGCTGTTCAGTTTAAGTGGAGTTTGTGGATCTCAATATTCAAAGCAGCTTAAAAAATCAAACATGCATTTGTGTGTTGTGGTTTCATACAGGCTGAAAGAGTTACCAGTGGCAGACAGGAATGAGTTAAAGCTGACATTTGATGGTAAACCTATGGGCAGGTGTTTCCAGCAGGATCAGCTCCCTGAGAAAGGCAGCCTGAGCTTCCATAAAACATTGGGAGGGGACAGGATGTCCTGGCCTGTGGGGAAGGAGGAGTGGCATGGAGCCATCACCTTCAGGAGTGTGAATTACATTTATCTCTCTGGTGGCACGATCTTTTCAGAATTAATTAATTCTTAGAGTTCCTGAATATTGCTATAATGTTCCAAACCTGAACAAAGTTATGCTGCCTCTTTATATTTTTGAGTTATTTCACAAAATTCAGCATTTTGCAACCGGTTTCTTTCCTTAAATACATAAAATTATTTCTTTGTTCTTTCTTTTCTTCTTCCTCAACCTTTTTTTTTCCTCTCTCCAACTTCCAAGTCTGAGGCTTGCCTGACTCAGGGTTGATGAAGGGTTTGGATAATGCAAAGTTTTACTTATTTGTGTTCAAGGCTGCGTCCTCGTGCTTGCGGTACCTGATGGCTGTGCAGAACCACCTCCTCAGTAACACTATTCTGATTAAACCTGATGACAATGATGACAGTGACAGCTCCTTGCAGGGAGAGACATTGAAGGTACAGGTAAACACCAAGTTTTATTCTAGTATGGCTCTCTCCAGACAGTGTGCCTGTGACACCTTGTTCCTGCAGTGCATTTGCTGTTTGCTGGTGGTTCTTTTCCTTTTGGAAGAGTTAAATAGCTGGGGAACAGGGAGAAACAGTCCAGAGTAAAATCTGCAGCTATTCTGTGTTCAGGATTCTAGCTTGCATTCCCTATTATCAGTGAGAGCAGACACTTCCCTTCCTAAATATATGTATAATGAGATTTTAAATAGATTTTAATTAGAATATGCTAGTAGGATTCGTGGCACGGGAATTTCCTTTCCTGGACATGTTATCCCAGACACTTTTTCCTCTCCAAATCATTCAGGTGGTCCTTGAAAAAAATAGTATTAAATAAATAGAAAAGGGGTTTCTCATTTGCCTTAGCCCTGGCTATTGCATTTTTGCAGTTTAAACAAAGCTTGTGCAGAACCACCTCCATCAATTGTCTGAAATAGAGAGGATAAAGTTTGTGGCAAGGAAGCTGTTAGAGGACAAGGTTTGAGGACAGGCTTTGGTTGGTAGAAGTTTATTAAAATGCTGCATTTCCCACTGCTTCATCCAACTCCCAGGTTTGCCCTGCAGTGCAGGTAGTCTACTCAGAGTAGTTTTGGTAATAATTCTTCCCTAATGGAAGTGATTCCTGAATTGCTGGTGTTTTGCTAAGCCAGTTTGCTGCTCTTTGAGGCTGTGTGTGTTTGTGAGCTGCTGCAGTTGGAAGTGATTTGTTCAGGCTCATTGAGTAAATGCTAAATATTGGAGTATTTTTCTTGTCTCACTATTCACGCCGTGTTCATTGTTCAGTTTCTCTCTCTGCAGTGCTCCTCATCCCTGCTAGGACATTGTGTCACCAGTCCTGTACCTTGGCTGGCTCTCAGCTCTCTGCTGTGCTGGACTTGGGGCTTCCTTCCCTCTAGAAACTGGATGTGCATCCTGTAAAACATGCACCTAGTTTCTCCCAGCACTTTGGGGCTTAACATTAATCAAATTTAAGTCTTGGATGACTCTCCTGCTGCAGGCCTGCCAGGTCACATTATCATTCTTTTCATTTGGAAATCCATCTTTTTGTTCTGTTGTCCCTTTTGGGGGGGGTTCTTTAAGAATTTAAGTATCCTGTAACTCTTTTCTTTACTTAGGAACTCAAGACCAGCATTTTGTCTCTTGCCACACAAATTCTGACAGGATGTGATGAAGTCTTAGAAATGCTGCAACAAGTCACTACAGCACTAATTAACAGTGACATTTCTGACAGGGAGCAAAGGTAAGACAAGTGGGAGGATCCTAATTTGGAAACAGGGAACTGCTGCTCTTTGTGGCTTATTGTATAAGCACAGTTAGCATTAATTATTCTTTATCACTTCACAGTTGGGCTTTGAATGCACAGGAGCTGTTTCTTCCTGTAGCAATTGTTTAGCACTCAGCAGGTGGAGAATTTAGAATCACTCTCTGTGTCAGTCCTGATCATCTGTAGGTTGATATTTCTGTAGGAACCTCAAATTGAGAAGTTTTTTGTCAGTCATAATGATATTTATGAGTAGGATACCTGGAAATAAACTGTAATTAACTGGGAATACTCCTGTAAGCTAGAACAATCTGTTTATTTTTAATTCCTGATCATTACATCCCTAGTAGCTGGATTAGATATTTATGCATGGCAGTCCCTGGGTGTTGTTTTATATCCCACATTTTCCATCACCTGCCCTTCCCTGTCTCCCCTCCTCTTCAAAATGCACCTCAGGAATGGGGTGGAAACAAAAGCTGTGAACTTTTCTCTCCTCAAGCAAACAGCTCCCTGTCCCAGCTGTGTTCCACGTTTCACTTTCTGCTTCTTTGTGCCTGCAAGATTAGTTGTATTTATTGACAACACACAATTCCTGGGTGATATTTTCATATGAGTTCGTGTTCAAATATATTTTTGTAGCTGCAGATCTTTTTCAAGTCCTTTGAGCTCCATGTGCTGGGAGCTGATATCCACACTGGTGCATTTGTGTTTGATGGGGACTTTCATCCTGTGCCCAGGGGAGCTTATCCTTCTCTGAGTAATTATTAAACTGTTGATTTA
Source organism: Vidua chalybeata (assembly GCF_026979565.1). Taxonomy (NCBI): domain Eukaryota; kingdom Metazoa; phylum Chordata; class Aves; order Passeriformes; family Viduidae; genus Vidua; species Vidua chalybeata. The sequence continues at coordinate 3,969,641 of NC_071547.1, read as the reverse complement.
CTGTCTCTGCTCTCAGATTGTTCAGTGAGAATTGTCAGCAATTCAAGGTCACTGGCACTTGGGAGAAATTCTAGTGTTCTCAAGATTGTTTTGGGGATTTTGTTAATATAATACAAACATTCTCTGCTGAATTTTGAATTGCTGTTGCAAGATGAAACAGAAGTGACTAAAAGCAGAAGTGCTGCTCTATGAAAAGAGTTGTTCCTCTGTAACTCTGGCTCTCCTTCCAGGTTAAAAGGCCTGGAGCAGATCACAAAGGCCACCATGCTTGGGCACCTGCTGCCTGTGCTGCTGACATCCCTGATGCACCCAAACCTGCAGACCCTGACCATGGCTGATGCCCTGATGCCTCAGCTGGTGCAGCTGGTCCTTTACACCAGCCAGGTAGGGGCTCTGTGCCACCCTGGGCTGCCCAGGGCCAAACCTGGGGCCTGCAGCTTCCAAAATGCTGCTCAGCTTCCCCCAGAGACTCATCCCCACACCAGAGTTCAGAGCTTCTCAACAGCTGCCAAAGCTGCTGGTGCTGAATGTTAAATTTGACTGCTCCAGGAGCTACTCAGTCATGATTTATTGTCAATAACAACAGTAGGATTGTTAATTATTTCAATAATGAGCTCTTAAAATGCTTTACAATTTGCATGTCCCTAACACTGTGTATTTTGGGCCACAGACTGCACTGCTGCTTAAAACCCAGTCTCCAGTTTTCTCAGAACTGAACAGTTCCCCCAGTTGTGCTCCAGAGCAGAAAGGGAAGCAGTTACCTGATGAGAGGTGATTTTCTTTACATTTGGGTCTTTTCATGGGATAAACTGAACTGTAATGTCTATTTGACCATTGCTGTGGGATAAAGCAGCAGTTTTTATTTGAAATAATTTTTAAAGGTGTGCTGGAATGATTTCTAAGGCTGTCTCAGTTTTATATAAGCTTTTGCAAAAGGGCAGTTAGTTCCAAATTTTGTTCTGTATATAGAAGTAAACTATTAATAACTTCAGGTTGTTTACACAGAATATGGTTTGTTTTGGTTTTTTTCCTCACCTCAAGCATTAGAAATTAAATCTCAGTGTTCCTCTCACAATAAATTAGGCTAAGGAGAACCATCAAGAGAAAATGTAAATTGCTCTGGCAGCATGAGATACAGAATTAAAACCATTGCAAAGCTATTAAATGGTTTAATTTACAGAGAAATAACATTTTTAACTCCTGCATTTAAATGCTGTGTCTCAGCTCAAAGTTTTTCCAGCTCCTGCTTAGGAACAAACAAACAGCTAAAATCAAATAAAAATGCTTATTTGCAGCACTGGAGAATTTAAAATACTAAAGAATTCATGATAATGGGATTTTTTGTGAATAAGAGTATATGTAATGTATGAATAATGATGATAACATATGTAATATATGAATTCCCTCAATACATTCATGCCTAAAACCAAGAGTCAGCTCCTTGTTTCTCTGTGTCAATACTGAGAGGTGATTTTTAAGTACTTTATTGAAAGACAGAAATCTCTGTGCTGTATTTTAGGCCCAATTTCTCACTCTATTTTCAGGATGCTGGAAGAGAAGGAAGAGCCAGGATTCCTGACTGGTTTGAAAATCCCTGCTCCCTGGGCTGCTGGGAAGACTGTGGAGACAGTGCATCCTGTCAGGGATAACTATAAATTTAAGGAGACTGTGCACATTCCAGGAGCCCGCTGTTTGTATCTTAGATTTGACAACAGATGCTCCTCCCAGTATGATTATGACAAGGTAAGCAAGGGCCAGCTCAGCACAATGAGGGAATTCCCTCCAAAAAAGTGGGATTTCTGCCATGGGACAAGTGTGGGAGGCTCCAGGGATTGGGGGGTTGAGGGGTGCTTTGGGTTGGTTTTTCCCCTCAGAAATTCTATTATTTTTTAAAAAAAATAATTTCAGGCTAGCTCAGACTGTCCAAGTTTGACTTTTCTCATTTTTACTAATGTTCGGTTTTCCTATTTCCTAAACTTTAATCCAGCTGCCTCCTTTGATCAGCACAGTTGGTTTAAACTGGGCAGAGCTGGAGAGGTTCCTTTTTCCCTGGTGATAAAGATCTTGTTTACCTGGGTTAATAGGAACAAATATTTTAAGAAAACAACCAATAGCACGTACCCACTTTGTATTAGCTGCTTGTGCTGCTGTTTATTCTTTGGCATAGAGCAAGTCCTGATGCTCCTAAATAACTAATGGGATTATCTTTAATCAGTAATGGGTGACATTAATATTGAACTCCCCAAAAAACTCTGATCCCACCAAAGTCACTGACAATACTTTGGCTTTGCTGGGGGCAGGATCAGCCCCTCACTGCTAGGGAAGGAGTTTGTTCTCTGCCTCAGGGCTGGCAGTCAGGATTGCTCCTGCTCTGTTCCCAGTCCTGCTGTGTGAGCAGGGACCAAGCCCCTTGAGTCCCTGCGTGCCTCAGTTTCCCCATCTGTAAAATGGGGATAATAATACTTAACCCTGCTGCCCTCACCGAGCCTGTGAGGATTGGTTCACGTGCATGGAGCGCTTCGAGAGTCGAAAGCGCGGTGGAAGTGCTAAGTATTATTATTATTATTAGGTTTTCTTGTTTTTCTCTTACAGTCTAACAGTGTATTTTATGTTTTGAAGTTGGTGATCTATGCTGGTCCTAGCACAAACAGTAGGAAGGTTGCTGAGTATGGAGGCAATACACTGGGATATGGCAGCCGTAGTGTCTTAGGAACGGGGTGGCCCAAGGACTTAGTGAAGGTACAGTATTCCCATCCACCTCTCTTTCCCATAGAAAATTCCCTTTGGAAACCCTGCCCAGCCCATTTTACCCTCATAGCCATGCATTCCAAGCTTTTAAGTGTACATTTATCCGTGATGAGATCCCTGCTCAGTGAACTGTTGTGTCCTTGGGGGAGAACTTTAAACTCGGCTCTGTGTTCCGTGTGATGCTTCCCTTGGAGTTTGTTTTGTGTCTTCCTGGAATTCCTGATGGAGATGTTTGAGTCCTGCAGTCTCTAATGGCACTGCTCTTCTCCTAAGTGCACCCTCCTAGGAGGAGTTCTAGGCAGATTCTCTTAAAGTCAATTTTTTGGATAATACCCCCCCAAATATATCAAGTAGCAAATGTAACAAATAAAATCCAACCATTTCTGTTGGATTTTAAAATTTCATTGTTGCTTTTGGCAGTAAAGCTAAGAAGAATCTCTCAAACTTCTTGAAACCTCAGCATTTCAGCGTGTCCCCTCACACTCTCTGCACTGTGATTTTATTTTTGTTTAATATATATTTGTGCTGCTACATTGTCCCATGCTAAAACTGGGCTTATTTGCATAACAAAAGCACATTGTAAAAAGAAATCAAGAGGTAATAAACTGGAAAGCAATTTCAGACAAGAACTCCATTGTTCACAATTATGGGAATTTGGTTTGTTTTTCACACATAGGTTTTGATGCTGTTCTTTTAGCAAGCTCCTTGATTAATTTACTGTCATTTTTCTAATTGAAGAGCTTGTCTGTCTTCCTTCAGGAAAAGAATTGTTAATTATTGCCTGGTTTCTTGCAGACAAACAGTAAACATCAAGGCTAAGTAACACACTGATAATTTCTGCTTTTGATTTTACAGCTATGATAGTTCTTTGTTTTACTGTAGTCATCCAGCAGCAAAATGAAGTTTTCCACTCAAAGACACCTTTACAAAAAGGAAAAAAAAATCAAATCAGAATATTTTGTTTGAGATAAAAACAACCCCCAGATAACTGTCATTAAAAGTCATCACCACCTGTGTGAAAAACCTCTTTGTTTGCCTCAATGATTAAATCTGTTTTCTTTTTTCCCCCCTTCCTGCCGTGGCTGTGTGAAGGTGGAAGGAGACACAGTCACGTTCTCCTTCGAGATGCGGAGCGGGCGCGAGCACAACACTCCGGACAAAGCCATGTGGGGCTTTGCCTGCACTGTCCGAGCACAGGTATTCCAGGGGGAGAATCCCGGGGAGAGCTTCAGCTTCCACTGCCTCCTGCCTGCCAGAACACATTCCAAATCCATGGAAATGTGCTCCCAGCTCGGCAGTTTGAGATGGAAACCAGCAGTGACTGGTTTGGGCAGTGAGATAAATTGGCAATGAAAGGAACCTGAGTTTGGGATGCAGAGATCCCTGTGGGTGGGCTGGCACTTAGGCATTCATGAGACAGTGTTATCAAATGTGTCTTATCTATCTCCTGAGGCCACTTCAGCATCTCTTGCTGCTTGTGGGTCAGGATTTCTTTGTAACAACCTGAAAACCGGAGAAGTCCTGAGGAAATGATGATTCCAGCCCACGAAGAAGAGAGGGGAGGGATTCTGGGATCAAACACAGGGAATCTTGAATCCCACTACAAGCTGGGGTGACTGAACCAAAAATAACTTCACCTGTTCCTTCTTGGTTCAGGAAAATAATGGTTAAATCCTTTACTTCTTGTCTTGAGTTGTTCTTAAAAGTTGCTGTTAATTGTTAAGCATTTTTTGTGTAAGAGTTAAGATTGATATCGAGCTATATCTTACATTTAGAAGATTATATATAAAATCTCCTATCTTGAATCTATTGGAAAGGACTTCCTGGTGGATTGCTTGAACTTCTCTCTGTTCCTGCTGCAGGAATCCTCAGAGGATGTGTCGGGAGGTTTGCCATTCCTGGTTGACCTGGCCCTGGGCCTCTCTGTGCTGGCCTGTTCCATGCTGAGGATTTTGTACAATGGGCCAGAAATTACCAAAGATGAAGAAACCTGTCAAGAGCTCTTAAGATCTAAACTTTTACAAAGGTAAAAAAAAAAAAAAAAAAACAAACCAATTTTAATCTGAGTGTGTTTTTTCTGAGGGGAAGTGACTTCTTGTGTTCAAGTCTTGTGCTTTAAGGTGGTGTTTGGATCATTTTTCCTGTAGTTTGTTCAGCAGTTTGTGTTGCCTAAAACTGAGGGAATATTCTCCAAAACATAGGGGGTTTTAGAGTAAAAGGAGGATTGGGTTATGCTCGGTTCAAGCCACACTTCAAATATTAATATTTAGTCTTTGTAATGTGTTTACTGAAGTGTCTTTCTCAATGAGAGGTGGGGGGAAATATCCTTTTAATTGGTTTTTACTCCTTTTTGCAGGTGCCAGTGGCAGGTGGAAGCCAATGGGGTCATATCTCCAGCCCTTACTCCAAGCCCTTCTCCATTGCCTCTCACCATAGAGGAGGACAGGGAATTCACATATCCCTCTGATGTGCTCGTGCCTCCTGTTGGACACTACTTTGACCTGCCCAGGATTAGGCTGCCCCCAGGAATCATGATCAAGCTCAGGGAAATTTCTGGACGTGCTCGGCCTCAATTTAGACCCAGTATAAAGTAAGGAGTCCTTGTTTCCCTCTGGGTTTTTAACCTTGTTTGTGAATGCAGCATCTGATGATTTATGAATATGAATTGTTCAAGTTGGTCTCTTACTCCTGATTAATGAGTTTGGCTTTCCCTGGAACCCTAGGGAAGTGATCCAGCCAGAAGTCATGGAGGAGATGGTGGTTTCATGTGTGATTAAACATCTCAATTTGGTTGATGCTCTCCAGTCCCTGATAAATTTCCAATATCAGGAGGAACACGCTGAGGAATATGATTTACTTTGTAAAATTATGGGAGAGACCTTTAAGAAGCTGAATGCCATGGAGAGACAACTGCAGGTAAAAAGAAAATTATTTAAAACAACAGAAGGCTTGTTTTAGGAGTAAAGATGTATTTTAGCACCACAGAAATACAAAATGTACTCAGATTTCTTCTCCTAAAATCCCTTCTACATCTTAAGTGCAACAAGTGTGATTTTTGGTCTCTTTATCAGAGTGTGGCTGAGCTGGAGCAGAAGTGGCAGAACGAGGTGGATGATGCCATGCACGGGAAGCTGGAGAACAACGTCCCCTTCTTTTATGATTATCACTTCAACGAGGTGAGCCCTGGGGCTGCTGTGGGTGCTTGTGCCTCACTCTGCTTCCTCAAAACCTGCTCATCCTTCTCCTTCCCTTTGTTTAGAGCAAGATGAAGGAGCTGGAGCTTCTGTGTTCAATGAAGGAAGTTTCTTTTGATGGGAGTGATCTTGAGAACGTGGTCCTGGCATTAAGGTCAGTATTAGTGAAGATTTAGGCCTCAAAGGAGGGGCAGCTTCAGGGGAATTCCATGGAGTTCCAAAAGAATCTGATGAAATTATTAGAAACTTCTGTGCTAAATATATTAATGTTATTACCTACAACTCCTTGTGTTTGCTAAGGAATCACTTGTTTATTTCTTCCATTTCTTCTGCTTTCTCCTTTGTTGACATAGAACAGACTGAGGCCATAAGTCCTCTTTAGCTGACCTTTCCCTCAGTAACACTTCCTTTCTGAAAGCATTCAAACATTGACTTGGTTTCTTTTACTTCCCTTTCATAATCCTAGGGAGAAGTTTTTCCAAGAGGTGAATTCACTGATCCAGAAGACTTCTCATCCCTTAGCAAAGACAAAAGCCTTGGTGAAGAGCTTGATGAACAGAGCAGAGCTGTTGTTGCATGTGACCATTGCAGCACAGTCTGGGATCACAAGGAGCATATCTGGGACCCCTGCAGAGACTCCAGGTACGTCTCTCATTAACAGCATTTTCTAAAGATACCTTTTATTTCTTATTTTTACCTCTTTTGCTTTAAATTAAACTATTTTTCTCCTAAATTAAATTAATTCTGTTATAACAAATAAAGTCAAGTCTTTGTTTTCTGATTGCCATGATGATGGCAAATAAAAAGCTGAGTAATAATAGGTGGAATTTAAACTTAAGTCTCCTGATCTATTGAGGAAAAATACTTAACCAAATCAAAAGAAATCTGATTTGAAACAATACCTGAAAACAGGGAAATCCTCAGAGCTGGTTTCGTATTTTGTTTATAGTGAGATTTAATAATGTCTGAGCTATAACTTCCATACTCTCTTCTTTACGTATTTCATGTGAAAACATAAGTGACTTGCAGTTATCCTTCTAAATTTCCCTTGAGTAATTCTTAACATGTGCTGATTATTATTTTTTAAAGCTACATTTGGGAGTTTGTGAATTGAGTCCTTCAATTCCAAATTTTTAACTCTCAATGGAATTGAAAACAGGAAAATTCTCAGATCTGAGTTGCACGTTCTTGCTTAGACAGGATTTTCCCCACCCTATGTTTCAGCTTCCACTGGGATATCCACCAGTGATTTTAAAGCCAGTTTATAAATAATTTCCTGCACCAGGAATGACCTTTTCTATTACTGTTTTATAATACTTCAGCCTGTAAATCAGCCTCTGAGACCAAGGTGATCTCCCACGCCGTGCGCCAGCCCGTGTTCCTGCGCAGCATGTCCGCCCCGTCCGACCTGGAGATGATCGGCAACGAGGACATCGAGTTTGCCCGGGCCAGCCAGAGGTACAGCAGGGTTTATTCCTTCCCTTCACGCCTCTGTGCTGTCCCAGTGATCATCTTGATCAAATTTATCACTGCCAGCACAGCAGCATTTGTGGTGGTTGGATCAGCTTCCTGCTGCCAGGTGTAACATTCCGGTTCCCTCGCAGGCGCCGGCACGTCACCAGCCACAGGAGCAGCTCCTTCACCCTGCTGCAGTCCCTGGCCATCGAGGACAGCAGGGACAAACCCACCTACAGTGTCCTGCTGGGACAGCTCTTTGCCTTCATTGGGACAAACCCCGACCAAGCTGTACGTTGTTACTTTATTTCAAATTCCAGCTGGCTCAAAACCAGGAGGTGCCTTGTTTGTGTCTAACAAAAATCCCCTCCCAAACCTCGCAGGTGTCCAGCAGCAGCTTCCTGCTGGCTGCCCAGACCCGCTGGAGACGTGGGAACACCAGGAAACAGGCCCTGGTGCACATGAGGGAGCTGCTGACGGCCGCCGTGCGCGTCGGGGGCGTGACCCACCTGGTGGGCCCAGTGACCATGGTGCTCCAGGGAGGGCCAAGGTGGGTGCATTTCTCCAGAATTGAGTGGTTTGGGAATAAATTGCACAAGAGAAAGCCAGAAGTGAGTAGCTGTGGGGGCACAGGTTGGCAGAGCTAAGGTTGCAACAAACACTTCAACTCTTGTGGGGTGCAAAGGCAGAAACTTCTAAGAAATGCTTTTATTTATCAGTAAATGAACTTTCATACTGGGCTGACATGTACCCAGGTGTGTGTAGAGGGTATCCTTTTATCTTGATTTAATTCTAAATTGATGCTAATTAGGTATTAGTGGTAGATTCAGCTGATACTGTCATCTAAATGTAGTAAATGTTTTGTATTTTGTTTGTAGTGAGATTTAATCATGACTGAGTTATAAATACCACGTTCTCTTGTTCACGTTTCATATGAAAACATGAGCGACTTGCAGTTTTCCTTCCAAGTCTCTCTTGAGTAATTCTTAACATGCACTGATGATTATTTTCTTAAATCTACATGTGGAAGTTTGTGGATTGAAGCCTTCCATTCCCAATCTCTAACCCCCAACAGGATTGAAGAGCTGACGTGTGGTGGGATGGTGGAGCAGGTGCAGGAGGCTTTCGGGGAGACGATGACGTCGGTGGTGTCCCTGTGTGCCCGGTACCCCATCGCCTGTGCCAACAGCATTGGCCTCTTGTGCACCATTCCCTACACAAGGTGGGGAAGGCAAGGGGGGCATCCACACCTGGCTTTAGTAGGCTCTGCTTTAACGAGAAGTGTTAAGTAGTTTAAATACATCCCCTTTACTCATCATGAGGAGCATCCAGTTAAATTCCCTCACAATTCCATCTGGGGAGGACAAGGGAGAGGCAGAACCATCTTTTTGCCAAGCAAACTAATTAATTACTGAGCTAACAGCAAGTTCTGGATTCCCATTGTGATGGAGAAGTTAATTCTACTCTGAATTTCTCCTGCAGGAGTGAGGAGAAGTGTCTGGTGCGTAGTGGCCTGGTCCAGCTCATGGACCGGCTCTGCAGCCTGAGCAGCCAGACAGAGTCCAGCTCAAATGAAAAACAGACCAAGAAACAGAAGGTGGCCACCATGGCTTGGGCTGCCTTCCAGGTGCTGGCCAACCGCTGTGTGGAGTGGGAAAAGGAAGAAGGTAGGAACACTGGAAATACCTTCTGCTGAGTGTGTTAGAACTGTGTGAGGAGTGGTGTAAATGTGTTTAAAATAGGGCAGTCGTTCACCATGACTTGGGACTCTATGGACTCTCAAGAAGTGAATACAAAATCCAGTGGATTTTCCTCTTCTTGTTTTTTAATTCTGGCTTTTTTCCTCCCCATGGAAATAATTTCAGGTTTTGCCACTTGATTCTGTCTGAACATAATCGGAGAATCTGGAGATTATGAGTGATCATTTGGCATTTCTCCTGTGGTAGAATTCACCCATAACACACTTAAACCTACAGACATGTGGCTGTTGGCTAATGGTGGATGTATCAGGGATTATTTTTGTGGTGTGTACATTGATTTTTGTTGATTACAGCTTTGCATTCTTCCATCCCTTCCAAAGGGGGTTCCACAGATGCTGTTCACTCCGGGCTGGCCAGGCAGGTCTCCAGCCTCCTCACCAACCACCTGGCCAGAGCCACTGAGTGCTGTGGCAACCAAGCTGCAGGGAATGATGCACTGCAGGATGTCCTCAGCCTTCTGAATGACCTCTCAAGGTACCAGGCCTTTCCTCTGGAGTATTTTCTTACGTGTATCAAAGCCCATGTGGGATCTTTTGTGGATTTTTTTTAAACCATTCTAAAACTGATCCTTAATCTTAGTGTTTACATCAGTGCTGTCAAGTTATGGAAGAAGTGCTACAAGATGTTTTGTCAGACACTGAAATTGCTTTTAATACATCTTGTAAATAATAAATGAACTTGGTTTTAATTAGAAGATTCTTTTCCTTTTCAGGAGTCACATAGGCAAAGCCATCCTGAGCCAGCCAGCCTGTGTGTCCAAGCTTCTGTCCCTGCTCTTGGATCAGCGTCCTTCTCCAAAGCTGGTCCTTATAATCCTGCAGTTGTGTCGTGCTGCACTGCCTCTCATGAGTGTTGAGGACTGTGGAAATGTGGAATTGCCTCCCTGGAGTTACTCGGTGCCCTCTCTGAACAGCGAGCAGGATGATCCCAGTGACCCAGCCTCCAAGATTGCCTCCCTGCTGCTGGCAAAGCTGGCAGATTATGTCGTGCCAGGTACCAGCAGCTGTTTGGTGGTGTGCCCGAGGGACTCACGTTTCATGGAATCTTGGAATGAAAAGGACCTTAAAGCCCATCCAGTCCCACCCCTTTCCACACCTTCAGCTACCCCAGGTTGCTCCAAGCCCCGTCCAGCCTGGCCTTGGACACTTCCAGGGATCCAGGTGCAGCCACAGCTTCTCTGGGCACCCTGTGCCAGGAGCTCTCATATTGACAGAGAGCTCAAATATTGGGAGGTATCTGATTTGTCACTGAGAGCAGGGTATTCCTGTGACTTTCCATCTGCCTCCTGATTTCCCTGGCCTCAGACCAAAGTGGGTGTCTCAGTGATGTTTCAGACACATCCCAGATGTGTCAGCATAACTCCCAAGGGTAAGAAAATTCATGGTTGTGTTTCTTTCTTTTCTTTTTCCTTTCTGCTTCAAGGCTGCCAGACAGTCCTTTCTCCAACTGCCTCTGAGCCAGATACTACCTTGGCAAAAGCCAGCCCTAAAAATTCCATAAAAGGTGATAAAGATCCTGGAGAAGAAAGCGAGGCAGTGGATGGTAAACTCTCAATTTTTATCCATAAAAGAGAAGATCAATCCTCCCATGAAGTCCTTCAGCCTTTATTAAGGTAATCTCAGCTCACTAGATTGGAATCAGAACCAATTTTGCCAATTCCCTTTATCTTCTCTTTTTTTCCCACTGCTGCAGCTGCAGAAAAATGCATCCTAGATATAAGAGTAAATGGGAAAGCAAAGTGTCTGCCCAATGTGGTGTGTTTACTGGCAAAGCAATAAGATAATGCAAAGGAACATGGGAACATCTTAATCTGTCTGAAAACAATCTCATGAAAAATTAGCTACTTAGACTCAGTGTTTCTGATGGAATATCATTTATCTTGTTTATGGTGTGACAGGCTGGGTAGGACTAACAAATAGAACTGTCAAGGCAAAATGGCTTTAAAAGCACTCCTTTAATAATGCATAAGCTGGACAATAATTTGCTATTAAACATTCTTTAGTATTCTCAGCACCCACCTGGATGTTGGGATCACTGAATGCCAGTGCTGTCACCTCCTGCATTTTGTGTTATTTGTTCCATCTTCCCCCACTCTGTGGGTTGATTTTCGAGCCCATATTCTAAAAATTACATTAAAAAGTACAAGTGAAGGGTGAACTCAGAGCCCCTGGGCATTTGTGGTCAATAAAAACCATTTCATGAAGCTTCTTCCTGAGGGCAGGGGGAAGGGTTAAATTGCTTTGAGTAACTACATTCAATAGGATTAAATTCCCTCTGTAAATGGGGTATGTCCTTAACTGCCTAATATTTCTCTTGCTGTTGAGCATTCAGCTGCAAGGGTGGCTTCAAATAATTTCAAACCAGCCATAATATATGGAATTGGACTGTGTAGCTCAGCTGTGTTTTCCAGCAGTCAGAACAAATCTCCTGTGTTTTGTTTCCCCTCCAACAGTAGCTCAGAAGGTCGCCCATTCCGACTGGGAACGGGAGCCAACATGGAGAAGGTGGTGAAGATGGATCGGGACATGACAAAAGTAAGAGGAGAAATAACTAAAGAATTGTTCAACATCCTAAAAACTGGTGGCCAGGCAGAATTCTTGGGTTTTACTGATGTTAAGATGCCTTTGTTAAATGTTGTTTACCTCTGTAAATACCGATCAACTACAAGGGTAAATGATGAAAAAGAATTTCAGCTGATGCTTCTTGCAGCCATTGTACGTCAGGTTTAAGCTCCTTTGATATCCTCTTCCCTCAGGTGTTAAATGCACATTGATAATGCCACACACTTGAATTAAAATTTAATGTCTATTTCCAGACATGTTCTTGAGTGTTTGCACCAGAAATACTCATTGGTGGCTTTCTGATCAGAGAAATGGAAGTGTTAATTTAAGAATGGAATGTTAAAGGCAGTAAATTTATCCCTGATCTCTCTGTACATGATGAAAAGCAAGAGGCAAAACTTGTCTATGACTAACACACACCCAGGAGGGGGTTTTGCTGTGTTCTCAGCACTTCTCATGAACAGAGTGACCAAACAGATCTGACATTTCCTTTCCGTGGCAATTTCCTTTGCAGAGTGGCTGCTGTGAAGTCATTACAGAAGAAGCTGCTGCAGCTCTTAGAAAGGCAACCAAGTGGGCACAATCTGGGCTGATAGTGAGTGTGGGGCCACCCATAGAGACTGTCAATCCAGAGAGCACCAGTGGCTTGTCCACTGGGGACAAAAAGAAGACTGCACAAACTTCCATTTGCAGGGAGAGAAATTCAGAGCTCGCCAGGTAAATCCCTTAGTCTGCATTTTGCTTTTCTCTCTACCAGTATTTGTAGTGCTCCCAAAGATAATCTGGCTGTTCATAAACTTCCTATTTCTTTTTTTCTATATATCTTGTTGACAACTGAAGCTTCTTTTTGTTCTGTGTTTTGGAACTGAATGGTCAAACTGCCTTTGTCTCCTGGCCAGGACGGATCCGGTGAGGCCGTTCATCAGCGGGCACGTTGCAAACAGCATGGCAGCAGAGGTGATTGCCCTGCTGCACAGCCTGCTCATGGCCCCAGAGTCCAATGCAGCCCAGATCTGGACAACAACTGCTGAAAAAGTGAGCAAACACAACCATGAGTGGCACGTTCCTCGCTGGGGGCTGAGTAGTTAGAGAATCTGATGATTAGCAAAGCCTGAGCTACTCCTGAGCTGATTTACACACCAGGGTTTGGAGCTGGACAGACCCAACTCTTTCTCAGCTGTCTCAGGATGGGACAAATACTCAAAATTTACCCATCATTAGATAATGTGCTGTCATTCTTTTCAGGCATTAGCAGTGCTGTTTGTTGGGGAGTTCCCTTGCCTGTGGCTCATTATTCTGCCTTGGCTGTTCTCTTGGCTGTGGCTTCTGAGGGTACAAAGTGTTGGCTAGAACAAAACATGTTGGTTTTATGTTCCTCTGAATCCTGCAGCACATAATCTATTCCTTAGGTGAAATCCTCAGCAAAAACTTTTGCCAAGATTGTATTTTATCCATATAAAAGTTACTAGGGAAATGGTCATGGCTTTGATGGTGCTCACACTTCAGAGAACTTGGAATATTCTGAGTTACATAATTCTCTACAAGAACAAAAATAATTCTTCTGAGACTGTGTGGGCTGGAGGCTTGGGGCATTGGTTTTTGTTGGAACTGTGCTTTGAAGTCGTTCCCTGGTATTTTTGCTTCTGTCTTCAGGTTCTGTCTCGGGCTCTGATGTACATTCCACAGCTTGGGAAATATGCAGAGAGCATTTTGGAGAATGGGAGTAGCAGTGGAAGGAAACTGGCTAAACTTCAAAGGATTGCTCGGCAGGCAGTGGCTGCCCTGTGTGCTCTGGGTGGCTTTAAGGAGACAATTAAAATAGGTTCTGAAGTTCAGGTAATTCAGCACTGTTCATATTTGATATCTTAGATGAGAATTGCTGCTCTCCTGAGGTTTTCCCTGCACTGGGATCCTTGGCAGCAGGATGTGCTTGTGGAACAGCAGCGTGTGAAGCTTGTTTCCTAAAACGCCCCCCTGTGCTTGTGTGTGCAGTTGGTGTGTGATGTCAGACACTGATTCCTGGTTGTAACACCTTCAATCTCACGCAGCTCTTCTTTGATTGCAGGTTTTAGGCAAAGGAATAGCAGGAAGCATTGGAGTTGTGGCATCTATTAATGAGCAAGAAGGTATAGCCACGGTCAAATTCCCACCCACCACTATAGACACTAGAAAGACCTCCCAGGCATCAGACACTTTAACTATTCCATTATCTAGGCTCTGTGTTCCAAGATCTGAGGTATGGGAGTTTTAAACATCCAATATTCAGTATAATCTCGATTCTTGCTTTATTTCTGTCACAGCATACTGACTATTAATCTGCAGCACGTAAAAAAAAAGTGTTTCATCTTTGCTTATAAATGATTTGTAACGTTTGCCTTATTTTTTTAAGCATATATTAACAATATGTTGAAGTTCTCATTCAAGTAACAAATATTCATCTTTTGTGCTTAAAGATATTCTGTTGCATACTGGGTGGGAGGTTTTTATGTTTAATTTCTGGCTTGGTTTGGGGTTTGTTTATTTTTCTTTTATTGGTGTTTGGTGCTGATTTTGTGATAGTAAAATATAAGAATTAACTCCAGGTAATAAAACACCCTCATTTCTTAGAAACTAACTACTTGAATTTAACTTTTTACCGTGCCCCCCCACCATCAGGCATTGCCTCTTCATAAACTGTCCATTACTGAGAAGGTAGTACAGGCAGTCCAGTCCATGTTGCTCCCTCAGGAGGGAAGTCTCTCTATTCACACCTCACTTCCTGCAACAGGAGATGGCTCAACCCCAGTAATGGCAGTGGTCCGGCTCCTTGCTGAAATAAGAACCAGGTGAGTCCTGGCTTTGTGCACAAACATCCCAAGGAATTGCATGAGTTCTTGTGCCCTTCCTCTGGGGGTGTGCAGCAAGGGACTGCACAAATTCCTCTTTGCTCCCTTTTAGTGTCTGGGTGTTGTTCATGAGTGTCCCTGCAACACACTGAGCAAATGCTTCAATAAATCCATCTAAGAATCAGGGAAAAGCTGCCTTTGGGGGAGGGTCCAGCTAAAACCAGGGTTTAGACCACTCTTAAACCACCCTTGAATTCACTGCTGTAATGCCAACTTGGAATTCAGCACACACTTTGTAACACTTTAAATGTATTGTTTTTCTGTTCAGAGCATGCCTGGTGATGGCTCAGCTGTTGGAAGACAGCTCATTCTGTGAAGAATTCATTCAACAGTGCCCAGCTGCTGTAGAAGTTCTGAATTTGGTGGCCCAGGAGTGCAGCCCTGGTATGTATCCAACACCTTCTTGGCATATTCAGGTCAGAAACAGAGCAGCTTTTAAAATCATTTCAGTGTTTTCTCCTCCAGCTACTCAGAGTTTAGGAACTGGCACAGGACAGAGTGTCTTGTCACAGCTGCAGAGCTGCTGATGGAAGAGCAGCAAATAATCAGCCTAAATCATTAAACATTAGGCATTAATTTAGGCCAGAACAGGATTATTCTGTGTATCAAAGAAGCAAGTCCTGGTTTTCTTCTGCACTCTCCAGTTCCCTTGCTTCCAGCATATCTTCCTCTGCATTCCTTGACGTTATCTTTTGTTTTTCTTTTGATGACCTTTTTTGTTGGTTTTTGCAATGCTTTGTTATATTCCTGATCCTTGAGCTCTCCTTCTTTAAGGATCAGTACTGTGCCTAGCAGAAATCTTACTTCAGGGACAAGTTTTTAGGAACATGCCAGAGAAAAAGTGGCTGAAGTAAAGGGTAGGAGCCTTAACTTCAGGGATTTAGGTGTCAAAGGGCAAGGACTGATTTTTGTGACAGTAGACATATTTTTTTTTCCTTTCCTGCCTTTGCTGGGCCATAAACTTGCTCACTAAAATGAACTTTAGATCTTAATTAACATAACAGTGTCTTTGCAAACCAAATGTAAATCAAACATGAGAAAATACTTGCATGTGTTACATTTTACCCTTAATTCCATTGTTTAGGTGAGTGAGACTCATCAAACCTCCTCAAAGTGCAAATATAATATTTATTTCTGTGTTAAGATTGCACTGTTGGACTCGAGGAAGCAGCTGGAGGCTGATGCCTGGTGTGGGTTGTTGTTGCAGGGGAGAGGCTGGTGGTTGTGGAGATGCAGTGTGAGAGGTTACGGATGTTGTACCGGGACTGTGCTCGGCCCCCTCCTCCTCCCCTGCAAGCAGACAGGAGACAGGTGAGCACAGGGAGAGTGCTGAGCCCTCTGCCCTGGGAGAACCCCCTGCTGCTGCCCAAACTGGGGGCATTCTTCTTGAAAGATCTCATTTAATGTGAACTTCTATATTGGGATGTGATTTGTTGGAGTTGTATTAAATGTGCCCCTCACAAACTGTGTGGCTGTATTTTAGTGGGTGACTTGAGTTGTGATTGGTAGAATAAACTGCTCTGTTGTGTCTGCAGCCCAAAGAAATCACGTGGAGCCCATCCAGGGTGTTCCCCCCAGTGAGAGCCTGCATGTTCTCCTCACACCTCACTGCTGTGACCTTCCTGGCTGATCCCAGTGCAGGTGGGGGCCTTCCTCGGGGTACCTTTATCTATGCCACCTCCCCAGTGCCAGTACAGGTGAGACCTCACAGCTCTCCAGCACTTTGTCATTGAATATCCAACAGGGCATGAAAAGGAAAAGCAAAGAAAATTGCTTCTTTAAACTCTGTTTTGTGAATAACTTTTTAAAATGCGTTATTATTTTTATTTCTAGGCACCATCTTTCTACTGGGAAATTGAAGTGGTTTCCTATGGAGACACAGATGATGACACTGGGCCAATAGTTTCCTTTGGATTTGCCACAGAGGCTGAAAAACGGGATGGGGCTTGGACAAACCCAGTGGGCACCTGCCTCTTTCACAAGTAGGTTGGAGATGCACATCAAAAACCATGTTCAGTACGTTTGTCAGCAGACTGGGGAGGGGGCTGTAGTGGGCAATACGTACTTGTAAAATGAATGCTAAAATGATGGACTGGAATATCTTTGCAAAATCAGGAGGGTTGAGTTGCCTTTGGAGTATCACAGCTTTGGTGGGTGGTGATGTTGCTCTGGCTCAGTGCTCTGTCTCACTGTGTCCTTGTTGCCCCTCAGCAATGGGCGAGCAGTGCATTACAATGGCTCCAGCCTGCTGCAGTGGAAGAGTGTCAGACTGGATGTGACTCTTTCCCCTGGTATGTGAAAGCATGGCTAAAATCCTTATATGCTTCATCAGAATATCCTCTAAATGTCAGGGAAATGTTGGATGAAAAAACTGATTAAATCCTTTTTCTGGCTGTGTTTTTCTCCAGGTGATGTAGCAGGAATTGGATGGGAAAGAACAGAAGGAACTCCCCCTCCACCAGGGCAGCCAGCAAAGGGCAGAGTTTATTTTACCTATTGTGGGCAGAGACTTGTGCCCTACCTAGAGGATGTGTCTGGTGGAATGTGGCCAGTTGTCCACATTCAGAAAAAGGCAAGTTTGTAACAGAAATATGTCACTTAATATACTTTCAGAAATATTAAAAACATTATATCAGATATTGAACCTGCTCTGTAGAAAAGCAAACTGATAGCTTTTACGTTTCTTGGGTAGGTTGAGGTATTCATTAGCCCTCCCAGGTGCATGGGTTGTGTCATTATTTTGTTTTTCCCTGCCCATTAGCCCAGCAGTGTGCAGCTGGCCTGGCAGGATGCCTTGTGCCATGCCAGGAGCTCCTCTCTTAGCATTCCTGGCCAGCAGTGGCCTTGCTTCAAAGCACCCAGCTTGAAGCTGGAAAGCAGGCAAGTTCAAAGTGTCTTCAGCAGCTTGAAGCTTTCCCAGAGTGCCAGCTGGGGATCCTGGTGGCAGGGAGGTGTGATCAGCTCCTGCCTGGGGCCGAGTGAGGGCTCAGAGCAGGATCTGAGAGCTTCCCTGCATCCCTTTGCAGAACACCAAGGTGAGGGCCAACTTCGGCTCGCGGCCGTTCGCCTACGCCGAGGGCCAGGCTCACCGCAACGCCGCCGACCTGTGCCTGGACCTGGCCGAGGAGATCAGTGCCAACTTCGAGGCCTTGCCCTTTGCCATGGCCTCTGACAGTGACAATGACGCTGGCACCAGCATCGCCTCCGACCCCGGCGCCCACGGGCCCCCCTGCAGGATCGCCGCCGTCGCCACGGCTCAGCAACGTAAAGTGACATTCACTCCTTTGAAAGCCCTCCCGGCAGGAATGCCAAGCAAGGAAATGGGATTTAAGCCCAGCCTGGCTGCAGTCCTTAGGCCTTAGGTAGTGCTTGTTTAGGTGGGGCAGTACCACAAGTCAAAGCCGTGTCTATCTGATTTTAGACAAGGCAATTAAAACCATCTTCTTTGGTCTTCCTCTGTGTGAATACACAAATTATTTGTAATTAATGCAGCTTCAATGAGAAATGATCTCATTAGGGCTTGGGATACAATAGGCTGTCACGGTGGATTGGATCAGCCAATTGGTTATGCTGTGTCAAAAGGAATTGCATTCCCACCCCCTGATTGGAGAGCATGGAATGCTGTATAGCTCCAATTTCATGGGATGTCTTTGCATGCATTATCATCTCATTATTTGTCTGTGTCTTGCAGAGTATGACAGTGACACATCCTGCCACTATAAAATGGAGCTGAGCTATGAGAACTTCATCACCTCAGGCCCTGACCCACACCCCCCTCCTATTGCAGATGATGAAAGTGATGATGATGATGACGATGATATTCCCAGGGTGAGGAATGTAGCAAACTCTGCCTCCTCTAACTTAGAGCCTAAAATCAGATCTTGTCATTTAGATTTTGAAATTCAGCCACTCAAGAGTTTCTCCTGCTTCCCTAACAAAAATATAACTGCTGGTAACTTATCACTTCTTGGTGTTCTAAAACACTTCTGTCTTTGTAGGAGGATCACTATGCGCTCTTGGTCAAAGCCTGGGAAACCAAAGTTTTCCCTACTATTAGAAGAAGATTCCGTAATGAGGCTGAAAGGAAGTCTGGGCTGGATCAGATTAAAGGAGCTTTACAGTTAGGTATGTATTTATTTCCATGCATGTTGTTTTCTGTGATGTGCAGGAAGTCTGAGAGAACACCTGTATTTCTTTCATGATTTACTGTATTCAGGGCTGGAAAACTTTTAGAGAAAATTTTACTTGCTCTTTCCCTCCAGTGCTTAGAATTTGGTTTGTGCTCATGCTTTTTCTTCAACACTTTTACTATATTTGACTATTTAATAGAGAAAATGGTTTCAGAAATAGTGACAGAATTCTTTGTGATGTGGATACAGAAATATTCTGGCATAATAGTGTGGGAAGAAATTATATCTGTGCATTTTCTGTCTGTGACTATCAAGGCAAAACTTTTTGGGTTTAAGTAATAATGAGGGGAAATTTGGGAGTTTTGTAGAATTCAGGTCTGGCAGGACAATGTGTTTATGGGAAAGTCCCATTAAGAGCAAGGTAGGAATTCTGAGGCCTGATGAGAAGCTGAGGAAAAGCTTTCTCAGGAAAACTCCCAATTTCCAGCTTTCAGCTTGACTGAGAGAGTATTTAAGTAATTGGAAAACTCACCTGCTTGGGATCTTAATGAGGATAAGAACTTACTTCAAGTGGCTGATGGAAATAACTTGCACTCCCTCCTGTCTTTCAGGAATGGTTGATATAGCAAGGCAAACTGTGGAATTCCTGTACGAGGAAAACGGAGGCATCCCACGGGATCTCTACCTTCCCACCATCGAGGATATCAAAGATGAAGCAAACAAATTCACAATTGATAAAGTACGGAAAGGTAAGGCCAGCACAACGGATCCTGAGGGGTAAAGAAAAGCTCAGGGGTTTTTGGGATCTAATTGTCACCTGAGGAAAACACCTTCAAAGTGGTGTCCCTTTCTGCCAGGTCTCACCGTGGTGACTCGCTCTCCTGACAGCAACAACGTCACCAGCAGTGCTGTAGGAACAGCTCTACCCAAATTTGCCATTCGGGGCATGCTGAAGACATTTGGTCTTCATGGGGTTGTCCTGGATGTGGACTCGGTGAGTAAAGATACCCTGGCAGGACTTTTAATGATCAGCATGACACAGCTGGGAGCAAAAACTGCTCAGGATGCAGGATGTGGGCTCTCTTGGAAGGAAAAACGTGGTTATAATTACTGTGTTACTGACAGTGCTGGGTTTGGTGTTGCAGGTGAATGAACTGGTCCAAGTGGAGACCTATCTGCGGAGTGAGGGGGTCCTGGTGAGGTACTGGTATCCCATTGACATGTTGGAAAGGCCACCTGCAGGGTACAGGAGGACTGCAACCAACGGATTGGTCACCCTGGATAACACCAACATTCAAATTCACAGGTGAGAAAAGAGATGTAGTTACAAGGCACTTCATTAGCTGAATTTGAATTACCTGAAGAGCATTTCCTGTAGTACAGTTACCTGCTACAGCTTTGTTCTAAGCAGTACAAACTTCTGAAATCTTACTGTCATGGTTGGATTTTATGTTAAGGAATTAATAGAATTAATGTTTGTGTTCCCTAGGGAGCTGTTGAGGAGTGAAGCTGCCCTGGCCAAGCTCTACTGTCGCATGGCTCTGCTCAATATTTTTGCTCCCAAATCTCCCCACATGTTCACTCGGCTGTTCCACATTCCTGCCATCCGGGATATCACCCTGGAGCACCTGCAGCTGCTCTCCAACCAGCTTCTTGCACCACCTCTTCCTGGTAAACACTTGGTTTTGTCACAGCTCTTCTTTGGTACAGTCTTTTTCTGGGGACAAAAAAAGTTAATGGATTTGGTATTTCTTTATTAGGTGGTTAATAATGATAGTATTTAAGAACGAGCCAGGGTGCTGGGCTGAGGCTGGTGAGGGGCACAGCTGGCATGGAGAGGCCATCCCAGCCACAAGGCTGGGCCTGGGTGGGTCCTTTCTCCTGCTGACTTTTAGGCAAGGAGTTTTCCACTTGAAAACAGAGGTTGGGAATCTTCCAGGTGTTTTACAGTTTTTGTTTCCCAGGCTACGTAACCATTTGGAGTGATCTCCAAATCTGTGCTGTTTTCCTTGCTACTCCAGATGGAACCATCAGCTCAAGCTCCATTCTCCTGGCCCAGTCCCTGCAGCACTGCATCCATTCCCAGACCTGTGCTGCCACAGACCTCTTCTACCAGGGCAATTCCCAGGCCATCAGGGAGTGGCTCACTGTGGCCATCACTCGAACACTGCATCAGGGAGAGGAGAGTCTGTTGGACCTCACCAAACAGATCTGCTCCTTTCTGCAGGTAAAATACTCACTCTTGGGTTCCCTTCTCAGGAGCCCTTGTTCTCTGTGTGGTTGAAATTTCCATGATGCTGTCCCTCACAGGGAATTATTGTTTCTCTGGATGGGTTCTGTTATCCTGATTGTAGTGGGCACACTGAAAACAGAAGCAGTAGCAATGCTCTGGATTGAATTAAAGTGAAGTGGCCTCCCACTGTGTTGTAATTTGCAATTAATTAAACACATTGGCTATAGAGCACTCTATAAATAAAGAAGAGGGAGGAGGTTTGCTGCTGTTGGGATCTCTCACGAATTTTCCTGTTACAGGCAGCACCAGAACAATTTCCTGCCGAAGAATTCCCAATTTCTGAATCCAAGGTCAACATGGATGTGAATTTCCCTGGGGCTGCCTTTGTGATTGTGTCCTGCAAGGAAAGTCAGTCTGGGTTCCGAAAAGAGTGAGTCATGGAGAGGGGCAAAGCTGGGTCTGAGCCTGGGGATGGAGTTATTTATTTTTTTTCAGTTTTCTCTTCTCCAAGACTTACTCTTGAGTGGTGGCTGGGATATTTTCCAGCTGGTTTGAGCCTAACCAAGCTGTGCTGCTGTTTCCCCAGCTCGTCCCTGTACAAGGCCCCCTGGGCTCGGGTGCTGGTCTATGGGCTGGGGCACAAGGTGAAGAGGAACGGGCAGCTGAACCTGATCGAGGCCGTGTGCTACCCCCGCGACGCCTCCCCCACCAACACCGGCCTCACGCCGCCGCCCACCACCAACCAGTACCCAGCTGTGATCACCCCCACGGACAGGGTGCACATCAAACTGGGTGAGCACGGCCACGGCACGAGGGAAAAGCCTTCACTGTGCTCTCACAGCTGAGAGCAGTTTCATGATGGCTTCTGCAGCACCTTCCTGTGTGGTCACCAGTCCTAGCAGCAGACAGGACAGGTTTTTTTGTACAAGGAACTCATTCTTAACCAAAAAAGCCTGGCTTTATAGCCATTGGCAAACATCTGATTCTGATTTTTATATTCCAGGAGTTCACCCAGCAGGGGTTTGTATTTGAAATACTTTATTCAAAATACTAATTTCTGCAGCGTTCGTGTTTGAGGAGCTGTTTCAGATGGAGAATCATTTTTTATTGCTTTTTTAGGTGTTTGTAGGACCCTCTTATCCACAGAGTAATACAGTATAGCAATGCTTAGGTCACTCCAGCAAGAAGAATCATTAATATTCTTTTACTCTTGCCCAGAGAGAGGGACAGTGGAATTTAGAGCAGTGAAGGTTACTTGAGTGCAGTGAATTCTTAAAAATTCCCCTTGGAGATCCTGAAGTACTTCTGCTGATGTTGTTTTCAGTACCCATCAGACAGAAATAAATTATTTTGGGGGAATTTCTGTTTGTATATTTAGATATGTTCAGGCTCAAAATTATTCTGTATGCAAATAAAATGTTCTCTGTACATTTATAATTATAGATTATATTAACTTAACAATATAGAGAAACATTCCTATTTGTTTATTACAAGGTGCTACAGAGAAAATTCTCACTTAACAGAAGTTTAGCCTTTAGAAAATCCCAAAAATTGCTGTTTTTACTTTCTCAATGCTCAGAATCATCATAAGTGTTTTCTTGGACCTTTTTGTTTAGGAGTGTCTCCTCCTCCTGGAGCTGTACTGGTCTTGCATTCCCTCCCCTTGGAATTCCCCCTGGCAATGGCATTCACTGAACAGCTCTTAACCTGGAAATTAGAAGACGGGGATGGAAAATCCGAAGATGAACTGGATACAATTCCTGCCTCAGTTCTCCTGCAAGTAGTGGAATTTTTAGGTGAGAATGGAGTAATGAGTAATAAGCACTGATAATGTGCTGGCTCAGGTGGAGAGTTTAGGGAAAAAAAAACTACAGTTGAAATTTTCTAAGCTCTTCCACTATAATAAAACTTTCTTCAATCTCCAGAAATGTTCTGTTGATCTGCAGTTCTTGGAATAACCTTCCTGTCTGTCTTATTGCTGCCATGACATTGAAATGAGCTTTTCTGTGGTTTTTAAATGTTACTTTCTGCTAAGAGTGAAACACTGCTGACTGCCATGCCTTGCCTTTCTCACACAGGCAACTTCCTCTGGACAACCGACATGGCAGCGTGTGTGAAGGAATTGATCTTTCACCTCTTGGCCGAGCTGCTTCGCAAAATCCACAATCTGGAGCAGAAGAAGAATCCAGCAGGATTGTCCTCATCCATCGCCCTTCAGCTCAACCCCTGCCTGGCCATGCTCATGGCCCTGCAGTCAGAGCTGCACAAGCTCTACGATGAGGAAACCCAGAACTGGGTGTCTGGGAATGCCTGTGGTGGCTCTGGGGTTGGAGTGGCCGACCAGGGAAGATTCTCCACGTACTTCCATGCCCTGATGGAAGTGTGCCTGGCTGTGGCAGAAGTCACCTTGCCCATCAACATGAGCGTGACAGCCAATGTGATCTCATCCACCAGTGCCCCAAATCTTAGTGACTCCTCCTCCTCGTCCTCATCTTCCCCAGGGCAGACACCACAGAGCCCGAGCTTGCTGTCCAAGAGGAAAAAAGTCAAAATGAAGCGGGAAAAAACCTCAACTTCGGGGAAAAGGGCTTCATCCAGGGCGGCCGATACGGACGCGGCGCTCCTCAGCATCGGGGGCAGCAAGCCTGAGGACATGCTGTGGTTCCACAGAGCTCTGACCCTGCTGATCATCCTCAGGCACCTGACAAAGAAGGACCCCCAGGGGCTGGGTGTGACCAACGATGCCGTGGCAGACGCCTGCCAGGCCCTGGTGGGACCCACGGCCCACAGCCGCCTGCTCGTCATCTCCGGCATCCCCACGCACCTGGAGGAGGGCACTGTCAGGAACGCCATCAGGAAGGCCTGCAACGCCCACGGCGGGGTCTTCAAGGATGAGATCTACATCCCTTTGCAGGAAGAGGATCCCAAAAAAACCAAGGACAAAGCAGAAGGAGGCGAGTGCAGGACGGAGCTGGAGAAGCCGACGGTTTCCAGCAGCGCCGACAGTTTGGACATCAGCAGCTCCAGCAGCGTCACCCCCGCCATGAGCGTCAGCGCCTCGGCATCCACCAGCCAGGCCTCCCTGTGCAGCTCCCAGGGAATATCCCGCACCGTCAGCGACATCTCCGTGGACCAGTTCCAGGCAGGGCTGGAGCTGGCCATCCCGCCCGGATTGCTGGAGCAGCCGCACGTGGTGTCCAGCCAGGAGAGTTTGGATCTTTCCCACTGCAGCACCGGGAGCCTGGGCAGCCTGGGCAGCCTTGGGGAGCCCCTGGATAACGTGGAGACGGCGTCGGTGTCGGACGTGGGCTCCATGTACACGGTGACATCTCTGGACAATCAGCCGCTGCTGGCACGGCCCATCAAGGGCTTCGCTGTGGTGGAGGTAACGGAGAGGGATCTCTGAGGCCAGGGTTTTTGGGAGAATGGGATCTCACTCTAGGAACTGGCTTTTTCCATGGTAAATGTATGTCTAAGAGCATGGGAAACTGGGAGTTCTCAGCTTGGATAGGATGCCTGAGGGGCACAGAATTCCCTTGTCCACATTCATGGTCTCGGGAACAATCCCTGTCTCTCAAAGGACAGAGGGGACCCGGTAGTGGAGTGATCCAGCAGCAAGTGGAGAACAGAAGGAAGTAGGGAAGAGCTCTTGTGTGTTCCAGCTTGTAGAGCTCGTTTTCACAGAGTGCTGCTGAAGCCAAGACTATAAATGAATTCTTAAGGGATTAAGTTCCTGGAGGATTGGTAGCTGTGGAGCACAGCAGCCAGTGCAACTTCCAACTGAGGAAATATTTAAACTGCTTTGCAGAGGCTGGGAGAACATGTCAGGGGAAAGATCAATTAATTTCCTCTTTCATGTGCCTTTTCTCTAAGATTTGTTCTGGCCACCACTGAGATGAATTTAGAGATTGGGGGCCCTTTTGGTTTGACCCACAAGACAATTATTTAATGTTTAATCAGTACATTTCCACCTATTTTGAACCATCTATGGATTTCTCTATGAAGCTACTTTAGGAGAGATGATAAATTTTGTTGCTGTCTGGTTCCAGATTAATTTTTAAAAGCGTTGTGGGTGGTTGCCATCGGTGCTGGGTCACTCCGGGTGTTCAGCTGTGCTCAAGAGCCTTCCTCTCTGCTGCTTCCACAGATTGCCTGCTGCAGATTTATCAGGAGTTTCCAAAAGCACAGCCATTCCTGATAGCCTGGGAATGGAGAGAGATGTTTTTGTATAGTCTGGGATTGTATCAGTTCCTCTTTTAGAAGAAAATCAGCTTATTCAACTCTGCAAGTTGCTATTCTTGAGCTGTTAATTGACGTGGAGACATCATTGAAATAAAGCATTAAGTGTGGAGAGAAAGCTGCCAGAGTGTTCACATGGAAACTATTCCAAGTCTGGAGCTGCTCTGGTAGTGGTTATTCTAGGAATCAGAGGAAGTTGCTGTTCCCCTTCCCAGTCTGTGTAGCTGAGGCTTCAAGGCCCGTGCTAATTGAGGTTTTCCAGAGTGGGGAATTGAGGCAGGGACAGCAGAGTTACAAATAATGCCAGCTAACCTGGCTGACACCTTCATCTCCTTCCCTGCTGTTCCCAAGGGCTGTCTCCAGCCTGAGAAATGGGATAGCTGGATCAGAGCTGTGCCTGCTTAACTCCCAGCATGAGGATCTCAGTGTTCTCAGAAAGGATCTTTTCTAGGCTGAACCTGAATTTTGGCATCAAATTATTGATGCAGCAGAGAAGAGAAGCAAGAATGGTTATCAGAATGGGGAGGGGAAGAAAAGCTTAAACCCCAAATTCCTCTGAATGGAAGTGAATTTGTTTTCTCAGAATTGCTATGAACTAATTTCATTATTTGTACAGATAAGGTCAAGAGCTAAAATAGAGAAAATCCGAGCCAGCCTCTTCAACAGCAGTGACCTCATTGGCTTGTCCAGCCTGGATGGGGAGGATGAGCTCATGGAGATGTCAACTGAAGAGATTTTAACTGTTTCCACTGTAAATCAGAGTTTGTTTGACACCCAGGGGAGCCCAGCACTAGAAGATTATTTCAATGATAAGTCAATAAAAGGTAGGTGGCTTGATATTGGCAATGTTCAGCATTTTGGGGGATGAACAGGGCTCAGATTCTCCTTGGTTCGGTATAAATCAGGGGTGACAATGAGCCAGGGAGAAATTCCAAAGTAAGTTTTATCCCTCCAGGGGCTATTTGCAAGCTGAACATTGCTCAGCTGTCCACCCAGCTAATCAAATAAATCATAAACAAATAAACACTCCTCATTAACACAAAAAAAACTACTGATTTAATTCTTTAGGGACTTCTTTTGAGAAAATAGCCACTGAAATAACTTTTGGCTGCTAGTTCAGTTGATAGGTGTTGGTGTCTGCCTGCACGACGTAATTTTTATCCTGGCATGACAAATAAGCTGCATTTTTCATCCCCACTACTCCCTCAAGTAATAATTACAGGATGTGGCCAATGGGGTACAGAAGGAGCAAATTTTTCACTGAAAAAGTGATTTTTTTTTCCCTGCAAAAGTGATTTTTCCATCTCAAAGCAGGTGCCATGTGAAAGAATATTTTCTTTGAATACAAAATCTATTTTCATTTTTCATATTCTAACCAGCTCTCATGGTATTTTGTACCAAATTGTTGGTTTTCTTTTAATTAGGTGAAAAACTGGTCCCAGGTGCTCGGGAAGTTCTCACAGAGATCTTTAAAAGCTGTGTCCATTCAGAGCAAATGCTGAGCCTGACCCCAGCCAAGCCCATCAAGGTGGCTGACATTTACCTCAGCAAGGAGCAGATCAATTCCCAAACCCCTGGGAACCTCCTCCACGTCTTCTTCACCAACGTCCGCCCTCCCAAGAAGGTGCTGGAGGACCAGCTGACCCAGGTAATGCTTTGTCAGCTGTTCTCAGCCTCTTTTGGTGTCACTTGAAAGCACTGGGTGATGATTCACTTTTTGTCTTGGAAGATTTTAAGGAAATATGGAGTTCCCAAGCCCAAATTTGACAAGAGCAAGTACAACAAGGCAGGCAAGGAGCAGCACCCGGTGAAGGTGGTGAGCACCAAGCGCCCGGTCACCAAACCCCCCACCAAGGAGAAGTCCATGCTCAACAGTGTCAGGTGGGTGTCCTCAGCCTTGTGGCACTTGTGGAATATTGGATTTCACTGCAGAAATCCAGGTTTTTATCTCCCATCCCTCTGTGCTTCTGTGTATTGGAAGAGGGAAATGTGGCCGTGGTGTTAATGTCAGAGCGTCTCAGATTTCTGGAAATTATTTGGCAAAGCTTTTCTTTTTCCAGAGATTGGAGTGGAGTTATTGGGATCTATTTATAGAACATTGGAATTGTGTTCATCAGTGTTCTATCCCAGTGCACTTACTCCAAAACACAGATCAGGCTGGACAGGGTTTGCAGTAATCCATGGCAGGAGTGGGACTGGATGGGCTTTAGGATCCTTCCAAACAATTTTGGGGTTCTGTGAACAGATGAAAGAAAACTTTTGATCCTAACACCCACTTTGTCCCTCAGCCGAACAGCCTTAAGTGAGAAGAAACCCACTGTAAAGCCCAAATCTCCTGAGAAGAGCAAACCTGAGGAGAAGGACCCTGAAAAGTCTCCCACTAAGAAACAGGAAGGTGGGAGCTGCAGAGAATTTTTCATAGTTTTCTTGTAGAAAACCATTTTTATTGACATCTTTATACGACTTCATGATAGACTTGGTTTCTCTTTATTTCTAACAAGTCTAACTAATTTTCTTTTTTAAATAGTGATTTAAAATGCTGCTTTTATTTGTGTTTCTGTGAATCTGGGGCCATCAGTGTGAGAGCAGCAGTGTGTAGGGCATGTCAATAAAGCAGGCAGAGAACTTCCTAAGGGTTAGTTCCAAGGCTTTGGTGTAGTGAGGGTTTGGGATATTATGGATTTGAACCAGGTGGATTTATGTTGTCCTTCTCAATTTATATTGGGAAATTATTCAGTTACAAGTGGAAAATTGGATAAAAAAAGATGATTGAGATACTCAGAACTTCTGGAGGAGTCAGCACAGCCATGGGGGACAGAGGTTGTGCTCAGAACTTTAGTCTGGTGGAAGAGTGAACAGGCACGAGTTTGGATTCCCCTCTTCCTGGCAGGAAGTGCCAGGTTAGCTCAGAAAATGGGAATTTCAGCATCCAGCCAAGTAGGGTTAGAGGGAGAGGAGCAGTGAGGGATTTGAGCCCTTTAGGGGAGTGAGAAGGTGCCATTGAGGTGGACTTGACCAACGTGTGATAGATGGAACGCCCCGGGAAAGGGTCCATGGTGGGATGGGACAGCAGGAGGAAACTGGCAGCAGCCTCCTCCTGCCCCTGTGTGAGGTGAGAACTTCATGGCAAGTCATGAACTCTTTGCTGGTCCGCGTTTGGTGGCAGTTCCTGAGGAGAAGTACCTGACCCTGGATGGATTTCACCGGTTCGTGGTGGACCGCTCCAAGCAGGACATCCGGAGCGTGTGGAGAGCCATCCTGTCCTGTGGCTACGACCTGCACTTTGAGAGGTACAGCTTGCAAATCTCTTTGAGGGACTGATACTCACTGTGCTCGCTTGATCCCAAGTCTCCCTAATCCAAGAAGCTTTAACACTTCCATCCATGGCTGCAAGGCCTGTAGGGAAGTCAGTTACTTCCTCAAAATGCGTTTTAAAAGTCACGTGCTGTCCAAATGCAGGTCTCGATTTCTTGTTCACAGCATGGCCGACAAAATCAGATGCCACAGTGTCCTTTAGAGCTTCCAAACTGTATAATAAATTACCTGAAGGGAACTGTAGCTCCATGTCTGTCTCTGGTTTCCTTCCCCAGCCAGTGCACGGGGTCATTGTTTAACTGGCAGGGTTGTTACTGGGTCAGAAATGCTTTAGAAGAGGGAACTGTTACATTTCTTCTTAATATTGTAGAGGAAGAAAGTCTCTTAAATGAATTCTCCTTATCTGCCTGTGTCAGAGCATAGGCTAATTGCCCCTTATCATCTCCAGAGGAGATAGTGCACTAAGAGAGCTTAATAGGCAGTGCTTTGTGCCTAATTATTTAATACCAGTGAGGAGAAGTGATGAATCAGCTCTTGGCCTCACACTGGGACTCTTGTCGTGGAACAGCTCTGCTTAAGGAAAGGGGAGTGAAGAGCAGGGCACCAGCTTCTACTCCAGGTGTAATCCTCCTCCAGGTGTGGTTGTACCTCAGGTGTAGTTGTCCAGCACCCTGTGAGTGAGCAGCTCTGCCCTGTCCCCCTCCAGGTGTGCCTGCATCGACGCCAGACACGCGCAGAAGGCGTCGCGCAAGTGGAGCCTGGAGATGGACGTGGCCCTGGTGCAGTACATCAACCGCCTGTGCCGCCACCTGGCCATCACCCCTGCACGCCTCCACCCCCACGAGGTGTACCTGGACCCAGCTGATGCAGCAGATCCCAGGATTTCCTGTCTCCTGAGTATGTGTGGATGGTTGGCATGGAGGCTTTTTTCAGGGGAAGAGTTGGGAATGCTCCTGGTGTTCCATTGGAGGCTCAGTGGGATGAGGGGAGTGCTGAGTCTGCCTCTTCTCTCTCCTTGGGTGTGTGCTTGGCTAAAGTCAGGAATGCACTGCAGCTGCTCCCTGCTCTCCAAGCAGAGTTTCCAGATCAGGCTGGAGCAGGAAATACCTGGTGGGTTCAACTTGCAGGGGAAGGAAGGCTGGATTTCCACAGATTTTAGACACCTAAATCCTGTTCTAAGCACTTCAGGAGGAAAATTCAGTGATAATGGGAGATTCTGGACTCACACCCAGAGACTGGAGATCCAGGAAGGAACATCAGGGATCAGAAGGGCTGCTTTGTGTAGCTCCTGTACCAAACCTGCAGAGAGGGATTTGCAGGAGGTGGAACAGGAATCTGTTCCTGACTCTGACTGGGTTTTTCCCCCGCAGATGTCCCCGTGGAGAGCCTGCGGCTGCGCTTCGCCCTGCTGCAGTCCCTCAACACCACCCTGGAGACCTTCTTCCTGCCGCTGGTGGAGCTGCGCCAGACCGAGATGTACGGCAACAGCATCGCTGCCTTGCTGCAGGAGGCCAAAGGTCAGCTGGCCACTGGCCCTGGGGCATGGACCACGGGGCACTGCTGATGGGCACTGACCACGGGGCACTGCTGCAGGGCACTTCTCTCTTGGTTTGCTTTTAAAGGAGAGGGGCGTTATCCTCGTGACACCACGACCGCAGAGGGAGTTGTTCCATCTTCTGTGTCTGTGGGTCTTCATCCTCTTAGGAGTATCCAGAAATTAAAGCTCTCTGTTAGTTAACAAGCAGGCCAGGTGAAAGTCCCAGGACTTTGCTGTTGTAGCATTAGCAAGATCAAGAAAATACTCAAGTGCATCAGAGTATTTTTACAGCCTTCGTTAGACACCAGAAAACCCCAAGGTTTGGGGCATTACATTGCCCAGATTTGTTTTCTGAAGAAGAAGATAGAGAATTAACCAGGGGTGTCGGTGTGTAAAAGGAGGTTTTTGTATTGGCCCAGCTGGAAAAAAACCACTCCTGAACCAGTGTGGGGGAGTGAGGAATGTTCAGAGATTTCTCTTCACAGAGATATGAGGTATTAAATATATTTTTGGGGCAGTGTCACAGCCCTATTTTTTATCATCATTTCTTGCCTGTAGCTTTACTGTCAAAACATCTCAGATTGCTGAAAACTATTTGGCAAAGTGTTCCTATTTACAGAGATTGTGGTGGAGTTGCTGGGATCTATTTATAGAACATTGGAATTGGGTTCACCAGTGTTTCATCCCAGTGCACTTATTCCAAATAACATGAGGAACAAATAGATGGGACTTGGAGAAACCTGGACTTTGGAAGGTGTCCCTGGTGGAACTGGATGAGTGGAATCATGTAAACCATTCCATGATCCTGTGAAATATTTTTTAAACAAATTTTAGATCAGCCACGTCTTGCCTACCTAATGAAGGGGAAATGTTTATCCTACCATTGTCCACTGGAGAATTTCAGGGATAAATTAACTCTGCTGAAATGTGTTTGTTTCTTCAGGTTTAATCTTTTATGACACAAAAGTCACAGTCATGAACAGAGTGCTCAATGCCACTGTCCAAAGAACTGCTGACCACGCAGCCCCAGAAATCACCCTGGATCCCCTGGAGATCGTTGGAGGTACAGCAAGCACTGATCCTTTCCAACCCCATCTGCAACAAGTCAGAGCTGCTTTCCTCCAGCTCAGCTGCTGATTTCCGAGGCTGGAGGTTCATTTTCCCCTTTGTGTTGGGCAGGGGAGATCCGTTCCTCTGAGAATTCCTACTTCTGCCAGGCTGCCCGGCAGCTGGGCTGCGTCCCCTCGTCCCAGCTCTGCGTCAAACTGGCCAGCGGGGGGGACCCCACCTACGCCTTCAACATCCGCTTCACCGGGGAGGAGGTGCACGGCACCAGTGAGTGGGGACAGGGGACAGGGAGGGGGGACAGGGCTCCATGGCACCAGGGACAGGGACAGGGGCACCAGGGAGTGGGGACAGGGCTCCATGGCACCAGGGAACAGGGACAGGGAGAGGGGCACCAGGGAGTGGGGACAGGGGACAGGGCTCCATGGCACCAGGGAACAGGGACAGGGAGAGGGGCACCAGGGAGTGGGGACAGGGCTCCATGGCACCAGGGAGTGGGGACAGGGCTCCATGGCACCAGGGAACAGGGACAGGGAGTGGGGACAGGGCTCCATGGCACCAGGGAACAGGGACAGGGAGTGGGGATGGGGCTCCATGGCACCAGGGAACAGGGACAGGGAGAGGGGCACCAGGGAGTGGGGACAGGGCTCCATGGCACCAGGGAGTGGGGACAGGGCTCCATGGCACCAGGGAACAGGGACAGGGAGTGGGGACAGGGCTCCATGGCACCAGGGAACAGGGACAGGGAGTGGGGACGAGGCTCCATGGCACCAGGGAACAGGGACAGGGAGAGGGGCACCAGGGAGTGGGGACAGGGCTCCATGGCACCAGGGAGTGGGGACAGGGCTCCATGGCACCAGGGAGTGGGGACAGGGCTCCATGGCACCAGGGAGTGGGGACAGGGAGTGGGGACAGGGCTCCATGGCACCAGGGAGTGGGGACAGGGGACAGGGAGGGGGGACAGGGCTCCATGGCACCAGTGAGTGGGGACAGGGGACAGGGAGGGGGGACAGGGCTCCATGGCACCAGTGAGTGGGGACAGGGGACAGGGAGGGGGGACAGGGAGTGGGGACAGGGCTTCATGGCACCAGGGAACAGGGACAGGGAGTGGGGACAGGGCTCCATGGCACCAGGGAACAGGGACAGGGAGTGGGGACAGGGCTCCATGGCACCAGGGAACAGGGATAGGGAGAGGGGCACCAGGGAGTGGGGACAGGGGACAGGGCTCCATGGCACCAGGGAGTGGGGATGGGGGTGCCATGGCACCAGACAGGGCGACAGGGCACCAGGGCATGGGAACAGGGGCTCCATGGCACCGAGAAGTGGGGACAGGGTGCCATGGCACCAGGGAGTGGGGACAGCTACAGCCCCCAGGGACAGCCCAGCTCTTCACCAGGACCTGCCTCGTGTAGACTTTAAGGAGCAGCATTCCCTTGTGGGTGGAAAAGAATGGGATCCCCCTGGATGTTGGCTCTCTTTGGAGTGGTGGTTCCTCAGTGTTTGCACCAGGAGGAGACTGGGTTTAACCACGGGGTGAGGGGGTTCAGCTTTGCAGAGCTGTTCTGTTCCATGGGGTATTGAGGCAGATCCCAAAGAGCAAAGGGATCCCTGCTCTCCAAATGCACATGGGCTGTGCTGCTCCTTGGTGGAGATCCATGGGGGATATGGAGCCAGAGAGCCCAGAACACACTTCTGACATCACCAGCTCCTGTCACCTGTCTGAGGTGTGAGGATGTGAGTGTACAGCCATCAGCTGAGCCAAGGCTCCATGGGACCTTCTCCCAAGGGGAATTCTTGGCTGTGGTGGTACTGACAGGGTTTATGAGGAGATAAATGCTGTGGCTGTGGCTCAGCAGCTGTGTTGAAGCCTGGAGCATCACCTCCGTTGTTGTAGGACAGCCCATCCATCTCCAGCACCAAATCCCATTTGCAGGCCAGCTGGTAGAACAAATATTCCTGCTGTTCTTGGAGTGCTGGAAAGCAAAGCAGCATTTAGGAATTCAGCAGGAACAAAGGAATATTTTCATTGTTTTCCCTCTCTCTTTTCCAGGTGGATCTTTCCGTCACTTCCTTTGGCAAGTGTGTAAAGAGCTCCAGAGCTCCTCTCTCTCCCTGCTCCTGCTGTGCCCCAGCTCTGCTGTCAATAAGAACAAGGTGTGAGATCCCAGTGCCAAAAATGAGGGTTTTTTCTCTTTTTGAATGCTGAGTTAGAACAGGAGTGGGACACATTTGGTCAGAGGTGTGGGGAGAGGCCTCAGATCCATAAAACCAAGCAGATCCCATATCCTGGGAGAGCTGGGAGTTGGTGAATCCCATGTTGCACCATGTGTGCAGCAGGTACTTGGAGAAGGAGCCAAGGCAGCAAAATGGAGCAGAGTTAAAACTCCTGGGCAGCGTTCAGAGTGAGTGAGGTTCAGCTGTCTGTCCCAAACTGGTGAACTTCCATGAATTTTTATTCTGTGGCCTTACTCCGGGAATGTCACCAGAAAGGTCTGTCACGTTGCCAGGAGAATAAGATGCTCCATCCATGCTATTTAGTGTCTTATTTGGTGCAGTAGATGTTCTCTAGAAACAAGATAAAGCTGATGGTCCAAAGAATTCTCAGTAATTCTTTCCTGGGAATATTCTTAGGGTAGGAAACAGCTCGGTTCCCTCAGCTTAAGACCAACTGTGTAACACACCTGGCTCTGCAAGTCCAGGCTCAGAAACATCCCACATCTGAAAGGCTTGGATATCAAACTGATGCAACAAGTCCAGAAAATCCTGAGTGTTGATCAACAGCTTGGCAAAATGGGAACCAACTTTCTGGGGTTGATGATTGGATCAGGAAGTGATAAGGTGATACCAGTGTGCAAAATAGGGACTCTGCTGTGCTGGAGCAGATCCTTTGGTATCCAGCTAAACATTTCCTGACTGGAGCAGGAAGGATACGCCTGCACAGGCCTGCTAACACACAGCCCCTCAGGCTGTGGGCAGCTGGTCAGTGCTGCCCTGTGTGCCCTGTTTTCTCCACAGGGGAAGTACATCCTGACCCCCAGCCCCATCACCTACGCCGAGGAGCAGCTGTTCCATTTCTTTGGGCAGCTCCTGGGCATCGCCATCCGAGCCGACGTTCCTCTGCCCCTGGACCTCCTGCCCTCCTTCTGGAAGACCCTGGTGGGAGAGCCCCTGGATCCCGACGTGGATCTGCAGGAAGCTGACATCCTCACCTACAACTATGTCAAAAAATTTGAAAATGTAGGTCCCTTTTCCCTCTTCCCTCCTTTTCCTCAGGGTTCCCTCATGGCACAAATGTGTCTGCTCTCACTGGTGGCTGTCAGGTGGTTTTTGTGGAAGCAGGGTTGGGAGATGTGTTGATTCCTCTTGCATGCAGGATTTTCCATCCTATTGCCTTGGAGAAGTTTCCTATGCTCCCTTGCTGCTGGGCACGATGGAATTCCGGCTTCAGAAATATTTACTGGAATTGCTAAACCAGACCAAAACCCCCAAAGCAGGATTTTGGTGTTGGACACCTGTGACGAGGCACTGCCATGCAGGTGACCAGGTCCTTGTCCTTTTCTTGTGACAGATCAGTGACGAGACGGAGCTGGAAGCTCTGTGTGCCGAAATCGCCTCCCAGCACCTGGCCATGGAGAGCCCCGATTGCCCCAACAAACCCTGCTGCAAATTCACCTACCTGAGCCTCACTGGGGAGGAGGTGGAGCTGTGTCCCAGGGGCAGGCACATCCCTGTGGGGTAAGGAGCAGCCTTCCAGGCAGGATGTGGCACAGAACATTCTGGAATTGTTCTCCAAGCACAGCCTCTCCAGAGGTGCTTTTGTAATGAATGATCTGGGAAAGCTTTGCTTTGTGAGAAGTTGGCAGAACTTGTGATCAGTGGTGCTGTTTGGCTCTGTAAGAGACAGAGGAGCAGGGCTGGTCCCAGCTGTGGGGGCTCCCAGTTGTGAGGGATGGGCAGGTGGGAGGAGAGGAGGAAGCAGAGGACAGCGGAATTAACTGGGAAGCGTCGGAATGCAACGTGTGTATTGCTGACTGGATTGTTCCAGACCGGGATCTCTCCATAAAACCCTTCCATGTGTAACACAGAGTGGGGCTCAAGGGCTCTCCCAGGTGTTCCTCCCTCATCCCAGGTCTCTGCCTTTGCAGGTGGGAGAACAAGGACGTGTACGCGGCCGCCATCCGGAGCCTGCGGATGCGGGAGCTGCAGACCCCGGAGTGCATGACAGCAGTGAGGGCAGGGCTGGGCTCCATCATCCCCCTGCAGCTCCTGACCACACTCACCCCCCTGGAGATGGAGCTGAGGACCTGTGGCCTTCCCTACATCAACCTGGAATTCCTCAAGGTGCTTTGGCTGCACTGCTGTGGGACACAGAGGGGGATCCTCCCAAGGGAAGGTGGGAAGGGAGAATCTTCTGCTTCTGGTGCAGCCAGGACATCCTTGGGGAACTGCTTGGATACCCCTTTGCCCCCAGGGAAGTTTATTAAGATTTCACTGGATTCAGGAAATAATAGGGTGGGGCTTGTGCAAAGAGGAGTAAGAGTTTGAACTTCCTTTATTTAAAAGTGTAGTGGGGAAGATTGCTGAAGGGAGAGGGGTGAGCAGCAGTGGACGCGTGTCCCTGTCCCCTCAGGCACACACCATGTACCAGGTGGGACTGATGGAGACCGACCAGCACATCGAGTTCTTCTGGAGCGCCCTGGAGATGTTCACGCAGGAGGAGCTCTGCAAGTTCATCAAGTTTGCCTGTAACCAGGAGAGGATCCCCTTCACCTGCCCCTGCAAGGACGGCGGCCCCGACACCGCCCACGTCCCCCCCTATCCCATGAAAATCGCCCCCCCCGACGGCGCCGCAGGTACGGCACGGCCGCTTCCCAAGGGAAAGGAGCTGCTTCTGCCCCAGCTCTGTCCCAGCCTTCAGCCCCCCTTTAACTGGTATTTAATGAGCAGTGACAAAGAGGGGCAGGTGGTTATGAGGGTAAATCAGGAGAGAATTGGGGTTTAAATGATGTAAAGCTAAAACTTCACATAAAACTTGAACTGCATCCACTGGAAGGTTCCCTGCCCATGGTGGGAGAGTGGAACTGGATGAGCTTTAAGATCCCTTCCAGCCCAAACTGTTCTGGGATTCCACAGTTAAAACTTTGCCCTGTAGGGATGCAAGAGACTTTGCTATTTGTCTGAAAAGCTTTTAAAATCATTAAACTATTGGAAAAATACTGGCATGAGGCCTGATGGGAGAAGCACAGAAACATTTACGATCCAAAAGACCCACAACAGGCAGGGATAGGATTTGGGATACCCTGAGGGAGGGAAGTGTTGCGTTGGGTTTTAACCCCTGCCGGTGGCTCTCGCGCAGGTTCCCCGGATTCCCGGTACATCCGAGTGGAGACGTGCATGTTCATGATCAAGCTCCCGCAGTATTCCTCACTGGACATCATGCTGGAAAAGCTCCGTTACGCCATCCACTACCGGGAGGATCCGCTCAGCGGCTGAGCAGGAGCAGGGAATGCCTGGAGGTGACTCCGTGACTCTGCCCAGTGGAACCCCTTCAGTTCCCATCCAGCACCTCCCGTGGGATGAGCTGGGGGTTAATTTATTTCCTGAACCTTCGTTCCCATTACAGTAATTCCCAGAAGACTTCCATTTTGTATTTGTAGACTTTGTGGTGGACTGGTTCTTTTGCTGCCTTGTTTGTGGAATATTTGTAGGATAGTTTAGTAAAGACTGGTTTGTGTATAATTTAATTTGGGGAAAAAACCTTTCCACCTGTACATTTCTAATTTTGTAATCCACAATGGTCTGCCCTGTGCAAACACCACTGGCAGGGAGGGCATTCCAAGGCCGGGAGCCCTCGGAGGGGAAGGCTCACGGATCGCTCTCCCCTGAGAGGTTTTTGAGTACAAAAATGCCAAGTTTGGGTGTGGGGAGGGAATCACTGCATGGGCAGGAGCAGAGCACAGGCAGAATTTGTGGCACTTGCTTGAGGTTTGAAGCAGGAACTTTGCTGCCAAACTGCTTTTCCACCTTTCCACCACTTTCCTTGAAATTTTTCTAAATTCTGACCAAGCACACAGGGGCTGCCACAGGGAACTGGGGGGTTCAGCTCAACACTTTTGGGAAAATTTCCAGTAGAACAGTGAAAGGGTCGTGGTTCCATTGGGATCCCACCCTAGATGTTCTTGAATGTCTGCTTTGCTTAGCTACAAAATAATTTATTGGAATTAAAATATGAGCAGAACAAAACAGCTTCTCTCCAAAGGGTGTAAGATACCACAGTCCATCCCAAAAATCTGGGACTTTATCCCATTTCCCAGTGAGCTCTCAGAACAACCAGGGGGTGCTCAAACACCTGGAACTCGTTTTTGTACTCAAAAATCTTTGATCCAAGAGCAAATTATCCTAAAAACCTCTGACACCCGGCAGGAGGACAAAGTCGCCCGTTGGAAGATAAAGCTCCTGTTCTGTGTGGAAAGCTGGGAGGCAGCTGCGGAGCAGGAACAACTCCACGTTTCACTGGTGTTCTGTGGAATGTTCTGGATGGTTCAGAGCAGCCCCTCCACAAGTGTCTCATCCCTCACCAGGATTTTTGGGACACTCCAGCTCTGCTGATCCCTCGGATCCTGAGTTCTGAGGAAGAGACCATCCCGGAATCTGTTGGTGCTGTCCGTGAGCCGAGTGCCGGCACGGAGCTCTGGCTGAGGTGACTGAACCTTCAGCTCGGTGTCCCGTGGGTCTGGAACAGCTCCCGGGAATCCCAGATGTATTTATTGTACATTATTGTGAATAGTGGGAACGCTGAGTGCGTGGGATGCGGGAGAGGCGGTGCGAGTTTGGGATGGGTGTCCTTGTTCTTCCGTGAGCGAGTGGGAATGGGAATGTGTGTGCAGCAGTCGTAGGTAGTCGTCGGCATCCGGAGTCTCCCAACCCCGTGGTTAGGAAGCTGTTACCCTCCCAATGCATATTGCCCTGTCCAGGGAACAGATCCATGTAGGAAGAATATTTACTCTTGAATCTCGTCCATTTCCTGGTAGAAGCGTTTATGTAGCTCAGAAACCACTCGGAGCAAGCGGGAACACCTGGAGTTTACAAAGACCAAGGGACAACAAAGCCGAAGGGGCGGCTTGGAGCCGGTTTGTTCCCAGACAGGAAAGGTGGGGAGCGCCGGCTGGATTCCGTGGCAGAGCTGTGGCCCCGGGCTGGGCTCTCTCTGGGCTTCTCCTGGGGTCCAATCCCGAAATGCCGAGGGGCCATCCCGGAGGGCTCCGTGTGCCAGCGGTTCCCAAGGCTCCAGTTCCAGCTGTGAGTAAGAATCTGCTGCTGCTGTGTGTGTGCTCCTTTGGGAAGCACATCCGAGTGGAGCACACCTGCACCCGGCCCCGGGCGTGTGCTGGAACGTTACTTGATCCGTATTTATTACAGTTAATTATTTATGATTACAAATAACGAACTTCTCGTCGCTGCCGTTTGCACCTGGGGGTGTAAATGAAGCTTCTTCTACAGGACAAAAGTCGCACCAATAACCAACTTCCATCGACTTCCGTTTGTTCTGGAGAACAGGATGAGCCCCACAAGAGGAATTGTGGGAGTTTTTTGGCTTTTTTTTTTTTTTTTTTTTTAATTAATTCCGTGCTCCTGGGAAGGAAGTGCTGCAGCACCTCAGCTGTGGCTCAAATGGCCTTTTAATTAAAGCTTTTCTAATCATCCTTAATTCCTCGTGCTTTAAATGAACTTGACATTGTCTGTACTAGGCTTGTTTGTCGAAGCAAAGATTGGTTTGTGATGATTATTATTATTTTTTTTAATATATATTCATTCAGAATGTAAAATTATACTAAACAATGGAAAAACTCTGGAGCTGGGTATTAGTTCTAGCTTGGTGTGTGTCCATCTCGGTTCCATACACGGCATTAACCTGTAAGTGCTCTTGGCCATCGAGTGTACACCTGCATAAAGGAGATTCTTAACATCCCTGGAGGTGTTCGTGTCCTTCTTTGGGGCTGCAGGGAACGGGATCTGCTGCTGGAGCTGCCTGAGGCAGAGGAGAAGGGGGAGGAAGGGAGCTGCAGCTTCTCTGTTGGAATCCCACTTCTCTGGGTTCTTTGTGTGTACTTGGAACAAAAGGTCAGGATTTTGTTCCAAAGGGAAGCACGGCCACTGCTGAGGTTGTTCCCCTGGGATATTCCTTGTGCCTGAGGCACAGCACAGGCTCTGCCACCTCAGTCATGAATTATTTGTCATACTTAATGATTCCTGACCCACAGCACCCTGTTATCCATCCCAAACCGCAGGGACCAGCTCCCATTCCCAGATCTTCCCACAGCCCTTCTCCCCAGGAATGGGAAGAACAGAGGTTTGGTGTCCCCCTGTTTTTAATTACTTTTATTCTTTTCTTGTCTAAATAAACACATTTGGTGGGAGCATCTGTAAAATGGCTTTATTTTAGGAGGAAGTTCCCTCCAGCCTTTGTTGGGCTCTGGCTGTTCCAGGGGGCTGGAGTTGGCACCTGAGACAAGGCCTTGGTAACAACCCTGCCCCAAGGGTGGCTAATTAGCCCTGCCAGTGCCATCTGCTGCACCTCCTTAATTAGGCTGATGCTCACTGGTGTTATCCAGGATCTGCTCCACTTCCCAAAGTCCCAGGGATTCCAACAGGGAATAACAGCAGGACTGGATCCTCAGCCAGGGGCTGTGGTCCTTGTCACCCCAGGGGACAGATGGCACTGCACAACGGTTTGGGACAGCATCAGAGAAATTTTATTCCAAGGAACTTAAAAAGCTTTAACTTGAAAATGCAGCGTTGAGAAGCCTTGGAGCCCTGACCCTGCTCTGTGTGGGACAGGTCTGGAGCGCTGACTGCTCCCTGTTGGTGTCACCAGCTGTCCCTGAGCATTCCAGGGCAGGACACACCCAGAGCTCAGGGTGGTGCAAATCCCATCCCAGGGTGACACAAGGAGCCCACATGGACACAGAACTCAGGTGGGGCCCAAGGTGAGACTGGATGCCTTGGGGGTGATGCTTGAAGCGATCAGAGACATAAAAACCTGAAGTTTGCTCTCACAGATTAAAAATAGAGATTTAGAAAATCATCACTGCCTAAAAATTGAAGCTCAGTGTCAGAATTTGCTTGCACTTGGACCAACGAGTTTGGCAGAGCCTGGGGGGAGGGCTGGGTGCTCCATGTTTTCCACAGGCCTGGCTCATTCCTCCGGCTGTCCGGCTGCTGGGCTCTGGGTTTTTGCCTTATGGGAAGGGGAAAAGAAAAATGCTGTTTTCAAATATGACTTAATAAGGGAGGGCTGTAAAAAGCAGCTCCTTGTCCTGGCAAAACCATCAGGAGCTGCCCCTGCAGCCTCACCTTGGAGCTCCGGCGCCGGAGGCCGCTGCGCCCGTCCGACAGCCCCAGGCTCCTTCCTCCTGCGGCGCTGGAGCTGCGGGACAGGGACAGGGACACCTTCAGAGGAGGCAAAGCCACCCGTGCTGCATAAACACAGGACAGCACAGCAGGGACACAGGGAAGGTCGAGGGAGAGGCCCTTGAGTCGCCTCTGACCTTGGCCCAGATGTTTCAGCAGCAGAACCAGCTCCTGTTCAGGGCCCAGGTGAGAGCAGAGCACTCCCATGGACAGGTAATGAGGCCTTAACCTACATTTTATCCCAGTGACCAGTGGGTCTGTTCTATTTTGAGGCAAAAACCTAAATTTCTTGTTTGAAACTCAGATAAGCACCAGCCAAATTCAACTGAGTCAATCTGAAAGCCTTTGAAAACCCTTTCAGCCA
Organism: Vidua chalybeata; assembly: GCF_026979565.1. Lineage (NCBI taxonomy): Eukaryota > Metazoa > Chordata > Aves > Passeriformes > Viduidae > Vidua > Vidua chalybeata. The sequence continues at coordinate 3,928,744 of NC_071547.1, read as the reverse complement.
CAGGCAAAGCCAAGGGGATCCAGATTTGCACCATAAGAAGGGGAATGGACCAGAAGGCAAAGGCATTACCTTGGCTGGGCTGGAGAAGCTCTGGAGGAGCTGGAAGCGAAGGTTTCTGCCTGGAAGTGCTGAGCAGGTCTTGCCCGGGGTGCTGTCCCAGCTGCAGTGTCACCTCTGTCCTTCCATGTCCCCTCACTGCCACTCCCCTTCCCGGGCTTGCCCCGCGTGTCACCGGCTCTCCCTGGAGGGGACAACGCCGCGTTCCCAGCCTTGGCCACCTCCGTCCTCAGCCTGGTCCCTGCAGCAGGGCACAGCCCCAGCTTCCCAGAGCCTTCTGCGTGCCAAGGAGAAACATCTCCTGCAGGGACAGGAGGTGGAGCTGAACAGGAACTTCAGCATCAGGAACAGCCCCAGTGCTCACCCCAAGGACACAGTTCCAGTGATTCCATCCTCCCTCCCTCCCTGAACCCAGACCAAGAGCACAGGATGAAGATTTTTGAGAGGGAACAGGGGAACAGCATCTCCTCAGTGCAAGCACAGGGGAGCTCTGCCCACACCTTGGTGCCGGATCCGTCGCCGAGCCGGCTCTGGCGATTCCCGTCTGTCCCCGTGGGGCTGAGCCGGCAGCTCCCGAGCTGCAGTGTCACCTGTGGGGCTGGCAGGGCGCAGGTCACAGTGGTGCTGCAGCAGAACACACAGTGCTGGTCAAGTGAAGCTCAGCCAGGTGAAAATTCCTGGGAAAACACTGCGGAGCAGCAGCACTTGGAGACGTTAAGGTGAGTAGGGAATTGTGCAATCACAAAATGGTTTAAAGATCTTAAAGCTCATCCCGTTCCATCCCCGTCAGGTTGGACTGGGCTTGAAGAACCCTGGGTTACTGGAAGTGTCCCTGCCCATGGCAGGGGGTGGAATGGGATGGGCTTCAACATCTCTTCCAACCCACACCATTCTGGGGTTCTGTGATAAGCTCTGAAGTTTTATCAGATCTCATTTCCAGAACAGATTTTGCTGTCCCCCAGGAGGGGAGAGGCTCAGAACAACCAACCCAACCCCAGCTTCAGCAGTTGTTGGGACTAGGAATGTGAATGAACCATGACACAGAGAATGGGTGAGCTCAGCATTCTCCCATCTTGTCTGGAGCAGCAGCAGATTCCAGAGGACTCTTCCCTGGGCACGCCACTCCCAGGGCTGGAGTCTGTTCTGTACTTCCCCTCCCACCCAGTTTTACCCTCGTGCTCCTCTCTCCCCTCAGCTGACTCATCCAGGGCTCACTTCATTTTCTGGGTGATTCAAACATTCCGATTGTGCAACTCCAGGCCCTTTTGTTCAGTTTCATTACAAGAGCTTTCAAACTAATCCAGTACTTTTCAGGAGGAGCCTCAGTGCAGCACAACCCTTCATACGGATCCCAGAGCTTTGTGTGGGAAGATGTGAGCCAGGGGCAGCTCCCTGAATTCCTGGAATGTGCCACAAGAGCCTCCTGGGACTGGGCCCATCTTTGAACAATGGTTGTGACCCAACAGAGCCTGTCCTGCTCAGTACCTGGTGATGAAAGAGAATCTCCTCTTCCAGCTGGATGCCACAGAATTCACATGGAATCATGATGTCTCCTTCTGCCTGGACAGCTTGGGGCTGGGATGAAGGGACAGTCCTGTGGCTGTTGGACCCCCCAGCTCGCAGACCACTGCATTCCCATGGATTTGGAGAAGAACTTCTCTTACTGAACGAGGCAAAGGCACTTGCTGGGTTACACCCTGTCTGTTACACAAACAACACAGAAAAATCACCTTTCCTGATGAGCCAGGTGGGCACTGAAAACCACTTTCCTTGGCAAAGACCCAAATGCCAGATGTCACCACACCCTGCTCAGTGACAGCCACAGAAAAGTCTTCACTGCAAACCCCAAGACACAAGGAATTCTCAAACCTGGTGAAGGATCAGATCTTCAGCAGGACACAGCTCCTCACAGAACTCGCAGGGCAACATGATCGTCTCCTTGTCTGCAAGAGAAGGAAGGATTATGTCCTCTGGGTTCTGCTAAAATCACCTCCTGCTGTGTCACTAAACCCTGTGGTGCCACTTCTCCTCTCAGAACAAGCTGCACTCCAGGATTCCCCCAGATCCTCCTTCCCACCATTTTCACTTCCACAAAAACCTTGTTCCCCACCAGGGCTCCCACCATACACCCAGGTCAGAGACCCACCAATTTAATAAGCTTTTACTTCTTCACTTGCTGCTTTGCTTTAGGAATCTCAAAGTGACTGATATTGATCTTTTAAAATACCTAGGTAATCTTTTAACACTCCAAATCCAATTTTTCCTTTCCCCCTCCCCTCAAATTTAAGGATAAACCCCATCACAATTGTGTTTATACCTGTTTTGCTGTGGTTTGATGTGCTAAAGGACCCTGGAGAGTCACAGGAGATGTTGGACAGGTCTGTTTCATCAAGATGGGCAGATTGTCCAGGCTCTTTGGTGTAGTCATATTCCCAGAAATCCCTGGGAATGTCAGCTGCAGTATTATGGTGAGGATTATTCTCACTTTGCATGCTGAGAGCCAACACATAGTCCAGGTCAGCATTCCAGTCTTCAGGAAGTTGGGAGTGAAGGATTTCAGGTCCCTCCAGCTCATCTCCTTCAAAAGACAAATATTGTACATTTGGGAGAACATCAAACCTGTCACCAGCAGCTCCCTCTGGACATCAAATTCAGCTCCAGGGTTTCTCCTGGAGTTCAGAATCTCAAAGCCAACGGCACCTCTAACAGAGCCAAGAGGATGGAGAAAAATCCAAATTTTAGCCCAAATTACAGGGAGCAAACTCCAGTTTCATTTTTAAGCCAGGTACTTTGAGACAAAAAATAAAATGAAGCAACTGGGCTTTTATCCCAGGCACCTCAGCACTCCTGGCTTACACCTCATTCCATGGGTAAACATTCCCACCTGGTGCCTCTGGAGCATTCACTATCCTGTGTTTTCACAGAAAGGAATCACAAAACCTCACACCTGGACCAGCTACCAAATGAGCAGCCAGTTCTTCCTTTCTTTGTCCATTTAAGGGGTTCTGTCCTTAAGATTCTGTCTTTAGGGGTTCTGCTCTTGAAGTTCTGTCCCTTAAGATTCTGTCTGTCCTTAGGGGTTCTGTCCCTTAAAATTCTCTCTGTAGTGGTTCTGTCCCTTAAGATTCTGTCTGTCCTTAAGGGTTCTGGTCCCTTAAGATTCTATCTGTCTTTTAAGGGTTTTGGTCCCTTAAGATTCTCTCTTTAGTGGTTCTGTCCCTTAAGATTCTCTCTTTAGTGGTTCTGTCCCTTAAGATTATCTCTTTAGTGGTTCTGTCTCTTGAGATTCCATCTGTCTTTAAGGGTTCTGTCCCTTAAGATTCTGTCTTTAGGAGTCCCTGCAGCCGTGTCCCTTAAGGGGTTCTGTCCCTGCAGCCGTGTCCCTTAAGGGGTTCTGTCCCTGCAGCTGTGTCCCTTAAGGGGTTCTGTCCCTGCAGCTGTGTCCCTTAAGGGGTTCTGTCCCTGCAGCCGTGTCCCTCAAGGGGTTCTGTCCCTGTAGCTGTGTCCCTTAAGGGGTTCTGTCCCTGCAGCTGTGTCCCTTAAGAGGTTCTGTCCCTGCAGCCGTGTCCCTTAAGGGGTTCTGCCCCTGCAGCTGTGTCCCTTAAGGAGTTCTGTCCCTGCAGCCATGTCCCTCAAGGGGTTCTGTCCCTGCAGCCATGTCCCTTAAGGGGTTCTGTCCCTGCAGCCGTGTCCCTTAAGGGGTTCTGTCCTTGCAGCTGTGTCCCTTAAGGGGTTCTGTCCCTGCAGCCGTGTCCCACAGCCGCTCTCAATCCCCCTTTTCCCCGCTCTGGCTCTCCCCAAGCCCATCCCTGGTACCTGCTCCCCGGCGGCCCCTGCCGGCTCCATCCTCGCTGCCGGAGGCGGGCGCTGTCCCGCTGCCCTCGGCTGCCTTCTCCTCCCTGCCACAGAGCCGCGGGTGCTCCCTGAGCTCCCTGAGCAGGACGTTGCGGCCGCAGCGCCCGCAGGGCTCGGTCCTGGCCCCGCAGTAGAGCTCGTGCTCCTGGAGCTTGTTGAAGGCCAGCTGGATGTCACAGAACTGGCACAGCACGGGGCGCAGCGGGCACGAGGACGCCTGGGAAAACACACCGGGTTACTCTTCCCACGGAGTCTTCTCAGCTTTGGAGCTCTCTGTTGTGTCCTAACCTGGAGCGAGCTACGACGTGGGAATGCAACTGTGATGTGTTGGAGGGACAAATTCGGCAGCTGAAGCTCTTCAGACACTCAGGACATGATTTCTGGACTTGGGTTTTAGATATGACCCAGTTGCATTCCATGAGCACAGCTAAAATCCACGTTGGTTTTCAGGGAACAGACTTACACCTCATTTGCTGCTCAACAAGAACTGCTTGGAAATGTTCTTTACCCCACACTGAACCCCCTTCAAAAGGGGTTAAAAATAGATAAGATATGTGATATTTGCAGATGCTGCACTAATGAACAACCCACACTAATAAAACATCATCATTTGCTTTGAAATCCAAAAGAACCACGGGCAGGATTAGCTACTCCCAGGGTTTAGAACTGGACAGATTTTCAAAGAAAATCCTTTTTCCCTCAGCAATCAGCAGGCTGAGGTGGCAGTTCCAGAGTTGTCTCTAAAGGAGCCCACAGGAAGGGATGACATTTTTAACAAGATTGTCTGTGACAGCAGCCAAGTGGATTCAGAACTCAGAAAATCCCACTCTGGCCTATTTTAGTTTATTTTACAGGCTATTTTTAAAGTCTGTTTGGACAGATTGAGTTATTAAGTCACATAATGGCTCCAGCAGAAACATGAAACAGTAAAGGAATGAAAAAAAGTCAAGCCAATCATACTTTAAATAGCTATTTTTCAACTGACAAGGACAAAAAAAAAATCACCAATTATCACAGATACCCCTTTGATATGAAGCCCTGAGTGGCTCCAGGACTTTAGGGCAGTTTCCAATCCCTTCTCCCAGAGGGTGTGAGTTTAGGAAGCATCACTCAACAAAAGGATGCACAAGCCCCAGGCTGGAATCCAGGTGCTGGCTGACAGAAAGGCTCTGGAATCTGTGAAACACCAGAGCATCCCCCAAGGGTTCAAGAATATAAAATCCACCAACCTCGTGGTCCTTCAGGAGGCTGCTTTCCATCTTCATCCTACATTTGCAGGTGACCTACAGCAAAGAGACCTCATTAGGAGAATTTCCACAGGAATGAGCAGCTTCAGAGCAGAGATGTCTCTCACCTGCACATGTTCAGACTCAATGTGGTTCTTCATCTCAGACTTTGGGATGGAGTCGCTGCAGTAGGGGCATATTTCAATATTTCTTCTACAGTGGATTTCATGGATGATGAAATTGACTGCAGGAATATCCTTTTTGCTGTGAGAAAGTCGCTGAGGTTACTGAGCAGAAACACACTGACAACAAATCCAAGCAGTTGCTCACAACAAAAAAGATAACGCTAAGCAAGAGTTCGATGAATTCACGGTTAAAAGTGAGTAGAGAAAGGCCCAGCCAGGCCTCAGGGCTCCAGCACAGGTGGATATTAATGTGTTTAACATGCAAAAGTCACACTGCATTCAGATAAAATCCAGGTGGATTTATTTTCTTATGTGAAAGGGAAATGTTGCAGCACAAGTTATCGCCAGGGATCAAGTTAATGAATTAGTCTGAGAAGATAAAGGTTTCTTCCTGAAAATAACTTGGCTCTGAGAGGTCAAGCAGTGCTTTGGAAAGCAGTCAAACAGTGCCTTTTTTATGCCTGACAGATCCTGTTCCAGGATAATGGAACCATGGAATGGTTTGGGTGGGAAGGGACCTTAAAGCTCACAGGGACACCCTCCACAGACCAGGCTGCTCAGAGCCCCAGCAGTAACAACACTGCTCTGCGCCCCAAAATTCCCCAACTCGCCTCACTTTACTCCAAAATTCCCCAATTCTCCTCATTTTTAAGATGCTTGTTTTCTGTCTTGAAACCAAACAGAACTGAGGCACCTGGAGCTCAGTCCTTACTCCTGCCTCAAACAGGAGGCATTTCTACACGGATCATGCCCTTTCCAAGAAATCCACCCTGAAAACACCTAAATTAATTTTAGAACCTTTTGTTTGCTAAACCCACAGCTGTTCTCTCCCCTGCAGATCCCAGGCAGCCAAAAGCCTGGCAAAGCAACAAAGTCCAACAGCAGCGACTGAACTGCACAGACCAAACAAACCAGGCTGATGTTGCAAGAAACTGTCTGGATTCTCATGTCTCTTGGGGAGAAACAAGTACAGAAAAAGTTAATTTCTTCAGCTGCTTGAATTCGACACACAACACTGGGCTCTGCACAGAGGTGTAATCAAAGAGAAAAACTTCCACAACAACACTGCCTACTGATCCCATTTTCGTATTTCTGCTCCTGAGACACGGAACTGCTGAAGAAAAAACTTGGAATCGCGTATTTTGTGCGGATCTCACGGAAAAGCGAGCCTGGATTTCCATCCGAACGTTTTGGTTTCTATTCAAGTTCCCTACTAAGCCAGAAGGGAAATGCGACGCCCCAACGCCTACGGCAAAGGCCCTACGGTGGTCCCCGGTATTTCACCGCGTTCCAAGGAGCTGCACCCCGATGTGCCGGCGGGGCCCGGCCCACACCGAGTCCGACCCTCACCGACCCCGGCCCGGCCCGGCCCTCACCGACCCCGGGCTGGCCCTCACCGACCCCGGGCTGGCCCTCACCGACCCCGGCCCGGCCTTACCAGTTGCCGCAGAGCCGGGACTCGGCCGCGGGCACGGCCGCGATGGCCATGGCTCCGTGCGGTGCCCGCTCCCCTCACAGCCCCGGGCACCGGGCCCGGCCGCTGCCGCCTCGGCCCGCCGGGGAGAGCGCTGCGAGGGACCGGGGCGGGACCGGCGAAAGCGCGGCCCTGCGGGGATCGCTCGGGGGTGCCAGTCCCGGGGTCCCACAGACTGCTGAGGGTGCCGGTGTCGGGTGCCGATCACCGGTGCCGATCTCCGGTGCCCCGGCCCGGATCTGTGTCGGTGGCCCGGCCCGAGTCGAGTCGGGTCAGGTCAGGTCAGGTCAGGTCGGGTCGGGTCGGGTCGGTGCCGGTCTCTGACGGCCCCGCCCGCGGAGGTGGCGGTGCCGGTGGCGGTGTCGGCCCGGCGGGTGCCGGTGCCCGCCGTGTCCCGCCGTGTCCCGCTGCCCGCGGCAGCCCCGCCCCGCCGGCCCGTTCGCCGTTGCCCGCCCCCGGCCGCGGCTGCGCGCTGCGTTCTGCGCTCTCATCATGGCGGCGCGGGGCCATGTGCAGGACCCCAACGACCGCCGCCTGCGGCCCATCTACGGTACGGACCCCCCGCGCCCCCGCCCCGGCCCCGCCGCCGCCGCCGCCCCGCCGAGCCCCCCCTGCGGCCCTCCCGCGCTCCCGGCCCCGCGGGGGCTGCGGGGCTGCGGCGCCCGCCCGGCCGGGCCGGGGTCCCGCGGCGCCCCGGGGGTGCCCCCTCGGCCCGGGCGGGGGGAGCGCAGCCGGCGCCGCTCGCGGCCGAGGTGACCCCGGCCGGCGCTTTGTGCGCTGCCGCGGCGGAGCCGGGAATGGATTAATCCCCGAAGGAGCAGCCGCGGATGCCCCGGAGTTGTGTTGGATGTTGTGGCACGGAGCGGTGACGCTGTTGGGGGAATTAATTGGGAGGCAGGAGAGAAGTCGAAGGGGACGGCGTCGTTGGGAGTTGTCCGGCGTTGTTGCGTCCCCGAATATTTCCGAGGGTGTTCTGCGCTGTTGGGGTTGCTTCAGAGGTTGTAGGCAAAGCTTGGCTCTATGCAAATATGGAGAAATAAAAGGAAAACACTTCCCCGGGCTACGGTATCGTTTTGTCCCTAAAACTGAAGATTTGATAGAGATTGAGGAAAGCGTTCTTAACTTTTTCAGCAGGGATGAAAACCTCTCCCTAGAGACGCGGAGAGCTGCCCTGGTTTGGGCTGGACGTGCTTTGGGATGTCCTTTGCTGGGGCAGAGGGATGGTGCAGTACGGGCTGGGTCCGTGATGGGTTCCAGGGAAAGGGAGCAAGATGGTTTTGTTCGATTAGAGGTGTTCATGTTCGTTTGTCATTATGTAACGATTTTAAGGTGTTTTTTCCTTAGTTTTCCATCCCTCTTGTGATTGGCAGTTTCATTGATGTACAGTTATTTTTGTCATGACCTGTGTAAGAAACGCTACTAATAGAAAAATCTGGGTAAATTCAGCTGATACCAAAGCAGATGATGTTGAGCATCTCGCTGTGTTCATTTTGGAGAGAGCTTTAGAATTCCTTTCTGCTCGTTCTGGAAGGGATTCTCTGCAGTGCAAGGTCTGCTCTCAGGCTGTGGTGCTGCAGAACCCGAAATAAAGTGTGTGAGAAACGCACACGACTTCCCCACCTCAGCAGCTGGGGAGGTGCACTGTGAGGTCCAAGGTCTGCCTCTGGATTTCAAGGTGTGCCTGGGTTTGTGCCGTGGTTCCCCGGGATTCCTCGACAGCTCTGGTTATCTTTGATCTTGACTTTTCTCCCTTCACCTGAAGGTTCAGGTGTTGCATTTTCAGCCTTTGAACATCCCCACCCATGAACTAGCACAGGCTGAAGTTTATTTTCATTTAGCTTCATTTCCTTTGGAAGCTGCTTTGATTTCCAACAACCCGACTCGTTAGGAAAATACAATCTCTTCATTCTGCTGTGTTTTAGGGAGGTTTGAGGGTTATTTGATTCACTTTGGAACACCCAAAGCCGAGATGTTCTTGGCACAGCTGTTAATCCCAGTCAGGCAGCTCAGCGTGGGGGATAATTTGTGTGTCACTAAACTGGGTGACAGAGCCTTAAAGCAAGAAGCCTCTGATGTGCTGTTCCACGCCTTTGACACCTCTTCACTGAGAAATCCCCAAAGTTTTAATGTTAGAGATGACACAGAGGTTTTCCTAAGTTGAAATCTGTGGCTTGAAACTGGATTTCATGCCACAGCGTTTATTTTGGTGAGTGTGGAGAGGCTGACTTGTGAGAGGTTTGCTGTGGATGGGCTCAAGAGCCCAATTAACTCTGCTTTAAATATACAGCACCCACCTGGCCATGGGAGCAAATGTGGGAGCTGTTTAATGGAAATCCGTAAATCAGAATAGATGCACAATTTTTACTGAGGATTGCCCTCAGTAAAAGAGTTCTGGCTCATAATGGGAACGACAGGTTTGATGAGGTAAAGGTGTGTGATGTAATTTCAGTTAACTGGCAGGAGAGAGGCCAGAGCAGTGTGAGCAGCCCCTTCCTTCCCTTGGCACGTGAGGGGCAGCAAAGCTGGGTTTTTGAGGACGTAGGGGTCATGTCCTGGTCTAAAACTGCTTGTTTGTGATTGTGTAATAACATCAAGATCAATCTGAAAATTTTAATTCTGAGCTAAAAAAAGGAGAAAATGGTCTGGACATAGTGGGATATCCCCCTAGGAAATATTAATGCTTCACAGTTGTGCCTTCAACGCCAGTCTGGTGGAAGGGTAGTTACTCTCCGGGGGGACAGGTTTGCTCTGCCTGTGAGGTATGGATGCTGTGGACAAGTGTTTCCCACTTTGCTGGTGTGTGTGTGTTTAGTTTCTAACTTTCTGCCTGTTAAAAGTAATTGAAAGTCTCCCAAAGACACACCGAATTAATTTCTACTTTTCCTACTAAAGCACTGGAGCTGCAGTGCCAGCAAAGAGCTGTTGCTGCAGAATCCTCTCTATTATGGGTCTCTTTTGTTGCTGTAATGATCTGTGTGGAGTAATTACAAAAGCTTGTTTGTTTGAGTGACTAAAACCAGTACAACGAGATGAATCCTTCATCCCTGAAATGACAGTTTCCTGAATGTTTGGCTTAGGAGGAGCTGCACAGGGAAAATGTGGTTTGTGCTGCTGGTGTGACAGCAGATGCTCCATGGTAAAATTGGAGGTGGCTTTCCAGGATGGCCTTGGTGTCCTGGTGTGATTTTGTGTGTGCTCTTCCTCTGCAGATTATCTCGATAATGGCAATAATAAAATGGCAATCCAGCAAGCAGATAAACTGCTCAAAAAGCACAAGGACCTTCACTGTGCCAAGGTGAGTGGGACTGGGGGGCACTGAGCTCATTCTGCCTGAGTCTCAGGGTGTTCCACTGTCCCTTTCTCTGGGAGCTTCCACAGCGATTTCTGAGCCCTCTGGAATGTCTCTGTTCCAGCTCACCTGTATCTTGTTTGCCTGAAAATGACCTGATAGGGACTGGAGTGTTGGCTCCACCTGGGCTGATTGTCAGCACCACTCCAGGTGACCTTGGCACATGGGCTGGGCTTTAAAAATGCCTCTTGGAGTTCTGGGGTTGGGATAGCCATCTGCAGGAGTTTGGATCAAAACATGTCCTTGGGAGGAAATGTCTGAGGAAAACATGACAAGGTGAATGTGTGTCCCAGAGAAGCTGTGGATGCCCCATCCCTGGAATTGTTCAAGGCCAGTTTGGGACAACTTGGTCCATGGAAGATGTCCCTGCCCATGGCTGGTTGACTTTAAGGTTCCTTCCAACCCAAAGCACTCCAGGATTCCATGGTTTTGGAGGCATTTGCTGTTCTGCTTGTTCACCACCTTCCTTGCTGTGGCCCTGTTGAGGGAAAGGGGTTCTGTTCCTCTCTTTCCTGAAGGTGTGACTCTCTTTCTGCTTTTCTCATTTCCCTGGGGGTTTCCCTCTGCAGTTCACTCCACTTCTACATTTTGAAAGCTTCCCAAGCTGCAGAGAGTGTCATTGACCTGAATCTCATTTATGTCACTTCTCTCTGGCCAGTTAGTGAAAGAAAACTAAGGAAAATTGCCAGGACAGGTCAGTTTGCAGCCTCCAGGTAGAGAAAATCATGTGGTGATACCTCGGGGCAACCTCAACATTTCTTAAGAAGTCAGATCCCCTCTTTGATGCTGTTACATTTGGGGGTTTTCCTCTCCAGCCATATGGATTAAAAGCTTAATAAATCCTGGAGTTCTGCAGAGGGAATGAGGTGGTTGGGCTGTTCCCAGCAGGAGGGAGAGGGTTTCCAAATGCAAACTGTATCTCTGAGAGCTGCCTGTGTTGTGTCCACAGGTGCTGAAGGCCATTGGCTTGCAGAGGACTGGCAAGCAGGATGAAGCCTATGCCCTGGCACAAGAAGTAGCAGCACTTGAACCCACAGATGATAATTCCTTGCAAGCACTGACCATTCTCTACCGGGAAATGCACAGACGTGAGTTTGTTCCTCTCCCAGAAATCTCTATTTGTGTTCTTCCAGAAGATTTGTGCCCCACGGTTTGGTGGGAAACGTGCAAAATCCAGGATTTGTGTATGTGAGAGACTGTTACGAGACTCAGAATTGAAGTGATGCCTGTTGTAATGCCTGTAAGGCTGGAGTGATTCTCATAAAGCAAAAAAATCCTCATTCAGGCTTGTTATGAGCACAGTTGTGTAGCAGGTCCTAAGTGAAGTGTGTTGATAATGATCCAGAGCCTGGGAGTTCACTTTTATTAACGAAACTACTGGAATTTGTTGTCAGTAGAGTGACAGAGATGACAAATCCCACAGGGTGTGATGTAGTTGAGGGGTTCAGGCCTCAGGAAAGTGGTGAAAAACAGGAGGGAAATCCTGACCTCCCAGTTTGGCCACATCAGCTTTGTCAGGTTCCTTGTAGTGATTTGTGTTTTCAAAATACTGAATCGTCAGCGTTGGAGTGATGGAGGAAAGTTTCCTGTGCTTTTCTGAAAGATGCCAGACCTCCTGTCCTGCTTTTCTGCAGCTTGAACAGTTGTTGTTTCTGGCAGCTTCTTGGGGAGTGTGGTGTGGTGGTACCAATGTTCATTGTGGAGTTTGGTGGGTGGTAGCACCAAAATTTATTGTTGGACTGCTGGAGGAATGATCAAGGGGTGAAACAGCTTCAGAAAAGGGGGTTTGCATCACTCTGCAAAAGAGCAATTGTTTATGTTCTCCCAGTTGATTTCTTTGTGTGTGTGTGTTTGTGGAGTTAAAGTATCATTTGTTGAGTAATACCAACATTTTTTGTGTATTTTTGACTTCAGCATAAACCCCTGTGAATGACAAGAGCCACTCTGTGATTGTTAGCAGCTTCCATTAAGCTGAGCTTTGTAACTTTTAGGTCTGTAACTCTGGAACTGGTGGGTGTGAGGCACTTCCACTTTTGGTCTTGCAAGAAAATTAATGTAATTAGATGTTTTCTACATCTGTGTCAGGGATGTATAAACTGTGTGAAAGACAAGTTACATTTGCTTTTCTGTTTCCATTCTGAGCCACAATTGTTTGTGTAAGAAAAAAAATATGTAAGGATGAAAATGTAAGAAAGTTTTGCATGTTGTACTATCAGAAGTTTTTTGTCATGATAGACCTATTATTAAGAAGTATAGTGTGAAATAATTGTTTAGAGTTCTGATATAGGCAGTTGGGAAATAGCAGGATATGATTAATATGAGTAAACCTGTGATGAGAATAATTAATTTGCTATTAGGCTCTGAAAGTGTTTGTTTTGATACATGATTCACATGGAGCAGTCATTCTACCAGCAGGAGAAACCTTCATTCAGTTTAATGCTCAAAAATAGAGAAAAACCTACTTCAAAAGTAGACTTAAAATTCTCCTGAGCAGTTCAGTTGCTACTGTTGAACTTTATTTTGATTTAAATTTATTTTGTGGTTTATTTAGAGTTTTTTTAAGCACTTTCCTCCTTTGCCTGATGTTTGCAGTGCCTGGGGGACAGAGCAGCATTTTTGGGAGTGATGAGTGCAATTAATTGCTGTTCAGAGCATCCCTGGTGCTCTTCAGGGAGCTGTGCCTTAAAATATTCCCAAGTTGGTCTTAACTCTAGCATCTGGTTTTGGTTTAGCTGAGCTGGTGACTAAACTTTATGAGGCAGCTGTGAAGAAGGTCCCCAACAGTGAAGAGTATCACTCCCACCTCTTCATGGCCTATGCCAGGGTTGGAGAATACAAGAAAATGCAACAGGTATGACCAACAATTTGTGTTCTGGCTGGTTTAAAGTGTATTTTTCTCTGTCTTTTACTCTCATTTATGAGTTATGAGTAATCTTCCAAAAAATCTGAGCTGGGTTAATGCAGAAGTTAAACTCTTGGTTGGTTTTTACAGAGAGGTTTGAACCTTAGCTTTTGAAGGTGGGTTGTCTGAAGACAAAAGTTTTGTTACCTTAAGGCTGTGTCTTTTACTGATCTGTGGTTTTGTAGTTACAGTACAAAATAAAGGAATTCTGGAATAGGCACATCTAAGAAGAGCTTCTGATCCATGTTTTCACTTTTGATTCTGGCCTCAGTGCTCTGTTAACTTTAGGAAGATAAATCCTCCCCGTGCTCTTTCTGAGCATCTGAAATACAACTTGTATTGATGTCATTCAGTGAAGAAAAACTAAAAAGCACTTGAAATATCCCCTCTCAGTTGGCAGCACAGTGTCACACTGGTTGATTTTGTTTTCATCCCTTCCAAATGAGGTGCCTGGAGAATGCCTGTAAATGGAAGATGATTTTCAAGGCCTGTGTGCTCACTCTTCTGTGTAAAAAAGCACAGAGAGCCAAGAAATAAGTGCTGAACTCCCTCTCGTTTCTGCTGTGACTTGAATTTTTGCACAGGTTTAGTTTAAATAGCAAAAAAAGGAGTTATGGTGTACCTGAAAGGAGAAACCTCATGATACAACCCAAACTTTAGATGTGATACATAGCAATCATGAGTGGAGAAACTGCCACAGATAACAATAATTAACATTTATGTGACCTTTTGTATGTCTGAAGTGACATAAAAATGTGGATCTCATTAAATTATTGCTTTCAATATCAATTGAATCAAGTCATCATTATCAATATCATATTGTCAGAGTGAGATGTTGGCCTGTGCTTTTGGATTTAGGGATGTGAAGTGTGTGGATGGTGACTGATTAGGGAATGAAAATAAACCCCAGTGTCCTGTGCTCTGGGATATTCCAGCTGAAAATCCTGGAAACTGCCAACTGCAGTCAGGGAATTGGGACAAAGTCCAGCTGTGGAGGTAGACTATTGTGTGTAGTTTCTTGAAATTAATTACAGATTTTGTAGGGGTAGAAGTCTTGTCCTTTGTTAGATACAGGCACTGTGAGGGAAACGTGGGAATAGCTGTTAATGTATTAGGGAAAATCGTGAATTCTTTGGCTCAGCTTTGATTCAACCAAATTCTCTGCTCAACCTTTGCTCCCCCTGCTTTGCACATGGAGGTGACCCCAAATTTGGGGGTGTCAATGGGTGTGAAGTGAGTGTTGAAGGGCACTTGGTTCCTGGAGGCAGGCGTGAGTTTGCTGTGTCCTTCAGCACTGGAGATATCCCCTCATTCCCAAAGAGCAAATCTGCTGCCTCCTGGAGTTCCCAGTTCCAGTTAGAGCTGTCATCTGTGTAGGCAGTCAGTGCTTGCTGCTGTTCTTGTCAGACCTACACAAAGTCCTTGGAAACATTTCCAGCCTCTGTTTTCCTCAGGGATGTGTGTTAGGAGGGAAGAGCTCACGAGTGGGGAAAATCCTCCCATGTGCAAATCCCCTCCCATCATTGCTGCCCATCACAAGATCTGGGAAATAAATCTATTTCAGGAATGATGAAACTTGTGTCTTCTGTTTTTCAGGCTGGAATGGCACTTTATAAGATTGTTCCCAAAAATCCATATTATTTTTGGTCCGTGATGAGCCTGATCATGCAGGTGTGTGCAATGTTGGGTTTGACTGGTTGTTTTTTTTTTTTTTTTTTTTTTTTTTACTGCAGTGCCAGTGCTGGTGCAGAAATGTTCTGAGGGAAAACATTATGATTTTGGGTAAAATGTGTGTTTGAGCTGTTTCTGTGTGATGCTGGGAGAAAGACTGAGCCCTCCTTAAGTAGCATTATTGTTGTTGTCCAAAATAAATGCTGAGGTGTTTTTATAATCCAATTTAACTGTTGCCTTACCACCTTTGTACAACTTGAATTATTCTCTCATCTGCACTAATATCCACCTGTCCTTTTGGCAGAGATAATGAATAAACTATCTGCAGTTTCTCAGTCAGAATTGTTCCTCTCTAATGAGGTTATAAAAGCTCTTGGAGGGAATAAATGAGAGCTCTGGAATTAGCAGCAAGTCTGCAGGAATAGACACAGATCAGCTGTGCTGCTGCTGGTTGAGGCAGCACATTTGGGCACTAAAAATCAGACATAAAACCAAACAAAAATAAGCTTGGAGGGTTTTAATCACATCCTCTAAAATCCTGTGTCGTGTAAAACACAAAAATGTTCTGGCTCCATGTTTTTACCACGAGGTTTGTGTGCTCAGAGATGCAGGGCTCTGGTTGATTTGATCAAAAATGAGCTTTTCTGTGCAGCAGCAATTTTATTGCTGCCATTTCCCAGGGTAGTTGCACTCTCAGGTCACAGATGGCAGCTCCAAACAGGTGGCTGGAGGGGATTGGAACACCTGGGTTGGATTTTTTTCC
Organism: Vidua chalybeata; assembly: GCF_026979565.1. Classification (NCBI taxonomy): domain Eukaryota; kingdom Metazoa; phylum Chordata; class Aves; order Passeriformes; family Viduidae; genus Vidua; species Vidua chalybeata. Next base: position 3,913,262 of record NC_071547.1, on the reverse strand, counting down.
CTCTTTTAAAGTGAAAAGAGCAGTGGGAGGGACATCACAGAAAGTTGCTGAGCTGTTAAAATAATCCCTCTCTTCCTCAGTCTATCTCAGCACAGGATGAAAACCTCTCCAAAACGATGTTTTTGCCACTTGCTGAAAGAATGGTGGAAAAAATGGTGAAAGAGGACAAGATTGAAGCTGAGGCTGAAGTAAGGCTTGGTTTGAGCTTTGTTGAGACAAGGGATGCACTGTTAAGGGAAATTGATTACCTTGGAAAACTTAAAATAATCAAAAATGTTTTGGAATTAAATGTGAATGTAGGGGACAGGAGGAAAAACAAAAGCAGGGGGTTAGGAGGGGCTCAGAATCCTGTGGCTGAGGCAGTTTTTGGTGTTTGATTTGAATGATGAAGTGCTTTGCTCTCTGGGAGGCCCCAAGAAAAACCTGAGGACTAAGAATGGAAAAAAAGACCTAAATTTGAGTATTGCACCCTTTGGGATACTAAAGATAGCTTTGCAGGCCTGGTATCCCCTGTTTTCTCTGTTGTCACACCTGGGTATGATCTTCCTGGCAAATTTCATTGCAGTTTAATTTTTCTTTTAAGGTGGAACTGTACTACATGATCCTGGAACGTTTGGAGAAGTACAAGGAAGCCTTAGATGTTGTGAGGGGAAAACTTGGAGGTAATTTATTCTTTAATAAATCAGAGTTGTGTGGAGAATACAGCTGTTCCCCTTCACTTCAGACTCATCTGCTGCTTCCAAAAAAATATTTAGGAAGCTTGACTTAGCACCAGTTTTAACCTCAGTGTAAACTCTGGAGGTATTTGTGCAACACAATACCTGGTTTTACCTACTTTGTTTATGGTATTTAAACACTACTCAGGGCTGAGCTTTGCAGTGGTAAATTGGGATCATGTTCTTTGTTGTAGCTGCCATCTTCAAACCTGAAGTGTCTTCAATATGTGCATTTTAGAGGAGTTTAACTGAAGATTATAATGCACTTGGAATTGGGATGTGGAGGTTTCCGTGGGAAATCTCTCTGAGAGCTGCTTGTGTTAGACCTGGTGGTTTGGTGCTGGGCTGGAGTAAGAAGGTTTAAGCAGGAATGAGCTGAGCTCTCCATGTTTTTTGCTGCAGAGAAGCTGACGAGTGAGCTGCAGAGCCGGGAGAACAAGTGCATGGCCATGTACAAGAAGCTGCACAGGTGGCCCGAGTGCAACGCGCTGGCCAGGAGGCTGCTGCTCAAAAAGTGAGAGAGGATTCCTGCAGTCCTGCAAAAAAGATGGAACAAAACCCCCTACTTGTTTGGGAATGGCCTTGTTAGGTGGATTTTGTGGCTGAAATAGTAGAATATTGGGAAGCTTTTCCAAAGATTGGACTCCCGAAGCCAGGCATGGTGAAGGTCACAGGGAGAGTCAGGGTCAGGATTGGAGTTGCTGCTTTTTTCAGGCAGAATTTGGCAACACATTAATGCAATAAAAAGTTGTTTACCTCCTTATTTCTAAGTTCTGTGCTGATTGGCTGGCTCTGACTTTGCAATTATGATTTATGTTAAATTTTCTACATCTAAATTTCTCCCATTTGGCCAGACTTCATCGTGGGAAATTGCATGTAGTGCTTGGAGCAGATGCATCAGGAGACAGAACATTCCAGTGTGATCAAATCTGTCTCAGAACTGTCAGGAGAGATGTGGTGTTTGCTTTAGAATTTAGCTGTACTCTCATATCTAAGTTAAATGCAGAAGAGAAACTGCTGCCTTCGTGTTCTGTGGGGATAATGCTGAATTCTGACTCATATGAGGAGCGCTCATAGCTTGCCTCAGTTTTGAATTGAAATGGTTTTGCTTAATATGTTGCCAGAAATTCAGTATTATGGTGTTCCTAAGATTTGAGACCTTTTCAAGGGGAAACAATTTTATGATTACAATTGGGTTTTTTCTGTAATATGATTATGTGTTACTCCTTAATTCAGCTTTGGCAAGAAAGGTAGTTTTAGCTGTTAATCGTTTTGGCAATTCCCTAAATTTTGTCCTGTGCCTGATTTTTGTTTCAGCTCAGATGATTGGCAGTTTTATATAACTTACTTCGATTCAGTGTTTCAACTCATTGATGAATCCTGGATGCCTCCAGCAGAGGAAGAGCAGTAAGTTGAGAATTTTGCTGTGGATTTGTTTTCCCTTTGTGCTACAGGAAATTGTTTGGGTTCATATATTCAATATTAGAGTGAGTTCTTGATGTCAGAGCCCAAATGGTGTGTTTTCCCTGCTTTGTTTGGTGTGTTTTCCCTGCTTTTATCTGGAGGCTGGCAATAGTTCATGGAAGTAGTTTGTACATTATAGAACTCTTCCAGCTCATGCTTTCTGCGGTGACTGAGTTGCAGAATCCATCATTTCCCTGTCTGGGAGTGTGCTGAGCATGTGTTATCAGTGGGACCTCTCCAAGAACTTTTTGTCTGTGTGGTTGCAGCTCTCTGGAGGGGGAGGTGCACTGCTCCGTCGAGCAGGCTGTGAATTTCATCGAGGAGAGGATAACAGAGGAGTCCAAGAGCTCCCGGCCGCTCCGGGGACCGTACTTGGCCAAACTGGAGCTGATCAGGCGCCTGCGACACAGGGGCTGCAATGATGAGTACAAACTGGGTAAAGCTCTTACCTCCTCCTCCTGGGGGAGGAGTTCATCTCTGGACACAGGGAGACAGAGCACAAACATTAAATCACTAAATCACTGAGTTAAACACAGTTCTCATTAGGAAAAGATAACCTGTTGTTGTGTATGTAAAGAATTTTAAAAGCATTGGAAGATGAACGTTGAAGAAAGGCAGGTATTTCCAGATTACTCCAGGGCTTGGAAAAGCCAGCAGGGAGGTTTGCAAAAGGACCTCAGGGATTTAGGAGCATCCAGTCACTGACACTGTATTCCTAGTGGAAAGTCTTGCTGTTAGTGCTGGAATCTCTGGGTGGGTTTTGATTTAAGTTTTTATAGCAACAGGGCCAGGTTTTGCTTTTTAAAAACCTGCTTCACAAAGTGGCATTTAGGGAATCAATGAATGGGAATGTGATTAGAGCAACATCTGTGCTATTTCCCAATTCCTTTTGTTTTTCCATCCCAAAAGAAGCTGTGGTGAGATAAACGGAGGCTGCATGTGCTTCCCTGGGTTGCTGAGCTCTTATCTGCTAAAGGAGCTTGAATGAAGATCTTGGGCTTTTTTTAATGTGTCCTTGGTTACCAGAGACATTGAAGCTTTGTTAAAATCTGCAGTAGTGCAGCTCTCTGCTTTCTAAATTGCTCTGTAATCTTGAAGGGGGAAAAAAAACCAAAGAATGAACAAAGATTTCTCATAGTGATTTTACAGATTTCACTTCTACCTGGAGGATGTTAAAAAGATAACCTGGCCTTTTTCCTAGGTGATCCAGAAGAACTAATGTTCCAGTACTTCAAAAAATTTGGGGACAAGCCCTGCTGTTTTACTGATCTCAAAGTGTTTGTGGATCTCCTTCCACCCAGCCAGTACACAAAGGTAAGGAAATATCAAGAAGTGGTGGCAGGAACTGCAGTGGTTGTTTGCACTCTGGTTCCTTTATCTTAAAATACCCATGGATCATATTAAAAGACTGGAAACATCAAATTTTTACTTTCTGCTTGAAAGTAAAGAGAGCAGCTCTCTCACAAAGAGAGCTCTTTGTGCTGTGGAATATATCATGAACATCTGAACACTTGAGAAGTTTCATTCTCAGGATTTTTACTGGAGGTTTAAAGCTAAGTTTGATCCTGCAGAGTCTCAGCTCTGGTATTCCTTTGGCATTTTTATTCCCATTTTGCAAGGTGTCAGGGTGTTATGAGCTCAAAGTTTCTGTTTGATGGGAAGAAGCTGCCCCCTCATCCCACACAGGGATGTCACAGATGCTTTGCTTGGCTCTGGCAGTGCCAAAGAAGGGACACATTTACCCCAATCCAGGGGTCATGGAGGCACCCATGGCAGTTTTTTCCAGAATCTCTTTCTGAAACAACTCTCTGGAAAAGAGTTTCTCTGAAAAGCCCATTTGTGCAGAGTCATGAGCAGCCTGGAGTGACTTCAGCAGCTGGGAATTCTGTCACTCACCCCAGTGTTTGTCTGAGCCATTGTGTCCAGTGATCAGCGCTGGGGAGGGCAGAGAATCCAGGATCAGCCAGAGCCTGGGGATAAAATGTTGGTAAACAAAGTGTAGGAAGCAAGGTTCTCTTGGTTTATTAAAGTATTTTTTGGCTCCTAATGCAAGCTGTTCCCACAGCCCCACTGCTGATGGGAGAGGTGGCTCTGGCAGGGATGGCTGTTGCTGATGTTTTATGTTTAAAGGTGTGTTTTTAGCCCACTGGCAAGAGATGTGGCCAGCAGGATATTGAACTCCTAGTCCTGGAAATTGTGATGCCATTGTAAGTGAACCCTGAAGTACTGAACAAGTTTCATCCTAACTTTCCAGGGAACAAATTCAAAACAAAGAGTGGAAGAATTATATTTAATAATAGTTCAGACTTCAGTTTTGTCACAGTGCTTGTAAAACCATGAGTCTGACTTTAAAATTCTCTGTCTGGCCTTAAAACTGCTGCTGATTTACTGAATATATTCTGGAATATATATTGTGTCAAACTGATGTATTGGGTGGTTTTCTGGTTGTCCCTGAAGGAACATCTACAGCAGTTTAGCTTACTCAAGGACACGAGGAGCTGAGGAGGTTTCGTGGTGCTGAGTTTTTTAGTGGTGATGAGTTTTGACATGAGAGTTCCACTTCAGTAGCTGAGGTTGTGATCTTGCTGAGCCACTGACGTGTGAGATAGTCCAGAAATAATGGTCACGACACCAACCTTGACTTCCTAAAGGTGTAAATTGGACTGTAGAGCCAATGATGTGGTTGACCTTGCTCAGCTTGGCAGAGTTTCAAACTGAAAAGATCTGTCAACACAGCATTCATCAAATTCTTTGGGAAAACTGGAATTGGTGTGTGTTGTACTTGGTGCTGCTCCTGAACTTTTTGCCTCAGGCTTGCATTTGATGCAGTTCTTCTGTGTCAATACCAAATGCAGTAAAACTGAATTCATTGGCTTGAACTCAGGTTTCAGTTTGCAGACAATGTTGGGTTTTAGAGCAAGAAGTTGCTGCCCAGCCCTGTGTGTTGTGAGGAGTCTTTTGTCTCCCATTAAAGCTAAACAATGAGAAGCTGCATTTCTTACAGCTTAATTCCAAAAAGAAGTCATTAATTAGAGTTGATGACCTCACTGAGTACTGCACATTACTTCAGAGCTGAGGGAAAATGTAACAGTGCAAAACCATTATTGCCTGGAAGTGTGCTGAGAAGCCTGTCAGTAACTAATTATTTTAATTGCATCTCTTATTACCCCAAGTGTTAACAGGTGCTTGAACTCCCTGGTGTATCAATGAATTGGAAACCTGCCTCTGATTTTTCTTCCCTCTGTCTCTTTCACGAAACTTAATAAAACCTCAAGCAACTCAAAAAAGATACTGAGCAACTCATAAAAAATCTCCAAGGCTGCTCTTGAACCACGGATTCAGTGTGACATCAACATGCATGTTACCACCTTGCCTTTTTTTGGTTTGATTGGAGGGAGGAAATGCTGCTTCCCCACCATTTGGTGCAGCCCTGCAGCCTTTGCCCCCGGCGTTTCTCTTGCAGTTCATCCGGCAGCTGCTGGACGTGATCCCGCTGGCGGCGGCGGCCGAGAACGAGGTGGCTCTGCCAGGTGACATCAAGGCCCTGCAGCAGCACCTGTGTGTGGTGCAGCTCTCCAGGCTGCTGGGGATCTACCACGCCATGGAGAAGAAGCAGAAGCTGGCAGTGGTGCGGGAGCTGATGCTGAGATACCGCCACGGGTTGGAGTTTGGTGAGGAAAATCTGTAACGCTGATAAAACTTGGCTTTCTCCTTTCTGATTGTACCCTTCACCTTCCCTGAATTGTGCTTCCTTTTACGTTTTTTCTTTTCAGCCATGTATCTTAAAGATAAATAAGGCTTTCCAGGGTAGTTCAGATGGTCTGTTTGTGCTTTGCAGGATTGCCTGTGCTTTTAAGCAAAGCCAGGTTTTCTCACTGAAGTGCATAGGACACATTTGTGGTCAGGAGTTATTAATTTGTAAATCTTGCAGCTGTGGGAGTCAGTTCTTCTTCCAGCAGATGTCAATGTTTGAAGAGCCCCAGAGGCCACTCAGTGATGTGTGAAGTTGTTTGGATTTTAAGACAATTCTGATTCTATAAATGAAAATGTGGTGCTCTCTCTGATCGTGGTGCCACTCAATAAGCCTGACTTGACTGTGAGATCAGCTGACAGCACTGTTAGTAATTGAAGGGTTCAAACTGTTTTTTTTTTTTTCTCTTTTTAGGGAAAGCTTGTTTGAAAACTGAATTGCAGTTTTCAGATTATTACTGCCTGCTTGCAGTTCACCTGCTTCTTGATCTGTGGCTGGAAGGTATGTTCCCAAAATTGTGCCTTGCTCTAATATCTCTGTGGGAGGCTCGAAAAGGGAGACTGTGTCCCTGTGGCCAGTGGCTTGTTAGGCCTGGAGCTTTCTGGGGTTTTTTGGTTTGGGTTGGTTTTTTTTTTTTTTTTTTTTCAATATTAGGTATTTCAGGAGTCTCTCTGATCAGCTGGTGTTTGCCCTGAATCTCACCTCTATAAACAGATTTAATTTTTCTGATTAATTCTTTTTTTTTCTCCCTTTGCCTGAGTTCTGCTGACAACTCCTTTCTGATACCAGAAGTGTTTTGAGAGCGTTCTTTCTCTTCCTGACATACTTTGTCTTTTGGATCCCTTTTTTCTAGACTTGCTGGGACCTGTTCCCTGAATTAAATTTGCCTGTACTCCACCCCTGCTCTTGTGTTTGTCTCTTAATCCCACAGTGTCCAGTGCTGGATGTCCACATGTATATTCCTGCCCTTCCATGTAGTTATCTGTTACACCCTTGTCTTTCCAAGGAAGATTTAGTCTTTAACCTGACTAAATCCATGGTCAGGTTTCTGGCAGGAAGGTGGATGTGGGCTCTTGAACTCCTGGCTCTTTTGCAGTGTGCAAGCTGGAATTCCTAAACAGGATTCATCAGGAAGGGTCACTTTGGCAGCAGTGTGCTCTGTGCAGATGTGAGCTAGATATTCCCTGGGAGGGATTTTTCCCCCAGCATTCCCTCAGGGAGCAGCTGCAGTGCTGGAGCAGGTGTTATTTGGGCACACTGAAATCCCTGGCAGCGCTCTGCGCCTTGTGTAACGCGGGCAGAGGGAATTGTGCCGTTGCCTGTCCCTGCTCACACCTGCCTGTGCTGTGTCTGTCACCAGGTGAAGAGGCAGCTGTGTGGCAGTGCCTGACTCTCTTGGAGGAGGGGCTGTCTCACAGTCCCTCCAATGCTCAGTTTAAGCTGCTGCTCATCCGGATCTACTGCAGGCTCGGCGCCTTCGAGCCCGTCTCGGAGCTCTACTCCAGCCTGGACGCCAAGCACATCCAGCACGACACCATCGGGTGGGTGGTACATACTGAGAATAATCCGTGCTGCTGGCCCCATCCTGACAGCTGCAGCACCCTCTGCCACCCAGAATTCAGCACGTTGTCACATCTTCATGTGCTGTTGTGCAAAAGTGCTCTGGGGTTTTTGGGAGGCATGTCCACTGCATGTTCTCCCTTTCTGTAGGATGTCTTTCCTGTGTGATTTTGATCTGTGTTGGATTTTTTAGAGTATTAATTAATCTGAAGGAAATTGGTGAAATGTCTGGCTGGCTGCCAGTCAGAGCTTGGTGTTCCAGCTTGGGAACACCAGTGAAAGCCAACACACCCTGGTGTGATTGGGGGTCTCTCAGAGGAGCTCTTGCTCCCTTAAGGTGAAGAAAGAACTCTAAGCCCTCACATACTGCTTTTAAAAAATTGACAATTCATTCCACTAAAAGCCTGAACTTGCCCATGAATGCTGTTAATGCTGTTAAATGTCCAGATGTCTCGTGTGCAGCTGCTTGCCAGGGCAGTGGCTGACGTTTGCCTCGTGCTGTTTGTTGCAGTTATCTCCTGACACGCTACGCCGGCTCCCTGGGCCACTACGCTGCTGCTTCCCAATCCTGCAACTTTGCACTCAGGTTTTTCCACTCCAACCAGAAAGATGTAAGTTGAAAGAAACCCCCTCCATGACCTTGTAACACAGCAAAGTGTCTTTGAGAAGCTTTAGGGCTTTAGAGATGCCCTGTGCAAGGCTTGTTCAAATGTAGTGGTTTAAAACGTAACAAAGAGCAGTGGTAGGTGCAGCTTTGTAGTAAAGGTTGTCTCAACTTGCATTTCCTACTACAAGGATTTGTGAGTTGCTGTTACATGAGATTTTGCTTCAGCTTCCTTTCTGTTAAAAGCCAGTTTTAATGCTCCTCATAAAAAGGTATGATTGCTTTTAAATTAATGCTTGTGATTTTATGCAATAATTGAAGTGGAATGTTGTGTGGAAATAAGTGCTGGTATCACAAATTTGGCATTTTGGAAAGTTACAGCAGCCAGTGATGATGGGTCGGGATGGGGATGGCACATGATGAATCCTTTATGTTACAGTCACTGGAGCTGTGTGTTTTCAGTGTTTTTCACTTCACTTAAAAGGGACCATCCCATTCTGAGGAGTGGGAGTATAGCCTGTGTATTTGTATTTTACACCCTGGGCACTGTTGAGAGGTAGGTGAAGATTATTTTTACTTCCTAAGAAACAAAGGTGCAATCCAGTTTTAAATCTGCCAGTCATCCACTGCCTAAGTTGGCTCCAGAGGCCCTGCAGTCACACGATTTGCTTTCCCACTATCCCAGCAATAGATAAAAACACAGGAGTTGTCTGTACTGAGCAGTAAAGATTCTCACACAGAAATCACTCAGAAGCAGCAGCCTGCTCTGTTGGCAGCCCAGGTGGTTCCTGTGTACAGGATTCCCATGGCCATTTCCCTGTGCCTGGAGTGCTCGTGCCCAGTTCTGTGAGCTGTGTCTGACACAGAGGTTTTCCTGAGGGATGCATGTGGATTGTTCAATGGGATGGGAGCTCACTCTGCTCTGCTTCCCTCAGCTGCTCATTTTTTTCCTACTTGATAAGAAGCTTTGGATTCCTGGGAGTGAAACCCTAGATCCAGACACCTTTTTTTTTACTGAGGTGTAACTTTTCAGTCTTGCTTAAAAGTCATTTGGTGGATGTTAATGAAAAACATCCCTGGAACCAACTGTCTGAATGAAACCCACAACTGCTGGGCGCCAGGTGGAAAAGCGAACTGAAAAAACTTCTGGATGTGATTCCTCTGCTTGGGAACACTGTGTTGTAAAGCATCCAGAAATCATCCTTCCGTGGAGAACAATCTGAAGTAACTGAGGTGTGGTTCCCTTGGGAGCAGGTTTTTCTCTGTGGCATGAATGATGGAGGTGTTTGTGGCAGAGAAGAGTTGGATGTCTCCGGTGGCTCAGTGTCTGTACATGGATGCTAATGGCTGCATTCCAGGTGCTGTTGGCAGGAAAACACAGCTCGTGTTCCAGAAATCCCAAAAAGGTGTTGCCTTGTTGCTACACCTTCAAATGTTGGGATTTCAAGAGGCCAGCAGTGGTGCAGCAGGAGGATGGAATTCCTCATGTGACAAGATAAGGATGGAGACTGGAACCACTCACATGATACCTTGGAGATGGTGTTGCAGCCAAGGACCACGAGCTGATGTTGCTCTCAGGTCTCCAAATCTCTCCTGCTCTGGACACTTCAGTGGTTGTCTCCTTAAGATCCTTCTGATGGGAAATACCTCAAAAGCTGTTCTTGCAACCAGAAATTGCAGGAGGTGAAGGCTCAGTTCAGGCTGCCGTTCCCTGAGGATGATGGTGTGACAAGAGTGGGGATGAAGAAGGATTCCTTGCCATAAAACATGTCACAAGGTCAAGATCTGCTCCCAGTTTCTGTGCTGCTGTGGTTCTGCTGGGGCTGCCCCTTTATGCTCAGGGTGCTTGGAGCAACTCCCACTCAAGCCCTACATCTGCAGTGTTAAAAGGGGTCTATCCTTTAAAAGTTCCAGTTTTAGAGATTTCTGGTACTGCCTGCTCTTCCTTAGTTTGATGCTGAGATAGCTGGAATGTCACAGCACAGAGCTGTGTGGGGGACTCTGCCTGGAGCAGGAAGTGTGGGATGTAAATGAAGTCTGGCATAAAAATAGAGCTCCTGAATCAGACTTCTTGCTTTGGATAAATCCATTCTCCTGACTTGCTGAACTTCCCAGGCTGACGTGAATCCTGTGTCAGAGTGATCCCATGAGTAACAGCCATGTAGGATGCTGTGCAATCCTGCCACTATTCCTGCTCTGGGAGAGGATGCCAAGGACAGGGAGGAGAGAGAAGGCAGCATTGCTATATTTGGCCAAAACTAAAAGGCAACTTTATCTCCTCGAGATGGTCCTCCTTCAGCTATGCAGAACCACCAGTAATCTCTCTAATTTTCTTGTGTCCATCCATCTTTAATCTCTCCAGATACTGCAGGCAAACCACTCCAACATGTCCTGGGGGGATTTAAAAACCACGTGGATGCAGTTGAATTAGAGCCCATAGCCCAGTCCCTGACAGTCACCTCCTGCAATGCTGTTGATCAGAGGGTATGTTGTTGAATATCTGGCATACTTTTTCATTCAGTGCAAATAACCAAATTACTTAGAGGAGAAAAAAAAAATAAAGACAACTCCCTAGAGGACATTTCTTGGTTTGGAGGGGGAAAAAAGGAGTTTTGGATCTGTAAGTGTTGCCTTCTGGTATCTCAGACTTCCAGACTGGTTGAGCCTGTTAGGGCCTTGTAGAATTCAGTTAAGCAGAAGCCTTTTTTGGTGCTTTTCATCTTCAGTGAACTTCATAAGCTTGTTCAGAATAAAATAGTTGATTTGCCAGAATTTCTCAGTTGTGGAGTAATTCTGGTGTAAAAATTCAGCTATCACCCGTGGCTAGGAGTAGAAATAGTTCACTCTGTGTCTACAGTTAAACATTTTCATTAAAACACTGCTTGTCTGGGGCTCCTTCATCATAAAAATCTCTTTTTTTGGAGATTGCTTGGACTGAAGTGAAATACTGGCTGCCTGCCTTGTATTGCTACATTTCATCAAAGAGAAAGGAAAATATCCCATGGACCCTGAGAGTTTCCTTTGGTGTTTTTGTTCTACCCACTGTGTGATACTGTATTTAAAACTCTAATAAAAAAGAGAAACAAAAAACATGTATTTTTTTTTTAAATCTGTGTTGTGGTGATATGTGATGCACATCTAAGTCAATTCCAGAAAATCTGAGCTATATTTCTTTTGCCTTGAATTATTTCTCACAAAGAAATTATGATTTAATGATTTGAATCACGCGTCTAAAAGGAAAAGGAAGGAAAAAAAGCCTTCCAAAAACATCTCTTCATTGTGAAGTATTTTTGTTTGTGGTGACAACAACGTGATGTTTAGCGTTGGTTTGGTTGGTAAACCTCACTGCCCATGGAGCATCTGGGCATTCCCAATTTAAAGCAGCAAAACTGCTTGGGTGACTTGGAAAAGCAGAAGCTCAAACTCCTCCCAGCGACTGAGGATCTGCCAGGTCCTGCACCTCTGGGCTGATAAAAACCACAGAAATGCAATTCCTTGGCAGTGACCTTGTTGGCTGTTCCTAATTTGGGAAGTCACTAACGAGAGCTGGCGTGTGTTGTGTTGCAGACCTCAGAATACATCATCCAGGCCTACAAGTACGGGGCGTTTGAGAAGATCCCGGAGTTCATCGCGTTCAGGAACAGGCTGAACTCCTCCCTTCACTTCGCGCAGGTTCGCACCGAGCGGATGTTGTTGGACCTCTTACTTGAAGCAAATATGTGAGTACAGCTCCTGGCATGGGTAAACTGGGAGTGGGCCAAGAGGGGCCTTTGGGGAATTGCACCTGCAGAAACCTCAGAAATGCAGCTCTGCTCCTAAAGCTTCATTCCGCTTTTAATGGTCTTGGGTTGCACCGAGGAGGTTTAAAAAAAATCCCTCGTGGAAAGGGTTGTCAAGTGTTGGAATGGTCTGCCCAGGGAAGCAGTGGAGTCACCATGCCTGGAAGTGTTCAGAAAACATGTGGGAGGGCACTGAGGCCATGGTTTAGTGGTGACCATGATGTCAGTGCTGCACTGGTGGTTGGACTTCTTGATCTTGAAGCACTTTTCCAACTTTGGGGATTCTGTGATTCTGATTTGCTGTCCCTTCACATCCTTGTCAGTGCCGTGTGTGTCACATTCCTGACAGAGGGAAGAGTGGAGCAGTGCTCTGTTAGTGAGCTGCTTTCCCTTTGCAATGATCAGATGTTTGATTTAGTGCTGCTCGTTCTTACCTACAGATCAACCAGTTTAGAAGAAAGCATAAAGTCCATGAGTCTGAGCCCAGAGGAGGATGACATTCCATGGAAAGATCTGCGTGACAACAGAGACCTGACAGTCTTGTTTAGCTGGGATCCAAAAGACAGGTGAGTAGAAATATCCTGAACTCACACATAGCAAAGAAATTCCTTCCCATATTTCAGTGTTCCTTGGGCTGGCTGATTTAAGCACCATCCACCACATCTGGCAGTGCTGCCCTTTTAGATAGTAATTTTTCTGAATTTCTGACCCCTCCTTCCTCATCATACAGAACTGGGAGCTTTGGGTAGGCTTTTGTGCCTGGAGCATTTGCCTGAAGAGCTTTGGTGCCTTTCTGCAGGGACATTTCTGAGGAACATCGGAAGCTCTCCCTGGAGGAGGAAACGCTGTGGTTGCGAATCCGGTCTTTAACGTTGAGGCTGGTGAGCGGACTCTCAACTCTCGGTCACACCATCCAACCAAAGAACTCTGAAAAGACTGCAGAGAACGGTGTCTCATCCAAGATTGACACGATCCGAGCCCTGCTGCAGCAGCTGGAAGCAGCAGTGGATTCAGGGAAGAAGTTTCTAGAACAAAAAATCCAGGTACCAGTAAGGCAAAAGCTCTCCCCAAATGTTGACTGTGAGTGCATCGTGCAGGCTGCAGAGTGCATTTAACTGCCCCTGGGTTTGTGGTGTGTGACTGACTGGGAGATGTGCCAGGCACTGGGTGGGATGAGGAAAAGCTGCAACACCTTTATCTTTTTCTTTGCTTCTTGCCTAGTATCCTGTCCTTGGCCCTCCTCCTACCCGAATGGCTGGCTTCTTCAGCAATGGCAGCTGTCAGTGCCAGACTAGCTTGTTTTATCTTGTTAGTGATATTTATGAACTAGATACCAATGGCTTAGGTAAGTGTTTGGGGCAGGGGTTTGACCACATTGCCATGGTGTGTGGTGGGAGGGAGCCACATGTCTCTGTTTAGTCTGAAAACTGCTTGGCGTTGGAGGATGTGGACTCAAAACTGTTACTTGTGTGTTAATTTTCTGTCTGAAACTAAATTATCTGAGAGCCAGTGCCTTCATTTAGTGTTTTATGTAAGTCCTCATTTTTCTACAGTATATGGTGCTGTAATACTGGCTCCTCTTTGAAAGCAGTTGCATTTACTTTTGAGTACTGACACTAAATAGCATTTAAATGCCTCTTGAGTTTCTGGAAGCAGAAAATAACAGAAGTTTGTAGCTTATCTTTTTTTTTATTTCTTTTTTTTTTTTTTTTCCAGAAGATTCAGCAGAAATCCAGGAAAGAATAGGGAATAGTTTCAAGTCTTTAGTAGAACGACTGACAGGTAAATGGTAACTCAAGAACAGACACTGAGGCAGAGCTTCCTGGCTGTCTGAGGATGGCTGTGGAGTGTCTGCAGGGATGGGCTGTGGTGATGCATCTGCAGACCCTGTGAAAGCTTGAGAACAAGGCTGGGATTGCCCTTGGCTTGTGTGCTGAAGCTGCTGCATGCTCAGAACGTGCTGTGCCCTTCAGTGCATTTATCTCCCAGCCTGGGCAGCTTCTTCTCCTGGTGCTTGGGTCAGGGGGGCTCATCAGGGGTGTGGAAATGTTTGCAATGAGCCAGAACTCAGAGGAGATGGAGAGGACTCATTATCTCAGTGGTCAGTGCCCTGACAGTTCTGCACGCTACACTCAGATACCTGGGGTACAGAAAATGCACATTTAAGATTATCTCCTTCATCCTCAAATCAGGCTTTTCTTTTTTCTTTTCAGACTTATTCAATAAATGTAAAGGTGATTTGATTGAAGTCAGAGATGGCACCTTGAAAACTCATCCAAACCTGTTAGAAAACTTAGTCTTCTTTGTTGAGGTATTTTTTTTTCCTTTGGAAACTAGAAATTTGGGAGTGCTGCGGGGTAGGAATGTTGGGTCTGAAACACAGTGGAAGTTTGATCTCAGACAATCAAGAGAACTCGTGAGGGATTTTGCTGCATGTTTTAATCATGCTGAGTTTTACCAGGAACACTTAAATGAGTTGAGAAGCCTCCTGTAAATGCAACTTGGAACATATTTTTACCTTTCTTCCAGACGATCTCCATTGCCCTGTGGGTATCGAGTTACTGTGACAGTGTCCTCCGACCTTTTAAATCCAACCTGCAAAAAAAGAAGAAGAAAAAAAAAGAAAGCAGTGTAGCAATGGTACAAACAATGTTTCTTTCTTCCCCCACCCCTAATCAAGGTTTATTTATTCTGAAAGAAAAATCAGGATAGATAACATGAACTGGTTGTCATAAACTTGTGGAAGTTGATTGGGTAATAGTTACTTGGGGCTAATTTTTGTTGTTTAAAATCAGTGACATGTCATATCTGTGACATCATGTGACAGTTTTTTAATGAGAAATACTATTTAGAGTGTCATTGACCTTCCTGCCTGGAATGTACCACAGTAAACTTGTCAGCTGGGAGTGTTTATTTGGGTAGCTAAATTATAGCTTAGCACTGGTGGGAAGAAGAGAATTATATATTACAAAGTGAGTTATATAAAATGGACATTAATATGTGTTTATAAACTCAAGACCTGTGTTTGTTTTTGTAGCCACCTGTATTTACCCATTTCCTGGATTATGTAACTGAACTCCAGACATTAACTTCCAATGTAATAGATCATATCAAAGGGCTTGAAATCATTCTGACTGCACTAAAACTTGAAGAGCTGTCCCTCAAGGACACTCTGCTTTTACAGGTAAGAGATTCCCTGTGCAAACATTGTCGTCCTCAGGAATTTCCTTTTGGTGTTTGAGACATTGGAGAACATTTAAAAGGGGGATTTAAACAGTTGCTGTGGAGTGAGTGATTTCTCTTTTGCACTTTGCAGGAAGAAAAAAAGTTTACAAAGACTGTGCAAGGGAAGGTCCAGAGCAGTTACCATCACTCAGTTCAGGAAATTGGAGAGCTGCTGAAAAAGAGACTTGATACCATTAAAAAACTAAAGATTTGAGCAATGCATCCCTGACAGACTCCACAGGGGAGTGACACCAGAGTCCCAGACAGAAGCAACATCCACTCTACCATCACTTAAATCCAGAACTTCCTCATAATGCATGAAGGACTTAAAATCATGAAACAAATTTTTTAGGTATTACAGATGTATTGAGCTGATTTAAATTATTGTACATAAAAGAAGCAGGGACCCTTCCTGGGGTTTGACCACTTTTTATACATGTTCATAAGCATATTGCAACAGGAGAAAAGTCACTTTCTTCCCTTTTGATCTCTAGAACCAACTGGAGATGGTCTTTAGAAGCAGCAATAGCAATCCAGTGTAAAGCATCTGTCTCCAAGGATATTTTCATCACCATGCAGTGTTCATAATTTTTGTATGGTCCTTGCCTTAGAAATGCAGGAATTGTAGATGTCCACGTTCAGCCACCTCTGATGAACTGAGCCTGGCTTGGAGCTGCCTGTTTTGTCTGCAAACCACCTGGTCCTGCTGACAGAATCCCATGTGTTGGTCCATCAGGGAGAGGTGAGGCCTCCGTGGTGGGCTGGGAATCATCGAGAGCTGGGGCAGGATCCTCCAGGAGAGAGCAGGAGGGAGGAGGTGTCTGTGCACAACTTGGGAAAACTGCAGATGTGATGAGGAGCAAACTTCAGAGAGAGAGAGAGAGAGATAGGAATGGGGATGGGTGTTTCAGCAAAAAAAAAAAAAAAAGACAAAACGAGAGACCTTGTAAATAATGGCTGCAGTGGAGTGTGACACTGCGCTGGTATCATGTCAGTTTAATGTCAAACAGCAACGTCATGACTTTTAAAAAGTGTATTTAGATTACTGAAACTTTAAGACTTCAATATTTTAATAGAAATTGAATCCTATTGGCTTTGGTTTTAAGTTGGCAGAGGTAACTTTTGCTTCCGCTGTGGTCTGAGGCTGAGATCCTTTTTGTACCTGTCTGCTTGCTTTTTGCAGTTGAACTTTGATTATCCAAGCACTGGTTCATGAAGCTTTCTGTTAGAAAGTGTGACCATATCATCTGCTCCCACAGAATCTGCACTTCTGTTGGGTTTTTTCATGTTCAAAGAGCAATGCAACCTGAAATTGATAGGCAAAAAAAAAAAAAGTTCATGTACCTGCAATACAAGGGACAGGTCAGACCCAACAGATTCCTCATCTCCTGGTTTAGAGCCACAGGTATCCGAGTCTAGATTTAAAGTTTGAAGAGAGCTTGACTGCCTTTGTCATCTCCTCTGTTTTGTTAGTAATGCTAGAATGTTGATGAGAGTATTTTTTTAATAAATCCCCTGTATTAAAAAAAAAAAAAAAGTCCTATAGCTGCTCTTGCTGGATTTAGTTTGGCTTTGCCCCATCCTGAAAGGGAAAGAAAAGAAGAATGTCTGCAGGTTGTCAAATTGTAAAGGATGTCCTGATGGTTGAATCACAATGTCTGGTAAGTGCTTTGGGCTGGAGGAGTACCAAAATATGTTAAGTCTGTTTTATAGTAATACTTTTACTGAAGAAAAAAAAGAAAAGGGAAAAAAAAAACCAAACAGATCTGTCACGTTGTATAGAAATATCATTTTTGAAAGGAGGCTGTGCTCCTTAAATTAAAGCAAGGCTGGTGACTGAAGGTGGTGCTGTCAGGTGTGTAGGGTGAGTGAAAACCACCCCAGTGCTGGGGTGGGGCAGTTCAGAACAGCCCTGAGCCAGAAACAGGCACTGCCCTTCTCGGTCAGGGAGCACAGTGGCACTGCTGCTGTTCCTGTCCCCTCCCTCTAATTCCAGAGGGCTTTGCACAAACACAGCAAAGGTGACACAGGGGACAGTCCCAGGGCTGATCCAGGCTGGAGTTTCCTTCCACTGCTGCTACACCAGGTTGAACTCAGTCGTATCAATAAGCAATGGTGACAATGTAAGTGAGGTTTAAGATTAAGAGAACCAAGCATTTAAAATCCTCCTGTGTGCCTAAAAGCAGAAGCTGGGTTAAAAAAAGGTTTCCTGCATCCCTTGAAAGCAGAACTGAAACTGTGGGGGGGAGACTGATGTCATCTGAGGCAGGGGCTGGGACAGGATGGAACCATGGCTCTCTCACTTCCAGCACAGGGGAATTCTGACTGTTCTCAGTGCCAGCTGCTGTTCTCTCACCACTTCCAGCCACTGGAATGACAACCTTGTCAAACACAGAACTTCTGGGTTACTCAGTGGTTTCTAAAAGCAGAGGCTGTCTCTTCCCAAGCTGTAGTTTCTCTAGGAGGAAACAGTGTACAAAAATGACTCCGTACTGACTGACTGGGGGCTTGGTTGAGGGAGAATTTCTCTCCCCCTATAAATTGTGTACAGTTAAATATATTATATATTTCTTACGAAAGAGCATTTCCCCTCCAGAGTATGTCCCACACGGACCTGGTAAGAAATTCAAGCTATAACCCATTGCTGCTGTTCCCCTTTTTTCCACTCTTAGGATTTGTTTTTGTTTGTTTCGGATTTTCTTTGGGTGACGAATTGAAAAACATACCTAGAAGAAGCTACCAAGACTACTGTTTACAGACTGAAAAATTACTGCTTTTATACTACTGGGATCATGAGCCACGATCCTTTTACAGATTTCCTCAACTCCTCTTGGCTTAAAATCAGTGTCTGATGTAGATAAAGGTTGGAAATCTCCTACCCTGCTTTGTCTACACACAGGACAAACTGTACAATGCTTGTTTGTGTTGTCCATCATTTTTGTACTTTTTAACTGTTCAAAAATTGCATTTATATTTTGCAATCCTTGATAATCATGACTTTATTTTAACGGCTAGTAAACGTAGGGATTTTTTTGTTGTATTTGCAGCCTTATCTGAACTTTCTCTTCCTTGATTATTGTTAATTTATGACTGTAGGAGATATGTACGCCTCAGCCTTCTACGGACTTAAGTGACACAGCTGCAACTGAACTGCTTTAAACTGGATGGGTTTATAATTTATATAAAAGTCAGTTTCGTTACAAATCAGTATTGCTGCCTCATTTTTCTGCCTGGATGGTCTGGATGTGATCAAAGTGCTCGTGTGCACTGTCTTTGTGAACTCCGTGGTGAAGCCAGATTATGCTGGTGCAGGACAAGCAGACCCTGCAAAGAGGAAGGATGGAAAAAGAGGGAAAATGCTCATTGTTTTCCAGCTGGGGATTAGGTGCAGAATGATGTCTGTTGGGGGAGGGAGTGTGGATGGCTCAGTGCTTTTAGTTGATGAGCTGTCAGTCTGTCTTTCTGCAGTGCTTGCTTGTTTTTCATCCAGTCTTTCCATGCTAAGGACACGTTGTGTACAAGTGCGGGCTGGCAGTGCATGAAATCTCCCCTGGCAGCGCAAAAACCTCTGCTTGAGAGGGCTGTGGCAGCGCCCACCTGGATCCAAACGTACACCCCACGGCTTCTCTCCCTGCTGCCCCGCACGGCCCGATCCTGCCTCCTGCCCTTTCGCTGCCTTTAGCTGCTCTGGAATTGCTGCTGGCAGCCGCTCTCTTGTCCTTATTTCACCGGCACCAGCAGCGGTGCTGTCCCGGGGGGCGCGGAGCTCCCGTGCGCGCTGCCCGTTCCCCGCACGGCGTGGGAGCCCCCGCCCGGCCCCGAGCGCTGCCGCTCACCCGGTGGCCCCGGGCGGCGGGGCGGGGCGAGGCGAGCCCCCGGCGGCGGCCGTCGCGCCGTCACGTGGCTCCACAGCTCCGCTCCCTCCGCGCTCCGCCATGGCTGCGGCGGCTGCCGCCGGCTCGCTGCTGCTCTGCCTGCTCGGCCTGGTGCTGCCCGGCGGCAGCACGCTGCACACCAAGGGCTCCGTGCCGCTCGACACCATCACCTTCTACAAGGTACGGCGCTGGCGGGCCTGCCGGAGCGCTCGGGGGGCGGGCGTGGGGCCGCACCGGGCCGTGTGTCCCGCGGCCGGCGGCAGCCCCGGGGTCCGCGGCGCGGGAGGAACGCGGGGGGCGCGGCGGGGCCGCGGGCACGGGGCCGCTGCCGCCGCCACCGGCGCGGGGAGCGCTCGGTGCTGGCGGAGCGACCGCGCCGCAGCCAATGGGAGCGCGGCGGCTGCAGCACTCAGCCAATGGGAGCGCGGCGGCCGCGGCCGGCAGCCAATCGGCGCGGTCCAAGTGGAGCCGAGCCGCGGGGTCCGGCCCGGCTCGCTCCGGCCCGGCGGTACCGGCGCGGGGAGGTGCGGCCGCAGCCGCGGCTCCTCGGTCTAGGCTGTGCTGTCTGTGCCGGTGAGGGAGGGCAGGGCCGTGCAGGGATAGAGTCGGGGCCGTGAGCGCGCGCTGCTTGGCTGGTTTCACTTGGTCATCAAACAGCAACAGGCTTTTTTTTTTTTTTTTTTTTTTTTTTTTTTTTTTTTTTTCCCACCTTTTTTTTTTTTTTTTTCCCCTTCACTAAATCACTTTGCAAGGAAGGAATCTTCCCAGGGCCGGGACACTGAGCGCTCGGCAGGCCCAGGACGGAGCCTGCAGCCACCTGTGCATACAGATGTTGTGCAGTGCCTGAGCAGGGCTGGCAGAGCGCTGTGTAGGTGGGGAGCTGTGGTGCAACCTCAACCTGTTCGCTAGAACAAAAAGATTTTGCAAGGTCTTCTACTGCAGGGAGGGGAAAATTCCTCAAGGAGTGACAGAGTTTAGTTGCTAAACTAATTGGAAAATCATCTGAGCAGAGCAAGGCTGAAGTGAAGAAGAATCAATTAATGTGAATTCTTCATTTCATGTACCCGTACAACACCTCCAGCATCTCCACTGCCTCCCTGTGCCTCCTCCGAGCCAAGAGTGCAGCTCTCATGCTGGGACACTTCAGAATGACAGTACATTTGGCCTGTCTCCTCTTCATGTCCCACTGGAAAATGTTTCAGCTGATTTTCTTTGAAGATGCCAGTCAGATTGCTTACAATAAGCAAATCTTATAATTAAAGGCATTATCAGATCCCCCAAACCTGCCACATACTATCTTTATCATCTGGTGCAGGAATACAGACACCTAAAGCTCAGTCTTTCCTCCACACGACAGTGAGTCATTTCTGAGAGGCCATAATTATATAAAATTTCCATTCTCCTCTGCATCTCCCCATTGCACAGGAAAAAAAAGACAAGCAAAAACAACTTTTGGTGACTTGTACATTGCTCAGACCTGAAATGATCAAGTTTAGTCTTGTCTTTTCCCCTTTTCCTTCTTGTTTTAGGTTATTCCAAAGCATAAGTTTGTCCTTGTGAAGTTTGACACGCAATATCCCTATGGTGAGAAACAAGATGAGTTTAAAAAGCTGGCGGAGAGCTCAGGCTCCAGTGAGGATCTGCTGGTGGCTGAAGTGGGAATATCAGGTGAGGAACTCTGAGTACATGCAAACAGTGTGGGCTGGTGAGGAGGGGATACATTTCAGTGTGATTTCTGCAGGTTCTGAGGCAATTCTGGGGGAGGGATGGATGTGAGAGTGGAGCTCCTGCCCTGGCTGTGCGTGGGAGAGCTGCTTCTCCATCTGGCTGGGTAATGAGGAGTCAGCCCACGCTGCTGAACTGCTGCCACCTCCTCATCCTCAGCAATTCTTGCCTTTTTTTTCCCCCCTTCTTTGCTGAGAGAAACCTTTTTGTCCCACATGCAGGGAACAGACCTCACAAGAATCGTGCTTTAGCCACCGTCCTGCTCGGACAAAGAATATTTAGTGTGATTAATTCCATGCAGCAAACCCTGGGGCAGCACAGCAAGGGGTTGTTGCACTGTGGCTGCTCTAACTTGATGTGATTGTGACTGGATTGAAGAGAAAAAGAGTGAAGAATAGATCACTGTCACCTGATGTGCTCTGGCTTTGTAGGTTGAATTAAGAATTTAGGCTTAATTATCAAACTGTGAAGTTTTACCCACTCTGATATTTCTAAACATATGTGGAATACTCTAAGTAGCATATTTGCAATGGCTTTGTTTTCTGTCCTCAAGAATAAATATCATTTCTGTAAGATGAGTAAACATCTTGTAGCTTGGCATGCTCTCAGAACCAAATCATTCTCTGCACATAGACAGGAAAAACTCTTTATTTAACTGTATAATCAGATAAAATCAATGGATAGAGGAAAATAAGAGGGAAAAGGGTATTGATTTCCCATAAGGAGGACAGGGTTTATACAAAAGGTCCTGCCAATGTCTTACACTCTCACAGTTGCAGCAAAACACCATTACAGTCTTTTTCTTTGACAAACCCACTGAATGTTTGCCTTGCACAAATGATTTTATGAGGTGTTCTATTTCAGTGTGTGGCATTTCCTTGGAAGAGGCTCCCCAGAGAATGGTCAGGGCCCCAAGGCTGCCAGAGCTCAGGGAGTATTTGGGCAATGCTCTCAGGCACAGGGTGTGATTTTGGGGTGTCCTGAGCAGGGCTGGAAGTTGGAGTCGGTGATCCTTGTGGGTCCCTTCCAGCTCAGGATATTTCCATGGCTCTGTGATTTCCTGGCAAACAGGTTATTGGGACATGTTGAAGCTCTGCCTACAAATATTTGTGTGGGAGGGAATCTTAATTTAATTCTTGATTAACGCTGCTTTTCTGTGTTTCATTGTCCCTTGACAGATTACGGTGATAAACTGAACACTGAGCTGGGAGAGAAGTACAAGCTGGACAAGGAAAAGTTCCCTGTTTTTTACTTGTTCCAGGATGGTGACTTTAACAATCCTTTACTTTATGGTGGTGAAATCAAGGCTGGGGCTATTCAGCGCTGGCTGAAGAGTAATGGCATCTACCTGGGGATGCCAGGCTGCCTGAAGGAGTATGATGTGCTGGCCAGCAAATTTATGAGCACCACAGAGAAATCTGATCGCCAGGCCCTCCTGAAAAAGGGGCAGGAGAATTTAGGAAAAGCAAAAGAAACGGAGAAGAAGTCAGCAGAGCAATACTTGAAAATTATGAGCAAGATCCTGGAGCAGGGAGAGGAGTTTGCTGCTAACGAAGTCGTCCGAATCACAAAGCTGATCGAGAAGAACAAGATGAGTGATGGAAAGAAGGAGGAGCTCCAGAAAAGCCTCAACATCCTCACTTCTTTCCGGAAGAAGAATAGTGAAAAAGATGAGCTCTAATGTGTTGGAGAACTCTCTACAAGCTGTGAAACATTGTCAAGAGTCCTAACCAGTTCTCCTTAATGCAAGCAAACTTCCCGCTGACTTCAAGAGGGCAGCAGATCTCCTTCTGGGATTCTCAGTTTAGAAGATCAAGAGGAAGACATTCCTTAAAACCACAGTATTCTAAATGTTGGAAAAATCACCTAAGAGCAAGGCACAGCAAGTATTGTGTAATACTATCCAATACCAGTGTTAAAGCAGACAACAAAAAACTCTAGATTGGCCAAAAGCTCCTTCCTGGTGGTTTTTACAGCTGTTCCCTGGCTAACAAATAACAAAATTCAGTCTCTCATTCCATCTTATGTGCTGGAAAAGGTACAGATTGGGTGCCCTCTACATGCCCACCTTTCCCTGGCCGTAATATCCTTGGGTTTTATGCTTGTTAATCTACCCCTCACACACCTTGTGTTCTCCTACTTGGGCTCTAAGTCTTATTCTTACCTGTTGTTGACTAAGAAACTCAGAGCTTCCTTTTTCTGGCTTCTCCTTCCATGGCTTCTGTCCCTGTTTGCTTTGGGTGTCAGCCAAATGCTGGCAGTGAAGACAGTTCACAGCTTGCCCCTCATTTTCTGTCCAGAGCAGCCATTTCATCAAATATTCTCCCGAAATCCTTTGTAATACCCTGACACAGTGAGTGAAGTGAGTTCTGAGCAAGGGCAGAGTCTCCTTGAGGTGCTATTACACTCAGTCTCACCAGTTTGTGCAAGAAATCGGGTTTTCAGAGGTAAATTTGGATGAGTTTTCTTACAGCTGAAGAGGCGTTTTACCTGTCCAAGCTTCATGAACAAAATGTTTTTCTAGCCTCCAGAAGCAATTGACACTATCAAACTAAAGCCTCATCAGTGTTTGGTAGTTCTAAATATTTGAAAATGAGGTCTTGTAAGAGGAAGCAGAAGTATTTGTGTCCTTAGAAGCCTCGTCTTTGTTATTTAAAAGGAGATGCTTGGCCCAAGGATCAGGTCAGTCCTCAGAACCGTGCAGTTCACACACTGTGGAATTCGGATGCTTCTGGAAGATGCTGAAGTCCTGGTCAGGGTGACAGAGTTGAAAAGAGAAACACCTGTGAGTTTTACCTTAAAAGTATGCTTTAAACAAAACTGATTAGCTCTCCTGTGGGAGCTTTGCTGCCTTTTGAATCTTGGGGTGGGTACAAGGAGCAGGTGTTGCTGCGAGATAAAATGTATTAATAATGCTATAATAAAAAATAAAATTCCACTTCAGAGCTGCTTCTTAAACCACCATAGTGCCAATTCCGTAATCAGAGGGGAAGCTGTGACTGCTGAAGCGAGGTGAGGGGAACCAAGGGTGTCCCTCGGCCCAGCGCTCTCCCCTCAGGAGCCGCAAAGGAAGGACCCCGGCAGGGTGGGCAGTCCTTGGGAGGGCTTTGTGGAGATATGTCCCTCCTGGCTCAGCCCCGGAGACTCTGAGGGAATCTTCTCCCGAGGTGCTGAGGGGAGCTGTTCCTCGGGACTCTGAAGGGAGCAGCCCCTGATGGGATCAGCACTTGAGGGGACCGTGCCCGGGCTCTGAGGAGTGCAGCACCCGGGACTCTGAGGGAGCCGTGCCCGGGCTCTCTGAGGGGAGCAGCACCCGGGACTCTGAGGGAGCCGTGCCCGGGCTCTCTGAGGGGAGCAGCACCCGGGACTCTGAGGGAGCCGTGCCCGGGCTCTCTGAGGGGAGCAGTGCGCGGGATTGTGAGGGAACCGTGCCCGGGCTCTCTGAAGGGAGCAGCCCGCGGGACTCTGAAGGAGCCGTGTCCGGGCTCTCTGAGGGGAGTAGCGCGCGGGACTCTGAAGGAGCTCCGGGCTCTCTGAGGGGAGTAGCGCGCGGGACTCTGAAGGAGCTCCGGGCTCTCTGAGGGGAGCAGCGCCCGGGACGCTGAAGGAGCTCCGGGCTCTCTGAGGGGAGCAGCGCCCGGGACGCTGAAGGAGCTCCGGGCTCTCTGAGGGGAGCAGCCGCCGCCGCCCCCGCGCTCCTCGAAGCGCCTTCCCGCCCCCGAGCGCTGGTGACGTCACGGAGGGGCGGGGCCGATGCTCCGCGGGGTCGCCTCAGGGCGGCTCCGTGAGGGGAGCCCGGGGCGGCGGTGACCGGAGCGAGCCCGCCCACCGGGGCTCGGCCGGTTCTGCCCCTGGAGGGATGCGCGGGACGCCGGTCCCCGGGACGCCAATCCCGCTGTTTGCCCAGGGCTCCCGTCCCCTCAGCCCCTCTCTGCCACCGGGCGCTCTCCGCAGCCGGCCCCGCCGGCGGGGGACGGGCGCGGTGCGGCCCCGGGGCGGAGCGCGGGCGGTGCCCGCAGCCCCGGAGCGGTGCGGCGGTGGCGGCGGTACCCATGGCCCTGCCGGCGGAGGCGGACCGGCTGGATGGGGGCTGGCAGGAGGTGAGCGAGCCCCGCCGGCACCAGGACCCCTAGGGACAGCGGCTGCCCCCTCCCTCGCTGTGCGCTTCTCTCCTCCATCCCCTCATGGTCCTTCCCCAGCCCTGCGCCCCGCTCCGTGCCCGGAGGCACCGGCAGCGTTGCACGATCCTCCCCCGGTGCCTGTCCCCGGTCCGTGTTGTTTATTCCTCTTCGGGATCCCGCTGTCCGTAGTCCCCGGTCCGTGCTGCCTCTCCCCGGGACTCCGCTGTCCCTGATCCCTGTCCCCGGTCCGTGCTGCCCGCTCTTCTCCGGGATCCACTAGTCCACCTTCCCAGGTCCGCGCTGCCCCCTCCTATCCCGATCCCCGGTCCTTGTCGTTCCTCCCTGAGCTCCCGGTCCCCGGTCCGTGCTGCCCGCTCCTCCCGGGACCCCGCGGTCCCCGGGCGCTCCTGCCGCGCCTGGGGCTGTGTCACCTGAGCTCCCTCCCGTCCTTCTCCCCAGGTCTACTCTGCGCTCCAGTGGATCCAGTTCACCATGGCCATGCTCAGGTACGACACGCTGCCCATGGAGTTACTGTCGCGAAGACGATTTTACCCAGAAAAGCAAAAAAAGAGAACTCGCGTCTCCCAGCGAGACAGACGCGCTCCTGTTCCAACCTGTGCTTTGTTTTCTCAGCGTTGCAGGTTCCAGCTCAATTATTGCCTACGCCGTCTTCCAAAATGCAGTGCGGTCCCCCGAGGTAAGGTCTGAGCTTCCTTTTCCCTCCCTAAGCCGTGGTGTCAGTCCCTGCAGGTGGGTCACACCTGTAGCACAGACACTCTCCTAGGAGCAGCTGCAGGTCTCAGGGTTCTGTGGTTAAACCTTGCTTAATATCTGGGAGGCAAAGGTCTTGCTAAGAATTGGGCTCTTTGTCTTGGTAGGAGGTGAAAGGACTGACCTTGAACCTGTGCTTCTGCAGGGAGAAGCAGGTTCCTTAGTCCCGTGCTTTCTGCTGCTCCAGGAAAGTCCTCCAGTCATTCCTGGGAGCAGGGATTTCTTAGCGTGCTCTCCTCAGTGAGGCCAAACTCCTGGGGGGCTGAGGAGGTGTGCACAAAGCTGCTGAAGTGGAAATTGGAGCTGCCCTGTGGAAATGCTTTTACAGGTGTTGGTTTTTGGCTGTCTCTGAGGAGTTTCTCTGGGCAGGTGTGCTACTAAAACTGACCCCACAGCCTCCATCCCATCCTGCCAGGCTTGGGTGTCCACATGCAGCCCCTCTGTGTGTCCAGGACTTCCTGGGGACAGTGAGCCAAGCTGATCCCTGTGAAGCTGGGATTTGCTGTCCAGGGTTTGCAGGCTCAGCCTGGCCTGTGGACCACGCAGAAAGTCAGTGGAGCTGGCAGCAGCTGTATCTCTCCTTCCTTCATCTTCATGGTCTTTGTACATGGTGGATTTGATCTGCAGCCCAGAGAATGGGACTTTCAGGGAATTCATGGAGCTATCCCTGGAGAAGCAAGGAATGCAGGCAACTGACACATTGTTGGATGACATGGTGGGAAGGAGAACATGAGTCCACGTTTGCAGGGTAAATCTGTCCTACTTACAGCAGGGAGGACCTTGCTCCCAGCCAGCCTCCTGGAAATGCTCTGCCCAGCACATCCAGAATAAACTGTGGAGATCTCCATGCATTCCCAGGGAAGAACGGAGGCTGGGACTTCCCCTTAGAGCTGGGATGGAAAACCTGCTTGAGCTTGTGCTGCTCAAGGCGTACATCAACACCTCCTTCTACCGCATCTGCACCTGGAAAGCTCCAGATGAGATTCCTCTCTCTGGAATGATGTGGAGCAGGGGTTGGCAGTGTCCTGGTGTCACTCAGCAGCCTCATCCTGTTGGCTTCCATGGCCTGGCTGCTCAGGAGCCCTTCTGCTCTCAGTCATGTGATGGGGCTGTGGCTTGGGAGCTGCTCATGAGCCATACATGGCTCCAGGTCAGCAATGGGCCCTTCCTGCTCCAGAGGGTCCAGATGTTTCTGCTCAGATTATTTCTGCAAATCCGGGTAGGAGGGCTGGATGCCAGCTGGAGGGACTGGTTTGCATCAGCCTTCCAGGCTCTTCTGCTGCCAGGGGAGATCTGGTGCTGGGTTTCAAAAGTGACAAAATCTCCATTAACTTCCCCATCGTCTTGTCCTCATGTCTCGGGTCTGAAGTGGAAGTTTGTAAACAAAGGGGCTGGAAGAGATCCATATCAAAGCTTGCCACAAACAGCTTATTCCCTGAGTCATGAGGACCCACAGCAAAACATTTAAAAATAAACAGCTCTGGAGGCTGGGAGGAGAAGGATCTTAGAAACACTTCCCTTCCTGCCCCCAACCTCAGAAATCAAATATTGCACTCTTGAAGCTTGCTTTCTGTCTCTACGGAGTCAATAAAACCCTTCAGCCTGAGGTAAATCATTCAGAAGAGATGATGGCAAGCAAGGAAGAACCCTCAGCTCAACAGGTTTGAGGAAGAAAGCTCAGCTCAGCAGGTTTGAGGAAGAACCTTCAGCTCAGCATGTGCCTGGGCCATGGCCACAGAGCCAAATCCCTGTGTGTACTGTAGCTGGAGCTGCCAGGATGTAAATCATTACATCTTTGCAGTCCCTTCCTCTATTTTATAAATACCAGTGGTTATTTTCTTCCCCCTTTTTCAAGCCAGAGCCACACATGCCCCTGTGTCACCTACTTCTTTAGTCAGGTCTTTGCCAAAACATCTCCTGGACACACCAGCAGTGCCTTGCTCCAAGGGCACTTGTGCTGGAGAAAGAGGTCACCTGTTTGATTGCAAAAGTGGCTCCTTTGCTTATTTTACATCTGTTTGGTTTAACCTGCCTCAATCACAAACTGGACAGTGTCCCCAGCCTGTCGTGCCAGGGCTTCATTTCTGCACCAGTGAGGAAAAGCCTGGTTAAAAAAAGGCATTTAGAGATGAAATCAAATTAAAATTAACTCCAGACCTTTGTGCCTCATGCTCCTTCATGCCCTAAGGACAAATCTGGTTCAATCAGATGTACCTTAACTCTTACCATTCTTCCTAAACTCCCTCTCACTGCACATGGGAACAAGTATCACACAACGTGATGGGTAGCATACATTTACTTCCAGGACAATATTGAGGCAAATCTCACCAAAAACTCAGCTCCATGAAAAGAAATAAAAAATCAAAGCCTGCTGAAGCATTTCCATGCTGTGTTTAGCATTATAATTTTCTGTAGGGAAAGAAAAACACCACAATTTTCTCTCCTGGATGCTGAAAATGAGGTACCAAAGGCTTTAATTAAGAATGTAGGGAATTAGGCTGCTTTTCCAGAGTCTCTGCTCTCCCACTAACAAAGAAAATGTTGGCCAGAATTTTTGCACAAATGTTTTCCTGCAGTGTTTACAGTCCTGGCCAGTGTGTGCAAACTGGAAATGGGCTGGAAACTGTTGTTAAAGGGGACATGACTCCTTTCCAGCAAGATGCAGCAATAACGGCTCTCAGTGGAAATTAATCCGGCTTGTAAAATAAACCCAACCTTAGTCATCAGGTGAAATGACATGGAACACACAGGAAAATGTTTGTTTCAAGTCATTCCAGACCTGAGGAAGGGTTTGTGTTTACTGAAAGTTTGATTTCTATGTGAGTTTATTTAAAACATGATGTCTTTTCTCCCTGCCAACCTGTCCCATTCTTCAAAATTGTAACTTGATGGATATTTGGGATATTTTCTGTAAGTTTTGATGCTGCTCTTAGATCCTATGGCAGAAGTGGTGGTTGGAGTGCATTGGAGCAGCTCCTGAGAGCACAAATCCATGTGGAATTTCCCTGCAAGGAGAGTTGTCTCACCAGAAGAGCTGGGGAATGAAAGTGTTCAGATAACACCAGATAACCTGGTGTTGGTGTCTGAGCACAATTAATCTTTCTGCTATAATTGGTGCAGGAATTTTAAAGGACTGGAAACAAGGTTGATATTCAGGACTAAAGGCTGAAAAGTTTTCATCTGTTAACCTGTCTTTGAACTTGCTTGGCTTGAAAGTAGAGGATACTTTTTTATTGGAGCTCTCAGGGTTTGCTGCAGATGAATTGATTGGTCTCAGAAATGTTGTCACAGTGCTTCCCTGAGGGTAGAATCATCCCTCCACAAAGTGCCACTTATGCCCCACTTCCCCTCAATTAAGGCTTTCAAAATAACTTTGCAGTGGGGCTTTTCTATCAAAAAACTTTCCTCACCTGCAGAAAACCTTTGGAAGGCTGTATTAAATATCTTTGTGTCTGATAAGGGGGTAAAACTGCAGCTGGAGGGTGGGAGGGCTGTGACTCCACTCACACCTGCTGAGCCTTTCCCCTTTTCCAGGTGCGTCCACTTTTCTACCTGAGCCTCTCGGATCTGCTCCTGGGCATGTGCTGGCTGGCTGGGGCCCTGCTCTACAGCTCACCCACCTCCCAGCAAGACCTCATCTGCTACAACCTGCAGGCCACGGGACAGGTGAGTGGCCTTGGCACCACATTCTATAATTAACCTTGTAATTTGTCATAATTAACCTCGTTGGTGATCAGAGCATGGCTGTGGGGGCTGTTGCTAGACAGGCTTTAGCAGACCTCTTGGCTTTCTGTGGAAAAGGGAGCTAAACACTGGGGTTTAGGACCCTCTGGTGTGTCAGGGGAAAAGAGAAGGTGGGATTTTGTGGTTGCTTGTGTGAAATGAGCAGATGGGACTTGATCTCTCTCCTGTTGGATCCATGCCTGTGGATCTCTGTGCTCTCACATGGCCGCTTTTCTATTTCCCTTTGTGCTTCCTCCAGCCTGGGCAGGAACAGACATTCTGTGACTTGCTCGAGCTCAGGCTTGAATTACTCCCATGAACAGTTCTTGCTCTTCCCAAGGATCCTCCACCAGCACAAGCTCAGCCTGTGTCCCATTGACTCAGCTGCTTTCCAGCTGCTTCCCTGTGCTGGGGACCAGTGGAGTAGGCTGGGTGAGCACTATTTTCCTGACAGTTTGCTGTTGCCTCACCCAGTTCCTTTTCAACACCAGCCTTTGGAAATTTCAGCTCTCAAAAATCTCTGCAGAATCCAGCTGAGCATGGGGATTCATAAATTAGGATCTCTGGAATTAATTTTTTCCTTTTAAAGGACATGGCCGGGAAGAGCAAGGGCCTTTTGGAAGCCTTGATGTGTGGGCTTGGGTAGCTCCCTGAGCATGTGGTGGTACCCACAGCTGGGAACTGAATGTCCTCGTGGAGCAGCAGCATCCAAAGCTGGAAAGGATCTCCATGTGCCTCAGAGAGGGCAGGGAAGTAGCTGCAGCTGCAGGATGGAATTGTTCTTGCTGTTGTGTGTCTGGGAATGGGCTCCTGCAGCCCAGGGCTGTTTCAGCAGCTGTTTTGGGGGTAGAGATGTGTTGCTGAGGGTACAGATGTGTTGCTGAGGGTGGTGAGAGCAACTGTTCCACTCCAGGCTCATCTCTGGTCCCTCCAGCTCTACTGGCTCCACAGTATGTTCATCTTGAGAGAAACAGTGAGGTTTGGGTAACTTGGCCACTTAGGAATGATGCAGAAAGACATCAAAGATGTTTTCAAGGTGATGGTAAATGGGAAAATGAGGAGAGCTTGGGAGAGGCTTTCAGAGCTAGAAGGTGGAAGGAGAAAGCAGGACTGAGGCTGTTCCTGAGATGTTTCCCTTGCCTGGGGGACAGTTCTTTCAGCTGGCATGATGTTTTTATGGCTTGGAGAAGGCAATTTGCACTGCGAGAGGAGAAATAAGTTAGCTGTGGAAAATATGCCCATAATTTCTCAGCTCTCTTGCACTTCTGGCTCTTCTCTGCCCTCGCTTTTCCAGCCTGTGGCTGTGCTTCTCAGGGACACCAGCACAGGATGGGACAAGGTGGGAGCTTTGTGTTCATGCTGGGTGGGCAGAGCTGGCCTTGGGCCAGGGCTTGTGGTGGGGTGTGCAGAGTCACACCCTGACCTCAGCCAGTGTCCCCTGGCTCCTCTCCTGTGTGCCACCACCAGTCCCCACAGCACAGGGACTGCCTGGGTGGCAGAGCCAGATTGTGCCTGGCAAGAGCTGTCGCTGCTGTTTGCTCTGAGAGAAATTAAAACAAACCTTGCCATAGCAACCTTTCCCCCAGGGCACGTGACAGTGCAGGACCTCCTCACCCAACACCCTGCAGTGCCCTTGAGAGGTGGGAACACCTTGTGCGTAAGAAGGAGCCAGTAACAGGTTGAACCAGCAGATTCTGCAGAGCAGGAGGGATCTGGAAGCTGATGGAATGAGTAAATAAATGTCTCACTGTGCTTCTGGGTGTCTCACAAACACCTGGGGCCTCTCTGCACACCAAGACCCAGAAGGTGTCGGATGAGCCGAGGTGAGGACGGGCAGGGACAGCCCAGCAGTGGAGTTTGCAGCCCTTGGAGAGGCTCACACTGGAGTCATTGTGATGTCTCAAGGCACTGCCTTAGGAGCAGGGCAATATTTTGCTTTATTCAGGCTGTTTGCCATTATTTGTCATCACAGGCTGATGCTGCAGTGGATGGAGCTGCCCAGTGTCCAAACTGTGTCATAAAGAAGGAGATTGCTTTGTTTCTTGGATTTTCCCTCTGTCAGCCCCAGAGCTTTGATTGATATGAATGTAAATACTGCTCCCTTTGCTGTCCCTCATTCTCTCCTCCTCCTGCATTGCAATGATAAAGTCCAGAATAGATATTGTGGTTATAATTGCACAACTCCCCATGTTCTTCCAGTTCAGTTCCAGTGGCCTAATAATGTCCTGGCAGGCTCTGCTCATGCTGGGCAGCACAATGGGAGCCACACAAGTGGGATAATGAGGGATTCTTGTGTCTCTGCTTCAGCTCCTCATGGGCAGTGCTGCAGGACTGTCCCCAGCCCCAGAGCTGGGGCTCAGGAGGGCAGAATTCCTTTCCCTTCCTGCTGGCACCTTCACAAGTGGCATTTGGGTCTCTGTTCCAGAAGGCAGCACTGACATTTCATGAACCTCTCCAGGTGTCCTGAAGTGCGAGAGAACGATCCTCGTGGACTGTTTTGGCCTTCTCTGGAAGTAGTTGGAAAAGGGCAACAGCCCCTCATTAAAACTCATTTAATGAGCTGGAAAGTCACTGCAATGTTCCTGTGGCAGCCCTTGGACTCGGCCTCTTGAGCCAGCCAAGAGCATTCACAACCTCAGTGAAGGAGGCCAGGTTTGTTTAGTGACCACTTTCCCAGCTGTGGATGATACCAGGGTGGCAAACCTGTGCTCCTTATCTTTTTGGCAAAGGATAGCAAAGCCACAGAAAGAAAAAAACATTCCCTTGTCCAGCCCTTCCTCTTTG
The DNA here is from genome assembly GCF_026979565.1 of Vidua chalybeata. Classification (NCBI taxonomy): domain Eukaryota; kingdom Metazoa; phylum Chordata; class Aves; order Passeriformes; family Viduidae; genus Vidua; species Vidua chalybeata. The sequence goes on along the minus strand of NC_071547.1, from coordinate 3,881,164 downwards.
CCACTGAAGTTTGTGTTTCCTGTCACAAACACAGCACATGCATGTACGTGATCTGATTAGGCAACTGGAGTAAGCATGAATTTGGAAACAAATTTGATCAACATCTGGGGGGTTTATAGGAAGTTTTAGATATTAGACTCATCTCAAGCTGGAATCAAAGGCTATGTAACTCTCAGTGTGCTCTATCTTTTCTCCTTTTTCCCACTAAGGAAGAAAAGTTTTTTTGGGATGTTAACTCAGGCTGAGGGCAGAGAATATCTGCCCTCACATTCCTCTTGAAATATTCAATTGTTTTCTGTTTCCGTGAATTCTCTGCATAGTGAGCTCATTATCCAAGAAGTAAATCTAAATGTCACATCTGTGCTGTGTTTCCTAATGGATATAGCATTTAGAAGGTCCAAGTGCCTCTGAAACCCTCATTGCCAAGCCCTGAGTGAAAAAAAAATGAGCCAGATCACAAAGATTTTTATTTCTAAGACAATCCTGCTGTCATTAGTTGTCCTGTCTGAGGCTAAAGTGAAGCTGCTTTTGTGTGGTTTAAGGTGGGAATCTCCAACCTGGCTCTTCCCAGCTGGATGTGAGCTCAGACCTGTGCTCAGACCCTCATCATCCTGCCTCTGTTCCATGGGATTTGGGAGGAACTAAACATGCTCTAGGAATTGTTATTTCAGGACTGAAATGCTGGTTTTGTTTCTCAGATATTCTATGTGGCCTCTTTTCTCTACACTGTCAACTACACCTGGCACCTGTACATGGACCTCAAGGTGAAATACAACCAGAACCTCTTCAGGGTGCCCCCCCAGGTGAGTGGCACTGGTGTAAAGGCTGGGAACCCAGTGACAAGGACACAACACTCAGGAAAAACCTCCCTGCATTGCAGGCTGAGCAAATACTTCACACACCCCATGACCAAAATCTCTCCTTGCAGTTAATTCCTCCCTCACAGCCAAACAGGGAGGCACCACCACTGCCATGACCAGGCTGGGGAATACCCCAGGTATTCCTGCAAGATGGCACATTCCTTATGCAGCTCTTCCCAACAAACCCATCAGCCCCACTGCCCTGCACGGCTTCCCCAGACATTTGGCTGGGCACAGCAAACTTTGTATCCCAGCTATTCCATCTGGTAGTTCAGGAGCAGCAGGCTGGGCAGATTCCCTCAGCTGCTGAAATGCTCCCTGGAAGCTGCTTCCTCTGAACCAGGGGCTGTACAGAAATAACTGAATTAAGATTTTTGGATTTTGCAGGTTGTAGATTATGCAAGTTGTGTTGGCCGAATAGCAACGATCTTATCAAGGTAAGATTTCATTCTGCCTGGCAGAGGGTGTGGATTTGGTAAGAGTTAATTCTCCCTGGCAGAGGGTGTGGATTTGGTAAGAGTTTATTCTCCCTGGCAGAGGGTGTGGATTTGGTAAGAGTTTATTCTCCCTAGTGGGAGAGTGTGGATTTGGCAAACTTCAGTGTGCTGGTCCCTGCTTCCTACTTGTTTTAAAGCAAGCTTTACTAAAAAAGCTGTAAAGCTCATCATTAACAGCAGAGTGACCTCATGAATGCAGAGTAAGAGGGTTTTTTCAACCAAGTTAATGATAACTTTATTAACTGGATGTGGTTTTCCAGAAGGCTTCCCTTTACCAATGATTAGCCCTCACAAATGAAAGCCCCAACGCTGGTAAAGCTGATAAAATACTTTTCCAGAGCAGTGCCAATAAAAACAACTTTGAAGTCCTCTGTAGTGAAAAAAACCAAGCGGTGCCCAAGTGGAGCAGTGCAATAACCCAGGACTGTGCTGTCCTTTCTCCTCTCAGCCTGATCCCTTTCCTCCTCATGGTGCCTGTGTTTTGCCTGGGCAACAGCAGTAATTGCTACCAGAACTTCAGCCAGAAGCATGGGTGAGCTTCCTCCCTTCCTCTGGCACAGCCCCAGGGCTGCTGGGGGTGGGCAGGAGCTCAGGCTCTCCCCTGTGTCCCACAGGTGTCTCCTGATGCACACGGAGATGGCCGAGCCCCCCAGCCAGCCCCAGAGCCCGAGCGGCTCCGTTTGCCGCGCGATGCATTTCTACAGCATCGGCGTCTTCCTCGTCTCCTTCCTCATCAGCTTCGTGGCCATCCTGGTAAGGCTGGTCCTTGTGGGGCCCTTGGATGGCTCCAGAGGCCGGGCACTGTCACCAGATGACACAAGGAAAGACTACGCAGCACAGCCTTGGTCACGATGAAGAGAATAATTTATTTTCTCTGACTCCAGTCTTTTATAGTTCTCAAAAGGTGCCAGTGGATTGGAGGGTGAACGTGCCACCTCTCCAACGACACTGGACAAACTACCTGTACATCAAATTTCTCCGCCTCTATGAAAGAATGCAAAACAATAGGTTGTTTACAGAAAGTTGTCTACAAGAATGTAAACTCAGAAGGCTTTAGAAAACTCTTGAAAATCAGAGCGACATGGGCACTCATGGAATCATGGAATGGTTTGGGTGGGAAGGCATCTTTAAGCTCATCCAGTGCCACTCTCTGCCGTGGGCAGGGACACGTTCCACTGTCCCAGGTTGCTCCAAGCCCTGTCCAACCTGGCCTTGGACACTTCCAGGGATGGGACAGCCACAGCTTCTGTGGGAAGGATTTCCTCCCAATATCCCATCTAAACCTGCTCTCAGTTTTCAATCCATTCCCCTGTGTCTGCTCACTCCATGCTCTTGGCAAATAGGGCAGGGGAATAACTGTGTGGTGCTGCTTCCCTTTTGGAAGGGGTGATAGGGGAGGGAAAATATCACTGTGCCACCAGATAAATCCATCTGGGGTCCTGTGTTCTGTCAACCCATCCCAGAAATATTTAGCAGGATTTCCAAGGCTTGGAGTTTGGCAGAGGGATCACCTCCTGAATGGGTCAGCAAAAGCTGATTAATGGTTGGACTCCATGATCTTAGAGATCTTTTTCAGCCTAAACAATTTAATAATTCTAAAATCAATTCAGAGTCTTCAGTTTAGAAAAGGCCACTTGCAAAGCAACACCTCCCACAGCATTTCAGTGCTGTGTGAAAAGGTTGGATATACTGGGATCCACCCTGGATGAACCCAGCAGATCACAGCCTGTACAATAACATTTGCCTGTTCTTTTCCAGGTCATCCTGAGTCAGGCCCGAGGGCTGTACAAGAGGTTTGTGAACTCCACAGGATTCCTGGGGGATCAGCAGTGGGCCATGATTAAGATGGTGGAACAACGGGTGGTTTTTTACCCTGTTGCCTTCTTCTGCTGCTGGGCCCCAGGTGAGCAGAGAGTTCCTCCCACAGCATCCCCCTGTGGAACCCCAGAGAGGTGGGGTTAACTTCACCCTCTCATCCATCCCTTTCCACAGCTGTCCTCCTTGGAATGCTGAAATTGACTGCTTCAACAACCAGCAAAATCTACATGGCTCTGCTGATCCTGCAGGTAAATGTCTGCCCCTGCAGCCTCCTCCCTTCTCACCTTGAGTCTCCTGCCCTGCATCCCTGCTGGATGCAGCTGGGCAAGGATCTCTGCTGTGTGAACCCAAGTCTGATTTGTGCTTTTGTTTGGCAAAGATCTTGGTTTGGTGGTTTATGTTTTTCACAGGCATGAAAAGGTCTCAGTACCCAAAATCCCAGCATCACAACAGTTCAGTGGTGAACAGGGTGCTGGGTGGATGTTTGGACTTGGTGACCTCAAAGGTCTTTTCCAACCTCAGTGATTCTGTGGTCATGGAAATTGTAGTAAATAGGACTAGAAAGGATCCCCAGAAATTGGTTTTGTTTTCCCTATGTCCCTAAGTGTCCAACTGTGATTCCTTACTAACACTTGTCCAGCTCCTTCCTGTGCCTGAGGCAGAAGTTAGACATTTTATTAAATTATATAGTTATTATATTTATTTAATATATAAACATACATAAAATATATTCTATATATGTATAGCATTTATGTTTAATTAGCTATTCCTTAAACATTTATTAAAATAACAGCACAATTTCTCCATCACACGGAAGAGAAAATCCTGCTGGGAGGGGGAGGTTTTCCAGGGATCCCAGAGCACGCAGCAGTGCTGGGATCCCTGATTCCCCTGTGCTCTCTCCCAGGCTCTCACCGCAGCTTCCCAGGGGCTCCTGAACTGCCTGGTGTACGGCTGGACCCAGCACGTGTTCCTGTCCGTGAAGCGCGGCTCCCGCCGGGACGTGGACACCCAGACCCCGCTCCTGCGCTCCCAGAAGAAGTTCTACTCCAGCACGGCCCCCGCCGGCCCGCCCGACACCGAGGGCTCCTCCTCCACCCTGCTCTGATGCCGCCCTGCCCGGAAGGAGAGAGGCAGAGTCCTTCCATCTCCTCGTTCTCCAGAGCCGGGATGGAACTGTCCCTCGGGGCTGGCAGAGCCAGGCGCTCAGTGGACATAGTTATTTATTTGATGGATTCTTTCAGCGTGGTAAATCTTTAGTCCAGACTTTCTCCTCCTGGAAATATCCCTAGAAATGCAGCAAACCCCACGTAAAGGCTCAGAGACCTGGTCCAGCTCCATGGAGGTTGAGCAGAGGATGTTTTTACTTTATTTCTCCAAGTCATTGCCTTTACAAATTAACAAAAAGCAAAATGAGTATTTTTCAATCTCTGCCTTTTAATTCACTCTAACCATGAGAATTTCACCACCCTGAGAAAGAACCAATTGCAGGGAGTGAAGAATTGCAAAGCAGGACAAAACCTGCCTGGAATTTCTGTACATTTCCCTTCCCTTCTTCCTGCCAACTCCTGCTCAGCCACAATACTTCAAAAAATCAGCTGCTTCGACCCTGTGGAGCATCTCTTGTGAACCAGGTGAGCAGGACTTTGAATCTCACTTTGCATTTCCAGACGTTCACATGAATTATTTACTGAGGTCCCACCATTCTACAGGAAATAAACCAGGTCTTAAGCTGTGTTGAAAACAACTCTTTACCTTTACACTCTTTATTTTCCAACAGCTTCACTTTTTGGGTCCAACCCAAATTTTTCTCATAGCAGGTTAGACAAGAAGAGGAAATACTCCAGCTCTGTGTATTTAACTTACACAACATAACTGTGTAAACTCTGGGTAAGTCACACAAGAACCCTGGAGGTTTGGTCAGGGACTTATTTTCTCCTACAGAGCGAGACTGAGTGAAACAATTCCATTTTGCAGTTCTACAGGATAAAAACAAAGTTTTCAGCCATCTTCTTCCACCTGGTCCTTCAAATCCTCCTCTTGTCCCAAAGTTTGGACATGGATGACTCAGTGTTTCTCCAGCCCCACTTCAAAGGCAAATATTCCACAGGGAGGATGGGATTTGAGCCCTGGCAGGGCATGAAACACATCCAATCTCATCCCTGAGAGCCTCCTGCACCCTCCTGGGACTGACCCCATTTGTGGAGCCAGTGCAATTTGTTTAAAAGGGGATTAAGGCTTCCTAAGTGATGGATTACCCAGGTAACAATGATTGGATTGCTAATGGAGCCTCAGAGCTGGCAGTGCGTGCTGACACATTCCCAGGGCTCCTCAGACAGCTCAGCAGTCCCTCAGTGTTTGTTTGAGGGGAGTTTTCTTGCTGGAAAGAGCCATTCCATAGGCACTCCAGCTGGGTTGGCTGCTCTAAGTGCTCCCAGGAAATTGTTCCCTCAGTCCCTTTCCCAGTCTGGATGCTCCGAGGGTCACTCACCACCCAACCCACTCTGAACTCCCCTAAGGCACCAAGCAGAGGGAAATTCTCTTACAAGGAAGGAGCCTCACACCTGCCCCATCTTGTGTCCTGAAATGCTCCTGGGCCAAGGGTGTGTCTGGTTCCTGTCACCAAGTCAAGCCCTGCTCGAGGACAACAAAACCATTTCCAGAGGCAGGAAGGGTCCAAGTGCCACCCCGAGGCTCTGTGTCCGGAGAGGTGAGAGCACTCCCTGCTCCCTGGAAAAGCACAGGGCCATCAGCAACAAAGGCAGATCCACTTCTCACCACCCAGTGTCCCCCAGTCCCAGCAGGGCTCCCTCCTCAACCACCTGCAGGGATCATCAGCCCAGAGGAACCAGGTCCTATTTCCAGTGTCCCTGAAGACAGAAGGGACATCATCCCTCCCTTCCCTGACTGCCCAGTCCAACCCCACAGCCCTCAGGGGTTAACTGGGAACACCAGGCAGGTGCTGCTGCCATCTGATGAAAGCTGGGCTTAAAAAAGGCAATTTTGGGTTATGTTGCCAAGCAGAGCCCAGGATTTCCTAGGGATTTATCCAGCCTCTCCTGTCAGCTCAAATCCTCCTTCAAGTGCTTATTCCCATGGATAAGGGAGGTGGGATGGGGGGCTGGGGGTGGCAGAATAATGGAATCATGGAATCTCTAAGGCTGGGAAAGCCCTCTAAGACCATCAAATCCAAAAATTAACCCAGCACCACTGTGCTCACCACTAAGCACACCCCCAAAGTGCTGCATCCACACCTTCTGGACACTTCCAGGGAAAAGCAGGGTGGCAGGAGAAGCCTGCTGCTGTTCCCTCCTGCTCCTTCCTTCTCTCCTACAGGGATTTGGGAACCAAACAAAAGCAGCCAGGAACTTTTGAGTTTAGTAAAATCATTTATATACAGGATGGGTAATATTTACAATGTAATACTGATCCAAAAGGAACTAACATGGAACACTGAGAAGGAGAAATGAGAACATTTTAACACACAGGAGTTAAACATGGGGACAGACATGGGATTTCCAAAATAAAATCCAGAAGTAATGACAGCAAAACTTCGACATGTTGCTATTTCCAATCAAAATCTCTTTCACTAATCAGGTTCTCCTAATTTTAATATATATAGAAAAGCTTCAAATAATCAAATCACAGGAGAAGCCAGTTATACAGAAAATTTTGAAAAGGTCAAATGATTTCAGAGATTTTTCTTCACTTAAATAAAATTCTAAAAAAAAAAACCCCAAACCCAACAACCTCCAGAGCTTTCCCACATATTTTTAGTGTTTGTACAAAGAAATTCTTCTTTGATCCCACACTTCCAGCTCGAGATATTTACAATATTCACAGTCTGCTATAAAGGATCAGTAGATTTATTACCAAGTCAAGCCTCAGAGAATCAAGACAAGGTGTCTTGAACTTGCTTCAACTGAAAAATAAACTAAACACAGGAAGGAGAAAGTCAAATGTTACTTTCAAACTTGTAAATTAATCCATTACAGTTATTGAACTTTGAAATGTAAAACAGAACTTTTCCAAGAGTAAAAAAATCAACTTTCCTATAGAAACAAAACCATTTGACCTTGAGTCTTCAAATTGTGTTTTCTTAATCTGTCCCTCATCCCTCTGCTTCAGATCTTATTTATCACAGATTAAATCCATCAAAAGCAGTTCCTTGTGGCAAAAGCCCTTGGAAATTTGTACAAATGTTCCCACCTCAGGATCAGCAGCTCTTAAGGGATGAAGAAAAGGAGGAATTCTCTAACACACATCAGATCCCACCTTCCCCCCCGACTGCACTTCCAACAAATTCTCTCAGACTCCCAAAAAACTGCCTGAGGATTTCCCTCCTGGGAGGGCAGAGTCACAAAGTGCTTTTGGAGGGGATTTTTTGCTCTGCCATTCAAACAAAGGTGATTTCCTTGTTTCCACCTCTATCTGCCACACTTGAAAGTTTCAATTCCCCAGAAAGATGGATTTCAACTTCAAAATGAAACCATTTCAAGACATGACCTAGAATTAGAGCAAGGACAGAAATGCACATAACAGGGCTTGGTGGTACAGCCAAAAAAATGACAGAAACTCTCAATTTTTGCTAATTCTCTTCATCAACAGGTCAGTGCATAAATATTCCAGGTAGCGTCAGAGGTACAATTCCAGCTCACACAAACACTCCCTGCTCCCATCAGAGGATGGATAAGCAGGGACTGTTCTTACCCTACAATAAATTAGGCATTGGAAAACTGTCCACAGGATTGAGGAAAGCTGACAGAGAACAGGAAACAAAGCATCTCCTTCATGTAGAAAAAACAAGTCACTGTTTAGAAAATTGTATAGAAAGAGTCAGACACTGCTTTGCCATCCAGCTAAAGCTGCAAGGAAATTTTGGTATAGAAAAGAGACAAAAAAAGAACAAGGCTGGACTTTTGTAGGAGAGAATTGGGAGATTCATGGCTCAGGTTTGTCAATGTAAACCCAAAAATGGATGAGCTGTGAAAGACAACAACGTTCAGGAGTGGTCACTGATGGCCCTGGGTTGGCACTTCAGTCTGCAGACCGAACTCACCCGATGTCTGCACGGATTTGGTACCAAAATAGCTCTATAAAAAGCCTCCGCCCGATCTCGAAAGAAAGAGAAGCAGAAAAGGTAGAAAACTAGAACTATGTACAGATTCTTGCCATTGGTTTGCTTTATCAGGATTTAAAAAAGCAGCTTTTGGAGCCAATGTTCCAGACTAGAGTAAGAACCTGCCCTGGGGAGCAGGGAGCAGCCCTGCAGTTGTGGCTCCCCCAAGAAGGAGCTCGAAGGCATCAGAGACGGGAATTTGGGCTCCAGAGACAAATCCCAGGGGTTCCCCAGAGCACTGGGAGCCTGCCAAACAAGAGGACAAGTCAGAACCCAAGCCTTGGATCTTCTAGGAAGAAAAGAATGGGAATATGGGGGTGGATCCCAAACAAACAAAGCCCAGGCTGGTCTCGGTCCACAGAAGATCCCACCATGGAAATTAAAAGAACTTGTGCATAAAGACTTGAACATTCTTCTGTTCTGCTGTTGGCCAAGGTGAAAAAATGAAGAGTTTTGTGCTGAATGGCTGATTCAGCCTGAAAAAAGCTCTGAGGAAGATGAGGAGAAAGAAAGAGAGGAGGTTAAGCCTTAAAGAAGGTCTGAGGGAGATGGGGAAGATGACAAAAAAAGAGAGTCACTGCTCAGAACTGAAAGTTTCAGCAAGAAAATGGCCTCGGGTGCCTGGGTCAGGCACCAAGCCAAACTGAAGGGTATTTAATTGATTTTTCTCTACCTAAAGACATGGAATTTAGGTGCCAAGGGGAGCTGTGAATTTGCATTTCACAGCACTTGCTTCAAGTACTCACTGAGCAGGGGCTTGAGAAACTGTGGCTCTCCTTCGCATACAGTCACTGCAGGGGCTGGATGTGGCAGGTGAAAGGCAGCTTCTGCAACTGGTTATTAAGAAAAAGAATGGTTTTTAACAATAAAATCCACCCCATTTGGGGGGCTCATGATTAACAGTACATAAGTGATCATATATACCTCGAGGAACTGAGTTTTAAAAAAATATTACAGTACCAATGATTTTTTTTTTGTATCTACAACTATACAGCATTTTCAAGCAGTATGGAAATTTAATGAAATAATTATGATTTATTAATTTACATAAAAATACTTTTTACAGTTAAAGAATAAATCTTAAATGGTAAAAAAAATAAGATTAAGAAGCTCCAGCTATTGAGAGTCGTGGGAGTTTGTCTGCTCTTCAATCACTTGTTTGACGATTTCTGCCAGTTTTAGTCGATCCACTTTGTCTGTGAATCCTCTGCCTGGAAGGGAAAAAAACAAGGAATCAGCTGGAGCTGGGCACAAGGAGAAAAGCAATCCCAGCTGGAATTAAACAATGCTTCACAGAGACTTAGGGCAAGAGCAGCACAGGATCCAAAAGCACTTACAGACCACAGTTCTGTTGGAAAAATGGAGCAAAAATCTCAATGAAAGCCAAGCAAATAGAACAGAGGAGGAAGCCCTTGTGAAGCTGGCTGATGCTCCTGGGGGCTGACATCTCTGCAGCCTCTTCTGTCCAGGAGCCACCTGAGCATTGCCAAGGTGCCTGTCCTGCTTTCATTCTGCTTCCCACCCAAGCTGAGCTGCAGAGCTGCTGTGCTGAAAGGGAGGAGCAGCCTCCAGCAGAAAGAGGGAATAAACAGCTGGATGGAAAACAGCTGAGGAGGTTCCTAAAAGCATCAGAGAATCCTGGCATGGTTGGAAAGGACCTTAAAGGTCATCTGGGCAGGGACACCTTCCACTATCCCAGGTTGCTCCAAGCCCTGTCCAGCCTCTCCTTGGACACTTCCAGGGATCCAGGGGCAGCCACAGCTTCTCTGGGCAACCTCTGCCAGGGCCTCCCCACCCTCACAGGGAAGGGTTTTTTGCATATATCCCATCTATCCCTGCCCTCTGGCAGTTTAGACTTTTCTATCATGATCCATTTGTGCTGTTACATTCCTGGTGCCTCTGAAAACTCAACCCTGACTCTCAAACAGAAATTTCAAACATTTTCACCCCCATTTTGGGAGCACCAGTTCTGTCAGAAGGCATAAAACAGTGTCAAAACCTACATCAGCCCAAATCAAATCAGTTTGGGGTTATTTCCATAGCAGGAGGTCTGTGCTTCCCCCTTTTCCACATTCCCTGTGGGAGAGCAGGAATTCTCACCATTCCAGCTGAAGCTCTGCAGGGTGTCTCGCAGCAATTTGCACTCCCTGTTGTATTTCCAGGCCTCCTGCATCACTTCATTCAGCTTCTCATCTTCATTCTCTCCTGTTTGGGACAACAGAGGGACACAGGAGGTTTGGACTCATGCCCCACTCAGGGCTCAGCAAGCTGGGCAGTTATTCCTACCCCACACAAACCAGGAAATGGCCTTTAAACCAAATATTCCTGTTTGGAAGTTCTTTTAACAGCTCTGCATGTCACTGGAACTCCACATGATCCCAGCTCAGAGGCTACCCAGGAGTTTTCTTCCTTCCTCACCACTGACACAGACACACCCAAAGACGGGGTCTTGCACTTTTAGGAATAAAAGGTTCTTAAAAGTGGCAACCTTTACCAGCCTGTGGTAGAATGCACTGAGCAATCACATCTCTCAGCTTCTCCAGAGCCACGTTGGAATCATTGCTTCCATTCTCAGGGTCATGGATGTAAACACCATCCTTTGGCTTGGTGCTGCACAAGAAAAAGAGGGAAATAATTAGAATTTGGGTGCAGCTCAAGCTTGTTACTTGTTGTGTAACTGCTCCAGTCTAACACAGCTCCTTCCCTCTCTGGGAAACTGGGAGATGGGTTCAGCATTAATTATAATTCTTGTCCTGTATTATGAGATCATTTTAAGTATGGAGAAGAAGAAATATTCCTTTAAATTACTTCAAATAAGAGTAATCCTGAAATGTATGAGTCTATTTTTCAGATTCATTGAAACAAAGAGAGAGAGAGAGAGTTTACCTGACTTGTTCAGTAAATAAATGTCAGGATGAGAAAAACTATCTTAGAATTCTTTCTCCCAGTTTGCCTTATCTTACACGTGACCCATCATCCCATAAGGAATCTTCAATGCAGAAACAGTGTCCAGCTTCCTTCCTGCCCTCACTGGCACATCTTGGCAGAAAAACCACATTGTGCCACTATCACTTGTCTGAGCAACACCAGAAGTGTGTTAAACCATCACAAGTGAGCCTGTGCCATTCCCAAAGCCACATCCCAGCTGCTTCCACGTTGTCCTTCCAGCCCCAGCTTTGGAGTTACCCCAGGAGTTTCCGCTTGCGCAGGATCGGGTTGTTCACGGAGTGAAGGGGTTTCAGGCTCACTTTGAGGTCTTGGATTCTCATGTTTGCAAGTTGTTCTGCATGAGCCTGTTGGATCCCTGCCACCATGGCCTGGAAAGACAAAAGGGGCACTTGGTGCAACAACACACGGACAGTGTTTGCCATGGGCCAAAAAAAGAGGCACCAAAATCCAATTTATTTTGGAGAGAAAAATCAGATTTGCATGAAGCAAGGTATGGTTAGAACTAAAATCAGTGACAAAATATCCCAGGGGGAAACAGGACAAAGGATCATCTCCTTCTCATGTTCACAAGACTGACTGAAATCCTCTTTGAGCAGAAATTAAAGGAAACAAGGACTATTTCTTTAATTATTAATTGCAGTAGTGGGGATAAAACATGGCAAAAAGAGGAAAGATCTGTGGAAGATCCCTCAGGCTCTGCTTTCTACCATCAGCACGTGGCTGCTCGTTACACCAATCTGGGAGCATCTCCTTCAAGCCCAAATTTCACATTTTATTTCCCTTTTCATTTCTGTTTCCATTTTCTCCCTACAATCTCAGGCTCTCCTAAAGCAGAAGAAAAGGTTATTTGCATAACCCCACGTCAAAAAAGCTCTTCACCCATCCCAGAGCTCTCCTGCTCCTGTGCAACATTCCATGACCAAATAACTGCTGCTCAGACCTTGTCCATCATCAGCTGGGCAGAGGGCAGGATGTTGTCCAGGGCCTCTGTGGAATTGAGCCAGGGATGGTCCAACACCCCCTCAATGGTCAGACGTTCCTCAGGTTTGACCTTCAGCAGCCTGAGGAGGAAAGAATAAATCCCTAAGAAGGGGTTTGTTGATTTACAGAGCATTTAAGCATTTTAAAGGCCAAAAAAGAAGCTTTTCCAAGAGCCCCAAACTGCCCCAAAATGAGCCCAAAATCTGTCCCAGCTCCCCGACCTCGCTGTGGTTTAATGCTGTCATGGCTCATCCAGGGCAATCCAGCACTCAGGGCAAAGGAAGGTGCTAAAGGCATTCCTGGGATACCCCTGTGCTGCTGAATTCCACAGCTGCTGCTCCCAGGTGGGAAATGACCTTCCAGAGGAACTCGAAATTATCCAGGCTGGCACTCTCTGGAAATGCACTCCCACAGCTCATCCCCAGAACAGGTCACACTCATTCCAAGGACTCTGGGCATGGAAACTTTGCAGGATTCACTGCTCTCACCATGCCACTCCTCAGCTTTTCTCTGCCTGAAAAGTCCTCAAGTAATGAACACTTTGGTTCCAGCTCCTCAAAATAAAAAGCAACTTTATTCCAAGGTTGCTGAAAACTCCATGAAATCTTTTTTTTTTTTTTTTTCTAGCATGAAACCCTGGAAAGAGGATTTGCAGATAAATTTGTGTTCTCATGATGAGCACAACTAAATAACAAAGCAAGATTTCCCAATGAGTGCTGACAAGTTATCCCAAAGTCTGAATGAAAATGGGAATGACTCCACGAGCTTGTCACACTTCCTTAGAGAACTGCAGATCAGCTTCTTGGCTGCAGAGCACAACTGTTTAATGTACCAAGAAAGTGGAAATAACTTTGTACAAAATGTCACCAGCACCACAGGGGAGAGCAGAAATCCCACTTGCTGCCAACTCACTTTTGATACCAGACACGTGCATTCCCTTTCCATGCATTTTCCAAATCCTAATCCATTATCAAACCCTCATCAAGCTTGAGGTCAGAAATCAGCCTGGATCCATGTGACAACATCCTGTGAGCTGAGTTTCATGGGAATTCTAAAAGACAATGAAACCTTTTGCCTGTGGAGTTTCTGTGTGAGAATAAAGAGCTGACCTTGGTATAAAGGAAAGTGAACTTGGTGAAAGGTTTGGGGGCTCTCCTGCACAGCTCTAAAAAGGTCCCAGCACCCTCTCCAAACAACGTGAATCCCTGGAGAATTTACAGTACATCTCAGGAGCCAGTGACACTTCTGAATTACTTCCCCAACTGTTTTTTTTTTTTTTCCTATTTATATTGCTTTTATTCTCTCAGTTCCTCTGGTGATGCAAAGGCAGTAAGCCCCTGTCACTTTTTCAAAAATAAGTGAGGTCAAGCCCTAATCAGTGCCATGTTCTTGCTCCCAAACAGACCAAGTCTTTGAAACACTCCCAGCTGAGGGATGTGCCCTGCATGGAAAACAGACTCCATTAGCATTTGGAATAAAACATCCATGCAAAACCTTATCTGAGTCTGGCATGACAGATCTTAATCTCCCTCTCCATCCTCCTGCCTGATTCTTTTTAGGCTGTGTATGATGTGCACAGGGCTTTAGGGGACAGATTTACCACATCCCATTAAAGACACTTGATTTTCACAGGAATTCAAAGGTTATCCCAGGAAATCCGTGCCAGTTTGTGTTATCCTGAAACCCTTCAGTGCTCCCACTCCCTTAAAGACTCAATACACAATTCACCCCAACAGAAGAGACATCAACATTAAACACTTGGGCAGGGAAAGAAAAACATTTTGCAGACTTGGTTTATGCTGAATGTATCAGAGAATTTGTCAGCTGGATGAGCTGCAGACAATCCTCACTGCTGGGATAAGGCACTTCCAGGTGCTTTTCCACTTCCTTAACATGGAAACATTCCAATTCCTCAACACAAGCACAGAGCAACACCAGAGTTTCCTGCAGGGACTCACTTTCTCACAATGTCTTTTGCCATTTCTGAGATCTGGCTCCACTCTTCCTCTGGGAACTCGAAGCTTCCTGTCATGATCTTTTTCCTCATGTCCTTGGGAATCGTCCGGCTGTGGTGCTTGGAGTAAAAGGGGGGGTACCCACACAGCATCACGTAGATAATGACCCCCAGGGACCACAGGTCACAGCTCTGCAAGCAAGGAAAGGGTCACTCTGGGGAGAAGTTTGCAGCAAATAGTGGGGGAGTTCTGATAAAAGTTCTGTGCGATTCCCTGAGGGAACAGACCCAGCTCAGCTCCTCCTCCATATCCACCTTTGTGGATAAATCTGGCTGCTGTGAAAAGGCAGCTCCCTGCTCCAAGCTCAACAACTTCCAGGTGGTTGGGAATTGTCTGGGAACAGCCAGGGCTGCAGAGGTGGGAGAGGTTTATTGCATCTCTCAGGATACCTGAATCCTACCCCCCAGTCCCACAAAGGAATCCAGTTGTTTACAATGGGAGACTGAAAACAGAACAACCATCCAAGAAAGGCACCAGCAGGGATATGAAATCAGAGTTGCCTGTGGTGGCAGCCAGGGACAGGAAGGAGCCAGGAGCAGGACTGGACTGCCATGGAAGGACAGAGCACCTGGAAGCTCTCAGTGTCCATTCTGGGCAGCCAGGTGAGTGCCAGGTGCTGCTTTTGCAGAATCACACCTGGGGACAAGGCCCTTCCCTCAGCAGCCTTTTCACCCAGTGCCACCAGGGCTGCACAGAGCAATTCTTCACATGAAACAGGGAAAGAAAATCACTCCCACCTTGGAAACCCAAAATCAAGGGACAAGACAGGGATGAAGAAACTCCATATGAAAACACCATTGCCACATTCTAAGGAGTTCAGAAGCAAAACTGTCTGCCTCAATCACCAACCTGGCTCTCCAGGATGGAGAGAGGCAGTCAGAGCCTTGAGGAAGGCAGATTTGTGATGCAGACTAACTAATATTTGCTTTAACTCTCTCTGTGAGGCTACTAAATGCTAACACTGCACATCAAATACCTGCTCAGGCATGCAGTGGAATAAACAACCATCCCTAGAGCTGCAATCAGGGCAGATCCTTACACTGGGATCACAAAACAGATAACTTGAATTAAAATTGACACACCCTGAACACTCAGTGGTTCAAGCACTGCTCAGCCAGCAGGAGACAGTGATGATAATAAGGAGGAAAATGTTTTGGAATGCCCAAAAAAGATTATGGCCTTTCAGGACATTTCCTGAAACGATTTTGCCAGGATTCCAGCAGCTACACAATAAATTCTTGGTTGTTTTCCAGAAGATCCAGGTACAGAGCAGTTTGTGGCACAGCTGCCTGAACAAGGAATGCTCTGCAAATCCAGAAACCCTGGCATCAGGAAAGAGATTCCCTTTAAACAGAGGTGAAAGAATTTCCCTCATGGCCTCACTCCAGCAGAGTCATTCTACTCTCTCCAAAATCTTGTTCGTATTTAGTGCTCCTCAAGAGCATTTGTGTATTTATCCCCCCTTTATTAGAGGATCATTAATTAGGTTTGCACTAAATGTGCATTTTATTATTTGCTCTATCAGAAGCACCAGTAGGATGGGGAAGACTTTTAAAGATGTTTTCCAGCTCACCTTGTTGTAAGTGTAAGGGGTTGGAGAGGTGGGGATAATACCAGACTTTTCTTTCTGATGTCTTCTTTGTGCCTCCAATACCTGGTGGGAGGGCAAATAAAAACAGACAAAGAAAAATCCATTTCATGAACAGGCCACACAACCAGCAAAGCCTATGCCAAAGATTCCTGATGATTTTCCATTCAGGAAACTTATTCCAGCTACTGAAGGCTACCAAACTCCAGTTTTTCTCCCTAAGAAAGACCGGAGCTTTCTACATGGGGAAAATACTAAAATATATAATATTTCAGGCACTGAAATCTCCAGTTCTGCCTGAATTAAAGCAGTTGCTCAGAACCTCCAACCCCTCCGTGCTTGGAACCAGAACCTAAAGTGTGTCTGGAGGGTAACCCAAGCTCCAGAGCTGTCCCTTTTTGCCTCTCCCAGAACAAATCCCATCAAATGTGTCCCTTGCTGATCCAGTCTGTGGGTTTGGGTTGCAGGGAGCCCCAGCAGGCTCCAGCTGAGAAGGAATTTTATGAATTTTCAGGGCATGCTCCGATCTCTCTACTGCCCTTCCCAGTGATTAAAGGCAGCCCAGCACTGCAATTAAATCTCCATCTGCAGCTGCTTTTCATTTTCTCCAGGACTCCAACACAAAGGACAGGAGAGGGGGAGGAAAGCAGCATTACAAAGAGCAGCCTGTGTGTAATTATAGATTGTCTTTAATGACAGAGGGGCCAGGCCAAGGTGCCCAGGTACCAACCCTCTGCCACTGCCCTTTGTGAGCAACCACCTTTTCAGAAGCTTTTTGTTCCAGCCAAGTCCTTTTTAATGGAATCCTGAATGAGCTTGAGCTGGAGGAAAGGTGGCAAAGCAGGGATTTCTCCAAAGCAGCTGCTTTAATACAGCTAAAGGCCAACTGCCACCATCAGGGCTGAGCAGAGTCTGGGAAATTTGCCTTATCAACAGATCCCTGTGGCACTCCAGCTCCAGAGTGGAGGGATTCCTGCAAGATTTCTGCACTCAGAGCCCTTCCCAGGACAGCAAAAGGGGTTCAAATGATGTGGATATGGAGGCTCAGGCAATAAATGATCCCCCTTCAGCTCAGAGCAGGAATTGGTTCTTACCTGAGGTGCTACATAATAGGGAGTGAACTGGGGTGTCATCAAGTCACCTTGGTCTACTTTGGCAAACCCAAAGTCACACAATTTAACAGGTGCATCCTAAAACAAGGAGAAGAGGCTTTATTAGACAAATCTCATTAAATCAGCTTTTCTAACACATAATTCTCCCCCTGCCCTCATCTCACCTTCTCCAAACGTTCTCCTCATTGTATTTATACCCTCACACTCCACCAGGCAGCTGGAAGGTCACAAAGTGACCTTTCAAAACAGAGGTTTTGCTTTTCTGGGTGCTCTGGGCCAGGAACAGCCCCCTCAGGGATTGGGAAAGCTCTGAGCCCCTTGTAGGGGGGTCACTGCATATTCAGGATGGTTGTGAGCACGAGAGACAAAGAATTGTTTGGATCTACCAAAGCACCTCTAGGTAAAGGGTCAGAACATCCTGATGAGGGGCAGAGCTGGATCCTGTGTTCAGGTGGAGAACCTGACTCCTGTTTAACAGCAGCAGCAGGGACTCACTGCCCTGCAAGGAGATCAGGGGATGGAAAAGCACCAAGTCCATGCAGGTGATTCAATTTTGTCACCAAAACATTCATGTCCTTTTACCACTAACTCTGAGAGTCACCCTTGAGCCACTTCAAAGAATTCAGCAGCAAAAGAATTTCAAATGTTCATCTTACCAGGGAGTTATCCTTGAAGAGGAGA
Source organism: Vidua chalybeata (assembly GCF_026979565.1). Taxonomy (NCBI): domain Eukaryota; kingdom Metazoa; phylum Chordata; class Aves; order Passeriformes; family Viduidae; genus Vidua; species Vidua chalybeata. Next base: position 3,863,544 of record NC_071547.1, on the reverse strand, counting down.
TTCTCAGGCTTGAGGTCTCTGTGTGCAATGTTTAGTGAGTGGCAATGCTGCAAAGCCAAAGCTATCTGGAAAAAGGCACAATAAATCAGCTACAATCACCGACCTCCTCCTGCAGCCTGGACATTTATGTCAGCTTTACAAAGGACATTTCCAACCCCAAACATTTTCACTCCACTTGGGTGGAGTTCTCCTTTAGGACAAGCACTGAGATGCAGTGAAGTGAGAGCTGGGACATGAATTGCACAGAAAACAAAAGCCAGGCTGGCCTGGGCTTCCCAACCTCCTCACTTTGGGAACTCCAGGCATTGAGAGCCCCCCAAAGTGAAGCAGGTGGTGCCAGTGCCCCTTCCCTGCTGTGCCAGGCTCCAGGGTGCTGCCCCTGCCCAGCAGTTCCACCCTGCTGGACACTCCCAGCAGTGAGTTCTTGCTTCAGGATTGCAGGGAATCATTCACTGCACTTGTTCCTGCCTGGAGATCCAACACTCAGGCAGTTTTATTCTTTAATTTTGGATGGTACTGCCTGCACTTTAATCATTCTGTGGATATCCCACAGAAGTGCATTCCTGGATTGTTTCAAGGATGCTTTAGGAACCTGCAATCCAGGCAGGAAAAGCTCCAGGGACTGCACATTTCCAAGTGTAATTCATTTAAAGAAAAGCCAAGTATAAATATTTAAACAGCATTCCTGAGACAGAAGTGAGGCACAGCCTCACAACCCTTATTTGGAAGTATCCCTGCTGGATTCTGTAGGATCCTACCCAAGTTTACAGTCTTTAAAACCCTCCAAATTACTGTCACAAGAGAACTTCACTGCTAATTTAGCTCAGCAATAAATACAAACACATTCCCAGAGAAAATGAGGCAGTGCTGTGAAAAGCTTTAACCATTCCTGGGTACAAGACAAGGATGAAGAACCACCAGAGAAAAGAATTTTAGAGAGACTTTCACATTTCAAACTTCATTTCTATAAACATTAAAGCAAAGAGTTACTTGAGACATGAATAACCCAAGTGTACACAAAGAATTCAAACCAAAGTCTTGACTTCTGGTAAAGTTTTACAAAGTTTTCCCCACCATGTCAGAATCAAACAGCCCAAAGGATGTCAAACAAACTGTCAAGAATAATTCTGTACTTCCACCTCATTCCTTTGTTGGATGAGACCAAAAAGTACCAGCACAATTAGCATTTCATTAGAAACAAGTCAAAGCACAAAAGTAACACAATTCTTTTGCCCCAGGTTCAAACATTCTCTCTGCAGCTGAGGGGAACTGGGGATCCCAGCACTGAATTCCACAGAGATCCTTCTGAGAGTCCCACCAGCAACAAAAAACCTGATGGACACCAAAACCCCCTGCAGAAACCACCATGGAGGTTATAAAATACAGCACTCAGGAGTGAGCTGGGAGAGAAAGGGTGAAGGAAAAACAACATTGGAACAAACAGACACAAAATCAGAACAAACAGACACATTCCTTGGTATCTTCCAGGAATTTCACAGCCCAAGCCCAGAACCCAGCCTGAAAACCCCTGGCCCAGAGGAGAGAAATGCCAAGGGGGTCACGGAGGTTCCAGAGCTCAGGAGTCCTGCTGGAGGCAACACTTTTTAGGACAAGAAGAATGACAAAATTCTCTTGAAGTCTTCTCTAGACCAGGTGTGGAAAAGCAATGTTAAGCACAGCAGACCCAGAGAACAAGCCCACACCTTCCATCCTTTATTCCTAGTAAAGCTTTGGCATTGTCACTTATAACAAAGCAGGCAATGATCATCGGATCAGAACTGAGGAATCTTTTAATTCATCCTTTTTTCCCACCCTTCCAGCCCCAGGAATTGTCCCTACTTTAGCCAGAGCATGATGGATTTGCTGGGACAGGGGGTGACTTGCCTGCTTTGTTACTTGGCTCGCTTGCTTCTCAGTAAAGTGCCGGTGCTGGCTGATTCTGTGGAAGAGCTCTCCCCCTTCCATCATCTCCATTACAATTAGGAGCCGAGCCCTGTTCAAAAGCATTTCATGTTGTTACATTAAAAAAATCATCCAAAAGAACAGAATTGCTAAGCTAAGAATGCATATTTCACACAAACACCGCTTTCTCTGTGCTGCTTTCGGGGCCATTTTGGTGCTGTCGTTTTGCCTTCGAGTCTAAAATCCTCAGGATTTTTCTGGCTCCCAGTGATTGGCAGCCAAGAATTTCCAGTTTGCTCCTCCTGATGGGCTCCCACATCCAGCTGGAACAAACTGGACATGGATACATCGAGCTCCACCCTGGATGGAGCTGGAAGCCATGTGGACACTCCAAGGGATAATTGCCCTCAAGGATTACACAGCACATGGGTGCTTTTGAGTCTGGATCCCCCATTATTTGAATTTACAGCTTTGCTGCCATAAGTATGAAGGATAAAAAATAGGAAGGTGGAGATCAGGGCTGCCAGATCCTCAAGGAATTAACTCCCAGTTCCCACCACACAGCAAAATCAGCTACACCAGAGCCTAAGACAGGTCTCAGCTCTTTCATTCTCTCTGATGATTTTCTCCACTAAGATCCTATCAGAAGACAATATTTTTATCCAAACGTAACAATGCACAAAAAAAAAAAAAAAAAAAAAAATCACTCTGCTCCGTGTTTTCCTGTGTTCATTTTAAGCAGAACAATGCATTGAGAGTTTTCAGGGCTGAATTTCATATTTTTAGAAACAACTTTTTCACACAATGCAGACTGAATCAATGGAAAACCTAAAAAATGGAGATGCATTCAAAACAGGGAGTAAAGGAGGCAAAATAATTTAAATACACAAAAGTCAGGGAAAAAAAAAACAAAAACAAGAGCTGCTTGGTCTGCAGGATAATTATTACACCTGGGACCCCCTTGAAATAATAATTTTGTGATTAAAACCAAACCAAAACAAAGCAAACTCCACTATACCTTGGGCTAAACATGGAAAACAAGCGGTGGGAATGAATCACCCTATGTAATCTTACCTGGGGCTGGATTCATGTGGGAACTGCACACTGTTAGCATAAACTTCAATTATTTGAACAATATTGGGATGTGTTGCACACATCATGTGCAGACGTACCTTGAAGAGAAGGGAAGAGCTGTTACTGCACACAGGGACAGGCACTGAGCCCTGCTGAGCTTGGGAGAAAACCACCCCAGCCTGGCCCCCAAATTTGTGACAGATTCTGGATTCACACACAGAGCTCTGGGGAAAGCTCAATCTTTGAGTTCTTTACAGAAATTTAAAGACAGAACCAGCTTTCAAGTAGCAATGTAGCACTTCAATGGATGAATAAACCCTAAAATTCCATCATGTGGCTTCTTTCATGGCTAAGCACTCACAACAGCTGGAACATCACCTCCTGTCCCAACATTCAGGAATTTCCCCCATTTAAAGCTCCTTGGGCTGTTCAATCAAGCCAAGTCTTGGTGCTTTTTGTACAGAGATGATTTTTATGGGAATTTTAAAGGAGAATTAGCTCAGTAACAAGAAATGGAAGTTGCCTAAACCTCGAGGATAATTGATCCTTCTTTAAATTCCCCACAGCTTGGAGGAGTGCCCATCATTCCACAGGCTGACAGTCTGGCACCTCAGGAATTCCCAACCTGTGTCAGGAGCTGCTTTAGGTCCTGGCACATGGCAAAATCCATTTCCAGAACAACTTGAAGCATTCTTGGAGCAGTGACATCCAAGAGTGAGACGTATGGCAACAAAATTCCCTCTCAAACTGGTTCTGTTCCATTACAGGGAGAAGAACAGCTTTAAAACACAGCTCAATTAATTAGAAATAAATCTCTGGAAGCACAGCCAGCAAATGGGGGTTTGGTGGTGGGGTTTTTATGCTTAAAACATCCCAACAATTGAAGGTTTTCTGGAGAGAAAAGCAGGAACTGTACCTCATTTCGAGCTTTTGGACGATCGAGGAGGATTTTCAGTGCAAAGCGTTCTTGGGAGGATTTTTTCATGCAGACTCTGGTATTACAGCAACAAAATCATTCAGTCAGCAAGGAGGTTAAAAAAAGACACCTGAAGCAATTGATCTGTAGCTCTGAGTTTGCTCTCCACGTGGGAATTCCCAGGAATGCCCCCAGTCTGGGATACATCCCAGCTCTCACCCTGAATTCAGCCTCAAGAGAGATTTTGGATGGAAATAACCCAAAGCACACCTGAACACCCCCAGTGGTGTTGGAAAAAATGAAGTGCTTGGAACAGATAAAGTGGTTTGGGAAGGAAATCCTCATTTTGGCTGATTTTTTTCTCTTTTTCCCTCCCCATTTAACAATTAAGGAAAGGGCCCATGTTTGAACAGGCAGCCAAAAGAACAAAGCACAAAATGGATGTTTTAATGAAACAACACAAAAAGGATGAGGAGAACCCAGATAGGAAGATAAATGATGGGAAAAAAGGACAAAGGGAGCACCCAGGAACAGCAGCACAGGGGTTTTCCAGCACAAATTCCCAATTTCTGAAGGGAGAGGCTTTGCTGGAAAAACATTTTGCTTCCCAGAAAGAAATCCATGAGGAGCAGGGCTGGGATGAAAAGCAGTGAAGAGCTGGAAAAACAACTGGGAAAGCAGGGAAGGGGCAGTGCAGGGGGGCTCAGGAGGAATTTCTGCTGTCATTATTCCACAACCAACTCCTGCTCCTGCCTGGCTGTGGGAACACACCAGGACAGGGAAGGGAGGAGAAGTTTTCCTTCCCAAATTCCCCCCAAAAAAGACAAAACCCCTTCTGCACAACCCACGTGGGGCAGAGGCATTTGTTGTTTTTATTTTTTTATGTATCCCATCATCACATTTAGTAAAATACTCACTGACTCCTCCACAGGGCAGGGACAATCCTGGGGTGTTCCCTTACCTAACAGGCCCACTGATCCCAGCTCCCAGCTTCTGAGTCCAGTTTATGTTGTATTCCTCTAAAATCGAGGTTTCCTGTTCAGGAAGGAGCAGCAGGAGGGAAAACACAGTCAATAAATACAAAATAAATACAATTACTACAGCTTTTCCAACAAAAAACCCAGCTCAGCAGATCTGAGTGTAAAAGTGCCTGCTGGGGAGTTTGCTTTCCTGAGGAAAATGAAATATAAATCTAAATAAATATCAATGCTCATGTCATGATTTACCTGAATAAAATTGTTTCTGTGCAGCTGGAACTTCCAAACAGGGATATTGAGAGCAGTAAATGTGATTTTGTGCTTTTCATACCCAAAGTGTACCAAGGGCATCTCTCCCTGACTCAGTTCCACCTTCCTACCCATAAAAGATCAATCACAATGAAACAAGGAGCCCATTTCAGCATTAAAATGCATTTTTTTTGGTCACAGAAAACTGCAGGTTTCAAACCACTGGAACCATCACACTGTAAATTAAACCCTGCTTGCTTAATTTTAGATTTTTCTGATCATGAACCAGGCTCCTTTTGTCCAAATCCACACAAACAGGGCTGGGTTTTGTTAGGCCACAGCTTGGGTGCTCTCAGGCTTAACCACATCCCAAGGCAGGCTTGAAATCCAGCTCAGAGCTTTGATTGATGCCCTGAGCTGGGCCTTTGTTCCTTTATTAAATTCCTGCCTCTGCTCAGGATAAATCACAGCAAAAGGAGCTGCTGCAACAGCAACACAAGGAAAAAGAATTCCCAAATACACTGGAAATTCATGGGTGAGGCCAAGGATTCTAAAGGGTTTAAAAGGAAGAGGCAAAACTCTCAGTGGATCACAGAAATTTGTGGTTTTCAGGAGCAACTCCTTATCAACTCAACTCAGATAAATTCCACTTGTGAGGAGCCTGACAGGGAAAAGCTGATTTAATTTCCCTGATATTCAGCTGCAGAGAACTGAAAACAGAATTTTAGGAGGGCATTAATGAGCATTTAATTTCTATTTCCTATTCTGTGTATTTGCCGTTGCTTTAAAGAGAAAGGCAACAATTTTACATCCTGCACTTTTAAAATTTGGATCCCAACCTTCATCCCAAAGCAGCTTTACAACTCAGAAGTTCAAATAAATAATTTAAAGTGGTCAAGAAACACAAGTGACACCAAATCCAGGATTTGGGAGCATCACTTCTACCTCCCAGCTCAGGAATGGCAGCTCCAACCTCAGCACCAGGAATTCCCAACATTTCCAGGGAAATGTTCACTCCACCACCTTGGGGGTCTTTTCCAACCTTAAAAATTCCATTATTTTGATCCTAAACAGCTGAAAATGCTTTAAAAGCACCAATGTGTTTAAAAATATCCAAGTGTTTCAGCTGGGAAGCTTGGATTTCATGGGTATGGAATTCCTGGGAATCACCCAGCTCCAAACTTCCAGGAACCTGAAACTTCTGACTAATGACATGAATTTTCAGTGGGAAAGGGGGATAATGATGTGAAATATCCAAAATTCCAGCAAAGTTTCACAGCTCCACGTGGAGCTGGGATCTCTCCAGCAGCAAAATTCCCTCTCACCAAGTCTCAGCCAAGAATTTGGGCACTATCCCAGCAGGATGGGATGCTCAGGGCCTGGAAAAGCAGAATTCCCAGGGGAAAAAGCAGAATTCCCATGGGGAAAAACAGAATTCCCAGGGGGAAAAGCAGAATTCCCAGAGCTCTCCCAGCCTGGATCCCACCAGGGGATGCTGCTCTCACACACCAGCCCTGCTCAGCCCTTTCTGAGCTCTTGATCTGAGAGGGTTTTTCCAACCTCACTGATTCCATGATCCCACTGGATATTGTCAGATTAAGGTTTTTTTTGCACATCCTTGTGCTCCAAAAAAAGCCTTTTTTCCTCACACAAAACACCAATTTGTGGGATTAAGCCCTTTTCTGACCCAGTGATGGGGGCACCTGAGAGACATTTTAAAAACTTTCATTCCATTTTCAGTCTCATTTGAAGGGTGAAACAATTCAGGTGTTACAATTCACACCATCAGAAGCCAACAGTTTTTAAATTTAATTTTAATTTGTTTAAAATATATTGTAATTTTTTTAAAAAATTACAATATATTTTAAACGTTTCTTGGCCTATCAGCTTTTGCCACACCATGTTCTAAATGCCTTAAAACCAATCATCTAAAATTACCCCTCGTGGAGTAATTTATTTTAGTAATTTAAGTTATTTTAGTAATTAGGACCTCCTATTATAATGCATCTTTCACAGTTTTATTTCTCTAAAGTATCTAGGTTTTTTTTTTACAAGGCTGTCCTTTGAAACTTGTTTCTATTTCTGTTTCTCAACAATGTCTGTCCTGTTCCATGGCATTTCTAAGCCAGCATTTCCTATCTCAAGGTTTGCACACTGTGTAAACCTTCTACCATGTTTTTAAAATATTCTACAAATCTATTTCCTACAGCTGTTGATGGGAAAAAGGTTTGAAATGAGGAGTTTTGGGAGAAATAGGATGACTTGAAGGAGAGCAGGCTGCTGCTTGGACAAACTGGATCCAAGCAGAGAAATGTCACATCCTGGGGAATTCCACCTCCTGCTCCTTCAACCTCTCCTTGATCCCTAAATGTGGATCCCTGTCCTAAATCCCAGACCTTGAACCCAAGAACAACCAAACCTGACCTAAAGCAAGGATCTGAGAAGCAAAAAAAAAAAAAAATCAGCATAAAGTATAAAATGATGAAGTGCTATTTTTAAATTCTGAAGTACTATTTTATTAAAGTACTAAAGATTACTAAAGTATTAATTATGAATAGATTCAGGCTGTGCCCAGAATTCCAGGGATTTGCCCAGGGAGTTTTGGCTGAAGCCCTCCAGACTGGGAGGAGCAGGAGCACAGAACTGTCCCAATATTTTCACAACTGCTTCAGCTTTTTAGCTTTCAACCCCAAAAGTTCTGATGTGGACCCTTCCCTTCTCCTGAAATACCACAAAAATACTTAATTTTTTTTTTCCCCAAGCCTCCAGGATGGCTCCTTCCCTGGAGTGTGCCAAGAAAACCCCAGGAACAGTTCTGACACTTGACCTCAGGGGTTAATTAACTAAACCTCATTACATTTCCTCCCACTCTGGGCTGCTCCAGTGCCAATTTTCAACAGGGAAATGCTCAAAGCCAGCTTGGAAAAGGCTTTTTAAGGTTGGAAAAGACCCCCAAGGTGGTGGAACAGCCTGGGATAGTGGAAGGTGTCTGTGCCCACAGAGGGGGAGCAGTGGGGTGGGAGTTAAGGTCCTTGTAACCCAAATTTTTCCAGGATTAATCAACTGCACAAGGTAAAGAACCTCCAGAGAGGCCTGAAAATATTGATTGATCTCCATTCCTTTATCCCAAATTATACTGATTGACATCCTTTTATTGAAATTACATTGATTGACATCCCTTTACCCCAAATTATATTGATTGCTATCCCTTTATCAAAATCACATTGATTTCCAAATTACACTGACTCCCATCCCTTTATCAAAATTACACTGATTGACATCCCTTTATCAAAATTACACTGATTGACATCCCTTTATCAAAATTACACTGATTGACATCCCTTTATCAAAATCACATTGATTCCCATCCCTGTATCAAATTTACACTGATTCCCATGCCTTTATCCCAAATTACAGATTCCCATCCCTGTATCAAATTTACACTGATTCCCATGCCTTTATCCCAAATTACAGATTCCCATCCCTGTATCAAATTTACACTGATTCCCATGCCTTTATCCCAAATTACACTGATTTCCATCCCTGTATCAAATTTACACTGATTCCCATGCCTTTATCCCAAATTACACTGATTGACAAGCAATAAATGATTATTTCTCAGAATTACTGATTCCCATGCCTTTATCCCAAATTACAGATTCCCATCCCTGTATCAAATTTACACTGATTCCCATGCCTTTATCCCAAATTACACTGATTTCCATCCCTGTATCAAATTTACACTGATTCCCATGCCTTTATCCCAAATTACACTGATTGACAAGCAATAAATGATTATTTCTCAGAATTACTGATTCCCATGCCTTTATCCCAAATTACAGATTCCCATCCCTGTATCAAATTTACACTGATTCCCATGCCTTTATCCCAAATTACAGATTCCCATCCCTTTATCAAATTAACACTGATTCCCATGCCTTTATCCCAAATCACACTGATTGACAAGCAATAAATGATTATTTCTCAGAATTACACTGATTCCCATCGCTGTATCAAATTTACACTGAATAACTTCTCGTTATCCCAAATTATACTTATTGATATGTAATAAATTATTATTTATCAAAACTACATTGATTCCCTTCCCTTTATCAAAATCACATTGATTCCCATCCTTTTCTCAAAATTACACTGATTCCCATGCCTTTATCCCAAATTACACTGATTGACAAGTAATAAATTATTATTTCTCAGAATTACGTTGATTCCCATCCCTGTATCAAATTTACACTGGTTCCCATGCCTTTATCCCAAATTACACTGATTAACAAGCAATAAATTTTTATTTCTCAGAATGACACTGATTCCCATCCTTCCATTCCAAATGACACTCATTGACATGAAATAAATGATTATTTCTCAGAATTACACTGATTCCCATGCCTTTATCCCAAATTACACTGATTGACAATAAATAATAAGTTTTTATTTCTCAGAATTACAGGTTCCCATGCCTTTATCCCAAATTACACTGATTGACAAGCAATAAATGATTATTTCTCAGAATTACTGATTCCCATCCCTGTATCAAATTTACACTGATTCCCATGCCTTTATCCCAAATTACACGGATTGACAAGCAATAAATGATTATTTCTCAGAATTACGTTGATTCCCATGCCTTTATCCCAAATTACACTGATTGACAATAAATAATAAATGATTATTTCTCAGAATTACAGGTTCCCATCCCTCCATCCCAAAGGGGAATCCCCCAGCAGGGCACAGAGCGACCCTGAGCTCACACCCTGCACGTGCTCAGCTCCAGACACACAAAACTCAACCCAAATCCCAAAATCCAGAGGTTTTTTGTTTTTTTTTTTATCATGGCAGGAACTCCGGGAAGGCTGCCTGACATCCCAAGAATCGGGAAAAGGGAACAGGGTTCTGCCTGCTGGGAAATTCTCTTTAAGGAAAGCTGTTCTTTGGCGTTTGTAGCTGTCAAACGTGAGCAATAAGAATATTTAATCCCTGGAGCAGAGCAAACAAGCTTTGAGTGGTGTCCAGGTGTTGGAAAAATCAAATTACTTGGTGGTGGAATCGCCTTGATTAAGGGAAAAGAATTCCCAAATTGGGAAATTGATGGCAGAGGCCACCCCGGAGGAAATCTCAGTGGGTCACAGGAATTTGTGGTTTTCGGGAGGAGCTCAGAGAAACTTCTGATCGACTCAACTCCGAGAATTCTGGGCTTTAGGGACAACAGAGCCGGGAAAGGGGAACAAAGATCGGGAAGGAGGATTTGGACAAAAGGAACGTGGAACTTGAGGGCCACGAGGATATTGGGCAGAACCCCCAGGATAAGGGAAAAACTGAAAAAAAGAAAAAAAATCCAAAAAGCTCCGTGTGTGAGGCGAGTCCGCTGCACTGGGAAAAAGGGAATTCCAGCAGGGACAGATCCGGAGCAGCAGGAGCGAGCGTGGCACTCCCAGCACGGCTAATGAGACACTCATTAAGCACGGCACTAATTAACGAGGCAGCTACACCGCTCGCAGCCCAGGAGCGCCGATTCCTCTCTTGGCCAAAAACTTCGCATCCCCCGCGGCGCTCGCTCTGCGGGATGCCGAGCGAACACCGCCAGCCTCCCCCGGCTGAGGGAAAAAAATAAAATAAAAAAACACCCAAAATCCGCCACGCGAGCGGCGAGCCCAGCCCGGCGTCCCCCGCCAACCTTGATCGTCTTGTCCATGTCGTGATCCTGCGACATCGTCCCGCGGGGCGCGGCGGGCCCGGCGCCGCGTCAGGCAACGCGCAGCCCCGCAGGAGCCTTTGTGCCGCCGCCGCTCCGCCTCATGCCCGGCCGGGCGGGCCGCGGGTGCCGCACCCCGCGGCGCGGGGAGGGCGCGGGGCCCGCGCGGAGCCGCCGCTCAACCGGGAGGAGCCGCCCGGGAGCCGGACATCGCCGGCACCCCGCGCCGGGCAGCCCCGCCGGCCGCCGCGGGCCGCCGCGACCCCGCTGCCGCCGCCGCGGGCCGCACGGGAGGACGGAGCGGGATCGCCGCGCCCGCCCCGCGCCCGCCGCGCGATTTTGGGAGGCGCCGCCACGGCGCTGGCGCGGTTCGCAGGCGGCTGCCGGCAGCTCTAAAAGCGCGACGGCAACGGTAAAGGCCCCGCCGGGCTTTCGCGGGGGGCGGCGCCTTGTGATGACGTTTAATCACCGAGGTTCGGGGGTGGAGCGAAACGCTCTGGTCCCGCCCCCTAGAGGGAGGGGCGGGGCGAAACGAAGTCTCGCGATATGTCGGTGGGCGAGACCTAACGAGGGGAGGCGCCGCCCTTCGTGTCCCGGAGGTCTCGCGAGAACTCGGCGCGCCCGCTGGGCTGAGGGGCCGGGCGGCTCGAAGTCTCGCGAGATCTCTGGCGCGCGCGCGCGCGCCTGGGGAGAAATGGCCGCCCTTGGGGCCGTGAGGGGAAGCGGCGAGAAGGAGCCGCAAAAGGCGCTCGGTGCCCTCCGGCCGGGCACGGAGCGTCCTCCGCAGAAATCACACCATGGCCGTGCCTCCAGGGCAGCCCCACCGCCCTCCCTCAGGCTCACACCGCCCCCACTCCCCCAGGCGCGCTGGAGTTTCGCTGTAACCTCAACACAAGCACAGCGGGCAGGGCAGAAAGTCAGAGCAGGTCTTTAAATGACGGGTGCAGGAATTTGCGTGCGCTTGGGCTCGCTGGCACAAAGTAGGGTTGACTGCACGGAGACAAGAAATGTTTATTTGGAGTGGCTACAACCAGCAGGACGGAACAAAAAAAACCACTTTTTCCTCAGGGATTTCACGCTGCTCCCTGGCCCAGGTACACATCGAACTCAGTTCACCTTGCTCACAGAAGAGAAACATAGTTCATAGGACAGGGCTTATAAACCTAATTCTGTAATTGTTATTTTCTATCCTATAAATCCTCTAGACTAAACAAGCATTTAAATGATTTCTTGGGAAAAAGAAGCTTATTTATCAGATAAGAGATGTAAAGATCACAGCCCTCTCCTGTGGGTGATTGCACCCACATAATACATTCCCAAAATGTACCCAAAGTAACCACCCACCTTGTTAGTGCTCAGCCAAATATATTTGGTATTGTAAAAAGATAAAGCCAAGTGGGTTTGTTTCCTTTTTTAACAAAAGCTCTTTTAAACACCTAAAATAAAAACACCTCTTAACGCAGAGTTACATATTTTTGCATCCTAAATTTCCTGTGCCGAGCTTTCCTTTGTGTGCCGTGAAGCTGCAAAATTATTTTCAAATCCGTAGAGAAGGCTGCTGTCCTTTAGGAGTTTTTCTGTGGGATTTTGATTGTCACCTAGGGATTAAAAAAAAAAAAGGAAAGTTATAAGTTTTTCTGTTTTTTTTTTTTTTCTTTTCAGGGGTATTCACTGGAAGGGGGAGAGGCAGGAGAAAATCCAGTGCATCCCAGTCAGGGACAGGTTTGGAGACTGGGAAATCTTGAGGAGAGGGGGGAGCTCAAGGTTTGGCTCCCAGTTTTGTCCCAGCTCTCACACAAAGCCATTTTGGAGCTGCAGCAGAGGGTCGGGAAGGAAGGAAATACTCACACTGGATGAGTATTTCCTCAGGAAACACCGCTGCAGGGAATACTCACATTTTTCACCTCCACATAGGCCTCCAGGCCGTACTCCCCCAGCTCCCTCCCATTCCCAGAGGCTTTGTAGCCTCCAAAGGGAGCCTGGGCACCAAACACGTCGTAGCAGTTTATCCTGGAAAGGAAGGTGAGGATGAAACCCCTGGAGCTCAGGCAGGAGCAAGAACAGTTCTGGCTGCAGCTTCTGGGTCCCTCAGATCAGCACAGAGCATCGTGGAATCCCCCACCTCTCTCACTAGCCAGGGCCAAGTTTGCCACCCTCAGCTGTGACCCCCAGGGATCCAGGGGCACCTGTGCCAGGGCTTTCCACCTTCCCAGGCAGGAATTCCTTCCCAATATCCCAAATCTCCCATCCAGCCCTGCCCTCTGGCACTGGGAGCCATTCCCTGTGTCCTGTCCCTCCATCCCCAGTCCCTCTCCAGCTCTCCTGGAGCTCCTTGAGGCACTGGAAGGGGTTTTAAGGTCTCCTTGGAGCTTTCTCCAGGTGAACACCCCCAGATAACCACTCTCACAGGGGAGATGTTCCAGCCTAAATAAATAAATATCTATTAAAAATAAATATCTATAAAAAATAAATATCTATTAAAAAAAGATCTTAAAATCTATTATAAAAATATCAATTAAAAATATCTACTAAAAATATCAATTAAAAATATCTACTAAAAATATCTACTAAAAATATCAATTAAAAATATCTACCAAAAATATCTACCAAAAATATCTATTAAATCCAAAAGAAAATCTAAAAAAAAATCTTTTAAAAATCTAAAAAAAATCTTTAAAAAATCTAAAAAATCTTTAAAATATCTAAAAAAAATCTTTAAAATACAAAAAAAATCTAAAAAAAATCTTATAATTATATCTAAAAAAATCTATAAAAATAAAAATCCATATAAAATCCATTAAAATCCATATAAAAATCCATTATAAAAATCCATATAAAAATCCATCCAAAATCCATCAAAAAAAATCTTTAAAAAATCTTTAAAAAATCTTTAAAAAAATCTTAAAAAAAATCTTAAAAAAATATTTTAAAAAATCTTTAAAAAAATCTTAAAAAAATCTTTTAAAAAATCTTTAAAAAAAATCTAAAATATCCATTAAATATCCATTAAATCTCCATACAAATAAATACCTATACCAAACTTTACCGAGCTCCCATGACCCCCGAAGGCCTGACATTACCCTGAGCAAATCACAGTAAAACTCCCCCCAGGGCACAGGCGCAGAGCACCCCGGGGAGCTGCCAGGCTCACCAGACCGTGCCGGCCCTCAGGCTCTGCGACACAAAGTTGGCTTTGTCCAGGTCCCTGGTGAACACGGCGGCCGCCAGGCCGTACTTGGAGTCGTTGGCTCTCTCAATGACCTCCTCGATGGTTCTGAATTTCAGGATCTGCATGACCGGCCCGAAGATCTGCAAAAAAAACCCAAGCAGAGCATGGGACAAATCCCTCTGGTTGCCCTGAGACCCTGGCATGAAGTCAAAACCACCTGCGGCTTCGATTTTAGCCCGTGGAAAGCTGTCAGTTTTGTATGAGGAATTACAAGCCACAAGGGTTTGAGTAGTGTGGTATTTAGATTAACACAGGGTGGAAAAGTAGAATTTTGGGTTTTTTTAGAATATAATTCAGGGGGTCAAGATGGAGGGATTTGGGCGTGTCCTCGCCTTCTTTTCCTTCTTCTTGCCCTCCATGTCTTGGTGTGATGGTGACACTTCTCTGTTGGTTTAAGGTAGAGACACAGTGTCCAGCATACATGTTAGATATTGGCATGTGAACTGTAAACATGCACACGTAGTTTGGAGTATAAAATGTGGGAGCTGCCCAAGGCTCGGGGCACAATGCTGTGGTGGACTCGCTAGGCAGAGCTCGGCAGGTCAGAGAAAGAACGTTTAGACAGAAGAAATAAACAACCTCGAAAGCGCAGTCGGACGCATTCCAGCCTCCTGCTTTGGCTGCAGCTGGCTAAGGAAAGGACTTTCACACTGCTGGGGTCCCAAAAAGCTGACCCCAACAGGATCTCAGGGTGGGTGAGGTGGGGCCGTGTGCTCAGAGACCCACAGGATGTGAAATTCACTGTCACTTCCCCTACTGCAAAGGTGGCACCAGAAGGGAAGGTAACGGCACACTGAGAAACCTCGAGTTGCACAGGCAGTGCTTGGAACCCTGGGGGTTTTGCACCACGAGGGGGCAAAATGCCACTGACTTGGTTTGAAACACAAGTGCTCGCTGAGGAAGGCAGGAGCTTCTTTTTGGAATGGAAAATGTAAAACTTTTTTTTTTTTTCTTTCTGAATTATTGTCATTTTGAAATTAAGAGGCTTTTAGGCAAAGATATGAGGATAGGAATAACAGGTTTTTACTAGTGTGTATAATTAATAATAAAAAACCCTATAATTTAATAGGAAAATTAATAATAAAAAACCCCTATAACTTAATAGGAAAATTAAAATTAATAATAAAAAAACGTATAACTTAATAGGAAAATTAAATAATAACAAAACCCCCCTATAACTTAATAGGAAAATTAAATAATAACAAAACCCCCTATAACTTAATAGGAAAATTAAAATTAATAATTTTTTAAATCTATAACTTAATAGGAGAATTTAAATAAATAATAATAATAAATTCCCTATAACTTAATAGGAAAATTAAAATAAAATGCAGTAGTACAAAACCACTGACAGAGTCAGAATATAACCTGGCACTCTGCCAGTCAGAGTGATTAAATGGTAATTGCAGTCCTCCTGAAGTGACAGATGTAGTTCTGTTAAGGTAGTAATCTTATGAAAAGATGTCTTTTTCTTCTAAAAGTTTAGTAGTAATATAGATCAATTTAGTCTTCCTCTAGAAATCTAATTTTAAAAAAGCTGCTTAAAGTATTTTAAATCCCAAATTATACCTAAGTAAGAATGCTTAGCTCCTCCCCCAAGTAAAACATCTCACAATTAAAATGATGTAATTTTATCAATCACGCAATAAAACCCGACAGCTCATTAACAAAAGATATCCCCCTAAATGAAGTAAGTTATAAAAAAATTAAAAACCACTGCTCCGCGCAGTTTTAACAGATATTATTAGAACACATACTTTTATTTACATCTCGCATTGCAACCTCGCACAGCCCCGAGGTGCTGCAGCACTCACCTCCTCCCTGGCGATGGTCATGCTGTCCTGCACGTCCCCAAAGACAGTGGGCTGGATGAAGTAGCCCCTGTCTGCAGCGGGGTTGCCACCACACAGCAGCTTGGCTCCCTCCCTCTGCCCGGTGCTGATGTAGCCCAGGATCTTCTTGAACTGCTCCTCATCCACCTAAGAGCCAGGAGGGGACACAGGTCAGCTCCCCCTGGAGTGGAACAGATTCCACTCCCAGCTGCTGTGCTCCAGCAATCCCTTATTGCAACAGGCCGCCAAGCAATCTCCAGAGGGAAATGGTCATTTTTAAATGCCAGCGTCAAGTTGTGGAATTGTCCCAACGGTTAATTAACTCCTCCCTCCTGCACCAGTGATAATGGGCTCAGTTCAAATGAGGTTAATCAATAGGGCCAAGGATACTTCCACTCTAATCTACACAACGACTCAAGATTGGGACAATTTCATGAGATAACAGCTCAGGGCATTTCCTGCTCCCACCTGAGGCCCCTGCTCGGTTTTGAAGTCAAAGGGGTTTCCAACCACCCTGGCCTTGGCCTTCTCCACGCTCCTCTCCACAAACTCGTTGTAAATGTCCTCCTGCACGTAGGTCCTGGACCCTGCACAGCAGCACTGCCCTTGGTTGAAGAACAGGGCAAAGTGGGCTTGATCCACAGCCCAGTCCACTAGGAAGAGGGAGAGAAAACAAATAAGCAAACAAACCCAACCAGACCTGTGACTTTTTTAGCACAATTATCACAGAGACTGCTGGGGATACAAAGTCCTTTCAGTTGTCAGCATTTGCCATGGGTTGGTAGGGCAGGAGTTACAGACTTCTTTCTTTACTAAAGCACCCCAGACTAGAGAAAAACATCTAACCTGAGGCAGGTTACAGTTCTCATTGGAAATTATCAGGTATTAAGGACAAATTTTGTTCCTTACTTAACTGGCACGTAAAAGCATGTGTTGGCTCATTGAGGCCAAAAATGAGTTTATATGCAAGGGATGAGGGAAGCAGGACTTCATAGGAGAAGAAAAGAGTTGTGTGCTCCAAGAGAAATGAAAACAAAACTGGAGCAAGGACTGGAGGAAGACACTGAAACTTCTTGTTGTTGTTGTTGTTGATAGCTGAACTACCCAGCACTGGGAAAAGAAGTGGGAGTGGAGGAGTGCTGATACACAAATGCAGCAGCTGCAGCAGGAGGCACAGCAGAGTGGCGGTGTCATTGCTAGAGCCTCACACAGGAGAACTTTGCTTCCCTTCCCTTTCCCCTCCAGCTCTGCTTGGAAGAAGCCAAGGTAAAAGGCACAGATCAAACACTGCCCAGCAGCTACTCACTGTCTGCATCAGACATGATGATATTTGGGCTCTTCCCTCCAAGCTCCAGGGTCACCCTCTTGAGGTTACTCTCTGCTGCAGCCTTTTGGATCAGGTGTCCAACCTGCAGGGAGAGCAGGTACGTGCTGGAATTAACTCTCACATCAGCAAGAGGGCTCTGGGTTCACATCTCAGTCAGCACTTAATGTTAATCCCCTCATTGTCAGGGCTTTAAGTCTGCCCAGAGTTTCACCTCCAATAAGAAACAGCTCAGGGGAAACAACAGGGAATATCCTAAAGAATCAAATCAGAACAAAAGAGTCTTATGTGATGCACATACACATCTCACACCCTGGAATCAGCTTTAAATGAGGTGGAGAAGGCAAAGCACCTCCAGTGTTTCACCCAGCTATGAGATATTCCGTGGTCCCAGGGCTGAAGGTGCTCCCTTACCTCCGTGGAGCCGGTGAAGGCCACTTTGTCAATGTCCATGTGGGAGGAGATGGCAGCTCCTGCCGTGGGCCCATAGCCAGGGATGATGTTCACCACGCCCGGGGGGAATCCAGCCTGGCAACGCCCAGCAGGACACAGCAACATTATTCCTTTTACAAACCAAGGCTTTCAACCCTGCTCTGTTTGTGACACTCAGGAGATGTCCACCAGCAGCAGCCTTTACTCCTTTGATTTCTCCTTTGATTTCCCAGGGCTTTATTTTAATGCTGTTTGCAATGACCAGGACAATTCCTGTTCCCACCCCACATCCCAAGCACAATTTGAAGGTGTGCATACACATAGAAATACAGACATATGTTCACTTTCTGATCACCCTGAAGTGCATTATCTAATCAAACCTCAAAGAGTCCTTCCCTAATCAAGACTTACATCATCTGCACACACATTTATATGAGCATGGGAGGTTTTTTTTATAAATCAGCTGCTGAGAGACCCAGGGTAACCCAGCCTTTCTGCAGACAGCCCTTCTCTGCTCCTGTCTCCAGCAGTGATGGAATCCTGGCCTTGACCTCACCTCTTTGATCAGACTGGCCACATAGAGAGCACTCAGGGGGGTTTGCTCTGCCACTTTCATCACAACCACATTCCCAGTGGCCAGGGCAGGCCCCAGTTTCCATGCTTGCATCAACAGCGGGAAGTTCCACTGAAAAACAAGGAGAGATTTGCTGGTGAGAACTTGAAAGTTTCTGATTAGTCAGTAATGAACCAGCGAGCTCCACTCAAATCAGCACTTAGGAAAGAGTCTTGGATTTTTTTCTCATCATACAAAATTTTGGGGTTAATTCTAGGCAGCAGTTTAAACTTAGTTGTGGTTCTGAGTCAGGTAATTCCTATAAATGGGCTTAAATCCCTTTATTTATTTTTTTTTAATCAGCAGATACAAAGTAAACCTCACTCAGAGCCCCTGAGATCAACAGGCAGTTCTGCACTCCCAGAGTGAGGTAAGAGCCCTCTCAGCTGGTGCAAGCCCAGCTTTGTTTACCCCTGGGAGGAAGCAGCAGTTGGCAACAGAGGGGAACTTACAGTGTAACACTGAATTCTTGCAGCCCGGCAGGAACTGCTGGTACACTTTACTCACCGGGATGATTTGCCCACAGACTCCCACGGGCTCGTGTCTTGTGTAGCAGAAGAAGTCTCCATCCAACGGGATGGTTTTGCCATGGAATTTATCCGACCAGCCTGCAAAGTATCTGGAAACAATAACCATTTGGTCACTGGAATCAAAATAACAAGTCTGCTGCCAACAGAAAATAAAAGGGGCTTCCTCCTTTTCAGTCACTTTGGACACAACTCAGGTATTTCCCAAGCAGGTGATTTAAAGAATGGACAGTAAATAGAAATATTTGTGTCTCCCATTGCAATTTCTATGCTAACAGATCACCACCACTTGTGTGACTTGGACAAGTCAGAGGAATTACAGCAAAAATAAACCCAAAGTGTCTGATATGAAACCATCAGTCAGACCCAGATCCCACAGCGCCTGAATCTGGAGGTAGCTGAGCCTGCAGAGACTCAGTACCAGGGGCCAGCTGTGGCTGTGGACTCCAAACCCACCTGAGACATTTGACCACCATGTCCAAATCCACCAGGTAGGAGATGGCGTAGGGTTTGCCATTATCCAGAGTTTCCAGGGCCTGCAAAGACAGCGAGGTTTCCTGAAGAGCCGGGGCGAACTCACGTGTACAGCCCTGAGTCAGTTCTCAGTTTGCAGCCTGGATCTATCCTGCACGTTGGCCTTTTGCTCTCAGCTTCCCAGAAGTGCCTCCCCACCCTCTGTGAGTCTGTCCCAAGTGTGAGCTGGGGGTGAAGCCCCAGGCCAGCAGTGGACACAGCCCCCCGTGGTCCCCAGGCCCCGCACTCACGGCCAGGTAGGCGCGGTCCCTCTCGATCAGGTCAGCCAGACGGTTCAGCAGCTTCCCACGGTGAGATGCATCCATCCTCCTCCAGGGAGAGCCCAGCTGGAACGCTGCCTTGGCTGCCTTCACTGCCTTGTCCACATCTGCCTGCGGGGGAGCCCAGGCAAAGGGTGAGGAAGGAGTAACCAGCCCCCACCTCCCTCGCTGCAAACAACAAAAGCTCTCCCTGCTCTGCAGGAGAAAACAGCCTGCAGCCAGGCAGCACAAGAGGCTGCTCCTGCCAGGCTTCTGGGGGAAGAACCTGCGGCCTTGGCAGCTGCCCCGCTGCAAGGCACTCCTCAGTCCCAGGGCAGGGGAGCACATGGGTGCAGCCCTGGGCCACTTTCCCCACGAGCACCAACCTCAGCACAAACGCTGCCAGGACACAGCTTTCCCACCCCGGCTGCATCCGTGAGGAGGAAGCAGCAGCAATGGCAGAGGAGCAGATGGGTGCAACAGCTGTGCAGCCACAACCTCTGCCTGTGCTCTCCCCCTGTTATTTCAGCTACACAGAGTGCAAATATCATCAGGTAATTTCTGCAATGTCACCTGCTGGGTTAATATTTGCATCCTAGAACGAGGCATGGAAAAAGTTCTGGAAGTCTACTTTGGGCACTTTTTCAGAATCCATTCTAAAGGAGTTTTTTCCTTGATCAGCTGTCTCTGCTCCATGATTTTGTCCTGTCAGGGCATTTGCTGGTTCCTACTTGGTTCTCTGTCCTGGCTTGCTGCAATGGTCTCGCCAGGACAAGCCAGGCTGCCACAGAGAAGCAAACAACAAAGGGTTTCCCTCACTCACTCCTCCCTTGGGGAACACACACAAGTTTCCAGACTGTAGGAAAAACCCCAAATTGCTGGGAAACACTACCTCAGCTCTGCCACAGACTCCCAGGAGGGCCTTGCATAAGGCAGGTGATGATTACGTGACTTTATTCCCCACCATTTCATTTTTTTAAAAGCTGTAGTCAAGGAAGGACACAAGCAGCACTTGATGTGGTATTTACAGAGATCAGACACTGCTGCAAACACAGAGCTGCCCAGGTGGGACACGGGGTGGTGCCTTCCTCTGCAACCCCTCAGGACCTGCTCCCATGGAGAACAAACCCTTCTCATCCCAACAACAGTTACCTTATCGCCCTCAGCCACCTGGCAGATGACTTCTCCCGTGGCTGGGTTGATGGAAGGGAAAGTTTTCTTGCTGACTGCATCGTGCCATTCGTTATTTATGAAAATCTGCAAGGAAAAAGCCAAGCAGGGTGAGCCTTCGAGCCAGATCCCAGGGAAATCAGAGGGAGCTTTGCTTCTTTGATGGCATCTGAGGATCCTGGTTAATTAAAAGGGCTTAACTTGACTTGTGTGGGCTCCAAACCTGCAGCAATATGAAGGAGATACTTTAGCCTAAAATCACACAACACAGCCTCAAGTGAATAAAAGAATTCACAGCTCAGCAAACAGCACGTGAGTTGGAAGAGGTTCCCATCTTGGTAGGTCCTTGCAAAAGCTGGAAGCCTGGCTGGAGCTGTGCAGGGACACTGGGAAGCTCAGGAGACTGAAGAGTGGGAAAATGCTTTAGGCACGGACACTACAGTGAGTTGATTTTGAGCACCAGAACTTTTACAGCATTTCTTATGAGTCTTAAGGGCCTTTTCCAATCTAAATGATTCTGTTATTTCCCAAATTAACTGATTTTAGGCTCCCCACGCACCAGAACCAGGTGCTAACAGCAGCTATTTACCGACTCTTTCTTTCTAAGGGTAATTTTTTTTTTTTCAGGTCTGTGGCAAGAGAATGGGAGTGCAAAGATCGTGGTGCAAAGAGTGCAAAGAACTTGCAGAACGCCCAGACAACCACCAAGAGCCTGGGCACGGCCACCGGGGAAGGAGTGGCCGGGTGCCTTGGAACGCTGCCTTCCAGCAGCACCTCGCACAGGTGATCCCACAGGATTTTCCTGGAAAAAGGGTCCGGTCTCTGCAGATAACCAGCCAAGCACCTTCCCCTCCCTCCCGTGCCCTTCCCCAGAGTTTTTCCCTTATGTTGTTCGCACCGATGCGGGATTGCTGAACCCACCGAGGGGAAGGGGACAGAGCCCGCTGGCGAAGGGACACACGCCCTGTGCCCCGCACTTGCGGCTGCACCCAGGGCTGCTATTTGGGCCCAAATGCCCGGCTGCTCCGGGCTCAGCGTCACCCCGGGCTGGCCCAGACCTGCACCGGGCTCGATCGGCGAACACGGAAGCCCCGAACCCCCCCCCCCCGGCCCGGCCCGGCTGCCCCGGGCTCCCAGCGCGGCCCTACCTTGTTATAGGCGATGTCGGGGCGCGGGTTGGGCGCTGGGATGGGGGAGGCGGCGGCGGCCGAGAAGGGAGCCCGGAGCAGGGCCGGGCAGAGCCGGGAGCCGCGCACCGCCGCCCGCAGCATGCTGAGCTCAGCTGCGCCGGGCCGGGCCCCGCAAGCCGGGACAGCCCCGCTCCGCGTCCCCCGCCCCGCCCCGGCACCGCTCGGCACCGCCCAGCTCGGCTCGCCTGGGCTCGGCTCGAGCACGCTCGGGCTCCCCGGCAGCACGGCACGAGCAGAATCAGCTTGGCGTCCTTGGTTCGTACGGAATAGGCTCGATCCAGCTCGGTTCGAGCAGCACAGTTTGGCTCGGCTCAGCTCAGCTGGGCTCAGCACGGTCCCGTTCGAATCGGCTTGGCGTGGCTCGGCACAGCTCGGCACCGTTCGGGTCGGTTCAGCTCCGTTCGGTTCAAATCAGGCTTGGTTTGGAGCACCGGGGGTGCCTCATCCACGTCCAGCACTGTCCCTGTCCCTGTCGCTGTGCTGTCTCTGCCGTGTCTCGGTCCATGCCCAGGAAACTTTGTGCCTAACTGCAGGCAACTAGGAAAAAAGAGGGGAAAAAAAACCCAGAAACATCTCCACTGAGCTGGTTACTTTTGCGGGAAGGTGATGAGGGAGAGTTTGGGGACCTGGACTCCCGGTTCCACGGATGTGCCACCATTGCCGTCCACCCAGGCACCTAAAAAACCCCTGTGTGTAGGGGCAGTGGAACAAAGCCAGGGAAGTGCTTTCACAACAGGGAGTTTCTCGGTGAATGTAAATGAGAGTCCTTGTGAAATCGCTCTCGGCGATGGCTAAAGGCCTTTTTTTCTGGTTTTTTTTTTTTTTTTTTTAGATACCTTGTGCAACTTCAGCGAATCCAAGTGCAGATTCACTTGCAGGGAGCAGAGGTGTGCTCGGGTTACCATCACCATCACTAAGGAAGCCACATTCCAAAAATACAAAGAGATTTTTAACCTCTGGGGAAAAAAAAAATGACCTGTGGTATTACCCTGTATAAGAGACTCAGTGAGGAGTCTGTGAAAGGTGACAGGGATGGCTCTGGTTTATTAAAGGGGACAGAAAAATTGTAGAATATGTGAGTTCAGGAATAGTTTCACCCACTGTCCTGGACGACCCAGGTCGCTGAAAGTGTTGCTGGAGGTTCCAGCATTTGCACCTTCCAGGCGTTTCTCAGCAGAGGGGAGCATCAGCCCAGTTGTGCAGGGAGGAACAGCAGAGCCCAGAGAAGGCAGAACACCTACCCCAGGTTATCCAGCAGGACACGGACTAGGCCGTGTGTTTCCTGGATCAGCTGAAAAGAAATCCTCTTGTGCTGGATCTCAGCCTCCCTCATCCTTGTCCGCCCATATCCCTTGAAGGGTGATGGATTCCCGGGGCAGTGGCTCCTGGGCAGCCCTTTAGAAAGTGGCACCCGCAAGGACTTCTTGTTCCGATGTGTTCTCCCTCCTGTTAGAGCCCTGCGCGTGTTAAACCGCCCGTGGGAGAAGCCAGAGCTGTTCTCCCCGCAGAGATGTGCCCGTGCTTCCCAGAGGGAGCAGCTCAAGGTGTCCCCAGGGCACGCCACAGCGCTGAGCTCCAGCTCGGGGCTAAGCCCTCATGAGTGTCCTGTCTGTGCCTGATCCCGGCATGGACAACGCATGGCATTGAGCACTAGTGCGTGTTAAATAAAGCCTTTGGTTCTCTCGAGCAGCCCCTTCCCCCCCCTGGGGCTTGGAGGCAGATCCAGCAGCACTAAAACCCCCAGGGCAGACGCGGCTCTCGGCCCCCTGAGCCTGCCCGAAGGAGGTGGGAGGTGCAGGAGTCAGGTGCCTGCTGGGAAACCATCCCAAATATCTGGGCTGGGCAGACACAGGCTCAGCTCCCTCCCCCTTCCACAGCAGAGCCAAATGCCCGAGGTTGAGGTGGAATTTCACCCTGGAGCTTGGGAGAATCCAAGGCTCAGGTTACCGGCTTCCCTACAGCCTCATGGTCCTTGTGCTGAGAGCCAGCACGGCCCCCCAGGGCTCTTTGCAGCAGCCCTGGTGCCCCTGAGGGCTGGCAGCTGGTGGCCACCCTGGGCAGACGGGCTGTGAGGCTGCACCCACGCTGGAGGAGCAGGAGAATCCAAAGAACCGTACCCATTACTTTAATAATTAATACAACATGTTAATTGCTCATGCTCATAAAGTTACCATGGTTGTTCCCACAGTTCTCCCCTAGCTCTGTAAAGCACTGAAAGCTCCCATTGATCCAGTCTGCATCCTCCATGGTCCCCAAAGAGACCCCACCACACTCATGGGACCATGGAGTGCTCCCAGTTTCTCCCAGCTCCACAGGGCAGGTGCTGCCTCAGCTCTGGAGTCTCCCCTGAATCCAGAGACCTCGAGGACTGGATTCAGTTCCTTCCACCACCAAGGATTCTTCCAGCATCTGCAAGTTGCTGGAGTCTGTGCTGAAGAAGATGTGCTGAAGGACAAGAGACATGCTGGTCCATTCTCTTTATTCCCAAAACCAAGTCATGCACTCCCAGCCAGGTCACTCCCAACCAACTCTCCCTGCTGCAGTTCTGACTTCTGCAGCCTCATGATCCAAGGATGGACTTGGCCCTGTATTGAGCCAGGCAATAAAAGCACTGAGCACAGACAACACCAAACACCACTGGAACTGAGAAGCTCACAGGCTGCCCTTAGCACGGCCTCTCCCATGCCAGAGTGGATCCTTTGGGTCCCCATCTGAGGTTTCCCAGTGCTGCAGCTCCTGGCTCAGCTCTGGTTTGGAGAGTCCTGTCCTGTGAACTCTCAGCCAGACATGGAGCTCAGCTCCAAGGGAAGTGCTGGGCTGGGATCTGCGTTGTGGAGATGTTTTGCTCCAGGGACCTGTGGGAGTGAGAGCAGAGCCCGTGTGGGCACACAGAGGGCTGCAGGACCAGGGCAGGACAGCAGCAATGTCCCAGAGGCTTCCAAGTGTCCTGGGGAAACACCCTCACTGGGGATCCCACAGCAGACAGGACACATCACCCCTCATGCTCACAGCCCCCAGACTGCAGTGGGGGTCCCAGTGTTGCTCTTTTTGGGTCAGGAAGGCTCAAGTCTGAGGAATCTGCTCACCTTGGTGCCCTGATCCATGGCCTGTGCAGCCATCAGCGCCACTGCCTTGGTCCTGGCACTCTGTGCCTGGGGGAAGAGGATGAGACCCATGAGAGGTCTGGTGCCCCTGGTGCTGCCCCTCTGACAGCCAGCCATGGCTCTGAAGGAGAAACTGAGCTTCCCTCTGCTCCTCTGGAGAGGATCTCCCCGAGAGCTGTGGGGACAGGCATCCTGTGGGATCAGTGTGTGGAGTCTGCTGGCTCCTGGTGCAGGATGAGGCAGGGTCAGCTGAGATCCTGCCCTGCTCGGCCAGGAATGCCTCAGCCAAGGGCACCTGGCTGCCAAGCTCCCAGGGATCAACCTCCCCCTGGCAGTGCCAGCTGGCACAGGGCAGCCTTGCCCTTGCCCGGTCCTGTGCCCAGCTCTAGAGCACTGTGGCACTTCCAGGCTGGGAATATGTGGCTGTGGAGCAGTCCTCTGCATTATCCTGCTGTTGCAGGCAGCAAAACTCCTCCCCTGGCTTTCACAACACACTTCCACAGCAAAGGCTGACAGTGCAGGGATGATGCCAAGGGAAAGAGCAGTGGCAGGGATGAGGGGGCTCTGCGGTGCCACACACCAGGAGCAGCATCTCCACAAGCCCAAGGCATGGAGTAGAGAGAGTGTGGCAATCCTGATGTTTGGAGACTTGGCAAAGATGAGTGTTTCGAGGAAGGGCAAGGAGATCTGCTCATCTCAGCACCTCCAAATTCCCCACAGCTGCTGCTTCCCTGCCCTTTCCACCTTCTCAGTGGATCAGCTGCCAAGTGCCCTGACACACTGACGTTTGCTGGTTTCTGCCAGAGTGCAAGGAAACACTTTGGAAGGGCACCTGGGTATTTTTTTTGGCAGATGAAAGGAGGTTAAGTAACCCACTAGAATTTGATAATGTCACTAGAATAATTAAGAATATAATCTTGGTCGCAGCCCAAGGGTGGGGCTGTTTGCTTCCACTCACACTGTGAATGGAAGCTGGGGAGGTGCAAGCAGCTCCCTGCTCCATCTGAGGGAGCTCCCAAGGGAGCACCAGAGGGACACAGTGAAGGGAATTAACTCAGCCTTTCCCAGAGGGAGACAGGAGTGAGGCTTCCCTGGACAGGGAAAGGTAAGGAACAACCATTTCTTCCTGGACTGGCAAGTGTTGAAAAGCCCAAGCCCAGCCAAGCTCTGGGCACGCCATCAGCACAGACAGCAGGACCTTGGGCAAGCGACCACAGCTGGGCTGGTGTTAATCTGCTCCTCTTGGAAGGGAGTGCCAGCTTCCAAAATCACTGTTTCCCAGGATATGAACTCTGTTACAGCCATATCAACCCAGCTCTTTTCCTCCAAGGCACTGGGCTCCAGGAATGCCAAATGTCTGATGTGATCAGGAGAGCCAGGACACTTGGAGGCCAGAATCCCCACCCTGGGGCAGGTGCAGCAAAGCAGCTTCAGCACAGATGTCTCACCTGCAGCTCTGGCAGAGGACGTGGAGTCCCTCTGGAATGGGAACTCAGAAAGCCCCACTGGATGCCCATATTTTCCATCTTGCAGCAAAGCCCCTGGGCCATCCCCACCAGGCTGCTGGGGGGAGTGACAGTGACCAGAGGGACTCTGGGCACAGGGGCTGCCCCAGGCCGTGCCCAGGTGCTGTAACTCCTGCCCAGGAGCGGCCCTTGCCCGGCCCAGGTGCTGGAATGTCGCACGTGCAGCTTTGTGGGGGGGAGGTTCTCAAACACACGGAATCCTTCTTTAATGGCAAAATCCCAGGCCAGATCAGCCACAAACTCAGTGTCCTTGGGGCTGCTGTCACCTGGAGCTGGCCTCCCTGGGGACAAGAGAACAGGACACTTATTTGGAAAAGTCTGTGTTACGTAGTCACCTCCCAAACAGCATCACCTGCCCTCCTCTGGGCCAGCCCAGCAGGACTTGGGGAAACTCCTCTCTAAGGGATGTGAAAATAACATCAGATTTAATTCTGATAAAGGCTCCAAGGCCACACCTGCTGTGTGCAGAGCACCCAGAGCTCTCACCACCTCCCCGTGAGTTCCTTGGCAGTGGCTGGTGCTGAGCTGGAAGGTCTGAGAGCTCCATCTGTAGGACACAGCTCTGGGCTCCCAACTTTGGCCTCTGCTCAGTTCTCCCAGGAAAGCAAAGACCCCACAGCACAAGCAGCAGGCAGGAACAGGCCTGTGCTGGAGCAGGGAGGCAGCTCTGTGCCCCTGGTCAGGGACAGCTGGCCTGGTTGGGCTCCTCACCTGCCAGGGAGCCTCGGCGCCGTCCCTGCAGCATCACAGCCAGGCGGAAGAAGGCAAAGGCCAGGTAGAAATTCCAGTTCTCCGGACGCTCCACTCCCATGTGGCCACAGTACATCTGGGAATACTCCTCTGCCGTGGGAATCCCCAGGTGCCCCAAGTCACACTTCCTCAAGCCTGGAAGATGGGAAGAGGTACCAGGGAGTCAGCTGCCAGAGCAGCTCGGAGCTCCCATGGGATGGTGTGAGCCTTGTGGCACAGCCAGGCCCTTCCATGGAGGCACCTGCACCCTCCAGGACCTGCACGGCTGCAGTGCTGGCTCCGTATGGAACTCTGGGGTTTGGCACCAGCCCGTGCCCCAAAATGCACAGGGGGCAGTTCTCCTGGTTAGGGTGAAACCGTGACTGACAGAGATCCCTCCTAAATGATGGAACCTCTCTGTTTGACCCTGTATTTTTCTTTTTAACAAGTGTATAACTTAGTGCACAAAGCAGTCCTGATCTGCTTCACAACTTTCCCACCCAAAAGAGTTGCCCAGCTTCCCAGCTGGAGTGAGAGGGAAAACAACTCAAACACAGAGCCCTTTCCAGCTGCACTGAGCCCCACTGCCAGCTGAGCTGCTTGGGCAGGAGCTGATCTGTTCTGAACTCTGGTTCCTCTGCGTGTGCCAAAGGTGACTGTGCCCCCTCTGTACCTCTGCGAGCACTAAAGTGGGCTGGCAGGAAGAAGCTCATACAGTTATTCGCCAAATCACACATGGGATCTCCTAGAGAGGCAAACTTCCAGCCCAGCACAGCAAGGACTTCTGGCCTGTCTGGATGAAAGACCAGGTGGTCCATCCTGTATCAGAGGGAAAAAGAGATCAGAAAAGTCTGCAGAGGAGGGAAAAATCCCAGTGCTCAGCAGCAGTAGGTGCTTTCAGTGCTCTTCATTCTCTTCAAAAATTGACAAGTCCTTTGGAAGGCAGCACAAAGTGAAACATTAATTTCTGCAAGCAGAGGATGGAGGTTACTCAATATTGAACTCTCTGGTTAATAATGCACTAAACTGTGCTTTGGAGAATGAAACCAAGTTAGTCAGAGCCTCAGATCAGGGCTGAGTGCTGATTACTGCAGGAAGAGCTGACGATCCTCCAGTGTTAGACCAGCATTTGCAGCTGCTGGATGAAGAAACTCAATCTCATTCCCTGGGGATGTGACCATGACCCAAAACCCAGCTTTTGGGCTGCTCTGAAGCTGCTGCCCCAGCCCAATCAGCACCTTTTGGAGTTTGTGGGTCATTTTACACTCAGTCCTTTTTTCCTGCCTGGGATGTGCTCCAGGGCAGTACCTGAAATCACCATGCACCAATGTTGTCTTCTGGGATTCAGGAAAATGCAGAGGCAGCCACTGGATGAGCCTCTCCATCGCTGGGATCACGTGAGTTTCCACAGCTCGATACTGCTTTGTCCAGGTCTCAACCTGCTGCTGGATGTAATTTCCTGGAACAGAGGAACAGAGGCTCCCAGGGAAAGGCACAAAGAGGCTTCAAAAGGGACACAGAAAAAGTCAAACAGCCAAGCAGATCTCCGTCCAGAACCCTGATTTAAGCTCCAAGAATTTAACTGCAATTTCCAGGGGTCTCATATATTCTTAACTGGGCACTGGATTTAACATTCAGGAGGAAAGAATCCAATCCTGGACAAAATGTAACTTCTCCACCAGCTCCAGGAAGCTGAGCTATCTCTGCAGAGGGACTGGAGGGGATGCCTGGGGAGGTTTGGTCAGAGATGGCAGCAAAGAGTGGGCAGAGATGGCAACGGGCATGGCAGGAAGCTCTGGGAGGTAGGAGAACTTTGGGAACTCATGGGAAACCTGGATTGGAAGAGCTCTTCACACCCTCCCACCACACCTGCGGATTCAGACTCTGGACTGCTCATCTTCACTTTCCCACCTGCCCCCAGTTTGCTCCATCCCTTGGAATGCTGACACCCAGGAGAAGGAAGGATCCAGAGGCTCCTCTCACCGTGCTCCCCGAGGTCCTGCAGCTTGGCTGCTCCGAGGTCCAGGCTGTGGATCCTGGCCAGGACGTGTGCCATGGCCCCGTACCAGGCCCCGCGCCGGCGCGGCGGCACCGCGGGCAGGGACGCGGCGCGGTGGATGTGGCCAGCACAGTGCTCCAGCAGGTAGAAAGGAGTGCCAAGGATGCTGGGGAAGCAAACTGGGATGTGTGGGGCTGAGGTCAATCCTGCAACTACACCCCAGATCTCACCTGCACCTTGAACGTGCCCCCCAGGCCTCACCTGTGTGGGCAGGTGAGGAGCAGCCCCAGCAGCACTTGGGCGCTCACTGGAGCCCAGCTCAGGCTGCCTGTGGCCCATGGCTGTGGCATGCTCAGCCCTGGCCCCTCCAGCCCCAGGAAGCTGAGCCTGGAGCCAGGCTCCAGCAGCAGCTGCTCCCTGCAGTGGGTGTGAGCTGGGCTGTCGGGCTGCTCACAAACACCAGGAGCAGTGGGCACACATCGAGCTGCAGTGCAGACACTGAGTCCTGCAGCCAGCAGAGATCTGAGCAGGCTGCAGGCCTGAGGGCTGTCCTCTCACAGATTTGCTGCTGTCACTGCTGTCTGAGGTCTGGCAGTTGGAAAAATCCTTTCTTTATTGCAAACCTGAGCACTCTGAGTCAGCAGGAAGCCCTACAATATTGCTTTATAAGTGCTTTTCAAAGAGAGCTTCTGGATTAATTGCTAAAATGGGACATACCTAAACCAAACCAAATAAAAGTGATTCTGTTCTTTGAACTTCTGGAGGCTCCTCCAGCCCTACACTGCACAAATGTTCATTAGATCAGAGCACTTTGGGAGCTCTGGTTCCTTCTCTCTTCATCTTTGGGGGAATCTGGCTGCAGTTGTCAAGCACAGAGTGAAAGCTGAGGGACAGGATTACCTTCTGTCCTCGCAGAGAGCAAGCACAGGGGGCACAGGAACACCAGCCTCAGCCAGAGCCTTCAGAACCCTGCCAGGGAGGGAGAGAGATGCAAGGGAATCAGTCCTGGAACTGCTGTGTTGGAGGCACCATACCACTGTGCTCAGCTTTAAATATACTAAAATAATGTGGCTGGGGGGAGGTGAAAGGAGCACACCCACATCTTCCCATGGCCCAGAGCCCCCAGACCTATCCAGCACTCTGGAAAACAAGGGGAGGTCATAAATGATCCTCCCCAGGTGTCCTGCTCCTCCAGTGCTGAGGCAGCTCCTCTGGCACAGCAAACTGCAGCAGGACCCCCCTCACCTGTATTCCCTTGGGACAGAAGGGCCTGGCGGGCCTGAGGGAGGCTCCTCCTCCTTCTTCAGCACCAGCAAACGACCTCCAAACTTCACCAAATAGCTCCGGGTGGACTCTCCAAGGTCAAACTGCCGTAACTCCAGTGGGGCTGGGAGTTGGGAGCAGAGGGTCAGCACTTCTCCAGGTTTTCCATGCCCTTCCTGCACCTGGGGTTGAGATCTCACTCTGTGTCCCAAACCCCTGGGGAACATGGCAGTAGCTCACAGATGCCTCACAAGACAGGAATATTCCTGGCATCCCTTTGGCCGCTTGTGCTCAACCCCTCCCAAAATGAGGAAATCCTAAAATGTTGTGTCATAATCCTAGGAAAGTGATGGATCACTGAAACTGGAGTGGCTGTGCTGTTTGTTTGGAGATTACGAGCCTTTTCTTAATATTATTTTTCAATCCCTATGTCATAGGAAAAAGCCAATAGCACCAGAATATCCAGGTTTTCTGATGGAAGGGCCAAACCCACTGCAATACCTGTTGGGTGGGCATCTAGAACATCTCCAAGGTACTTTTGCAGACGATCCTTTGGGATTTCCATGCCTGGTCTCACTGAACGAGTATAGGGAACAAACCCTTGCAAAGGAAATCCCAGATGGGTTTCCAGCTCTTTGAGTGCTGCTTTTGGATCATCAACCTGAAACCAGGAGGGAGAGAGTAGCACTGGGTGACAGCTAGAAGACAAAATTTCCTGGGAAAGACAGAGCCCTGCATGGTTGGGATGAATTTATCTGTGAGTCCATCAGCACTGATCCACTGACACACAGGAATTCATGGGTCATTCCCTGCCAACACAGAGCTTCCCACCTTTACTCTGCCCTGGAGAGACCTGTGATGGTGGCACAGGCAGTGTGAGCTTGGGCTGGGATAAGAGCTGGAATTCCCTGTGTGCAGTCCAGGGGAGTGGAGGTCACACTTCCCACCAGTCCCACTCTTGCCCTTTTCCCAATGGTCCCCAAAGTAAAACCCCTGTGCTCACTGACCCCAAAGCCTGAGGCTAACCTGTCAGTCCCCAGCTGACTCATCCATGAGGCCTCAGAGTTTCTGGGAATTCATTAACTGAGGCTCATTTTCTGCTGTGGTTGTCTCAACCATACGGATGGGGTTGTTTCTCCAATAGGGAACAGAGGAATAGGAATGAGGAGGGACTTCCCTGAGCTTACACAGGGTTTGGAGCCATGAATGAAACAGCCCAGAGCAGACTTTGCCAGTGATCCCTGCTTTAACCCCACCACATCCTGCAGGGACAAGCAAGGCTGGAACAAAAAGCTTGGCAAGAGTCGGCCACTGCCACTTGGAGATCCTGAGCTGTTCAAATCAAACAGCTTCTGGACCCAAAATCCCTCCCCAGATCCCACCCTGGCTGTGTCACTTTGTACCTTCACTGTTTTCATGCCAAGCTGGGCTGCTGCCTTCAGGTTCTTGCTGCTGCTGTCCAGCAGGATGGACTCCTGGGGCTGGACACCCAGGCGCTCCAAGCACAGCTTGTAGATCCCAGGATTTGGCCTGGGCATCCCTTCCTGATGTGATTCAACCATCTACAGCAACAACAGATGGAATATGCATGAGCCTGCTGTGACCACAAACATCTGGGCAGTGCTGGAAATGGAGATGGGAGGGTGGGAAAGAGACTGTCTAATTAACATGAGAAATAAAGGATGTGGAGCTGGGTAGGCCGTGGTTCCAGAGACTTTGTGGGTGCCAAATGCTTTGGCCGTGGCTCCTCAGCTCAAATCAGCCAAACAGGATGAGCCAGTCCTTGGATGGAAGATATCCAATGAGATGTCCCGATGTGGGAGACCAGATTGGTCCCAGACCAGTTGTTCAGTGCTGTCCAAGGAAGCCTTGGATGGCAGCACCTTCCAAAGGCTCTGGAAAAGCAGCATCCTGACCACTGCACCCACCAGCCACCCCAAAGCCACCTCCACAGCAGCTGACCATAACCATCCACCTAAAATCTGGATCAAAAAAGCATTGACTCAGTGTCTGAACACTCCCACTGCCCTCACAACCATGAACAATCCAAGCAGCCATTCCCCTGCTCTGGTAACACTCCAGGAACAGCATTGGATGGATATAAAGCCAGCACTAATGGAAACCCACATTCAATTATTTTTCCCCCACTAATTGCTGCGCAGGGCTGTTGCTCCTGTTCCAGGAGCAGCACACACTGGAGAGGCTGTGGGTATTGGAGCCTCGAGGTTCATGTGTCATCTAATCTGCTAATCTGTGTCATTTTTGCAAAGGTGAAGTGTGCTAGGAAAGGAGACTCTGCTGGGAGAGGAGCATCTGCTCCTCAACTCACACAGGTCAGCATGTTGGGGTAGTGGTTTTTTGTTGTACAGGGGGTGCATGGGCTCCTTGAAGAGTACTTACTCTTTTAAAGCTTATTTTTGTTTGTTTGTTTTAAAGCAGGCAGGGCACTGAATAATAACATTTATTTCTAGTCTGGTGTTCCAGCTTCCAAGTCCTCTGTCTCCATCGCTGCCTGTGCCTGTTACACAGAGGCTCGTGGTTGTGTGGGCACTTTGCAGTGGATTTGCAAATGTCACTCAGCCCCTCTCCAAGTGCCTACAAGGAATTGTGTCAGGAAATTTTTTCCCAGGCTGATGTCAACCAAAGCGTGCTGCTGCTCATCTGCTACCTGCACTTAAAGAATTTCACTGCTGCTTTCACAGGTGGAGGGCCAGAGCCCCATTTGGGATCCATCCAGACTTACCACATCAAAGTGCTGTTGGTCCAGGGGCAGGAGCCTCTCTCCATCCCCCAGGCACAAGCTGTGCCTCAGCAGAGCTGTCTTAAGCCCTTCTGCCCGGATACACTGAGCTGCTTCTGCCATTATGGGGAGCTGTTTTATCATCTCCTTTCGGATTAAATCCCAGAGAAAGGAGTGCACTGGAACACGGACATTTGCCTGAGAAACAGAGAAACCCCAAGAGTGATAATGGGCCAGAAATGGGGTGAAAATGAGCGTGCTTGGGTAGGTATGTTGCCTGATCATCTTATTTTGCTGTCCTGCTTCCTCTGGCAGCAGAAGGCAGGCAGGGAATCTCTCAGCTAAATTGCTTTGCCCAAATAAACAAATGTTCTCACATTCCTAATTCTACAGCAGAGATAAAGGGCTGATTTTGGGAAAGAGAAATCGCTGGCACTGTGCCTGCCATGGGATCAAGGCAGTTGACAGCTCAGCAGGTAGGAAAGGAATCTGCATTTTAGACTGAGATGTTTAAAAAATACTTTATTCCAGTAGGAAATTAAGGCAGATTAATCTGTCTGCCTGCCCAGGCACCAGGATAATGGTGAAAATCTGCCCTGCTCTGACAGCAATGCTTCCTAGATGGAAAATCCAGACCCTTCAACCACAGAATTTCTTTTTAAAGCTCCTCTTTCCTCACTGGACCTGTTTCCATGCAGTCAGGAAGCACAAGGAGAGCAGGGGGGAGTTGGCTTACAATCTCAAAGCACTGCTGTCCCAATTCCTGCAGGAACTCCACAGCTGTCAGCTCTCCCCTGGAATACTGGAGAGAGAGGCTGTTCTCCCCTCCAGACAGTGCAGCTTGCTGGATGGTGCCGGCTGGAATGCAGCTCCGGGCCTCCCAGTCTGCATGGAGAACAGCAGGGAAGCCAGGAAAGAGCATCAGCAGACTGGGAAATCAGCTGGGAGTCCCTCGGAGGCTGATACAGGGCCCAGCACTGTGAGAATGATGGGCTGCACTGGGGTGATTGACACAGCACAGAGGGAAGAGTTTGGGCATTCCAGGAACTGCAGCACCTCATCCCTGTTTTCAGTGTGGAGAATTCCCAAAGGACTGCACCAGCCTTGGGTGGCATCAGGTGGTGGCACTACAGGACAGTTTTGTTACCGGGGGGTTCAGGTTTTGTTACCTCTGTGACTTTTGATGGCACAACAGGTCCCACCATCACAAGTTCTTGGGTGTCTCACCAGAGCCAGCTGAAAGAGGCACCTGAAATTTATCTTCCCTCCATGCACAGGAACAAGAGGAGCTCTGCTGACCAGGGACCAGATCAGGAGAAGGGCTGGAGCTGTGCCAGGGCTCAGTTAGGCTGAAATATCAGGGAAAGGTTCTTTCCCTGATATTTCCAAGCTGGGCACTGCCCAGACTCCCCAGGGAATGGGCACGGCCCCGAGGCTGCCAGAGCTCTGGGTGAATTTGGACACACTGCTCTCAGGGACAGGGTAAGGATTGCTGGGGTGTCTGTGCAGGGCCAGGAATGGGTGATGATCCTTGTGGGTCCCTCCAGCTCAGGGCCATTCTGTGATTGTGTGGGATCAGGAATGGGAATACACACCTGTGGCTGTCCTGTGAGGGGCTGGGAGCAGCACCCCGCTCTCCTCAAAGACCACGGCTTTGTAAGAGAAGCCTCTGGAGTGCTGCGGGATCAGCGGGAGCCGCCGGATCCCGGCACACAGAAGGTTCTGGGCACGGGCAGTGCCCCTCAGGTACATGCTGGGAGCCACGGCAGGGGCCAGGGAAACTCACACCTCAGCCGGGGAGAGGCTGGAGCACAGCTGTAGAACTACAGGGGAAATGTTTATTCATGCACACAGAATCATGGAATTGTTAATGTTGGAGAAGACCTCCCTCAAATCAGCCTCCCCAGGTCCACCAAACCCTTGGGCCCAGGGCTGCCTCTGCTCAAGCTCTGAACAGTTCCAGGGATGGTGGCTCCACCTGGGCAGCCACTCAAGTGTCCCAGCCAAACCAGGGACCCCCAAATGGGGCTTTACACAGGGTCCACACCCCTTCAAGGGCTGGGCACAACGGGGTCGCTCATCACTAACACGCACTAATTACTGATCATCATCAGTGACTGCAGCCATGTGAGGGTCGGGCTCTGCTCCCAGGGGACAAGGGACACAACAAGGTGAAACGGCCTCGAGGTGTGCCAGGGGAGGTTCACGTTGGACATCAGGAGGAATTCCTTCATGGAAAGGGTGGTCAGGGATTGGAACTGCCCAGGGAGGTTTGGAGTCCCCATTCCTGGAGGTGTCCAAGGAAGGCCTGGACGTGGCACTGGGTGCTCTGTGTTGGTGACAAGGTGGGGATGGGTCATGGGTCCATGATCCCGGGGGTCTCTCCCCTCAGGGATCCCGGGACCCCTCACACCTCCCGGGCCGATGATCCCGGGGGTCTCTCCCCTCAGGGATCCCGGGACCCCTCACACCTCCCGGGCCGATGATCCCGGGGGTCTCTCCCCTCAGGGATCCCGGGACCCCTCGCACTCCCGGGCCGATGATCCCGGGGGTCTCTCCCCTCAGGGATCCCGGGACCCCTCGCACCTCCCGGGCCGATGATCCCGGGGGTCTCTCCCCTCAGGGATCCCGGGACCCCTCGCACCTCCCGGCCCGCCCGCAGCGGGCAAGGCTCCCGCTCTCGCGAGAACGTACCTCGAACTCTCGCGAGAAGCAGCGGCCGCCCCTCGCAGCCCCCCGCGCGCTGCCGCCGCCGCAGCCGCCGCCGCCCGCTACGTCACCGAGCCGTGACGTCACGGGGTCAGAGGGGAAAGGTGCGGGAGGCGGAAGCGGCGCCGGTCCTGGTCCCGGTCCCGGTCGGCGGCGGCCCCGCGGAGCCCATGAGCGTGTCCCTGGTCGTGATCCGGCTGGAGCTGGCCGGGACCTCCCCGCTGCCCGCGGGCTTCGCCTACAGCGCGGCCGGTGGGTTCCCCCCGCCGGGGGCACGGGCGGGGCGCGGGGCAGCGCGGCCGGGCCCGCTCCGCACCGCGCAGCTGCCGGCGGGGGCCGTCCCGGTGCTGCCGCTCCCGCGGCTCCGCGCACGGCGCCTCGTCCCAACGCCTGCTTTGTCCCCGCAGCTCCGGACATGGCAGCGGAGAGCACCGGCGCGGCGCCCGCCGCCGTGCCCGCCTGCCTGGAGGGGAAGGGCCCCGGGGAGCGGGCGGCCATCCTGCACCAGCACCTGGGCCGCAGGGAGATGACCGACGTGATCATCGAGACCATCCAGCCGCGGGCAGGTACCGGCCGCGGGCACCGGGGGCGGTTTGGGCTCGCCGCTGGCGGCCCCGTGGTGGGGGAGAGTGTCCCGGTGCTGTCACCGGCCGGGCAGGGCGGGGGGGCCCGGGTGGTGGGGGGCTTGCGGGGCCGGAGCGGGCCCTGCAGCTGGGAAACAGGCTGAGAAGTTCAGGGATGCGGGGGGCAGGGCCGGGCACTCCTGGGGCACTGCCCGCTGACCTCATCCCGATCCGCAGCTTCCTCCCGAGGGGCAGCCCCGAGCTCTGGGACAGGGATGGGACCCAGGGAGTCGCTGGGGCTCTGTCAGGGGGTTTAGGGTGGAGCTCAGGGAAAGGTTCTCCCCCAGAGGGTGCTGGGCACTGCCCAGGCAGTGGGCACGGCCCCGAGGCTGCCGGAGCTCCGGGAGAGTTTGGACAAAGCTCCAGGCTGGGATTGTTGGGGTGTCTGTGCAGGGCCAGGGGCTGCACTGGGTGATCCGGGTGGTCCCTTCCCCTCAGTAAAGGGGAAACTTTGCCTTTGTGAAAGATGAAGCACAAGCTGCCATGGAGGGAAGAAAATCCTCGGAGGCTGCATCAGCTGAGGACAAAACTAAACAGGAGGATCAAAGCAAGGAGTGTGAGGCTGCTCCAGACTCGCCTTCCAAGCAGCTCCCAGACCAGATTTCCTTCTTCAGCGGGAACCCCTCGGTCGAAATCGTTCATGGAATTATGCACCTGTACAAAACAAAGTAAGAATTCCTGATTCACGCGAGCTCAGGTGGGAATGGGAGGGTGAGTTGGCCACCCTGGGGCTGTGGCTCCTGAGTGGGGACAAACAGGAAGGGTGACTCGCTCCTGGGAATGCAGAGAGTGACTGGTGTTAATGGTGGAGCTTGTCACAGGGTGACAGCTGTGGGTGACACTGGGGGTGTTGAGGGCTTGTGAAGAGTGTAAGACAAACACAGATTCAAAAAGAAAAAAAGACATTTGAAAGCAGCTTTCCAAGGGATCCCACAATTGAATAGTGATCTCTGGGGCCTTGGGGACAGGTCTGGGAGCTGTGTGAGGCAGGAGATCTAACGCTGTATTCCAGGGGTTCCAATTCCACACCACTCCCCTATAATTGTGTGAGAACTCCCATTTCAGGT
The DNA here is from genome assembly GCF_026979565.1 of Vidua chalybeata. Taxonomy (NCBI): domain Eukaryota; kingdom Metazoa; phylum Chordata; class Aves; order Passeriformes; family Viduidae; genus Vidua; species Vidua chalybeata. The sequence continues at coordinate 3,825,869 of NC_071547.1, read as the reverse complement.
CTTCCTGAAAGAAAGGAGACCCAGAGCCACTAAATGGGCATTGGCAATAGTAACAAACATTGCTCAGTTGTTCTAGGACTAGTGCTGAACATCTGGGGCTTGCCAACTTCAGCTGTTTTTATAGAAAAACAGGTGTCAAACTATTCCTGGCAAATCCCACTGTTCTTGGAGCTGCCCAGGTTCATCCTTGGCTAAAGGATGTCTGTTTGTGGTCACTCACCACAGCCCCTTCCTCCTCCCCACTGATGACAAAAGAGGGTTGAGGTTTGACAGCAGAGCTGCTGTGACTGTGTGGCTGGAGCTGTGTGTCCAGCTGTGTGTCCAGCTGTGCCCTGCCCCGGGAGGTGAGGCACAGCTGTGTCCCTGCCGTGTCCCCAGCAAGATGACGTCCCTGAAGGAGGACGTGCGGCGCAGCGCCATGCTCTGCATCCTCACTGTCCCCGCCACCATGACCAGCCACGACCTCATGAAGTTTGTGGCCTCCTTCTACGAAGTGATTGAGCACATGAAGATCATCAGAGACTCCACCCCAAACCAGTACATGGTGCTCATCAAGTTCAGCTCCCAGGTAAGGTGCTTCCAGCATTGCTTGGCTGCAGGAATGTCACACCAAGTCACTGATCTGGAGGCTTGGGTGGCTTCACTGGGCAGCTCTGAGCCAGGCTTGCACTTACCCATGGAGAAACAGCCCTGTGCTCCTTCCCAGAGAATTCCTGCTGAGATTAGTCCTGCACCTGGAAGCAGTGGATGCCATGTTCTGGCTGTACTGTTCTTTTGGAAGGATATCTTTCAAAAATTAGTCCACTTCCAGAGTTCTCTGCTATCTCTCAGCTTGTTCAGTCTTGTGCTGTGCTGAACAGAAAAAAAACAGCCAGGGGAGCTTCCTTTGTTTTAAGAAAGGATTTTCCTGCTTTTCTGAGGAGCTGGATGGTTTCACAGCCACTGCCAGTGTGGAAAGAACAGAGCCCCCCAATCTGAGAGCCTGGGGGTGAATTGTACCCAGATAACACAGATAACAAGGGGCTCCTTCAGGCCCCTTGGACTGGACTTTAAATTCCCCCTCAGTTTCCTGTGTAGACCCTTTCACTTGGACATTCTCTTCTCCCAGCTGCACATTATTTATTTTGGGGTTCAGGGAGAGGTTTCCCCCAGCTGTGAATTCTGCCTGAGAGATTTCCCCAAGCCCTTTGTGCAGGTGGAGGATTTGTGTGAGTTTTGTGCTAATTGCAGTAGTTACAAAGATGGTTTTACATCTCTTGTTCCATTAAATTACTCAGGCAAATATTTAGTGCTAACCAGCCTTGCAGCAAATCTCTAAACTTTTGCTCAGTTCACCCTGAAATTCCTGTTTCTCAGGCAGTTCCCTGAAGCTCTGTTGACCCCTAATGGCTGTGCCTGCAGGTAGCAAAACAAATCTCCAGGTTCTTTATGCCTGGAATCACCAGGAGAGTGAGAATGTGACATTCAGCTGATTGGTGGTTGTGGAGAAGAGGTTTGGGGAGCTCCTGAGGGAAAAGAGATTATGGATTTGGCAGGTTTTGGGTCAGTTCTGCCTCTTTTGCCCTGGAAAGTGCCTGGACTGTGAGTGATGAATGGATTCTGTCCCACAGTTAAACTGACACCAACCTGCAATGTGGCCCTCTTACATTTTGCAGAGAGCAAATTTGCTTTGCAAATGCACTGAAATTGCCAACAAAGTGTAAAACAGGTGCTGAAGGGGAATCCCCAGTGCCTGCTGAGTGCTCCAATGTCAGCGTCACTGCCCTGAACTTCACTTGTGACTTCCAGAGGTGATGCCAAACCCAGCACCAAAATGCAGTGCCTGGAGCTGGCTGAACCCCTCCTCTGGTGTTCCAGGGAAGAAGGGAGGATATGGGAGGCTTCTCCTCCTCTCCCTTGGGTGGGTGAGCTGGGATTTTCCTGTTTGTAACCAATTTCCCCTGCTCTGTGCCCAGGCTGATGCAGACAGTTTCTACATGGCCTGCAATGGCCGGCAGTTCAACTCCATCGAGGAGGACGTTTGCCAGCTCGTCTATGTGGAAAGGGCTGAAGTCTTCAAGTCAGAAGATGTAAGTTTGGTTTGTTTTTTTTTTTTTCTCTGCACTTCAGAAGGTCTTAACAGGATTTTTTTTTTTTAAGAATAAGCAGCAAAAATGCCTTAATGCATCATCCCCACCTCCATTTCCCATTCCAGTGGTCCTTGGAAGAGTTTGTGTGGTGACTCCATGGACTTTGTGCCTCAGCTGTGGCCTAAACCTGCCTTGGGTTATAATTTAGGGAATCCACAGAGCACAATGGGGCTGGTTGCAGGTGCAGCCCCTTCACTGAGCCCTGGCTGTGGCCCTTTGAATGTTTAGGATCACTTTCTTATCTGTGCAATAAGTTCCCAACTACTGTGTGGCCTCACAGCGTTCCTGTGTCATGGTTTTGAACCCTGGTGCCAGCAGTGATGGGAAGTTGGAGTTAATTGCTGGTGCTGGGAAGGTGCTGAGCAGTTTCTCTGTGCCTGGTGCTTGCAGGGGGCCAGCCTGCCCGTGATGGACCTGACAGAGCTGCCCAAGTGCACCGTGTGCCTGGAGAGGATGGATGAGTCTGTGAACGGGATCCTCACCACGCTGTGCAACCACAGCTTCCACAGCCAGTGCCTGCAGCGCTGGGAGGACACCACGTGAGAGCCTGGGCTTTATTTCCACCTCTGAGGCCCTGCTGGGAGTGCTGCGGGTTGTGCTGACAAAGCTCTGCTCGTCACTGTGGGGGCAGGAATTACTGCAAGTCCTGATGCTCGGTTTTTCCCATTAAGGGGCTCCCAGAGAAAAATCTCCCCACCAAAAGTAATTGAACAATGATTCCCAGGGGCCTCGCTGCTGAGGCAGGGAGGGACTTGAAGAGAAATGCTGATTATTTCAAAATACTCTAGGAGAAAAGTGCTGGGCTAAACAGGCCTGGCTGCACACACAGCCCTGCTTCACTCAGCCTTGGCAGCTCAGCCAGGCCCTTCCTTGGCATTGCAGATGGATCTGCTGGAGCTGAGGGGCCTTGTGGGGAGCCCTGCAGCCTTCTCTCCTACCTGGATGCTGGGAGGGGAGGAAGAGCAGGTGTGCAGGGGCACACTGGGAAGGGGAAGGCAGGGGAAGAAGGGATGATGACAAGATAGCTCAACAGATCAGGCAGGGGAGGCTCCTGCTCTTCCAGGTGAGCGATGGGAAGTCGTGTCCCTGGCACAGGGAGACCTTCCATGGCACTGGGCAGGCTGGGGGCTGGACCTCTGTCTCTCCTTAAAGCAGCTGTCCTTGCTGCCACTGACCCTTTCCTCTTGGTGCTCCCAGCTTCCCAAATCCCTACGGAGTGGGATTTTGGTGTACCTGGAGCCCCCAAGTGCTGCTGTCATCTGGGTGTGTTTGCCATTCCTCTGGACACTTTGCTGGTTTGCTGCACCTCAGGCAGGCACAGACACTGCAGCAGGAGGCTGCAGATCCTCCCTGTGGCTGCTCCTTCCCTGCTATCCCAACTCCTGGATTCTCTGATGGAATGTGAGGAAAGATTGTAGCTCTCTGTGATCTATCACTCCCAAGGCAGAGTAACAGAACTCAGTGAGATTAATCAGATTTGGAGATGTGCAGGCTGAAGGGCTGCTTTGCTCCATAAATCCAAGCCAGTGGAAATTTGGGGCAGTGGAGCATAGCCAGCACAGGAGCAAGATCCCAAATAGCCATTAAATATGGAATATACAGTTTAAGCAGAACTTATGCTCCCAGTCTAAAGAAATGACAGAGGAAAACCTCTGTTCTCCTTGCTCAGGCACCACAGAGGCTGCAGGTGCCTGAATTTGAATAGAAACTGACTGCAGCCCAGTTGCCTCTTTCCTGGGAGATTTCTGGGGCTTACCTGGCAGCTAATGAAAAATAAACAGTCCTGGCAGCAGCCTCAGTTATCCCATTCCTGAGCTGAGCTGCTGCTGCTCCAGGGCTGGACACAGCTTCCTTCTGGTCTGGGGTGTTGTGTCTTTGTGGCAGCACTGAGGGAGTTCCAAAAGAGATGAAACATCTGGATCTTTGGTAGATCCAAAAGGGATTCCTGCTACTGATTCTTTTAGGGTATAGTTATGGGATATTCTTCCTGGGAGAGCTGAGATTGAATCGTTCAGGTTGGGGTGGGATCGAAGTATCTCCTCAGGGCTGTTTTAAGGACTGAGGGGTGTTTGCAGAATGTCACTTGGCTGTCCCCAGCAGTGTGTTGTCCCAATGCCCTTCCTCAGTGTGTAGCTTCTGTGTAAACCCCTTGGATGGCACCAAAACCAAATCCAGGTAAAGTGGCTTTGGGAGAACTGTTCTTTGTTGTGTCACCAGTTTAAAACCAGTAACTTAGTGTAGAATGAATTCAGGTGGGGTAAATGTGAGCTCATGGGTGATACAGGGAACATCCTGCTGCACAAGGCATTTCCCTGGAGCTCTCTGGCTCTCTTCTCAGTGACTGGAATGTGAAGATGTTGCTCCCTGTGTCTCATGACATTCTTGTTGCCCTCCAGGTGCCCTGTGTGCAGGTACTGCCAGACTCCAGAGCCTGTGGAAGAGAACAAGTGTTTTGAGTGTGGAGTTCAAGAAGTAAGTAGGTGGGTGGAAGGTGAGATCTGGCCTAGATCTGACTGCACAGCTGCTTGGGTTGCTTTGGGGCTTATTCTTGGGCTGATTTCGGGCTGGTTTTACCAGCCAGTGGGGTATCAGCTTTCCTTTTGAATTGCATCAGTGCTGGGAAGGGATGTCACCTCACAGGTTTCCTGTTCTGATGAATCTCTGTGGTTCTTAGAAAGATCAGTGTGACAGCAGGGAGCTAAACCAGCCTGATGGTGGTGGCCCTTCCAGTCTGTGCCCTCCAGAGCTTGCTGAGATTCCCTCATTCCTTAGCCAAGGCCACTCTCCCATCTGGGTGGGATGTGTCCAGCCCCTGCAGGGGTGTAACTGCCTTTGATGGGCAGAGCCCCCTTCTCTCTCCTTGGCCTTCCAGCTGAGGGGGAAAGCAAACACTGCTGGTTCCTGAGGCTGTGACTGGAGTGGGGGGTGGTCACGCTGTCTCGGGGTGCTGCTGCCCCCAGAGCTGCCCCCCAGAGCTGCCCCTTGTGTTGCAGAACCTGTGGATCTGTCTGATCTGCGGGCACATCGGCTGCGGGCGCTACGTGAGCCGCCACGCCTACAAGCACTTTGAGGAGACGCAGCACACGTACGCCATGCAGCTCACCAACCACCGCGTCTGGGACTACGCCGGGGGTGAGCCTGCAGCCCTGGGGGACAGGGGCTCACTGAGGCACAGCGTGCTGGGCACGGAGGAGCTTGTGTCTGGGCTAATCCCTGACTTTGGGGAGCAGCCATCTCTGCTCTAGCGCAGCTTCCTGGGGCTGGAGGAGGGGGAAGGTGACTCAGTCACAAACCGGGGCGGTCCCACAGCATCCCTGGAATGTTTGTTACTCCTTTTCCATCATACCCCATAAGGTATCTTTTCCAAATACCCCATAAGGTGGCTGGGAAAAATCTCCTAAAGAGCAAATGCAGGTGGTGTTGGCTTTGTGCCTCGCTGAGGGGCAGGGTCTGGGTGGTTTAATTGTGCTCCATGATTGGGGTTCCTCAGATCTGAGTGCCCATGATTTTCTCTCCTCAGACAATTATGTCCATCGGCTGGTGGCAAGCAAAACTGATGGCAAGCTAGTTCAGTACGAGTGTGAGGGGGATATGTGCCAGGAGGAGAAAATTGATGCCTTACAATTAGAGGTAAATATTTTCACTTGTTGGACTCTGCGTTGTGGAAATGTTTCCAACCCCACCACAACCACGGTTCAATCCCATCAGCTGAGGCAGCAGATCTGCTCCCAGCCTGGAATTGTCTCCAGGCAGGAACAGGATGGGTTTACTGCTTTTTTTTTTTTTTTTTTAATCATTTTTTTAAGCCTCTCCCTGGCTCTGCAGAGCCAATGCAGCGCAGTGTGAGCTGGCTGCAGTGTCGTCCTGTGGTCACTGGTGATTGAAGCAAAGCTGCTTGTGCTGCTGCAAACAGGGGGCACCGGAGGGAGGAGAGGGTCTGAGTCACTCCCCAGACCCTTCCTAGTGGATCTGTGGCTTGGGCTCAGAGCCATGACCTTTGTGGAACTGTCAGTTTGGGTAGTTTAGCTCCCAAACTGAACGAGGATGCAGGAATCCACAGCTGTGCGCTCACCTTGGCGAGCGCAGAGAGCTGACAGTCTGATGCCAGCCCTGTTCTGTTCCCTTCCCTTGAACAGATAATGATTTATTTATTTTTTGTACCTGTTGCCCAGCTTCTCCTAACTAAAGGAGAGGAGCTTGAAATGCCTGCTTCACTGAGCAGCCACTGCAGCACGATTTCAGCCGCATTAGACATGAGGGTTTGTGAGGAGGAACAGCCCACAGAGACCAGACTGGGGGAGCTCATTGCTCACATAAATATTTGGTTGCTTTTCAGTGAATTTTCTGATTAACACTTGTATGTTAAACCAGCTAATTTTAACCCTTTTTTTCTGTGAGGTGATTGCTTGAAGCATGTAAGATCTCTCTGTCTAATGAGATTGAAATATTTCAAGAGAGAATGAATTTGGCAGTGTTTTGGCACTCGGAAATTACTGAGAGTGATCAAGGCTCTGTGCATGTTTAATTCTCTAGTGAATGCCTAATTTGATGCTTATTAGCCTGATGAAAAGGAGTAATCACCTTTTTCAACCTTCTCATGACTCATTTGCAGAATCAAAAGGGAAAAGATGGGATGTAGGGCATAGATCCTCGTTCAGATATCAAAATGATATTGGAATGGGCCATACATGTTGGAGAACAGTAATTGGGAATGGTTACAGAGAGCTGAGGGTGCTTTCCCAGAAATCTCCTTATAGGAAAACTGGATATGTGCGTTGATCCTACTGCACTGGAGTTTGGGTTGTGGATGGGAAGTCTTCCCCTCAGCCTTTGGGATCTCAGACTCTCAGGACAGGGATGGGTGGTGGTGCTTTATTTTCCTGTAGACATTTATTGCTATTCCCATGAAAAATCTGTCTCCTTAAACAATTCTTGGTTTGATACTTTCACTTGATCCTTGTTGTGCTATAAAGGCTTTCCTTAATTTAAAAAAAATCCTCCAAAATTATTTGATTGGGAACTCAAACTGGTGAAAGCCATCAGCTGGATCTGCAGCTGGGCTGTGTGTCCAGAACCTCCTGATTTCATCTGGTTCAGTTGACTTGTGGATTGGAACCCTTAGGGCTCCTTAACCAGCAGGGCCACCCTGACTGCTCTGTGTCTCTGTTTGTAGTATTCCTATTTGCTGACGAGCCAGCTGGAATCCCAGAGGATCTATTGGGAAAACAAGATTGTCCGGATCGAGAAGGACACTGCTGAAGAGGTGAGCTCTACCCTGGGCCTGTGGGAAGGGTCCTGGCCCTGTTAAATGGGAGAAGAAGGAGCTGCTCAATCTCAGGTTGAGCCTGTGCGCCTCCTGCCGCAGCCTGCTCCGCTCCCAGCTGGGAAAATTGGCTCCAAGATGGATCTGTCCCTTATCTGGCTGCTCCCAGGGAGCAATTTGCTGCTCAGTGGTGCAGAAGCAGGTAGATTGCCACAAAGATTGCAGCTTGATTTAAATGTGCTGCTGGGGAAATGCAGCAGTGGTGGAAGGCAGCGCGTGGTGCTGCAGGATCCCGGAGCCATCCGTCTCTCCGACACGGATCTCCAGGGAATGTTGGTGGAGCAGAGACAATATGACTTTAATTTGCTCGGCTGCAGAAGGTGGAACTGTCTCTCTGCTCCAAATGCATATTGATTTGCCCTTTCTTTTTGATCCCTTTTCTCTCCTCATCACCCTTTGGGAAAAGTTCAGAGTCTCCTCCTATAAAGCATCCTGCAGGCAGGACTGCTTCAAAATGCCACCACGAAAAATCCAGGGAGGATATGCTACTCCTTTTTTACTCTACATAGATCCTTTCAACCAGGTTTAAAGTGAGTTAGGATTTAGAATTAAGTCCTAAACTTACTTCAGGACTTCTAATTAACCATTTAAGCATCTGCAATTAAGTAAAGATAGAAATTGAGACTGTTGAAATGGTGGTCATTGACCTTGTCCTAAAGAACAGTCCCAGGAATCTTATGGAGGGCCTTATAAAAGAAAAATATATATAAAAAATCATCTTGCAGGAGACACAATCCTCAAAGCAGCTTCAGAATGAAACCACTCTGATCCCTGCTTCAAATGTGGTTTCACATTTAAAGATCCCAGTAATTTTATCCATGGCACTTGTTCCATGTAAGTCTTGTCTGGATTGGTGCCACCATGCAGTGTATTCCATTATCAGTGCTCAGGATACTTCCCCAAATTAACCATCAGCAGCACCAACATTCCCTGATGAGGACTGGAAGGCTTCAAACCTGCTCTCCATCCATGTGTGCTGACACTGACATTAGTCCAGACTGCTGCTCCAGGAAAGCATTTTCCATTAAATTCCTGCCCCACTGCCTGTGAGCATGCTGGAGGCACCAACAGAAGGGAAACAAGAATTCCTGACTCTAAATTTCATTTAAGTCTCATGCTGGAGGTTTGACACCTGGAGAAGGAGAGCTTGGCTTTCTCCAGGAGCAGCAGCTGGAATGGGGCAGCAGAGGGAAGAGGAAGGCCATGGCCAGGGGATGTTTGTGTTTGTGGGAGGGAGATATTGGTGTCAGTGGGTCAGTGCCTTATGACAGCACTGCTGAGTCAGCCCCTGCTCATCTTCACACTCATACTCTGAGGTTTAGTTTAAAATGAGCAAAAGCCCAGCCTTGTAACGCCTTGAGGTGGAAATCTGAGTTTGCTGGTGGATCCAGAACCACAAGAGAGTGGCCAAAGGAATGCTGGATGCAGGCAGGAAGAAGTTAAGGAGCTGCTGCAGCTTTTGGCAGTGCCTGGCACGGATCTGCAGCCAGAGTTGCTGTTCTGTGGGAGCAGCTTCCACGGCAACGTGGCTCCTTGGGAGGCTGGGATCCGAGGCTAACACGGGGGGTCCTCACCAGAACAAAGCCTTGGCTCCAAGCTTTCCTTACCTGGGGAGAGGAATTGGTCAAAGTCTGGAAACAGCTCTGGAAAACCAAGTGTCGAAAGGGCAATGGACTTTGAGCTGTTGGAAATGTCCCTGTGTTTGTTTTTACAGATTAACAACATGAAGACCAAGTTTAAAGAGACCATTGAGAAGTGTGACAGTCTGGAACAGCGGCTCAATGACTTGCTCAAAGAAAAGCAGTCAGTGGAGAGGAAGTGGGTACCACTGCCAGGTTTAGTTCCATGCAGCCATTAAAACACCGTGCACTGACATCCAAAAAGAAAGAAAAAAAAAAACCCTGCTATTCTTGGGGTTTGAGCTGTTTAAGCTGCAATACTGAGAACATGGCTTGCTTTAAAAAAAGCTCTGATTTCTGTAGGTGTTCACAAATGGGAAGTGTCTGAGTGAGCCCAGCTTTGGGGCCATGAGCTCCCTTTCCACGCTCTGAATGTTTAGCATTCAGGGATCCTTCTTCTCCCTGCTCCGAGGGAGATGCCAGCTGGTTCTGCCCTTGGTGGGTGCATCCAAAGGGATGAAAAGCAGCTCAGCAGGGTCATCACCCAGCACAGAGGAAAACACAGATCTTGGGAAGTGCCTGGAGGAAAGATGTCAAGCCTGGGAATTGTGGATCCATGCAATCCTTGGGTGGGACTGTGTTCCTGTTCCTCCCAGCCCAGGGCCTGTCCAGCAGTCCTGGCTGGAGCAGGGAGCACTGAGCTCCATGCAGCTCACCTTCCTGAGTGGGAAACGGGCAGAGGAGGCTGCCAGCAAACTGCCAGGACAAAAGCAGAGTTGTTGGGAGCAGGAAGCCCTGTCTGTGAATCACAAGGCTGATACCTTTGTGGGAGCATCTTCCTTCCCAGTGAAATGGTATTTTGAGGGTCTTGGAGCGTGGCAGGAGGCCCCTGACTGCCCTCAGCTCTCTCAGGGTGCCTTGTAATCCCTGTGCCCTTTTTGGCACCCATTCCAAAAGCTGCAGATGTGTGTCCAAGGTCAGTTCCATCTCCCAGGCACACCCTGCCTGTTGCCTGAGCTGTTGGCATTTGGCATGAGATGGAATTGCCTGACCTGGGGGGATTTCAGAGTCTTCTTGTATTGCCTCCCCTTGCCCATCTCTGCTGGAAAACCAAATTCCAGGTGGTGTTGGTGGGCTGGGGGTCAGTTATCCAGGCTGAGGTGATGTTTGGTCTGGTGGGCAGTGCTGCTGTCCTGACTCCTGCTTCTCTCTGCAAGGTGTTCCCAGCTGAACAACAAAGTGGCAAAACTCTCCAACGAGCTGAAGGAGGAGCAGGAACTGAACAAGTGCTTGCGAGCAAACCAGGCCTTGCTGCAGAACAAACTGAAGGAGGAGGAGAGGGTGTTAAAGGAAACCTGTGAGCAGAAGGACCTGCAGATCTCTGAGATCCAGGAGCAGCTGAGGGATGTCATGTTCTACCTGGAGACACAACAGAAAATCAACCACCTCCCAGCTGAGACCCGCCAGGAGATTCAGGAAGGACAGATCAACATTGCAGTGGCATCTTCTGCCAGCTCCTCCACGGCAGGCACGGGCAAACCTTCCTCCAGGAGAGGCCGTGGCAAGAGAGGGAAATGAGAACAGGAATTCTCTGCTCCCACCCTGGAACTGGCCGTGCCAGCAGCAGGCCAGGCTCACCTCGGGACTTGGGCTGGGAACACCCAGCTCAGTAAAGCTCAGCTAGAAATTGTCTCCAGAGCTGCTCATAAAACTGGCTGCCAGTCAGCGGAGGTGTCTGTGGTATTTAAAAGCATTTCACTGCACTATTTAGCTGTTTTTAGGCAGATCTTGGTGACCATTTTGCCTTCCCTCCTTTTCAGAGCCCCTCCTGTCATGCATTTGACTTTCTTGGAGAGTGTTTTGGGGTTCGGGGCTGTGGGGTGTGTCCATTTCCAACATCCCATTCCCTGCAGGGGTGCTGTAGAGTAGGCTCAGCCCGGTGTGTAAGGCTTCTCCAGGTTCTTCTGGATTAAAAGGATTCTCAATTAAGAAGTTATTTAATAAACAGTGTAAATTAGGTTATACACATCTCCTTTTTGTATGTGCAGTCCTGACACTGCAGAACTGCCTGTGCAGGAGTAGAACTGTAGTTTGGAAAGAAAAAGGAGTGAGGTGTGGAAAATAAACCATCTTAGTGGTGTAAGAAACCAGGCAAGTCCTAAAGGCCAATGGAAATTTAAAGGCTTTAAGGGACTTTGCTCTGATCTCTCTTAATTTTAAAGGTGGCCTTTGAGAGGCCAGTGCTTGCTGTGCTGCCTGTGGGGCAGAAAGGGTGAAAGTTTTGTGTTCTGGATGCTGTTTAATGTGGTTATTTTATAGGTATTTCTACAAATTAAGTAGAGTCATCTGTGAGTTGGGGAACGCATTCCCAGCGTCCTGGCGCTCCTGGAGCGGGCTGCATGTGTGTCCCCTGCCTGAGCTGCTCTGGCAGTGCTGGTGTGAGCCCCAGAGCTGTTCTCCTCAGAGCCAGGTGAGGAGAGGGACAAGCACAGCCTTTTCCAGACTCTTCCCACGTTCCCGGAGCTGCCGGTGCCGGGTCTGCGGCGGAGCCGGAGGCGCTGCCCCTCCACCGGGTCCTCAGCAGGAGCTGCAGCTCTTGCTTCCAGTTCCTGTGCTCACCAAAACGTGGCACTATCCACAACCTCAGCTGGCAAAGCTTCTGTGTGACTTGCCCCAAAGGGACGCAGGTCCTGGAAGGGAATTTTGTGCACAAATCTACTTTGGTTTGGGGTTTTTTTTGTTGGTTTTCACTTAGAATCTAAGACTCGATGCTCCGGGGTGGGAAGTTTTCCCCTGGAGAAGCGACTGTCCTGGTTGCTGTTGTGCTCAGAATCAGAGCATTTAAAGGCTGATCTTTTGTTAAAAATGGCAGGGGAGTCCCCAGTTGTCTTTCCAGGCACAGGATGATCCTGATCCTTGTTGGAACAATCATGACCTTAGTTTGGAACACTGAAACAGCTCTGGCTGAGCAGGTCCAGCCTGGAACACAGGCATGAAACAGCCAGTCCTTTATTGCTAGAAGTTGTTCTTTTTTTGGCCCATTGAAAGGGACAAGTCCCAGTCCCTGGAATGACCCTGGGAAGGCGGGTGGTTCTCATCCGTTTCCTGGCTGCATGGACAGAGAGAGTTGAACTTCCTCATTGGAATTACAGGGTTGTTAGTGCACTCTGGGCATCCCCTGCTTGGGTTTGGAGATCTGCCCCCACCACCTGGAACTTGGACCTTTTCTGACTTTGTAGCAGGAATGTACACTCGCTTTTCCAGTGTGTGGATTGAACTACCAGGCCTCTGCCTTCTGTAAATGACTCTAAGGACCTCGAGATGTACAGCACAGCTTGCTCTCCTAGAGAAACTATTTTATTTAAGATATATTTTTACACCATTAAGATCCTCTGACCTTTTGCTGAAGGCTTGCTTTGTGTAGAACACTAAAGATGCTGTACTGTATCTTGGAATTCATTTTCAAAAAATGTGATGGAAAATTAAACCAGCGTGCAGTTCTTTCTGTGTGTGTGTTCCACTGGAGGGGAGGGAGGAGGTTATTTTGGAAGTCTGATCGTTTTTAACTCAAAGGCAAAGCTGTCCAAATGAGCTCTTGGCCTTCTTTGGGCTTGGAAAGTTGGGCCCAGCTGAGCTGATAGGAGCAGATAAGGCTGGGGCAGTTATCTCTGGGCAGCTTGTGCAGAAGCAGCAAGAATTGTAGAAGGCTTTGTGTTAAACCAAATAACTCTCAGTCCTTGAGTCCCCTCCAGCTTCTCCTTAAACCATCCCAGGTGAGCAGAGAGCCTGCAGTGTCTGTCTGGGTGTTTAATTCACCTAGATCATTGGGCTCCCCCAGGCTCCTTCCCTTGGGACACTTCCCACAAGGAAATGGGGCTTGTGGTAAAGGGAAAGGTCCCAGCTCAGGCTGGTCTGACTTTTCATTACCCCTCATATGGAGCCACAAGTGCCTGGAAAAAGCTTTGGCGCTGGCACCTCAGCCTGTGGTCAAGTTGTGACATCAGCAAGTGGAGCAGCAGGTCAGCGCTGGCTGTGACTCACTGTCCCCACAGCAGGAGGCTGCAGCAGCGTGAAATTCGCCAGCACTGGACAGCTGAGATTGGCCGAGCTCCTGCTGTGGTTACAACCCTTGAAATAGACTTTTTTTATTTGGAAATCCTGGCAGGAACACACCTTTCCCCAGCTTACCAGCACAGGGGTTTGCTGGCTGTGCTGGGTGGTCTCCCAGGGAGCTGTAGGACACAGCCACGTGGGCTCCGTGGAATAACAGAGAGATGTTCCTGCAGGAGCAAGAAATGAGGGACCTGCTCTCCTCAAAGCACTGCTGGTGGCCAGCACATGCTGGAACTTCACTGGATCCTGCTGCTCCCTCAGGAAAATGTCCCTGCTTCACCTCGTGGCAGGGAGGGAGCAGGACACCAAAGTGATTCTGTGAGCAGGGGCAGGATGGTGACCGGGAGCCTCCGCTGTCACCGCCGTGGGGCCAGCACAGCACCCAGCTGCCAGGAGAGGAGGTGGGCAGGGGCTGCAGCAGAGGCTGTGGCATTGCAGGGGCCGGGGAGAAGCCCAGCTGGAGCGGGGTCCCAGCCAGGAGCCGCACGGAGCTTGGCAGAGCCTGGAGGATGCTGCGATGATTCACTCCAGCAGCTGCTCCCGAGTGAGCGCAGGGAGAGGCGGCTCCACGGGCTCAGCTGGGAGGCAGGGACAGAGTGCTCTGCTCCCCTGCTTGGGAGGGAAGTTTTGGGCAGCTGGGGGTGAGCTGGGGCCCAGGGCTGGACTGTCACTGCTCCATGACAGGAATGTTCCACCTGAGCCATGGCAAAGCTGGGTTGGCAGTTTGGGGTGACACACCTGACATTGCTGTTTCTGGTTCTGGGGTCTCGCTCATTTTTTGTCTCTTGGGAAGAACCTGTCCCTTAATACCAATTAATCCCCTCCATGTCACCATTCTGTAGAGGAGCCAAAGTCCTGGGTGAGGTGGCATCTCTGGCTTGTGCCCAAGGAAAACCTTGCATGGTGCTGTGAGCAGAGTGGACACAGGGTGCCCTTGAGGCAAAGATCCACAGGTGTCCATCTGTCTGAGCTGGAGCCCCCCATGGCCATGCCCTCCAAGGGGCTGCTCTGCTGTCCCACACCCTTTACACCTTTCCCCTGAAGCCCAATTCCCTAAGGCCCACTGGAAAATTCCTGCCTTGATCTACACCAACTGACTTGTCTGTTTTCCCTTGAGCTCTGAGAAATTCACATCCATTTCCCCAAAATCTCCTCTCCCCCCTCTTTTTTTTTTTTTTTTTTTTTTTTTTTAATGGGCATTTTGGTCTAATAACTGTGTTTTAAAGGTAAACTCATCCAGCTGCTCCAAAGGAGATCCCACACCAGGACAGCCAGCAGCATTTGGGACGTGTTTTGCAACACAGGAGGGATATTTGTGTATCCTCCCCCAGCCTGAATTCCTGCACACATTTCCCAAGGCAAGATTTGTGCTTGGGTTCACCCCAGAATCCAAGAAGCAACAGTAAAACAGGGACAGGTTTGCTGGGAGCAGGAAGCAATCAGAGATATTTGCTTTCATTCCAAGCAAAAGCCCCACACCTACAGCTTCCTGCCCCTGCACCACCCCTGAGCAAACATTATTTATAGCAGCAAGAGCAGTTATAGCTTTGCCCCTTCTTGACCTGGAAGTAATTGGTTAATTGAGTTAGACAACAAACCTCAGCACACTCACATGGTTTCCTTCCACCTTCTCCCAGGGAGCTGGAGAGTCAAACTCCTTCCATGCCAAGCTGGTTAAAAACATCAAACACCTCCGGGAGAACAATGTTTACTTCCCCACCAGGAAATTGGGCCCTGTTGAACCTTCTTCAGGGCCAACAGCTCCTCCAAAGCTGCTGCACCTGGGGGGTTGCTGCCGAGTTGGAGCTGGGGTAGGTGGGGGCTCTTTGGGGAGGGTTTCCTGAGCTGTGCTGAGGCTGGGAAGCTGTGGAAAGCTTTGCTGCTGCTGCTGGGAGCTGAGCTCTGAGCTCACCAGGAAAGTGAGATTTTGGTCTTTGCAGGTTCAGTAATGTGCTGATTTGGTGATTAGAGAGGTTCTCTGGGTTTGTGGGCTCGAGGGCAGTGGGTGAGAATGAGCTGTGTTAAGCACATGCTTTATTCCCAGCCTGAGATCCTGGTTGTGCTGATTTTTCCTGGGGACAGACTGCAATGAGCTGGTTTCTTTGCCTGTTTTCTGTGTCCTTATGTGGTGGCAATGGCCTTGGAGGACAATGTCAGTGTGGGATGGAAAGATGATCCTTTTGACAATAATTTACAGGCCTCTGCCTCCCAGTCTCCTCTTCCCACGTTTTATGTTATTTGTTATATTTATCAGTCTCCACTGATGAGGGACATTCTTTGGGGAAGAAGAGCCTCTTGCCATGTACAGCAGAGGGGGTTAAGCAGGTGAAGGAAACCCTCTGGGTTTCCTCTTGGGAAAGGCTCCTCTTTGGGGTGCTGGGAGACCCCCACTTACAGGTGTGAATGAGGCTCCAAAGCAGCTTCATGATCTGTGTGTCAGAGTTCTGTAAAGCTAAACCAAACCCACAATAAATCCTTTTAGCATCCACACCAGGACTAGATCTCCCAGAACAATTCCTCTGCCCTACTAGGAATCTTAGCCAAACAGAATTAACTTAGGCTGGAGAAACTCCTGGTGCTGTTGGCTGGAATCCATGGTCTGTGTGGAGTCCCAGTTGGAAAACCTGTGAGGGCTGGAAGAACTGAGTGGGAGATGTGGAGATGTGGCCAAGCGAGATGGGCGAGCTGGAGTTATCCACAGGACATAGGGATGCTGCTGCAGCTGGAGGGGAAGCTGGATGGTCTTGTCCAAGCACAGCTGTGCCAAGAGTTTCCTTCTGCAAGTGCAGGGCTTGCACAAGGAGCAAAGAGGACTTTTCCCAAGCAATCCTCCTTGGCAGCTTTCAAACATGCTCTGGTTTTCTGGTGAAGAAGAAATCCCAGCTGGATTCTGCTTGTTCAGTGAAGGAGCACCAAGAGCCAAGTGCTGCCCTGGGATCTGGGAGCTCCTGGCCTCCAACCCTTCCTGAAAAACCCCCTCAGTTTCATCACAAGATGCCAAACACCTTCTCCTCCTTCCAAAAAATCAATGTGGAGGAATGATCAATGGTGTAAAAGCTGAGGCTTACGTGGGAATGCAGGCAGCACTCTGCAATCACAGCATTTTCCTCTGCAGTGATTGAGTCAAACTGCAGAAGCAGTTAAGAGGATTAGATATTTTTGATCATATTTGCAGCTGTTCTTGCTGTAACCGAGAGGAGAAATCCAAAAATGTCGCCTTGGGAAGTGACTGAGAGCCTGGAAGGGAGTGCTCCCTTTGCAGCTGGGGTGTGCTCAGACCCTGCTGCTCCCCAGAGCCACGAGGAGCTGTCGTTCCTGCAGCTGGAATTGTGGCACTTGGCTCCCTCAAAGATCCAGGCTCCAGTGGAAACCACCCTGTGAGCCAGCCTGGATGCAGGACTCTGAGCTGCAATGGTGGCTCCAAAATCTCTGAAGGCTGAGGTTTCCCAGGTTCCACAGCTTAAACAAGGAATGCTGTGGAAGCCCTGCCAAGTTCAGAGCCAGATGTGAGAGAGGAGATCCCTCCCTGGACATCACCAAGGATTTCTAGCACTGCAGTGCTAAGTAAGGAAAACTAATTCCACTGTACAGTTAAATTTCAGTGTCTAATTCTCACACATTCAGCGCTGTTGGAGTCCAAATAAAAATACCTGACTGTTCCCTTCAAACCCATCCCTGCAGAGATGCTGGGGATGTGCTGCCAGCACTGCAGTAGAAAGCTCCTCTGTTTTTCCCAAGGGACACTTCCAACAGGCCCTTGGCCCCCAGGATGGGCTGAGGGCGAGTATGGGATCCATTCATCCCTTTTTCCATTCTTCAATAAAAATGTGGCCAAGGAAGAAGACATTGCTCCTTGAGCCATGTGGTTGCTGGAAGTGCTTGGCCCTGCTCAGAAACTGCCTGGGCTTTCCCTTCTCCATGGATGGAGCCTCACTTGATGCCCATGTCCAGGACAGGCAGGTTCCTCCTAAAGCCAAAATCCCAGATCTGAGCCCCAGGTGAGACATCCCAGAGGAGGGGAAAGTTTCATGTCTCACTTCCAATTTGCCTGATGATTTTAGCACAGTGAACAGGGGAAAGAGCACCAGAGGTAACAAATTCAACCCTTTTCAAACACAGTCATGTGGTTGTCATCTGCCAAAAACATAAACCACAATCATAATCCTAAATTTGTCCTTTGAACATACCTGTGCCTGCTCTGTAGTAGTTTCCTTCTAATCCTCAGGGATTAATCCTGAAGTACATTGAAACATGTGAGGTGAAGGGCTACCGTGGAAATTCCTTGCAGGCTGGTAATAACAACTGAAAGCTGCACTGTGAAGCAAACCTGAGGCTGACTTGGTTTTTAATGGACATCTGTCTGTAGGGGGAAAAAATGCCATGGCAACTGGCTTTCTTGTTGGCACGGCAGCCTCAGCGAAGGGCTGGGGAGGGGATGGGTATGGGAGGGTCTGTGTGGCTGTGCTGGAAAACCTGGAGGTACAGCTCGGCCAGGCTGGGAGGCAAAGGTTGTTTATGCTCTGTGAGCACCAGATCTTGAGGGATTTAACAGCTAAATCTTGGCATAACGATTGCTTTGTGTGCTGCTGCTGCTGCTGCTTAGCAGGAGCCAGGCTGGGTTCCCCCCTCCTCTTTCTAAATATGTGAAATCTAAAGGCAAAAAGCGCCTGGTTGGCGATTTCCTGGTGCTTTGCTGGGCACGGTTGGTGTCTCTCCCAGTTTGCAGCTCTGTCCCAAGAATCGCTGCAGAGCCATGGCATCATCAGATGGATCCTGGAGCTTTGCTGGCTGAGGAAGGAAATGCCCTTGTTGTGTCCAAGACCTGTGGAAATTGAGAGCAAGGGTCATTCAAGGGTTGCTAATGGGTGCCCAAGCTCTGGCACTTTCGTGCTTCCCTCCAGAGCTCTGTGGACATCAGCATTTCCCTTCATCTCCTGTTGGTTGCAGGAGAAGCAGCTGGATGCATGGCCCAGCAGGGACATCCATCAGCCATGCCCTGGCTGCACCGAGCTGCAGCGCTGAGAATTGGGAAGAAATGGCAATAAAACTGCAAGTGCAGATCAAAAACTGCACCTGATGGGAGCTGGTCTCTGCTCGGAGCTGAGCTGGGAATTTGGGAGCTGGAAGCAATGGGAAGATCAGGGTGTGGGGGAAAGGCAGAGGTGGCAGCAGCTGTCCCACGTGGCTGGTTTGGAATTTGGGGTTTGGTTTTGCTGTGGTACCAATTCTGGTCTGGCCAGGGGTGTGTCCTCAGTCGGAACTGAGGGCAGCTTTGCTGACGAGCTACATCGTATCTCTCTGGGAAGCGCTGCCTGTGTGTCAGCACCTGATTTGCTCTCTTAATATCCTTCCAAGTGTTTGGAGATCCCTGTGCTCACAGCACTGTCCACAAAGCTCTACCCTCTGAGAGGAGGGGTGGAGATAATGGCACTGAAGAACTGAAATCTTCAGGGAAGAGAAAACACGTGTGTGAAAAAGCCCAGTTCTCTGAGCTTCTCCAGCAGCTGATTTTGCTTAAAGCAAACCCCTGTGCCTGTGCTGCTTTCCCTGGGTACCCAGGCGTGTTTTGTCTTGCTGGACGCTGTTGAGGATCACCCTGGGTAGCTCAGGGAAGGGAGCACAAGACGAACAGCAGGTTAGATCAAGGAAATGTTACATCACACGGCGCTTCCTGCTAAGTGCTGCTATTATCAGCCTCATTCATCTCCACATGCAAATACAGCCTGCACACGTAGTCACACATCTGGAGGGAAATAGCAGTCCTGGAAAGGAGCAGCTCTAACCTGGATCGTGGACAGGAGAGGCAAAAGGGAACATGATTCTCCATTAGGAATTGTTTCCTTTCTTTCTTGATTGAATCCTGAATTTTTCTCCAGCTAAACCACCACATCCACTGTTGGCTGCTCTTTGTCACATCATTGACATCCAAAACGTCAGCTATAAATGGTGGGGAAGAGAAAAAAAAAAAAAAAAAAGGTGAGAAATTGATAAAACCAAGCCATAAAATAATAAATATTGGGAATGGTGGGCTATCAAGAAAAGCATATTCAGGAAGAAGTAAAGGGAATGATGTGCCCTAACAGCAGTAGAATCCCATTATACTGGGAATTTGGGGAGGTCACAGCAGACACAGGAAGAGCAGCGTCCCTGGAAAAGGTGGCTGCCACTGGAAACCACCCTGCAGCTTCTCTGGTGGTAATTGCTGAGCTATTTTAAATGATCACTTCTATATTTACTTTTAACCTGCTTTTTTTTTTTTTTATAAAGATGCTCAACAAAGAAAAAAGGGAGGGCACAACGAAAGCCAAACAGAGCTTAAGAAAACAAAGAATACATTGAAGGGGAAAACAAGTAAAACTGCAACTGCTCTTGAGTCATTACTGAGGATGTGAACACCAGCCTATTCATACCCTGCTTTCTGAGCACGTAATGTCACCCTAAAATGTACTTTACTGTGCTCATATCATGTCTTAGAAACTGTCTCTCCCTGTGGAACTTGGTTCTGGGTTTTTTTTTACATTCAAGGGCTCCATCTTTGCCTCACAGCCCCTTCAAACTGCTGCAGGTGCTTTTGTGGTCCTTAACCTTCAGCCACAGAAATAGTCACTAACTGCTGTGAGCTGTGAACATTCCAGGCTGGAAAAGCATTGAAGTGATATCCTCTAAAAACCCCACGTTAAGTGACCTGGATGAGTTCTACTCACTCTCTTATCAGACTTCCTTGTGCTTTTTATTAACAATTTCCTTTTCAAAGTTGCTCAAGGTTCAGGACTAACTCAAAGCTGTAGAACTTATAAAGAGCACCCTAAAGAGATTGGTCCACAGACTCATGGAATATCCTGAGTTGGAAAGGACCCATAAGGATCATCCAGTCCAGTTCTGGCCCTGCACAGACCCTTCAACATCTTCATAGCCTCTTTTGGGCCCTAAATATTTCTTATATTTTTATATACATCTATATACTACTACAACTATTATTATTGTTATTATTACTACTTACTATATTGTTATATATTGTCTTATATTGCTTTTTCATGCTAGTGGGTTTTACACAAATATATATATATATAAAGGGTTTTTCTTAGCTGCTCTTAGGGATTTATTTATCCCATCACATACAGTGAACCAGATTCCTGCTCTTACAGTAAATGCTCCCAAAATTGGTGCCAGTGGTAACCTTTGGCTGTGCAGGTGCTGATGTCTTCCACAGAAACTCTTGGGCTCCAGAAATCCTCAGTGTCCTTCTCACTGAGTTCCGTGGCTGTGAAATAGTGAAGCATCTCATGAGTTCACTAAAAGGATTAAAAAATGAAATTTCTTTAAATCACTGTCTCTGTTAAGAGTATTTTCCATGGGAAAATTCTTCATGCTGAGCCCATTTTGGGTAGGATCTGTCATCTAGCTCAGAAAGTGCTAACCACGAGGTTACTTGGGCCTGTGAGGTAAAACAAAACAATCAGTTTAAAAGGTAAAATGTAAGGAAAATGGTAATTTAAGAAAGCTGTTCAATATTTCATCTTTTTAGCATTGTGTGCTGCCACCCACAACTCTTCCAAGCGCATGGGAAAGCTGTTGCTTTAGGAGCAAGGTGTATAAATAATGCCTGCCTAAGAGCACTGCTCCTTTTTATTCCATTGGAATCCTGTGGGATTTCTAGAGCATTTCTATGAATAGATTAAACTCTGAGCATTTCGAGTAACCATGGCTATAAATCAATTTAGCTCTTGGTTTTCAAGTTGCATCTGCTCTTACTAATCCAGTATGTGCATTTTTTTTTTTTTTTAATAGGACAGACCAGGCTTGATTTTTGTGTATGGGTTTTGGTTTGGTGAAATTCCCACTCTGCACCAAGCAGGTTCCACTCACAACCACTGCACCCAGGATTTCTGCAGGGAGCCTGCTGATGGTGGACAGGTAACACGGAGTGAGGGGAGAACCGGCATCTGGAGCTTAAATATTTTACCCATCAGCACAATGCAAATTTAAATTCCTTTACTACGAGGGGAAGCCCTGACTGCTCCGAAATCTGTAAGATGGAGGGGCACTGCGGGGAAAGCAGCCATCCTCCGGCCCCATCTTGCTTTCCCCCAGGAGCAGGGATGTGCTTGGCAGCGATGGCTCGGGCTCTCTGCGGATCGGGGCAGCAGCCGCCCCGCAGCTCGGCGGGGCCTGGCGTCCTCCACCGGCCTTTCGCAGCCGGCCGGGGCTCGGCCATTTTTCCTCCATTTCGTTGTCTCTCGACGCTTGGTTTCTTTTGAACGATGCGCTGCGGGCCGAGCCCGCCGCCCTCCCACCGCCGCTCGCTGGGGCCCGGGGAGGGGCGAGCGCGGCCGGGCCCCACCAGGCCGCGGCCTGCGGGCCCGCAGCGCGGGGAGCGCGGCCCGCGGGAGCCGTGCGGGACAGACCCGCCCGGTGTCACCGGCGGGCGCGGAGGGGGCTGAGAAGGCTCGGGGACTCTCCCGACCCTGCCGGGGCCTCACGGCCGGGCCGGGCGGGCGCTGCCGCCGTCCCGCGCCGCCGCCGCCTCACGTGTCCCCCCCCCTCCCTCCCCGCCCCTTCACCCGCCGCAGCACCGCCGCCGCGCCCTCCGACTTCCCGTAAAGAGTCCGCGCCGCCGCCCGCCCCGCGCCCGCCGCCGCAGCCCCGCCGCCCCCCGCCGGCCCCGCGGGGGTGCCCCGAGCCCGCGGGCGTGGCCGCCGCGCCCCCCGGCCCCGCCGCTGCCCTCGCCCCGCGGCGCGGCCCGGCCGCCGCCCGCCCCCCCCCCCCCCCCCCCCCCCCGCGGATCCCTCCGCGCCGCGCTCCGCTCCCTCCGCCCCGCTCGCACTGTTTGGGAGCAACCGGCCGAGCCAGCGGCGCCCCGGCCCCGCCAGCGCAGCGCGGACCGGCCGAGCGCACCCAGCCCGGCGCGACCCCCGGCGCTCTCCCTCCCTCCTCGCCATGTCCCTCAAGCAAGCGGCGGCGGCGGCGCAGCCCGCCGGCAACAACCGCAAGCCCCCCGGCGGCGGCGGCCCCGGCCTCCCGTCAGCCGCGGGGAGGCAGAACATGGGCAGGTGGGTGCGCAGTGCCACGGGACCGGCCCCGGCTCCGGCCCCGGGCCCGGCGCGGGCGCCGCTCGCCCGCCCCCGCCGCCCCCCTCCCCCCCCCCGCCCTCGCCCCGCACCGGCCTCCATGGGCGGCGGCGGCGGCCGGGGAGGGGGGGCGCGGGGCCCGCAGCATGGCGGGGCCGGGGCGGGGGCCGCGATGGCGGCGGGCGCGGCGCTCGCGGCCCCGCCGAGGGGGTTCCGCAGTGCCGGGGCGAGGCCGGGCCGCGGCCGGTGCCCTTCAGGCGCGGGGAGGGCACGGCGCCGAGGCTCCATTTCGGCCCCCCGCGGGGCCCGGGGCGGGGGGCGCCGCTTCCCCCGGGCCGACGTGACCCGCCTGCTGAGGAGGGAGCGGGGGGAGCGGGGGGCGCGGGCCGCACGTGTCGGGGCCGGCGCGGGAAGGGCCGCGAGCGATGGCGGCGGGGCCGGGGGGCGGCCCGGGCGGGGAAGGGGGCGGCGATCCGGCCCCGCGATGGCGGCGCAGCGCCCTCGGCTCACCCGTGGGGAGGGAGGTGGGGGGGGGGGGGGGATTTAAAAATTTATTTTAATATTTAGGGATCGTTATTATTTGTAATAATTTTTTTTTTTAGTGTTTTTGTTTGGATTTTTTTTTTTTTTTTTAATAATGGAAATCGCAATAAAATTCTCGCGGGAAGGCGGGCCGCGCCGCGCCGCTGGATGGTGGCTCCAAGCGCGGCCTCGCTTTCTCCCAGATTTTTGGGGCAGGAATCTTGCAGAGGCTGAGCCCGTTCCTCGCCTCCTCCCCCCCGCCCCACGCTCGCTGCCTCTGGAAGATTGATCCCGCTCCTGCTCTCAGATCATTAGCCACGCAAATCCACTCACATTTTCCCCCTTTCTTTCCCTCAAATAATAAACTCTACAGTGCTGTGAATTTTTCCGGGGCTGCGGGGGTCATAACAAACGATCAGAGCAGGACGTTAACAGTTCTGAAGGTCACAGTCACTCAGAGCCAGTTTCATTTCGAGTTTTATTCATCTTCCTCTTCAGCTGGACGTTTATTCCCACTCGGTTTTGTGCACTGGCAATAAAACAGAATTTACAGTGGCCCCATTGTTGGACATCACTGGAAATAGGGTTTTACTTTGTTCCCAGCCAGTGGAACTGGAAGCGGAAGAGCTTTGGAAGGGTTGAAAAGGACAAAATAAATAACAACAACAATACCTCAGCAGCTCAGAGCACCGATTTAATAGTTTTTACATATGGCATTAGGTGGGACGTGATGTTTACTGGGCCCTGTCCCTGCCAACACACAGTGGCACTGTAGAGGTTAACGTGAAGGGCAACAAAACCTCCAGCTTATTTTTTTAAATTCAGCCTGATGGCAAGCACTTAGATTTGGGCATGTGAGTTTCAAGTTCTCTCCCAAGTTTATGATGAAAGCCACTGGATTTCTCCTACCAGTGTTGCCTTTCTGGTTCTATTGGATAAATTGCACTTCAGAACTCCTTAGGGAGTTCTGATGGGGCTGCTGAACACTGAGGTGTTCCCTCAGAGGTGTTCATGCTCTTTGTTTCTTAATTTTTCAAGTTATTTCTGAATGGAGGGACTGTAAAATCACAGTCCAGGCCTGCTGGAGCCCCGTGGAACACCTTCAGAGGACTTCCCTTATAGCTGTCCTTGGACTTTTGGGGAGTGTGAATTCAGAAATGGTTCATGCTGTAAATCTGGCCATGTGAATGAAAAGCTGAGTGGCTTTTCTGCTCAGAAAAATGAAAATTTAGGTGGCCTGCCTCTTGGTATCAATTTGATGCATTATATTCTTTCATAAAAACTTGAACATCTCCAGTGTATGTCAAGCTTTCTGCCCAGCAGCTCGTTTCCCTGCAGCACCAACATTCCATGCCAAAAAAAAAATTGTTACTTTTCATGGCTAAGTTGCTGTTGAAAGCTTAGTTTGGGCAGAAAACTCATTGATAATTAACTGTCCTGGGCCTCATTTTCTGCTGTGGGTTTGTTACTGGAAGAATTGGGCTGAGCACTTGTCCTTCTACCTCTGATCATGAGGGAAGGGTCAGCTCTGCTCACTGCCTTGTCTCCATGGGTTCATACTGCTGCACATCTGTATTTCAGATCAGAAATGGTGAAATCCCATGTGAACAACCAGTGGTTTTTTTACCATCCTATTAATTGCTTTTAGACAAAGGGAAGAACCAGAAATGAAGGCATCCTTGAAGGTGTTTGAGATAAAAAAGAAGGATTAATACCTTTATCATAAAGAGGCCCCTAGTGAAGTGCTGTGTTTGTTTAATGTGCGCTATGGCAGATGGGCTTGGGCTGCAGGGGAGATGCCAATAGCACAGCAAGCTGTAATTAGGGAAAATGTAGACTTGGTTCACAAACTTGCTCCCTGTGCTATCAGAACATTATCTAACATCTACTTTCTGTATTTGAGTGGAGTTTTGCTGTTATGCAATCACAGGAGGGTTAGCTGTCCTCTGGCTGCAAGTTGCATCTATCCCAGCCTTCCTTTATCTCCATCCTTTTTTTGTTCATTTTTCCCCATTGTTATTTTATTTGAAGGTAAAACACCTCAGGGTCAGGTTTTGGATGTTTCTTGTCTTGTTACAATTGTGGCAGAAGGGATTTTTCATTTTGGTAACTTGCTTCCCTAACTGGGCTTGGGGAATCCTGTAAGAATACACGGAGTTACTGTCCTTTAAAAATGGCTTTTTCCCATCAAAAAGCTAAAACTGAAACCACCCCATGGTTCAGTCTCCAAAGAAAACGACCCAAACTTCTTGCCTCCATTTATTTTCCTTTTTCCTTGACATCCCTTTCTTGAGAGCGTGGTGACCATCCTGTCCAGAGGGAAGGGAAGGGGAATGTTGGGTGCCAAGGTGCTGGAATTTAAGGGCAGTGACTGTTCTGAAGGTCTGCTCACACGTGCCAGTCAGAGGTTTTCGAGTTGCTTCTGACATCTTTGTGTGGGTTTTAGTGCAACTGTGCTAAACAGCTGAGCAGAATGACTGCTTAACCTGCAGGCCTCTTGCCTTATCACTGTGAGTGCACTTTAGGGTGGTGTTACATCCCTGGTTTTGAGTAACTTTTAATTTAACAACTGATTCATGGCGATGTCTGTGAAGGTTCTTCAATGACTAAGCCCATCAACAGGTTCCAGGTGTGCACTGGGCCAGACCTGAGTCAGGTTTTTTACATATTCACATGCTGTAGAAGCTGTCACCCTGTGTGGAGACAGGAATTGACATTATTGATGTCAATACTGGGGGGGAAAAACTACAGAAAATAAAGCTGCAGGACTTCTTGCATAATCTTCGTTTGACATCTTCGATTCATTTGACTTTATAGAGCCAAACACTGCACTGGAATAAAACCTTGCACTTCAGATTTCTCCCTTAGAAGAAAAGCTTTCCCAGCTCTCTGCACTAAAGTTCTTTAGAGTGCCCTGTAAATTTGTTTTCCAAGCTGCAGCAATGTCAGTCAGTGCTCCAGAAACATCCATTCACACTTTAAATTCAAGTCTTTGTAGCTACATTTCTGCTTCAGACTTTAATTGCAGGTTGGCTGCATTCATTTCTTAGTTTCAAAGTGAAGATGCTGCTGGAAAGAAAACTGGAGACTTTCTTTCCCATCCAGGAATGACTTTGTTTCCCTTGCATTAACTGGGAAAATACAAATGCGTGACCTTGTTTTGCTTATACAAACACTCTACTTGGCATGTAAACATTAAGGAGGGAGGTGAGGGATGCTGAGGAAATGCTCATAAAAATAGAAAAAAAATGTGCAAGTTGCTGCTGGGAAAAAAAAAAAACCAACAACATTACTAGTGCAGGTTTTGGGCCCTGATGGAGACTTTGCTTCTTGGGGTGTAACTGCTGGACCCAAGGAGTTGGCACTAAGGTTAATTGCTCAGATGTTACTTTGTCCTGAGTTTGTAACTTTGCTACCCCAAAGCAAAGGGTTTCCAGCTTGGATTTGCCAGGCTGTCCTGCCTTCACTCAGGTTTACCTTTAACCACATATCTGCAATGCGAAATGATTTTTTTTTTTAATTTTGCCATGTTTACCCTAATGAAAATGCAATTTTAGATAACAGTGCTAAGTCACTACTGAGCCTTCCTAGATTCCCCCACCTCCATTTCTTTGTGTTACTCTCCTGTTCCAAATTATGTTAAACATCTGGTAAAACCCATCTACCTTCTGCTTTTGTAAAGGTCCTGAGGTTTTTTTTTTCATATGTTGCATCAAAGATGTGTCAGATGATACTTTGAACTTGAGTCTTCACCTATTGGAATATGAAACTCAAGTTGATGGCCTTGGTTTTAGCAGAAGATACAGTTTTGGCTAAATTGTTGCATTGGTAGGATTGGTAAATATATTTCTTTTCTCATCTTGGTGAATGTGTTGGGTTTTTTTTTTTTTTTTTACCAATGGTTTGTGATTATCAGTTGTAGCTGGAAAACAAGAGGTCAGATCTATAAAGAGACCTGATGTATCAGAGAATTTCTGCTTTAATTCTTGGCTGATGTAGAAGTTGGGACTTCTTGTTGATGTGGATGTGCACAATCAGTTTGTTTCTTGAAGAAGTGTGGGTAGGAAGAGTAATTTTGGTAAGAGATGGAAAATCTGGATTACTCAGGTTGATGCTTAGAGGGAATACTCCAAACTTCCTGCCCAGTCTAGGAACCCAGTTATTTCAGGTCTAAGAATACTTTGTGACTAAAAATGGGAGTGGTTTCTCTTGTAAAGACACAAAACTCTTTCACTTTTGATCTGTAGCTGATGGAGGAAGAGGAGGATCTTCTAAAACCTATGAGGGCAGCAGATGGAACTGGTAAAATTGTTTGACTTTGGCCACGTTCTGAGTGACCATGGTGATCACATTTTTGATTGTAGTAGAAGGACAAATCAAATTGTGCTGTGCCTCTTATGTGGGGGTTCCACATCTGGTGAAATGACTTCCAGATAGAGGAGGGTTTGAATATTATGAAAAAATTCTGTTCCAGGTTCACAAGGCTTCGGTTCTCTCGGAGGCCATTTAGCAAATGTCAGATTTGGTAAATGGTGAGATTTGCTCCAGAGCAAGCCTGACATTGTGAAAGCCCTATGGAAAGTTAAGGCTGATGGGTAGTTAAATAAAGGTTATTTGCATTAGAGCTTTTTTTTTTTTTTTTTTTTGGTGAAATTAGCTCTCTGCAATATCCTGAAAATGCCTGCTGGGCACCCCAAATCTGCAGTTCTGCTGTCAGCCAATGCCCCCAGCATGTGTGATGCTCTGAGGCCACAGTTCTGTTGCAGAAGCTTGTTGGAAATGAGTCAGGTGATAGTTTAGTGGTTTTTCATTTTTTCCTCATTAAGGCCTTTCATGGCTCTCTGATGGCTTTGCTTATTTCGGCAGAATTTATTGAAGGGTTATTTATGTTCACTGAGAGAAGTTCCTTTGATTTTTTGACTACCCTGTGAGCTCTCTTTTATAAGGGCCTATTATTTTGGGGGGTAGGTTGTATTCAGCCCCAGCCTGGTGTTCTTAAAAGCATTTGAATGCAGTTGGCATCTAATGAAGGTGTTCAGGAGCTCTGAGCAACCTGTTCTAGAGGAAGGTGGCCCTGCCCATGGGATGAGGATGGATCTTTAAGGTCCTTTCCAACCCCAGCCATTCCATGATTCTGTGACATCCAGTTGGATTTAGATTTCATTGTTGTTTAGATAATACCAGACATGATTCTTCAGGTGTCTTTATTGAAATGGTTGTGTGTCAGTAAGGTGAGTCTATTTTAAAAATTGAGGGTTTTTTTTTAATAGAACAGAAGATTTATTTTTGCCTCACATTCCAGTGAGCGCTCCTGAAGCCATAACACAAATCTAAATCACTATAAGGAGTATTTGAAACTAGGACTTCTTGGTGCAAGGGAGGAACTTGGAATTAAGGCACACCTGTAGAATTGAAGAATTGGAGCTGTTGGGGACTTTTTTAGCTGCAGGGATGCTTTGGGGCTCAGGTGCCCGGGGTGGAGGGCACAGACTGACCCTTCTCAGTGTGCAGGGTGTTCTGAGCATCCCCAGGTGTCCTGAGTGCTACACAGTGACAGATTGGCATTAGGAGGAACTGGTATTTTTTGGGGGAATGGACAGAGTTGTTGGGTTTGCAGGGTTGTGAGAGCAGTTAGAAATGAGCTCTGCAGGTAGAGCCTCGCAGTCAGGGCTCCTCTGTGACCTGTGGCAGGGTCAGTTGTTTGGGTGGCCCAAATCTGACACAGTGACAACATTTGGAGCCACCTGGCTCAAGGAAGCTGTGCTGTGTAGGGCTTGAGTCTGATCTTGCCTTTGTGTGCCATAAAGCTTTGGAATTTGGATTGTTCTTTTATTCTTTCTCTGATTTTAAAAGCTTAGTATTTTCTTCAGTTTGTCCTTTAATTTATCCCAGGTAACTTGGTAGGTCAGCAGGTTGGAGATAAACCCAGCAGGTCCTTGTCAGGCTCTGCTCTCTGGGAATGCTGGTTTTCCTGACCCCATTCTCAACTCTAAATGAAGCAGGGTTTGGAATTCTTGCTTGGTAGGAAATAGAGCAGTTTCAGCAGCTCTTTAATCATCTCCCATGTGTGTGTTTCATTCCAGAGGCCGCAGCAGTGGCAAAGGACCACCTCAGCCTACGGTGAGTTTGTGGTTTCTCCTCTTTGTGCCAGTGCAGGGTAGGAGGAAACAACTTATCAGAATGGCAGATACTGGAATATTCTCTCCATCTTTTCCTTGGGATACCATGGTGGGTGGATATTTTAGAGCGAAATACAATTTTCTAGAGAGTAGCATCTCACATTCATTTAGGTCTCCTGGGAGGGTGAAGGGGAGAAGGTTCACTTAAACTTTTGACTGCACTAATATAAACATTCTGCATTTTCTTGCAATTACGGCTGTAAATATAAATAACATTTAACTTAAGGCAGTGCTTTTTGAATTAGTTATATGTGAAAATTCTAACATTGGCTTCTCCCTTAAACAGATGACAGTAAAGCAGCATTTAATGAAATAAAAAGAACTACTTTGTTTGGCTTTACTATGAAATTGCTGAACCATTGTTCTCAGTAGCTCCAATGTGCAGCTTTAGTTGTTCTCAAGGCTGTGTATTACTGGAGTAGAGATGTGGCTTGACTTGCAGAACATCATTTTATCAGAGCTAAATTCATGGATCTTGATTGAAAGAGTGAATCTTTGAACTTCACTAATCAAATATTTGCCAATTTGTTGCTGGCCTGGTTTTCAAAGATGCCTAATTTTGGGGAATGGAGCAGAAGCAGGAAGATTTAAAAGGGCTGCAGTTTGCTTACATAAATGTTTATTGAAGATACCAAAACACTTGGTATCTTAAATACCAAGGAAAACTAAAGAAGCTTTGAGGAAAACTGGTGGAAAAGGTCATAGGCAAACACTAAACATCCCCAAAAGTTGTGCTGTCTACTGAGTGCTGAGCACAGGAGTGTCCCTAAACTTGTCTGTTCAGCCCAGGAAAGTGGCTGATGTGTTGTCAGCTGAAAAACTCAGAACAGGGCGAGATCCCAAGAGCTGTTTTAGCACCTCTTGTTTTACAAACACAAAGAGATACCAGGTATTGCAACAAAACACCTGCACTGAGGTGAATGTGTCCTCCAGCAGCCTGGGGACACCTGCCCAGCTCTCCCAGTCAGGATTGCAGGTCCTGGTGCTTGCACTGAGTTACTTTGGACTAAATTAATAATAGGGTTTGTGGCAATTTAGCACTGCACAATTTGATGGCTTTAGCTCCTGTTAATGTGTGTAATCAGGGCTGGGAGATGAAAGGATGAGGTTGAGCAGGCCTGAAAACATAATTTTGCTTCTGCAGCTCTGCAAGTACCTTATTCTCTTGATGGTTCTTAAAACCAGCAGGGCTTTTTTTGTTTAAAAACAAAGCCCTGCTGAC
The DNA here is from genome assembly GCF_026979565.1 of Vidua chalybeata. Classification (NCBI taxonomy): domain Eukaryota; kingdom Metazoa; phylum Chordata; class Aves; order Passeriformes; family Viduidae; genus Vidua; species Vidua chalybeata. The sequence continues at coordinate 3,795,694 of NC_071547.1, read as the reverse complement.
ATCCCTCAAATCTGTGCATATCAGCTGCAGCCAGCCAGCCAGAGAATTTCCTTAATGGAGTGACATTAGGGGCTCTCCTGGGATTTTTAGCTTGTTTGGGAGGGTGTTAGATCTTTAACTGGTCAGAGAAAAGTCAGGGGCCCTCTGAAAATCTCCCCTGGCATGTTTAATATTAATATTTAATAATAAACATTCCATGTATCTTGCCTGAGTAAGATTTTTACCCAATGTTTCTGAGATTTTTCTGTGTACTGATGAAAGCCTGGGTTGGGTGCTCTGGCTTTTGGAATTTCTTCAGTATTCATGATGGCTTTCTTATTTTTCAGATTTCTTTTGATGGCATCTATGCAAACATGAGAATGGTTCACATACTCACATCAGTTGTTGTAAGTCTTCATCTTTGGAAGAATGGTTCTTATATGACAGGGCATTGTTAACTAATCCACTAATTGTAATATAAAGGAGTGAATATTAAACTTTAAACACTTTTTGCCAAGGTTGAGCTTTAAAGGATCACAGAAATTTTAGGCTTGGAAAGGTTTAACTGTGATTTGCAGAGGTACAGCAGATTTCTTAGGTGCACTGGTTGTATTTTGAATTTCCTGTCTTTAGAGAGGTTCTGGATAAATAAATGAGTCCATGTGCAGATATTAGAAACCTTACTCCCAAGATTTTAAGGGAAGCCCTGACAAGGCAAAATGAAGTAAGGCAGACTGTCCCACATCTGCTTGAGGCCAGGATAAGCTTTTATCCTTATTTGTACTCACACAGGCACAGATTTGGGGTTTGCACAAAACCTTCTTTGTGTGTTTTAACTGGTCAAGAGTCTTGTGAGAACCGAATATTCTCCAGTGAATATCTTAAATCCCTTCAGAACTGCCTATACACACACCCAGCTATTTGAATTTGCAGAGCACAGCAGTGTATTTATAAATGGGCAGATGCTGAATGAGGAAATTTGGCTAAAAATTGAGCTGTATTTTTACAATTTGGACCTATGTAAAGAACACATGTTTAAGAAAATCACTGTAATGTCATTTGTTATGTTGGTAGAAAGCTATATTCTCATTTTTTCTTGCTTTCTAGGGATCCAAATGTGAAGTACAGGTGAAAAATGGTGGCATATATGAAGGAGTTTTTAAAACCTACAGTCCTAAGGTAATTTTTGACATTTTGACTTCTCCCTATTGTGAAAATTCCTAATACCGAATAACCAACATTTGATTAAAATTTAAATATTTACTCTGAATTATTTTTACTGTTCATGCCTAGATTTAAAGCAGATTGTAAATACTTAGTTTTTTTGCAAATATGTGACATTTTTGTGCAGTAAAGCAGTGCCCTGTGTTTGTATTTGCCACAGTGTGATTTAGTGGTTGATGCTGCTCATCGGAAAACTGCAGAATCCAGTCTGGGGCCAAAACGGGAGGACATCCTTGAGAGTATCTTGTTCAAGTCTTCAGACTTTGTTATGGTGCATTTTAAGGATATGGATACCAATTATGCCAGAAGAGGTATATTTGTTTCAATTTTTTAAAAAATGTTTTCAGATTATAATTCAAGGTTTTTTTTGAAGTAGATGCTTTAGGATCCAAAACACTGAAGTTCATATTTAGATTCGTAGTTCTTAAAGAGTACAAAACTTCAGCACCTTGTGAAATGAGAAATTCATCAATTTTAAAAAAATGTATTTTTGAGTAGCTGTTTTGGTGTCTGGAAAGCAAAGCCTTAGTGGTTTTTCAGAATATTTTGTAGATTCTATGGGAGGTAGACACATTTTTGTAAATGGCTTTTTAAATTTCTCTGTTAAGTGTTATACAAGAATCATTGAATACAGAAACTCTTGGGAAAAAGGTTATTTCTCAGAGTTGAGATACATAGAGTCCATACTGAGGTAACTTCTGTGTCTAAACATGCATTCAGAGAAATATTCTATAAATACTCCTGCAAAAAAAGCTAGAAATTCTTTTAAAATCCTCTATTTGTGTTTTTCAATTTCTCCTTTACTTCTTGTAGACCTGTAGGTAAAGAGATACAGAAATACAGAGAGGTGACAGACAAATCTTAAAATCTTGAAGACAAACTGTTCAAATTAAACAATTTTGCAGGCAGTCTTCATACTTTTAATGTCTGACCTCCAAGCCCCTGATTGTTTTTCTGGAACCTCAGAGCTCATGAGTCAGTTCTATTCCTTTGCAGATTTCTCTGGTTTTGGACAGCAAATCTCCAGAGTTTTTATGCTTAATGTTGCTGATTTGCTGGGATAAGGAATAAAAGGAAATACAAGTTTTTATGGCATGGGGTGAAATTGTCTCTGTGTACATTTACAGGCTGATTAACAATTGTCACAGGAGCTCAGTGGTTGTTGGAACACAGGTTTTATTCCCATTAGCAGGGACTGAGAGATGGCTAGAGACCTGAGGACATTTAATGAGAATTTCTCTCTTCACCTTGTGTTTGTACCTGTTCTTGCCTGATCTAAAGCTGCAGAATGAGAGGTTTGTTGTTTCAAGGAATTTTTGCTTTTCCCAGATGATGATGCATAATGTCAGAGCAAATGCAGCATTGAAATGCAGATAAGTTCCAGGTTCTGGATGGGACTTGGAATTTAAATTACATGAGAGCTGTTTTATAATGGGTTTGGTATGAACATCACTTTAATGTAAATGCAAACTGGGCTCTCCCTCACCCAATCTTTATAGATTTTGAGCAGACTGAATGAGGAATATACTACTGCTTCTAGGAATAATTGCTCCATGGACATTTTTTAGAAGGAAATGACTGTTTCAGGTTGAACAGTCCCTCAGTTCACTTTATTAGGTGGAATGACTGAGTCTAAATCTCTTAAATACTGGAGAGCTGAAATAAAGCCATAAAAACTTAGAGAAAGATAAACTGGAAGGCTGCAGAACTTGATAAGTCAGAGTGGGTGAATTAATCTGCTTTCCATTTTGTCCCAAAAATACATTATCTGGAAATGACACTTGAAAGTGTAACTCAGTCTCTGATCACACCTTCAAATTAGAGCAATGAGGGGCTTTTTGCTTCCTGGGAAATTAAATAAGCAAGGATTCAAAAGGCTGGAAGTTTGTGAATGTGCATGAAGGAACTTCTGGCCTTTGTTCTTGTAAATAAACCCAAATCTCTGTGGTACTGGATGATTTAGAGTGAAAACTGACTATGAACTCCTGCCTGAGAACTCGGTGCTCCTTGTTTTGGGAATTGTCCCTGCTTGGTGCTGTGGTTACACTTTTACCTAGGAACAGAGACTTTTAAATTGTCTAACCCTCAGTGGTTCTTGATTTTCACAGGCAGGTGAGGAGAATTTGGGAATACTTGGTTGGAAAGGCTTTAAAATCATAGTCAAATAAAAAGGCTTTTCACGAGCTCTCCTTTGGGAGGATGTTGGGGTGTGATGATCCTTGTGGGTCCCTTCCAACTCAGAATATTCTGTGATTCTCTCTGTGTAATTTCTTACCCTGTAGGAGACTTCTAGATTTTGTGGAGCCTTTGAACTAAATAAATTCCTGCAGAAGATATTGTTTTGAAAATTTTAATACATCCCAATTCGGTATAAGTACCTATGGATTTTATTCTGGCATTTGTTCCCTGCTGGGCTGGAGGAATGTGGGCAAATGGGCTCCTGCCTGTGGGTCTGGGTCTCCTGGTCCACCCTCAGGTTTGAGTAGCAGAGATGTTCTCTGGATTCTGAAAAAGAGACTGGAAGAGGAATGGGAAAGAGCAGCAGGTGGGGAGGAAGGGAATGGGATGGAGTGTCCTTTCAGAAGAAGGAAAACAAAGTTGTGTGTGAAAAGCCTCTGCCAGAGCCTGCCAGGCAGCTCCCAGTGCTATCACAGCCCTGCAGCTTTGGGGCAGGGAGCTGATAACCCACCCAGAGAGTTCAGGGGAGGGAACAGCACTGCAGGCCTGGGGGGTGGAACTGGAGCAGCACACGTGGGTTTGTGCCAGGCATGACACTGCACCTTCAGAGGCACCCCAGGGGAAAGCCTGGGGTCTGCCCAGATTGTAGAAATTGGGAGGGTTGGGAGAAAAATTGGTAGGTCTGCACAGGGAGGGGTGTTGTGGCTGTGAATGTTCAAAAAATCAGGGTCCCTCTTTCCTGGGCCTTTATTTGCAGCTCTGTCAGCCTGCACAGACCTTGCAGCTCCTGGAGGTGCTTGTTTGGCTTCCAGAGGAAGGGGAGGGAGTCACCTGAGGGTCTCTCTCTGTGGAATTGAGGTTTGCTGCAGTACAGGCAGGCTGATGAATGAAACATGCACTGGGAAATTCAGGTGAAGCTGTATTATATCCATCATTCCCTTTTCAGACTGTTCTGTCTGCTCCTAAAGGGAGACTGACACTGATTTCTGTATAAGCAGAGGAAATCAGCTGCTAAAAACCCACTGTCAGTGCAGGCTGGAATCCTTGGCTGTACATTAATATTAGCACATCTTTCTGCTTCACCTTTGAGATCTTGCTGCTGCTGGGTGATTTGGGCTCCTGATTGATGCAGGAGGTTCTGTTTCTCCTGATTCTACACAAGAAGTGTTTCCTGGGAGCCCTGAACACTGATCAGTCCACAGAGCTGGTTTGCATGGCATTCAAATTTCAGTAAGGCTTTGCAGTTGGCTTCTCTTCAAAGACAAGACAATTCAAACATCATAACTTACTGCTAAAGTAAAAGACTTCTGCAATGTTTCTATTGTTTTTTGGCACACTGAGGAAAATACTACAAATCCAATGAAAAGAAAGGCAGAAGAGAATTGGCTATTTAAGTTTTTCCTTGAATTAGCTCTGAGAGTGGCATCCTTCCAGAGAAAGTGTTGCAAGGGGAATAGCAGAAGGCATCTTATGAACAAAGGAAGGAAACGTTGGCTCTGCAGAGCCGGTGGTAACTGGTTTTAATGTTTCAAATCAATAGTAAGTAGTTACAAAACAAATCAAAGCTTACTGTTGAAACCTTTAAGGTGAAAGCTCAGTTTACTTTGACTTGATCAAAGCTTCAGTGAGTGCCATCAGCACCTTTGGCACGTAACACTGATTGGTTTAATGGCATTTCAGCTGCAGACTGGCACTTAATTGCACATTTGTGCTCTTCACCAAAATCTGTTTGTGAAAACAAGCATGTTAGACATTGAAATTAATTAAACCCGGACTCTTAATTGCTCTGCTCTGGCACTTTTTTCTTTAACTCAGTCAGTAGCACACACTTGAGGAATTTGCCCCAGCTGAGTTTTTCGCAGAATGTGGATTTTTAATTTGCCTTAATATGAATTTCCATTGCATGGAGCTCTCCTTGGGATTTTTTTTCCATTAATGAAAAGTGATTTTTTTTTTTTTACCAGGCTTTAAAACAAGGTCTTTGATACCCAACTCCTCTGCTTAGGAAAGGTCACATTAAGCAGGTACAGAAGCAGTGGGGGCTAATTGAGTGTTACAGCCTCAGCCCCTTGTTTCACCAGGTTCCATTTGATCTTTAACTGGGGTTTTACCATGTAGAAAAGGGATTGATTAAAAATTTGGCCTTGTCAAGGTGTCATGTGAATTGCTCCTTCAACAGCTCAGAGATAAGAGACACCAGATAAGGGGGAAGCTGAGCCTGGGCAGTGTCTTGTCAGTTATTGCTCTGCCAGTCAGCACTTCCAGCAGCAGCTCATGCTTTACCTTCTACTTTATTAATCATCCTAAGAGCCACATTTTTGTTTTGGAAACTGTTATTTTTAGAGGTTTTTACATTCATTCTCAAGTTTGTTTCTGATTAATTTTGGAAGAGGCTTTGCTGGGTTTATAATTCTGGTCTCCCATGTTCCAGGAAAATACTGATCTGTGCCTTGAGGTACCATCCTGCTGCATTTAAACTTTGCCTGGGTGCTCTTGAGAGCACATTGTCTGGCTGGGAGTGCCTTTGTAGCTTGAATTTCTCCTGTCTTTGGGTTTTCTTTGAGTTGTAGGGGTTAAACAGGCAAAGTCTCACTTGTGGCTTTCATGGTAAAATGAGAGAGGAACGCAGAGCAGTGGAGCTCCCTGTGCCCTGTGATATCCTGGATTTACTGGGAAACTCAGCAGTGACTGCACACATCCTACTCAGACCTGTAGCACTTGCTGATAGTGGAGTTTTTGTTTTGACTTGGGTGTTTTTTCTGTCTGTATCATTACAATAACAGCGTTTCTGAATGTTTATGTGGTTGTTTAAATAAGAAAATTAGTGGGTTGAGTAGATGAGTCTTGTTAAGCTGGTATTTTATTCACAGCATCCAAAATGGCACAGTTGTGTAGAGTTTGCCTGGAGGAATTTAATAGAAATTAAGGAAACACCCTTCTGAAAAACAGATTGCCTTCATCAGGTGCTGCCATCAGGCTCCTAATTCATATTTATCTAATCTCACTGGAGAGGAGCTCCCTCCATTCCCAGAGATGCAGAAACAAATTTCAATTTCCTAAAAGACATAAACAGCCTCCAACTTGGGTTTGGTGTAACATGTCCTGGTCTGAGCAGAAATAAAAGGTGGAATTAATGATGTTTGGGGCAGGAGCAGCACTGGTTTATCTGAGTTAAGCCATGGGGTATTGATAAGGTAAACGCAGAGTTTACATTCTTTAAAATTCTTAAAAATATGCTCTTTAGCTACTGCTTAACTATGAGTTGTAGCACTGTGTTCTGGGTAGTTTCAGATGACATTTGAACACATATATATAGTATATATTATAATAAAGTCTATTTTAAAAGCTGTTTGTGTGAGCATTTCATGGGATAGTGCTGGCTGTTATTAGAGAGACCAAGTCCAGTGAATTTTTATCCAATATATTTGCAGAATTTCACTGTGAGATTGGGTAAAACAGGAATAATAAGCAGTGTCAGCAGTCTCTCTTTAAAGCATCCTCAGTGATTGTGTAAAAGCTGTTACATCAGTGACCAACTTCATATGTTGGGAATTCTTTTCATAATAGCTTTAAAGTTCATTTTATTTTTTTTTAGGCAGATTTTTGTATCTTGCCAGAAGTTAATTTAGGCCATGTTTTTCCTTATCTGGCACTGCCTGGTGGTTTGATTTCATCTTTTCTAAAGGTCTGAAATGTTTTCTCCTTGTTTTATCAGCAGAATGATGATGATAGGAAATTCTGGATTGAAGATTTATTTACTTTAGGCTGATTTATTTATTCATGAGCTTATAACAAGCTTATTTGATTCTTTTAAAGTTCTCTGTGTAGTTCTGAGATCCAGTTGCTTACAAATACAAAAGCTGGTTGAAAGGCTTTAGATATATTTTTACAGCACTTGTAATACTCTGGTATTATTCCTTCTTAAGTCTGGCTTGAATGAAACATGAACGAGTCAAAATAAATGTTTGTGATCTTTATTTTTTGATGTTTTTATAATTTTTATAAACAATAGAAGAACCTTACTGGTTATTTATTCTCTTGTGTTGTTGAGAACAAAAAGTAGAGAGTTCCTGGATTTTTCTGTATGATTTGGATAAGCTGCTGCTTGGAAAAACTCTGGCAGGAGAGGAGACCCCTCTGTTCATGTCACAGGAAATGGGAGCACCAAGCTGATGGATAATTGCTCTGTTGGTGTGTTGAGGAGTTGTGGAAATAGAAGAAATGTGGATATTTGAAAGGAAAATTGTATTTTGCCCATTTAGGGAGTTGCTTTACTGCTTTTTTGATATTTGCACACTCTTGTGGTGTGCAGTTGGAAAAGAATTTTATACAAGTCTTCCGTTTTCTAGAAGAATAGGGATCCTTGTGTTGTCCTTTTTTCTCTTTTTCTCTCCCAAATATACATGTAATTTTAGAAAACATTTTGAAACAACTGAAAATAATTCTATTTTCTGATATGGGAGAAGTTAGTCTGTACTTGCACAGTTACTTTAAGTCTGGAGTAGGCACCTTTCTGATGCCCAGCAGCTCCAAGAGAAGGGGAATGACGATGTTGTACCTGTGATTCAGCTGTGTTTGAGCTGCTCCTCAGCTCAGAACCAGTGTGCAAACTTACCCAAACTGGTCTCACTGGTCCCAACCCTTCCCACTCTGTTGCAGATGCTTTTACTGATTCAGCCATCAGTGCTAAAGTTAATGGAGAGCACAAGGAGAAGGATCTGGAGCCATGGGATGGAGGAGAGAACACGGCTTCTGAGGAGCTGGAGGCGCTGGAGACCGATGTCGTGAGTGATGCTTTGATCATCTTTGGCCATCAGTAGAAAATGAGCTGTTTCCCTGGACATGCCTTGAAATAATTCCTTAATTTCAGTCTACTAATGAACTTTGGAGGAGCAAAATTGCTGTCCTGCATTGTGCTGGTGGATGCTCAGTCTTTGCCAGCAGCTGCCACAGCCCTTTGGAACGATCTGCCTGAGAATAGCTGCCTTTCAAATGGCACTTTTGGCAAATTCTGACCAATGGCAGCTGCTGTGGTAAGAGCTGTGTTGGACTCCAGGACCCAAATAGCAGCTTTTTGTTAAGGACTCCAAATCCAGCAATGCCCCAGAGTGATTTATGTTCAATCAGAGCATTCCTGTCTGGCTGTCATTGCACTTGGAAATGATGGGGAGATTGTGCTCAGCTCAGTGTCCCTGGGCTGCAGATGGAGAGAATTGATGGGAGCTGACCCAAGCACAGGGACAGTCTCAGATTATGAATCATTAGATGAAGAATATGGCCTCAAATGCCATGTCCTCATATATCACAGCAGTCAGCTTTTCCTCAAGCAGAAATTCTTGTAGCCAGGTGTTCAGGCTCTGCAGTGTGTTCAAGGAGATAATATCACTGATTAGAGCATATTAACTTTGGGTAGAACAATTCTCCTGTCAGTTTTGGTGTCCGTACTGTAGAGCTGAGGTTTATTGGAATACCCAGTACTCTCAGTGCTTTTCTAAAATATTCAAAGCATTTATTGTTGTGCTTGAGTGCTGTGATAGCAATTTTACTGAAGTGGGGGAGTTGTGCAGATCAACAGGAGTCTTCTGCCTCTGGTGCCTCTCAGGTAATTCCATCAATGCTTTTGAAAAGTTTCAGAAGTGTTAATTTGCACTTTTTAGAAAAGGCAAAAAAGATATTAATGTATGTATGTCTTGCTAGCCAGTAGTCTTCTTGTACAGAGTGAGCATGTACTTAAAAAAAACCCCACAAAAACAATACCAAGACTCACAACAAACAAAACAAAAAAAAAGGAGGAATTTTGACGGTAGAATCTGTGCAGCTGATGAACAAAGCTCCCTGAAATAAACTGTGGCATTAATAACTTTGTTATCTGGACAGCGAGTTCATAGGTCCAGGAAAAAAGGCAGAAGGTTTAACTTCTGCCATCAGCCCTTAATTTGAAGGGAATGTGTTTCCAGTGTCATTTTGAAAAACAAGCATCATTTTCTTCTAGTCTAATGGATGGGATCCCAATGACATGTTTCGTTACAATGAAGAAAATTATGGTGTAGTGTCAACTTATGACAGCAGTTTATCTTCTTATACGTAAGTTCCAAAATATTTTGTTATTAGATTTGTATTGAATGTTCTCCCTGGTTTGACAAACTTTATATTCTGCAGCTCATTTTGCATAGTTTCTGAAGTTGTGGAATCAAATAACTGCAAAAGCAATGAATGAATGGTGCTTAAGAAACCTTGCCAGCTTTCTGTGAATAGTTAGATGTAGAAATCTTTATATATTCCCTTAAATGGGCACAGCTCATTCCCATTGCAGAGTTTTCTGAATTTAGCCATGCAATAAGGCTTGTTTCTCGCAGAAACTTCCAGGAATAGGGTGGAAAGCTGTGAATTAATCTGTATGTAGCTGCTACACCTATAGTTTTTTGTTTAACCTAGCAGAGCAGCTTGGCTAAACCCTGATTTTACTGAGACAATTGATCTGGAACATACTGGAATGCTGAAAAGCTGCTGATAAGCAGGGTGGGGGTTGTGTGCTTGTTTAGCAGACTTGTCCAGCTCTAAACTGAAGTTTTAGTTAAATCTAATAACAACTGGAATATAGAAGTAGTATAAAGGCTGCTCTGGCTACTCTGGCAGTGATTTGTTCCCCAGAGTCTGCAGCTCTAATGTTCACTGCAACTGCAACACAAATGGACTGCAGATGTTCACAGCCATTGTGAAATGGCTTCAGGATTTCCCCACTCTTTTAACCCCCGAAGCAGAAACTGATTTTTTTGAATATCAAGGAATAGCAGTGAATATTTTGATTTTTTTTTTTTTGTGTGTGTGTGTGCACTTGTCTACAGGTCTCTGATTCAACAATATGATTTCTGTGTTTTGTGCAAATGGACCTGTGACATGGTGATAATCAAAGTGTCCTAATCAGCTTATGTTTGAATCCTGGGGAAGCTGTCCTTTCCTTCCCTTCACTGCTCTAAGTACTTTTTGTACTTTTGAACTTCAGCCTTCCATCTTTCTGCTTTCTGGATATTAATGGAAACAGATTAAAAACATGAAGGTGGCTTTAAATTAATTAAAAAAAAAAATTTTCCCCCTAGTCAAGCAACTTGCTTTGCATATCAGTCTGCTAAACTGGGAAGCTCTTTTCCTGCTTTTCCACTAAATGCTTAGATGTGCAGCTGAAGGGTTTATTGTTTGATTGTTTTCTCTTCCTAGAGCTAAGCAGTAGCAGGTAGAGTTTGTCAAACTGCATCAAGGTACAAGTTTGTTTTCCAGCAAATGTATTGATCATCACCAGGGTTCTGAACAATGTCATCCTGTCCATCCCCTTTCTCTCATCTTTAAAGGCCTCTTAGAAAACATGAAATCATTCCCTGCCTCTTTAGGTTGCCATACATCCCTTCATTTTTTGCACTCACTTTAAATAAATGAGGATTATTGGCTGTTCTCCTTTATTGTGTTATGAACAGAGGGGCCTGGCTTTGCATTCATGTAAATCTTACTTGAGCCAAAGCTTTATGCTGAAGAGTTTTATTGAATATTCTTGCAGTTACCATTGATAAGGCCAGTAAATATTTTGACTGGCCAGAAATGTGAGGAAAGACTTGTGCTGCAGTAGCTGAGTGCTGGCTTGGAATTTAGCAAAGCCACTTGTTTTCCTCGTTCTGCCACCAACACTTGAACAATTTTGCATGTATTATTCTATACTTGGCTTGTATCTCCACCCACTTTCTTTGTTTTTCTTCTTTATAGTATTCAAAATATGGGCAGTAGTGATTCTATAATGCCCAACAGAGCATGGGCCAAGCCTCAGCTCTGTTCTGCATTTTTATGTAGCTTATTCTGAAGTAAGGTTGAACAACTTTTGCAACTTGAAGTTAAAATCAGGGGAAAAAATTGGTTTTTTTTTAAACCTGGCACAAATATTAGGACAGGTAAACCCCAAAAATGGGTGACAGAAAGAGGTGCCAGGTATGATCCCATCCCTGGTTGGGTTTTTTCAGTGTTTCAGTGCTCATGTATTGAATTTTGACTTGGTGGCTTTCCTAAGGGACAATTTCTGCAATATTCCATTGCCTGCCATAGAGAGAGACATGGAAAGAATCGGACTGAGGTCCTGGCACTCACAGATGAGTCAGGAATTTTTGGTCCTGTGCTCTGAAGTGTTGCATCCATCTTTTCTGCAGTTCTTCAAGGTACTGGGAGAGCTGAAATTCTATGGCTGGAATTATCAAAGGAGTAAGGATGTCACTCTCTAATTTCAGTAGGATTGTGTCTGCTGGCAATGTGTAAATAGCTAAAAAAAATATTCAAATTTGGGCTCTTGGAGTAGCTTCCTGTGTAAAAAGCAGTCTGAGGCTTTTTATTCCTTATATTCTCAACCATGTTAACAGTTTGGAGCTTTTGCACAGCTTTATGGATTTTTGGGGATTTTAAAAATCCTGTGGAGAAGTTCTGCACCCTGACCTCAGCTCTCTAGGCACGTAAATGGCCCTGAATTTGTCCATAATATCAAACCAGTCCAGGAATTTTGTATTAAAAAAAAGACAGCAAGTCTACTGGCTTAGGAGCAAGATTTTTTTTTCACTCTGACTCGGTTAGAACGAACGCTGTGTGATTTTTGTAACTCCTTTGTGCTTTTGAATGCATTTCAGAGATTCTTTTCCTTTCCATTGTCTTTTTAGGGTGCCATTAGAAAGAGATAATTCAGAAGAGTTTTTAAAGCGGGAAGCCAGAGCAACTCAATTAGCAGAGGAAATTGAATCAAGTGCCCAATACAAAGCTCGGGTTGCCTTGGAAAATGATGAAAGGACAGAAGAAGAAAAATATACTGCTGTTCAGAGAAATGCTAATGAAAGAGAAGGACATGGTGTGAACACTAGGTACTTGAGTACACTGTGAATAGTATTTTTATTTAAATTATGGAGGTATTTTGGTACTGCGGCAGTTTGCTCATTGATACTGGGCTTTTTCAGCAGGCCTGATTAGGTTTGGAGCCTTGTGTAAATAATCCTGTGCTGGTTTTGGCACTCACGCTGACTTGGACACCTCTGCCTGGCCCTGTATTATCTCTGTAGTGAAACAAACTTCCCCATTCTGACCTGTCACCGTGGTGAATTTGTCCCAAATTACAGGAAGGGGCAGTGGTTTCGGTGTGTCCTGGAGAATTTCAGGCATTACTGCTGATCCTTCAGTGCCTGTGGGCTCATAAAGTGGACTGTGTGGCCACTATCAAAAGCCAATTCATGAGGTGACTGTTGGGTCAACATCTGATACTATTTAGACTTTTCTCCTTGGCTTGATGGGAGAAAAAGAGAGAAAATGAGGTGCTTTTTTGTTGCCTCTCAGTTATGTCTCAACACTGATAGAAATTTGCTGTGTTTCAGAGAAAATAAATACATTCCACCTGGACAGAGGAACAGAGATGTCCTGTCCTGGGGAAGTGGAAGACAAAACTCACCGAGGATGGGCCAGTCTGGATCAGGCCCACCAATCTCAAGGTCTGGATCCCACACTTCAGAATTCAGCCCTAACTCTGGAGCAGATCAGAGAGTAGTTAACGGAGGCAAGTATCTGAAATCTGAATGAGTGTACCTCATAACTCTGCAGATAACTACCTCACTTTGTGTTGAAAATGGTGTGGAATTAGTTTGTGTATTTCATCAACCAGGTTAGCATTCATCATTTAACACAGAGGTTGTGAGTTGGATTTGGGCTTGACTTACAAAGGAACACTCATTGCACTGCGCTGTCTGTGGCTTTGCAGAGCAGAAATGTCATTTATTTTCCTCCTCAAACACCTTTGTTTTAGATGATGGTGCACTGTGTGCTTTTAAAGATGAAAAACTGCATCAGCACTGCAAAGCTCTGTGTGGAGGAGCAGCAGTGCTGACACCTGGTGAAAGGCAGTGGCAGGAGGAAGAGCTTCCCTTCCTTTCTGGAAGAGAATAAAGCCACTTGCTTGACTTCATGAAAATGGGAAGGGAGAAACAAGAACAGTGTTAGAGAAAAGCAATCCAAAGCCTTCCCTCCAAATGGGTATTTGAGTATTTTCTGCTGGACACATGGGTAGTATTTCTGACCAGGCATCAGTAGGCACTGCATGGCAGCAATTGGTGTCCCAGAAGCCAAACACCATTTCTGGAGATGGATTTCAGCAGGGCCCTGTCCTCAAGGCATTATTTCTAGAATTTAAAAATGGTATTATAATAAATTGCTGTGAATAAATGAAAAATGTGTAATACTCAAGTGGTCTATCTGGAGAGGAAGTCTGAGAAGCATCTAAAGGTAAGTGAGACTTCCTTTCTAAAACCAGACTCAGCTCTGTAAAGGATGGACAACTGAGCCTTGCCCAAACAATGCTAACCTTGAAATTTGTCTGTAGTATTTGTGGTTTCTCTCACCCTATTACTCTGCTGAATCAACATCATAGACCTAAAATATTCAGAATAGCTTGTAAATTCAATTAATTCTGCTTTGGAAACCATGAGCCCTACATCCTAGATTAAAATCCTCCATTAATACCTCAGATAAGTGATAAAGGCATAAATGTCAGCATTCAGACACTGAACACCGCTGGTTTTTGTAAAGGTCCAGCTCCTAGATGGATATTTACTCATCATTTGGTTTGAAAGTAGCAGTTTGTGTGGTCAGTACTGTTTGTGAACAGCTGTTTGAGAACCTCTGGTAGCTGATAAGGACCTTTGTGGAGTGCTGGGTGCTGTGGAGCATTGGTATGCCAGGCTAACAGATCAAACTTTACTGTCTGTTCCTTAGTAGTGTTTGTAGATCCTAATTAACCCTTTGGGGAGCCTGTGACATTCACAAGTTCAATTTGACCCAAAAACCAAGGCAAAACCAACCCTGCAGAGACTTTATCTCCTCGATTACCACCTCGATCCATCCCCAAAGGGTTAAACCACGGAAAAAAAAACAAAACAAAAAAGAAACAACAACAAAAAAAAAAACAACCAAAAAATCATTTTGTCATATTTTACTTTTTTTTTTTTTTTTCTGTTGACCTCCCCTTCCCCCCTCCCCTTCCCCTTCCCCCAACACCCTCCCCTCCCCAAGTCCCCCCACCCCCCATAATTTTTTTTTTTTCTTTAGTTTTTATACTTTCCTTCATATCATTTGTTCTGTCAGGTGTTGCCTGGCCATCGCCTTGCCCATCTCCTTCCTCTCGCCCACCTTCTCGCTACCAGTCAGGTCCCAACTCTCTTCCACCTCGGGCAGCCACCCCTACACGGCCGCCCTCCAGGCCCCCCTCGCGGCCCTCCAGGCCCCCGTCTCACCCCTCTGCTCATGGTTCTCCAGCTCCTGTCTCTACTATGCCTAAACGCATGTCTTCAGAAGGTACAATATACCACGATTTGTTCATGTTTGGTTTTTTTTTTTTTGTTTTGTTTTGTCTCTCTGTTTTTTAACTCCTCCGTGAGTTGTTAGTTATTGACAAGTCGTTGTTTTTTTTTTTTTTTTTTTCTTTTTGTTGGTTTGTTTTTTTTTTTTTCCCTCTTCATTACTTAACCTATAATTTGTGTTTAACTTTAGTTTATCAGACTATTTCTATTAACCTTTTTTTTTTTTTGTTGTTTTGTTGGTTTGGTTGGTGGCTTCTTTTTTTTTTTTTTTTTTTTTTTTTTTCTGTTTGTTTGATTTGAAGAGCTTTACAAAAACGAAAGAAAGCTGTGAAATTTCCCGAGTTTGGTATGAAATTAAACTCAGCTTTGTAAACGCTGCTCAGTGTCTTAAATTAACCAACAACAACATGCAGGACCTGATAACTTTAGAGAGCATTTTTAGGACTAAAAATTTATATAAAATACCAATTTTAACACAGTTGTTCCACAAAAAGCATAACTACATCATTGAATCACCTCTTGTAAATCAACCAATGACAATAATGATAATAAAAATGCTGTATTCAGAGAAGTGAACTGTGGAATGGGGTAGGATGAGCTGCTTCAAAGGTGAATTTGTAGGAAATTTTTATTCAGAAGTATAAATCAGCTCCCTAGCAGTCAATAAGATACAGAGAAAAGCTGACCTGTGAGTCTTTGGTAGCTGAATGCAGAATTATCCCAACTAAATTTGTCCTGGGAGGGTACAGTAAGGAACATGGTTTATAATTTTTATTTCAAGTGCACTTAAACCCTGCACAGCACAGTGCAGCAAGTGTAGAAAATGCAGAGTGGTTGTGCTGAGCTCCCTGGAGCCTGGCAGTGGGTGCTGCAGCTGGCTCCACTGGAGCCATGGGAGAGAGAGGAATGATCCCTGAGACTCAGCAGGAGCACTGGGAAATGCTCCTGACCAAAAAGTGGGTGGTAGCCACATCTGTCTGGCCTACTGTCCATTTATTGTGGGCTTTTCATGGAGTAAGGAACTGAGAATGCACCTGCAAATTGAATTATTTCTTAGCACCTGTGGTTGGTTTGTCAGGCGTGCAGTGAACTGCTGCTTACTGCAACGTTTAATTCCTACTGCTGCAAGGTTATTCCTGGGAAATGTGTATTTAAAATCCTCACCTGTGTGAAATTTGCATTGAAGTGGACTTGAGGTTCATGGTTAAAATAGAGGCTGACATTTAAAGATTTATGTAACCAGGAAAGGTACTTGGTGTTTTAGAAGTTTTTCTGAAACCTAAAAGCCATTATCTGAACTTAACCCTGTTGCTGACCTGTGTTAAAAATGAGCTGCAATCAGCCAGATTCTGTTCACACACAGTTTTTCCTTTTGAAGTATCAACATTTGAGTCTAATCCTGTGAAGAAAATGTTTATTAGGATGCAAGAATTGTATTGCTGCTTAGATTTGAGCATAACTATGGTGTGGCAGCTGGACAGGCTGTGCAGAATTCCTGTGTTCACTTATGACTTTGGCTTCTGGTGTTAAACATGCATGACTTGAACCTTGGGATAACAATCCCTTGCTTAGTTGCAATTTTTGCTGACTTGGAAATGAATTGTGACCTGCTGCAGGCAATTCAGCCTCGCTGCAGAGAATGCTCTGCTGAAATTCCCCAAGAGCATTGGTCAGCCAGCGGTGACTATAAATGGTTGGGATCACTGACCACCTGACAAAAGCACTGGGAATTTTTTATTTTCTGGAAAAATGTTTGATAGCCTGGAACTGTGCTTATCCAGGGGCAGCTGCACCACTGACCTTTATGGCTTGGCTTGCACTTGGCAGTGGTGGATGCTTGGATTGAAATATTTTAAATCCAGGCCTTGCACACCTGTTTCAGTGCTGATAAAGCCTCTGAATACCCAGGAGCTGCCCTGGGGAGGTGATGAGTGTTGGCAGCCTGGCTGAACCAATGCCTTGGCCTTTTTAGTGCCAATTGCTTGATTTTATTGCTGCTTTATTGAGAGTTTTAAGATGAAATGCAATCTTAAGAAGAGATGTTTGGGTTTTCTGTGGTGGACATGAAGCACTTATTGTGTGGGGTTGTCTTTTTTTTTCCTCAGGGCCTCCACGGATGTCTCCAAAGGCTCAACGGCACCCTCGAGGTCACAGAGTCTCTACTGGTAGGGGTACAATTTCAAGTGGCTTAGAATTTGTATCTCATAATGCACCTGGGGAAGCATCTACTGCTGCAGTGGCACGAGGCAGCCCTTCAGGTGGGACGTGGTCATCAGTTGTCAGTGGGGGTAGGTAAAGCTTGGCTTATTGCAGATGGCTTGCAGGGGGATCCTTAGAGTGGGAATGCTCAGCAGAATCCTGCCTTTTCCAGGCAATTCAGGCTCTGAATAATCAAATACTGGGCTAAGGTTGGAGTTGGGAGAAGGATGTTCCCAGATAGCTGAGTGAGAGTTGGTGCAATATTGTAGAGTCAGGTGCTGTGTGGAGAGAAAGGAAGGAGAAGTGTGGGAATTAGTTGTTGAAAGGTTTCATTTTTAGGGGATTTATTGGAGGAGTTAGAGATTTGCCACTGCATCCCTGAGTTTGGTTATGGCAGCGTGGCTGGATTGTGCTTTACAAAGGAAGGAGGTGTTTGGGTAGAGGAAGGTTGGTGTTAAAAGATGAATTGATACTCAAGTTAAGTTGGATGTACTTCTCCTTTAAAATTTACGTGGATTTTAAGTGGTGATGTTGTTCTTGGCTACTGTAGGAGCAGTTCTAGTGAGTGTCTTATTTTTAATCAGTTAATGTATTTTTTTTAAATATTTGACTTAAAGCTCAGTCTTGTGCCAAAAGTCTAGTCTGGAGCTCTTGAGTTGAGGCCATGTTTTGGTGGGCTGTCAGGAGCTGGATGTTTCCTGGAGGGCAGGAGAGCAGCAGTTTGGTCCTTTTTAGGTACTTTTCGGGTATTTTTTAGCAGTGCAGAATTCTAGAGGAGCCTAGTTGGGAACACATTTCTCAGAAAGAGGGTATAAATTAGACCCACATATGTGGAAAAAACTTCAGCTCTTCAATTGTGGCATTATTTGTGATCCACCTTCCCTGTTTATATGTTATTAACATGCAAGTAGGACTGTTAAACCACTTGCCTGCCTTTCTGCTCACTCACTGGGAGTTTATATGTGACAAAAAAGCACAAGTGGGATGAGCAGGAAGCAGGAGCTACAACTTACTGTTCAAAGAATACACAACTTTCCTTGCTGCTTTAACACAGGGGCAAAAATCTGCCTAAAAGCACTCTTTTTTTCAATAGGCTGTGTTGTTTTTTTTCCAGCTGACAAACCTCCAAAAGAGGACGCTGTAAAATGGATGTGTTTTTTCAGCCCTCTTTAAAAATGTTTTACGTCTCTTTGCGTGGAGACCTGACCACCTTTTGTGTTCTGCCTGAAGCTGGGTTAATGTGAGCTGTTGTAGTTGTACTACTGGGGGCTTGGGGAAGCATTTTGAAGATTCTTGGTGGGATTAGAGGGCAGTGATAATTTTGTGGGGGGAAAATCTGCAGAGAAATTGCCCCCAGTCTCTATGAAATGCTGCCTTGTAAAGAACTAGATGTGCCTGAAAGGTAAACAGGTTTTCAGTTACTACATAATATCTCACAAAGTGTTTCCAAGCATGTTTGTAGCCATTTTAAAACTAAAACAAACTGCTGAGCAGCTGGGGAAGCTCATCCTATAAAACTGCTTTTTCCTGTTTGTTTCTAGTTCCGAGATTATCCCCTAAAACACACAGGCCTAGGTCTCCAAGGCAGAGCAGCACTCCCATGGGACCAGCTCTGCCTTCTCCTCAGCCTGGTACTATTCCCACTGAATCTGTTGCCATGCCTGTTCCAGCTGCCTCTCCTACACCTGCCAGCCCTGCATCCAACAGAGCAGTCACCCCTTCCAATGAAGGTAAGTGGCCCTCAGTACCTTGCAAATGCTCCCTTTCCCTAATTCCTGACAAGGAATGTGCCCAGGCAAGAGCACAGCTGCTTGCTGAATCTTGGGAAAACTTGGGATATATTTAATTTTTTACTGTGAGTTCCCATTTCTCCAGCTTTAAACTAAGGTTGGAGAGAGGCTTTTTGAGAAGTCTCTATGCTTAATTTCTTGTGCCCTTAAGGATTTATAGGTGTCTGACTTAATTGAGGATTTCTTCTTCCAAAATGAGTTTTGCCTCTTTTTTAAGTTAAAGAAACGCAGGCCACCAGTTTCAGACAAAGGAATGAGGAAAAAAAAAAAAAAACATTCAGAAGCACAGTCAAATGTCTAAGAACTCTCAAGTCTTTGTAGCATTCTGTATGAAGAGCTTGGACTGTTGAAAATAATTGGCTCTAAGTTTATAGTTTGTTCAGCATGGTTAAGGTTTTGTGTATGAAGAGAGGGATGAGTTTAATTGGGTTTTTTTCATTTGACAGTAGGACAGGGAGGGAGCATGAGGGATGATGATCCTCCGGGCACCAACTAGGTAGCAGGAAATGTGTAATTTAAAAGGTTTTTCAAGCTAAAAATGGTTAAATCTCTCCCCTGTTTCTCTCTTGCCTTCTCTTTGGTCAGTTGGAGTTGTGTATAAAAGAATAACTTTGGCAATTTCTTCTCCAGCTAAAGATACAAGGCTTCAGGACCAGAGGCAAAATTCTGCAACTGGAAACAAGGAGAATATAAAGCCAAGTGAGACTTCTCCTAGTTTTTCTAAACCTGAAAACAAAGGTTTGTATCCAAAGCTTTCATGTACTCGAGTGATGTAGGAATTGTGCACACTAAACCTGCTGTCCTGGCTGCTCTAGTTGGCATTTTAAGGAAGGCTTGGAGGCAGTCTGGTGTTCTACAGTGAAATTTGCTCATGCAGTTGTGAAGTGGCACTTTGAAATGTTGTTTGTGACTCATTCCATCAACACCAAGTGTAGAGATGCTCATGTGGATGGTGTGATTTCACTTGCTTTTTTTTCTTTTTTTCCCCCCCTTCTTTCTTTCCCCTGCTCACAGAGCTGCTTTTTAGCTGCCTTTGGACTGAATATGTTTCTTCTTAGAGCTGTGCTCACAATACTTCTGAGCATCGTGGTCAGCAGAGCTTTTCTAACTGTGCTTTTCTTATTAATGCCTTACATTTGTTTGTCTCTGTTCATTCAGTTCTCAAAAAAAAAAAAAATCTTTTCATGTTGTTAAACTGAGAACCAGATTCATTCATTCTCTCATTGGAGAGACCTTTAGGATGAGTCCAGCCATAAAGCTCACCTTGATCAGGGTTTCTCCTTCACTTGCTGTGTTTTGAAATGCTGGCACAGGCTGGGTTGGGGGTTTTGTTGCATGTTCTTTGTGTTCAGAGAGTTCTGCAGTCCCTGCACCTCAGGGCTTCTGCCTTGGTGTGGTGCATCAGAACTAAAGATAAATCAGTTATGTAATGCTCTGCTTTCACAGAGGCTTTCTGTGTGCTCCTACACGTAGGTCATGGAATTGTACCAAATTAAAGCCCAAAATAAGGTGCTGGATTTCTTTTTTATATCTGCAAACCCATTATCTTTCTGCAAACTTAGTAATGTGTATAAAACTTGTATTAGAAATGCTTGGACAATGTTGATCTTGTATTTGGCAGGTGTCTCTCCAATTGTTTCAGAGCATAGAAAACAGATTGATGATTTAAAGAAATTTAAGAATGACTTTAGGGTAAGTTTGTCTCTGTTAGTGGTGTCTTCATTCTCATGTGCGTCCAGATTATTTTAATGAATTGAACACACTGCCTATGTTAACAGGTCTTTATACTTCAGCCTAATGTATGAAAATATCTGTAAGAATTCTTGTTAGGTATTGTAAAATCAATGCTGACTCTTGTTTGTACAATTGCCTAATGCACATAAATGTGAATATTGACTGTACACTGAAAGCAGGACTTGAAACCTTTTTGATCATTAGGCACAAATAATTATCTCACACTCCATATGGAGGAGCTGTTGCAAAATTAAATGAAGAGTTTTGCAGAGGAAAATTGAAGATGAATTCATATTACTTATTTCCTGGTTATAAGGGTTTATTAAATCAGGTTAGCTTTTCAAGTGGTGCTGTTAAATCACTCAGGGGATGATGAGTCCAGAGGGTTGTCTGAAGCTTTCCTGTCACTCTTTAATCAACATACAGGTCACTTGAGTGGCTGAACAGCTCCTTACACAGTGCCAGCTTAAACACTGTCAGTGCCCATGGATTTCTTTCCTAGTAGAAATGGAAATGAGTGCTTTAAAAGGTCATCTCCAGATGATGGAGGCTTGTGGGACTGTGTTTTACTCTGTGTATGTGACAGCATTAGATGGTCTCTCCTGAGTTTTGTATCAATTTAATGAATATATCCCTTGGGTTTTTTCAGTTACAGTCCAGTTCCTCTTCAGATGCAGTGGATCAGCTGCTAAACAAAACCCGAGAAGGTGAAAAATCAAGAGATGTAGTTAAAGAAAAGACAGAATCCACCCCTAAAGAATCTATCATAGAAGCTGGCAGTAACACCAACTCCAATGGTGGCAGTAGCAAACCCAACAGTCCCAGTATTTCTCCTTCCATGAGTAACAGCTCTGAGCAAAAGCGAGGGCCTGAGGTGACCTCCCAAGGTGTACAGACATCTGGGCCTGGAAGTAAACAGGACAAAGAGGATAAAGAGGAGAAGAAGGATACTTCTGAGTGAGTAACCCTGCCTTTTGGAATAAGCACATCTTTATTAACAGCAGACCTTGTGTAGAAGTCATGACTGGGTGACACCTTCCTGGCTCTAGGTGCTGTTACACAGGAGGAACAACAGGGGCCTGCCCTGAAGGTCATCTCCTGACTCAGTGCAGAGCTCTGGTCCTCTTGATGCCTAGTTCATATCTAAAAGCTTATTTCAATGTTTTCCTGGCTCACATGAGCTGTGGTATCAACTGGAAAACTTTTGTGGGTAGTTGTAGTAAGAGTCTCTCAATGAGAATGTTTTTTTGCGTGACATGAGGTGTTTGACTTCTCAGAAATCTGATGGAAATGAGATGTTTCTTAAATTATTAATTGCAGATACTCCTGTAAAAGAATAATGCCCAACTTAATTTTTTGTTCTTTATGTTTAGGCAAGTTAGAAAATCAACACTTAATCCTAATGCTAAAGAGTTCAACCCTCGATCTTTTGCTCAAGTAAGTGATTTGATGCTGTTTATCAGTGCCTTTGAGTAGATCTTTATAAGCCAACCTTTTCCTTGGAGGATACTCAAACTAACCCTGCCATATCCATTGCTCACCTCTGTTTGTAGCCGAAACCTTCTACTACACCAACCTCCCCTCGTCCTCAAGCTCAGCCCAGCCCCTCCATGGTGGGGCATCAGCAGCCAACCCCCGTGTACACTCAGCCTGTTTGTTTTGCACCAAATATGATGTACCCGGTTCCAGTGAGCCCAGGCGTGCAGGTAAAGTGCTGCAAACTCCTCACCACTTCACAGAGATCCTCAGGAAGCTGAGCAGGCTTAGGAATCCTAGAATGGCTTGGGTTGGGAAGGGCCTTAAAGATCAGCAGCTTGGGAGCTGTGAGTTAAAACAGTGAAATAGTACAACCTGTATTGCTCTTGTAAATATAAATCATGTTGTTGTTAAGTTTTGGCTGTGTAAATACTGACTTTTCCCAGTGCTCCCTCAGTCTGGATGTTCAAATAATTCCAAACACTTGTAGATGCCAGCAGCCCACATTTATTGTGGATCTGTGCAGGTTTCCTCCCAGTTCTCCAAGCATAGTCTCTCACTCTGCAACTGTTTCTTTGTTTCTAGCTGTGTCCCACTGGTTTCTGGTTGTTGTAGGGAGCACTGGGATTTCAAATCTAGCTCCATTATCAGAGAATCGTGGAATATCCTGAGGTGGAGGGGATGCACAAGGATCTTCAGCCCATCTCCTGGCCCTGCACAAGACACCAACAATCCACCCTGTCCCTGAGAGCGTTGTCCAACCTCTCCCGGAGCTCTGGCAGCCTCAGGGCTGTGCCCGTTCCCTGGGGAGCCTGTTCAGTGCCCCAGCACCCTCTGGGGGAAGAACCTTTCCCTGATCCTTCAGCCTCACCCTCTCCTGACTCAGCTTTATACCAAAAAGCTGCTGTGGGGCTGTCAGGTTGAGCCCAGTGCCTGCAGTAGCAGCAGTAGCATTCCTGGGCTGGTTGTTGCCAACCATCTGGTCTTAGTTGTGTGTCCATGCAGACTTAATGACACTGATCCAAGAAAATCTCATAGGTTAGGCAGAGTTCACTAAGCCCTGTAGCAGAACAGAGGGAAACACATCAAAGCTGAGTGGGGCCCCCACCCCAGCACACACTGAGTTTTTAAAGGAATATCATACCTTCAACTTCTTCTGTTTCAGCCTTTGTATCCTATTCCCATGACGCCCATGCCAGTGAACCAAGCCAAGACATATAGAGCAGGTAAAGGTGAGAATAATACTGCCTGTTTGGTTCTCAGTCTGCATGCAGCATGGCTAAATGACAAATGTTTGTGTGTTTTCTAATCCATGGCAATTTGGATTCAATCAATATTTTAAATGCTATTTTTATTAAAGGGAAGTAAGTGGAAATACTAATGGATTTTTAGATAAACTAATTCAGCTAAAACATGCCAGGTTTGAGTAATGGGGGGTTGCTTGGTTTGGAGTCTGATTTGATAAACAGGAAAACATCTCTGTTACTTGGAGCATTAGGGTGAGCTGATCATCTCCTGTATTTCATACATATTACAGGTTTGTTTAAAGGGAACTTCTCTGCTGGTTTTCTGTACTGGTTTGCAGCAGTGCCCCAATTGGTGCTTTAATAGAGGGGGGTTTTTAACAACATGCAGAGTCACTATTTCTCCAGGAAGAGTTTGCTCTGCTGCCCTTCTGGAAAGAGCTGGTTCCAGTTTGTTCTTGTTCATTCCTGCTGGGCCAGTGACTGAACAGCTGGACTAACACTGACAATGCCACGTGTTTAAGTGACACCCGTGGCTCTGGAGTCATGATGGGTGGTGAGATGTTCCCTGGGCTGGGCAGGGCAGTGAGGGAGCAGAAAGTGCCGCTCTTGTTCTTGTGCTCCTGTTCCAGGGAATGCTGTAACTGTGCCCAGTGAATGCTTCTGCAGTGGCAGCCAGTGCTGCAGGACAGGACCAGCACTGCAGCTCCAGTCACTGCAGGAGGAAATTGTTTCCTGCTGTTTAGAAACAAACAAGTGGCCTTTATCAACCTAGGGGAGACAAAACCCTGCAATGTATTTCTGTGTTAAAACACAGTAACTTCACTGTGGCCTCACCCCTGAAATCTTCTGGTTAGTAACACTGTTTTAAGCAGAAATACATTGCTGAGTGCTGCTTGCTGGGTGAGGCAGCTCCAATTCTGTGTTCCTTTTTAAGTTCCAATATTTCCTGCATATCCATCTGTGTGCAGCACAGCCCTGTGGGAGCTGCCTGGGTTACAGCTCTGTGCCTTTACACTGTTCAAGTTGCCTCCTGTATTTACTTCTTTCTGTTGTTGATCTGCAGTGTAAATAAAATCATTGAGTGAATTTACGGATGTTTTCAGCATTTCCCTCTCCTCTGCCTAAGAGATTTGGGGCATTGCCCCTGCAGTGAAGTTTAGAGGAGCTTGAGGTAGCTCTGTTAATAGTTGCAGCCTGACTGCAGGAAGCTGAAGCCCTCCTGAAGCTCTCCTGGAGCTCCCAAGCCCATGCTTTATAGGCTGAATTAGTTTGTTCCAAGTGAGTTGGGTGGTCACCTTCCCAGGAGAGCTCAGGTGACCCCACACTGCTCTGCTCTTTTCATCTTTCTTCCCTCTTAATTATTCATACTCCTTATAGGTTTTATCTCCCTCAGTGTTATCTGTGACCTAAAATTTGCCTTTTGCTACCTGAGGGATAGCACAGAGCTCAAAAGATGTGAATACCTCGAGTTGTGGCTGGGTGGAGATCTTTGTTGTCCTCTCCTCAGCCATAAGCACGAGACATTTTAACATAAAGCCTCAGATTTCCAGCTGATGGAGCAGTGGCAGAGTTGTTCCCATAGAGGGTGAAAAAGCCTTTTAATTGGTTAATGTAGGTATCCTAATACAACCTTTCTCTTCCACTTCTGATTCTGGTCAGTCTTTCTCTCCCTCCACCTTTCTTCCTTCACAAAAAGGGCAGGGCTGGGTTTGTGGCTGTGTATATCCAGCCCAAAGGCAGTGATGAAAATCAAGTGTTTCCTGGAGAAACTCCTCTTCACACTGTTCCTTTTTGACAGAGCTCTAACCCATGGCTAAAGGTGTGGGGTGAGGCTATTCCACGTGGTCCCAATAACGTTATTATAACGTAGAACCTTTCAGGAAGCTCCAAATTTTTTTCTCTGTGTTTCTAACATGAGACAATCTTTGTTTTTCAGTACCAAATATGCCCCAGCAGCGGCAAGACCAACACCACCAGAGCACCATGATGCATCCTGCCTCAGCAGCAGGCCCTCCAATTGTAGCTACTCCACCTGCTTACTCTACACAATATGTTGCATATAGCCCCCAACAGTTTCCTAATCAGCCTCTTGTGCAGCATGTGCCACACTACCAATCTCAGGTAAGAGTCCTTTCCATGCTCCTGATCAATCCACAAATAATGAAGTGGTTCAGAGCTAAATAACCCCCTTGTGTCCTGTCCTGAGTCACCCTGAAGAGTTTCTGTGTTCTGGAGCACACGTGGTGATCTTGGAATGTGCTTCAAAGCCTGTAACAAATTTTAAGGTCCTAATGAATTTTAATGTCCTAACGAATTTTAAGGTCAGTTTAGAAGTTGGCATTTATTATTGATATGGTTTTTTTAGCTCTTTGAAGAATTTCTTTAGGTCATGGCCAGCACATCTCCTGGTTAAGTGTTCTAAAAATAACTTACTTGGTGGACTGCTCTTACTTCAAAGGCTGTTAAATCTACATGTGTAATTGGATAAATGTATAAGCTTAGTGCAATATTAGAGTAGCAAAAATTGGACATGTCCATGTTTGCTGTCAGTTTCTAGCCCTTAAATTTTGGAAACAATTGGGACAATCTCAACAGTGTGAAATCCTCAGCTCGCTCTGCGTTTGAGCAAGGCCGAGCTGCCGCCGTTTCAATCCCGACTGTTGAGATGACAAAAAGTTTCTTTGGAGTTAATTGTTAACCCAATTAACTGTGTGTTTTTTCCTTTGTTCTGCCTGCAGCATCCTCATGTTTATAGCCCTGTAATACAGGGCAACGCTAGGATGATGGCCCCACCAGCACACGCACAGCCGGGTTTAGTATCTTCCTCTGCAACACAGTACGGTGCGCATGAACAGACACATGCTATGTATGGTAGGAAACGTTTTGTGTTATATGTAACTTTTTAAGTCCTTACCTTGTGCAGGGGATGTATTTAATCTCAGCCTTCAAACGTGGGTATCTCAGTAGATGTGGTTTATATTTCATAAGATGATGATGAGCAGAGCATTGAAAACTGGGCCAGCTGGTTCAAATGAAAACTCAAGTGTGCTGATTTCGGTAGGATGCCAGTGACCAAGATGAGATTTCAACCTGGGAGCTGCTAAAGAATATCTGCTGAAAGAAGTTTGTTCAAGTTCTCTTGATGCTCTTGATACATCATCCCTTGTTTGTTCCTTGATTATAATTAGTACTTGTTTTATTGCAAGGTTATGACCTCAGTTTCAAACTTGACTTTAGTTCTGGCAACTAGTGAAATGCTGTCTTTATGAAACTACTGGCATTATTAACAGTATGAACACTGCTGTTTAAGCAAAATAAACCATGTGTTGCTTACCTTTCTCATTTGGTAAGTCAAGAATAAGTAAATGCAACAGCTCATGTATTGCTCTCACTTGGACAATTAGTCTCTAGCATTATCAGATGGGCATTTTTCACTTACAGTGAAGTGCTGAAAATGTGGGTTACCTTGTGACAAAAGTAAAATGTGCAAGAACTTTCTAAAGCATTATAAATGTATGATAAATCAAGGCCCAATTTGGAGGAAAAAGAGCTCACTGCAAAACATGCTGTTGAAAGAGGTAGAGTCAAGGTTGTTTAAGGCTTGGAAATTGTCATAAAATGTCAAAACAGCAGATGGTCTCTTGAAAACATGGCATTTCAATACTTGTTATAGCATCTGAGGAAAAGTTTTATTGGGTCACGTATATTATTGACTTAGATTCTAATAAAAGATTTTCTGTACCTTTAGACATCTTTGTATGTTTTCGGGTGCTTAGTTTTACACTACTACTTAATGGAAGTCCATGACATGTCATGAAAACTTACAGAGAATCTGGAGTTTAGTGGGAAATTAATTCTGATTTTAAGAGGTGTCTTGCCCGTCTGAAAACATCTTGTCAGATCTCTGCAGTGGTGTGGTAACAGAGTTAAGAAACAAAAATAACTTATTTTGATGCTCAGAGGAAGAACATTTGAGCTCATTTGTGCTGAAGCTGAAATGGAAGTTACTCGTAGAGATTAATCTTTCTCTCACAGGTCCTTGCTAATTGTATTACTTTGATCTTTTCAACTCTTGTGCTTGAGGTGTCCATGTAAACAGATCTTCTGTTTGCTTTTTCTTTAGATTAAATAGAATTCCGATAAAGCAAATGATCAAAGGCTTTCAGACCTTTATTGGTGAAAAACCCTCCTCTCAAATTCTAATTAAAATAAAACCAAACATGAGATAATCTGAGATTTGATTCAGAATGGTTGCATGTGACTTTCTAGCAATTTCCCATTGAGCACCATCCTTATCTTCTGTAATCAGTGGGTTCTGCAGCGTTGAAGTACAAGCCCATTGCCTTGCTTGGCTTTGATCAGATGTCTGTATAGTTTTTTTTCACTGATACTCTGATACTTACAACTGTTAGATCTCATTTTGTGTTGGTTTTGCAGCTTGTCTGTTGTAGATATGTGACTACCTGCCAGTGCAAACAACTAAGTTGGGTCAAACTTGAGAATTCTTTGGTATTGCCTGCCATGTAATTAAATATTACTTTCCCAAGAGCACCTAATTTAACAGAAATGGCCTGTCCTCCTGTGTTCTTTCAAGTAGCTACTTGGTGACTCTTCTAAATATTCTCCCACCTTCCAGTAAATGATGGAATGCTTGAAATTTTTGTTACTGAAACCACTGAACCCAAGAGGATCATGAACTCCATGTGATAGACCTTTTCCAAGGGTGTGTTCTTGCCCCTGTGCAGACGTGTTTAGTGAACATGAACTGTCTCAAATGTACCCTTCACCTTCCAAGGTGACAGTGACACATGGAATGACTCCTGATGTTCTGCAGCAGCCTCTCAGTTCACATTTTTGCAAGTCTTGCATGTGCTGAGTGCCTGAAGACCTGGCCCAGATAGACTGTGCTTCCTCAAAGTGTGTCCAGCTGTAACGTGTCCACTTCAGCTTCCATTTATCCATGTGTGGGAAAAGGCAGGAATGCCAGAGGTGACCAATCTGAGCTGCTTATGGAGCTAAAGAACATCATGTTGGAATTAATCACATCTGACTGAGTGACTATAAGAAAGTATCCATAACTTATGTGCTGTCTTTTGGGAATCTTAAGTTTACCCACATTTGAACTAAATATACCTGTGCACTTTGATTCTGGTCCTCTCTTAAAAAATAATTTGAAAGTACAGAATAACAACTTCCTGAGAAACAACCACCGCTGCTGCTTTTGATTTTGCTCAATTTCCCTTTTGGCTCTTAAAAATGGCTATCTGATTTTTAAAATATATATGATTACTTATTTTTAGCACTGGTATCAGGATTCAGTGGGCCACGCTGCCCTTTTACCCTTCAAGGTACTGGTGCTTGCTTTGCGTTATTCCTGCAGAATTCACTCAGTTTTTCTCCTGCATATGTGGTAGAGAGAAGATTGTCTGCAAGAACTACTGTGCTGAGACCTGGGGGTTGGGGGGAAACTGCTTATCAAGTATTCCTAAGGTGTGAAATGTTTTCTGGTAAGATCTGAAACTCCACCTTCACTAATGGTTTGGGACGAGTTGAAAGTCTGTGGCAAATAGTAACAGCCTGGCAGCCAAGAGAAATCCCTGTCGATTTTAAGGGAACCACCCTCACTGCCAGAATTTTGGGGTTATTTTCCTTCCTGTCTTGTGAAGAGATAGCTGAATCCAAATTACATGCAGTGACCTACACTTGGTGATAAGCACTCTTCCATTTTAAAGAAAAGTACTTTTGTCTAATGCTGTTTAATGGGATATTCCTGCACTTCTGGGATTTCCTTGCCAGTTCACAGTGTCACAACCCTGCTGTTGCCAAGAGAGAGAAGCAGAGCTGCGTGGTCCCAGTAACCCCAGCTAAAGACAGGACAGAGGAGTGTTCAGATCACTGGGGTTTTCCCCTCAAAATGGGGAAGGACAAAGTCCAAACAACTTTCTTCCCAGCCAGACGATAACAACGTCTGTGACACTTCAGCTGCGGAGCCATCCGTGTCCTGGAGAGTTTCAAATGTGACACCTTTCCCTGCCACACAGCCGACCTGGAGGTGTCATCCTTCCCCTGCTCAGCTGCACCTTGGGTTCAGAAGGTTCTGTGTCTGTCTGGCAGCTGCTGGGTGGCCTCCCAGTCCCTGTCCTTGGGCTGCTGGAGTTTGCTGGCCACGGTCCCAGTTTGGCTCCTGTGTCACACAAAGCCCAGACCAGGCTTCTGCTGCTGGTAGAAAATTTGGTTACCAAGTAGAGGGTGGATCTGTCCATTCCTGTGACAATGAACTTGTGTTTTTTTCTGTGTGGCTGAATTGTTCCAGATAATTGGGAGTCCTCTGAAAAACTTTTGTGTTTAAGAACTTGTGTAAAACCAGACCTTGGTTTTTACACAGATGCATTTCCTGTTTTTTGTGCTCTCATTCCTGTCCCCGTTCTCCCTTCCCTTTCCCCCTTCTGCATATGTTTTACTGGTCTGGTGTTGTCTCTAACTTTATCTGGTTTCTGTCTCAGCAGTAGAGTAAATTCTATTCCCCTGATAGTACAATGGTGGATATAATATAAACTTCAGAGGATTCTCCAGGGACTAAGAGTGAACCAGTCACCAAAGTTGTCTTGGAACTGTTCAGAATGGCAGTGCTATAGCTGAAAAAGCAAGGGCCAGTTTCTGCTCTAGTGTAATTGCATTTTAACCTTCTTGTTACAGTGGACAGTAATAGACCATGAATTGACATAAAGTTTCTTTTTGTGTTAATTAAGAACTGCAGACCTCAGTGTCAGAGTTAAGAAGGAAGGCTTACTCGAGACTTGTGTTTCATCTCCACTCATTTGTAAAACAAAATATCTAGCTCTAATAGCAGCTAAGTGAATAAAAATATCTGCATGGTTCTGGAGTCTTCAAAAAAGAATTTTAAAAAAATAAAATATCTAGCTCTAATAGCAGCTAAGTGAATAAAAATATCTGCATGGTTCTAGAGTCTTCAAAAAAGAATTAAAAAAAAATATTAAAACTAACACTGACCTTTCCAGAAGATGGGAAGTATGCACTTGGCAAGAGGCTAATTTACCTTTCTATTTCCCAAATTCAGCATGTCCCAAAATACCATACAGCAAGGAGACAGGCCCTTCTTTCTACTTTGCCAGTGAGTTGGGTTTTTTGTACTAATTTTGATTGTACAGAAAAGCACTTTCTAAAGAACCACATGTTAAAGGAATGGGACGTGTTGAGGGAACAAGTTTCCTTGCACCAAACCAGGATGTGGAAAACGCAGGAAGGTTCCTCTCAGTGGGCAGGGAATGGAGCTTTGGAAGAGATTTATATGATCACAGAAAGCTGAGTTGTCAATTCTTCAAAAATTTATTTTGAATATGGAATAATCTCTGACTTCACTACCCAATCTTTTCATCTGCAGCCAGAAGTGGGCTCTAAGAAATCCTTCCCTGTGAGGGTGCTGAGGCCCTGGCACAGGGTGCCCAGGGAAGCTGTGGCTGCTCCATCCTGGAAGTGTCCAAGGCCAGGTTGGATGGGGCTTGGAGCAACCTGGGATAGTGAGAGGTGTCCCTGCCCATGGCAGGGGGTGGCTCAAGATGGTCCTGAAGGTCCCTTCCCACCCAAACCACTCTGTGATTCTGTTGCCTCTACTTAAACCTGTGAGAGCTGCTTTGCTCCCTTTCATGGGATATTCCAAACAGGATTTTTACACCTGACCAGTTACCAGCTTCCTAAAAGGAGAAGCAGCTTGGGCCTCATCCCTTTAAAAAGCCATGGCTCAAGTTTTGAGCCCTTAGGAGGAAATAACTCGAGCTGCAGCCGAGGTGGAGGAAGTTTTCTGTAGAGCTGCCACTGAAGGAGTGCTGGGAACAGCTTGTGGTCATGATTGTATGACAGGGATGAGATGAGGGCTCCTTGGAACTTTCTCAGTTCCATTCCCTAGCTCAGGTGGGGCTGTGCTGGTGACCAGCATCACTGGAGGCACTGGGAGAGGAGCTGGTGCTCTCTGGACACAACAGCCTGCTCCAGCTCATCCACACTTCACCAGCAAAGGCAGAGAACTGCAAAATCCTGCCTTGTCTGCTGGTGTTCAGCAGCTGCTTTGAGGAAGCTGAGGTTTCAGGGGGGTGCTTGCAGGATGAACTCTCACCCAGGACATGGGAAAGGAGGAGTTGCAGTTTCAGGCTGTTTCTGTTCTTGCTCCTGTCCTGCCGTGGCACTTGTTGCTGTGTCTGTCTGTAAGTCTGTGCAGCTCATGCCAGGCACTCTCCTGGGTTGGTTTTTTTTTGTTTTGTTTTGTTTTGTTTTGTTTTTTGCATTAGCTCATGCAAGAGGGATGTGAGAAAAACCACTTGTTCTCCAAAATTCTCCTGTGGAGCAGATTTCCTGTGTTTCTTGTGCCACGCTGGTTCTGCCTGAGTGGGGCTGTAGGATGCTGACCTGTGCTGTGTTCATGCCTCTTGGTTTGGTGCACTGAAATCACTTCAATAACCTCGTTCCTTTCTTGGATTATCTTTGAAGTCAAGTCCACTCTACCTGTGTAAAATGACTTCTTGAAATGTTTGTATGATGAAAGAAACATTTGCTATTTCTTTGCTTCCTACCATTCAGGTCTTTTAAATGTAGTTATCCTCACCATCTTACTGGCTCTGGCAATAATTTTGAAGTTTGTTCACTGGTCAGTTCTTGAAAATAGGCTCTTCACTGCATCTTTGGACCACGACCAACTCTGACCACCATTGGCACCATTGAAATTCCAGGGAAAAGACAAAATTACAAAATTACACAATGTGGTTTCACATATTCCCTTGTAGCTGAGAGTTCTGCTTGATTTCTGCTGCTCTGACCTCTTCTGATTTCAGCTCCTTCTGTGGGTTCTGTGGCTGACTACTTCTTGTTTGCTCTCAGAAATGGGGTGCAGTTCTGTAGAGTTGAATTCAGTAATTCAATCCCTGTGTTGTTTTTCTCCCATTCCGTGACTGGGTCGCTCCCATCCCTGCCAGGTCAGTGCAGTGAAATATCTCACATTAGAACCAATGTGATTAGAAAGATGCAGAAGTGAAGGAGGTCAGCCCAGGCAGAGGAATTTAGGGCATAAAGGCTGAGAAACCCAGTGGTATTTGTGCTGGAATGAGCTGAGGTGACTTGCAACAAGGTGTGTCCTTTCCTGGCACATTCTCAGGTAATAGGTGGCCATTTGGAAAATCTCCAAAATACTGACAGCTGGGGGGAAATGTTGGATAATGGGTATTTTTTTTTTTTTTTTTTCACCTCCTGTCTTGTCTTATTTGTGTAGTGAGCTGTTTTGATGCCCAGGCAAAAATTTCCTTTAAAAAAATCCCAGGGAAAGTGTTTTAGTTCTGGCTGAGCAGGTGAATTTTTCATGGTTTTTACAAGACTCCTTTGACAGCCCTGCTGGTCTCAGAGATTTCATTGGCTTGGCAGGAATTACCTCCACTAACTAAACATGAAAAACCATTTACACTGCTGGAGTTGGAGTCTGAACTCTGGTTTTGAGCTGGGAATGTATTTCAGACCTGCTGAGTCGTTCTTGGTTCGTGTGCAGGGACTGGCCAGGATTTAGAGAAGTGCCCAGATAACATTTTTTGAAGGGCATTTTTAATATTACTATTAAAACATAATTTGCAGCAGCATCCGAAATGGTTTTAAGCTCTACAAATTTGGCCATTAGGGTGATCTGCTAAAGACAAAATGAAGGAGAGTAGAAACTAGAGAAATAAATATTCTTCAGTATAAAAAAGTCCAGTGCTTCAAATCCAAAGCTATGGATAAAATATTAGGTGGTTTTGGAAGAGCTGCCACTATGACAAAAACCTGATTCTCCTCCTGGTTTATATCTGTTCTTTAGGGTGCTATTCCTTGGTTTAACTGGTGTCTTAAGAGAGAAATTCCTTATTATGAAGTTTTATTGTAGAAATATCTGCTTCAGAACAACTGAGTTTATTATTCTCTTGGCCATAAAGAACCAAAAGATAAATTGCACAAATGGTTTAATGGAGTCCCACATTATTTTGAGGGCTCTTAACAAGTGATGAGGGAAACTTTGAGTATCTTACAACTTGGAATTAAATTTCATATACATTTTAAAGCCTCTTGAATGGAGATGGAGTTAATTTGGGGTGAGGCTTGCCAGCTCTGTGGCTGAGGCACTGGGAGGATTGCTGGTCTAACGTGCCCTTTGGCAAGCAAGTAACCCCTCCTTCCATTTATTTCTATTAGTTTGACAAAGATAATAATTTCTGGCCTTCTTCAGAGTGTTTATAATAACGAGGTTGAGAAATTTTCCTCCTGTAGAAAGCCATAAATTTGGTACTGTAAAAATCATCAGTGTTGCCATTGATAATTTTGGTGTTGCCAGAGGAGAGATGTCTGAAAGTCAAGTAGGAGCATGGCAGGGATGCTGCTGCAAAATACATTTTAGTAG
Organism: Vidua chalybeata; assembly: GCF_026979565.1. Classification (NCBI taxonomy): domain Eukaryota; kingdom Metazoa; phylum Chordata; class Aves; order Passeriformes; family Viduidae; genus Vidua; species Vidua chalybeata. The sequence continues at coordinate 3,762,081 of NC_071547.1, read as the reverse complement.
TGATACAAAAAAAAAAAAAAAGAAATCAAAAATACTTGGATTTAAAGCATAACAAAAATGCTGTGGCAGAAGATCCTGCTGGTTTTGACAGTGTGCTTAGAAAATATTGAGGTGTTTTTGAAACCCCTCTCAATCAGGAGGTCTCAGAGTGTACAGCTGTGCTTGCAGATGTGGATAAGAACATTAGGATCAACTCCAGGCTGCAGGAATTTGGTTCATCTGCATTAATAGCCTGAAACTGCTCATCACTGCGAGGCCATTTGCTCAGTGAAGATTTAATAGAGCTTGCCAGGGATTAAGTTAAATGTGGCAGGCAGTTATTTTCTAAAGGAGGAACCTGCACAGGGGAGAAAAACCTCAATCAGGCAAAAATATCCTGGCTCTCTGTATTCTGGTGAGTTGGAACGTGTTAGAACTTGGATTTGTCAGGTTTATTGCAAACCAGACTGGAGGAAAACTGCAGTGGCCATCAAGTTCTTATATAATACCAACCCCATTAAAAATATATATATAACCTGGTAGATACTCATCAGTAATTAACTTCAGAACCACCAAAAAGCACCAAAACAAATAAGGAACAGTTGAAGGAAATATTGAGGAGCAGGCTGATAGTTTTCTTTGGCTGTTTGCTTTTTTAGCACTTTGTCAGCAAAACTCTCCTTGATCTTTCAGGCTGTGACATCAGAGGGATTAACACGTGTTGTCACACACAGAAGTAGGTGCAGACGTGGCCTGGTTGTTGCACAAGACCTAAAAGAAATAGGGGAAACATCCTCATTTTTAGGGTCCTGCTTTTGCATTGCATGCTTTGTGTTGAAAGGAAGACTTGTTGTCATTATGGTTTTTCATACTTGCTTAGCTTCCCTCAAAAGTTCAAAAAAAAATAGGATTTAGTGTGGCCCATTTGAAGCAGGACAGAGCAGGATCCAAGAAGGAACTTGGTGTGTTTGTTGTTGGAGACTGGCACGGCTGTAGCAACAGATGTGGCTTCACTGGGGTAAAAGTTTTCTGTTGTTCAGTTTCTTCCTTTTTGGGAATTTTTTACCTTATTTGCTTCTGATTCAAGGATTGAAGAATTCCGTGGCAGTGTTGGGGAACTCACAGGATGGTGGTGATCCAGAACAGATTGGCCTCGAGGGCAGAGGCAAAATGGGTTATTTTAGCTCAAGAAAGTGGCTTCAGCAAAAATTTGATGCTCGAGCAGCCTCAGTTTTGTCAGCTGTGATGTGTTTGTTGACTCTGGAGCGCACGGGCAGACTTTGTGCTTCCTTCTGACTGTTCTGTGAGCAATTTCCAGAAGAGTAGCATGGTGAGGTTAGCCAGGTATAAGGCCAAAGAATTTTTTTTGGATGGTGGAAATAAAAATGGCTCGTAACACCTTTGAAAAGTATATCTCAGGAAATCCCAAATTGTATGAAAATTATAAATTTGGTCTTTGAAACTGGTCTGTTTGACAAAACAAAAGATAAAATACTGCTTTTCTCTATGTAGTATCTGTTACATTGTCAAATTAGGGAAGATGAACTGTCTAATTATGGTTGTTTATAGACTTTCCTGCCAAACCAAACTACACAAAAGCAAGGTAAGATCATCAGCTATTTGCAAGATAAATACTTATTTTTTTTTAGAAGGGGGAGGGAATATATTTACACACTGAATTGTAGTGAAATCTTCAAATGCAGATGGTGACTTGATAGAGGTGCACATCCTGAACCTGGTGTTAAATATTCCTCTTTTTCATCCTAGTTTCCACTGGCTCACTTGCTCAGCAGTATGCCCACCCTAATGCTACCCTGCACCCGCATCCTCCGCATCCTCAGCCTTCTGCCACCCCAACTGGCCAGCAGCAAAGCCAACATGCTGGAAGCCACCCTGCTCCAAGCCCCGTGCAGGTAACACAACCCAGGGCCTGAGCAAATCGTGTTTAATTGCGTTTAAGGGATTGCAGCTGTCCGGTGTTTGATGTTGATGTATTGATTTCTCTGAGAGGAAAAAGGGTAGGATTGAGCAGAGTCCAACCACTCGTTTCCCCCTGTGCACAGGGGATGGGGGATGTTTCAGTTTAAGGATTAAGGAAGGGTCATAATTGTGTCAGTGCTTTCATATGGGTGAAGTGGAAATAGCAGATAAATGCTGAGAAGTGTTTGATTGGATTTTGTCAAAGCAGCTGAAAACAAAGTGGTCCTTGGAATAGGGCTGCATTCCTTAATTCCCTCCTGGGAATAACTGGCTGCAGCTGTGAGGCACTCCCAGCTCCAGGTTCTGCATGGTTTTACCTGCCACTCTGGGTTCTGTTTGCCAGCAGAAGCCGAGCCTGGTGTGGCTGTAAAAGAATTTCCCCACGAGCAGGGGTGATCCTTCGATTCGCCATGTGCAGATTTGGAATTGAGAGCAGTTCCCCACTCCTTTCTCCTTAACAGCATCAGTGTCATTCCTCAGCCCTAACCTAAATGATCTCTGTGTTTTCTTGCAGCACCACCAGCACCAGGCTGCCCAGGCCCTGCACCTGGCCAACCCGCAGCAGCAGTCGGCGATTTACCACGCAGGTCTAGCTCCAACCCCTCCTTCCATGACGCCAGGCTCCAACACGCAGTCTCCACAAAACAATTTTCCTACAGCACAACAAACAGTCTTCACCATTCATCCCTCCCATGTTCAACCTGCATATACCAATCCGCCACACATGGCCCATGTCCCCCAGGTAAACACAGTTTAACAACCTTCAAGACTAAATGTCTTAATGCCACAAAGAGTTAGGACAGTCGGGCCTGCTGAAGTGATTGCCAAGCTGTCACCTCTCAGCACAGACTTACCTGTTGTTGTTATTTAGGTTTCTGTCTGTACATTGCCTTTATTTAGAATTTGACAAGGTGTACTTGGACCTCAGCTTCCAACACCTAGTGCATCTGCAACTGTAGTTTAATGAAGACATCTTAAGCTGGCACTGCTACTGAAATAAATTGAGCTCTCTTCCCAGTTCCTGGCTCCCATCCTTGTCCCTGCCCCACCACTCTGCTCACAGAACTGCTTGGCCGTGGAGCAGACCAGGCTGGGGACACAATTCAGCTGAAATGTGCCTCCCCTACCCCCTTTTTAGGCTATTTCTTGGTCAAATTGGTTCCCTGCTCAGTCAGGTGCCTGATCCCAGGAAGAGCTGGCATACAGAAAGGTTGGAGGTGGGAGGTGAGTGCAGAAAGGCTGAATTGCTGCTTTTGGTGGCAGTTTCAGGCTCTGCATCGTAGACAAATTTTATACAAATACATCCAGGAAAGGACATGACAGGATTTCCAGGGAGTAGCAAGGCAGTGCAGGGAGAGAGGAGGGAGTTGAGGTGACTGCAGAAAGAAGCCTGTGTGTGTGTGGTGTGTGTGTGTGGTTCTAAATGAACTGCTTGTGCTGAAGATCCCCAAAGATTGTTGGGCAACCTAAAACAACCTTCAGAATCAGAAACCCACTTCTCTTAACTGCTCTCTTGTGGTCAGCTCCCTGAGAAAAAGGATTTGGGGAAGGGAAGCACATGATAGATTAATCAAGAGCTCCTTGTAAAGCAGTGTGACACAGATTTTCTGATGTTTACTAAATCTCCTGGATTTAGTGTCCTTTGTCAAGGAACAGGCAGTTCAATCAATAATTTGCCTGCACAATTTTTTCTTCAGGCCAAGAACTTGGTGTCTGGCTTCTGCCTTCTCACACAGGTTAACAATAGTTTGGGATAAGGTGACTAACTATGATTAGGGATGTTAATCTGACAGGTGTCCAGTCCCTTGCAGAATTCTGATAAAATCTTTGCTTTGGTCCCTGGGACAGTCAGTTAAACCAATAAATCAATAGTTCTGTAGGGATCGTTTTACTGATGTTGAGTTTTTAGCTTTTTTAATTCTCTTAGGCTTTTAATTTCTCTGCTTTTTTTGGGGGGGAGGATAAGGAGAGGATGGCCAAAGCTGATAATTGCTGTGGCATCTTGGCACATCCTTCCCTTCTCTGGTTTCTGCCCGAAACAAGACTCCTGCTCTGCTCTGGTGTGAAGGCACTGCTGTGAATGCCTGGGTTGTGTTTAGAGCTTCTCAGAGGGGTCTTGGCTTAGTGGCATGTCCAGTGCTGTGATTTGAAACATGAAACATTTGCTTGAAGGCCAAGAAAGGGGAAAGCTGTGCCTGAATTGTGCCCTGGCCAGGCCAGGGATGCAGGATGTGACCATTGCCTTCCTTTCTGTGTGCCAAGCAAACCAAATTAAACAAATCAGATGCAACTTTGAGTCAGAACTGACTGCTCAGGCAGCGTTTTTAGCAATCACAGACAAAGCCTGCCTTTGCCCTTGATTTTAATTTGTGCAGTCTCTTCTGCAATTTTTTTTAGAATGAAACTGCAATTTGTGATATTTACATCAAAGTAATTGACTTTTCCAATGAAGTAGTTCCCTCAAAAATCTCTAGTGAAGGCATAACTACAGTTCTGTCAGAAATTTTAAATGCATGTAATTATTCCATCGTGGGGAAACCAATAACTGGATTTAATAGTTTTTTAGCAGCCTCATTCCCAGCTTCTAAACACAATTCTGAAATACCACGTAGTAAGAACTTCAGTTAGGCCAACACAGGGGATCAATCCAATTTCCCTTCAGGTTATCAGATGAATCTTGAGCTGGTGGATATCCCACTTGAGAACCAGTACTTTAAAATTCATTAGAGAGTGCTGTCAGCTGCCAATCTGCAAAATGTTGGAGCCCCAGCAGAAAAAATTTATCCACTGTGTGTATTGACTCCAGCTGCTCTATGAATAGCTGCTTTATAATGATGGCTTCTACAATAGCATGTTTGTCAAAGTCAACGTGGAGCCAGTCCTGGGAGGTATTTCTGTTCCACAGCCTGATCTCCTAAACCTTTTTTAGAGCAAGAGTGAGATTTGAATTGTAGTTCCTGCCTTTAAAGGCTTCTGGGGTGCTACTAACCACGTGCAAGTCTGATCAAAGAGTTTGGGGAATGTCTGTGATGAGTCAAGTAACCCTTTTTGTCTTTAAGAAATAAAATTCTAGCCACTACCTGCTATCTGTCTTTACTGGCATGGGAGACCTGTGAGGCTGCAGTTCTGGGATATGGTAGAAACAAACTTTAGGTACAAATGATGGGGTTTTGGGGCTTTTTTTTTTTTTCCCCAGGAGAAATCCACTGAGAGCTCTGAGTTTCTTTGTGCTTTTAAGAAATTAATGTTTGCTAGGTTTTTAAATAAAATAAATTGATGACCTCTAGAGACATGAACTGCTCTGAGCTAAAGAACCCACCAAGTTCCTGAACTTCTTTGCCAGAGGTGATCAGCCATGGGAAGGATTAATCTCCTTTTCCACTGAGACTTAGCCCTGATTGCTCAGATTACACAAGAACTGCGATGAGCTGAGCTGGAAGCAGAACAAAGCTGCCCTGAGAGTGTGAAGGGATGAAATCACTCATGTCAGGAGGACTTGGCTGAGCACTGTGTGGGCACAGGTCACTGGAGAGGACAGGGAGGTTCCCAGGGCAGGGAGCCAGGAGGGAACGTGGGGTTGTGCAAGGAGAGAGCTGGGGAAGGGATGCCAGACTCTCAGTGCCTGTGATGTTCCTGTCTGTACCCTCTAGGAAGTGCTTTGATGGAGGTGACTTACAGAAATGTTCTGAAGATTTGTTGCTGAATTGTTATTTTTTTTTAATACCCCCCTGTTTAATGCTGGCAAAATGGCTAAAATTGAGAACTCAACTCAGAGCCAGCAGTAAGGACTTGAGCGCTTTTTTTAATTATTATTTTTCCTTTTTGTTGTTGTTATTTTTTTTTTGTGTTACAACTTCTGCCTTAACCCCTAACCTAGTTAAAAAAAAAAAAAAAAACAAAAAAAAAAAACAAAAAAAAAAAACAACAAATGAAGAGTAAACCTTTGCTGACGGAGCAAACTTTCGCCAGTCATGTGGCCAGGAGTTGCTGCCTCCTTGTGACCATGATACTAAAGAGCTCTTTGTTTCAGGCTCATGTACAGTCAGGAATGGTTCCTTCTCACCCAACTGCCCATGCTCCAATGATGCTAATGACGACACAGCCTCCCGGTGGTCCCCAAGCCGCCCTCGCTCAAAGTGCACTACAGCCCATTCCAGTCTCGACAACAACACATTTCCCCTATATGACCCACCCTTCAGGTGAGGAGTGTGTGCCCGGGAGACCTGCACCCTAACTGAGCCAGGTCGAGGAGTGAGGACTGGGAGAAACCAGATCTTTGGGGAAAAAAATATAATAATAATAAAAAAAAAAAGACAAAGAAAACCAACCAACCTTAAGATGTCCTTGTGTTTCACAGCTGTGCTTTGGCAGCCTAGAGGAGCGTAGGTTTAGCTGGTGATTTGTACCAAATTCAGGGAATATTTTGCTTTTTCTCTAGCTGGAGTGGAGAGAAGGAGAAGTGTGAGACACTTGGCACTGTGGGACTGAGTTTGCCGTGGGGGATGGACTGACTGTGTGTAGTTTATAATGATCAGAGGTTTGATTCAATCTGGAGGACAGGAGTGAAATGTTGTGTGGGGGTAGGGCTGCTAGGCTGCTGGTAAAGTGACAACTGAAATCTAAACTTTAATTCAGAGTAACGTTCTGCAGCTTTACTTTGGGGGAAAAGTAGGAGTTGTGTGACTTCTTTCCGCTTTAAATTTAACCTTATTTAGGTTTCTTTGATTATTCAAGTTCAAACAGCCTCTGAACTTCTGTAGTGATTTCGTTTTACCTGCTGTTTCTTGGGGAACTTGTGAGCAGAACAAAGCTGCTTTCTGAGGGCTTAGGTAGGGAAAAAGAAAAAAAAAAACCATCCCAAGGACATCTTGATGTGCAGGGTTTTGTTTTGTTCTCTAAAAAAAAAAAAAAAAAGGAAAAAGAGGAAAAAATAAAAATAAAAGAAAGTTGAGCTCAGTAGTTGTCCTGTGACCACTTTACTAGCAAACTGTTGTGTGGCTTGCCAATTTATTATTTACATTTGAACTTTTTTTTTACAGTACAAGCCCACCACCAACAGCAGTTGTAAGGCTCATCTGGAATAACTGAAAGGCTGGATACCTTTTGTAGGCCAAATACCCTCCTTCTACTGCTTCTGCCAACTGGAAGCACAGAAAACTAGAATTTCATTTTATTTTGTTTAAAAAAAAAAAAAAATTTTGATTTCTTGTAACATCCACTAGGAATGCTAACAGTTCATCTTGCAGTGGGAGAGATTCGGACTGAGTAGAGGCATTTAGGAACTTGTGGGCTATTCCATAATTCCATGCACTGTATCTGAGTCCTGCAAGTGCCCCAACTCTGCTTGCTGAAAACTGGAAGTTATTTATTTTTTAATGACCCTTCAAAGTTACGAACTCGTCAGCTAGCAAAAGAAGTAACAAGAGTGATTCTTGCTGCTATTATCACTAAAAATCAAGACTTGGAGATCCCTTTTACTTCTAACTAAACTTGAAACAGGTTCAGTAAAAAAAAAAAAAAATTCTAATCGTCAAACGGATGAGTTATTATTTATAAATCACGTTTGATGAGATAATCACTATCGTGAGACAGTGATGTAACTTTTAAGTTAAGAAAACTTTTACTTTGTAGATAATATAAAATAAAAACTTAAAAAAAAAATTAAAAAATAAAAAAAGTTTTAAAAACTGACCCTCCTCGGTGTTTGTGTGGTGATTTTTGAGTCCCTTCCTGTACCAGCTGCTGCAGCTCCAATCCCAGCTGGAGCCAGGGTTTGCCTGAGTCTGTTGTGTGCTGCTGCTGCAGGGGCATTGCAGGAATAAGGGAAGGGTTTGGGAATCCCAAATTCAGCCCAGTTTTCTAACAAGGTTTTGTGTCCAGGGGATTTTGTGTTCCTGATCCCTCAGCCTCGAGCCGCTCTCGACGGGGTCGGGAAAGGTCCTGGACGGGCCTTTAAGGTGATGGAAGTACAAAAGTCAGTGGTGCTGCTGGAGAAGGAAAGGAAAGGTAAGAATTCCCTGGCAAAGTGCCTTAAAAAGATGGGCAGACAAAGTTATCCCTGCTCCAAGTGCCGTGTCCTGACTGTCCTGAGTGCTGCAGGCATCGTCCCATGGGGATGAACCAGAGGATTTTCATGTCCAAGGGAGCATTTCTGCCTTTCAGCATCCAGTATCCACTAAAACAATGTCCAGGCACCTGGAGAGAATCAGACTGAAGACTACAAGTGAGAAACAAGTTCTAAAAACAGTTTATTAAGAGCAGATTTTTTTTTTTTTAATATTATGGTAAAATCGCATTATTCAAGAATAAGTTACTTGTACAGTACATACAGAAACAATATATAGAAAAAAAATACTATACAAGAAGAACTTTTCTGTGCAGGTGAAAAGTAGAACTTTCAAATTAATACACTCCCAACAAAATTGTTGGCTTTAATCGTCCTGCTAAAGGCTGAGTTAGGGAATACAGAGTCACCTCCCTGCCTCTGGGAGCTGCTGGGGAATGTTGGGGCTGTTTGGATCAAAGCTAAAAGTTTGGAATGCTGGATGCCACGGGATTTGGTGGTCCAGATGAGGAATGAGAAGCTTTGGCTTCTCCCTGGATCTTTTCCTAGAAGTTTCACCCCAAAATAGCTTCAATCCAAAGGGGTGGGTGAGGAATGGTGGTGTCAGTGTTTGGTACCTGCTGGGGCTGTTCCACAGGGCTGGGATGAGGGAGGGAGGGAGGGAAACATCAACTAATGCTTCATGTCAGGAGCTCCTTCAGAACCTGACACCCTCGGGGACACAAAGGCCACCGAGCAGGAGTGGCTGTCAGCAAACAGCAAGAGGAAGAGGAGGGGGAGGAATTCCAAGTCTTGGATTGTGCCCTAAACCAAGTCCCTGCTGTCACAGAGCAAAGGCACTGCCTGGTTTTCATCTTTATTGCTAAAAACTGTCCTGAGGAACTGGATGAAATGGGGCTCCCCACCCCCAGCCTCTGCTGGGGAAGGCCATCGGGCAGGGCCTCCAGCCCAGCTCCAAGAGCTGCTCCTGTGGCTCCTGGCTTCCTCAGGTGGGATCCAAACTCGTGTTCCACGTGCCCATCTCCAGGGCCGAGGCACAAACTGAGGGGCTGCCTGCCCTTGGCTTCCCCTCCTCCCAAAATTCCCACAAATGCCAGTAAAAGCCCACAGGGGCTGGGGAACCAAACCTGCCCAGCCCTGGGCTCTTCTTTCAAGTCACAAGAATATAAAAATTCCTACAAAATGCTAGGGTGGAATGGCTTCATGCTCTTTGCTCACTGCTGTAATGCAGAGGAGTGAGCACCTCAGGGCTGGAGTAACGTGCTGGCAGGAGCAGAGTCGTGCTCTCACCTGTGCCACAAGCCAGATGTTTTCTAGGAGAAATAGGATTTCAAACTCAGTTCCCCCTGGGAGCTTGGGAAATAGCCCAAAAATCCCCTCAGGTCCTGCTGCAGTGGATCTGAAATGAGCTGGTGGAGCTGGCAGGGCTGGACAGCCCTCGGCTGCCTGTGGGTGAGTTTGGGGATGGAATTAGCTATTAAATAATCAGAGGGACTCTCCCACTGCTCACTGGTGGGGAGAACAGGAATTCTCCCCCAGTGGAGTTTGTTTGCATGGGGGAAGTGGCTGACAGGGAGATAATGAACCCAAAGTGTATTTTACTAATCAAGCACAGCAATTTCCATTTAAACTGCGGAGAACCCCCTTGTAATTAAGCTGCAGGTTAAAAATACCACATGCACATGCATGTTTCAGTTCTGGCACTGGAACAATAAAGTCCTGGAGTGCCAAAACAACCCACCCCAGCAGCATCTGATTTATCTGGCAAGGATTTCTCTGGATTCATCTGGCAAGGCATGTGAATAGCACTGCCTTTTCCCAGCCCGTCCTTTCTTTGCAGATGTCGGGAGATTCGGGTGATTCCACCCCGCCTTTTGGGGGAAAACCCCTTTGAACGCAGTTCCCCAGAGCTCAGTGGGACTAAAACCAGCAATCTGAGCAAGATTTAGCACATCCCTGTGTTTTTTCCAAGGCTTTGGGAAGCAGGCAGCAAGCAAGGGAAGGAAACGACAACTTGTGCTGTGCTGTCCCCCCTTCCCTTCCCCATCCCTACAAATGCAAGAGCACGGGGAGTTATTTATGAGCCTGGGAGGGAGCTGCCTTGCCTGGCACAAGGCAGCCCCGGGGATGTGCTCCTGCCTCTGGCTGCAGCCTTTGTGCTGCTCCAGGGAGGAGAATGGGATGCGGATACAGCTGAGGAGCCCAGCGAGGACAGGGCTGGCTTTGTTCCTCCATCAGCCTCTCCGGGGCTGGCAGTGCTGCAGGACCAGTGCAATTTGCTCTTAATGCTCCAGTTTCAGGCACAAGTGTAGAGAAAGGAGGGGGGGAAAAAGCCCTTGCCTGCTCTAAATGCACAAAGCCCAGGAGAGAGCAAGAGCAAGCAATGGGGAGGCACAAAAGGAAAACCTAAATGGTTTCTCCACTTGATGGTTCCTGTTTGTCCCAGCCTCATAATTTGATTTATAAACCCAGATTTGCTCTCATGGCTGCTTGCTGGGCTGTTTGGCCCCAGATATTTTGGCCTTGCCCTTCAGCTCCTGACTTTGTCTCCTTGGACTTTGGGCTCACCCAGAACCTGCAAAGCCTGTCCTAGAGGCTGGATTTTTGTGGCATTCCCTAACTCAGCCCAACGAGGCTTTGTGTTTGCTGGTTTTCAAATTAATTGCTAAATGTTAATGCTCCTGAGGGCTCCCACCTGTATTGCAATTTCAAGGAAAGTAGAAATAAAAAAAGCTTTCTGTAAGGCAATCTCAAGGCAAGTTTTGCATCCGAAATCCCAGGGAAGGCTGCGCTGGGAAATCTGGAAGTTGAATACTGTGAACATCCCCTCCTGTGTGGCGCAACGGCTCCAGCCCTTCCTCTTTCCTAAAATAAAGGCAGCTTCTCAGAAGTGCTTCCTCTCTCACGGCTGCCCCAGGCAGGTGAAACAGCCCCGGGGGCTCCGGAACAGCAGCAGAGTTTGGGGACAGTTGGGGATCAGGGGATGCTGAGACCCAGGGATTTGGACAGGTTTTTCCTCCAGGTGAGGAGGTGTCCCCAGGGACCCCCATCGAGGCCGTTGTGGAGCTTTAAATGCCACCAAGCTCCTGGTGACAGGGTGTTTAGAGGGGAAAAAGGCAAGTGAGAGTAGGGGGGTTCTTTAAGGGGAAAACTGACTTTGGATTTGTGCCTAAAATCACTGGGATAAAACTGTTCCATCACCAGGATAAAACAGCTCCATCACCAGGATAAAAACACCTCCATCACCAGGATTAAAATCCATTCACCACAGGGATAAAAAGCCTCCATCACCGGGATAGAACACATCCATCACCAGGATAAAATGGGATAAACCCCTCCCTCACCAGCAGGAGAGGTTTGTGTCAGTCTCTGTGTTAGTTCTCAGCTGGTGCCATGGCTAAGGATGGAGCAATTAGTGTTCAGTCTCAATCAGCCGGGAGAGCAGGATGAGGATCCCTCTGCCTGGCACAGGGAGTGACCACAGCTGTGCTGGGTTAAAAAGGAAAAGCAAGAAAAAGCCAGTTTTTGCCTTAGCTAAAAAAACGCCCAAACCTTGCTCACCACCCTTGGTGGGAGCTCAGCTCAGGTCGGGCTTTGCTGGTGGGTTCAGCAGCCGGGGCTGGAGGATGAGGCCTGGAGCAGCAACTTGGCAATGAATTTATAATCATTCTTTTCTTGTTATCCTAGGGTTTTTTTTTTAACTTTCTCCAATTCCATGGGTGTAACACAAGCCCCTGGTTCCTTGGCTGGGCGCTGTCGTGTCAGGGACAGGCAGGACACCGGGCCCGGCACAGGCACGAGCGGCGTTGTGTAAACAGTAATGAGAAAGCTTCGATAAGAACAACAAAAACAACAATAAGAGGCCCTTTAACAGGCCAACGAGAGGGAGCACACCCGTACAGGAGTGAAAAATTACCCCCTTCCTTGCAAAAATACAATAATAATCCCTAACCAGAAGGAAGAAACAGGTACATTCTTTCTCTCGATGGATGCCCCAGAAGGTCTCCAGGATTTCTCCACCCGAAAGTGCATCCCAGTGCCGGCGCCGTGCTGGTCAGAGTGGCGTGTACTGGTTGTCGATGGCACGGACGTGGCCCCGGCCCGGTGCCTCCACCTCATAGTCCGAGTCGCGGGGCCGGGGCGCGGTGGCCGCGGTGGCCGCGGTGGCCCTGGCCGAGCGCAGGCTCTGCGCCAACTCGGCCGGCGGCGGCACCAGGTGGAAGATCTGCTCTGCTGGGGGACCCCCGGGGGGCTCATCGGGGCCGTGCAGGCAGGAGGAGCTGGCGGGGACGAGGCTGAACTCCGGGCTCCAGCCCGGGAAGGGCAGAGGGAGGGGGACCGTGGTGGTGGAGCCGGGAGCTGCGGGCGGAGAGAGGAGATGCTGGTCAGGGGGATGCTCCTGTCACCCCCTCTCTGGGGGGTACGGGGTGCATCCCGTGAGCCCCCACCCCGCAGCCGGTGGCTGGGAGCAGCTTCTCCTTTCTCAGAAGAGGAAGTTGGGAACTTGGGAGTCACCTTTTGTGACACTGCCCTGAGGCTTCCGCTTCCCCACTCCAGGAGCAACCAAGGGTCCCTGGGGCACCCACAGCCAGCCCGGGCACCCTCCATCCCCACATCCCAGGGGTATACATCCCCCTTCCCTTCCCGCACACCTTGTGCCTGGGGCAGCACGACGACGTAGCTGGAGAGCCGCACATCGCAGGCGGTGCCGCACTCCAGCGGGATGGGGTAGCGGTGGAAGTGGTGCAGCATCTCCACGATGGAGGAGAAGCGGAGGTGCTGGACACGGCACTGGCCCCGCTCCGTCAGCGCCAGCCGCAGGTGCTGCGGAGAGGAGCACGGACCTGTTACCCTCCCTCCACTCCCTCCTTGGGATGGGGGTCACAAATGGCTTTAGCACGATGTGCTGCATCCCCAGCCTGTGGCTCCCTGGGGATTTTGCCCCCCCGGGAGAAGGGCACCAGCCCGCTGCAAGCATCGGGGCAGAGACCCGGCGGGCACCTCCCTGGGGTGGCACAGCCCTGGGACAGGGGCTGTCCTGCAGCAGGGGCTGCCCCTGTGAGATTCCCCTCCCCATCCCAGCCCTGTCCTGCCCGTACCTTCGCTCTGCCCTGGAAGTTGAAGGTGAGCACGTACTCGCCGCGGCGCGTCTCGCTCTGCCGCACCAGGAACACGCCGTGGCCCTCCAGCCCCCCCAGCTGCACCAGCTGAGCCGCCTTCACGCGGGAGATGGGCCCGTGGAACCAGGGGCAGGAGGAGAGGAACTGCTCCATCTTCGGCCCCGCCGCCTCCCCCGGGCCCCCCGGCGTCGTCCCTGCCAGGCACAGGGATCAGTGTCCCTGGGAAATGGGACCCCTGCCCATCGCCCCCATCCCCTCCCCTCTCTGTCCCCCCGTCGTGCCATTTGGGGAAGGCCAATCAGCCCAGCCATGGCAGGATGTGGTGACTCCCCCAGTGAGGGATACTCCGTCCCCAGGGTCCCCTGGGTGTCCCCAGCTCACCTTGGCTGATGGGGTCGGTGCTGGTGGTGGGGCTGGCGGCCGTAGGGTCGGGGTGTCGGCACGTCAGGAGCTCAGGGTCACCCGTGTCAGACCTGCTGGGGACGGGAGAAGCCAGGCTGAGTGGTGGCAGCGGGGACACGAAGCCACTGTCCCCATGCCCAGGCTCAGGGACATCCAGTGGCGCTTACCCCCTGCGCACGCACTCCCGGATCTCGGCCGTCCAGCAGCTGAGCTGCTGCTCATCCCCTGCCTCAAACAGGATGTCGGTGCCGTTGGTGACCTGGGGGACATCGGAGAGGGACATGAGGTCTTGAGAGAAAGAGAAAGAGGTGTGCATCCCCCACCCACCCACCCACCCACGCTCGGGACTCCAGCAGGGACAGCTCATCCCCCACCCTGCACTCCACATCCCCCTGTGCATCCCCCCCCTCCCTGGATGGGAAGAGGAACTGAAATTTGGCACGGGAGCTTTTGGGAGCCACTTGTGCCCCAGAGGGTGGGAAAGGCCTCGGGGGTGGCTGCAGACCCTTTCAGCAGGTCCTACCTTGAGGACGAAGGTGTGGAGGTTGTCGGGCATCTCGAGGCGTGTGCACCTCCGCACCTCCTGCACAGCGGAGCAGGCGACGAGCAGCTTCGGCTTGGAGCCCTGTGAGGGGGAACACAGAGCCTGAGCTGAGCCCCAACTCCCCCACACCCCAAAACACTGCCCCACACCCCAAAGTACTGCCCCATACCATAAAATACTGCCCCACACTGCAAAACACTGCCCCACACCACACTGCTCTACCCAGGTCCAGGAGCCACGCGAGGCACAGCAGCCAGCAAGGAAATACCCAGCTCTGGAGGGAAATACCCCACCAGCAAGGAAATACCCTGTGTGGTGAGGAAACACCCCATTGTGGCAAGGAAATACCCCACACTGCACTGCCCAGTCACTGCCAGGGGGGCTGAGTGACATCCAGACCCATCTCAGGGGTCCCAAGGACCCTGCAGTGGAGGGATGGGTGGAGGAGAGGGGGGAGAAGGGGGTTCCCAGCATGGCAGCAGGTTCCAGGGATGTGGCACCGATGGGGAAATTAGGGTGAGGGCGGGGAACATCCTGCTCATGGCTGAGAGGGTCAGTGGCCTGCCAAGAGCTCCCCAGCGGGTTTGGCACTGACACAGGCACGTGACAAAATGCTGAGCAAACACTTCCACAAAGGCTAAAATATCCCTGCGGCAGCTTTCGGTTCCCTCTGCTGCCCCGCTGACTGCCAGGAGGCTGCGGCACATGGCACAGGATCTGGGGTGCCAGGGGGGAAAAAATTCCCTGAAATGGGCAAAAAAAATCACCCAATGGTGCTGGGTGATGGAGCCAAGGCCAGAGCCATGCCGTGCATCCTGGCAAAGCCCAGGCAGTGCCACCACTGCTCGTCCCCCTGCGCCAGGCTTGCTGCACCACCGAATTCTGTCTGGCTGTGATTCACACAGTGGCTTTATCACCCCACGGGGATGCTGGTTCCAGTGGCCCTCTTTGCTCCACAGCCACTGTCCCTACACAGGGACAATGTCCCTACACGCTGGGCTGTGCCACTTCATCCCACAACAGCATTTGCCAACCAAACTGCCCAAATTCTGCTCCGAGCTTGTGATGCTCACAGCAAACCCACCACCACCATGTCCCCAGCCACCTGTATGACACTCAGAATGTCCCCACCGGACACTTCCTCGGTCACCCAACCACACCATCTTTAGCTGTGCTTTTTCTTTCTTTCCTCCCCCCTCCTTCCTCCCTCCCTCTCTCAGCCGAGCACTCGGTGTTCTCTGGGGCCGGAAACGCAGCGTGAGAGGGATCAGCCCTTATCAGCTCCGAGCTGCACCGAGAAGAAAGTTCTTAGAAGTCGCTCGTGTACGGCGTCATGCACAGGGCTGGTGACACCGCGGTGGCTCCGGCACCCCCGGTCCCGCTGGTGACAGTGATTGCAGCTGTGCTGTGCTGCAATCACTGTCACCGGGCTGCCGTGGGGCGCCGCGCCGGCGCCGGGGCTTTATCCCCAAGGAATTTGATTTTTCTGCCACCTTTGGAATGTAACCGTGCCCTGCGCAAAGTCCTGTGTGGAGAAGGTAAAAGGATCTCTCTTGTCCTGGCCACTTTCCCACACAAGGAGTTGTGACGTCCAGCACGATCCTGCGCGGGTTTTATCAACATCCCAACCGCAGCACTGGGGTCGGCTTCCTAGGAAATGGGGAAATTCCAGGAAAAGGGAGTTCGGCGAAGCCCCTTGCGTCTCTCGGCGTGGAGAGCGCAGCTGGAGCGTGAAGGGAGAAGGAAATGATGCAGCACAGAGATACGGTGCCTGAAAAACCAGGCTGGCTTCGGAGAAGTGCCTACCGCAGGCACGGTGCCCCCGCTGCCGGGGCGCCGCACCTGACCGCAAGATGCCCTGCTCGATGCGGCCGCTACCGGGAAAGGGAGTTCTCAGTAACCAAAAGTGCACACTCAACACACCGAGGGTTCACCCACGGGCTCCTTCTCGGCAAGAGGTGCCCCAGCAGCACTGCAGGGATGAGTAACGCCCGCTGCTGCCTGGCTCCGTGTGCTCAGGATGCTGAGGGCGGCATGGAATGTTTAGGGTGTTACAGGCGTTGCTCCAGCTCGGCCCCCAACCCCACCAGCATCAGCTTCCACGTGGAGATTCACCCCACTGAATCTCCAGCAAGGATATTTGGGATTGATGGTGTTTTTCACAGCAAAGCTCCTCCCAGCTCGCCCATCTGTGCCAGGAACGCTCTCCCCACGAAGCTGTGAGCTGCTGCCATGAGGAGCACGTCCTGTCTGGATGCTCAGGGGACACTGAGGGTGCTTTTTCCACTCAGGTGAGGGGGAAGGCGGCTCTCCAAGAATGAGAGTGGTGGCACAGCAACACTGGCAGTGGCATGATGATGACAGCGGTGGCATGGTGACGATGGCAGCAGTGCAGTGATGAGGGTGGTGGCCTGGCAGTGGTGGCACAGCGATGACAACAGCAGTGGCACGGCAATGACAGCAATGTCACGGTGACAGAGGCAGTGGCACAGCAATGATAACAGTGGCTCGGTGATGATGATGGTGGCACCGTGATGATGACGGCAGTGGCATGGTGATGATGGCAGTGGCTGGGCCATCAGGCCAAGTTTGTGCAGAGCAAATCCTTCGAGGAGCTGCCCCCAGGCCCCTCCAGCTCCGGGGGTTCCCCCACGCCGGCTCTCGCTTCCACTCTGAGTCACCCACGGGAGGTGGGGAAGTGCCTGAGCCCTTGTGCAAGGTCCCCAACGGATACGGGTGAGATTTGTCACTTCTTGTAAATCACTGTGGCCCTTACGCAAGGGACGAACCTCAGCCGAGCTGCAGTGCCAGGCCTGGCCTGGCCTGGCCATGCTGGATGGACACAAAACCGTATCCAGCGCCTGCAGCCCTGGGGGAAGTTGTGAAGTTTTCCAGGAGCATGGATACACACAGCTCTTTTCCAGGAAATGCCGGGTGGACCGGGTGGGAAACATCCCCTGGTGCCAGGGCAGGGCAGGGGGGAGCAGCAGGGCCCTGCAGGGCTGCGAGGGCTCCAAGGGTCCTGCTGGAGAGTGCAAAGTGTCTGCTGGAGCAGCCATTGTCCTCAGGAGTTTGCACCAAGGGCAATCCCAGCCTTCACCCTCGGGGATTTTGTGTGGCGGGAAATCCCACAGGTGGTTTCCCTTGGGAGTTTCACCATGGTTAAACCCAACGTTCATCCTTGTGGACTTTTGCACCACAGATAATCCCAAAATGTGTCCTTGGGGTTTGCACCACAGCTAATCCTGGTGTTCATCCTCAGGGATCTGCAGTTGACTAATCCTTCCCTCCTCCAGCAGCTAATCCCAGTGCTCCAGGGGAGTTGACAGCACAGTTAATCCCGGTGTTCTTCCTCAGGTGTTTGCATCACAGCTCCTCTCCAAGGGGAGAGGTCCACCCTGGACAGCCCCTGCCAATGCTGGTTTTAGGGACAGGGCCCAGAATCCCACTGATTTGGGCGCTCCATGCCTACTGCAGGGACCCCTAGCTCAGCTCAGCTCCCCCTGGCCCCAGGGCGACACATTCCCAAAACACTCCTGCCTCTCTGCAGGTGGAGACTGCTCATTTGGAAACCTCCTGACAGCAGCAAGCACCACCCTGGGCTCCATTCTGCCTTTGGGGAACTGGAGCCTGGAGGTTCCCCGACTGTCAAACAGGAACACAGGAGGCGATTCCCGCTGCTGTGCGAGCTCAGCATCCCCCACCCCGGTCCTTACCTCCCAAAAAACCCTTCCCTGCCCACCCCAAAGCCCCGCCAGCATCCTCAACCCGACACCAGAGGCACAAAGGAGTCTCCAGGACACGCTGTCTCCGAGCATCCCGCGGGCTGTGGCAGGGGACAGAGCCGTCCCCGAGGGGACCGTGCCCAGCGGTGACAAGAGGCACCGTTGTGCCGGCCTGAAGCGCTGGCTCGGGGGCGGCCGGGCACAAAGATCCCTCTGTTCCCGCTGCGGGCGGCTGCGAGCGCCGGCGAACGGCGATGGGAGAAAACACAGCCCCGACCCCAGCGCCCCCAGCGCCCCCATTTCCTGCTAAAATTAATCTGGGGTGCTGCAAAACAGCACCCCAAGAGCCGCGGCGTGAGGCTGTGGGGTGGGATCTGGGGGGTCCAGGCAGGAATCCCCACCCGCGCCTGGAGCTGGTGGCTCCTCTGTTCATTGATTGTCCTCCCTGCTCTGTATGAATGAGCCAATGTTCCCAAACTCCCCAAATCTCTGCAAAACTCCAAACACCCTGCAACGCCCCCCAAAACCAGGGAGCCCAGCGGCTCACATCGGGGCTGAGGGTGATGGGGGTCTATAAACAAGATCTGTAAACAGTCAGCTTTCGCCAGACCCTTGATTTTTTTTTTTTTTATTTATTTTATGCCAGATTTGGTTCCAGCGTGGGCTGCTTTAATAATTTCCTGGAATAAATAACGAGCATGGAAAGTAAACAAGGTGTCTGCATGCAAGTGGGAGCTGCTGCAGCCAGGACTGAGTCACCCCAAACCTCAGCCTCAGAGGAATGAGGGGGTCCAGCACAGACTCTGCAGGCTCCCCACAGTCCCTGGGGTGTCCTGGGATTTTCCCAAGGTTTTGTATCACCCAGGATGATGGAAAAGGTTCAAAAGGCCACATGGGAGCATTCAATCCCACTGGATGGGTATTTTCATTCCTGCCCCTTGCCCAGAGCTGGAGGAAGTGAGTTTGTCCAAAATGCTCGTTTTTAACACAATCCCAAAATGACAGTGAACATCACAGTGCCCATCACAGACACTGGAGGTGGGACCTGCCTGGTGGGAAGGAGCAGGGTCCACCCCAGCTGAGCCCCCACCAGGGCTGGGATGAATCCTTGAATCCTTCCAGACCCTGCTCTGCCTGCACAGGCTCTCATAAATATTTACCTTTGAAAGAAGAAGCTCTCAGCCTTGAAACAACCACATCCTGGGCCGTGAAAAGAGAGAGAGAGAGGGAAAAAAAAAAAAAAAAAAAAAAAGAAAAAAAAGAAAAAAAAAGGGGGAAAAAAGAGAGACAACCACCCCAAAAAAACCCCACTGGGTATTTCACATCTGCTGTGGGGAGCCAGCACCCAGCAGCACCCACAGCTCTTCTTGAGCAATGCATTCCCTGTGTGCTTTCCCAGTCCTTTTCCTGTGGTTTGCCCAATATCTCCATTTTTTGCCCACTTCTCAGCTGGCACGTGGTGCTTTCCACCCCGAGCAGCTCTGCAGCATCCCTGTGAGTGACACTCTGATAAGCAGGGTGGGCACAGCAGTAGGAAAACAGCCCCAGGAAGGGCAGATTTTAAAGGATGGGGTTAAAAGGATGGAATCCTTCAGAGCCCAAAACCCCAGAGTTCAATGAAGCAGATATTGGGGTCCATCCTGCACCCTTCCCCTCACACCCAGACCCTGGCAAGCCCCATTCCAGCAACAGTTTCCAAAATAAGAAACTCTGCTCTTCAGCAATTAACGCCGGGGCTGTGGTTACGCTGCTAAAACTGTTTTTTCCGTGCATGACCAAGGATGGAAAAAGTTGTGGTTAATAAATGACAAATAACCTTTGTCTCCTCGCCCTCCCTCCCACCCCCCTCGATACCCAAAAACAGAGCCGGGGCAGGGGGGGGAGGGGGAAGAGAGCAAAAGTCACCACCAAAATCTCACAAAGCCCTGAGGCCGCCCAGCCCCGGTGCCTTCGAAGAACAGAGTGAAGAGAGGGATGCGCCCGCCCTGCCCCGGGGAGAGGCTGCCCGAGGGTTTTGGGGCAGCTCTGGGTGACTTCAGGGGAGGTTTTGCCTCTCCCAAGGGATTTGAAGGACACTCAAACCCCTCCAGGGTCATCACAGCAGTTTTCCCAGCTCCTGGCTGTGTGGTCTTTGGGGTTGCCAGGAAGGGGATGCGATCCTTGAGGATGCCGGGACCAGGATCACAGAATCACAAAATAATATGGATTGGAAGGGACCTTCAAGGGCCACCCAGTCCAACCCCTCTGCAATAAGCAGGGACAGCAAGCAGATCAGGATGCAGCCCCTGGAAATGCCAAAAAAGGGATGCAGTCCCTGGGAATGCCAGGAGAGGGATGCTGGGAGCAGGATGTTTGGAGAGGGATCATAGAAGCACAGAATAGTTTTGAGTTGGAAAGGATCTTGAAAAGTCAACGAGTCCAACCCCCTGCAGTGAGCAGGGACATCTTCAGCTGCATCAGGACAGGATGCAGCCCCTGGAGATGCCAAGACAGGGATGCAGTCCCTGGGAATGCCAGGAGAAGAATGCCATTAATGGGATGCAGCCCCTGGCGATGCCAGGAAAAGGACACCAAGAGAGGGATGAAGTCCCCAGGAATGCCCAGAAAAGGATGCCAGGAGAGGAATGAGGTCCCTGGGGATCCAGATTGACACAAACCTGCCCTTTCCTGGACCAGGGATGGCATGATGGGACACTGAGGTGCTTCCCATCGCTGGGAAAACTCTTCTCAAGGTGTTCCAGGGAGGAAAATTCCCCCTCCACCACTGCCCTTCCTTGGCTGAGTCACTCAGGCCACCTTTGAGCAGCTCCAGGAGCAGCAGGAATAGGGAATGGGGACCAAAACGCTGAGATGTGCCCCATCCCATGCCTGGCCAGTTGTCACTCACAGCCCCAAGCACCAAAAATCGGGGACAGGAACCTGCTGGCTCAGGAGGCGGCAGTTCTCAGAAACCAGATTCAGGTGAAAGGTGTAAAAAAAGAAGAA
This sequence comes from Vidua chalybeata, assembly GCF_026979565.1. NCBI lineage: Eukaryota > Metazoa > Chordata > Aves > Passeriformes > Viduidae > Vidua > Vidua chalybeata. The sequence goes on along the minus strand of NC_071547.1, from coordinate 3,741,282 downwards.
AAAAAAATTAAAAAAAAAAAAAAAAAAAAAAGAGAAAAAAAAGGAAGTCGAAGCAGCCTCACACTAAGCAGAGATAAAAATACTGCTCCTCCCGTGGCTTCAGCAAAGATGTTTGAGCTGTGGCAGAGGCTCCAAGGGCTTTCTCCGGAAGGAGTCTTCCCGGCCAGTCCCGACGTGCCATCAGTTTGTGGGACGCACTGGATTTCATTAAAATGCCATAAAGAAAGCAGCACAAATGCAAATCCCATTTCCCTTCCCCTTCCTGTGAAAACATCTGGTCAACAGAAACAGCTTGGGACATTTCCGCTGCAAATCACGGTTTTCATGGAGTTTGGGATTTGGCCACATAAGAGGTATTTGGGGCTGGGGCTCAGCTGAGGAACGGGGCAGCCCCAAAGCTGACAAACATGGTTTTGCCAGCTTTGATTGAAATTTATGAAGGTGGAGAGACCTCAGAGGTACCCAGTCCTAAAGGTTATATGGGATTAAATGGTGTGGGAGAGGAGGAAACCCTTAATGCCTCCAAGGAAATCAAGGAGGACGGGTGAGCGTCACCATCATAAAAGACATCACAGAATCCACCTGGGTGCAACTCCAGGACCAAGCCCAGGTTTTCCTGTGGCACAGATATACACAAGCACTACAGGTATCCCAATATCCCTCTATTCCAGCTCCTCTTCCACACAGCATCATCACCACCCTCTGTCCCCAGATTGCCCCTCAATCCTGTGCCCTGCAGCCAGGCAGTGACCCTCTCCCAGGAGAGATCCCATCATCCCCAAATCCCTCCTTTGCAGCATCATATTTCCAGTGCTCGAGGGAGGAGGGAGCGATGCCAAAGCCAAGCCAGCTGTGGCTGTGAGCACAGGAAGGGGAGCTGCTCCCTCTCCCAAAATCCTCATCTCCTCTGGCACACGCCTGGGGCATGGCACGCCCACTGCAGGCAGTGCCATTGGTATTGCCACATTCTCCAGCACAGCTCCCTGACCCCTTCACCCAGCACAGCCACCCAAGCAGTAAATGGGATCAGGGCTCTTCAAAGCCCCCACTCCCTTTGATGCCAGGCACGTTATGGGATTAAGCTCAGAGGCCCCATTGGAGCACCAGGAGAGATGGAAAAAAATAAGATAAAAGCTGCCAAAAGCAGCAGGACCCCCCTCCTTTCTCCACACACCTGCCTTTTCCAAGGTCATTCCAAGGGGATGGATATTTGGGGCCTTGGCTTGATGCTGTAAAGCCCTGAGGCTGAGATGAAATTTCAATTGCATCCTATTATTTACAGGGTGGAAAGGGGGAAGGGGAGGAAGGGGGAAGGAAGAGAGGGAAGGGGGAAGGAAGAGGGAAGAAAGAGGAGGAAGGGAGAAGGGGGAAGGGAGCTTCCAGGCAGACCCTGAGGGTAACCAGCCTCACAGTCCAGAGATCAGCTGAGGTTGAAAAATCCCAAGAACAGATTTTACAGTTGCTTATTTAAAACCATCGATTTTCTATGGTGATCAACAGCATCCACAAATCAGGAACAGACCCATGAGATGGGGAAGAGGCAGTGGCAAAGCCTTGGGAGCATCCTGAGGCAGGAGGATGGGAGGGAGGGGGGCTCCTCACAGCCATTCCCAGGGGGTTGTTGAGTGTTATTTAGTTATTTTAAAGGAAAATAACCCCTCAAGAAACTGTTCTGTTCTCGCTGCTCCGTGGTTTGCCCCATGCTGGGTTTGGGAAGTGGGAGCCACCAGCACCGTGGGGGATTTTCCACCACCCCTGGAATTCAACCGCAGTTACTGGGAAAGAGTCTGGATTGATTGTGCTGTAAAGGAGAAGGGAGCTGGCCCTGGCCCAGGGAATTGGAAAGGAAGGAGCCGCCCTGAGAATATTTGCACAGGAAGCAATTTAATCCAGAGACTTGCAAAATCCAGCAAGGAACATCCCCCACTTCCGCAGGCCTGGCTGAGAAACCCCCTGCTCGGGGCTCTGGGGTCTCCAGCCTCGTGGTGGTGTGGAGCACCAGGAAATCTCCATCCCGTGGAGACTGCAAGGAATAATGCTCAGAGCACTGGGGGAACTTGGTCAGTGTCTTGTTTGAAGTGTCTCCCACCCCTGGGTCAAAGCTGGGCAGGGAATGTGGGGAGAGGAAGAATGTGCTGGGCTGGCTTCCCAAGGGGGAGGGAATCAAAGAAAGAAAAAGGGAGGAAAGGAAAAAAAAAAAAAAAAGGAAGGGGGGGGGGATAGGGAGAAAAAATGGGGGCAGTAAAAAAAAGGGAGGGAATTGAAAAAAGGGGAAGTGAAAAAAGAAAAAGGAGGAAGAAAAAAGAAAAAGGGGGAAGAAAAATGAAAAGAAGATTAAAAAAAGAAAAACTGATTAAAAAAAAAAAGAAAAAGGGGGAAAGGGAGAAAAGGGATGAGGGAAGGAAAAAAGGCAGTGCTATCCAGCTGCTGGAGCACCCTCCAAGTGCCCCAGAGTGCCTCTGACCTCCCTGTGCCCCGGGATGGGGACACACACTCCCACAGGGACAAACAACTGCAACCCTTGACATGACGGAGCAAAACCAGCTTTTACTTTCAGATGTTACAATTTTGATGTTGTTTCTTTTTTCAAATATTTAATATTGGAGTCGTTTGACGGAAATAGCAGGAATTCAGCCAGCTGCTCCCTGACCCTGCTGCCCTGAAGGCAGGGACAAGGCTCCAGCTAAACCGGAGGTTTCCTCCTTCCAAAGCACAAGTTTGTCATCAAAGTTAAACGAGAACAAAAAAAAAAAAAAAAAAAAAAAAAATTCAGAGAGAAAATTCATCCCATCACGCCTGTGCAAGTCCTGCCATGTGGAGGAACCATCTTTTTACAGATTAAACACCCCAACTCCCCACTCCCTCACATCCTGCATCATCTCCACTCCAGCCACGTCTCAGCACCACGGGAGCTCCCTGCAGCAGCTGAGAGCTGAACTTCCAGTCACAGAACTCCTTACAAAAAGTAAAACTATGGGTCCCACTGGGAGCAGAGAAAGACACAGAGCCTAATTCCTATTTTCCCTTTCCTCCCCCAGCTTGCCCAGGCGAGCAGATGCTCAGGCTGCTAAAGGCACGGCACAGGGGACAGGGTGAATTTGGGGTTCATCAGACTAGGCTGCCCCTCACCTTGGTGGAATGAGTCCATGAGGCTGGGAAGAGTGGGATGGAGGCCACCAGCCTCTATCCTCAGCTCAGAAGGCAGGCACTGTGCTTCCAGCTGGATAACCCAGTTCTGGAGTCCCAGCCAGGGGAAATGCAATGACATACTGACCGACTGCAGCAATTAGCACACCTTGGTCCCAGCATCTCTCACTCCCCAAACAAGACCCGCAGGGGTGGCTTTGTCTCTTTCTCAGAGGTATTAAATAAACGAGGCCCAGCCTCGTGTGGCTGCAGCAGAGGGAGAGCAGAGCAAACCCAACCCATGGTGAGAAACCCTCGTGGTGCTGGGCGCACCCTGGCCCTGCTCCTCTCTGTGGGACGCTCCGAGGGACCCGCAGCATCACTGGCTGGAACAGGCAAGAGGCGGCAGCTCCTTACCTTGGGCGGGTCGAAGAGCTCCAGCACAAATTCCTCGGCGTCGGGCGGCCCCGCTCGCCGCAGCACCAGGCGGCAGCGCTGCCAGCGCGTCCCGCTGTCCAGGGAATTCTCATCCAGCAGCCCGTACTTGAGCAGCCCCTCCTTGCGCACCTCGGGGGGCTGCTCCCGCGACAGCCCCCAGGGCAGGATGCGCTTCCCCAGTCCCGGCTTGAGAGCCGCCTCCGCCGCCTCCCCATCGCCATCCCCGGGGAGCGCGTCCGAGGAGCGGCGTCGGAAGAGGCTGCGCCAGCTCCTGCGCAGCTGGCTGAGCGAGAAGGGCCTCCGCGCCGGCCCCGCCAGCTCCTCCGAGCTCCAGGACTTGCGCAGTCCAGAGGGAGCAGCCTCGGGGGCTCGGACGGGCTGCTCGGGGCGGGCACCGGGCTCCGCCTCGGCTTTGGTGGCCACCGTGCCCAGGGAAGCATCGGTGTGCCGCCGGTGCGTGTCCCGGTAATCCCGCGCCGGGCCGGCGGGCAGGATGCGGAGCTGGTTCATGGCGATGCCCTCCTTCACCTCGTGGCAGAAGTACTGCTGGAAGAGGTCGGTGAACTGCACCGAGAAGTTCTCGGCGGCCAGGAGGTCATGGTGCGGGTGCTCGGTGGCGAAGCGCAGGTAGTGCCGCGCCAGCTCCTTGGCGGTGCTGATGGCGTGCAGCTCGCAGAACTCATGCCAGCCCCGGGGATGCGCTGGCGTGCCGGCCGGCAGCGAGTGCCCATTCATTGCCGAGGCTCCAGCGAGGCGGCCGCGCTGCAAGACAGAGCACACGGGCGGTGAGGGCAGCCCCAGGGTCCCCATGCGTCCCCTGCCCCCGCAACCCCTGGCTGGAGTGGCCATACCCCACTCGGAATGTGTATCCTCAGGGCCTGGGGAACGCCGTGGTCCACTGGGTCCCGCTCAAAGCTGCCTTATTCCCATGCATACATTGGAAATGGCCAGGAGACGGCTGCTTCCTAGTGAGCGGAATGGCCATGTGACCAACCGCTATGGCCACCAGCAGTGGCCACGCGGGACCCCGAGCCCCGCCACAGCTCCTTTACACGCCCATCCCCACCTGGCTGGGCCGTGCCTCAGTGTCCCCACCTGCGCGGTGGGGAGCGGGCAGGTCCCGTCGCGGGGCGTCTGCGCGGCTTCCTGCCAGCACAGCTGCCTGCAGCTGCCCGCCGCCCGCGGGGACGCCTGGCCCGGCCACATCCGCTCGGCTCCTGCCAAGGCTCCGCAGCGCCGATGGGTTTCCCTCCAGGGACCGATTTCAACGGAGTTGATAAAACTGGAGCGGGGGCGGGAAGGGAGGAAGCAACATGAAAAGCTGCAGAAATCCAGGGACGGAGCCGCCTCGCTGCCAGATCCTCCCGGCCCCAGCGGCCTGGGGAGAAGCGGCCACGCCGCCGGCACTGCCCGGGGTGAGCGCGCTCCTGAGAGGATGCTCTGCTGCCTGCGGCACCGGGGAGCTGCCGGGCTCTGGCAAACCACACCGTATCTCTGCCCCCAGCAGATTTCGCTGCGAGGCCAATCTGGCGGCACCGTGGCTGGCGTGCAGCCGGCCCGGCGTGCCCGGCTAAGCCGGCAGTGGTGCTCCCCAGGGCCGGCCCCGCTGCTCACCAGAGAACCTCGTGCTCGCCCGGGGCACTTATCGGGGCCGTGCACTCCGCTCAGGAAGGAAACATCGGCCAACCCACCCGGATCCTGCCGCGCCGGCACAGGCACTGCCGCCTCCCCGAAACTCCAGCAGCAGCACCCCGGCTGCTGGGAGGGGAGGAAAAGCGGATTGTATTTGTCAGGGGGAGGAAAATTTTGTTTTTAAAAAAAAAGACAAAACAAAAACCCTGAGGGACCAGGAGGAAGCGAGTGGGCGATGAGGAACGTGCGGGCACAAGGGATCGTGTTTGCAGCCGGGGCGGCGATAACGCCGGGAAGCGGGGCTCTATCTCTGCCCACCCGCTGCCCTGCCGAGCACGTCCCGCGAAAGTTGCAGGCGAGGGGAGATGTTATCTGCCCCCCGCCAGCCTCGCCGGGCCCGGCTTCTCAGAAGAGCCGCCCAAAGCTCGGGGCCGTCCGCGTCCCGGCAGTGCGGGGCATGCGCCCGCCGCAGCCCGGCCGAATCCCCCAGCAGGGCCCCGTCTATCAGCGCCGCCAGCCTGCCGATGACTCAGCATCCTCCGCCGCGCTCCCGCTTCCTCCCGGCACCCGGGAATCGCCGCCGCACCGCCCACGCCGCCGGCACGCTCAGCGGGATGCTCCCGCAAAATGCGGGAGGGAAGGGAAGCGAGGCACTCGTGCGAACGGCTCCTCAGGCAGGTGGGAGATTCCCAGGGTAGGGAATTCGCCTTCTAAGATTTCAGGCTCGCTTCGCGCCAGCTTCGGGAGAGGTTTGTGGCGCGGGAAAAGCCGGGCTTCGTCTGTGCCACGCGGTGGGAAGCAGCCGAAGGCCGTCTCCAGTAGCAACGTGCTTTTCCAACCTGCCGACGGGAAATACTCCCCAGCGCTCCCTCCTCCCAGTACTGGCACAATGCCGACCTCACTGCTTCTGCCTGGCGCACTTCCCACACGGAAAGAGCTATCCCGGGTGAATCCATGCCGGAGTTACCACAGCAGCCTCCCGCTCCTCTGCTCAGCCCCAGGTTTCAGTAGCAACATCCACAGGGATGCGAGTTCCCGCTGCCGGGTGAGCTTCTCCCTGCTCCAGCCCGCTGTGCTCCACAAAGCTGGAATCCAGCAGCCAGTGGCTTTGAGGCAGAATTTACATTTTATTCCTCATATGTTCCCGTGAGGAGCTCCTGGCCATCCTGCAGGTCGGACTAAGTACTTCTGATAGCTTTAAATTTGCTCTGAGTGGAGAATCCAGCCCATCCATGGACACACCATGGACCAGCTGGGATGGGGGGCTTCCATCCCTGCCGGCTGCTGGAAGAGCTGTACGTCACCAAGCCCACCCCACCTCGGGGCTGTTTGTGGCTGCTGAGGTTGTTTTGGGGTGCTGGGATTGTTTTGGGGTGCTGGGCCAGGAACTCGAGGATGAGCAGGACGGGATGGACCAGCCGTGGTGGCTTTGATGCGGGCTGGGACAGCGAGCTGGGGCTTGTGCAGGATCCAGCCCTGCAGCCCAGCCACCCCCAGGAGCTTCCCTTAAACTCTTGCCCAACCTGAGCGTTGCTGCAGCGGCGGTGCCAGCACCGACCGGGATGGGAATCCACGCCTGGATCCGGCAATGGGTTATTTGTCCCAGTAAATGCATTTGTTGTTTAATTGCAGCCAGAGGAGCTGGCAGCACCAAGCAGTGCCAGGGCAGTGCTGGGAGCCAGCGCCGCAATCCTGCCACCCGCTCCCGGAGGATGAGCATTCAGAGCCAGCTGGCCTCGCCACGGAGGAGCTGCCGGCTCCAACTCGTCACCTTCCCACCACGGAACAGCCATCCAGGGGTGTGGAGGTCACCCTCCAGCACCCAGCACCACAAATCCGGCCTCGAGGGGAAGTGTGAGGGTGCAGAGCCCACGTGGCCGGTGCCCTGTGCCCAGCCCTGCTCACCCGCTGTGCATGTGCAGCACCACCACCCGAAAATGAAACCGGCCCCACTCGCCGCCAGTTCCACAGCAGGAAAATGCACGCCAGTGACATGAATAGGAAATGTGATTGATGCGCCAGCTCTCCCAGAAATAACTGTTCCCAACTGGAGGAGAAGTGTCCGAGGGCATTTGCAGCTCCCTTTATAAGCACAGGAATATTCAAAACTCATCCCAAGGACTATTTTCAGGAGCGGGCGAAGCGAGGGGCTGGGAGACGCCCTGGCCAGCCCCGCAGCTCCCCATTTCCTGAGTGGCAGAAATACAAAGTTCCCACAATCCCAAGAGCGGGAACATTGTTCCTTCCCAGGATGTCCTCCATGAAAAGAGCTATTCTGAGCCTTTCTTGGCATGGCCCCGCAGCCACTCTGAGGCGGCTATAAAAGGCCAGGTTACAATGAACGGCCCTTTTCAATGGAACTGCATCTGGCACGGCGAGTTCGGGGGGATGCAGGTCCCTGGAGGGGGGCTCCGGGGAATGCAGGTCCCTGGGGGATCCAGCCAGCCACAGGTGGGCTTGCAAGGGCTGGGTGATGCAGAGCCTCCCCCCAGGATGGGGATGGTGCAGCCCCGCTCTGCATCCCAATCCCCCAGAGATGGCAGATGCTGGAAGAACATCTGGATGCACCCCTGGGTTGAGGGGGACAAGCAGGGTGCTGCAGCCATTTGGGGGCGGGCATGGAGATGCTGCCACTCAGGAAGGCAGAAGGGGTTGGTGCAGGGTGAGAGGTGGGGAAAGGGTCTGGCTGCAGCCTCGGGATGTGGGATACACCCACATATTTACAGCATCACTATAAAACAGCCAAAGCCAGTGCCAGCACAATCCGCAGCAGAAACTGCCCAGCATTGTCCTCCTCTTCCCTCCGGAGCAGCTCCCTGTGATGGTGAGGATTCTCTAGGTCTCACAGAGGGTGATGGCACAGCACCATCACTCTCTGGGACCCTCTAGCTGTTTCCACACAAGCTGGAGAATCCCACAGGGTCTCAGGAGTTTCCCTCTCTCTTTTGAACCAAACCAGCAAGTTAAAAAGCAAGAAAGGAGCAGGACAGAGAGATCCCCCAATTCCATGCATCCATACAGGCTGTAGGAAATCAGTTAAAAGCCAGTGTGGGAAGGCAGATTTTGCCCTCCTTCTCCCCTTTTCTCAAAGGGCATACACACTCCTCTCATTTCACCTCCTGGCACTACACAACTTTCTGAATTAAAGACCCAAACTGGCCTTAATTTACAGCTCTGTGTGGGCTGAGCAGCACCACAGACCTCTGGGGATGTGAGTGATAATACAGCACTTCAAATCCGAGGGAAGTTCACGTGTTTGGCTTTCCCTGACCACTCCAGCAGGACAGACAGGATGGACACAACCCCAACTCATCTCAGATCAAATCCAAGCTCCACGCTGGCTTGGCCCACAGCAGCTCACCAGCACAAACAGCTGTGGCCAGCCCAGCTCCCCAAAAACCCTGAGCCTGCCTCCATACCGTGGCGTCTGGCACCTTGCAGCCTGGTTTACACCATCACACTCTCCTACACCCACTGCCTGCGGGGAAAAGCCCGGCAGCGGGGTGGCCTCTTTCGACAGGGCTTGTTTTGTTGCATGAAATGAATCGCTGCGGTGTAGGCGTGGGAGAAACCGGGTGCGGGGAGCGCTCCCAGGGGAGCAGCTGCCTGGGGGTCCCTGGGGACAGCAGGGAGCAGCTGAGCTCCCAGCCAGCCTGGCTCTCCACAGCAGCCCCCCAGGGATTGCTGGATTTGGCCCTTTCTCCTTGCCAAGCTGCGGCAGCGCCGCCAGCACCACAAACCCCACCAGCGATGAGCGCTTGCACTTTCACTTTGTGTCACCCACTGGGATTTGTCACGACACCTTCACGGTGTCCATCAGTCCCGTGGGTGTGTGGGTGGGGAGGATTTGCTCTGGCAGAGGATGGAAGATCCCTCAAAAGCCACTGGCACTCGCACCCCAACCTCTCCAACACAACACAGGGTGCTGGCAGACCTGCAGCACTGTGGGCTCTGGTGAAACCAAACCAGATCTTACCAGAGGCAATAAATACATAAAAGTAAAAGAGAAAATAGAAGAAGCTTTGGGGAGGGGAAAATGCACAGGGATGAGTCTCTCCTGCCCCAAAAACAAGTTAAGAAATCCAAAGCATTGTTCTAGTTCCAAACAAGTCAAAGTGAAACCTGCCACTAATTCCACAGGCCTTTAAACACCAATCCCGTTTCCTGCCAGCAAATCCAAGTGCAGTGAGGACATGCAGGAGCTGGCAGCGCCAGGTCCCTGCACAGGCCACCTCTTCCTCTGGCTGCAGCCCCAGAAAGTCCCTAGGCCACCAGCCCACAACTCCAGCACATCTTGAATCAATTTACAACAATATCGAAATTGCAGCTCAACAACTCATCCTGGTTTCCTTGACAGTAAATCCCAGCCCGGGCTGCAATGACCGTGTCACTGCCATGAGCCAGCGGGTCCAGGCTCTCCGTGGGTGACCCTGATGGGGGTTGGCACAGGCAGGACTGGGCACGCTGGCAGGGCATGGGAAGACTGCAGGGATGATGACCGCTGGTGCATCGGCCTCGTGCTCCGAGCCCCTGCCAAGCCACGGGGCCAACAAAGTCTGCAGGGAGCAGAGAGTCAGAGGAGCTGCTTGGCAGGCTCCAGGTGGCAGCTCTGCTTGGCACTCACAGCAGGCACGGGGGCAGAGGCAAGGCATGGCCCCCTTGGGCAGCGCAGGACCCCACAAGACGAGGCAGGAGGACATCACCCCACTGGTCCTGCACCCTCCCAGAGGAGTCACCCCCATAGCAGGGGCTGCAGAGGTCCGGGGGGAGGCAAAGGAGAGGAGCAGGACTGGTTGCCTGCATGCTGCACCCTCGGCTCTGGGATCTCCAGAATACGGATGCTGGGAAATGGGGGACGTCGAGGGACCCCAGAAGAAGGAGTGCTCTGGGGTCCTGTGCTGCTAGAAGGACGGGGGTTTCCAGGATGGGGGACCCCACAGAGGAACAGAGCCCCTGGAACAGGGAGTGCCCACGAGGAAAACGGGAGCAGGGAGACCACTCGTCCGCAGGGGTGAGCAGTCCCTGGAAAGAGGCAGCCCGAGGAGAGGGCTAGAGGATAAAGCTGTGCCGCACAGAAATGGGGTGAGGGGGAAGGGGTTGCTGTCCGAGGGCTGGCAGAGGAAGGGGCTCACGACCCCGGAACGGGGGCACCGGAGTTCCCCGGGTGAGAGAATCCAGCCCGGGGCTCCCGGGGAAGCTCCGGGGGCTTCACAAGAGGAGCGGCCGCCTCGCTGCTTCCTCTCGCGGCTACTTTCGCTTTGCAGCGGCCGCTTCCCGGGGGCCGCCCGTCCCGGTCCAGCCCAGCCCGTCCCGGTCCGGCCCAGCCCAGCCCGTCCCGGTCCCGCCGCGCGGTCGCGTTACCTGCAGGAGAAGGCGTCCGGCTGCCGCTCGCCCATGATGGAGCGGCGGAGCGCCCGGGACGGGGCGGGCGGGACGGGGCGCACGGCTCGGCACGGCTCGGCTCGGCTCGGCTCAGGCAGGAAACCGGGGCAGGCGGCTCCGCATTTCCGCCGGGCGGAGGCGCGGGGCGCGGACCCCGGCCCCGGACGGGTTATGTAAAGCGGAGCGGCGCGGCCGGGGGCGGAGGCTACGCGGGGGCGGAGCGGAGGGGCCGCCCCGTCCGTCCGCTCGTGTGACTGCCCCTCTGTGTGTGTGTGTGTGTGCTTGTCTGTCCGTCCGTCCGTCTGTCTGTCCTCCCGGGCCCCGCCGGCGGCTCCGCGGGTGCGCCCAGCTCCGCACAGCTCCGCGCCGCCCCTCCCCGCTTCTGCCTTTATCTTATCGCATCCGCGCCCGCGGAGCCAGCGGCACAAACAGCCCGGCGGCGCTCGCGGAGTGGATTTATTTTTAATTTTTACAAACATATATGTATATATATATATATACACATATATATTTAGTTTTTGTGACTTTTAGAATGTTTTCTCCGTGGATTTGGGCGTGTCCGCCCCAGCGCCCCGGGAGTCGGGAGGGAGCCCGAGCGTGGGGCTTTTGGAGGCTCGGGAAGAAAATACCCCCTTTCCTATTCACGTCTTCCCCCAGCTCCGCGGGCTGGGACCCAAGGGACCTCTGCGGTGGCAGCAGTGGGCCAGATGCCGTCTCAAACACCACTTCTCATGATTTTCCAAATTATCTTGTGGCGAAAGGCAGTGCAGGCTGCTGCCCACGTCCAGCCAGAGCGGATCAGGACACAGGGCCCACAGTTGTCCCACACCGTGGGCGAGGGCTTCAGCCGTGACAGAGCGGTCACAAGTGTCCCTTGGTCCCAAGCAGGACTGGGGACTGGTGTGGGTGGACACGGGTTAGGCTCAGCCATCCTGGTGCCATCTCGTCCCAGGGGAGCCGGGGCCCCGTGGCAGAGCTGCAGCCGCCCACTCTGCCATGGGAAGAGGAAGGAAAATAAACTTCCACTGCACCTTTTTCCAGTAACGGGCTGGACTGTGGTCTGTTCCATCACGTCTGGCCCATTGGCATCCCCCACTCGTGTTACCGGTTGTGCCAAGAGCTCCTACGAAGCCTTGTCTGGCACAGCAGCAGTGCCAGGGACAGAGTGCCTCCCCACGCAGAGGCCACTCACATCGGGCAGGCAAAAGTCACGGCAGAGCAGCCGTGGTGGTGCCCAGGCTCTGGTGCCCACCCAGCATGCCAAGCCAAGGAAGCCCAGGGATGTGGCAGCTGGGATTTCACAGACACCGCACAATGGATTTGTGGGTGTTGCGAAGGTGGAAGCTGCAGGAATTTGCCCTTGGAGAGTGGGCTGGGACACACTGAGCTATTTGTGAACACCTTTGTGTCACCCCCCGTGGGATCCATCCTCAGTGGTGCTTTAAATACACCTCAGTTGTTCCCCCCATCCATTCCGAATCCATCTTCCAGTGAAGAAAAGAGTGAAATGCAAACTCCCTGCCGGAGCTGTGTCACCCCTGGACCAGCCGGTTTGGACACAGCCGTGCTGCCCTTCTCCAGCCTCAGCAACACCCCCGGATCAGATTTGAGCCATAACCCCACAGCCTCTTCGGGCATTGCCAGGCATCCAGGTGACTCTGCGTCCAATCAGCCCTTCCCAAACCCCACAAGGAAGTGGCTGAGAGCAGCTGACATGATAAAATCTTACCTTGAAATCTGCTTTTTAATTCCTCCTGCCGTTGCTTTATGCATAATTGCACCTTCTGGCTCTTTTCCTGAGAACGGAGGAGCGGCCGGCGGATCCGGGTGCCTGCCCCGCTTCCCGCGGGCGGCTGTCCCAGCTCCCAGCGATCGCACTTTTCTTTATCAACTTCATCTATGTCAGAAGCGCCCTCTCAGCGTCCTCAGCCCCAGTGGCCTGAGATTTCTCTTTTGTTTTGTTTCCTGTATGGATTTTCTCAGTCCCCAACTGCTAATTCACTACCCCCGACTTCTGCTTTTTTTTTTTTTTGGTTTGTGTATGTGGAGCTGCGCAGATGCTCTTACACACACACACACTCGTTCAGGCGCTGCTGCTTCCCTTCCGCTCTGCACTGCCCTCAGCTTTTAACTATTGCTGCTTTCTTCTGCTGTGTAAAAAAACTTTTACTGGCTTCCAGCCGTCCTTCCCACTTCCCTCCTTAATTGCTCTGCTCCGGCCCATTCTGTTTTCAGGATGGGTGGGGCGGTTTGGAAGTGGCTCATTTGCACATCTCAAAGTGGGATGCGATGGGTTTCAGGTGACCTCTTCCATCCCACACTGAGGCATTGGCCGTCCCAACCTGCCCGGAGGGGGCCCGGGGGTGACGACATCTGGAAATGCTTGGTTGTGAGGGTCTGTGCTGAGCTGGAAAACGCCCCCCAAAATCTTAGCCTGGCTTTTACGTGCTCCTTCCGAGAGTTGGGTAGCCGGGAGATGGTAACGCAAATGGCGATTTAGGGATGACTGGGTTGGTTGTGGAGGGGGTGCTGATGGGCAGGGTGGTGATGGAGCGGGATGGAGGCAGTGTCGGAGGCTGGCTGCCCCCGCGTCCCCGCCGAGCCCCGGCCGCCGTGGCCGGGCTCCCGCCGCCCTCTCCCGGCCCTTCTGCGAGCTGCAGCCGCCGCCCCCGGCCCTTCCCCGCCCGGCTCCGCCTGCCCCGGAGCGGAGCCCCGATGCCCGGCTGCCGGGCTGGAGACGGCGTGGGACGGGAACCCGCGTGGGAGCGGAGCGGGGCAGGTCCCGCACCCCGAGGGTCACCGGGGAGTGTCGCGCCCGCCCCACGCCCGCGTTTCTGTGACAGTCAGGACTTGTTCGCCTGGAACGCCAAGGCACGGCTTGGGATCCGTTTGGGTTTCTGGGGGGGATGATTCTCTGCCGGGGACCCGCAGAGAGCTGGGTATCCGAGAGCCCGCGGCACCCCAAGATTCCCGGCACTGGGGGTGGCTCAGAGCTCCCGCTCACCTCGCTGAGCCGTTCAGCACCCGCTGCTGTGCAATCACACCGAGTCACCGGTCATGGGAGCAGCAGGAAGTGGAGGCTAAGGGCATCTCACGTCCAGAAATGCTCTTGGCACTCCCTTACCTCCTTTCAGACCCTTTTCTTCTCCCTTTCTGCTGCTGTCGGGCAAGCTCAACATGGGAGTTCATTTTCCCATTTTTCCCATCAAAACTTGACGGGGAAACTGAGGAACGGGGTCTGGGCTCCTTGCTGGGGGGACAACAGGGAAGATATGGACCCACTCAGAAAGGGAAGTCCTGGAGCTTGTGCAGCAACACGTGGCTGTCCCAAGAGAGACCCAATAGGAAGCAAAAATCCACAGGGGAATTTTGTTGGTGATTTTGAGGAATTGGGATGATTTTCCAGAGCAGCTGTGGAGGAGGAACAACCTCTGCAAGATGAAAACGTGGCTTTGAAGTCCCAGGAAAGGAAAGCAGAGTTGGGAGCTCTGCTGCCTTTTTCCAATTACCCTAGCTGCTCTAATAAAGATATCGCTTCTCCCCACAGCCCTTCCCGTTCTAATCTTGCCTTGGGAAAAGGCATCTCTCAGCAAGGCAGGGAGATAAGTGCTGCAGAGCCCCGAGACTTCCCACCAGCGACCTTGAACAGAGCTGCTCTGCTCAGGAGAGAAGATAAAGCCCAGATGGTTTTAGTGCTGGTTTAAATCCCTTTTTATAGCTTGAAAGTGAAAGTCCACAGGTGACAAGGAAAACCCTTGATGAACTGAAAACCTCTGACACAAGCAGAAAATTGCAAAGTCCTGAGCAGCTGTGCAGGGAAATTAGGGCATCTATGGGAGGGGAGTGAACCACAACCTGTGGCAGAGGTCAGGGACAGCAGGATTTCTGGGATGGGGACCTGTAAAATTGTTGCCAGTGCCTTGATTGCCAAAATGCACACATGGCTGTGGAGCAGAGCAGGGGGATGAAGAAATTGGAGGAAAGGGACAGTGATAAGGAGCACAAATCCTTGACGCTGGCATTTACTGGGACATGGTGAGGACAGCAACACTGCCAAGGTGGTCCTGTGAGCCTGGAAGGCCAACCAAGAGCAGAAGCCAGACTGGAGGCTTGTCCCCACTCAGCTTCTTCTGTCCCTCTGCACTGAGACCACCCCACACCTGGCTGTGTGGATATGGCTGGAAGGTCAGGAGAGCAGCCAGGACCTGCAGCCTGGACCCCTGCAGCATCCCCCACCCACACAGGACCAGTCCACCTGCTGCCACCAACCCTCCTTGTGGGGCTTGTGTCATCCACCTCATCCACCAACCTCTGCCCCTTCCCTGCCAGATGCTCCCAGAATCCCAATTCTTTGCCTCCAGAATGTGATCAAAAATTCAACGTCGTGCAGCCACCTTCAGGACAAAACTCCTGGGTTTCCCCTGAGTAAATCCATACATTCACCCCGGGATGTGCATATCCCCTGCACCCTCCAATGCGTGCCCCCATCTCTCCCCCATTCCCCCCTCGCTCTCCGCGGTGCTGCCCGGCCCTCAGTCCCGGTGCCCGGAGCCGTGACCTGCCGCGGGTTTTGGGCCGAGCCAGGAGCTCCCTGCCCCGGAGCCGAGCTCCGGAGCGCTTTTCCAGCTCCTCCCTCCCGGCCGCGGCCGCGGGGATGGGCGGTGGCGGAGGCGGGCGGGTGCAGCGCTCCGCCCGCGGGGCCGGGGCGGGCCGGGGCGGTGGGAGCCGAGGACAAAGGTGACCGTGCGGGAGCGGTGCCCCAGAGCCCCCTCGCACCATCCGACCCCGGATCCAGCGCTCTCACGGCCACCACGGCCACGCGCGTGTCGCTGATGCTGGTGACCGCCGCAGACCGGAGGTAGAGTCCAGGTGAGTGCAAAGTCTGGCACGGCGAGGCCACCAGCGATTAGGGGACAAGAGGAGCGGTGGCCTTGCCCGGCTGACAGGGTTCACGGCCACGGTTCTCTGGAGCGGCAGCCAGATCCACGGTGCCGGCCAAAACCTTCCGTGCGCGCCGCGGGGAGGAGCGGCGCGACACGGAAAACACGGCGCCGGCGGGAAGGTCACCTGCGCCAGGTGACGTGAGGCACCGGGACAGGCCCTGCCTGGGGCTCCTCCGTGGGAAAACACTCTACTGGGGTGGTGGTGGGGGGGTGAACCTCATCCCCAGTGAGCCCTGGGGAGCCAGAGCCCACCCGGCATCCGCCGGACTCAGCACCTTGCCTGGGAGCGGGCTTATCCCAACTATCGCGGGGTTGTTTATTCAGTAGCTCCATTTCCTGGGCGCCGGGGCTGCTGCCAGCAAGAACAAAAAGCCGATGGTTCGTTTCCGTGCAATTAAGGCGCAGCGCTGAGCACCCTCTGTCCCCGCAGGGCGCGGAGCCATGAAGCTGAACGAGCGGAGCTTGGCCTTCTACGCCACCTGCGACTCCCCGGCCGACAACGCCGGCTTCCTCTACAAGCGCGGCGAGCGGCACACGGCCTATCACCGCCGCTGGTTCGTGCTCAAGGGCAACATGCTCTTCTACTTCGAGGAGCGGGACAGCCGGGAGCCCGTGGGCGTCATCGTGCTGGAGGGCTGCAATGTGGAGCTCTGCGATTCAGCCGAGAACTTTGCCTTCGCCATCCGCTTTGGCGGCAGCAAGTCCCGCACCTACGTGCTGGCGGCGGAGAGCCAAGCGGCCATGGAGTCGTGGGTGAAGTCGCTGTCCCGAGCCAGCTTTGACTACATGCGGCTGGTGGTGCGGGAGCTGGAGAAGCAGCTGCAGGAGATGAGCCGGGGGCTGGCCGGAGGATGTGGGGGCTCCCAGGAGCTTCCCGGCCCTTGGAAGCCGAAGCCGTCGGGGCTGGAGCACTCCCGTGAGCGGCTGCCCGCTCTGCCCGCCATCCTGCCGAAGGAGAACGGCTGCGCGGTGTGGAACAACGTGCTGGGGGCGGGCCGGCCCCCCGACGCCTCTGGCTGCGGTGGGCACGATGAGGACGGGAACCCGCGGCCGCCGCCGCTGCCGCCGCGCCGGCGGGTGTCGAACGGCGCCGGGGCGGCCGTGGCGGAGAGCCCGTCCACCTTCTGCCGGCTCCACGAGCAGTACAGCCGGGAGATGGCCCGGCTGCGGCAGGACTGGCAGCAGAGGCGGCGTGGCCCCCAGCCCTGAGCGGTGCCTGAGCCCTGGGAACCTACCAGGAACTGGGGCAGGTCCCCATCCTTGGTGCTGGGCCCATCCCCTCCTCACCCCGGGATGTGCAGACGTGGCTGTGGTGGTGGCAGACACCTGCTGGTGGTGCCAACGAGGGCTCGGCACCAAGGGACACCAGTGCTGCTCTGTGATGGTGAAATGGGCACCACAGGGGTGCCCTCCAGCCTTGCCCCCATGTGGGTTTGGGGTGCTCCACTCAGCACAAGCAAACTGCAAACCACTCACTGACTGAGGCTTCCTGGAAATTGATTGCTGCTCTGGCTCTGCTGGGGCCTCTTGATGCTCTTGCAGTGGGATCACGCCTTGACAACTTCTGAAGGAGGATTTTGATGGGATCTCGCTCGCCTGAGTTCCCGTGTGGGTTCCACAACGGAGAGCCTGCTACTGACTTCCCCTCCTGGCCCAGCACAAGGCTGAGGTCGGCTGAGCTCTGCCAGATCCCTCTGCTCCAGCAGGATGTGGTTTGAAATGAAAATATCAGCGAGTGCAACCCTTCCTTAATGGCAGCAGCAGCTCCGCACGCTCCGGGGAGCTGGTGACACCCAGCCCCAGGCATTACACAGGGAGCAATTGCTGCTTGCAGCCTGGATGGCGAATATGGGGGAGTCAGACCCTGGGGGAGTTCAGCAGCTGCGGGCACTGCTTTGCTGGTGGATATTTTGGGACAGCACATCAACCCCGTGCCAGCTCACTAAGGGGAAGCATCGCTCGTGGTGGCAAATGGGAACGTGTGTGTCAGCAGCAGAGCATGAGGAATGATTCATGTGCCAAACCAGAGCAAAGCTGGTGTCTCATGCCTGTGTTTCTATCTTATTTCCACATCAGAAACTCAAGCTGCAGGCCCAGAGGTGTGGTGACCCACCCTGGAGCAAAGGGGAGCAGTCAGGGTGCCCTGGCTTAGGGCTGGGTGGCTCCAGCTCCCTTTGCTCCCTTGGGACAAGCACAAGATTTTTCTACAATAAAAGTTGTTTCAGAACTTCCCTGCCATCCATGGTCCTTGTTTGTACCTTTAAGCCCCTGGGGAGGAGGGTCCAGGTGGGAATTAATGCTTTATTTTAGTCCTCCTTCTGTCCCCACCATGTCTGCAGGGCTGGTCACGGGCTGTGTCACCTGAAGGGGACATGGCCAATGCCACGGTCTTGCAGGGCCCTGGAGCCCCATATCTGCCTGCAGGGATGGGGTGAGATGAGGTCACCCTGGGAACATCAGGACACCCAGTGCCAGGATGGTCCCATGGCAGAGCTTCTTTTAACCAGGACAAAATATCTGTCCCCTTCTTGATGCTACACAGGGACCAAGGGCTCTGCCCTTGTGAAAGTGGCCAGCACGTCCCCATGTCCCTGCCCACAAATCCCACCTGCATGAATGTCTCCAGCTTCTCTTTAACACGGGGTCTGGCAGAGGCTGGGCAATCTCTTCTTGGGGAGACTGAGGCACGAAGCCAGCCAGGCTCACCTGCTCACCCAGACCCCTGCAGAGCGTGGAGCCTGCTCCTGGCCAGACACGGCATCCCCCTATGGAATTTGGCATTTGGAGCAGTGCCAAGGGCAGCCAGGGTGCAGCTGCACCCGGAGCACCCAGATGGTTCATGTGGCTCCGTCCTTTGCTGCAGGGGAAGATTCTGGTTTCCATGGCAGCTGGCACAGCTTCTCCAGACGTTCAATATCCATCAAAAATAAGTCCTTCTCAACATGTTAGCTGACAAACAAGCTCAAACAGATATGCAACATATGGATTTATTAATTCAGCACACAAACAGCCCTGCCTGATGTCAGAAGCTGCCGACTTGCCCAGCCACGGCTGGCTCCGAACAAGAGCCGTGCTGGGGCACAGTGCCAGCAGCAGTGCCAGCTTGGGCAGGGCTTTGGGCAACCTGGCCTAGTGGAGATGTCCCTGCCCATGGCAGGGCTAAGATGATCCTTAAGGTCTCTTCTAACCCAAACCATTCCAGGAAACTATGATTTTATGTTAAACCAAACTGAAACTCGCGCTGGAGGATGCTGAGCTACTCCAGGGGCAGGAGCAAACCTGCAGCAGGGATGAGAACAGGAATTTCATGGGGCAGGATCACACCCTGAGCTGGACTAACCCCCTTGAACACCCTCTTTTTTATTATCCCCCAGTCACTGGGGTAAGGAGAGCTCTTGCCACAATCCCAAAGCAAAGCTGTGACTTCTGAGGGTGCCAACACTGGCTAAGTGTGAGAGGAGTTCCCATTCCATCACCTCCAGACAAAACACACCCCAAGGCCAGAGTCGTATCCAACTTCTGTATTTAGTGGCTCTTTACAGAACTTGTTCCTTCCAAAATTGTTAAACAAAGTTCATCGATCTCATAGAAACTTTTGAAGTACAGAACATGAGCCTAACAAAAACATGACCGGTGTGTCCCGCTGGCTTTCATACAACAGGATTGCCGTGCTCAGGACTATCCTAAGTGCTTCCTCAAATCCCGTTCCACTAAAGCTCCCTCTAGCACACAACGGAGAAGGCAGTCAGTGGTCACACCTCCACCTGCCACAGCACGGTGGCAGAGCAGCCATGGGCACCCTGGGGCTGGTCAGGGCAGGAGAGGCAGGCAAGGAGAGCTGTGCCCTCACGCAGCATTGCTCGTCCACTACCACCCGAATACAAAAATACCTTCTATTCTGATAAAAACGTCTACAGTGGAAAATCAGTCAGTGCATCGCCCGGGAGCCTGGCAGGGCCTTGGTGGGCGATGGCTGATGCCGTGTGGGCAGGGGACAGGGCAGAGCAGCCCAGTGTGGGACACTCCACATCGGTTAAAGGCATTTCGTTAGCAGAGGCCGGCTGGAGGCGGTGGGTCCAGGGAGGTGACAGGGACCACACCGGGATGGTGCCACCACTGAGCTCCTGTGTCTGCACAGGATCAGCCCTGGCAAGCCAAAGCTCGGTGGTGCTTTGCCCAGCTCAGGGTTGAGCTTGCCCAGTTTAGGCAGGAGCCTGATGTGACATCCCAGAGCTCACCCTGGCATCACTGACATCCACTTCCTGGGACATGGCTGTGGGAAGGGGATGCTCTTCCTGCCCAGGCGCTCTCCCTAAAAAAGTTCTCCCTAAAAAGTTCAGCTTGCGAGTGGGTGGCTCACAATTTTTGGGCGCTCACCTCAAGCACTGCTGCTCCAGGGCCAAAGCTCAGAGGCTCCATCTTTCTCTTTCCTGAATGGATGGGGAACGGGGATGCCATGGATATCCATCCCCAGCAAGCTGGTACCATCCTTAAGCATCACACCCAGGGACATTTTCCCATCCCGCCCCCAAAATCCCAAGCTCACTCAGGTTGCTTTCTTTGCTTTTGCCTCATTTTCTCTCTTCCTTTGGGAGCTGGCACGAGCCGCACCATGCCGGATGGGAGCTGCCACCGGCTGCCGGCTGGAGGAAGCGCGAGGGACGGCGTTGGGACCATGCTACATCTTGTTCCAGAAGGCTATTGCAGACATTTCTACAACATATACAACCGCACGGGACATTCTGTGTTACAAAGGTTTCCAAAAACATAAACCACCAGAACTAAATACATACTCGATGGCGGCGGGGGCTTTAGAGTCTTCAGGGACTAGGACGCAGTCTCTGGCTGGGGCAGAAGCGATGCAGTGTCTTACAGACAGGGGTGGAAACTGCAAAAGTTTCTTAAATTTGGTCAGTCTCATAGTGCTTCTTGATGGCTTTGCTCAAAAAGTCTTTTCTGTGGGTTGGTTTTATTTTTTTTTGTTTTGTTTTGTTTATTTGTTTTTAATCTCATCCAGTGGCAAACTACAAGACTTCAGTGTACATTTAATGACACGACTGCTACATCATCTTGATTTTATAGCTATCTTTAATATCAAAGCAGCTTAAGCTGTTAATAAATTCCAAAGTATCCTTTTATTAAAATATCTAAAAGAGGTCTATAAATATTTTTTGATTTTTTTGTTTTTCTTTTCTAAAATTGTTCCCAGTTTTTCACATTTAAAACAAAGCCAGAGGGATGGGGTGGATTCACAGAGGGCGGGGGGTCCCCTCTTTTTCATGGGCGCTTCTCTTCCGTGGCGCCAGCCACTCGTCACCTCCTGGTGCACACTGCATTTATCAAAATATATATATATATGTGTGGGGGGTGTATATATATATTTAGGGTGGCGGGGGGCTCAGAACTCCCACTCGAGGGCCTCCTCGCGGTTGGCAGCCCGCTCCAGGCGGTGGATGATGTTGTTGAGGTTGGCCATCTTCTCGTGGCGCCGCTGGACGCTGGTGCTCAGCCGGGGGCCAGGAGCCGGTGGAAGCGCCGGCGAGACCGGCCCGGCAGAGGAAGGTCCTGGCGAGGCTGAGCCGGTGAGGCCGGGTGAGGAAGCTGCCGAGGGCGACGTTGGGGAGACCACCAAGCTGCAACGGGATGACCCCGCGGAGGACTGGGAGCTGTCGGGATGTGGCGGTGGCGGCGGTAGAGGTCCCCCAGCGGTGGCACTGGCGCGGCCTCCCCGCCGTGGGAGGCTGCCGGCGCTGGGGGCGGCGGCGTGGGGGGCTGCCCCCCGCTCCTCCTGAGGAGGTCCGGTCCCTTCGGCCGCTCCAGCCGGGCTGCGTGAGTCCCGCCGGCGGCTCCAGCCACCCGGATCCCCCTGCTCCTCCTTCACCTTCACGGGAACGGCGGCACAGGGGGGCTCGCCCCCCACGAACACGGGTTTGTGATCCTCGGTGTCCGAATCGGGGCTGGGGGGGGCCCGGCGCCCGGGGATGGCTGTCCCACCGCTCTGCTCCGGGTCCGTGTCATTGTCCTGCGCGCCCTCCACCAGCATCTCTCGGCGCATCCGTGACCTGCGGGACACAACCACGGAGGGCTGGCAACAACCACCCATTGCCCCATGCCGTGCCTCCAGCCAGTGGACAAATTGTCCACTGCAATATCACCTAGGGATGAAACCTGTGCCGCTCCCCAGGGCTGGGCTGCTGTGGAGGTGGATCCCGTGCACCAGCAGCCTCCTTAAGGAGTTTCCTCCCCCTTCGCAGAGATCGCGCTCTGGGGTGAGCAGGTGGATGTGAGCATGGAAACCGCTTTAGATGCTCAACATGACTTGATCATGGTAGCCAACACCACCCACCAACCTGGGGACCTCCAGTGGGTCTGCACCACCCATCCAGGGAAGAGTGATGGGGAAGGCTGGAAGGGGAACAGTAACACCCCCTCCGTGGCACCATCAGACCCCCAAAGCCTGGGAGCGCCCATACCTGTAGTTGTGGAACCAGTTGATGACGGTGTTGGTCTTGAGGTTGAGCTGGAAGGAGAGCAGCTCGATGGTCTGCTGGGAGGGATATGGCTCCAGCTGGTAGGCTTTCTTTAGGGCTTCCTTCTCCTCTGGCGCCAACACCACCCGCGGCTTCTTGATCTGGAGCAGGCTGAGGTCCTGCGGCGGCGCGCCGGGGCTGGCGCACTCGGAGCGGGCGCTGGGGGATTCGCTGTCCGAGCCAGCGCTCATCAGCCCGTACCGGCGCTTCAGGTAGGCTGCAGGAGAGGACACCCAGCTGGCACCGCTCGCCCCCCCAGCCCAGGACACCCCCCTCAGCCAGCACCTCGCACCCAGCGGGGCTGTGTCACCCCGTCCCTCACCCTTCTTCTCCAGCTTCTTCATGTCGCGCAGCTTCTCCACGTTGTGGGGGTCGTTGAGCCAGAGCTGCATCCGGACGAAGGGCTCCCTCCCCTTCAGGCTCAGCTTGTGCCACGGCTTGGGCCTGGAGAGGAGATCGGACACCGAGCCCTGCGTCAGGCCCAGGATGCTCTCCCCAAACAGCCGCTGGCCTGGCGGAGGAGAAGCAGAGGTGGTTAGCGGGGTAGAGCAGCGGGACGGGCGCTGCAGTCCCCCTGCAGAGCAGGTGCACCCCATTTCCCAGCCAGCATCCGCCTGGAATTCCCATGAGCACCCACAGAAAAGCATCTGGGAGGGGGGTGGCATCTATAGGAATTGGGGTGCTGGATCCATGCAGTCTCACCAGCAGCTCCCAAAAACCTGGGCGGAGAGAGGGTCCGCACCTAAATTGTTGTCCGTCAAGACCTCCTTGACCTTCTTGGTGATGGAGTAGGTGTCCAGCTCGGGGGACATGGCGACGATCTCCTGGATGCCCACGGGCCCCTGGCTGTTGGGATATGCCTTCCCACCCAGCGCAGGCGTGGAGCGGCTCTCGGGCTGCTGGTTTTCCTTGCTGCTCTCCAAGGCCAGGGTGAGGGGCTCCTGGCAGCCCTTCTCGTGCTCAGTGGGGCTGGGGGGCGGTGAGGGGGACGGCTGGGGTTCCGCCGGGCTGGCTGTGTGACACCAGGGGAGAGGGATCAGCAGGAGGGGACAGTGCAGGGACCCGGCAGGAGCAGGAAGGGCATTTGGGGGATGCCTGTGGCTTTGCCCTCTAGAGAAGAGGGATACCAGCCAAGCTTCTCCAGTGGCTACAGCGAAGCAGGAGGTGGTGGTGGTGGAATAATTAAAGAGAGAAAATGCCACCAATATAACACAAAAAAATCCAGTTACTGCTTTATGTCAGGCCCAAAGCCTGATTTTTGATGTGGCTTTCCTTTTATTTTTGTTTTAAATGAAGGGGGTTGGGGATGAAGGGGGTTTCCCAGGATCCGGGTGTTAGTACTGGAGTTGGCAGGGACAGCTCTTCCCAGTGCTGGGGTGGGAGCAGGACAAACTCACTGGGATGCAGGGGATGGACACAGAAGTGGTGGGGACACTGATGGCACATGGGGACCACAGGGACAGTGATGTCACTTACCCTGCGAGGGTGTGGGCTGCTGGCTGATCCCCTGGCCCAGCTGGTCTGACAGCCAGAGCTGCATGCGGATGAAGGGCTCCCGACCCTTCTGCGTCAGCTTGCTCCACGGTTTGGGCCGCGACAGCATGTCACTGACGCTGCCCTGGGACAGTCCCAGCACCTGGGCACCACGCAGGTGTCACCCACAGAAGGTGAGGTGCACCCCCCCAGTGCTGGGAAGCTGCCTGCCCTCCACCCCTGTGTCAGGGGAGGGGGAGCAGGATGCCACCCACTGCCACCCGCTGCCCCACAGCATGTCTGGACCCTCTGCCCCCTGCCAATGGGTGCTGATGGTGGGTGCCCCTGGGATACCCAGGGAGTGGGAGGCTGGTCCCCAAAGGGCTCTGTTTAGGGGACTGGGCATTCTTGGTGGGAAGTGCCACCAACCAATTAGTGGTGGCCACTGGGAGACCGGGTTTGGGTCAGATCCGAGGACTGGGAGTCCTCCAAGGGGAAAGGAAGACTCCGGAAGGAGCTGGTGAAGGCCATCAATGAGCCCCAGGCTCTGGGTCATGGAGCAGAGAGGACACCAGACCCCCTCTCTCCAGGCTGGTACCTTCTCTCCGAAGATCCTCTGGCAGATGCCGTTCTTGGCCAACTTCTCCTTGACCTGCCGGGTCAGCTCCAGCGTGTCCACCTCCCTGTACATGTACATCTCATACTGCTCTGGCGTCAGCGGTGGCACCGTTGGCTTCAGGGTCCGCGGCACGTACGTGGGGTAGTAGGACAGACGCCCACCAGCCGCCGGCTCCGCGCCGGCTCCCTCCGCCTTCATCTCCGACAGCCGGTGGGGCTCCTCGTCCGCCGGCTGCAGCTCGTCCTCGTTGGTGCCTCCCTCACCGGGCTCGCCCCGCGGCCAGCCCCGGCCGTTGGCCATGCTGGAGTAGCTCGAGGAGGAGGAGGACAGCGAAGGTGACACGGAGGTGTAGGGCCGGCTGAGCAGGCTCCGCTCCGACGCCCAGTGCTGGTCGAAGTAGGAGCCGGCGTCGCCGATCTCCGACTTCACCTTCCGGATGATGCTCTGGACGAAGGCGGCGGGGGAGAGCACGGCCAGGGGCGTCTGCGGCGGGCCGGGGCTGGCCCCGCTGCCCTCCTCCTGCTTGACGTAGGCGGGGGCGACGTTCTGGCTGACGGTGGCCAGCGTGGAGCGCTCGGCGGGCGCCGCGTCCCCCCCGCGCCCGCTGGCCCCCGACTCCATGTCCAGCAGCGCCTGCTGCTGCGCCTGCATCTCCCGCCGCGCCTGCTCCAGGATGCTCTTGATGGCGTCCTCCGAGCTGCTGCCGCCCGCCCCGTTGGCCACTGCCTGCGACGCCGACGGCGTTTTGGGCTCCCCTGCAGAGAAAAGGGGCGAGGGCAGCCCCGAGGAGCAGCACGCGCCGTTTACTGTGTGGCCACAACTCAAAGTGTGGGAGAAAAGTGGTTTATCCTGATCCGGTTTGGACCAGCAGCATCCACAAAGCAACAGCTTCAACAGCCCAACTCAAAGCCAACTTCTTTTTTGATGATTGCAAAATAAATCCCATTACCAGCAATGTGATAGATAAACATGTTTGTTTTCCCTGCCTGTTTTTCCACCATTCCCGTCTAATTTAATTCTCTGGGATTCTGCTTTCTCAGCAGACTACCTGTTTTAATGTATTTCATTTCTTGTAATTGACTGTGAGAGCAGCTGCTTTAATGATTCCTTGTGCCAGATGGATCCTGAATACTCATTTAATCATCTGCTTTGGGGCAGGGGGGAGGAAAAGAGTGCATCCAAAGTTTCTGAAAACCCAGATCTGAACTCTGCTGCACAGGGACTCTTCCATCCCACATGGCATTTCCTTCCAACATGCCCTAAAATTCTCCATGGATGTCAATGGGAAAAACACCCCCAAAAAAGCTAATTTTTGGGATGGAACCCACAGCCACAGAGCACCCAGCCACTGGCACCCCTTTGGGTGCTGCTGCCACAGGACAGAGCAGGGACTTGGCCACCCCTGGAGCCACCCCCATGGCAGCACCTACCTCCCTTCTGCGACTCAATCTCCTTTTTTGCCTGCTCCAGGATGCTTTTGATGGCGTCGTCGGAGCCGGTCTCCGGTGTCCTGATCCGTGGCGTGATGCTACCTGATCAAAGAGGCAGGATAACAGCTTTGTCACCGGCGCTGGTTTTACAAGCTCCACTTGTATGTCAGGAAGTATTTACTGCTCCTCATGTTTGGTTATTTTTAGGGATGCTGGTTTGAAGACAAATGTCACTCCCAATTAGTCGCTACTGGAGCACAGGGAGCCTTGGTAGCCCTGGCTGTCAGCTCCTGCCTCTGGCATGGCATCTCCCACCACCTTGCTCATCCCAGCCAAGGGCACCCTCTCCCCACCAGGAGCAGAGACATGGGCACAGAGACCATGCCCCCGTCCCCATCCCTGTGCCTTCCTAGCTGTGCAGGACAAGTGTTAATGATGGATCAGATCCAGGGGATAAATCAGAGCCCTCCAGAATGAAACCAGCAGGTGCATGGACCGTGGGCATGCATTGTCCAGTCCTGGTGCCACCACGGGGACTGGAGTGACCAGCAGCCACTGTCCCCAGAGAAGGGAGTCACCATTCCATGGCAGTGCCAATGTTGTGCCAAGGTTCCGCAGCACTAAAACTTCATTATTTTAATGAAATATTCCCGAGCACATTGATTCATACGGCATGGAACAGCCTAATGAATAATTAAATGGCACTTGTCAGAATAAATGAGTAAAGCACGTCCGGGGATGCAGCTTCCACAGCCATGGGTTGTTGTTAATTGCTGCCGTTTGCCAGGGCTCATCCCACCCGGCAGCCAGCTCCATCCCAGCAGGGAAAATCCCGGGGTGCCACTGCTGGGACCAGCATCCCAGCACATCACAGTCTGGTGAGCCCCCTGCCACGGCGTGGGGCACCCCAGGGTGCAGCCAGGGTGAGCTGGGGTGCG
The DNA here is from genome assembly GCF_026979565.1 of Vidua chalybeata. NCBI lineage: Eukaryota > Metazoa > Chordata > Aves > Passeriformes > Viduidae > Vidua > Vidua chalybeata. The sequence continues at coordinate 3,714,771 of NC_071547.1, read as the reverse complement.
CTGGGACAGGACCCGTTGGCAGGGGCCACCCCAACCACTCACCTCTCTGGCGCACCTGGATAGTCCTCAGGGCCAGCACGTTCTGCTCGTCGGAGAGGAACTGCTTCATCTTGATGAACGGCTCCTTGCCCTTCACCGTCAGCTTGTGCCAGGGCTTGGGCCGTGCCAGGATCTCGCTGACGGAGCCCTGCGACAGCCCCAGCACGTAGTGCCCAAAGACCCTCTGCCCGATGTTGTGCTTCAGCAGCTGCTCCTTCACCTGGAAGGCGATTTCGGCCGTGTCCAGCTGCTCCTCCTCGGTGGAGCTGCCGGCGCTGCCCTCGGAGGGCTCGCCGGGCGGGCTGGTGGCACTGGCAGCCGGCACGGGGACGGGGTGCACGGTGCTGCTTTTGGCCCCGAAGAAGGAGGAGGGGAAGGGCGGTGCCCCACTGCTGCTCTCGCTCTTGTAGCTGGGCAGCGGGAGGTGGGGAGCCTTGGGGTCCCCTGAAAGACGCTCGCCCCCCGGGAAGGGGGACAGCGAGAAAGTCCGGGGACCATCGGGGGCCATGCCAGGGCCAGGCAGCGTTGGGAGGGGAGTGGGGGATGCGGGGTCATCGGCCGGGGCGTGGTGAGGGGATGGGTACGGCTGCTCCATGCCCAGTGGATCCTTCCCTGACTCGTCTTCGGAGTGATCCTCCTCTAGAGATGAAGGAGAGAGAGGGAGACACACTAGAGTCCCCCTGGCCACAGCCCTGCAGCCAAACATCTCCTGCCTCAGTTTCCCCAGGTGACATCCCACCCCACCACAGTCAGGGCAGGATCTGTCCCTGCCACCCACATTCCCACAGATATTCCCATCAGGATGGCACAGAATCTAGGGTCCCTACCAGTGCTGGTCAGCAGGCTGGGCTTCTCCAGCAGGTACTTCTGGGAGGGGTAGAAAGCCTCCTTCCCCAGCAGCAGGGCCTCCTCTGCCTTCGAGATGCTCTGCAAGGAGCCAAGCCGAGATGGGGACAGGCGGCGGAGGCACCGTCGGCAGGGCTGGCACAGCCCGGCCAGCGCCTCGGGACGCGCCGCGGCACTTGCCTGGGGCAGGCTGCAGCCGGCAGAGGCCACCTTCATCGCCTTCAGGATGCTGGGAGGGAGACAAGGGGGTGCTGAGAGGGAGGCAAGGTGGCCGTGGCCATGTCACGGCTGTGGGAGCGTGCTGTGCGTGCCAGGACACCGGCAAGGCAGCCGTGGGTGCTGGTCAAGCCATACCTCAGCTCTGTTTTGATCTCCTCGTAGTCAGCCTGTGCCTGCAGCTTCTCCTCCAGCTTCTGTAGAGCAGAGGAGGGGACTCCTTGCAGCCGGCTCCTGGTGGCCACACAGCTCGGCCAGACCCACGTCCCCCACCCCCAGCACGCCCCAAGCTCCCGCGGGCGCACCTCGATGGCCTCGTTCTTGGCGGCCAGCTGCCCCTCCAGCTCGGCGATCTGGGTGGCAGAGGACTCCTCGAGCTCCTGCAGCGAGCTCTGCAGGTGCTGGACGTCCTTCAGGAGCCGCAGGATCTCCCGGTCCTTGGCAGCCAGAGCTGCCTCCAGCCTCGACCCTGAGCACATGGAATAGTTCACTTTGTCCTGCTGGGAGAGGGGACACTGTCAGCTCCCGGCCACCCAAGGTGGGGACAAGGGCCACCCTCCCCATTGAACAAGACCCCATAGGAAGCAGGTGAGCCCAGGGCTCAGCCTGGTGCACTGGGGACCCTGGTGACAGGGCTCTGGGGAGGGACAGACCTTCCTTTTGCCCCTAAAGGTCTCCCAGGTGCACTTCAGTGCTGTGGAGGTGCATGTCCCTTTCTCCGTGGGAAGAAGGGCACAGCCAGTGCCACCACCTCTGGGTGAAAACACTCCTCAGGCATTTTGGGCTTGCTCCCCAACATGGTGGGTGCTCCCAAACACAAAAAGGTGCTCCTGCATCAGCGGGGTGCTCTCAAGTGCTATGGGATGCTCCTGGCTGTGACAGATGCTGCCAGCTGCAGTGGGACGCCGCTGGCCCCAAAGGATGCTCCTGGCCCCAGGGCTGTTCCTGGCCCCGGGGCTGATCCTGGCCCCAGGGCTGTTCCTGGCCCCCAGGGGTGCTCCTGACCCCGGGGATGCTCTCACCCCCGTGGTGCCCGTCGGGGAGCAGCAGGCCAGGCTCAGGGAGCTGTTGACGGCCGCCAGCTGCTCCCGCAAACTCTCCACTTCCCTCTGCGCCGCCTCCGCCCGCTGCAAGAGAACAGAACAGGAATCACACCAGGCACTGCAGCTCATCCCACCCCACACAGGGTCCAGGATCTGCCCCGATCTGTGCCTCTCCTGAGCACCCCACTCCCACCCCCAGCATCATAAGCCCAGCCCAGATATTTAAGCTCCCCCCATGTATTTAAGGTCCCCATGTCCTAACACAGTTCCTGATCCCCATCCTTCAGCACTGGCTGCAGACCATCTCCAGGACACAATTTTTTTTAACACCCAAAAGGATGGTTTTATTTACATAAATTGTTCTTTAGACCTCTTTCATTATCCACATGCATTTATTTGTACCTACATTTTCAGAATAAAATAAAACCAGTTAAGAGGAATGGACAGGACCAAGAGAGATTACAATGGAATCTAACACAGGAACAGTGTGGGTTGTGCCCTAAAACACCCGTGAGAGGCTGGACGTGACAAGTGCCAGCTCCAGCAGCCAAATTGAGCCTGGCAGAAACCCAAACACACCCTTAACCCCACACATGGGGCAGGGGGTCCCACCAGAGGGAGGAAACCTGAGCTCTCCTTTGTGGGGATTTCCAATCCTGGTGCCTGTCAACCCCTTATCAGTTTTGGGGACAGACATCCAGGCCACACAGATGTTCAGGGTGTGTGCAGCACCCTGGGCTCTGCAGGGCCAACTCCACCAGCTCCTGCAAAGTCAGCTCCTGGCTCACCTGGTTGGCTTTTTCAAGGTTGGTCATGATCATGGCGACTTCATCTGCCCTGTGACAGAAAACAAGAGGTGTCAGCGGGTGTGGAGGCACAGACACAGCCCAGAACACGGGTTAAGGCTGAGGGATAAGGACCTCGCTGTTGGAAATTATACAACTTTCAAAATTTTTTTTGTAACTTTAGTCAGGGGCTTGCTCGCCTTTGCCCAGGGGGAGGGGAATTGAAGTTTCTCTTCAAAAGACTCCGGTTCACTGGGGAAGAATTGGGAGTAGCCAGGAGATAAACAGGAGATAAGTGAACATTAACAAACATTTCCCCCCGCACCCCCCTTGGGTCGGAGACACCTGGTCTGGGAAAAGATGAGGACCCAATTAGCATCGAAGGTGAAGGGATAAATAACTAATAGGGGATGGAATACTAAGAATTGTGTCTTTGAGACCAATGAACGTGAATTTCTGTGGGGTTTTTATGTACAAATACATGAAAGGTCTGGTACAAAACCAGCTGTGATCAAATGATTTTCACTGCACAACCCGGGCATGCGTGGATGAAACAATTTCTGTTGCACATCCCGGACAGAATAAAGCAATGCCTGGGTTCTCCAACACTTAAAAAATGTTGTTGGAGAATTTCTGTTTTTCCTGCAGTTTCAGTGACACCACGACTCAGGATGTTTCTGAAGTATCTCAGCTCCTCAAGTAGCACCACGGAGATGTCCCAGTGCTGCCAGAAGTGTCTTGGCTGAGCTTTGAGCACAACCCAGCCCTGCTGGGAGCTTACTTGGACGCCGCTTCCTCGTCGTATTTACAGCGCAGCTCTAGCAGCTCCGTCTGGGTGGCCTTCAGCGCTGGCAAGAGGAAGAGGAGGGTGAGCTGTGGGGTGGGGGCTCGGCCCCTCCATGGTCAGCAGCCCCTCTCCCGGCCCCACTACCTGCGTGGAGCACTTTGATCTTCTCCTCTGCCTCCCCCAGCCGAGCGGCCAAGGTGACCTGAGCTTCCTGCAGGCCCCTGCGAGAGACGGGCACCAGGGATGTACCGGGGGCACCGCGGCCGTGCCAACCCCACAGCCCCCCCAAAATCATACAGAGACCCCTCACCGAGTCCCTTCCTCTACCCCATCACTCACTGAAGCCAGGAAAATCCCACAAGTGGATACCAGGATGCGTCCAAGCTGTGTTACCGATCAATGTTAAGGGGTAACATGTCTAATATTTATTGCCCCAAGTGTAAAAAAATTCACTTTGGGTTGAAAATGGTGCCTGATGCCTGAGGCTGAAACCCCTCTGAGGGGGGGATGGCAGCCCACCCCCCTGTAATTAACTGGAGGAGGGGGAAGCAATCAGGGGAAAGTTATTCTGCATTATTTATAGCCTGCACTTGCCAGGAACTTACTCGCAGAGATCTGCAATTCAGGGTTTAAAGATTCTTCATTTGTTTCCCGGTGCAGCGTGTTAAGGAATAACAATGAAGGCACCGGAGCCTCCGAATTAAAAGGTCATCTAATGAGGTTCATACAGCGACCTGGATTCAACCCACTAGTCTGAGCAAAGCCATGTGCCAGGGATACCGCGCAAGGGCACAACAGGAGGGACCTGTCCCGGCTGTGCCCGTGCCTGCTGCTTCCCCAAAACCACCTGGGATTGGGGATCGACAGACAGACTGACACTGGGAGAGTCTGAGACCGTGTCAGGTTTCTGAGCGTGACGTGACCGCTCCCAACTGGGCAGCAAAGGGAAGGAGAATGGGGATGGATAGACACCCCCGTGCAGGAGCGGGGACAGAGCCACGTGTCCTCACAGCGCCCCAAAACGAGCCCGTTCCCGGCGCCCACGTACTTTTGCTTGTCTGCCTCATTTCTCTGCAGCGAGGTCTCTGTGCTGGGCGCTTTGCCGTCGAGGCCGGGGAGCGGGGGCTCGGCTGCCGGCGACTTCCCCTCCCTGCGCTCTGCGGGGGGACACAGTCACACGGCTGCGGAGGGGACAGCAGCGGTGGCCAGGGGGCAGCTCCTGGCCCTGGGACCCACCCTGCATTCCGGGGATGCTCAGAGGCGGCGCACGGGGAGCCCCGCCGGGCACCGCGGGCTGCCACCCTCCCCCGGCGGGGCGGTACCTTTGGTGCTGCCGAGCTCCGGGTGCTTCTTCCAGGGCCGGCTGAGCTCCTTCAGGGGCGGCGGCTCGGGCTCGAGGCGCTGGAGCTGCTGCAGCCGATCCTCCAGGCTCCGGGCAGCCTCCAGCACAGGAGCGGCGTCTGCGGGATGTGGGGCGGGCGGTGAGCAGCAGGGATGGCCCTCCACAGCCCTCTGCCACCTCCCCGTGCCATGGGGACAGCCCTCGTCCTGCCTTTCCCAAAGCCTTGGGGACACGCCAGGTCCTGCCTTTCCAGGAGCCCTGGGGATATCCTGAGTTTTCTGCCATTCCAGGCGCCGTGGGGACACCCCCAGGTCCTGCTTTTCCAGCAGCCATGGGGACATCCCGCCATTCCAGGTGCCATGGGAATATCTCCCCGGCGTCCTGCCTTTCACTGCCAGCCCCGAGGCACGGAGGGACGGGCAGGGGGCAGGGGGGCATCACCTCCCACGGCACCGGTGGCTCCGGCAGGGCCGGTTTGGGCGCAGACAATGGAGGTTTGTGCCGAGGTAAGCAGGTGCATCCGGAGCCGTCCGTCTTCCCTCTGTCAGCATTACACCATCATTAGCTAGTGTCTGCTCAGCGGGGTGTGCCATTATGTCTCCCAGGGCTGATGTAATTATACATTGACATAATTAACCCAGCAAGCCCATTAAGCAGGCCAGCTAAAAATTCATCTATAATTATTTGTTGTGTGCATGCTAATGAGTCCATCTGCACTGCCATTGTACAACATGAACAAATTAATTTACAAGTCTGGATTTTTTAATAAGTTCAAGAAAATGCCTCCTATTGAGCCAGGTTAATGTAGGTTTGGGGTTTTTTGGGGTTTTTTTTTGTTGGGTTTTTTTTTTTTTTCATGGAAAAGAAGAGGAAAGAAAATAGATTTGAATTCTCCAGGGTCAAAAAGTTAGGCAAACAGGGAAGTGGGATGGAGTTGGGCACGCTACCGTATGGCACGGACGCGTGGCAGGCATCCAAGGGTAAAAGATAATAACAGTGATTTAAAAAAATTCCAACAACTGTCTGCCTCCACTCAGAACAGGACACAGAGCAGCTCTGCTGCTCGGCAAGTCCATGGCTGAGATGGCAGGGGGATGAAGGAGGCCATGTCATGGGATTTGGGGGTCAAACACAGCACCAGACGGCTTTGGGGTGAACCTGCCCAGAAGATGCAAGATTTGGTCCATGCCCACGTGGATGCTCCTTACAAACAAGAAATGCCAAGGCACGTGCTCCTCCAAATGGGATTTGGGCGTCTGTCTGCCCCACTGCTGCCCTGCCATCCCACAGCATTGCACCCCACAGCGTCCTCCCAGGATTAGTGACTGCCAGACTAAAAGCCCCTGGAGCATCCTCCACAGGGAACGTTATCCCTTCTTTCTGCTGGACGTCACAAAGGCCCCACGAATGGATGGAATTAGAGGTTTGGCCACGAGGATCCAGAGGCAGATGCTGAGCGCTGTCAGCTTTGACACTGAAACAGAGACATGGCTCCAGCTGGGACCCTCCTGGGATGCTCATGGCATCCTCCAGCTCCTGGTGTGTCTCAGCTCAGCATCCCACAGGCTGGTTCCCCACACAAGGGTGTGGGATGGCAGCGATGCAGCACAGCCCCAGCCAGCCTGGATGCTCCCACAGCCATTAATAACTCCCATAACTACGTGAGTGGAGATAAGGATATGGATAATTAAACCCCACGCTCTGGGGGCTGCTGGGGTCCCCCCTGCGCTCCCCAGCCCTGGGAGTGCTGGCAGGAGGCTCCGTGCCAGCCTGTGAGCTGCCTCCGTGGGGATAAACACTGGGACAGGCCCTGTTCGATCCACACCAGCAACTCCTCCTGCCTCCAAGATGAGAAATAATATGGGAAAAACGGGTCTGAGCAAGAAAGCACCAGGGATTTTCCTCAGGTCAGCATTTTCCTTCCCATGAGCTGCAGCCCTGCTGGTGAAATACAGCTGGGGTGATGCCTCCGTGTGCCTCCCTGTTTGGAGCTGCCAGCCTGGGATTAAAAGGTGGGAGCAGAGCTTTGGGAAGGGAAGAGCAAACCTTTGCAACAGCCAGGGCAGTGCAGACTCCAAATTCCTGGCTGGAATAACTACACTGAGCCAATGCCACACTGGGAAACGCCATCCTTGGCTGTGGGGCTGGCTCTGCCACCACAGGTGAGATACTGGGGCGTGGTCCCTTCCTCCATGGATCACATCTTCCACGGGGACAGGTTAGACCTGACACCGACCCGCAGCACAGATGGGTGACGGGTGACATGAGGGACACGTGTGCCTAAACAGGACCTGAGGGCACTGCACACTCTGGGGCCATGGTGCAGGGTCACCCACCAGTGGCACAGCCTGGGAAACAGTGTGTCCCTGCCCTGGCACGCTGATCCATCACTCCATCCCCCTCAGTTCATATTAATTAATTAATTAATTAATTACATATATAAGTGCCACCACTAGCTGGCGTCATTGGCCATCCTTTAGTGGCACCGGCAGCGCTGCAGCAGGATCACAGAATCACAAAATATCCTGAGCTGGAAGGGACCACAAGGATCCAGGAATCCAACCCCTGGTCCCGCACAGACACCCCAACAATCCCATCCCGTGCATTCCTGAGAGCTCCAAGTGTTCCCAGGGCTCTGGCAGCTTCGGGGCTGTGTCTACTCCCTGGGGAGCCTGGGCAGTGCCCAGCACCCTCTGGGGGAGAACTTTTCCCTGATATCCAACCTAAACTTCCCTGACACAGCTCCAGCCATTCCCTGGGTGCCGTCCCTGCTCACAGAGATCAGAGATCAGAGCTGCCCCTGCACTGCCCCTCGTGAGGACGCTGTGGGTTGGGATGAGGGCTCCCCTCAGTCTCCTCTTCTCCAGGCTGAACAAAACAAGTGCCCCCAGCTGCTCCTCACATGGCTCCTTCTCCAGACCCTTCACCGTCTCCACGGCCCTCCTTTGGATGCTCACTAAGAGGGACGGGAGCAGTTCTGAGTGCTCCTCACCTTCACACAGACACAGCTGCAGGGAGCACCTGTATCCCTGGGGATCACCAGCTAATCCCGGTGCCAGGGCCATTCTACCCTGCCCACATTCCATGCTGCTGCTGCCTGGCTCCAGGAGGAGCACAGGTCACCCGTGGTGCACCCATGGGACACCCACAGTACCTCCATAGTGTTGTCACCTCTCCACCACGATGGCCTCTCCTCTGCCACCCCATCCCAACCTGCTCAAACACATCCACCAGCGCCCTACGAATCCCTCCACGAGTCAAAGTCAGCCTTAAATCAAATCATCCCCAACAACAATGACATTAATTATGCTTTTAACACATTTTACTGCTTCCCCCCCTTCCCTTCACGCCACATCTGTGTGAACAATATCCAAAAGATTTACGGTTTTCTCCCGTAATTACAGACACACAGCCAGCTCACTTATCAAAATACTTGCTGAGCAATCAGGCTCCGTTACAGTCTCTGCCAGAGATTTGTGTTGACAGCAGCCATTCAAAGCAAAAAATGTCGAATCAGGACTTATGTGGCGCTTGGAAAGTATTCCACAAAGAGTTTGCCTGTCAAGAGACATGTGGACATGGAACAGACGGGGACGAACCGTGGGAGGGAGGATTTGGGGAGCAGGAGGGGAGCAAGAGATGATGCTGTGGAAAGCAGAGAGAGGAGAAGGAGGAGTGCAGAGAGCACAGGGAAGCAGTTTTGGGGTGTGCATGTGTGTGCATCCATGTGCAGGCGTGTGCGGGCAGGAGGAGCCGGCGGGTGAGCGCGGGGAGGTGGGGAGGGAAGATAACTGGGTTCTGGAAACCGAGCTGACATTTGGTTCTCGTAGCACAGGAGAAAATTTAATGAGGACAAAAATATGTCTCCCTAATTCCCCTAAGAAATCATTAAAACATTTTGTTATTCCTAAATGTCTGGAAAATGAATTAGTGGCCCTGCAGGAGCCTTTCCACGCATTTTCAGCCGTTTGCAGCTCTCAGTCCCCGACGCGTCGGGGGACGCTCCGTGCCTGGCGCACATGAAATCCCCCAAAGTGGGGAGCAGCAGGAGGGGGCTCTCAGCCCCTCACCTGTCCCTAGAACCAGCTCTGCCAACACAAACCTCAGGGCTGCCCCGTGCCTCGGTTTCCCCCTCCCAGGACGACGTGGCTCCCTGGCCACAAGGTGACAGAGGAAGGATGTCCCCGTGGCTCGTGCTGCGAGCCGGCGCTCGGTCGTTTCGGTCAACTTACCGTCAAACAGACAAGTGGGAATAGCCGCAGTGTTACTACACGGGCTGAGCAAATGTATTCCTTTCCTAATGTCAAGATGCATTTGGCTCAGGGGCTGAAACACAGCGACGGCAAAAGCTGCTTCCTCTCCTCTCTTCGGCTGGGATCTCCAGAGCACCATGCGCCGGCCGCGGTCGGCGACGCCAGCCGTGCCGGGGACGGTGCCAGCCGTGCCGGGGACGGTGCCAGCCGTGCCGGGGACGGTGCCGCGGTCCTCGCTGGCTCCTCTGGGCACCGGCACGCGACTCGTTAGGCAGCCAGGTCGCCACCGCGCTGCTTACCTGGAGCTTCGAGCAATTGCTTGTAAACGCTCAGGAAAGCCGTCTCAGCCTCCTTGCTTCTCTTACTAAGTGCAATCACCTGCGGGGAGAGGGATAAAGGGGTCAGGGATGGGCTTGGAGGAAGGAACCGGCCGAGCCAGCGGGATCGGTGCCACCGCAGCCGGCACACGGGTCCCCCCGGCGCGGCTCCGCGCCCGCTCCGTGCCCCGCGCAGCCGCTCGCTGCCTGTGGCTAAACTCCTCGCGCTGCTGCCATGTCACGTCGCCCTAAATCATTGATGCGCTCTGAGTAAATGAAAATTATAATTTAATGTCGGCGCTTAAATAAGAAATAAAGAAGGCCGGCCGTTGTTGTGCCTGCCGGGCCAGATCCTTCCCCAGCCGCCCTCCCAGGGTGGTGCTGGGGGTGGAAGTGATGCTCACACCGGGACTGGGACACGTCCTCCTGTCCCTGTCCCCCTCGGCCGTTGGGGTACCGGGGTGCTGGTGACACTCACAGCAGCTGCATCCCAATAACCCAACAACGTTAATCTGCTGCGTGTTCCCATCCAACATTTATGAGCATGAATCATTTACTCCCTTCAGTTTTTCAAGGCATAATGACACCTCGGGGCAGGGGCTGCTGCCCACCAGGTCCCCTTGGTTGCCCCTCACATCCAGCCCCACCTGGAGTGGATGGGATGAGGCAGCAGAGGGACACGAGGGCACAGGCATCAGGGATGGAAGTGACCCATTCCCAGCTGGGAAATGTCCAGCTGGAGCCAAACTGGGCACACACACCAGCCAGTGGTGGAGGAAGAGGTGCCCACCCAGCAGACACACAGTTATGACAGGGAAATAATCTATTAAATTGCTCTTAAGCCACCGATGGGCTAATTATGAAACAAAGCCTGAACTTTGGGCCTCAGTCTGGTGGCAGCTCCCACACCGGAGCATTTTCCCCTCCTCTGTGCCAGCAGAGCTCCTGGCTCACCCTGCCAGCCCGGATTGCCATCGCTTGTCATTCCAACCCAAAGCAAACGGCTCATTTGTAATCCAGCAGCCACCTGAGCAAGCCGCCTTCTCCTCCGGAGCTCGCAGGCACTGGAGCACAAAGATCATTTTTCTATTGTTAAAATTGTATAAGCCGGGCTTTTTATAGCAGCTCGTACACAAACCTACTTTCTCAGCACCGCGGTTCCAGCAGAGGAGGAATTTGGGGGCTTTTCTTCAGCGTTCTGCAAAAATGCTTGGCTTCAGGGTGCTTTAAAATAATAATAGTGAAGAGGGGAAAGAAGGGAGGAGGCAGCCAGGAGCCGGCACTGCCCATGTGCTGGAGCAGGACAGAGCCATGCCCGCTGAATCTGCCGGTGGGGTGAGCCCTGATGGGGGATTTGTAGGGATGTGGGGACACAGCGGTGCTGGGCTGCTTGTGGCATCAGCCCTGTGTGACCTCCCCATTCCCAAGCCCTTTGGAATGCACAGGAAGGAGCAGCAGCAGTCACGAGGATGCCTGGACCTGCCCCAGCTGCTCTGAAGAGCTGCATCTCCCCTGAGCTGGCATCAACCGAAAGGTGCAGAGCAAAGATCCAGCCCAAACGTTCTCCATTCCCTCTCCATCACCCTGGTCCTGTCCCTGTGCACCCCCATATCCATTCCAGGGGCAAAGAGCTGGCCCAGACTCCAAACCAAGCTGCTGGCACTGCATTTCCTTCCTCAAGCCACACCATGGAGACAAAGCATCTTTCAAGGGGAACCTTTCCCTCTCCTCAGCAATCCCTGTGGAGGTCTGAGCATCCCCATGGTGGGGTGGGCAAGAGCCTGCAGCATCCCCTGTGCTGGGCTCATCCCAGCCCATGTCAGTGCCAGGGCACCACCAGCGTGGGCAACTGGCACATGGTGAGCCAGGCACCCACTGAGCTCTTCCAGAGCCTCACGAAAATTCTAGGAAATGTCAATAGAAAAAAAGATATTTAACATTTTCGGTGATCTTTTCCAGATGGGGGATAATTTACTCAAATGCCAGGGGAGATTCCTGCTGGAGCAGCTCTGAGTCCTGCACAGGGATGGCTCACCCAACACTGAAACTGCTGTAATTCCTTCCTCACACAGAGCTGAATAAACACCTGGGAAAAGCCCACATCAGCCCTAAAATCAAGGTCTTATAATAAAACACCTAAATTCTCACTTTCTTGAGGCAGAACCAAACCCTGCATCCACATCCAAGAAGGCAACATCTGAAAACGCGCTAAAAAGAGGAAGAAATGTCTAAAAAAGGGGGAGCTGAGTGTCCTGGAAGCAGCCCTGGTTCAGTGGGATCAGGATGGCATCGCTCCCGTTCTCCCCATCACCACGAGGCCCGTCAGCGACACAAACCCACTGCCCCCCTGCAGAGCCCTCAGTGCCTGCTCTCAGTGAGCTCTGCTGGTGCATTAAACATCCAGGTACTCTTAATTCCCATTTTCCCCCCTCCATCTCCCTCCACAGCATCCGTGGGCTCAAGGTGAGGCGCGGCACGGGATCGCCGCCGTCTGATAAATTACATTTACGCGCCGGGTCCTTTTCATGGCTGGTGACTTTCCAGCAAAGCAATTATCACTGCAGAATGCGTAATAGCCTAATTAATTACTATTGTCAGGCTGGCCTCTGTGCCATGATTATACCTTCCGAAGCCAACTTTTTAAACATTTGGAAGCAGAAATATTATTATAATTGACTGACAAAATGGTAAAACTCCCCCGGCGCAGCCGGCCCTCCTCCCGGCGCGGCGGCGAGCTCGGAGCGTCTGAGCATCCCCGCTCCAGAGGCGCGGGATTTGCATCGCACCGGCGCAGAGTTTATTCTTACATCCACCAGATCAAGTGCAGGATAAGTAGTGGGTTATTTCCATCTAAATACTGGTGGCAGTAAACCACAAATGAGCTCTTTTTCAGCCTGGAGGAACAGCTGTCAGGGGAGAAAGCGGCAACAGAGACCCCAAATGTTGAAGAAAAGTGATGAAAAAAAATTAATTCAAAGCTTCGCTGTTTTCCTTGGGTGGTTTTTTTTGCTGATGTGTAAAGAAGTTGGGGAGAGAGAGAGGGTGGCAAGGAGGGGGAGATTGGGAAGGAGCCACTGTCCTGGGAGAGCTCTGGGTGATGGGGCTGGACCACCACGAGGAACAAGACACATGTTGGAGTCCTTTGGTGCCTCTGTGTCCAAACAACTCCTTAAATCCACCACGAGTGTGCACAGAGCCGTTGTGCACCCCCAGATTCCTCACACAGCCCCCCAGATCCATCCCAGACACACACAAACCCCTCACAGACATCCACAGACCCAGCAAACACGCACAGACCCATCACACCCCCCATGCACCCACTGCACACCCACCCAAACCCATCACACCCACCCAGACCCCACAGCCCCCGCCCCTTCCTCCAAAGGCAGGAGCAGCTCCCAAGATTTTCACAAGGCCAAAAAGCAATTCGCGTCAAAAGGATCAATAATATAAAAATAAAGCCTGAGAGTTCTAGTTAAAGGGAACATCACAGAAATATGTTGTTCACGTCCATGATTCGGAGATTAAAAAAAAAAGAAAGGGGGGGAAAAAGAAGAATCAATATAAGTTCTTTAGATGATGTTATTTCTAATGAGAAATACACCAAGACTGCTGCAAATAACTGCTTAACGGAGGGAAAAAAAATGCATTAATAATTTACTTTCTAAAGCGCGGGATCCCGAATGAGAGAAAATTGCTGCTGGTTCTTAATTTTGTTGTAATGTTCCCTGACAAGTTCAGTGACGTTTTGGCAAAGTTCTTGAGAGCAGAGATAGAGAATACTCAGTTCATTAGGTTATTTCTCCCTTCTTTTTTTTCCCACATCATCCTGACCCTGCTGCCTCAGGGAGAAGGTGCCCAAGCTCTTTCCTTCCTGTGTACCACAGGATTTCTTGGGCTGAGCACAGGGAAAATATTTCAAGCTTACCCACCCTCCCCACCATAACTTAATCCATGTTTTTTTCACTGCTGTTTGAGCTGGTTCTTTCCTTCTTTTTTTGGGTTTTTTTTTCCCCCTCCATTCTTTTTCCCTGAATTTTTTTTTTTTTTTGTGCATTTGCTGACAGTTGGCAGCTCCGAACCATCTGCCACCAACGCAAATCTCAAAATCAAAGTTTTCAGCATCCAACCCAGCGAGGAACAGGCTGATTTCTGACCACCACCAGGAGAAGGTGTCACCTGGGCAGGTTAATTCCCAGCAAGGCTGGATTTCCTGCAAGCCCCCCATTATTATTTTCCAAGAAAAATATTTTAATGGGAAATCATGCTTGTGGAAAAATATTTGCCTGCAAAAATAGGCAAAATTCCCTGTGTGGCTGACAGCAGTGGTCCAGGTTGGTGTGGGATGCAGGCAGGGATGGATGCTCAGGCTCTGCATCCCTGGCATGGATGATGGGGGGTGATGAGGGGGTTCCCATTGATCCCCACATTCGAGATGGAGCCAGGCTGGCCCCGCACCCCAAGGATCGCAAAGTTTCACCTCCCACTTAGCAGAACAAAACTTTTAATTTAGATGTTTTCATCTATCTATCAGAGTAAAAAAAAAATAAGTTTAAAATAATGACTGTAATAAATGAAGGTAATTAATTGTAGTTTGTTCCTTTACTGTCTAGTCAGCTTAATTTTACCTTTTCATCTAATAATGAGAAAATAATTTTTGTGCTCTGAGGGTTAATGATATGTAACTGCAAGAGCTGCTAATTGCATGTTGCAAACTATTCATCAAAATCCCCATCTGCGCTACTTGATTATGTTTGCTAAATTATTGCTTTGAATTATCTTTCATAAAGCAACTTTTGTAATTAGCAGGGCTTTCGCTCTGCTCTTTTCTCCGGCACAAGGATATTCAAACTTTGTCCCTCTCAAGCTGTTGCCATTAAACTGCTTTTGGGGAGAGAAAGGAGCTGCCCTTTAGTTGAAGAGGGGGGGAAAATAAAAGCTGGGTTTATCTTCTGTGGTTACAATTTCTTCTTCTGGTCCTTTCCTCGAGGAAAAAAAATTGTCTAAGAGTCTAAATATTTAGGAGATGTATTCAGGAATAGGAGAAAGAAAGGGTCCAACAAGCCCATCCACACCCCTCCAGGTTAATATTTTAAAATGATCTTTTTTCCCCTTTTTTCCTTCCCATTTAGAGGAAGGAGCAGAGGGGGAATGTTTGCCATCCATCACCCCGAGTTTATGGGCTCCTTCCCGTGATGCAGGTGGTGGAGCACTCGGCTCTCCCTGCTTAATATTCATGGGGAGAGAGGAAAAATGGGGTTTGAGGGGGAAATATATGGGATGGGAGTGGTGCAGCTTTTCAGAAATTTGAAAAATAGGAAAAAAGACAAAAAAAGGAGGAAAAAAAGATGGGGAAAGGGAAAAAAGAGGAGGGAAAAGGGGGGAAAAGGTAAAAGGGGAAAAGGGAAAAGAGAGGAAACAAGGGACAAAGAGGGGAAAAGAGGGGGAAAAAGAAAAAGAGAGAAGAAACAGAAAAGAGGAAAAAGCAGAAAGAGAGAAAATAGAGAAGATGAGAAAAAGATGAAAAGGAGGGAAAAAGAAAAATATTTGAAAAGAGAAGGAAAATAGAGAAGGATTAAAGGGAAGGGGAAAAATGAAAGGGAAAAAAAGGAAGTGGAAAAAGGGAAGGAAAAAAGGGAAGGGAAAAGTGGGAGAAAAGGGGAAAACCAGAGTCCTGATCCCCCTTTAGCCTGGCTCCAGGAGCAGCAGCACCTCACTGGTGTCCACCCTGCACCACCTGGCACCAAAGCAGCCCAGAAACCCAACCTCAAGGCAGCAGAACCCACCTTTGGGATAAAAGCCCCAAAAACTTCCTATGGAAAAACTCCCTGGCGGGAGGAAGGTGGCAGAGCTGGGGAAGCAGCTGTGGCTGAGCTGGGAATTACATCCTGTTCTCCCTGACACCCCCATAAATCCAGAGCCACTTGGGCGGAGGGGCTGGCTGGGCTTCCCAAAGGACATTGCTCATATTCCTGGAGCGGATCTAATGAAGACTATTGGAAAAAAATGCAGTATTTAAAAGACTGAAAATGTATTCCTATTGTTATCACTCTCTTTTATGTGTTTATGCACAGTGCATCGGAATGAATCAATACTGGATTGCTCTATAAATAAATGAGCATATCAGTAAACCCAGTAATAAAATGAAGTGATGAAAAATATGGAAATCAGCCGCATTTGTGTAAATCCACTTATTGTTTACTTTAATATTTTCCTATGCAGTTCCGTAGCTCCAAAGAGACAGATTTAAAACCAGGTAATGCTCAGCAGATGACAGATCCTAATGTGTCACTGCTGGCGAGCTCGGAACACCAGCAGCTCTCCAGGGGTTTCCATCCAAGCACATTAGAGGAGCAGGGGAAGCAGCCCCTGAAGGAAACACCAAATTGCCGGGGAGAAAAGAGGTGTCCTGAAGTGCCATGAGACTCTCGCCAGCATTGGGGACCTAAGCCAAGGCTCAGGTGGATGTGGAGCAGCTGGGGCAGGATGGAGAAGCATTCCCTGGCAGCATGGTGGGCTGGGACCATGTTCTCCCACCCCAGTGGCTCAGCTCCTCCTCAGATCCCCCACTGGAAGCTCATCCTGGGATCCTGGATGTGCCACGGCCCCTCCTGGCCACACCACGGCACTTCCCGGCTACATTGAGGCGTTTCCTGGCCATGGCACCTCCTGGCCACGTCACTGTGCTCATCCTGGTCGTGCTTTGGCAACTCCTGAAAACGTCATGGCATCTCCAAGCCACACCCTGGCATCTTCTGGCCACACCCTGGCACCTCCCAGACACATCTTGGCCCCTTCTGGCACCTCCCAGCACTGGTGGCTCCCTGCCCTGCCTGGAAGCTCTGTCCAGTCTGTCCCTCCCAGGGCTCTCTCCCCATTTCAACTCTCCAAGAGCCAACAGGGTGGGAAAGGCCTGGGATCATCCCCAGGACCGTGGGTGGCGAGGGCAGGTCCTGCCCCCGTTGCCCAGCTCTCCTTTGAGCATTCCCTATAACGCTGCCAGTTTTCCCTCCCACCCAACCAGGCTGGTAGAAACACCCCTCCCCACACAGCCTCCAAGAAAAGCTATTTTGGAGTTGCTCTTTTTTTTTTTTTTTCCCCTTTCTCATCTTTTTTTAATTCATTTTTTCTAACAAACAACCCATCTCCCCCCATCTGGGCTGCGAGCTGGGTGCCAGCAGCTCCGCGCCAACCGCTCAACGTTTGCTTTTTATAAACGCCTTGAAACCCAAAATTCCCTCCCGCGCTGCTGGGATGCATCCAGGTGGATACTGCATCCAGCAGGATGCTGCACCCCCCAAGAAGCCCCTTTCCTACAGCTCTGCCCACCCAACAGAGCTACTAGAGTTGGTGAGAGCCAGAAATCCCCAAACCTCAAGGTTAGGGGCAAAAATTTGCCTTTGTGGCCAATTAACTTCCCTTTTGTCAGT
This sequence comes from Vidua chalybeata, assembly GCF_026979565.1. Classification (NCBI taxonomy): domain Eukaryota; kingdom Metazoa; phylum Chordata; class Aves; order Passeriformes; family Viduidae; genus Vidua; species Vidua chalybeata. The sequence continues at coordinate 3,697,713 of NC_071547.1, read as the reverse complement.
CACTCACATCTACAGCTCCAAAAATCTCATTGCTGGGGAGGGAAATCCGCCGTCCTGCCGAGTTAATTCCCTAGCAGCAATTCTCCTGAACCTCAGGTACATTTTTTTCTAAATTCCCAACTGAGTTCAATTAAATGTTTATGAGACTCTGCGCTTTCCCCCCGCCACCCTGCCAGCACCAAAGCAAGGACATAAAGCTCCTTCTGGAACAAAACAAAAGGTGGACAAAAACAACAAGAAAAATAGGGGGGGGAAATAAGATAAAGGGGGTTTAGGAGGGCTGGAGTTTGAATTTGAGGAATACAATTCCCCCGGACCAGTTTTGCTTGGTGTCGCGCTGGCAGCATCGACAAGGGGGCTCACATGAATAATTGAAGGAATTCTGTATTCCCCGCAAAAGAAAAGGCAAGCCGAGAGGGCTGTTGAGATAATCAGGAGCTTGCTAATCAATATTCTCAGCCCCAGCCTCCTCCTCGCTTCTCCAAAAGGAGCAGTGCCATAAGCTCATCAGTAACTGTAAAAAAAACATCGCACTCCGAGTGTCAAAATAGTCAAGCACAGCATATTGTATTGCCAGATTTCCCTCCCGGTCCACCTCGGTGCCAGATTCCATCCATCAGCAGGGAGGGAAGCCGTCCAACGATGACTTACTTACGCTTAAGTGTTCATAAATAAGGTTTTTAAGATATAGATGGCTTTTTAATTTTGGTGGAATGTAGGAAAAAAATAAAATCGACTAAGAATGATGGGGTGGATGCTGGTGGGAAGAGAGCTCTTGAGTGCTGCCTGGTAAATTCCACAGCCCAGGGGACGTCCTGGTCCTCATCCAGCTTGTACCAGGGTGAAAACAGCCAGAAAAAATTTGGGTTGGCACCATAAACTGTGGCAAAGGCTTTGTCTGGTGGGGAGATACGGTGAGAGGATGTATTCCCACTACGGAAACCTCATTAGACAGACTCTAATTACTGCCCTGCAGTTGTTGGGAAGAGACAGACACCATAAAACCTGGGCAGGGGGGTGGCCATTAATTGCTTTTTGATAAATTGGGGGCCGAGGTGCTGCTGGCCGAGGTCAGGGGGTGCCTGCCTGGGGCTCAGCTGTGCCCCAGGCTCTGGCTGCTGGTGATTCAGTCCCGTCCTGCTCCCAAAATGGGCACTTTTGGGGCAAATTCGGTTTGTGATGGAAGGAGCTGCCTCCCCCAGGATCAGCAGCTGGTCCTGGCCTGCAGGACTTGCAGTTTGCTCCATTTTCACGTCCCAGCAAAACCTCAACACTCCCATGAAACCAGCCTTGCACCCCAGCACCGTGGGGATTTAAGCTGTGGCTGCCTGAATCATGAGGGATTTGCCTCTTCCCTCGCTGGCATCACCAAAACCCACCTGGCTGGGCCAGGGATGGGATGTGGGGCAGGACACCTGGCACAGGGGGCCAGCAGCCTCCCCTGCCAGCCAGGCCACAGGGCAGGGGGGTGACCCCGGCCATCCATCACCCCCTTCCCTGTATGTAAATCCCTGATGCCAAAGATCTATGGAGCCAATTACCAGGGGTCACTGCCGGGTGGAAAATTCAGACAACGAAGCTCCCGGTCTCCGATGAATTTGCACGAGATTGCAAGTTACTGCCTTTTATTGGACAATATAAATATTTCACTGTTATATAAAAAAATATTGGCGAGAAAGCAGATAAAGCCGGGTCCTGTGTGTATACTGAGAAGCAGGGGGTGAAAAACGGCCGTCAGCATCTTTTTAACGGCCTCTGGTGCGGTGCAGGAACGGCTGCGGAGGGCTTGGATGACCACGGTGGCACCACGGGACTGGGGGATCTCAGGGACCCCCAAGGCTACAGTGGGAATGGGAATGATGCTGGAATGAGCCCAGACACACAGACAGTGGGGTGGTCAAAGGGGTTGTGTCCTGAGCCAGCCGTGACCCAGAGCAACACGCGGGATGCAGAAGCAGACACGGAAACCTTGAAGGCTCAGCGCCATTCCCAAGACATGGATGTTGTCCCCAAGCCTGTGCCTACCACACAGGATGCCCAAGAGGGTTGGGGTAGGAGCAGCCTCACCATATGGATCAATCCCAAATGCATTTTCCTGAATCTTTCCCAATTTGTCCTTCTGGAAGCACATCTGTCCCCATCTGCAGACCCTGTGCCAGCACGGGACACTCTAATTTCATGCTCACCAACACATCAACACATTCCCTGCGACAATGAAGCCAGAGGAAAGAAAAAATAAAAAACCTATAGGAATCAATACCTCTTTCTCTCTTTCCCTATATTTTATTAAAAACTTTAGCATCAATATTAATGTTTAAATCCCCACCAAGCTGAGTTTAATTACCTGTAAACTGCATCCACAGCTACGTGGACTTTGCTCCTCGCTGCAGTAAATACAACTGAGAAGGAGCAGTGACAACACCTCCGAGCATCCCCTGCCCATTCCCGCAGGAGGGGAGGCACCCCCCAGCAACCCCCACCTTCAGCAGCTTGTGGGGAGGGGATGGTGGGTGATGGAGCCAGAGCCACGAGCCCATCTGAGCATGGACGGAGCTGAAAGGAGAAAGGGGGAGATGAGAGAAAGGAAAAATGGAGATCCCGGGAAGAAAATGATGCGTAAATATAAAATATCTGGGACTCTCACTGCCAAAAGGAATCTGCTTCCAGCCACTACATGAATCACACTGGGGGGGTGGGGGGACGAGGGAGAAGCAGCTGAATGAAGTCCATTAGTGGTTGAGGACGATGAATAACTCGCAGGCAGCAGGAGCCACTCGGAATGCGGCGAGGGCATGGAGGGCTGGGAGCTGCCAGGGAAACCAAGAGAGACTGGGACCAGATCCCCCTGAACCCCCACCAGCAGCCACCTCCTCCCCTTGCCTGCTGTGCCAGAAAAGAGGAATACAAGGTTGTTGTGCTTTCCCAACTGCTCCAGCCACATCTTTAACCCCTGGCACCCGTGGGCACACAGCAAACGGCCCAGCAGCAGAGGGAGCAGGGATCGGTCCCCACTGGTCACCCCAGGGCCCATCCCAGGGCCACCAATGGTCCAGGGCACGGATGCTGAGAGTGAGGTTTCAGCATCTAAAATGGAATCGGGGTTTACAGAGCATTATCAGAGGAGCTGTAATGGGATCTCGCAGAGGGCAGAGATTTGAGACCTGCATCAGATTCCCATTCCTGGGGAGGCAGGAACAGGCTGTGTGTTTAAAAAACCCATCTATCAAGGGATGCTATCACATGCTCTGGTGTTCTGCTGGTGCTCACAGGCAGCTCCAGAGTTTTGCCATCCTGCTCCTTCCAGAGGCCAAAGAGGGGCTGATGGAAGGGCCCAGCCTGGTCCTGCCCCTCCAGACCCCACATCCTGGCAAATCCCTGACCAGGCTTCTCCAGCATCCCACAGCCTCAGCTCTTCCCAGCCAGCTTCTTTAAAGCCCTTTCCCTATTAGATTCACCCCAGGCAGCTTCCCAGGGCCAGGGCTGGGACGGCGGCAGTGGCGTTCGAGGGCTACACTCCCACAATAATATTCATTTCCATATTCATTCCCTGTTTATCTCGCAGATGTACAGATCCGTTACAATGGAGAAAAAAGAGAACTCAGAATTTGTTCTCAAAAGATATTCAAATTAGTTAATCAAGAGTCCTTTTATCACGTGTCTCCTGTACCAGCAGCAACTATCCATCGAGATAAATGATCAGCTGCTAATAACTGATTACACTGCAGCAAGTGTTTTCTTATCCCCATTACCACCATGTTTAAAGACATTTTATAAATTTCTAATTATCGTAAATTGTTTCTCCTTTGGAAAACATCTTCCCATAGTCATCAGCTGTCAATTTGCTCTGAAAATCTCTCTTAGAAATGAGCTCACTGCAAGATGCTTGGGAAGCAGAGAAAACCCTTCCAGGCTCCTGGCTGGTGGGATGCAGCCTGGACACCTCCACCCCGGGGCACTGGGGGACCGGGATGTTCCTCCATCCCTTCACAAAAGGATCAGACTTGAAAATAAAATAAAAGCATCCATAAGTGGGATCAATCCTGGATGAAGGTGCTGCTTTTACCTGGCTCATGATGCCAAGGAACCGCGTGGTGGAATGGGCCGTGGCTCCAGATGGATTCGCTCTCCAGCGAGCCATGGAACAATAAATGAGCCAACAGTTCATAAAACAGCTCTTGGCAAGCACCAGCTCCTTCCAGCACTGGCATCCCGGGGTGGATCTGGGCTTGGGAGGGCCCTAAATAAGATCCTGCTGGTTTTCTGTGTATTTTACCAATGAAAGCTACAACAGTGGAGAGGGTTTGAAGTCATCCAGGACTTTAAATCCAGCGGTGGCCTCGAGCCGCCGCTCCGGCTGATTTCTGGGCCCCATTCATTATTGCAATCAATCAGCTTAAAGAAAAACAACCGCATAAACAACAATAAACCAACCTCTAAACTCTCTCAGGCACTTTAATGGGTCCTTCCATCTTCCCCAGCCGTGACCACAGGGCCAGGATACAGCTGGGAAGAGGAGCACGGTGGCACAGGCAGAGCATCCGTGGGCTCCTGGATGCAATGAGCTCCCCTGACACCCAATATTCCCCAAAAGCACCAGTCACACAACCCTCCTTGGCTGATGCTGGCTCCACTGGTGACATTCCCTGCCTGGGGGTGACCAAGACAGGCACATCCCAACCATCCCCCATGGTGTAACCAGACCCTGGAGATATTTGCCAGGGTTTGGCCAAGTGTCTCCGTGCTCTCATTGAGCCAAAGCTCCCAGAGGCAGAGGCAACACGGAGACAGAGGATGGGAGGAGGAGGAGGTGGAGGAAGGCTGCCCAGGATAAGCTCCCTGCAGAGGATCAGGGTGTCCAGCCAAGCATGTTCTCCAGGCAGAGCAGGGCCCGTGGATGCCAGGAAAGGGAGGAGCAGCCGACGGGACACGGAGCCTGGCACGGAGCAGCCAAGGTCCTTCCCGGCTCCAGGGGGGCTCAGAGCAGGGGAGGAGACACCGCAGGCACCAGCCATGCCATTATATGCTTTATTGATGCTGTTCTGAAGAAAGCTAATCAATATATTAGATTTCCCAAAGAAAGAAAACACCAGCTGCCAGCAGCACATAACTCCTCCGCCGCCACGCTGCATTTTTCCATCAAGCCCCGGAGCCGCGCGTGGCTGCGCAAGATGAGGTCACGTTCAAGAGGAGACCTTCTGCTCCTCTGGCCACCAGGTCAGAGCCATGGCCACGGCACAGCCACATGCCAAATCCCACGGCCCCTGCCTGGGTTGAAGTTAAAATGTGGGATTCCCCAATTATTTTGCACCAGCATCAAGTGTGGGATGCAGGCAGAGAGCCCAGAACCCAGCAGGACAAATCCAGCCTGGTCCAACAGGGCTCCCCAGGGAACTCCCAGTCCTGATGCCTTTATGGACTCACAGCCCTCATTTGTGGTTCCCAAGGGCTCCCCAGTAGCTTTTCCCATTTGGAAGAGCCATTTGGAACCTGCCCTTTCCCAGCCACATTTCCCTGTAGAGACATTCCCACGACATTGATTAGTCCCAAATGTGGCCACTCAGCCACACACCAGGACTGGAAGGAAACTGGAAAGCACCAAACCAGTGGATGCTCCTGATGTGCCCTGCTACCCACTGCCCACTCCCCACCACCACTGCACCATTCCTCGAACCATTAAAGCCTGTGCTGTGGCAGCTCCAAAAGCCATTTAAAAAGGACAGGATAAATCCACGTTGGACAGGCAGGAAAGCAGACTGACGTCACAGGGAATTGATTAGTGCTTTAATAGAATTGGATCATTGGGAGGGCTGCAGACCCTGTTTCAGAAACCCAAATGTTATGCAGATTCACATTGAAAACCCTAAACCAGGGCGCATTTATTTAACCAAGGCAGAGTAAATGTCCCACATTTCCCCAGGATTATCTGAACCATATCAGATATAATCCAATGATCTGTAAAGTGATTATACCCAACTGAATATACGAGATCTCTTCTGGTAATGCAATATTTCATCCAGCTGCAGACATTAGGAGGAGGCAAACAAAGGAGGAGATTTAATAAGTGGAAATAAAACTATAGGCAGAGATAGTTTTAAATTTTTCTTTTTTTTTTGTATCGCATCTAATTACAATCAACAACAGACATCTGACACAGTGACAGCATCAGCAAAATTGCTGCTGAGAGCACAGAATCTTTGTCTAAAAATAATCAGACATTCAGCGCACCACTGTTTGTTATAATGGTAATCGATGCTGGAGGCTTTGAATTCCATCAATTTATAGATCTGCTCTGTTCTGCCTGGTGATTGTGTTCTGCACACATCCCCTCCCGCTCGGCGCAGGCAGCGCCGGGGCACTGTGTGATTAAGATAAGCTCAGATTCCTTTCATACATTCCTTATCAGCTCTAATTCTCCACCAGGCAGAGATGTTCACAGCAGTTAAAGATTAGTTCAGCTTCTCAGACGCCAAATTTGAGGGTATTGATCAATAAATCAAATCACGGCAATCAATCGCCCGATCCAAGTCTAGCCGATGCATTATTACTGGCGCCTTCCAAGCCGAGGCTTTTTCATGGGTTTCATCAAAACGCGGCTTCCCTGGCTCCCCGCCAGCTCCTGGGCTGCCTAATAGACTCCACAGCAGAGGAGCTCCAGCCCAGCAGAAGAGCAATAAATCTCTCATCAAACAGCCGATAGAGAAACAAGATGAACATCTGTTTTGCTGCAATGAAACTCCTGTGTTCTTCAGAAGCTGCAAACCAGGTCTGACAGACCACCCCAAAGGCAGCTTTGCCTTCAACAAAGCAGCAAAGCAGAATATTTGCCGGTTATTTCAATCAGGTAATTTAAGAAGACTTTGCATTCTCCTCTCTGCAGCTGCTGGAGCTTTACAGACAGGATTCGTGCTCAGTCGATAATAAAAGCCATCCTGGGACCCTGTACTATGAAGGCAATTTTATGATACCCATTATGTGGCAATGTAACTTCATTAAAAGCTGTTTATTCCCTCTAAGCATTTTAAGCACTTTCCCTCACCCATAAAGAAGAGCCTCTCGGTGCACTGGGAAGGTTATTTGTGCCGGGAGCTGCTTTTGGGGATTTCTGAGCGGGATGAGGGTCGTGCCAGCAGCAGGATCCTGGCAAGGGGCTTCTCCTCTCATCCAGCAGCGAGTCAGGAGCTGCCGAGAGGCAGCTGTATATTATTTTTATTATACACTCCAGATGAGCTGCATTTACTGGAGCTCCATTCAGGTGACATTCATTATTTATTTCTTTTTTAAATTAATATGGACAAGTGCCCCAAAAATCTACCTTCACTGCAAGGATGGGCTGGCTCCTCTGAAGGTTTGCTGCACAGCCATTTGCTCTTCCATTTGGGATAATCTGGGGTGTCTCAGCCCTAGGAACTTAATTTTCTAACCCAGTGCTATAATTCAGCATCCAAGGCTGGAGCTGTAACCACGGCAAAGCAGAAGCCAAACCCCATCCTGCAGCCAACTGCATTCCAAGAGTCACCTTGCTCCTAAGGAGGGACAAAATTAAATCCTTCAAAACAACCAAGCAACTGCTAAATCTCCAACTCAATGCTCCTTATTCCTTCTGGTAAATTCAGCCCCTCCAAAAAAGCCCAAAAGCCTGATAGTTTGGTCCCATCCTGGTGCTCAGCAAAGTATCAATTTATTAATACTTATCATTCCTGATAAGCACAACTGATAGACAACAGTAAACACGGGCTGGGGACCACTCTCCTAAAAGCTGCCAAAACATGGAGCTGCAGATCCGTGGCAGGGATTTCTTTCCAGATGGGATTTAGGAGCACCTTCACCTCTCCAGGCTGATGGGGCAGGGTGGGTGCTTGACCTGCCAAGGTGGCCACCAGCAAGTGGCTGTTTGTGCTCTGCTGACATTCCAGAGTCAATGAAACCACCCAGCAGCCACCTCCCGGCCTAACGAGGCATCCTCAATTAGCCAGTGGCCTGGGAGAAATTATCCCTAGAGCAGGGCAAGCGAGCCCAGATTCCTACATGGTACTTAAAATAATGTGAATTAAAGAAGAGAAAAGGCAGAGAATGAGAGAGAGAGAGAGAACGGGTGGCTCAGATAAAGGGGTGAATCCCCCATTTTTTTGCTCCTGGCAAATCTTCTCCTGCTGCCACCCAGGTTTTTCCCATTGCACAAAGGCTGCCGCATTTTTAGGGATTGGATTAAGAGGTCTGTTTAGGCAGGATCATCACACACTGCTACCACATCCTCCTGAGTTAATACCCCCCAAAAAACAACTCGGGGAATGCACCCAAAGGACACGGCTGCATCTTCACCAATACATAATTAGAACGACCATTGTCATGACTATCCATGCTTCAAGGAAAAGAAATTGCCCTCCTTACTACCTTCAAAAAACCTGCACCTTTCTCCAAATAAATGGATGCAGAATCCTTGCATGGCTTGTGGGAAGAGCGTGGGACAGGACAGGATCCTGAGCTCATCACTGAGCACCAAACTCAACAGCAACAGCTCAATATTCTCCCATAAACACACAAACAAACACATGGAAAATGCTGCTAATGGCTCAGTATTTCTTTAAACAGAGTCGCCAAGGAAAAATAGAATTACTAGAATACATTTTAATTGATTTACAACAGCACTTAGTAACAGTGATAAAAGAAAAACTTGTTTTATTGGACCTCCTGCTAATTAGCTTGACTGACTCTGGGTTGGAAAAGTGTATTCCTGCAACCTGGCACGACCCCGACCAGCACCTAACACCAAACAGCTTCTGAGCACAGAAATTCCTTTAGGAGAATCAGGGCAAACACACGGCCCAGTGGTTACTGCCAAGAGACAGTGGAGAAAAAAGGGCTGCTCCAAGGATGGAGCCCCTGAACTGGGTACACCAACCCCTCCAGCAGATTCCAGCATCCTCTTCCCATCCATAAATATGCCTTTATTATGACTTTGACATATCCTTCCCTTAATGACTTTTAAGGGCACCAGATAAAGTCGAAAGAAGTGCACAGGCAACAGGCAAATGTTTAATATTCAATAAATGTGTCAATTTTACATACGGACGCAAATGGGGCTTTATTGAAGAATTGGTAAACTTCCTTGGAGGAAAGTAAGTGCGTTTTAGCCTTCAAGGGGTCCCCGAAGAATAGAAATGGAATGTGATTTGTGATAAAACTCAGCTGCTCTATAAAAGACGTTAAATAAATGTTGCTCTTTCACTGGGGATATACAGAATTGATTGCATTATAGACTGATTGGAAGGCGCACGTTCCCGCCAGCCACCCGCTCGCTCCACGCAGCCCCTTTACATCCTCTCATGTTGGCTTCTTAATTCCAGCACAGAATTTTCTGGAAATGCTTTAGAACGGCCTTTCCCCATGGCTTTGCCTGCTATGGCACCCCAAGCATCAGCTTGGCTGGATCTGGAATGATTTTCTGATTTCAGGGAAACACCAGACCCTGCGGTGCAGGGTGAGAGCCACCACGGGTCGTAGAATCATGGAATGGTTTGGCTTGGAAGAGACCTTAAAGATCTTTTTCCAGCCCCACTGCCACGGGCAGGGACACCTTCCACTAGACCGAGCTGCTGTTCTTGATCCATCCCAGGCTGTTCAATTCCTGCAAAACCCCAGCTTTCCCCTATTTTTGCGTCACCATGCTTGACAGCGCAGAAACCGAAATTACCATTAAACACAGAATGGGGGAAAAGAAACAATTAAAACCATTTTCACCACAGAGACAGCACCAAGTCCCTGAGCGCCCCGAGCCTCCTCCACCGGCGCCAGGGGACCCATCAGAGTGAGGAGCAACACCCGGGAAGGGCAAGGCGAACAAACCAATCTCCGACAGACAAATGAGAGGCCAACGGTACCACCGCGGCGAGCACAAACTGTGATATAATTGTGCTGCTGCTACATCATCTTTAATCAATAACATGATTGTGCACAGCCCAAATCCCAGCCTCCGCCAAGAAACAGCATGTTGTTAAAAAGCCCAATAGCTTTTTTTTTTCCCCGCTAATAGGTGGCTCGTTCCCTCAACCCTGCTGATTTTTTAAATAAAGCTAAATTCCAATAATTGTTTAATGTTTATTTTTATTTAGCTCTGGTTCACCTACCCTGGGCTCTCTGTGTCAGAAATTGATATTTTGCTCTGGTGACTAGGGAAAAAATAAAATAAAATTAGGAAACTGGTGGTTATGTCTTGTCATAGTTAGACTGTGGTGTAACTGCAGCTTGGGGTGGCCTCCTGGGTTGTCAGAGGCTCTGTGCTCCCTAAATTCATATTTGCTGTGTTTCCCAGGGACCAGCTTGCCCCAGGACCTTTGGATTTCCAGCAAACAAGGGCTTTCCCCACAAACACATGATTATTATTTTCTTCTGCCTAACGAAAGCCTGGATTTAAGCCCAAAGGAGATGTTCCTGCTTTCCAGGTGGATTCATCCCTTTTAAACCCACCAGTGCCACACAGCAGTGCCGCTGCCTTCCCGTCCCCCACCCCGAGTGGGGTTGAAGGTGATCCTGGAAAAGTACAGGAAAGCTACAACCAATTCCTTTGGAGATCCATCACGTCAGATTAGCAACTTAGTTTCTTATTAGCTATTTTCCATCCTATCATATTAATATTTGTTTTCACTATACAATGCAGGAGTCTTATCATATTAGCAACTTTCACATCACATTAGTGAAAACAAATACTAATACAATACAATACTAATATGACATGATCTGATGGGAAATTGCTAATACAATAAGACTCTCCTACCATATTAGTACAGAGACATTGTGTGTCCCACTTACAGCTCTCTCTGAACTGGGTAAACACCTGGCATTCCCAGTACCAGCCAAAGGTGCCCGTGTGGGATGGGAGGATGGGAAGGGTTGGGCACTGAGGACCCTGCTCTGTCCCCATGGTGCAGAGGACCCACAGCAGATGCGTTAAATTGCAATGAGATTCCTGATTTAGAAGTAAATCAGAGACATTTGGGTGCCCTCTCCATGGGACTGAGTGTCCTGGCCAGGGATGGAGATCCAAGGCAGCCACCACAACCTGGGAATGCCGCGAAGCTCCGGGAAACATCGTAGGCTGCAAACTTGTACAAGCACTAATAATTTGAAGGAGAAGCCAATTAAACCAAGAGCCTGACATGCAGTTCCTGCATCAGCAGCTGCCTCTCATTGAGCCCCCAGCTCATGGCAGTGCCAGTGGGAGGAACTGTCCCACGGTGCTGGGAACTGTCCTGAGGAGCAGGAGACTCTGTGGCCAGTTTGCAGCAGGAACTGGAATGAGGAGCACATCTGAGACACCAAGAGGGAATATTGTGGGCCAGAAATGTCATGAGGAGGATGTGAGAATACGAAGCTGATGCTGAGGGGAAAAGCTGGACCATGGGAAGCCCCAGTCAGTGTCCCCAAGACAGGACAGAGCTTGGGGAGTGCACGCTCAGCACCAGGCCAGGAATGAGACATGATCCATGCATTAGGAAAAGCAAACAGCTTAAAACACCGGCCCCACCAGGAGTTCACTCTCCCCCACCAGCTTTACTCCCCACTTTCCCATCAGCACCTGGAGCCATTTTCCTGCTCTCCTGCTTCAGCTCTCACACAGGTCTCAGTTAACATCGCCCAATCCCTGGTCACAAGTTTCCGGATCGAAAGCAAAGAGGGGTTTCTCTCCCCTGCTCCATGGCAAAGCCACCTCCAGAGCCACTCTCTGGCTCAGCTCTGGCACTGACACATCCTGGGATGCTCCGTGTCACCCTGGCCAACTGTGCCACAGCCGCTGAGGAAAAGCTCTCCGGCACAGAGCGAGGCAGCGCCTCTCCTCCCAGCCATGCCCAGCTTCGGCACGCTCAGCAGTTTTCTATTCTCTCAGCAATTTTGTGTTCTACTGAATTAGTAGTTTGTATTGAATTAGTATTCATTTTCCCTAATATGATATATAAGCATAATCATGTTAGTGACTTTGATATCGCATTAGGCTGCAAAGCAGGAACGCATCCCGGCCCCCGCAGCGCCGGTGGGGAGCACCGTGGCCAAGGAGGAGCCTTCTGTGGGAATACTCCTAAAGTGGGGCTGGATCCTGCTCTCACCAACATCCCCCAGCCCCGTGGGACCAAGCCGAGGTCAGGATTTCCCTGCTCCTGGTGGCAAACCAAACTAAAGGATGCTGCATCCCAAACCAGTAACTCTGTCTGAAATACAAGATTCCCAAAGGCGAAAGCAGCAGGTGCACAGCAGCAGCCAACAGCAGCCATCCCTAGGGACATGTCCCTGGTAGCACTGGGTGTTCCTCACCTCACAAAGCCATGGAAATTCAGGAATTAAAACTGAGCCAACAGCAGGATGCAGGCAGGTAGAGCGGGGTTACAGCAGGGATGGGGGGTGCTCGCTCTGCTGGAGCCAAGAGCTGGCATTATCCCATGGGAAAATCCCAGCCAGCACTGAGCCTTGCCTCAGTTTTTCCACCAGGATGACACCAGGGCCCAATCCTTAATTAACTGGTGAAATTGTAATGAGCAGAAGCAACAAGAGGGAGCAGGGGGGACAGAGAAGGTCCCTGCCCCACAGGGAGCAGACAGATCGGGAGGGAAGGACATCAGGGCTCGCACAGGACAACCGAGGGGCACAGAGTTCATCCTGCACAGCTCCAGCAGCCTGGCAGCAGGACAGGAATGGGCTTTGTGTCGGGGTGAGGGCTGCAGCACGAGCACACAGCTCCCTGCGGCCAGCTGGCCACCTGCCACGTCCCCAGGAGCTCCTGGATGGATTCAAATTGTCTTCACGTCACCATGAAATTGTGGAGTTTTTTTAATCCACTGCCCACAAGGCTCTGACAGCACCACACCTGTGCCTCTGACCAGGATTCCATCTCCCACCACAGGCATGAGCAGTGCTGGGAACAACCAAAACAGTGCCAGGGCTGGAGCTGAGCTGCCCACCGGCCAGCACCAGAGCAGTCAGGTTGTAAGAGCTGAACTTTCAGTATGCATCTTCTATTCTTTAAAATTCATTTTTATACGAGGTAAATGTATTTAAATATAGAAACCCCTACCTGCTGATGCCCATGCAGACACCCCTGGAGAGCTGGCAGCTCTTGGCACCAAGCACCCAACCAAGAGCCCCGAGGTTTCCAAGGAAAACGCTCCCGGCCACGCACAGATGTGCACACACGCGTGCAAACACACACAGAGGCATCTTTTAAAATCCTAAGAAAACCCTGAGTCTTCACTGTCAGTGCTGTATATCACTTTGAGATATATACCATATTAGCAAAAAGAACTGAATTATATTGCATTCATGATGCAATTAAACACTTCACTAGGAATCAATGTAAAACTGATGAGGCCTGAAAGTAGTGCATATGGCTTAGAACATTATAAAACATTACCTTCACTCAAATCCTTTTCAGTAGCAATTTAAATCTTCTTACAGTTACTGCTGCCAATGGTAAACCATCTACTGATTCATAACAGTGCATGGGAACGAATGAATTTTTTTAAAAATTTATTCAACTACTAAATTACCCATGAAACCGGAATAGCTGACAGAAGTAATCTGAATTATTATTAGCTCTGCAAGTATTCTGCATTAGCCAATTTAAAACCACGGCTCACAGGCAGAAACCAGTTAGTACAGGCAGGGTGTTAAATGACTGCCATAGTTCTTCATTTTACTGCTGCTTACGTTTAAAGGTCAAGAGATAAAAATTACATATGACTGCAAACACAGAAAGGGTGTTTATCTTTTCTTTTTCTTTTTTTTTTCTCTATGAATCAGGTCAACCAGAAACTTCCAAAACATTTGGAGAGATGAGTGTGTAAAGCACAATGCTGCTGAACTACCTCAGGATTTAGGAGAGAGTTGTGGAGCTGCAGCAAAGGGGGTTATTCCTCCTCCTCATCCTCATCGCTTTTCACAGCAGAAAAGTGGGAGAAGATGGGTGAGATGGTTCTGAACTCTGAAACATGGGCACAGTGTCATGACCTGACTGCCAGCCAAGCTGTGCGTGCAGGGATGATGCTCCTCACAGTGACCCAGGGTCCTGGGTGAGGAGCAGGGGTGGCTGCAGGGACTTTTCAACCCCTCTCCATCGACTCCAGCACCAGGAACTGCTCGCAGGAGGATGAGCAATTCATCTCCAGCTGATAGCCCTGCTGGGCTCCTAATCCAGGGGCTGATTAATCAGAAAGCAAAACTACCTGGGGATTTGGGCACCAGCTGCTCTGGCAGTGTCAGACCCTGGTGCTCCTGAAGCAAGGGCAGGGGTGGCACCTGGGGACAGGTGCCCACCGAGCCATAAACCCTCCATTTATAAACCCCCTCATGGTGAAAGCAGCCCCTCAGATGCCAAAAGTGCCACAGCTTCATTTACCTCTCACCTGGGGAGTGCTGGGCTCAGCACCCTCGGGGTGCTGCCCGCTGCCCATTTGGGGGCAAAGAACATTTCTGACCCCCCAAACAAAAGCAGTGACGGACAAAACGATGCCACACCCCCATCCCAGAGGATCTCAGGGTCACTTTGCCTGTTTTCCAGGCTGGGGCAGGTGTCCAGCAGAAGCCCCCGGTGCCAGCGCGGAGCGGAGGCGGTGTCTCTTTGCCTGACCATAACACTGCATCATCCTTTCTCTTCCTATTTTCAGTTTTATTAGCAAAGCAGCACAATGTTTATACGAGTGGGTATTACATTTGCCAGAACAATTACGCTATGACAAATGGCACATCAATGTAATCCATCAACTCAGCCCAGACAGGAATCCTTTATCCCGGGCTGCCATTAATTCCCAGCCGGGTCTCTGGGGTCCCATGCGTCAGTAACCATGACAACCCGGGGGACGCCGGGCAGCGATGGCATCTCGCTGGGAGGGACTGGCACCTCAGCAGGGCACTGGGATTTCACCTTTGGTGCTGGCACAGCAGCCTGGGGATGGCACACGGGGGAGGCGTTCGCAGGGCGGGATCCCTCCCCTCCGTGAGGGGAACCAGGACTAGGTAGGAGCCCCAAGTCAGCGTGGGGACAGCAGGGGAAGCTGCAGTGGGTGGTGGCATGGGCAGGTGGTGGCACAGGAGGATGGTGGCACAGCCCAGGACACAGCAGACAGCTCCCGTGGGGATTGTTCAGTGTTTCATATGAACACTGTGCTCACATCCCCTCTCCCCATCAAGGACAATCGTTTAAGGCGCTTTTCTCTGGCCCATTTCCATGGAAGACTTTGGAGCATCTCTTAAAACACCAGCAGCTGAGTTAAAATGAACCAAAGGAATCCACATCCACCATCCAATCCATGCACCATCCAACGGACGTGAAGCACGAGCCTCAGCCCTGCAGGGAGCCAGGCCCAGGGGGACAGGGCTGAGACAAGATACAGCAGCACCAAGCCCTGGCCAAAACGTCCTGCCCCCCTCAGCAGACACATCCCTGGCTTCCCAAATCCACACCAGGAGATTCCTCAATGCTCCCCCCCACCCCGATCCGTGAACACTCAGCTTGGCCACTTCATCACCGAAAAAGGAATACAAATTCCACCAGGCAAAAATTCCCAGGAGGCAGCACATCCCCCAGAGCCAACTGCTGCCCCACAGGAGCCAAAATCAAGAGGAAAAATCAAACCCTCCCCATGGCCACGCTCCCCAAAGAAGGGTTTCTCCTCCTCTGCCAAATCGATGTGGCCCTGACTCAAAGGTGCACACAGACATCCTCACCCATCTCCCCTGCTTCATTAAGCCATTCCCAGAATCATCTCATCCCCATTTATAATGTTCAATACATGGTCTGAAGACTTCTCTAATCCAGTAATTAAATGCAACGCTTCGAGGGATGAAATTGGGAGGGAATTTCACTCAATTATGCTGCATTTTCCAAGGGTCTGCCCTGATTTCAACCTCACAGCTCCCTCCATCCATGCCTAGAAATGGTTCAGCTCCCTTTGGGGAAAGCAGATGGATTTGGGGGGTAATGTCACCATCCCAAACACTTCAACCCAGTGGGGATTCCCCCTCATCTCAGCACAGATCCAGGAATATCCCTGGAGCATCCCCACCCAGCACAGGGCCATCTCTCTTCCCATCCATCCCCAAGCAGTGCTGAGAAGAGAGGAAAACTGAGGTTTTCCCCATTTTTCTGTAGGTAACACCCTGGCTGCTGCAGCTGCCACAATAAAAGCATTTTCTTTCCAGCCTCTCCCACATGCAGGGCCAGGCTTTATCCCCCTGAATCCTGTAAATCATCTCAAAGCCATCCTTGCAATTTATAGGGAGGACATTAAACATTATGGCCACTGACGGCATCAAATTACGCTTGAAAAATTGAGTTCTGCCGGAAAATGAATTTAAAAACTAAATTAAATTAAAACCTAACTAAATTAAAATTAGGTTTCTAAACTAAAATGACTTTTTAATATTTTCAGGAGGAAAAAAAAATAAAACCACCACCCTTCTGTCAACTAATAAAATTTGCCAGTGTCTTTTATAGCTGACAAGTCTTGTCTGAGAGCAATCCTGGTGATGCTGCATAATAAATAACTGGGATAGGAAAGGTGGAGGATGATCAGCTGTGCCATCTCAGCTCCTTCAAAGGGGGCTGGCAAAGAGCAAAAAGACCCTCAAAGCAATTAAAAAATCATCATAATTAACACAATCTTGAGCAAACACCTGGATGGGGCAAATCCAGCTGTGACCACAGAGTTGTAATGATGTTGATGCAGCCCTGGTGCACTTGGGATATTTGGGGATCATCCCAGCCCATGGATCATGCATCATTCCATGAGGACACAGGGATAGAGGTGTTGGAGGAAAGACTGCTGATGTGGGATCCAGGGATTCCATTCATTAGGAACGAGGGCATTTAAAGATCTTTTTCACAGATCTGTTCCTGGCAGATCTGCAGAGGCTCTTCACATCCTACAAATTTGGGTTGCTCTCATGAAGATGGGGAACACGGACCAGACCAGCCCAGCCCATGGGTGCACCATCCCATGAGGATACTCAGTCAGGGATGTTGGAGGGAGGTTTGGGAAAGCAGGAACAAAGGATCAGGGAAAAGATATCTCTAAATGCCCTCATTGCTAGGTAGGAATTTCCTCTGCCAGACCTGCAGGGACTCATCCAACCCTACAAATTCGGGTTGGTCTCATGTGGATGGAGACCATGGACCACATCACCCTGGACTTAGAACAGAAACACCAACACTGAAGCACCATAAGGTGCCACCTACTCAGCTTCTCCCCCAGCTCAAGCCTCCGACCCATCAGCCGAAGCTTTCTAAAGTCTCTCCCCGGTCATTAACGGCGGTAATTAATTCATCCCGCTTTTTAAAGAGCGCTCGATGTACGAGCTGCCCGCTCGCATCTTGATCTGGCGCTGTCAGGGCTGTGACAGAGGAGCTGCACACGCAGCCTGGGTGACCATCCGTCTATCGATCCCCGGGGCAGCACATTTAACACCAGCGCCGTAGCAGCGCGCGGCCAAACGAGCTTCGGGAGACGGGAGGGATCCAGGAGCGGCCAGCAGCTCATTCTTCTCCCTCTCAGGATTTTTTTCCATAGAGGAGCACAGAGAAAAGAAAGAGAAAACAATTTCTATTTCTGCTCCTTGTTTTTCCCATGTGGAATGTGTTTGGAGAATTGTTTACCTGGGGTGATTGCTTGGTTGGATTCTGGTGAGGATTGTTTGAGCCTGGTGGCCAATCCAACCCAATCCAACCCAATCCAGTCCAACCCAATCCAATCCAATCCAATCCAACCCACCTGTGGCTGCACTCTCAGAGAGGGTCACGAGTTGTGAGTGAGTTAGAGATGGCAGTTAGAGAAAGTAGGTTTGTAGTTTTAGTATCTCCTTTAAATAGTATATTAATGTATTGTAGTATAGTTATAATAAAGAAATCATTCCACCTCCTGAACAGGAGTCAGACATCAGCATTTCTTCCCACCGGGCTCACCTGCATTTGCAATAGGCAGCTCCACACGGCTCTGCCAGGAGCTCCCAGCTGCCCACAGGGGTTTGGCCCTGGAAGAGCATCCAGAGGAGTTACCCCACGAGGATGCTCCGGATGGCACACCACCCTTGCAGGCTCGGCAGCAGCACCGCAGCCCCTTTAAAATGCTCTTTTTAATCTCTCGATATTATTTATTGCTCCATTAAATTGGCAGCTCCCTCAGTGGGGGACATTTCCCCCCCTTCCCCCGACTCGCTGCTGCTTCCCGAGATGCCAGACTGGGGGCCAGCCTGCGAGACGCCAACCCAACGGTCCTCTTTCAACAACATTAATTATCTCGAGCTTCCCATAGCAAAAAAAAAAAAAAAAAAAAATCTTGATCCCACTGGCTGCCAATAGTGGAGGAGCTGGTGGAGGAAAAGGCTTTTATCTCCACATCTCAGAGAAGAGCCTCGTGTTTGATCAGCCGGGGTGTTTTTTTTTTTCTTCCCTCTTTGTACATTTTGAACTTTATAAACTGATTAATTCCTCCTATCGTGGTAAACTGCTGTGTATACTCTCGAGTGTTGACTTGATTTTCTTTCTATTAAAAAATAAATATCTTCATAAGAAATTAAAAGAGCTGAGCACATCTTTGCTCCGTAAGCAAGCTGGGAAGAACCTCAGCCTGGAAGAGCGGGATGGAGGAGGGGAGAGAGGCGAGTTGAAAAGATTTCTTTATTTTAAATTAAAGTTTAGGATTAAAGGCATCAGGCTTTCAAGAGTTATTGTGAAAGCCTTTTTAAAAGTCCCAAGTGCATAGTCCATAATCTTCTTTTAAATGGCTAAATTTAGAACCAGAAGCGCTCCAGCCCTCCGAACTCCAGCCCTCCACGTCTGGCACACGGCACCAGTGAGGGCTCGGAGGCTTTTTTAATATGATCCCTGTTTCATAAATACCAAACAAGATTTACACTATTTTTGTAAGCCCTGGCTCCACTAAGCTCAGCCTTGCTGGGCTCAGTATCAATTGGATAACAAACAAGTGCCTGTCCCTGCTGCCCATCAGCACAAGGGAAGGAGTCAGGAGAGAAAGTGGAGCCACTGAGTTCAAAAGTTAATTTCTCCAGCTAGGCAGGGAAGGCAGAGCCAGGCACCATCCCAACTATCGACAGGCCACATCAGAAATCCCATTTATTGTTATTTATTCCCTACTTTTTCATTTTGCCAAATCATCTTAACCCTTGTCTCTTATCACGGATCAATGGACCAGTTGGCAGAAACCGTGGGTTGGTCACAGAAAAATAAGGTTTATGTTTTGCTCTTTTACTTTGCAGTCTCAGCTCTGTAATTGTGTCCAACACACACAGGATTTGACTGAGTTTGCAGCTATTTGGGTTAATAAATGCTTCCAGATTTATGGTAGTTATTCATGCAAGGACCACATTACACGTAAATCAATACCAGAATGAACTATTTGCTAAAAATACAAATACCATGTTTAGGCTTCAGTGATATTATCAAAGTGGGATTGTTTGGGGCTGTATGTAAAATAACTACACCTGTTGGAGTGATCAAGAGAATCAGAATAGTGCGCCATGGTAGTCCACTCTAAAAATAAGAAATACCAGCAACAACTGCTCTTCCAGAACAATTCCCAAAGCCCCAAGGGGCTGGGAGACTTTACTCTCCATCCACATGAATGCTCAGTTACAGAAGTCAGAAATAATTGCAAGTAAACAAAAATAATTTGCAATTAAATGGCAATTAATGCGTTAATAAATGTGAAAACTGCTGCAAACCCACTTGCAAGGAGACACTAGCCTTTTTTGGAGACCTGACCTCTCCTGCCCGTCCATCCCTCCAACCATCTCCCAGTGCAGACCAGAGCTGGACCCACAGGTGGCTGCTGGTGGCTTTTGCACTCCAGCCTGACCATCACCATCCATCTCTTCATTTGGCTGATTACAAGGGTGGGAAGCAGAGAATTGGGGTTTATTTTCTGTCCTGGTTTTTGGTTTTCCCTCCCCAGCCAGAGCTGGGCATCCCCTTCCCACAGCAAGGATGTGCCACCCGCACTGTGGCAGGATGGGTGTTGGGAAAAGGACCCTTTCCCGTGGGATCCAGGGCTGTGCTGAAGAGAGACATCTCTCCCTGTAACTCCATAACTCAGAATAAAAAGCCGCAGCTCGAACACAGCGCAATTAATGCGGGAAGCATCGATTCCTGCGCGGCACCAAGCTGGCTCATTAATCCCAGGTGCTCCTACAAGCCAATTCCAGCACTGGCCTCCCTGCAACAGGAGCCAAATGGGAGAGCACTGAAGGCTGAGATTCCTTCTTGCACTGACCTTTTATCAGCACCGAGCTCCAAACACCACACACTTCCCAAAACCACGTCCATTCCGGGTGCTGCAGAACCACCATCCTGGGAAACGCCAGCCCAGGGCTCTGGTTCCAAGGGCAGCATCCCACCTGCCTCTGCCAGGGACTGGGATCACACAGGGATGCCTTTTTGGATGGGAGGGACAAGCCACCTCCACTGCCTCAGCTCAGCTCCAGTGCCACCTGGCCAGGAGAGCATCTCCCCACACCGGGATCCCGCTGACAGCCTTGGGATAGGGTGTCCTAAATGTAAAAACATGGCTCAGGCAGGCAAAACATAAACCTGAGGCAGGATACAGCTGCATTTTTGACCCAACCACCCCCAAGCTATGTCCCAGACAGAAAAAACATAACTCCCAAGAGGGGACAAGCTGCCTCTTCACCCCAAACACCAGGATCTGTGTGGCTGGAGGCTGGAAATGCTCTGGAAGCTGCAAGGAGAGAGAGAGAGGGGAGCAACCTGGCTGGATCCAAAGCTTCCAGCACCCAGAGCATCCCCACGCAGCACAGGGGACCAGGTCCCTGCACGGGGGTTGGATGCAGCAGCCAGCAGGGAAGGCAGCAGCATCCTCCCCGCCGGAACAAATGCCAAATCTGGTTTGCACTTGACAGAGCCTGACAAGAGCAACAATCACAGATTAGTAGGAATACTTCTTGCTTTTCAACAAAGGTTAATAAATAGTGACAGCATTAAGTCTCTTCTGATTAACTATGCTGAAAGATATTATTGCCATTTGGAACACGGAATCATTATTGGATTAACCACAGTGTATAAAAATGAAATGTGAGTTTTAATATCTGGTGCAGGCCAGGCAATGTGGAATAGCTCCCTCCTATTAAATTCCCCAACTCTGGCTCTGGAGAGATTCCATCTAAACCGAGCCACCTTTCCAGTTTTGGTTGTTTGTTTTTTTTTTTTTTTCCTTTCCTCGACTACAACAAAGCCACCACAACTTGACTTGAGAAGCATCTAAAAACGAGCCACATGTCCTGGCTAAAATTAAGACCCAAAATCCTCTGCCACTTCCCAATCCAGCATCTCCTGTGCTCCAGCCCCCTTGGCATGGAGCAGCCAGGGAGGAGGGCAAGGAGCAGGAATTGCTGGTCTAATTAAGAGGGCACTAAATTAAGCACTTCTGCCCCTACATGACCACCCTAATGCTCCCTCACCCCCTGGATTTGGGCTGAGACATCTCAGGGGGCAATGCCCAAAGGCAGGCAGGGACATCTCCTCACTGGGGTCACCAGTGCCAGGCAACCCAACAGGAATCAACCCATGGAGGGAATTCCACAGTGACAGTCAATGGAGACAGGATAGAATCAAGCCAGGGATGGGGTGGGATGAATGCACTGTCCCCTGAACCCAGGATGAGATTCCCAGTCCCTTTAGGAGAGGGGACATGGACTCGTGGTGTCATAAGGGACATCCCACTCCCAGTGCCAGGCTGTGCTTGCTCACCAGTGCCTGGAGTGGGACAACAACAGCCATGGGAGATGGGGATGGGAGACAGGGGTGGCTCAGCTGGAACTGACCTACAACAACCATCTAACCCAAGATGTTCAAAGGGAAAAGTTCTCTAAGGAGACAGTTAAAAGGAAAACTCCCAAATCCAGAAGGCTGAAGGCAGTTCCCAGTCTGACCCTGCTCGTGTCCATACAGGAGAGAGGGAAGGGAAAATCCACACACAGACCTCAGGATTTGTTGTAACTTAACAATTTCCATACATCACATCAATTCTCTTCAGCTGCTCACAGGGCATTTGTGCCCAAGCTCAAGGCTCAAAATAGAGAGAAGGTGCTGCTGCATTTAATTAGACAAACCTGGGCCAAAAGCAGGCATGGTGCAGCCTAACGCCAGCAGAGTGATGCCAGGAAGGAATTTTACCCATTTCTACTTAAAGTTATCTACTGAAAAAGAAAAGCTAATGACTGAGAATTTTGTCAGCCTGAGGGTGTGTTTGGGATCCCTCCCTCCAGGCTTCCCACCACGGCTTAAAACACCTCCAGGTTTGGCTATGGGATAATACAATAAATATCAAACTTTAATGAATTACAGGTGAAAATTGGAGGGGAAAGAAGGCAAAGTCATATCCTCAGAGAAAAGAATGGATGGGAAAGTGGGAAAACCCTGCAGATCCCCCTGCAGCTGTCCTGGGTGAGAGCATGGGACAGGACCCAGCATCCCAGTGAAGATACCAAACCCCAGAGCACTCAAAAGGGCTGCCTGCCTCCCTCTTCATTAAAAAAACCTCTAAACTAGTAGCAGAAGTGGTTCCTTTTCACAAAACCCCACCGATTTGATGAAAAGCAGAGTGAATTTGCTCCAGAAAAGGCATTTCTGAAATTGGAAATACTGGAGAAAAACAAATCCAAGCATCTCCCAAAAGAGGAAATTTCTGTGGTTTTATTTTAGAAGGATTCTCTCCCATTTATCATTCCCACTGTTGGCTTTACACCCACCTTGCTTCAGTGCACAGCACCAGCACTAGTTTATAACATGACATAACAGCTCCACTATTCCATTCTTATATTTTTTCTTATTTTTATTTTTAAAACCTTTAAGAGCAGCTGCTACTTAGCACCAATTGAAACCCCTTATCTCCCTTTCTGGATGAAAGGGGGGATCTGTTTGTTGTAATAAAACCAGTTTGCACCTAGATCAAAGCCTGCACTGTTTGCATCTTCGGGAAAGTGTTTGACACTCGTGTCAAAGTGTCAAACTCTTTCATTACCACGCAAAGAGGAGACACTTTGACTAGAGGAGATAAGATGTTTCCATCAATCAGCATCGAGAAACAGCCTCCCCATGATGATTAAAAAAAAATAAAATAACAAGGTGGTTTCAGCCACAGCATCCGAATGGCGGCTGTGCAGGGGAGAGATGGAGTCATAAATAATGGGCTGAAAGCAAAGCTCAACTGCAAGGTATGAGCATCCCACTCTGCTCTTCCTGGGGTCACCAGCCAAGGGGGAATTCCACCTGATAAATGGGGAAAAAAATAAAGAATCGCTGTCCAAGGGGAGAGGGGATGCTGGTGTTGGCTCATTCTGCCATCAGCCCCAGTGTCCAACGTTTGAGGATTGGAGTTTGGGGAATAGTCCTGGTCTTACAGGTGGGAAAAGATGAGTCAAGTCAGAGAAATGTCAGGAAGTCTAAAAACAACCCAATACTCTGCCCACAGAAAATCCACACGGGAGCTGCTGGTGGTTGGAAACACTTGGATGAAACATCCCAAAAATCTGTTCCTCCCCATTTCTGCTCATTCCTCCCTAATCCATCTCCTACAGTAACACAGAGTCGGGGTCCACATGGTGACACCTAGAACTCAGACACCCGTGCTTGGTGGCAGGAGGTGGCACAGTCCCAGCAGTGTCACCGAGCTGTGCCAAAAGCAATAAGCTGAAAACAGGAGCTCCTTAGCAGTGGGTGCAATTAATGAGTTGGTTCAAGGGCAAATAGAGCTGGAAGCAGCATCCAGCCATGGTGGAAATTAGACAAAAGCCTGCTTAGACCAGCCACGTTGGAGGAGCTATACAGGAGCACTTCATCCATATGTAAATACTGCCACAGAATTCCAGCACAGCTCCAGCTCCCAGACCAGAGAGAAGTTATCAGCCGAGCAAACTCTGCTTGTTTAACTCTCTGTTGCCTTCAGGCACACTCACCTCACCCAAATGCTGTGCCTGGAGGAAGGAGACATTCCTCAGGCTCAGCCTCCCATAGGATCCAGATGGATTCACAGAAGCAGGAGGGGATTGGCCATCCCACACCGAGGGTATTTCCCAGGTTAATTCAGGTCAAGCTCCGGGCTGGAGGAGTGCAGCTGCAGATCCTCTCCACTGACCTCTTTGCAAACTCCTCTTGCAAAATTGGTTCTTAGCAAAGCCACTTATCACCTTAACCATCTATTGATTCCCTGACTCCTGGCCAGAGCTCCCAGGATCCAACAGCACGGGCAGGAGGAGCTGAGGGACTCAACAGCAAAAGAGGGCACCACAACATGGGGCCAAAAAAGGAGGCTCAGGGGGGAACTTTTGGCTCTCCACAACTCCCTGGCAGGAGGGTACGGGGTGGGGGGGGGGTCAGGCTCTGCTCCCAGGGAACAAAGGACAAGAGGGAACAGCCTCAAGCTGTACCAGGGGAGGTTCAGATTGGAAATTCAGGAAAATTCTTTCACTGAGAGGGTGGTCAGATATTGGAACAGACTGCCCAGGGCAGGGGTGGAATCACCACCCTTGGAACCATTCCAGAGGTGTGGCACCTGGGGACAGCTTAGTGGTGAACATGGCAGTGCCGGGTTAACGGTTGGACTCGATGACTTTAGAGATCTTTCCCAGCCTTAACGATCCCACGACTCCATTCCATCACTGAGCTGGGACCTGGACCCCCATCCCAATTGTGAGGAGAATAAACAAACAACACCCTCCCCGGGGAATCTTCCACATGACACATGTGCCACCTAAACCCCATGGAGACAGCCAGGAGTGGCTGGGAACAGCAGCTCCAGGACAGGGCTGCAGCAGGAGCTCGCTGCCTCCTGCCTTTCCCGGCACGATCGATCTCCCAGCAGTTACAGCTGGTGTAATTTTTGCTTAGCTTCAAATACCTGGCGATCATGAATTCTTTGGCCACAAGGTTATAAAGCATTCTCTAAAACATGAGGAAAAGATTAAGCCTGCTTATAGTTAATAATATACTGTACACTGTCTATCAAGCTGGCTGTTTGCTATTGAGAGCCTACTATTAGACACTTATTTAAAAGGCCTTTCAAGGCTTCCCAAGAAAGTGCAGTTATGCATTTTTTTTTTCTGGCAAGAACTACTATAGATAAACATCAATTCACTCCTGCGGATCACAGTAGCAGTAAATAAATTTTTCAGGAAGCTAAGTTCCATACAAAGCCTCCTCAAATCTCCCATTTCACACAACATCAATGTTTTGGCCTCTAAGAAAGAAAAAGCTGGAAGGTTGCTTTATCCAGAGCTAAATTATCAATTGTGGCTGCTGTGGAAAAAAATGTGGAAAAAAATTAAGTGTTTCAATGAGAAATCAGGGTGGGAGGTACACAGCACTGTGGCTAGATGGTGATGCTGGGTGGAGACCAAAATGGGGAAAGACAGGGATTTGCTGGGGATGGATCTGGACCCTCCAGGATGGCACTGGCAGCTCCAAAATCATCACTGCAGCTCCACATCACGATGGTGAGGAGGGAGCAATGAGCTCTGGGCCAGCTCAGCAGCCAAAGCCTGTGCTCCGCTCTTTTATAGCTTTTGGAAGTGCCAGGCTGGGATTATCCATTAAAATGTGTGTCACCAAAACAGCCCCACTCCGGTCATAACCGTAACAGCCGCGGCGCCTCGGGTCGCTCGCGGGGGTGGGATGGAGGCAGAGCTCAGCCCACGACGTGCCAGGTGTGCCAGCTCAGCAGTCCAAAGGTGCTTTTTGGAAGCAGCTTCCTGGGATTCAGCCATGGCATAGGAAAGAGGGACAGGAAAAGCATCTCAGCTCATCCCTACCTAACGGTGCCGCTGTAATTTTGGCGTCCCACGGCGTTGCCACCTGCTGCCCACCCAATAACACAGTCCTTGGGGGGCTCATCCCAACCCCGAGCTCCAGGAGCTGCTGGCACTGTGGGAGCCAGGGCCATGCTAATATCCAGAACACTCCATCTGCTCTTTAAATAAAGAGATGCTGGGCTCTGTCATTATGGTTTAATTATTAGCCTAAAAAAAGACCGAAAAGCAGAAGCCCTTCCAGGCTCAGGTTATGCATCCTGGTGGGAAAGGGGAACCTTCCATAAGGGAAGGGATGGGCAGAGAAGACCACTGCTGTCAAAAGGTAAATTTGTATGGTCCCCACAGCGAGACCTAATGAACCCAAACACCCTGTGGTGCCCAAAATTATTGCAGCACCATACTCGGCTAAATGGCTCAAAAAATCAAGGAGGAAAGAGGAGAGGATGGTTTGCAGGTCTGGGTAACTCTGGATCAAATCCACACAGCTTTGGAGTGGCACAGAGGGTTGTACCTGGAACTGGCTGGGTTACAAATCCATACACCCAAAATGAATCACAGAGTAAAAAATGCTTTGGGTTGGAAGGGGCCTTGAACATCATCTCTTTCCTCCTCCTGCCATGAGCACGGGGACCTTCCACTATCCCAGGTTGCTCCAAGCTCTGTATAATCTGGCCTTGAAAAGTTCCAGGGATGGGAACTCTGGAAAAAATCCTGAGCTGCAAAGGAGCAACCCCCTTGCGTGGCCTCAAGGGGCAAAGGAAGCAGCCAGGCACCATTTCCAGCCCCTCCTGTGCTGTTTGCTCCCACCGTGCCAGACCCAGCTCCCACAGGGCAGCAGAACCAACTCTGGAGCTGTTTTGGGTCAATCCTGCCCAGAGCAATGACATTAAAACCCAGGCACCCATCAGCAATACATTTACTCAGCTGCTAAACACAAGGACAATTTTTGGAGTTAATAAGTTACCAGAGGAGCCAAGAACTGGGCAAGTCCCCAGAGCAACTCCCACTGCTCAAATTGGGCACTAAACCCTATTATCACCTTCTAAGCACCCATTATTTAATAAAAAACCATCCCAGGAGCCCCTCTACTCTTTGTAAATCTGTTTTTCTACCAGCTCTTGTCAGAAAATAACCAGCAGATGCTCAAGAGAAGAAGCACATTTTCCATCACTAAAATAAACTTCATTTGGAAGTCCCGAACTTGTGACACCCATCGCTCTCCTGCAAATAAACCTGCCAGGGATGATAAAATCTGCATATTTAACCTGCTCACAGTGCTAATGATCTTAGGAGAGGCTGATACATCAGCTGTGTCCTCTGAGAGCAAACACCCATTACCTGCAGAGTTATTTCCAGGTTATAGCAATGAGCCCTTGGGATTATGGGGTTGTAATAACACCAGGCACTGCAAAGCTCCAGAGGAAACCTCGGTTGTGACCAGCAAGCACAGAGCACGTGGGTGCTCAGCTGGGAGCTGGAGTAGGCTGTGGCACCCAAAGGGATCAGGAAATCCATCCCCACGTTCACATCCCCAGCACCAGCCAGAGGCCTCAGCACGCTTCTCCCAATGCTTAAATCACCACCGCATCGAATCGACAAAAAACCTCTATCTATAAATTCAGAAATGCACCGATTTTTTAAGATGCAGCCACACTTTTGAGAGAAAAAAAAAAGAAAACCAAAAAATCTACCAGAAGCCAGTCCTCTCCGCCAGCCATGATCTTAATTGACCCAAGGGAGAATATTTATTTAGGTTAAGGAGACTGCCAGAAGGCACAAGTTTTAAAAGCAAAATCCCAAAGAGCCCAGGGCAAACCCATGCAAATTATCATCCCAACAAGTTCTTATCTATATCATTATCTGCCAGTGACAGAGAGTCCCCAGCCAGCCCCCACAGAGCCATTGTGCCCTGCTGACACGCTTCCCAAAGTTACATTTATGAGACTTTTTCCTTTTCTGTTATTAAAAAACAGAATTTGATTTTCAGGGCGATGGCGCTTGTTAACCACTTGACTGGCTTCAAGCCAAAATTTTGACCCAGTGGATTCCATTAAAAACCCACTAATTTATTATTTAAAAAATGATATCTATTACATGAATGTCTTTACAGAAAGAAACACATACAGTTTATCTAGATGCAAAGAAATACGTCAACTTTGGATTTTTTTTTTGTGCCCAAGAATCAAAACCAATTAATTTAGAAAATAAATAAGCTTTTTGCCCAGGTCCCCCACTCGGTATTTAACTTTCCATGGGGATCCAGCTCTTTTGAATGATGAAATCAAAAGTTATTCCCTCAAAAACTTTGCTCACAGCCAGAAATTTGACCAGGATATTTCTGCATCCCACCAGGGTTTGTTCCCTGCTCTCCCAGCACCCACAAGCCCATCCTGGTTGTCCTTGGGGAGGGAACCTCCACGCAGGATGCTCAGGAAGAGCTGAATAAAACACCTCCAAAATGTAAAAATTTTCTGAGACTTGGTGACTGGTAAGTAAATGTTTTCCATCGATAACAAGATAGGTAAATCAAAGTTTCAGCGTGCCCTGAGCAGCAGCATGGATTTCCCACCCAATCAGTGGATGGATCAAATACCTGGCACGAGGCTGCAGATAATCCCAGGGATTTATTTTGGGGGAGCTGGGGCCAGGGAAGGCAGGGGGGAGGCTCCAGCCCCAGCGAGGATTTGCGTATTAGTAAAAACAAACAATCCTGTAAATAACGAGCCCCTCGTCCTGTCTCCACCACGCTCCTCTTATTGAGTGAGTCAGATGTTCTGCTGATTAAAAATTGATCCATTTCAAAATCTAATCAACAGAATAGGATTCTTTCATATGTTATCAAGGCAGATGCTGACAACAAAAACCAAACCTGTTATTAACCCATGAACCCCAATGACCTGAACCTGGCTGGGCTCTGCAACTGTAAATTATTCAGTAGTCCAAGAGCAATACCCATAAGCCTGATGAATTTACGCCCCGACCGGAGCTGGTGGGGGTTAAAGCCAATATCACAGACCCAGGGGTCCCTGGGGACACGGTTCATGACACGCTGCCACTCTGTGTCATGCCTGGAAATACATTACTGGCATCTGCTCGCCTTCGCCTTGCAAATGTCTAGCCTCCTTTTTTCTTTTTTTTTTGTCGTTTTTTTCTTTGTTTTTAAGTGACTTTCTGGCTTCAGCACAGCCCTGTGGGGAGTGGAACTCCTCAGTCATGCTGGTCTCTGCTCCAAGCCTGTGTCACCACCAGAGCAAATGGTTTGTGTCCCTGCTTCAGCCACAGTCCAGCATTGCTCGTTCAGTGCCTCACTCAGCCGTGAGGAACAGGAAAACTGAGGGAATAACTGGGATTTATTTTGATTTAAATCCTTATTTTTAATCCCCACTGGCATCCCTGCCCACGCTGCTCAACCCAGCTAGGGAGGCATTGCCATGGCGTGGTGCCACTGCTTGGTGGCATCTTGGATTTCTCTTTGTGGGCTGGTGACATTCCCACCTGGTCACACCAGGGCACTCATGTGCTGCTGACTCGTCCCTCCCCAAAAACACCCAAAAGATGATGATACTGAGAAACCCCAGCTCTGACA
The DNA here is from genome assembly GCF_026979565.1 of Vidua chalybeata. Lineage (NCBI taxonomy): Eukaryota > Metazoa > Chordata > Aves > Passeriformes > Viduidae > Vidua > Vidua chalybeata. Next base: position 3,668,309 of record NC_071547.1, on the reverse strand, counting down.
CATATTCCAGCCCAGGATTCGCTGCCAGCTGCATCACCACAGCATCACTTGGTTCCCCAAACCTCAAACTAACATCTTTCTCCAAGTTTTAGGGGAAAGCAGCAGTTTTAAGCATAAATTCTAAAGCTTTTTGAGGCAAAGCCCCCCTGCCCAGCATTGCTGAATCCTTTATTTCCTCCCCCAAGCTGTCCAGGTGTTTCCCCAGCCTGGCTGATCCTCCTGGCTGGAATCAGAATGGGGAAAAACCGGCGCCACATAAACCAAGTTCAAAGATAATGACAGCTCTTCTCTTAAATTGTAATATATTTGTGAGTGTAATGACTCTCTGACCTCTCCTTAAAGCCCAAATAACCCCTGGGGAGCCCCCTCAGACTGGCCACGATCGATCCTGGCTGGGCTGCAGCTCCCAGGCAGAGGCACCTCCCAGGGATGATCCAGGCAGGAGGCAAAACCCCTCCTGCTCCCCCCAAAATCCCACTGGGTGCCAGCACCACGCTGCTGTTCTGTTATTTAACAGTGAGGCCCCACCATCCTTCACCCCACAACATCAGGGAGAGCCCAGCTGGCACCATATGGCCAAAACCACCAAATATTGACCTTTTTTCCCCTCTATATTAAATCCAAAAGGGCTTTAAAAACAACACAGAACAGTGCTGGCAGTGCCCACAGGGATGCTCCTGGACACTCTGGAAGGGAAGCCCAGGCTCTTCCCCAGCAGGGATTTTGGAGCACTGTGCCCTTCCTGGCACACTGGAGTCACAGCCCACCCCTGCAGCTCCAATATCAGTGTACAGACATCACCTCCATCAATTCTGGATCCAAAGAGGAGAAGAAAACCAGCAGAAACTGAGTGGTTTTATCCTTCTTAACAGCCTGCCTGGATAAAGACTCCTGGCTGGATAGCCCCAGACTCCACAGTCAGAGCAGGTGGGATCCCCCTGCTTTGGGGTACCTGGATCAAACCCCCAGCAGCTGCATCCCCACATCTCTCCTCGTGCATGTCCAGCCTGCATGGATCCCCCAGCCACACCAGCATCCTTACAGGGATGTGCCCAGGGATACCAGAGTGATTCAGGCACGGAGAGCACAGCAGGGGTTTGCCTCTTAATAAACCAGTTATTCCATAAAATTCCATTATATTACAAGGTAAAACAGACAGCCTTGGAGGAGGAACTGAGTGATGGATCCAGCCCAGAGCAGCCCCATCCTGGCCCAGCCAGGGATCCATTCCCACAATCTGCAGGGATACACGGGAACAACTGCTGGTTTGCCTCACCATCCTCCTCCTCCTCCTCCTGGCCAGGGCAGCCCAGATCACCCAGCTCCGACCTCGGCTCCCTCCTCCCCGTCTCATAATCACACTTGTGCAAAGCCTTTTCCGTACACGAGGAAGAGAGAAAACATCCTTGGAGAGCCTCACAATCAGACAATTTTTAAGATCATGGAGCATTAAACCATTCCCAATAGGGTTTACTAATCAAACAGCCAAATCCTTCATAACCAACCAATCCCTACAGAGCAATTAAATCCTTCCCCTTTAAAACACTTGGCACACTGTCTGGGGAGAAAAAGAAAAATTTGCAAAATTCATTTGATAAATTAACCAGGGAAAAGAAAGAAGTGAATCAAGCTTTGTTCTTTTCATTTTTTTTTAATTATGGAATTCACAATGCCTGAATAATGTTTAATAAGAACTATGAAAATTCCTAACAGTATTACAACACAACACAAAAGAATTAACCTGGTTACCGTGAAAAATTGCATATTTAATTAAGAACAGAGAGTTCAAAACTATCCAGAGATTTCAAAAGTACCGTTGCCTAAGGGGCTAAATTACACGCTCGCAGTGCTGCTAACAGGGCTGGAGCGCACAATCATTACCCAAGTGTCCCCATTAAGTGACAATGGGCAGATGACATCAAATTCATTTCAAAAGCAACAGGAATTGAAACATTCGCTTGGGTAGTGGAAAGGAAAGCGACTATCCTGCTGGTATAAACCAGACCCCTTGTTGATAAAGGCAATAATTAAAGAATAATGTTAATTAGCTGCTTTTATTTGAAAGGAAAGCGCGGTGGCAGGAGACGCTGCCTCGGCGGCGCGTGCCGAACGGAGCCGCTGGCCCGGGATGCCCGGACTCGAGCTGGAGCCGTGCCCAGGGCACAACCCCGCCGGCCCGGGCACCCGCCAGCCCTCAGCTCTGCCAGGAACAGGGCTGGGAGGAGTTTGGATGGGTTGGCATCAACAAAGCACAGCCCATCGCTGGTGCCAGAGGAAGGGAGCCGGAGCGGCACGGCCACTGAATCCCACTCCATCCCTTCCTGCACAACAAATGTGGCATCAGCAGCCACTCAAGGGGAGAGATCCCACAGATTCACAGAATCATGGAGTGTCCTGAGTTGTAAGGGACCCAAAAGGATCATCGACCAACCAACCTCTAGTCCTACACAGACATTCCACCAATTCCACCCTGGGAGCGCTGTCCAAATGCTCCTGGAGCTTTGGCAGCCTTGGGGCCATGCCCATTCCCTGGGGAGCCGGTTCAGTGCCCAGCACCCTTTGGGGGTTGAACCTTTCCCTGATATCCAACCCAACCCTCCCCTGGATGGAGTTTAGCCCCACCATCCCAAGGGATAGCTACAGCACGGGGGTCCCCACCATCCAACTCACCCCATCCCAGCCGCCGTGCCGGGCATCACAGGGCGCTTTTAGCCCAAACTGTGGCCCCACGGAGCCCACAGCTCCTTCCTCAGCCAAGAAACTGAGGGGACAGGAGGGGCAATAATGACCCAGCTCCCAGGGATGCAGCAATGTTTGTGCAGCACTCCCAGAGCCGCAGACGGAGGCAGCTCTCCCCGTCAGCGTGATTAATAAGGAATAAATGTCCTCTGCAGCCAGGCAGAGCAATAACACCCCGGCTCTGCTCCGTGCTTACAGCACACATTACAAGCCCTGCTGCCAGCACCAGGTAATACTTTATTATGTTATCCCGACGGAAGAAAACAAAGGATGCTCGAGGTCCTGACTTTGGTGTAAAACCACGGGAGCGTTACCAAAGGCAACGGCAGCGCGCTCGGAGCGGCTGACGCACGGCACAGCTCCCACCAGAGGAATATTTACCCGGGGTTCAAATTGGTTATTTACTTTTTTGGGAATCTGTGTTGCAGGAGGACTGGCTGGCACAGGCACATGCCGAGAGTTAAATATTAAATTGGCCCCACGCTCGCTTGAACCACAGCAAAGTCAATGCTCAGGGGTGCTGGGGCAGCTTTGGGAAATCACTTCGTGCTGCACCAAAGTAGACAAAAAAATAATTAAACAGCAAGGCCATATTAAAGAATAAAAGGCACCAAATCCATTCTGGGAGGAGGTGTTGGTGCCACCAGGGAACTTAGCTTAGAAAAGCCACCTATGATGGGAATATTGAATATTACCCCCATTCCCCCAAGTCCTCACCCAGCACCAGAGCCAAGCCAGGAGAGAGGGGGAATCACAGCACAAAGGGGGCCTCCAGCAAAGCAGAGCCAGCACAGGGCCAAATCCTGCTTCCCAAATTGTGCCGTCTTGGAAAGACAGACAAAAAGCTGCAGGAAAACGTGCACCACCCAAAAAAAAAAAAAAAAAGGTAATTAAAGAAAACTCCGTCACAGATACTGTTGCAACACAGAGGAAAAAGTGTTACAAAAGGGGAAAACTTTTTAATAAAGTCTGCAAGTATATATTCCTCCTTTATCAACCTCAAGATTTATTGACCCAAGGAGCCATATTGACTGAATAAATCTTGATAATGACCCCAGCAGAAGTCAATACCTGCTTATTATCTCCCAAGTTGGGGAATTACATCTTTCGGTAATAGGAGCAGGATGGTACAAAATGTTCTGAGAAACTTCACCCAGGCGTTTTTGGGGGGAATGGATGTCTCTAATGTGCCTTTTCCAATCCCAGAGGGAATGTGCTACACCGTGAGCTGCAGTGTGGGCTCTGCCTTGAGGTGTGCTGTGGGGGGGGAGTACACACCCATGGCTTGCAAATCCTAAATAGATCCCATTTCAAGGCATGCTGAGGAGCAGGATGCTGCTGCTCACCTTCCCTCCCTGCAAACAATGGCCCTGTAATTTCAATTTGCTGTGTTCTGTTAACAGCTCCCAGGATAATTGCCTGAAATTTGGGATGTGGGAATTCCTGCAGCCAGGGATGTGGCGCCATGATTACGCCAGCACTCAAGGGAGGAGGGGAGAAGCACCACTGCTGTCCCTTGGGACATGCAGCCACCTCTGGGAACCCAAATAGACTGATTTTCCTCCCGCCAGCAAAACCAGGAGAGGAAAATGGGGGAGCAGAGGGGCCCCTGGAACCCATAGGCAAGCAAAGCCTCCTGCATTTAAAGAGGATGATTCTTTTGCCAACAGCCAGATTCCCATTCAGCAGAGAAAACAGGAGCCCTGGGACCAGCACACACAACAATTTGCCTGTATTTTCATTCCAGGTCTCTGCAGACGGCAAGAAAAATTAACTGAAGGGAGCAGCTCCTGTGCCAGCACATGTGGGGAGATGCACCACAGGTTCTGCAGGCTCTGCTGAGGTTTTAGAGTTCAGCAAGTGCCCCCTGAAGGGCTGGCAGACTGGGACTGCACTGCTTCCTAATCTGGCCATAAATAACAACTCAGATCACCCAAGGCTTTAACATTCTGCTCCACCTGCAGCCAGGAGCCGTGCCCAGCCCTGCCAAACCCACCAGGTGATGCCACAGCCCTGGGGGCGGCTCCCTGCTCCCCATCCCACAGAGCATCCACACAGAGGGCACCCCACGACCCCCAGCCCTCACTACTGTCCCCCATTTCAGTGGGCACAGCAGCCCTGAGCACTCCACTCAGTCCCACACCCCTCTCCAAGCTGGAACACCCACCAGGAGGTGGCAGGGCTCGTGCTCATCCCTGCAGTCCCACAAAACTCAAATTATATTTCCATCCCTGTCCCCTAGCTGCCTCATGGTCACAATCCCTCTTTTTGCCCCTGCTTCCAAGGCCACAGAGACAATCCACTAAACTGGATCAGGAGGCCAGCATGTACATCTCTAATGGGCTGCAGCACGCACACAATTAATTAATGGATTTATTAATTAGGGAAGAAGCCACTCTCCAGGCTGGAATTGGGGTCACCAGTTTCTAAAGTGAGAACTGTGGTGCTAAAGATAAACTCTCATTTTCTGCAGCTCTTCTTGTCTGGCAGCATCTCAATTATTCAGCCAGAAAAAAAAAAAAAATTAAAGGAAAAAAAAAAAAAAAATCTGATTTCACTTCAGGAAGTTCACAGTCTGACTTTCTGGTGATGCTCAATACTGACCCCAGAAACACAGCCCATCTCCTCCCTCTCCTCACATATAAACTGGAAATAGTAGAAATACCAGGTATTAATGAAGGATTTGGGGGTGGGATGGATTGTCACCTCAGGCTGGCCCAAGGAGGGAGCTGCAGTGACAGCACAGAGGAAGGGGACACCATGAGGTGGTCAATGACAGTGACATTCCAAGACACCCGAGTCCTCCCATGACCAAGGTTTGAACTTGTTGGTGCTGCAACATCAGCTACATTTCAGTGACCAGTTCAGCTGGACCTCCTTGGAGGCAGCTGCGTTTCCAGCCCTCGATCCCTAAGGACACAGAGCTCCTGCGTAAAGGACAAAAGCGTCACGTGTGTCCCCACCAGCAGTTCAGGAGACAGCAGAGAACCCACCTGAAGAGTTCTGGTCAAGGGAAGCTCCCAGGAGGAGCACACAACCATCAGACAGCAGCCAAGCCAACCATGAGACAGATATCTGCCGAGGCCCCGGCTCCGGCGGTGCCCAAATTCAGATTAATTGTTCAAACCAGATGATTCCTCAGGCAGTGCTCCCCACGCCCCACTGCACCGGGAGCAGCTGGAGCCACTGGAAAGCACAAACTGCATTCCCAACCTCACAAGGCTTCTCAGCCAGCCCTGTGCACAGGCTGCACTTGCACAAACGCGGAGATTTCAGCTTGGAAAGAAAAATTCCTCAGATAGGGGCACCCAGAGCCTCCTTGGGCTCTCCACTGACCACAGCCACATCCCACCCTGCAGCAGGGATGGGGATGGAAGGTGCTGGGTGCTGGAGATGCTGGAGGAAACTGGAATGTCCCACCAGTCTCTCCATAAGAGCCCCAAAAACCCAGAGCACCAGAGGCATTTGCAGAGGTGAAGCTCCCCCATTCACAGCCCCAGAAGCACCTCAGCCTCCCCCAGGTTTCTCCTGCTGCTGCACAAGAATGCAGTGAAGTTTATTAGTCCAAGCTCCAGGAATTAAGCTCCAGCCAAGAGGACTGATAGCTTATTTACTGCTGTCGTCTATATAAAGCAGAATTTTGACACATTGTTAAATGATGCACATTTAGATAAGTCAAGCTGTCATATCATTTAATGGATGTCTAAACTCCCTCTGTAGCTGATATGTAAAATTTATGCACTTCAGAATATCATAAGGTTATAATATTTTAATCACATCCACAGTTGTGTATTTTTTTTTTTTCCCTCCTTCTCCCCTAAACTTTAAACAGCAAAAACATTTCATCAACCAGACCAGGCTCCGAGGCTCCCGGCTCTCCACCATCCGCCAGAGCCGCCGAAGTTTCTGCCCAACTCCGGCACGCGGAGAGAGCATTTGCATTCCGGGAAATAAACCCAAGAACATTTTATTTGACGAGAACCAAAGGCTTGGAGCCGTGTAGCCAGAGCTCATCTGCATAATGAGATGTGAAGACATTTATAAAAGATGGCTCTAATCGCTCTCGCTCTCCGTTGTATTTATTACCCCAAATCAGCAGCTCAAAACTCTTGCCCATTTTTTTGCCGTTTTAACGCGGAACGGGTTGGATTAGAGCAGCATCCACTGCACGGAGCATCCCATAAATCCACACGGTGCCAACCAGAACGCAATAAACCCAAGCAAATTAAACCCCAAAAACCCCATGAAGGTATGAATCCCGCTCTGACTATCACACACAAGAAAGCTGTAAAAAAATACTGCATTAGTAATGTACACAATAAACCAATCTCATAACCCGGTGAAATACGTCTGGCATTATCTTTGATAGAATTTTATCTCTTCTCATTTCCGCGACTCTCTGCCGTAAAAGGGCTCAGCGCCGTTTCGATCCGAGCGCTGCCGAGTCGCACATTATCCCTGTGTTTTCCATATGCCCACCATTCATCAGGGCGGCTCAAACTCTGCCATTCCTGGCCAGCCCCAGGCCACCAGAGCTGCTCAGACACATCCATTAAAAAGGAAGGAGGAAAAAAAAAAAAAAAAAAAAAAAAAAGGAAAAAGCTCTTGGAAGAATTATAAATGGATTGCTTGCCTTCCTTTTTTTTTTTTTTTTTTCCCTTCTCCCTCTTGTTTTCTTTTTTTTTTTTTTTTTTTTCTTAATGGAGGGCATTAGGCCAAGCTGGCACAAGGTCACCTTTCCCAACGCGATCCCGGCGAGGCGGCAGAACTGCTGCCTGGACAGAAGTCAATCCCCACTGCTCCCTCTCCAGCTCCGCGCCCAGCCACAGGCACCGGCCAGGCGGAACGGCGGGGAAGGAAGGAAGGAAGGAAGGAAGGAAGGAAGGAGAGCCGCCACCTCCCAGCCCACCTCTCCCTCCGGCAAAGTTCGCCCCCGACAGACCCACGGCAAAGTAGCTGCCAATATTTATCTTTAAATAAAGGTTCTGCGCGCACCCAGGAAAAGTCATTAGCGCGATTTAGCGAGGATCGCTTTTGTATCCGAAGCGCTTAGAGCCGTAATCCCTTCCCGGCCACAATGCCAGAAATGAGCAGTCATGGCAAACCCACCGGCCGCGGTACCTGCGGTACTTTTCGGGTCGCGTAGCGCAAATGCAGCACGTAATCTGCTTAAAAGCCAAAATGTATTAAATGCTGGAACTGTTGATCCACTACCGGAGCCCCATAAATCGCATTTCAATTTGTTTACTCCCCTCCGAAGCACGCTGCATTTCAAACTCCGGAATATCCTACAGGGATAAACCCATTTAATAGCCATGGAAATGCGCGTTTCGCTTGTTGTAGCGGCTCCAGGTTGGGTTTCATCCCATTATGTTGGGAGAGCCATTGTGTTAATTACCCACCTCCTATTTAAGGTGCGTATTTAAGGTCACAAACTGTCAGCAGCCCCTGGCAACCTTCCCCCGCGCACGGTAACAAAGGACTTACCGGGAATTTCACAGACCGAGGGTACCACGGTGGGATACGGCGGCCGTGACCTGCCCGGAGCCACAAAGGAGCTGCCGCCCCCCCGCCGCATCCATCCCCGGTCCGAGCAGCACCGCCTGGTACCGACCGCCCTCCCGGCGCTCAGGGCTGGCCGAGCCCCCGCACCGGCCCCGCACACCGGCCCTGGATAACAATGGGAGGGCGGCGGGGCTCCGGGCAGCCCCGCTCCGCCATCCCCGCATCCATCACCGCAACCGCGCGGCTCTGCCCGCCCCGAGCGCGCCGGGGGATGCGGGGACCGAGCCGCCCCCGCTGCGGGCGGCGCCGGGGACACTTCGCAGCCCGCGGGCACCTGCGGCTCCGCTCGGCGGGCGGGGACCGCCAGAAACTTGGCGGGGCGGCGCGGGGGGCCGCGCTCCCCGCAACTTCATCCCGCGCAACTTCCCTCCCTCCTCTTCCTCCCTCCCTCCCTCCCGCCGGGGCGGAGCGGCGGCCGCCCCCCGGCCCTGCTGTCACCTCGGGGGCGGCGGGGCGGGGGCCGGGGCTCCATCGCGGCTCCATCGCCGCTAGCGCTGCTCCATGCTCTGCTCCAGGCTCCCGGGCGGGCGGCGCCGAACAAAGAGCGGCGGCGGCGGCGGGGATCAATTTCTGATACCTATCGATGGGGAAGGGCGGGCGGAGGGAGGGGGGCGGGCGCGGGGGGAGAGGGAGGGAGGGACGGACGGGGATAAGGGGGGGGGTAGGGGGGAGTGATCCGGGCGGCCGCCCCCATCCCTCCCCTCCCGCCCGCCGCCAGCCCCGCGCCCGCCGCCGCCACCGACCTGGAGCCGGCGGGCATCAAACCGTGTCCGGTATCGACACATCGATCCCACGTCGGCGGCCATCTTGGGGGAGCCCGGTGGCGCGGAGGGGCGCGGAGCGGCGCGGAGGGAGGGGGGGGCCGCCCGCCTGCCCGCCCGCCCCCACCGGGGGCGGCCCCGCGGGGAGGAGGGATGGGGCACCCTCCTGGACCACCCCTGTCCCCCCCGAGCATCGCCCCCCGCGGCTCCTGGACACCCCCCCTAAGGGTCTCAGTCCCGGGAGGGGGCGCGGAGTCCCCCGGGCGATGGATTTCTCCAGGCCAAATGAAGGTTTTTAGCTGGAAAATCCGCCAGCCGGAAGCCGCCGGTTAAACTTTTCCAGGTTTGTTTGGTTTTTTTTCCACCTAATCGGACCTTTCCTGCACCTTTGACCTGCTGGGAATGGCTACAGCAAACACGCTCCCAGTGCTCTACAGTCAGAACCCCCACCAAATTCACAAATACCCCGAATTCAGGCTGGTTTCGGGCTGTAGTTTTAAATTTCTCAATGGCTCTGAAGAATCCAACCAACTTCAGCAGATGAACGGAGGCCACCCTGCATCATCTGGGCACTGACAACACCTGTCCCAGAAATGCCCTCTCTCCTTCTCCACCAAAAAGAAAAAACAATTTTGCGTTTTCTACACCACCTTGCCCCATAGCCTGTTGTACTGGCCACGCCAACATCCAAGGGGCTTGGAGAATGAATTCCCAGCCCTCTGGGGAAGTGGCACCTCCCAGCAGAGCCGTGCCATGTTTGACCCCAGCCCCACTGGCCACGACTCAGTTTTGAGCAGAGAAGGACGGAGCTGCCCCTTGGGTGCATTTGCAGGTGGGGATTTTCAGATCAAGCAAGTGCAGAGGTTTAATATCCCTGCCAAGGAGCAGGGAACACCCCAGGCTGTCGTGCCTGCACGTCTCTGCTCCTGGAAGAGCCCGAGGGCTCCTGCCAGGCTCTGACAACCCCACACCCCAGCATGGGCGAACACTCCCCACCACCACCCCATGGAGAGAGTCCCAAATTGTTCCACAACTGCTTTGCCTCCAAAGCTGCAAGGATTTTGAGGACAGGATGTTCATCACTATCCTGGTCCCTTTGTCTTACCTGTTCCCTGTGGATCCCTGTGCTCAGAGGGGCTGGAGGGAGATGGGCAGCACGGACACCAGCAAACCCAGAGGTGCTCCTGCAGTGGTCACTTGTAGTCCTTCACTGCTCCTAAAACTCTCCTTGCTGCAGCAAATCTTGCAGTGCTGGAGCCTCTCTCTTCATGAGGCTGGGGAGGAAGCAGCCCCTCACTGCCCAGGCATCAACCTGCTGCTGGTTCCTGTGCTTTGCAGGGCTCTTAGGATTCCACCAAAAAGCAGAGTTTGAGTTCAGAAGACACTGAAGAAAAGGGACACCCTTCAAACTGCACCCCGCCCTGCAGGTGCTTCCGATTCTCACAGGGACAGGTCTGCTCCCGGGCCAGGAAAATTGTCCAAAAGGGTGAGGCAGACACCCAAAGTGACCTTGGCCCCACACTGTAGCACAAACAGCCAGGAAATGATCTTGTTCTTCTCATCTCTTCCACTCAGAGAAACTCGGAGCCACTCACAATCCCACAATTGCAAAACGCCTCAGGCAGAAGAACAAGTGAGCAGAAAATCAAAGTTCAAAGAAAGATTTGCAGGAGTCGAGGCAGTTTGTGTGAGAGAGAGCCTGGATGCTTCTGTGAGCCCGGCACCAGCATCTTCCCCACCTTCAGAGCTGGCTGGAAAAGAGGCAAATCCTTCTTATGGTCCTGCAACAAATGCATTGCCTGGAACCAGGGAACCCCAAATGAAAATCCCAAGCTGAAATCCCAACCCTGGTGGCACCAACAGCAAATTCCATGGGTGCCCTGAGACTCCAAACATGAGTGCCCAGGTGCTGCCCCTGCTTGGGGGCACACAGGTCAAAGCCTCCAACTTTGCTCTGGCAACCCAGGTGCTATAAATAGATCCCTTTATCCCCTAAATCATAAAAATCAGGGCGTGGAAACCGCTGGGAGTCATTGAGATTTGGAACGAGATTGGGGCTGCTGGTGGTGCCAGAAAGCTGCTTCACCTGTGGCTTAATGAGGCTGTAATTAGCCAGGGGTGAGAGCAGAGGCCGTGCAGGGGGAGATCCCAGATGGGAATTCATTTCCATACATCCCTCAGGGCCACGGGGAGGGTTGCTCATAGATGGGTCAGTGATCCCAGGTGGTCTTTGCTGAGGGGACAGCTGGTTCCTCTCCACACCAGCAGCAGGGATTGCCCAGTCTGTTCATGGTCCAGGTGCTCCTGGGATTTGCTGTTGGACACCACCAGGACAGGTCCCAGGCAGGGACCTTCTCCCTGTGCCCACAAAGCTGATCTCACCCCCATAAATCACCACCCTGCTCTGCTGCCCGGGGAACACAGCAGCCTGCTCATAAATCAGGAGTAAAACTAACTTGGCATCTTTGGTGAGCAAATTAAATTGTGGGCTTTGGAGGAATGTTTCTGTTTGGCCAAATCATTAATAAATCAATGGGAGCAGTAAGGAAGAGGAGAGGGACTGCACCCTGTGCCACCTGGAGGGACGGAGAGCTGCGGGGTGACACAAACCAGCCGTGTCCCCTGTGTCCCCTCGGGTGCTGCCCCATGGCCCTGGAGCACCCCGGGGAGAGCAGGGGGACCCCAGTGCTGCCACCCCCCTCCACAGAGGGCTCACCCACCCCGGGGAGCGCTGTGAGGCGCAGGTTAATAAATCAGTTTGTCTCCAGCCCCGTTTGCTTTGTGTGCCTGACAATAGCCCGTTGTAAATGGCAGCCCCTTGCCTCCTCTCCTGAAAGGCTTTTAATTAAAATATGGAAGGGGCTTTTCTGTGTACTTTAAAAAAAAAAAAAAAAAAAAAAAAAAAAGGGATTTCATCACACTCCCATTCCAGGCATTAATTTATTCCTGCCTTCCTGCCTGTGATCCACGTAACTCCTTTGTGCAGTGATCTGGCCCCAACAGGCAGCCGAGGGGCGATGCTGGCAGGAGAGCTGCTGGTGGTGACCCAGTGCTGACTGGGAGCTTTGCTCAGTCACCTTGTCCCAGGGATGGGCAGAGGGACACCAGGAGCCTCGCCATGGGACAGCAGTGCCACCAGAGAAAGCAGGGATGTGTGGGGCCCTGGGGCTGCCCAGGAGCTCAGGCCCAGCTGCAGCCCTGGGCACATCCCTCGTGGACACCCCGACAGCTGCTGCAGAGCTCTGTCCCCAGGCCGTGCAGGGGAAGGCAGTGCAGCCCCTGTCCCCCAGCAGGTTTGGTCCTGGGGTCCCAGAAGCCCTGGCAGAGGTCCTGCTGCCCTCCCTGTGCCCCCACTTCTGGGGTTTTATCTCCTGCAGTGGGAAAAGCCAGGGCCATCCCAGGGCTCTGCCTGGCTTCTCCCAGCTCAGGGATGCAGGATTCTCCACAGCAGTGAGGCACAAGTGAGGTCCCTTCCCACCCAAACCCTTCCCTGGTTCTATGACAGCACAGAACCCCATTACCACAGGTGGTGGAGCTCCATGGCCATGGCGCCTCTCCCTGCAGCCTTTGCTCCTCTCCTCTCTGCTTCTTTCCCTCCTGCTGCTCTCCCTGCCCTCTCCACCCATCCCTTTTCCCCAATCCCTTTTCCCCCATCCGTTTCCCCCCATTCTTTTCCCCCCATCCATTTCCCCTATCCCTTTCCCTTTTCCAGTCCCTTTCCCCCAATCCCTTTCCCCAATCCCTTTTCCCCAATCCCTTTTCCCCAATCCCTTTCCCCCAATCCCTTTCCCAATCCCTTTCCCCAATGCCTTTTCCCCAATCCCTTTTTCCATCCTTTTTCCCCAATCCCTTTTCCCATCCCTCTCCTCTCTCCCCTCCCGCCGGGACCGGGCAGCGCCCGCACAGCGCCCGCTACAACGTCGCCACCTGGCGGCCACTGCGGGAGCTGCAGCGCGTCCCCGCGGGCCGGGTCGGGGACACGGGGGGACACGGGGGGACACGCGGGGGACACGACCGGACACGGTGAGGGGACGCAAAGGGACAAGGGGCCACAGGAGTGCAAGGTGAGGCACCTCGGGGGTTGACAGCACCCCTTGGTTCCCCGCGGTGCCTGCGGGACATCGCTGAGCCGTGCCCGGCCTCAGCCCTCGCTGCCCCCCGTTTGCCCCAGTATGTGCGGGAAGGGTGCCCGGCCGCCGTTCTGCTTCGGCTACTTATTGCACGCACATTTCCCCTACAATTAGCACATGCTCTTTAATTAATTTTCCTCTTTTATTGCTTCGCCCAAATTATCTCAGCCCCGGCGCCGCTGGCGTGCTCACGGCGGATAACGCCGCTATTTATGGCTTTCCTGTCAATGCTGCGGCTCGAGAAGCCAGGACGGCCACCTCCCCCCGGGGCCGCATCCTGTTCTCGGTGCAGGGCACAGCCCCGGGACAGGCCAGAGCTCAGGAATTGTCTGTCCTGATCCCCATCCTCAGCCAGCCGCTGCCCGGCTCTGTCAGGCAGGTGGCAGCTCTTCCCCAAATTCCTGAGCTGGGCAAACCCTCCCGGCCATAACCGCGGTGCTGTAACTTTCCAAGGGAAAACGGAGCTGAGACAGGCAAAGCTGCGGCATCAAATCTGCCCGGAATAATCTGCTACACATGGAAACCTCCTGAACACCCAAGGGGAGAGGGGTAAAATCCCCCGAAAGCTCCTGAGGATGCTGCCAGCAGAAAGGAGCTGTGGGGGAGTGTGGTGGGCAAGGGAAGGATGTCCCCAGAACCTCACACAATGGGAGCTGAGGTGCAGGGGTGTGATGGAGGGCACAGAAAAACCAGCTGTGGCAGAGGAGATGAATTTCAGCCACCAGCCAGCACCAGGGCCCGTGAGTCATCCCCACACTGCCCAGTTCGAGCATCAGGGATGGGGTGACCACCTCTGGCAGCTTCCAACTGCAGCTCCCAGCAGGGATCTGTCTTTCTATCTTTAATATGCTTTTGCCCCTTCAAAATAATCATTGCCAATAAACAAATATAGCAGCCAGTTGCATATAAGCATCAAATTAAGCAGGTACATGCATTTGTTATATTTGATATAGCCTTGTTAACTGGAAATTCCCAGGTTTGGAATATGTATTGATTTCAGCAAACATATATTACTTTACTGTAAGTACCCACAGCCATTGTAGTTAATATACAACAGTTTAATTTAAAATGCATTAGTTTAATAAAAATGCATAAAACAGAAGGGAATTGCATTAGCTTCAATAAAAAAGAATTCAATTTCATAAATATTATCCAGTGTTAAAATGCATTGATTTCCTGGGAAAATGTATTGGTCAGAGGTAATTTACATTGGTTTGGATGGGAACGTCCTGGAGTGTATACATATGTATTAGTTTAGTCAAATGTGTCTGATCACAGAAAGAAATACCGGCAGGAGCGAAGGATATTCATGAGGAACAGGCAGGGAGCGAGCGGCGGCACGAGCTGGCTCTGGAGCATCCCGGCCCTCTGAGGTGGCTGTGCCTGGGGCCGGACACCCCCACGCGGGTTCTGCGGGGGCTCAGGCTCGGGGGTACCGGGACGCTGCCGGGATCCCCGGCACACGGAGCCGTTATCGGGCCCGGGCAGGCCTCGGCTGGGGCCGGGGCTGCCGCTCGCTCAGGCAGAGCACGCGCCCGGCACGGAGCAGGGGTTAATCAAATCCTTTTGACTCCATTTTTTATCGAGCTCAAGAGGGGCTGGCCTATTAATTAGAAAGGCTTTTTCATGTAAAACACAGGCTCTTTGGCAGATAAGAAGGGACGATGCTTGATTTTGCCGTGGCACAGATCCGTGTGTTATTCCTTGACATCCATTCACAGGCTGCAGCCACTTCCCACAGCTCTTTTGTTCGCTACAGGGCTCCAGGGGCAGGTTTGTGCATACAGACATATTTAAAGCACACAGATTCTCCTGGGGGCCAACAAGCCCCCCAATATCCACACGAGGAGAAGGATGTGATGTGCCTGGAGGCGCTTCCATCTGCAGGCTGGAGCAGGATCCTCAGGGGAGAGCAGGATCTGGCCCGTGCAGCACAGAGGATTTCAGCTGACAGCAAGAAGTGAGCAGTGGAGCAGATGCAACGACTTACAAATCACAGCAGAAACCCTGGCAGCCATGGACCCCATGCCCATCCCGGGTTTCTGTGCCACCCTCTGCACCCCCAACCCTTCAAAGCCCTCAGCCACCATCTCACCCCAACCACAACCCAGGCAACGCCGGGGAGAGACACAGGTCGCGTTTCTTCCAGGCTGGGCGGGAAAAAATGGTTGTTCCCGAAAAAATAACATTCTGGGAGATCTCCACAGCTCCAGGGTTTCCTCTTGTGCTGTCAGCCGTGCCCCAGCACAGACACGGAGCCGGGATGGGTAGAGCCCAGGCGGCGCCGGTGGCTCCACGGCCAGTCCTGTGAAACCACCACACATCACTTCCCTGATGCTTATGGATTTTTCCTTAATGCCACAAATTAAGGTAATTGGGCTCGGCTGGACGATGAATCCAGCTGAACTTGGCAGGACGAGGGATCGTCCGTGCCGAGATTGATCCCCCTCATCCCCGGCTGTGCCCAGGGCTGGTCCTGGCCCCAGCTCTGCCCCCGCGGCTCTTTCTCCTGCCCTTTTTGCTCACACAGACCTCAAAACATCCTGAAATCCCTTCCCTGCGCTGCAGCTTCCTCCAGACGAGATGGTCATTCCCGGATCGGGAGTTTTTCTCCTCCACAGGCACTTTTCCCTACACACTTCCCCACTGAAATCTCCTGAAATTGCCTACTGAAATCCTCCCCGCAATGCCATCCTCGCTGGCTCGGCCTTGGCAGCCGGGCGGCGAGTGCCAGGGATTAAACACGATATTTGTGACCTCCGGGAGAACAAGGGCAGCGTCTGGGCAGAGCCCGGAGTTCCAGGGATCTGGTTTCACAATCCCTTTTGTTCCCAGCCCTGTCCCAGCCCTCCCTGCTCACCCACCACCCTCCTCGGCACGCGGAGGGGACAATGCCGGGCAGCGAGGCCACCAGCCCGCACGGCCACCGGGTCATGGCCATGCCAGGCACCGCAGAGCTTGGGGGGCTGATGGGCATCCGTGGGACTGGCATTCCCATTCCAGCATGCCCGTGAATCCTCCTCCAGACTCATCCCGGGCAGGGCGAGACGCGGGGGGAGGGATAAAATGAACAGGCTGAAGACAGAAGGGAACCACCGAGCAGCCCGGTCCCGGCAGCCACGAGTCCTGCTCCACAAGCGCAGCAGACACGGGAGAGGTTTTGTGGGATTGCTGCCCGTGGGTTCCTTGGCTCTTTCTGCAGGAATGCTGAGCCAGAGAGTCCGGGCAGTGTGAGCGCCACCCCTGCAGGATGTGTCCCCGGGACAGAGCCCGGAATCGGGAGAGTTAAATGTGTGTGTCCCACCGCGACCGGGGCGAGCAAATGTTTGGCTTAAGTGGGTGACAGGTGCCTCAGTGGGGGTGACACATGAGAGGGGAGCTCTCCGTGCCTGCCCGGCTCTGCCGGAGCTCAGCATCCGCCTCCGGCCCCGCCGCAGCGCTCCGGGATGGGGCGGCAGCGGGATGTTCCCTCTCGGGACCAGGCAGCTGCTCCTGCTCCCGGAGCATCCCAAGGGAGGCGACCCACGGGCAGGGGGCCGGAGCCGAGCTGCTCCCGGCTGTGCCGTGCCAGCGCTGCGATGGGGCTCCCAAAGACGCCTGGAAGCACCGAGGAGAAACATCCACGTCCCAAGGCTTGGGGGATTCTAGCGGGGGGTCCCCTGGGGCCAACCCCTCCCTGCGTGTCCCAGCGGAGGGGACAAGCCCGGCGCCAGCCCGAGTGACAAAGGCAGGTGGGATTGTTCCCGAGCAGCCCCGGGCCAGCATCCCCGGTGTGGGAGCTGGGGGCCACCCGGCACTTCGTTAACCTTGAAACCCTCCCGGGCTCACATGTCACGTCAGCCGGTGACAACAACAAGCTGCTATTCCAGATTAGAGAGAGAGGGACAGAGAAAGGCAGAGACAACAGGGTTGGGGGCGGCCAAATTACCTATTACAGCCAAAAGTGGGCATGGGGCTATTTTTAACCCCGAGGGGGGTGTATTTATTGTTCCAGCCGGGGGGAGTGAGGGAGTGCCTCTGGGACACCCCTCACAGTGACATCGGCAGCTGAGAGAAGCCATGGTGAGTACTGAGAGCCCAAAGCTCCAGCAGGAAGAGATAAAATTCATTTGATTTTTCACCAGAATAGCTTTAATGGGCAGGGTACAAAGGAGGCTACAAGGAGTTGAGGGCCAAGGGTCTTGTCTGCCTTGGAAAGGGGGTGAGAAAACTGGGGAGCATCTGGGTGGACCAGCAGCATCCCACAGGGAACAGAGAGGTGTCCCCCATGCTAGCAGATGGTTTTAGGGTCCAAATGCCATTTTTCTCTTTCCCCTTCCTTCATGCAGTGAGAGGAAGGGCCGTTTTGTGCCCCCAAAATCCTCCTCCTGACAGACCCCCTTGTGAGGAAACGGCTGCAGGAGCAGGCACTGGAATGAGGGATAGTGGGCTGGGTGGGACAGCGAGGGGCTCTTCAGTCCTCTTTAAAACACACATTGACCCATTTCTGGTTGTTTCAAGCCTCAGTGCAGGAGGGAGGCAGATTTTTAATTAAGCCATATTTTAACATCTGCACAGCAGGGTAAAGAAGCACTGACTGGCCACAACCCTCGTGTGCAACCTCAGCAGTGCTCCCAAAACCAGGGTTCCAACGGGGATATCTCACCCCAGAGCTGACCCTTTTACCTGCCTGTGGGAGAAGTGATTTCACTCCTCGTCTTTCCTTGGACCCATTTGGCTAAATTCACCAGGAGCTGAAATTTAAGCAGGAATCTTAATGCCCCTCAGTATCCCAGAGCTGCAGGGAGAAACTACCAAGCCCCCAGGGGAGAGAGCCCCAGCCCAGAGCTCCCACGAAGGAGTCACAAAAAAAAAAAGCACTTCCATGCTTTTATTTCACCCCTTAAAAAGCCAGTGAGCTAATGGTACATACCTGGACTCCTGCAGGCACCCAAGAAAGCCAAGAAGAGGATTGAAGGTGCTAATTCCAATGTCTTCTCCATGTTTGAGCAGGCCCAGATCCAGGAATTCAAAGAGGTAGGTGGCTTTGGTGGGAAGGACAGAGGGTCCTTGATGTGATGTGACCTTCAGCTCTTTCCTTGGTGCTCTCGAGTGACAGCTGGGTCACACCAGGAGGCAGCAGGCCTGGTTTTGGGTCGTTTTATTTTAAAAGTGAGAATAACAGCTCGGTGACACCGTTAAATCCGGCATCACCTCCAAGCTTCCGAGGAGCCCCATTCCCTCAGAGGATCCGGCACATCCGAGGGAGCTGGAGCACATCTCCCAGCTCGCTGCCACCTGCCTTGCCAGGAGCTCTCAGCCCCTGCACGGCAGGCACGTGGTCCTGTGCAGACCCCAGTTCCAGGGATAACTGGCCCCAGTTGGAGGAGATGGCTCAGGCTGGCCTCTCTGCCTGGTGGCATACTGGGGTGAGAGGGATTTGGCCAAGGAAAGGGTTTGGGGTTTGGGTTGCCATCACCCCAGGGTGCAGGACTGTGTGGGATTAGGGTGAGTGAGACTCCCAGAGCCCATCCTGGAAGGGTTCTAAATGCCCTTATCCCATCCAAGCTGAAGGGAGAAGGAGAAAGGTGCTACAGCCTTTGCAAAAGCTGACAATTCTCCCTTTCCCTGTGCTCCCTGCCCTGCTCCTGTGCTTCCAGGCATTCACCATCATGGATCAGAACCGGGACGGCTTCATCGACAAGGCAGATCTGAGAGACACCTTTGCTGCCCTTGGTGAGCCCAGCTTTAGCAGCCTCCCCTCCCCAGCTTTGCCAACACCAGACCTGTTAATTGACAAACAAGGTAGGGTGGGGCATTTAACCAAGCCCCTGCCATTCACCGGATCTCCCCTTTTGCCAAAAACCTCCTGATCCAAACCCAAGCCTGTCAGCCCGGGAGATCCCTCACAGGTAGCCTGGAGCAGCTCCCACAGCAGCGCTGGTTTATCCCCTTGGCACTGGAGCCAGCCCCTGGATTGCCCAGCCAAACACTCCCTGTCTTCTCCGTGCTTAGAAGCACCTGGCTGTGCCCATCCCACGGCATCCCGCGGCGTGAGGGCATTAAGGGGATTTAGGGGATTTGTGAGAGGCTGTGACACTGCGAGCTTGGCTCTGCCATCAGAGGTCAGCATGAATCAGCAGTGGAGCTCCAAGGACAACCCAGCCTCGGGAAAAAGGATGTAGGCTTTCAATCCCGTTTGCCTTTGGTGCTGGGGCACAGGGAGAACCCCAGTGCTGGTGGTTTTGGCCCAAAACACATTGCAAGGAGGGCTAAAAGAGGCTGATCCATGGGGCAATGGAAGCAGCACAGCTCAGTCTTTTTCATCCTTCTTTTCTGTAATCCTGGAGCCTGAGAAGCCAGAGCTGGAGATGATTCTCTCACCTCACTCCTGCTACCTCCATTCCTTGTCAGAGGTGGCTCCCCAGGAGTGTGCTATTTCCCTCCAGTGGGGGAAAACCCCCCAGGGAAGGGTTCTGTGGTGTGTATTTTTAATACACACACGCAGAGCAGGACTTGGATCCATGACTGACCCATAGCTGCTCTCCCCAGGGCGCCTGAATGTGAAGAACGAGGAGATCGATGAGATGATAAAGGAGGCACCGGGCCCGATCAACTTCACCGTGTTCCTCACCATGTTTGGGGAGAAGCTCAAGGGTGAGAGGGCACCTGGGGAGCTGGGAGTGGTCAGTGGTGGTCAGTGGCATTCCTATGCCCCAAAATTCCTGCTGATTTGCAATACCAACCACACCTAGGTCCAGAGATCCAGATCTTATCCCATGTCTCCCCAAATTGTTGAGGGGTATGAGATGGTCTCTGTGCCTCAGTTTCCCCAGCCACTTACAAAACCCACATGGCTGAGCTGCTGCTGCTGTCCCGTAGGAAGAGGGGACAGCTCTTGCAGCACCTCTGAGCCTGCTGAGTGCTAACAGTGGCCCCCCTGGCTAGAGCCAGACTTTGACCGATCATCCCATGTGGCTGTACCCTGAATCACGTACTTAACCCAAGGAATGCAGCCTCCTGCCGATCTCCAAGAGGCTGCAGGGCCCCAAGGGCTGTGCCTGGAGCTCTATAAATACGCTCCAAAGATTAGATAAATGCCGGATGCCGGAGTGGCGGCGACACCGCCTGCTCCGTGCTCACACCACGGCCCTACGGCTGCTCCTCTACATGCCACCAACTTCACTCAAGTCTCCAGCTGCAGGGTCAGCATTCCTGCAGGGACCCCACTTTCCAGTCTGCCCCCCATTTTGCCCCCGAGGCTGGGAGAAGCAGGAGGCTGCAGTTGGCTTCCTACTTTACCATCTCAAATGGCCGTGGCTTTGTCCCCCGCAGGTGCGGACCCGGAGGAGACAATCCTGAATGCATTCAAGGTGTTTGATCCAGAGGGGAAAGGCCTGAAATCTGCCTAGTGAGTGCAGGGGTAGCTGGGGCAGGGAGTGATGGGGGTGTCCCCATCAGGACCTGCCCAGTGCTCACTGCGCTCTCTCGTTTGCAGCATCAAAGAAATGCTGATGACGCAGGGGGAGAGGTTTTCCCAGGAAGAGGTATGATCTCCTTCCCAGCCTCTGCCAGCCTCCCTCCATCCCAAAAGACCCCATCCCTCCTCCAAGCCCTGGTCCCAAGCACCTCCCATGCCACCTTTTCTCACTGCTCTTCCCTGGCAGATCGATCAGATGTTCGCTGCCTTCCCTCCGGACATGTCTGGCAACCTGGACTACAAGAACCTGGTCCATGTCATTACTCACGGTGAAGAGAAGGACTAGCCCAGGCTCAGGGCTGGGGCTGCCACTGCAAGCACCTCTCCCTAGGTCACACAGGGGTTCCCTTTCCTCTTCCCCTGGAGAGGCACGTGCCGGGGAATTTGGCACGGGAATGGCATTCACATTAAACAGCCTTTTGGCAAGAGGAAATCCAGCTGCTGGTGTGAGCAGTGCTTGGGCTTGTGTGGTGTGCCTGTGCCCTGTGGGAGCCCTCAGATCCTTCCAGCCCCTGCTGGCCTCAGCACCCCAGACCTACTGCACGTGACCCTCATGTGTCCTCGAGCCCCTCTGCCTCCCACTCCCACTTCCAGCCCCAAACCAGCCTGTTCCACTCTAGGCTGTGTCCATCCCACCTGGTCCCATAGGGCCAGCACTGAGCTCAGATTTCCTTCAGGCAGCAGAGAGTTGTCAGCTTCTGCCAGCTTAGCAGGGAACACCCCATGAGCACACTCATCCCCTGCATCCCACGTGCCAGGCCCTGCCCTCGGGCACAGTGCAGGATTGGCACCGTGGTCCCCATCTCTGGCTGTGGGGAGTGCCACAGGGATGTCACCCTGTGGTAGAGCAGCTGATCCCACCCTGGCTGCGGGAGCTGCCAGCAGTGGGTGAAGCCATGCCAAAATATCACCTGGTGAGTCTCTGAAGCCTGTGAGAGGTGTTGGGCTCCTCCAAGAGAAGGAAGATGGAATGATGTGCGGGATGCAGAAGGTCAAGAATGAAACTGCTTCTTTAATTCCCTGGTGGGCTCCTGGTCCCTGATGGGCTCCTGGTCCCTGATGGGCTCTTGGCCCCTGATGGGCTCTTGGCCCCTGATGCACTCTGTGATGTAAATCTCCTTCTTCTCTTGCCCGAGCTGGAGGGCCTGGCCAGCTCCTCCTCCTGCCTCCGGATAACGAGCTGACGCAGCTGAGCCCGGCCCAGCGGCTCTTCTGCTGCCAAAGAGAATGGCCATCCCATAATACACAGTTTTACAGGCCTCATACCTCCCGGTGGGGCAGGACAGGCTGGAGGGGATGGGCTGAGAAGGACACGTGGCAGCAAGTCTTGGCCAGGCAGCCACAGGGGATTGGGGAACGGCTGCTGCCCAGCCATGGCCCCTCTCTCCCCGCTCCCTGCTCACCGGTTTTGGGGTCAGTGGTCTCCAGGTCTGGGGGGGGTGGGCAGAGCTTGGCCCGGTCCATGGTCCAGAGGAGGTTGGAGGCTCCCTGGAGGGGGCTGATGAAGGCCTGGGAGCGCTGGGCACGATCGATGGACGTGTAGCGCAGCAAGGACTCCCTCAGCAGGAATTCCTTGATCTTGTTCTCCACGGGACCTGGGTGGGGAGGAGCAGTGTCCCGCAGTGTCCCTGCACCGGGACCCTGCCCAGAGCAAGGGATCCACTGGCTGCCCTCCCCCAGGGTCAGGGGGCCAAGGCTGAGTCATGGAATCATAAAATCACAGAGCCATTGATGTTGGAACACACCTCCAAAATCACCAAGTCCAACTTCATACTGAATACCCCCTGCATGTTAAAGCATACCAAAGTGCCACATCCGCTTTATTTTTGGAACGCTTCAAGGGTGGTGACTCAACCACTTCCCTGGGAAGCCGGTTCCAATGCTTGACCACTATTTCAGTGAAGAAATTTTTCCAACCTGAACCTCCCCTCATGCAATTCCCCTTGGCTCCTTGCTGGCTGCCTGGGAGGAGAGGCTGACCCCCATTGCACTTCATCACCCAGAGCCACGATGCGAGTTTGGGGATCCACTGGGATGTTTATACATCCAAATTAGCTCCCAAACTTGCTGGGAATTTGGCATTGCAAATTCGCCTCGGGGCACACATGTCTGATGGTACAGGGGAAAACAAAAGCTCAATATAAACACAGTGAGGGCAGGTGGTGGACAGGACTTCCCAGGGCATGGGGCATGGGAAGATGGGCAGCCGTGACCTACCAAAAACTGGCACCAAGCTCTCCCCAAGAGGCTTCACTATCGTGGTAGTGTCACAGTCCATGTCCTTCAAGAGGGTCTCCATGCGAGATTGGATCTGTCCCAGGAGTTTGTTGCTCTCCTTGCTTTTGTTCTCATACTTGTTGGCTTCCTCGGTGACCTCTGTTATTTTTGCCTACCAGCAAAGGTCCTTGTGTCACAAAGGTGTGACACCAGCCCCTCGCTGATCCCACCACCCCAGTGCTGCCCAGTTTCAGTCTGGAGACAGAATCACAGGGCACCAGGATGGCTCAGGTTGGAAGGGACCGCAATGGGTGGTCTGGTCCAACCTCTACTCAAGCAGGGTCATCCCAGAGCACAGAGCACAGGATTGTGTCCAGACAGTTCTTGAATATCCCCAGCTGCTCTTGCTGGACCAGGGCTGGCAGGAGCCCCACGGCCACCCTCTCACCATGCACTGGGAGCTGCCAAAACCTTTGCAGGGCCCTCTTCTGCCCACACCTCTCCAGCCACTGGCCAGAGCAGCATTTACAGGACCGGACTCCCTGGGACAGGTGCTGGGACAGACAGGGATATGCTGCTCTTCCAGAGGGAATCCACGGCCACCATACCTCCAGCTCCTGCAGGACGTGGGTCCGGGCTGTCTCTGCCTGTTCCCGCTCCGTTGTGATGGCCGTCATATCATCCTGTGGGAACACCAGCGCATGGAGTGGGTACCGATGGAATCCTACCTGACCCGCCAGACGGAGGCTGGGGACAGCCCAGGGAGCAGGGACACCTGCAGGGAGATGGGCAACCCCACTCCCCTCTCCAGGCAGCCCCACACGGCTCGGGGAAGCTCCTGGCTCCCCGGGACCCTGCAGTATTTTTGCTGGGTACACGGTGGCAGCATTGAGACGCGTTTAGCTCCGAGAACACAGCGGAGTTATGGTTTTGGCTGCTCCTTTGCATCCCCCCAGTCCCACCTGTGCGGCTGGAGCCAGGCTCTGGTGTGGGCAGCGATGCCGGACGCTCGGGAGAGGACAAACCCACCCTGACCCAAAATCACTCCCTGGAAAGGGGACACACGAAGAGCCAGGAACAGACCTGGATCTCCTGGATCCTCTGCCTGAGACCCTCGTTCCTGACGTTCAGCCTAATGGCATAGCTAAAGAGGATGAAGAATCTCCTGTCCTTTTCAATGAAGTCCTCCAAGAAATCATCAATGTCGCCGTCCGACAGCTCCAGCAGACGCTTGTAGGCCACCTCATAGCTCTCCTTTTGGCTCCTTTTGGCCCTCTCAGCTGCCTCAAAGGCTGAGAAAGAGACAGAGAGCCGTGGTTGTCCTTTGCAGAGCCCACCCTGCAGTGCTGTGGGGTTTGGTGCAGGGCTGGGGCAGGAGGAAGCAGTGCTGGAGGGGCAGAGGGTGCCTGTTCCACCAGGAAACTGAGCAGGGATGTCATGGGAATGGAGCAAACAACATGGGATCCCCTCCCCGGAGGACAGAATTATTAGATTAGATTAAATGTTAGGAAAAAATTCTTCCCTGTGAGGGTGATGAGGCCCTGGTACAGGGTGACCAGAGCAGCTGTGGCTGCCCCACCCCTGGAAGTGTCCAAGGCCAGGCTGGACAGGGTTTGGAGCAACCTGGGATAGTGAAAAGTGTCCTTGCCCATGGAGGGGGTGGAACTGGATGAGTTTTAAGACTCCTTTCCAACCCAACCTGTTCTGTGGTTCTGTGGTAAAAGGAGCCATGGTTGCACACAGGAGCAGCTCCCTGTCCCAAGGGCACCCCAAGACACTCAGTCTCACTCAATTACCACTGTTCAGCCTTTTTGCTTGTAGGGTGAAGGTTGGGTGGGGGAGGTTGTGGGCAGGGCAGGCATCCTGCCTTTGGGGTGCAAGTCTATAAACCACCGTGAGCAGCCCAGCCCCATCAACTCTGCAGACTTCAGGTACGTGGTCCCAGTCCCACAAGTTCTCCTCTGATACCTTCTCTCTCTTTGGCCTGCTCCTTCAATACAGAGAGATCTGCACATTTGCTGAGGAAGAAGTTTTTCAGCCTGGTCTCCTGGTGAAGGGCACACTTCCTCTCCAGCAGCCTGATGTTGTACTGGATGGTTTCTCTGCAGCGCACGTCCCGAATGTCCGAGATCCGCCCCAGATCCTCCATCCTGCACACGGAGAGCAGCCCTCACACCTTGTGTTGCTCTGTGTGCCTGGCCACTCCCAGGAGGGCCAGACCTGCCAAAGCCCCTGTGATGCTGTGCCCGTTCCCAGCTCTCATCTGGATGGAGTGGAGTCAGTCCAGAGGGAATCCACAGCCACTAACACAGCTTTTTTGGGGTTTTGTACTCGGGCATAGTACCCAGCTCAGGTGAGACCCAGAAAAAAATAGACTCCTCCATGGGGCAGTTCATCCCATCCAAAGAAACATCTGGGATAGATGGAATAAAACACCCTGGAGGTACCAGTCTCCCCACACTGACCAGCCCTTAGCAGCCAGACCTGGATGGGAGTGGTGAATCCTCTCTCTGAAGCCTCAGTTGGTCTCTCTATTTGAATACTCACCACTGGCACCACCCATCAGCCCCAAGTTTTGCCCAGAGGGCTGACAAGGCCACGTACCACTGCTCGTAGTCTTCTGTGGCTTGCTCGATAGCAGCGTTCAGCAATTTGTTCTGCTGAACCAGACTTTTTTCCAGCTTCCAGTAGCTGTTGTCATAAATGGCTTTCTGGATCTGCAGGCTGGCAGTCTCTTCTCGGAGCCTGTTGTTTCGGGTCATGATGTTGTTGTAACGGACAGTGGCCTGGGGAGAGCAAAGCAAAAGCTGTGGAACTGGTGGGGGACTGGGGGGCTCACGTTGCTGCTTAAAGACCTTGACCAGGGCAGGGTCAAACACAGCCCAAGAGATTTGAAGCTGGCCCTGCACTGTCCTCCTCCCCAAGGAAAGGCAACAGAAGACCAGGTTGACCACAACAGAAGACCTGGAGCTGGCTTTGTCCAAGGCAAGGTGGCTCCAGGCAGCCCAGTTTGATGACAAAGCAGGTGCAGACCTTCAGGCCTCTTGGCACAGCACAAGTGCTGCATTTGAGTCACCAAGCCTGAAGGAGCCTTTGAGATATTCTGGGAATGATCAGGCCAGGGGAACAAACCAGGTGCTTTATGCAGCTGGTGTCAGCCAAATACATTTTCACCACCATGCTTTGTCCTGACCAGAAAGGTCCCAGGCCCCTGTGTGACCCCACACATGTTCTCCAAAAGTCTCCAAAATGTTTCCTTACATGACTCAGACGTATCTCCAGCAACTCGATCTTCTTCTGCAGGTGTTTGTGGCTCTTTGCTTCCAGCATCCTCCAGGTTGTGTCTCTTTGCTTCACTATCTTTTTTTCCAGCTCTACAACCTGCACACACACACAGAGGGAAAAACCCAGGAAGTATAATCTCCACCCCTACATTTTGGACTTTTGTCAGGACACAGAGCCAAAGAAAATCCCCTCTGCTGACCTGAACTACAGCAACCATGTCACTAATGAGCTTGCAGTTATAGGAGCAACTTTAATCCCAAAGGATCCCATCCTGCACACACAGAAACACGAACTGTAACTGGGAATGGGTTTTTTTTTTTTTTGTGCACGAAGGAAGTGCAGCTGTTTTTGGAGGGAAGTCCAGCAGGTGCTGAACATGGCACAGCAGCACTTTGTAGAGTGGAAGAGGCAATGAGGACGGGGTTTTGGTAAAGGTTTTGTGCTGGCCAGGCAGGGATCTGTGCAGTACCCCTGGGAATGAGTGGAGGAAAACTTCTGCCAGAAGTGGGGAGCTTCCAGAGGAAATAAATCCATGGAAGAGTGACGCAGTTGGAGAACAGCGAAGCGCGGGGCAGGTGGGGGAGGGATGACTCAGGCAAGTCAGAGTTATCATCCCTGACAGAAAGCTAACCCTGTTGGGAAAGCTCTGCAGCACCTCCAGCAATGGCAAACTATCCAAACACGTTCCCTGGAGTCCTGCTTGGACAGCTGGCTCTGAGAACAATGCTGAAGGGAACTGTCACTTCCATAGCCCACGTTTCCCTTGGCTTCCCACCCCATTCCTGCCCAAATCCAACCAGGATGTCCTCAGGAGAAGGGATGGGACATCCCTCAGATACTGCTGTTCCTGTATTTGCCACACCTCAGACAGCACTGCTCCAGTTTTATCTCTTTTTCAGGAGAATAAAAAAAGTGAAGGGAGAAGGAGAGGGGTGTTTGTGGCCCCAGGCTGTGTGTGCCATCACACAGGGGTGCAGGGACCAGTGGGACAAGGCTGAGAGTCCAACCTCACTTTTCCAGTCAGTGCTGCTGACTTGAGTGGGAGCCTGGCTCTATCCATTTGTCATTGTCATGTGTCACTGGCCAGGAGGAATATCCCAAGGCCTGAATTAAATGTGTTTTACACTGAGGAGTTTCAGCCACAGGTCTCACTGTGTGACTCTGCCCTGCTGTGCTCAAGCAGGGAACAATCCAGATGCTCTCACCTGCTTGGCCAGGTCAGCTAACTGGGCTTTTCTTTCTTTGATCAGGGCATCATTCTGCATTCTGGTCTGCAAAAGGCTTTGGACCTTCATACGATTTCTGTTTTCCAGTATCACACTGCTTGGTGAATAGATCTGGCTCAGCATTAATGTCACATGTCTATGTTCTTGCTTCAGATCATCTATTGTTTTTCTGTAAAAATGGAACAACAAATGACATTTAGCACATCCCATCTGCCAGGGCAGGTCCTTACCCCTCCCCATCTCTGCTCTGTGGTCCCCAGATCTCTTTATAAAAAAGAGGGAGCAACATTTTATATGTGCAGATGTGATAGGGCAAGAGGGAATGGATTTAAGCTAAAAGAAGAGAGATTGAAGCAATTCTTTACTTAGAGAGTGCTGAGGCCCTGGCACAGGGTGCCCAGAGAAGCTGAGGCTGCCCCGTCCCTGGAGGTTGGCTGGACATTCCCTAAGGTCAGGCTGGACAGGGCTTGGGGCAACCTGGGAGAGTGGAAGGTGTCCCTGCCTGTGGGATTCTATAAATCTGTGATTTTGGCATGGAGGAACTTCCCAAGCTCCAGGCAGCCAAGCAGAGCTGTACTCACTCCTGAGCCTGCATTTGCCGCCAGATATCGGCATCAAAGAATTTCCTCTTGTACGATTCATGATGAAAATGGGTCTGCAGCTGCCTGATCTGCACTCTAGCCCTTCTTTCCTTCTCATTTTCAGGGAGCTCCAGGTCTTCTGAGGCTTCTCTCCTCTGCCACAGGCAAGGGAGGGTTTGGTCAGTCGAGCAAACGCAGCCGGCAGTGGCAGCAGCGGAGCAGCGCCAGCTCCAACTCTTCCCTGGCACCTGAGACATCCATCACCACCCAAACCACACAGTGCTGGCTGGGCTGGAGCCAGCACCTCAATTCCAGGACAGGGAGAGACCTCCACCAGTGAAGAGGACAGGTGATGGCAGGTTGTCACCTCTGTTATCACCCAGCACAACAGCGAGCCAGAACCAGAGCCACTGCTGCTGGGGACACGGATGAGCCCAGCTGGCTGCCCAGGAGTGGAGCAGGAGTGCTCCTGTCCCTGGCCAGCAGAAGGTGACTTCAAGCTGAGAAACTGCCCAGCAGGCAAGCACTGAAGGCAGTTAGACCCACCACTGCCTGTGTCCTCAGCTGACTCCAGTTCCCCAACACTGCCTCTCCCAACACCCAAATCTCAGTCCAGGGACTCATTCCTGGCACAGCAGGGCAGCAGAAGCAGCCCCACTGGTACTCAGCACCTTGCTGGCAGGAGCAAACCTGGCTCCCACTGCTGGATTTGTATTTCCACAGGTAAGACCCCCACAGCAGATCCTCCATAGTCCCTGTGAAGTTCGGCTTTAGTTTGTCTTTCTATTTTACCTTCATTTTCGCCGTCTAACTCTGCTGGTTGCTCTGTAGACACCTTGGGAAGGGAACAAGTGAAACTCTGCAGGCACAGGATTGCTTTCCAAGGGAAGAAATGAAACAGGAGTAATGGGGTGGCTGTGTCCTCCTGCCCATCCCTCAGCACCCGCTCGCGTGTTTGGCACATGAGGAAACCATCACAGATGGCTGCAAGAGGAATAAAAGGAGAGCATTTCTGGTGATGTCATCGTGAAATTATCGAGTTTTGTAAGTAGGGGAAGAACAGATGGTTTGAGCTATTCCACACCATTCAGTACCTGGGTTTCCATAGAAATTCCAGCGAGGCCAGTCCCCCCCACCCAGTGCCTGCAGAACACCTGGATCCAGCCCCCCTGTCCCACTGATGCCAGGAGGGCACTAGAGTGGACCCTGCATCCCTTACCCCCAGAGCTAGTCCCCAGCAACCACACTGCAGTCCCTTGGGTCCCCCTGTGTCCCCTGAGACTGCTTGGCCCCACACAAGGCAGTTCCTCTCCAGCCAGGAGACAGAACCACGGTGGCAGTCAGGTATTCCCAAAGATCCACCCCTATTTCCAGCAGGAAGCTCAGGAGAGGGGAGAACCTCGAAGAGAACTGGTCCCAGTCCCATCCTTGCACTGCCCCAGGTTCCGTGGTTGCCATGGCAGTGTCACCACAATGGAGTGAGGATGGAGCTCCACGATGGATCAAGCAAGGAGTTGTTGGGACCAAAGGGGTTTCTGTGCCCCAAAACCAGCCCTGAAGCAATGCTCCAGCACCTCCCTGCCCACGTGTCCACAGCAAGGAGAAACCCTCATTTGGAACTGAGCCATAACCTGGCATTCAAAGACTTCTGCTCCAACAGGAGCAGCCAGGCGTTCACCACCCCCAGCAGTGCTTCGGGATTAGGTCTGCTGCTCCCTCCCCATCTTGATCCCAGCTCCACACCCAGATTTTTTGCCTTCCAGCCTGGTTTTTATCTTTTTTATTCATAAAGAGACCATCACCACCTCACTGCCACCGCTGCTGCAGCAACGGTTGGCGCTGCCAAACTGGGGCAGGACCCTGGGGACAGGGACCTGTTAGGTGGCTGATTAGGGGACAGTTTCATGCCCACTTCTCTTCTTTCCATGCCGGGAAGCACACAGGAGCTGTGGACTGAGTCATAAGAGCCATGATAATCCTCTCCCTGTAAGCTGGAGCGCGTGGCCAGCTCCTTCCCAGGGACTGCGCGAACGCTGAGATCCCTGGAGGGCAGGAGCACAGGGGCTGTGTTTTGTAGCCCTGGAGATGCTTACTCAGCTGTGGGCTGGAGGGGAGTAGAGCAGAGCTGAAGGTGAGCAAAGGGCAGCCTGTCCCAGTTTGCAGGGCTGCAGCGAGTTCAAAGCCACGAGCAAAGTCCCCGAGCAGAGCATCGGCACCTCCCCGTTATCCCGGAGACTTTGATGAGCTAACAGCCCAGCCACCGAGTTCCAGCCTAATTCCCAGCCAGACAGGCTCTGAGGAGGCATTTAATTGGAAATCATATTCATGGCAGAAAGAGGAATGTGGTGTTTGATAAGAAAAATCACAACTGAGGGCAGAGCCCTGCTGGGAAGGCACCGGAGCCTGAGGATCCCACCAGGGCTGGGGGAAGCTCCCAGAGCTTTTCATGCTGTTCCTGCATGAGCAACAGCTCCGTGGGATAATGACAACAACCTCTCCAGGGTGAGCTTGTCACACAGTCCCAGTGGCCCTGGCTGTGTTATAGGGCACATTCCTTCTTTTCACCCTCAGCAGAAACAGGGCCAAACCCTCAGTTCCCAATAAAAGTAGAGGTGCAGGGGTGAACATTATTTTTCCAGACACAATGCTACTCAAAATTATGTTTTTTTCCTTGGCTTGGACTAGTCCAGCCTCAAAAATACAGCCCATATTGTCTGTCCTTTTTGTTTTCTTCTCCATGGACCAATTCTCAATTGTTTAGCAATGAACAAGTCAGTAAATTAAACTATTCAGAAGGGCTCTGATTTGGTAGAGTCTGTGTCTGTCTCCCTCATTGCAGAAATACTGATTTGACTAAAGAGGACTTTTTTCACCCAAACAATGCCTGACTGTCACACTTGCTCTCAGTGAGGGTGACTTCATTGTCTGGACCTTTCAGCAGAAGAGTATTTGGAGCAGGATGAGATTGTCCATAACATTTGAATCCAAAAAGTCTCCAGCTTCTGGGGGAAACAGAAGAAAAGTGACTTTCTTTGCAATTTTCAACTTAAATAATCTTGCCTGATTTAACAAGTACATTTAGCACTGATTGACATGCAGAAATTATTCCTTCAGCAGCAGATCTGGGGGCTAATTAAAACTCATTGTACTATATTAAGGGATGAATTCTGATCTGTGCAAGCAGTGTAAACTTTTCCTGATTCCAGCAATGATTTTCCTGTTTCACTGGGTCCAGTTAATGGGAAGATGGTCAGAGCTGGGCTGGCTCTGAGCTGAGCTCCCACCTGGGAGCATCCCATCAATGTCAAACGAAATCTCTGGGGTAAGCTGGAGAATTGGGCCCATATTTTCATGCAAATGTAATACATTCATGTTACTTAATGCCTATTTATAATAAATCCAGAACTTAATTCTACTTAACCCGTCTTTAGTGTTTGACACATGAAATCGGTGAGTCAGAGGGCTATATACGGAACTGTCAAATTTTTCTTTTTTCCCTCCTCTAAAAGCCTGGATTAAATCATAATCAAACTCCCATCAGCTCCAGCAGCAGGGCTGGGGTAAGCAGGAAGATGCTGACAACTGCTAAGGCAGCTGGTGGTGGGGAAAGATCTTCTCAGGCAACAAATTGATGGCTAAAAACTCAAAGAAAAAGTTCTGAATTCAGACACATGCTACACTTCATTCACTGAAATCATAGAGCCAGAATGGCTTTGGTTGGAAGGAATTTTAAAGCCCATCCAGTTCCATCTCCTGCCATGGGCAGGGACCCCTTCCACTCTCCCAGGTTGCTCCAAGCCCCATCTAACCTGGCCTTGGACACCTCCAGGGATGGGGCAGCCACAGCTTCTCTGGGAACCTGTGGCAGTGCTTTAACACCCTCTGAGTAAATCATTCCTTCTTAACATCCAATCTAATCTCTCCCCTCTTAGTTTAATATCATTCCCCCTTGTCCTATCACCATCTTGCCCATGTAAATATCCTGTGGTCCTGGAGGTATCCCTTGGCCTCCTGGTGTCGCCTTACCAAGACCTGCCTGGTGAATGGTGTCCCATGAGCACATTTTCTAGCCAGGTTTTTATTTCTTTCCTCTGATGAATGTTATCTTCACACGTGCATGCATCAGCTTTCGACAGGCAAGACCAGCTTTGGCCCAAAACCATCACAAACACATTGAGAGTCGTAGACCTGCAGCATTTTGCAGCTGGCTGGAGTTTTGCTCTGTGTTTCTTAGAGAAAAGGTTTCATTTCAGATATACACCCTCTACTCCTCAGATGCTGAGCTGTTCTCTCCACGATATCACTTCTTCCAGCCTGTCCTTCCTGGGTGGGGTAGAGACATCTCTGTACAGGGAAATGACTTTAAAGTTTTCAGGGTGATTGGTAGAAGTAAGGGGAGAGGAGGCAGTTGGCTGCCTCCTCGATTACAGCTGTAATTTCTCCACACTCCAAGAGGAAATTGTCATCATAATTTCCTGCAGATGGTTTTCTCCTGAATTGCTGACACCAAGTGAAATGCGATTTCCAGCAGTGAACTGTCTCCTCTGTGGCTTTGCTGGGTATTATTTCAAACCTTGCTTTAGGAGCAAGTTCCCCAAGCTTTGACTTTAGGAAGGTAAAACTCTCCCACAGCAGGCTCCACCACTCCAGCAGAGACAAATAACGTGGATTCCACCCATTGTGCTAACTCCCAGCCACCTTTGGCTGCAGCAGGTACACTGAATTACTGCTCAAAGGCTGCTTCCACAGGGGTGGAATGCAGGAGGAAAATAGTGGAAGATGTGCTGAAAGCACAGAAAGAAGAGACCTCCAAATATTTCACTGGCCTGAGGTCAAACCTGGCACATACCAAGCACACAGACACTGCAGGATGATTTTAGCTGAAGCACAGACCAGGGGGCTCAAGGACAGAGCCATTGCAGGTGCTGCTGTCACACGAGGCCGTGTCTGACCTGGAGCAGGGTTCTCTGTGCCAGCGTGGGGTGCTGAGGGCCTGGCACAGGCTGTCCAGAAAAGCTGTGGCTGCCCCAACCTGGAGGTGTCGCAGGTTGGACAGAGCTTGGAACAACCTGGGATAGTGGGAGGTTGCACCCCCATGGCAGGGGGTGAAACAGGATGAGTTTTAAGGTCCCTTCCAACCCAAATAACTCTATGATTCTATGACTTTTTTGGCTGTGATTTAGGCAAAACTGCACAAATTTACTCTCAGTGGTGCTGCTGATCCCTCAGCAGCTTTGGAGACATCACACCCAAGCAGGAGGCAGGGGTTTGCTCCAGGCTGGGATATGCAATGAACCAGCTCTCAAAGTCTGGCAGAGCACTTGGCCATGGCTGAGCCGAGCTAATAAATTCCCACCGTGACCTCCCACATCCCATTCCTCCCCAGGGAAGTCTGTTGGCAAACCCAGACCTTGTGCTGGAAACCCTCCATGCCAGACTGGGCTGGGGAGCACTGGTCTGTGGCTGAGGAAGCAGCACATCACAGAGAGAGTTGAGAGGGAAATTCCCTTTTCCACAGACTCCAGTGGCTCCATGTCAGCTCTGGGCAGAGCTGGGCAGCACAGGAGAGCACAGCAGGCACAGCCTGGGTGAGAAGAGCTATTTCCAATTAATCATTCCTGATTACAGTCCTGTGCAAGGCTCCTGGTCAGGACTAAGAATACCTTATTAGTTGAACACACTTTGCAAGTGGCTTAAGGCAACTGAGGACTTGCCTATATAAGATCACTCAGGGAAACTGTTCTGAATTAACATTTAAAGGCAATTAATTAAATTGCTGTATGGGTGTTCTGCACCATCTGCACCCCTATTCTTTTCTTTTCCAAATCAAATGAAGGCCACTCGATCTCTGGGTTAAGCACAGGAGGAAAGTATCCTGGGGAGCCCACAAGCCCCACGAAAAGAACCACAAGTGAAATAAATTTTCCTGAACAAATTGAACCCCAGGCCCAGCCTGCTTTGGGGATGTTGATATGGACAGTTCCAGAGCTTCCTGTCTCCTCAGTTTTGGCTTTATGGGAGTAGTTTGGGCACTCTTGCTCCTTTCCAACAGCAATCACAGTGCTGGGAAGAAACTGAGTGCTCTAACTGCTCTGCTGCAGCTCAGTGACGTTAATGCCTGATTAAGTAGGTGACGACATCAGACACTAAATGCTCGGCCAAGCACAGGCAGAGCACCCAGAGTGGATCAGAGTGGCCCTGCCCAGGATTAGCCCGGCAGCTGGAGCAGAAAGCTGGGTCCAGCCAGCAGGTTCATGGGATGAGGCAGAGCACAAAGCTCCCTGGAGAGGAGTCAGCCCAGCAAAAGCACTCGGAGGCTTTTTGTTTGATTTAGGACATGTCTCCTTGTAATTAGCCCGGCTTGGCCCCGCTGTTTTCTGAGGCAGGATTTCAGACCTGCTCACGCCAGGAATAGCCGCTTTCCCAGGCTGCTGCCGGCACCACAGCCCTGCTCTGGAGCAGGAACAGATTGTTCTGAACAGTCTGGTCCATTTGCCATTCCTCCAAGCTGGCTGGGTTTGCTGTTTATTGCCACTCACTCAGCAACTGATCTTTTGCAATATCCCAGCTATCAGTGCCTCCCCTCCCGCCTGCCGCTGCTCACGGCTCTTGAGGTTAGTTCAAGGCTTTACAAGAGACATCAGCTGATTTTTGTAATAGTTGTTACTCAAGAGTTCACTTAAATTAAAGCTTCAGCAAAGAAAATCCCAAGGGCTTGGGCTGCATGCTTCTCTTAGTGTAAATTTGAAGTAGCTTCCAAGGAAATGCAGAGGTGACATGAAGCAAAGCTGGGTTATAATGAATCCTCCTGGGTGTTTCCCCACATTTCTGGGACTAGTTCAAAAGGGAGCTGCACAGCTTGGAAATGGGCTGGAAAAGGGAGCCTGTTTCTAACCCTGCTGCTGAAGGAGATTTGGATGTGCAGGGAAGTCATTCCCAGCAGCCAGGAGCATCCTGTCCCACCAGCCACCAGTGGTCCCTGCTTCTCCCCCTTGTACCTTCCCAGGCAGGTGGGGGCAGGCTGGGAAAGCCCAGGAGTGCTGGGCTGGCCGGGGCAGGAGGATTCAGGGATGCAGCCATCGCCTGCTCAGAGGGAGGAGAGGAGCAGGAGGCGGCAGAGCTGCGCCAGTTGCTTGGCAACTCCCTTGCAAATCTCCATCCTGTCAGAAAACATTTTTTTTCCAGCGATTTGGATGGGTTTTCACAGGCACAGGATCAGGTTTGGCTGATCAGGTGGTTTTAAGAAACAACACGTTGTACCTGGAGGGGCCAGGCGTCCACTTTGACCAGAAGTTGGATTAGGCTGATCCCAGCTCATCCCTTGTGTCTCTCCATCATTGCAGGAGCAAGGCTGTGGTGGCATCACCCCTCAGCCAGGCTCTCCCCTGACATCCAGTGCCTCAGCTGTCCTCCAGTCCTTACCTGGCTTCCTTGAGCCCCCAAACTCAGTGGCCAAACCTGACCTAGAAATTCATCTACCTCTTCTGGGTAGTTCCTGTGTTGTTCACTTTGTGTGCCGAGAGGAAGGAGACGGAAGATGGGCCAGGTTGTTCCCAACTTTTGGTGGAGAGCAAGCAAAGCAGAACACTGAGGACCATGCTGGGTTTGGTAGTGGAATTAAAAAAAAAAAATAAAAGCACAAAACAGCTCCAAATCACTGCCAAGAAGGCTGGATCCTGGCACAGACAGCATCTCTGCACATCTCTACTTTTCTCTACTCCCACTGGCATTTCCCATGGGACATGCTCCTGGCTTTGCCACCTCTGAGCTGAAGAGCCAGTGAGGTGGCAGCATGTCCTGCAGGACCCCAGTGTCACCATCAACATCACCATCAACTAAGAGAGGAAGCATGAGCCACCCAAAACTCCCATTAAGCCCCTCTGCACTTCAGCATGAGCCCATTTGTGTGGGAGCTGATTCTTCTGCTCAGAGCTAATGAAGGGGGAATTTCCTCAAGGGAAATGATATGGTCTCAGCCTGAAAAGTCTTTTCTCTTCTGGATTTTTTGGTTGGGAACAGCGGCTGGAATTTTCCTCTCGGCTATGCTGACACAACCCCTTCTCCTCCAGTGTGGGAGGGGAATTTGGCCTGCTGATATTCTGTGCCAAGTTTAGATTGGGATAATGATATACTATTCGGGTTTCTATAGATTCTCAGGTCACTTTGAAAACATGAATTAATCCTGACAACGCAGCTGCGAGGAAATGGAGGTTTCATTGTCCCTGATTAAAAGAGAGGGAAACTGAGACCCGGGGAGTACATGGTTTTTGTGAGGTTGCAGAGAAAACAGGGGACAGAGGCTGGGAGCAAACCCAGGGTCCCGAAAGCCTTTCCGCTCCTCGCCGCGCTGCAGAGCCTCCTTCCCACACAAACCCGTTCTGGAGCATCATTTTACACCAGCCCAAAATGTAACTCCCTTTTTATATTTAGCTCCCAGGTTCTGTAAAGGGACGTTATGTAACAGACCTCAAGTGTGGCATTTTATAATTTACCAGCTCAACTTGTGTTGCTTCTAGAAAGCCGCCTGTGTGCTGTGTTCCCCGGCTGAGCGCAGAGCCCTCGCCCATCTCCTCCTGAGCTGGCAAAATATCCCACTGGGCACCCATCTGTGGTTTTAAAGCACTGTGGTGTGCTGCCCCCACGGCCCCAGCCAGCCATGCTGTCTCCCAAGCAATTAGTGCTTGCCAGCTCCATTTTTATTGTCAAATTCTCTGTCCTTGCAAAGAGAAAGAGAGGAGGCAGCTGGATGTGCTGCTCTCGGAGGGCAGACACAGCCCTTGCTGGTGGAAAATCCTCTTTGGGGTTGCAGGATGGTTCAACAGGCTCTGAAATCCCAGTGGAAGGTGAGAGGGCACACAGGCACCTCTGCCCACCTGGTCCTATCCATCCATCCATCCATCCATCCATCATCCATCCATCCATCCATCCATCCATCCATCCCTCCAGTGAAAATGTGTGTCCCGAAATTGGGCAGTGAGTGAGGGTGAGGCAGCCAGCACCACGTGGTGAAGCTCTGCTGCCTCACAGTCTCTGTATCCCTGGTGCTCCAGCAGCAAGAATCCTCCCTGGGCACAGCTGGTCCTGCCAGGGGACAGGAATCCACCTCGGCACAGAGCAGAGCAGGCAAACACCACACCACATCTGCACTGGCAGCCCACAGCCCCCTGCCCCACCCATGTGTTGAAGCTTCTCAGTGCCCTGAACATCCACGCTCTGTTTGGAAATCTGGGCTGTAAGGTGGGAAACGCCAGGGCAGCATTTTCTAGGATCCATGCAGCCAGGGAGGCTGCAGAGATGCTCTGCAGGTAAAGCACCGTTGCAGGGCTGACACCTCCAAGGTGAGCTCTGCTGGCAGGACAAACACGACTGACAGCGTTCCTGGCTTCAATCCTTGCCTGCAGGCAGAGGCGAGGAGACAGGTTAAGGAATAATTGCTGAAGTGGCAAAACCTTCTGGCTCACCCCATCTCACCCCTCGGCCCCTCTGCTGCTCCTGGGGCCTGGGACAAGCCAGCAGCAGCCCCGGGTGGGCAGATGGATGGACAGACAGCCCTGCTGTGATCACCTCCAGGCCAGGACAACAAAGTGAACCCCCACTTCTTTCAGCTGAGCTGTGCAATAACGTGGCCTTAAATCCTCCGTGTGCCTTTTCCAAGTCATTATTTCTACAAGGATATATATAAACTGGAGCTCCCTGGAAGTTTGGCCATAAGCTTGGGTGTTGGTGCTGATGAGCAGCAAGAGCTCATCCAGCTGCTCACTTCCCCCTCCCTCCAAAAGCCGAGCACTTGATTCCCAAATACTTTTAACCCTCAACATCTCCAATAAACAGCAGAAAGGATTGGCATGTGGCTCAGAGAGGGATGAGAAAGTGACCAGAAACTTCAAATCCTGAGCTGAAAAAACAGTTTTACTAAAAATACACGCCCAGCCTGTTTCAGGGCATGAGGCTGTCCCTGCCCTGGAGTTTCAGTCACATCTCTGAACATCATCATCAAACAAGTGAAACAGAAGAGCATTAATTAATCAAGAAGCTGATGGCACAGCATTTAAAGGCTGTGCAAGAAGCAGGAGCAGTGAGCAGAGGATTTAAAACGTGGCTTTGTGCTCCTGCTGCAGCCCAGCGGAGCCAGGGACAACCCTCAGCCTCACAGGCGCTTCCAGAGCAGGATCAGTGGCAGCACAGGGATGTGTTCGCCCTCCTTGGGCAGACATGACAATTTCCATATTAATCAGAGCACAATAAAAACCACCAAAGGGGAAAGAGCTCCCAGATACACAAGTATCGAGTATGGAGCGTGTTCTTCTTATTCCCGGCCGCTTGCATCCCTGGGCTTTCCAATCTCTCCTTGAAGCCCTGGTTTGAAGCCCCGGGGAATTCAGCAGCAGTACCGCAGTTTCACCAAGTGACTCACGCCTCTTCACCTTTAGATTTTATTTCCTCCCCGTTCCCTGCTTTCTCATGCAAATGTTACTCTGCCGAGGTGCTGCGGCTCCCGGAGCACTTCTGGCATCGCCTGCAGCTGCTGGAAGGAGTGAGTCTGGATGAGACTGGGCAGGTCCCTTCACTAGCTGGGGCTGGGAAGAGAGGCACTGCAATATGCACACTTGATAGTAAATAAACGCGCAATAAAAAGAAGTGTAATCGTGGAAAAAAAAATTAAATTAGTTAAAATATATCTGCGGACAAGCAGAAAAGAGCTGCTGCCCTGTACCACCTCCTCCTTCACAGCAGAGAGCAGGGGCCTGAGTCACAGCACAAGGGACGCTGGGCAGTGTGGGAGGAGGACACCCAGGCCTGGAAAAGGTCATTTGAGCCAACAAAATTTAAAAGGGTGCAGGAAGAAAGAGGGCAGAGGTCATGGTGGCTGCTTGCCCTGTTTTAACCTGTTGCCCACACTGTTGTGGAATGAGGGAGAGAGCAGTGAGGATCAAGCAGAGAAGCTGTGGCTGCCCCATCCCAGGGAGTGTCCAAGGCCAGGCTGGACAGGGCTTAGAACAACCTGGGATAGTGGAAGGTGTCCCTGCTCATGGCAGGGGTTGGAATGAAATGAGC
This sequence comes from Vidua chalybeata, assembly GCF_026979565.1. NCBI lineage: Eukaryota > Metazoa > Chordata > Aves > Passeriformes > Viduidae > Vidua > Vidua chalybeata. Next base: position 3,629,291 of record NC_071547.1, on the reverse strand, counting down.
TTTTAGTTCCCTTCCAACTCAAACCATTCTGGGGTTCTGTGGCTGGCAGAAGAGTCACGTGCTGTGCCAGGACCATCCCTATGGCTCCTCTGCAAAGGTCACGGCTGAAGGCATCCCATCATCAGGGCAGGTTCCACAGCACCCAGGACTTGCCTCTCCCAGGGTCCTCAAGCCACCCCAGAGCTCCTGCACAGACCCCAACAATGGGCAGGTTTTAGGGGTCAGCTCACAGCTTGTGCCCATCCCAACATTTTCCTCAGCACTTGCCCCCATATCGCTGGCCCTGGCACATGCCATGGATTTCCTTCCTTGGCTGGGGAAGGGCAGTGACCTTGCCACAGCTTCAGCCTCGTGTGTGCCAAATCAAAGCTATAAAAAAGGAGAAAAGTTCAGCTGGAAAATACAGCTCACCTTTTTATAGAAGAATATGGGATCTGATACATTGCAGTTGAAACCCTTCCAAAAAGCCAGGTGGGACTTTTTTTCTCTCTCTATATATATATCTAAACAAAACCATTTCTTTCTTTAAAAAAAAAAAAAGGTAAAAAAAAAAAAAAAAGAAAAAAAAAAAAAAAAAAACTCTGGCAACTATCCCACACCGAGAAAGACATTTAATTGAAGCCACACAAAAGGCAGTCAGTCTCACCAGCAAGTGCTCTTCTATCGCCTCCAGACAGCCTGACGCACGGATTCAGAGCTGAGGATGAATGTCAGCTGTCAGGTCCCTAAGGCTCTGCTGTGACCTACATGCTACTGAGAAAAAAACCACCCAACACTTGTTTGAGGTTGTGCTGGGAGAAGTGACAAAGGGAGCAGGGCTTGGCAGAGGGGATGTCACCCCGTGGGGTCTGGAGTGAGGCAAAGCTCCTCTCCTGAGGAGCTTGTGGTGCATGGAATCACCCAGGAGCAGCTTTCACTGGTCCCCTCCTTATCCCCTGTTAGAAAAGTTAAATTCACAGCAGGAACTCTGCAGGGAAGACAAAAGGTGGTGGAAAAGGACTGCAAGAGGAGCTTGAGGGTTGGAGACCAACAAGGTTTTGGCCATCAGTGAAGAATGCAGAGAAAGAAGTGCAAAGGTGAAAGGGGATTCTCTGACCTCCAGCAGGTTTCTCCATCCCTAGAGATGTTCCTTCACCCTCAGAGACTTGTGACTCAGGCTGAACTACCCCGGAAGAAATGGTTTTGTTGAGAAGAATGCTCTGTGACAGTTATCATCAGACAACTTCAGGCAGGCACAAAATTTCATAAACTACTTTCCTTCTAAAATTCTGCCTCATGGTCTCAAAATCCACTTTTCCTCTTCATGCACAACAGGAAGGGACCTGTCCCTGCATCACCTTGCATGTGTAGGCTCAATGAGAGTGTTGGGATCATTGGCCTGATCCTTGTAGGGAATGCAGAGGGTTACACGGGGTCTCTCTTAGCTGCTTGGATGGGAATTCAGAAACAAGATGTCATGGTGCATTTGAAGCCTAAATGCATCCTGGAATCATCAAAGCTCTTCTGCCTGTGAGGTGAACACTTCCTCTAATCTCAATTTTGCTTTCCAAATGGAAAGAATGGACTGCTGGTATCCACAGCCATTCACTCCAAGACAGAAGTTTAACATCAGCCATCTGTGTCTGTCTGGCTGACCCGGAGCTGATGCGGTGCTGAAATCTCACCCAACCCCAGTCCTGCCCTGGGCTGAATCTCACCCACAAATACACAGGGGATTCTTCCTGCAAACACGGAATCTGCTTCAAAACTGCAAAAAAATCACATTGAGCAAAACATGGAGATAAAGAATGGGAAAATGGAGTTCCAGCAGAGCAGAGACTGGAACAAAAGGGGCAAGTTTCCAAGGCTCCCTTTTCCCCTAGATTAATGTTCCCGACTGTCCTGCCTCACCTGCTGCCTCACAGCTATGTGTGCAGGAGGCATTGACGTAAAAAGCTGATTTATTGCCTAAACCCCACCATTGTGCACTCTGTCATTTGCAGCACTTGGATTTATCACCACGTCCAGACCAAAACACTCGTGATTCATCAGCAAAGGCACCAGGCTGGAGAGCGGCGTGGGAGAGAGCCTGGCTTCATCGCTTTGGATCTGCCTCTGCTGCAGCCCTGAGATGGGATTGCAGCTCCCAGGGTTGTGTTTGCTGTAAGGCAGCACCCAAAGCACCGTGGGTGCCATGAAGAACCTTGCCCACCTTTCCCTTGGGTCCAGCCCAAGTTTTCCCTCTCTGCTGCTGGGCTAAGCCCAAATGTCCACGGCGTTCCAGATGTTTGCTTGGATGAAGCTGCCCATGGCCTGGAGGAAAGACCCTCCCAGGAGAAAGAGGAGAAAGAGGGTTCCCTCAAGTTGCTTAAGGCATCCTCTGGATGTGGGCGCAGGTTTTTGAGCCAAGAACACAGCTCAGCTCAACTTGAGCAGGGGATTTCAGTGAGTTTAATCCGTTTTATACACGCTCCCTCAATTGGCTAATTACTGCTAATTACACAGGCTTGAACTCTGGTCACGCTCTCTTGGAGACCTGGGAGAAGCTGCTCCTATGTGCCCAGGAGAGCTGGCATGGGACCACATCTGCTGCCACAAGACAGCTGTGACCAAGGCAGCACTCACAGAATGGCCTGGACAGCAGGACCTGAGCGATGCTGGTGGCAGAGGATGGGTTCCAAGGGATGCCAGGGCAGAGATGCCCCAGCAGTTCGCACTGGTGTGCCCAAAATGCACGGACAAACCAGAAGAGAATCCAGGGATCAAAGGTGATTCCAGCCACAGATCCCTCCAAATCCTTTCACACCAATTTTGGCGCAGTGTTACGTAAGAGCAGCCCAGCTCCTGAAAATCTGCCAGGCTGGCGAGCAGAGAGCAGCAAGGAGGAGGTGAGAATAGAAACAAATAAATAAGAATACGTGGCAGCTACCCCTACAATGGACCACGTTTCCAAATGCTGCATATGAGCAGAAATCCCAGGTGTCCAAGAGCTGCCAATGGGATTGTTCTGGAATTTCAGGAGTGTAAAGGAAAACAAAATCTGGATCAGCAAAGCAACTGCCCTCTGGACACTTGTTACCTGTCCCTGGGAAGGCTTTGGTGCACCAGCCTCCAGGCACCTGCAGATGGGATTTGCCACATATTTCACCTGCATTTCCATGGGAAAAGGCATGAACGAATGAATTAGGGACCTCTGGGGTGCATGGAAAGTCTCTTTCTTGCCCCTGCATCTCATGTTCAGTGGTGTGTCTCTCACTGGCAGAGGCACAGCAGCCGTTTGACCAACAGCAAATCACAGACTTTCATCCTATTTCCACTTTCCTGCTCCCTTGACAGCCCTCCTGATGCTGCTTTTTCATGGGTTTTAATTAGAGAAGCAGCTCAGCCATGAAGCTGGGCTGAGATCAGAGGCCGTGTCCCAGGCTGCAAACGTGCATCTCTGGCCAGGGCAATGAGGAACATCCACGATGCGCTGCCTTCGAGCCACGTGAGGCTGCAGCTGCACAGAAATGTCCCACTTCGAGCAGCAAAGTGGGAGTTTGAGTGGCTTATCCTTGTTTTGCAAGGTCTGCTCACATCCCCCTGTGCCACCACATCCAGGTGAGCTGTGCTGAGAGCTGCTGACACTGCAAAGGGAAAGTTGTGCTCACCCCACCACAAACCAGCTGGAAAAGGGGCAAAACCCCCTTTTCTGGGTGTACAGCACTGGCTGCTGTCTGTGTTTTTCCCTTTCCCCTCAGAGAACAGCTCAGCTGAGCCCTGTGGAACCCACAAGAGCTTTCCAGGCTGTTATGCAACTGCCTTTGGCGGAGCAAAGGGATTCCTGAAGAAGAGGGGAAGACGGGGCTCCGCTCGGTGCCAAAGCGGTGTCAACTGATCCGCCACGGCTGCTCTCCACTTAAAGTAGGGCAAAGCCTCCTTTGGAGCTGTTTCTCCTCTTTCTCCAAGCAGCAGAGCAGACGATGGCCATCCTTTGTCCAGGGATGCTCAGCCATGGACAGGACTCATCAAAATGGCTCATGTGCCTCATCTCGGAGCTTTAAAAGTCAGATTCATCTGAGAAATTCATCAGGAGTGTGGAATATGCTGGGTTTTCCTAATCCAAAGAGCTGCAGCAGGAAAAATCCTATAGTGGTCACTGCTATATTAGGAAAAAAGGGACTTAAGACATTTTTATATGAGAAGGATTTTATTGGTAGTAATTTTGTGAGTATGAACCTTCCAAAACTCACCAATAAAATATTTTTCCATTTGAAAGTACCTTTCACCAGAAACCCATGAAGTACATCAACTTCGAATAAATAAATTTTTAAAAACCCACTAGGAGGGGAAGAATGGCAAGTCATATTTCTCCCATGTCAAAATTACTTGTCTCAAAATTTTCTGAGCTGAATTTTTTTACCTTTGGTATCAAAAAATGGGATTTTAACAAGCTTGAGATGGACTTGCCATTGGTGTTGACAGCTTTTGGGGGGAGGTTTCGGATGGAGACCGGTTGTTAAGACTGGGAAACCATCACCTTGGTGGAAATCAAGCCTGGCTCTGGTGTGAAGGGTACACCCGTGAGAAGAGTGTAAGGAAGTCTCCAGCAGGAATCCTGCTGCTGGCTGGCTGGGAATGAGGTTTCATTCAGTTTCTGCACAAGGTTTGAGTCCTTGGAGAGCCCCAAGGCGAAGCTGGAAGCTCAGGAGCAGCTGCCAGCCCCGAGCTCCTCGCCAGGTTCCACACAGAAATGCACAGGATCCACAAGTTTTATTGCTGGAGGGAGATCGTGGAACTGTGTGTTTTGTAAATAAAACATGACACTAAGAAAACTCCTGCCTGTGCGTCATCAGCTCCCTTTGGAACAGGACACAGACCCTTCTATCTCCAGATCAGCCTCACAGCTTGCTCCAGCTGCTTCTCTTTTGTCTGACAAATCAGCGCCACCCACCCCCAAAACCCTGCTGAAATTTGGGGGTTAGCAAAATATTTTAGGCATGAAAAGCAAGAAGCGTGCATGAGGCTTTATCTCAATTGTAACACCAGGCAAGCTGGGTGCAAACAGTAGGAGTTATGAAAACATTGGAATCCTGGCTGTGGAGCGAGTTAGGGAAAATAACACTTGACCTACAAGTCACCCATTCTTGTTTTAGCAGTGTTTGGAGAGCCCGTGCAGATCTTTGTTTGAAATGTACACAAACACACTGAATTTCATGGGCTTAGCAAATATGTAATCTAAAAGTGTGGGTGCCTCACATTTCTCAGGATCTGCCTACAAACAGGGATAAATCAGGGAATATTTAATTATTTTTTGCACATATATACACATGCATGTTTGTGTACATGGTGTAAATATGCATTTTATTGTACCCACAGTATATGCATGTGTATGCATATATATTTATATATATGTACAGAACAATACTGAAATCTTATTTTTTCTCTATATGTAGGTGGGTATTATATGTATAATTTATATATTCTTAAACTTAACCAGATTATGAGCACCAATACAATAATAAAGCAACATTTGCAAGGGAGAGCAAGGACAAATCAGTGGGGAAAGGTGTTTTACACAGAGGTTTCCAAGGAATGAGACCAAAGTGGTGATTCGTGGAATTTCTAGAGGGAAAAGGAGGAAAAGACCCAGAGGTCTCAGAGCCATGAGCTGTGAGTGATTTGTGCTGAACAAATCATTCATCACCATGTATTTAGCTAGTAGGAAAGTCGGAAAAGAATTGTAGACAAATTGAAAGAAGGGGTGGAGTTGTTGGTATATGAAGCGTGAGCTTCAAAATTATGGAGTGTTTCAAGCCCATGTGCAGAATTTAAGGACAAAGGGATTTCCCTGACTGTTCCCTCTCTGGAAATAAATCTGTTCCTCCTCTAGAAATAAATAAATCATTGTTGTGAGTAACACCGGAGAACAAAACAGTTTCACGATATTTATAATGCCTTGGTTGGGTCCCTTTTCTAATCAGGGTGTGGGGCAAGGCTGGTTATTTCCTGCAGAGAAAAGCTACCTTATTAAAAAGATAATTTTGTGGTGGCATTTTAATATATCTCTGGCTCTCCATGGAATTTACTGATAAGAAAGGGTCCTTTTTTTAAATGAGAATGAGAAAGACCCTGAGCAAAAATCCAGCCCCCTCCAAACAGGACACCAAGCGTTGGCAGCTGCTGTTGAGATTTGGAGCTGGAACAAGGCGAGTTGGTTATAAAGGTGATGACGAGGCCTTTACAGATTCACCTTTATCTGTCATTTCTCTTCTTTCCTCCCGGCTACACCTCTTTTTACAAGAATTATCAGTGCTCTGGACCTTGCCTGATATGGTTCAGCAAGTGAGACAGATTCTTTGCCCTGACCTTTTTTTTGAAGGGCCGGTTCTGTCCTTTCAAATGTACGGAGTTTCCAGGTGAATTTCCAAGTACATTGCCTGGGTTGCACCTGGGTTGCTAAGCTCTTCCCCTCCATCCCATTTCCCAGAGAGTTAACAGGAGTGAAAAGGACTCAACACCCCACTAAAGGTGCTCAGATCCCCAAAGGACTTGTCCCTGGAGAGGAGGTAACAGCTGAAGGGTGAGATGAGATGAAGATATTTCCAGAAATGAAAACAAGGCCAGGAAAGTTCCTCTGGAAACACAGGACCAATTTTCCTTGTTAAATAATTCAGCTAAGTCCAAGAGAACAACTCACCCTGCAGAATTAGGAAGGATTTGAAAGAGAAAGAAAGCATTTGGTGCAAGAGCCGGAGGGAGCCGTTCCCCGAGAAGGTGCAGCACAAAAATAGATGTAAATCTGCAAAGGCTGTCACGTTGAAGTAAATCTGAAGTAACTCCATTGTTTTCCATGGGGTTACTTTGGGTTTACACCAGCGTGACTAAGATTAGCATATCAGCTTGGGCGTGCTCCATACGATAAGTGTTCGCTCGGGGAAGTGGAGTGTTGAGGCTGCTCTTGCAAGGGGCCGGAGCCTGTGTTTCAGGTAGACTCTGCATCCTCTTATCTCCTTCCTCCCACAGACCTGAGGTGTGCTGAGACTGCAAGTCCTTTGCTTTATCACCCGCACGAATCCGAACTCTGCTCCGGCCCCACCACGGCAATGAGCTGCAATGAAAATTGTATAACAGCCGGCAGGAGGAATCCGACAGGATAGTGGGAGCAATCCACCCAGGGACGGGAGGGGAGGAGGAAAGAGCTCAACACAGCCAGCCCTGCAAGTTAAAGTAGGAGTAAATAAAGCAATTAAACAATATTCAACTCGAGGTACAGACGGAACAGTGGGGAAGGCTCGCACAGCCCGTCTCCTGGACAAACACCATCCAGTTTATGAGCACAACCTCATTTAAGTGCTTGGAACCAAGCTGTAGCTACATATAGAATAAAATAATAAAAGTGTGAAATAAACTGCAAGATGCTTTTGAATGAGGAGGTTAATTCCTTCATCTGCAAGGACTTGAAAGTGCTGTATGTTTGTTTCTTGAAGGATTTGCAGGTGCAGAGCCACGTGTCTGAAAGTGCTCTGGAGCTGAAGAGCTGCTCAGGGCACCTTGCCTCAACCCGTGAGGCAGAGGTGGCTCAGTGTGAGGTGAAGGACATCGCGGCTGTGCTCCCCCAACCCCGAAGTGGCCCCAAAATCCCACCTGAAGCCACCATCTCCCTCACATGGGGGTGTGAGGGGCCACGACTCCAGTGGGGGGGATGACGTGAGGGCCATGGTGGCCCCTTAACTGTTCCCTGCAGATCCCAGTCTGCAAGAACAGCACAAGGCACAGACCTTTCTCCACAGAAAGGGTGATTAGACATTGGAACGGGCTGCACAGGGCCGTGGTGGAGTCTCTGTCCCTCAAGGAGCGACTGAATGTTATACTTGGTGCCATGGTCTAGGCGACATAATGGTGTTCAGTTATAGGCTGGACTCGACGATCTCGGAGGTCTTTTCCGTCCTAATGGATTCTGGGATTCTGCGACCGCCACCACTGGTTCCGCCGCTCTGACACTGTCGCGACACCGAGAGGCGGCACCGCCGCACTACTTCCCGTCCCGGGAGCGGTAGGATCCTGTAAGCGGAGCCGCATCACCCCGCCCGCTCTTCCCGCCCGCCCTATAAAGGGTTTCCGACGGGCCGTGTCGCGCTCGTAGTATCCGTGCGCCAGGCGAGCCCGCTGAGGGGACGGCGGCCATTTTGTTCAGTGCTGGCTCTGTGCTGAGGGGGCGGGGGGGCAGAGAGAGCGAGGGAAGGCGCAGAGCAGGAAAGGGCAAAAACGAGACAGAACGAGGAGCGGAGTCGGGCCGGCCAAGCCGCGAGCGGAGCGGCGGCGAGGGCTCCGCCCGGCCGCTGAGAGGCGATGGCGGATATAGACAAGCTCAACATCGACAGCATCATCCAACGGCTGCTGGAGGGTGAGGGTCGGGGACAGCGCGGTTGGGGGAGGGGGGGCGGCGGGGCCGATGCGCCGCGTCCCGCCCGCCCGGCGGGGTCTGAGGGGGCACTAAAATGGAGGGGCGAGAGGCGCTTTGTCTGCCTGGGGTCGCCGCCGCCGCCTCCCCGCCTGGCTCGGCCCCGCAAGCCCCAACTTTCCCCTCAGCCCGTGTGTGTTTCCGAGGCGTTTCTGCCTTTTCATCCCCCGGTGCAATGCTGGGACCAGCCGGCTGCCCCCTTCTCCTTCCCTGCAGTTCTAAGGGGATGCTTAATCTAGTCCTGTGTTCGAATGAGGGGGATGCTTAATCTAGTAGTATTTTGTAGGAAGGGCTTTTAGAAAGCCTGGCGTGTTCTCTTGCCTTTCACGCATACACATGGGATCAGTGCACGGCTGGGTAGTCGCGGGGCTCTGGAAAAAAGACTCAGCGTGTTTAAAGAGTGTTGAGGCAGCTTTTCAGCAAGTCGGGAGGAGACTGTCGTGGGTTTCAGTGTATGCTGGCTTTAGCTTTGATTAGCTGCTTGCATTAAAGCTGCCACAGGATTTTGGCTCTTAATTCGTAACATATGGTGGGATTTTAGGTGTGAATAGAGGGTTGGGGTTTGGTGTTTCAGACAGTCTGAAAAAGGGCTTATTGTCTGCTATTGTTGGTGCTTTGGGATGAAAAGAGTTGCCTGGGAATTTGTAAATCAAAGGAAAACCTGGAAGTTGCAGGGGGTGTCTCCAGCATCATCCCTTCGCTTGCAGGGATCAGCACTGGACTGGGATCGACTGATTTTAGGGCAAAAGACTGAGAAGTTGCCAGTGACAAATTCTCTTCCAGGCATCAAAGAAAGATATAATTATTCAGAGAAAGAAGCTATCCTGATCCAGCCTCACTTCACGAGTGTCAGGGCAGCATCTCATCTGGACTTACTCTTGAAAAGCTTGGTCGGGGATTTAACTTTTTTCCATTTGGCACAAAGTCAGCTGAGATGTTGCCGAGAAAAATGATGAAGAAATGTCTTTTCTTACAGGATTTTGCTTGTGTAATGCTTAGATAGCAAAAGATCAGGCAGAGGAACAGAAATTCTACTCTAGAAAATTGGAGTTTAAAAATCCTGTAGATGAATTATGGGATTATTGAATAAGTAAAAGTAAATGGGGTTTTTCCTCTGATCCGGTTTGGGTTTTGCCTGTTACCAATTTAAACCGCCCTGGTTTCAATTATTTAAAGACTTCCCTTCATAAAGTTAGACCAGGATTTTCCTGAAAATCCAGTAATACAACTTGTAAATGTCAGGTCTCGTATGTCATATGTGTGGTGACATATTAATACATGCTCAGTTGAATTGCACTCATTAGTTATAGTTCTTACTGATTTCCCTTAGTGTAACTAATGCAATATTTTCAAAGTGTAAAGTTTGATTTTTTAAGTGCATGGATTAGACATTTCCTAGAAAGAAATGCAAGTGATTTCTCTGTTTAAAGTTTCAAAAAGTAGTAAGATGTACTGTGTCAATGTGTTCTGCTCTTGCTCAGTATATATCAGCATTATATGGTTGGAGCAGATAAGAGTTCATGAATCAGGCTTCAGAAGGTTTATTGACATGTTTTAAGAGGTGCTTCATGCAATTACAGACCTTACCCGAGGTTGCATCAGCTGCCAGAACTGAAATTAATTTTTTTCCCTTTATTAACACTGCAGCTGGGATTTTGGATTCCTTGAGGCGATGATTGTCTTTCAATATTTAAAACAATTACTGGTGTTAGTAACCTATGCTAGTGCTTTATTTGTTGATTATTAAATGTCTGTTCTAAATGTCTTTGCCAGACAGAGAGTAATGATTGACCTTTGTGAGTGTCATTTTTATGTTTTTTTTTTTTCCCTAAAACATGGCTGCATTTCAGCACACACTGCATTTTAGATTTAGATCAAAGGAATTATTGGTTTTCAGTGCAGTTCTGGTAGAACAAGTGCATAATGTTAGTTACAGAAAGTGTGGTGTGCCCGTGAGCTCTGTGTCAATACCCCTTCAGACAAGGCTGCACACAGATTAAAATCATACTCGGGCATGAAAACACTGCAAAATCTGCTTTAATAATCAGCTCACAAACTGAATTGCCCAAATCCTTGTGCAAGCTGTAATTTTAGAGCAATTTGGTATTTCATTATAGCTCTCTTTAAACTTTAAATACTTACACATTTTTATAGCAGTTAACTTTAGGTGATTTTGCTACTAAAATTTAAAGAGTATGAGCAGGGGGCTTAGCCCTTTCTAGAGGTAACAAACCCCAGTACTAATGAAATACTGGAAATCAGTGGGCAGGTACAGTTAGGTATTTGTTTTATCATGTGCCTTAGCATTGCCCTGTTGGAAGAAGTGAATTGATTCTAATGGTTGAGGTAAAGTGAAGGGTGAATAATAAATTATTCTTGCTTTTGTCCTTAATACAGAGTATTAATAATGTATTTGTGAGGGATTTTAGTTGCTTTCTATCCTGACTCCTCTGCTCAACTGACATTATTCCTACTTTTCCCCCAAATACTGTTCTCCCACCCACATTAGGCTATTTAGGTGAAATTATTAGCTTGTTCTTTAAAAGGCCTGGAAATATATACTTCAGGTCTCATTCTAAGGTAAATATTTGAAGAGTCTTCCTTGCTCCAGTTGTTTATAGTACAGAACCATTTGGCATTGAGATGTCACCAAAAAAAACCCGTTTTTCAGTAGCATTGTTCTCAACCTTGGAAAGCCATTCAGGGAAAACATTGAAAATACTGACTTTTTTTGCTGTAATTGAATTCATATTTTCTCCCCTTTTTATTGATGAGGGTTGTGTCCTGCTAGGAGCAATTTCCTGAGTACAGCTTGTCTGACTTTGCCAGTTCTGGTAACTGTAATATCCACAAGAATGAGACTTGCAAAGTGTAGTAAGTAACAGTATCCTGCACTGAGTATTGAAATGTTTTTAAGTATCCTAGATATTGGATAAAGGGTCAAATATTGATGGAACTAATTCACCTTCCTGAGGAATAAGAGGGGTCAAACATGAGAGCAAATTTTGCCCCTTCTAGCAGGGGGTAGTGAAGGCAGCAACTGCAGCTGTGTGTGCTGAGTCAAAAATGCCAGCAGACAAGAAGATGCTAAAAAAACTCCTTGTAAGATAAAAAAATCAGCGGCACCTGTATGGTCTTGCAAAGGGATCCAGGAAATGGCAGAATTCCTGCTTGCCTCAGTGAAGAATGAGTGACAAATCCCAAGACTCCCTGAGTGTGAGTGTGGCTTCCTTTCTGTGTCATGTCAGATGGGCTTCCTATAACTTGAGCCCCTTATCCATTTCCTTCATCTCGTGTGCTGGCAGCTTTTGCAGATAAGTAGGGTCTGGTTTGGAGCTCACAGTCACCTATTTAGAAAACAGGATTGAAGAGTATTAGTCTTACCATGGTAACAATAAATAATGGGTAAAATAACAATTTCAGCATACCTAAGTGACCCAAGTGGAAATGTGTGTCTGCAGATCTCTCCTGTGCTGCATCCTCGGCAGGCACTGTTAAGGGAGAATTGAATAATGAATGGAGGCTACTTTGGATAAAGCCACATGAGGCTACAATGGTGGTAGCCATTCTGAAAACTGAAATCCTGGCTAGTGCACTAAAATCTGCAAAAAGACTCTTGAATCCTTAAACGTTTCTGTTTATACACCCACAGATTTCTATTCCCAGTAAAGCCTGTTGTAGAGATGTCAAGGAGATATTCTTTCTTAATTTGCTTTAAATGGGGAAAGATTATCATCTACTTATTAAAAATAGTTGAGCTAAAGAGCATGGATAAGATTTTGCTCACCACAGAGATGTTTTCTCACAAATGCAGTCCTATAATTTTTTTTTCACCTTTCTGCTAAGTACAGCATTAATTGGGTTTGCAGGGTTGCTTGCCCTTTGGCTTCATATACTGGGGTAAGAGTGATTCCAAGAGATGTTAATCTGAAATGTCACATTTACTCATGGATGAGTTGGGATGCTGTGATGAAGTTTCTCATGGACAAGCAACACTTTTTGACCTCAAACCATATCATTTTCCTTAGTTTGTGTAGCTTGATGTTAATTGTTTCCTGCTGTGGTGTAGCAGTTGCTAAGAGTAGGAAATAGAAACTCTTCATTCCAAAGACCAGCATTAGATTCTTATCAATGCCATGGATTCAAATAAGTCTGTGAAATTCTTTGCCTGTTGCCCAGTCAGAGAAGAGGAGGAATTTGTCCCCTCTGTTTGTGAGCAGTGTGAGTACCTGTTGCTCCTCACCTGTCTGCAGTGTGGAAATACGTTACAAGATGAAAAACTTGTAGTCATGCAGAATCTTCCATTTGATAACACTGCTGTGAACTTTTGACATACTAGAAAGCAGAGGAGAACTTTTCAGAGCCTTGTGCACTGAGGAGATGATTTTCAATTTCATTTTTGAATTTGAAGAGATCTGATCAAAGCTGGTAGTGCCTGCAGTAAAGTAAAACCTTTTTTACATCAACCACTTTCAAGTTATTTATTCCCTTTGTGCCTGTGGTGCAAAACTGACTGTGAAACTGTCATTGGGAACTGCTAAAAACTAGATTAAAACCAACCTGCAGTATTTTTGGAAATGTCACTATGATTGCAGACATCTTAACATAAAATATGGTGAAACTGAGAGACTTGTTTAATAAGCCAGAAAAATGAACTGACCTGTAGATAGACTATTTTTCTTAAAACATTTTCTGTAGGAGAACTTGATTCTCACACTTCAGTTGACAGTATTTCAGCTGCTTCTTGTAATGCAATACTGAATGGAAATGAGATGTTTGGATCACTGCAATTTCTGGCATTTTTGAACTTCCTGCTATTTCTGACTACTTCTCTAACTATCTATCCCTTTCATATTAACCTTGACTGACGTAAAGGACTGTGTGGCACCAAAGCAAGGATTGGAAAATGCTGGTGGTGGGTTGGGATGTGGGAGTCTGTTGTACTCTGCATGCATATGGTCTCAGACTGTTGTACATTCTGGATCCCCCCAGCTCCTGACCCATTTATCCCTCCCAGGGAAATGTAGAATAAATTCTCAATGTCAGGCAGTGTTCTGACTCCTGGCAGCTGCAGCTACACTTTGTACTTGCTGTTTGCTTGCTCCAGAATGGCTGCATGCCTCAAGTTCTTCCTCTTCTTCCTATTCCTTCCTTTCCCCCTCTGCTGGGCACCTGTCATACTGCTCTGTTTATAGTACACTCATTTTAGAGTTGGTATCTTCTTGTTTCCATCCGTTTCTCCCTGTCTTGGAAGTCAAAGATAATTTTAATAGTGGACCCTGTGTTCAGAGCAGTACCTCTGCAAAGATCATCTGGGCTGCAGGGAAGAATTTTTTTCTGTCGTTGTTTCCATCTAGTGGAGAGCTTTTTTTTTTTTTTTTTTTCACAACTTCTCATATTTGTACAGCAAGAAAGATTTTACCTGTTAGAAGACTGCCCAGACTGGACACTGAAATTCAAGCTCTAGAGAAATCATTTCTAAGAACAGGAGCATCTCTGCCTAAAGACGGTGGGAATATTTTGCTGTCTGGAGATGCTGCGGCAGTGTGTTCAGGCACAAATAAAATACCACTTGAAATGGGCTGAATTTTTTCCCCAAATGATTAATCTTTAGCTTGTTCCACTGTCAGTTCCAGGATGTCATTTCTGAGAGGTTATTTTTTATGCATTGAAAGGGCAAATGTGCCTGTACAGTACTATTGAGCTGCTCTTTTGACTTCATGACCAAGCTGTCAATTAGTATTATACTGTCTGATCTTCACAAGCTGCCTTGTTTTGGTCCAAAGCAGAGAAACAAACTGTAAACACAACATATTTTTCATAGTGTTCTATTTTTGTCTTTCTTAGAAGGACTAAGTAACTTGAAGACCCAGAGAAACCTTTTAAAAAGTCATTAAGACCGAATATCCTGCATGTCTGTGCCAGCTCTTTCATTGTGGATGAGAAAATCCTTGCACTAAAAATACAGATTCCTCAAACCAAGATGCACTTCTGCATTTTTGATTCTTCTGAAGCCAAACCCACTTTTGTTTTCCCAGCTTTTCAGGACATACAGGTTAATGTCACAAGAAATTGAACACACTTGTCTCCTCTATGCAGGTTCCATGTTGGACAAAGCAGTGAAAATGTCACTGGCAGGCAGAGCTGAACCAAATTTTCTTGTTCTTTCATCCATGGCATCTGTCCTAGGGAGTTTGGGAAGTGCAGCACAGCATCATTTCATTTTGTCAAGGTTTTCTACAGGCAGGTGACTAAAACTGTGTGAGGATTATACCAGTTCAATAAAAATGTATTGGAAAAACCTAGAAAACCTGTGTCTGAAACAGTGCTCGGATCTTCATTTAATCTTGAGCAAAAATGAGTGCACATGCTTTATTCATGAGCTTTAGTGACTCAGTGCATTGCATAGTCTTTATAATATTTTGTACTTTTTAATTTATGGATGTAAAGTACAGGGTTTGGTTTTAGCAATTTCTAAGAAGACCAAATCATGGCAAATTAGAAAACTAAATACAAGTATTTAGCTTCACAGAAAACTAAATACAAGTATTTTGTATTATCTAAAAAAAAAAAAGTTAATTGTAAAATCTATTATTAAGTCACCATCAGTTTTATATTTACAATTCAGCCAGTTTATCACTTAATTCTAAAAATTTCTGTTGTTTATTGCTTCTGGATATTTGGCATTTTGATTAATTTGCTTGTTGCTCAAGAGTTTTTGGAAAATTACTGTATGGATGAAAAAATTACTGCATGGATGAAAAGCCTCATTCGTGATAAACTGCTGTGACAAAGATTTAACTTCCATTTACATGCTTCATTACTTCTGAGATTTTAATGAAAGACATGAAGTGCAGTGGTAATTCCAGTGTTGGCATGTAATGTCAGTGGTGAGTGATAACTCGTGGGCAGTGAGGAGCAGAGGAGCAGGTAGAGCCTGTAAGAGAGCACTGTTAAAGGCATGACTTTTGACCTGTAGTAATGTCACTGTGAGCATTCATTGTAATCTGAGCTCGAGTTTCATTTTGGAGCTTGTCTGGGGAAAGGTGGTGTGGTTCAGGGCACTGCCAGGGGTTCTGCAGGGCAGAACCTGCCGGGGTCTCTGGCAGTCAGCGTGCAGGGGAGGATTGCTGTGGCAGCAACACTGCGAGTGCTGGCAGAGATCACATCCAGTGTCACGGATTTCATGGCTGTTACACAATCATTATCTTATTCAAGTGCACGCTCACTGAGCAGTGTTTTCCGTGCTTGATCAGAGGCCTGTGGAAAAGTCAGGCGCTTCTGTGCTAGTGAGAAATTGGAGCACAACTGCTTTTTGTTCTTGCTGTTCTTAAAACTTGCCTCGAGCACCCCCAGCTTTTCCCACTGACTGCAGTTCTCACTTGGCTCCATACAGCGCAAGGCCCACAGTGATGGCAGAGATTTGAGTCATCTGGAGCTTCCAGATTTCTCACTCGGAGGTGAAACAGTAGCAAAGGAATTAGATTGAAGTGCTGGCTAGCTACTAAGTTATTCACAACTTCAGGAAGATAATACTGCACAGGTTCTTGTGTTTGAAAGGATTCAGGTTTGTTGCTTGCTTTTTTTGCAGTTAAAGACCAGACCTTTTTGGATAAGGGCATAGATTCTTCAGTCTCAATGCCATAGAGTTGCTCATAGTAAGTCACCTAACCTGGCAGCCTTAGCAGTGGTTTTTTTTGTTCCTGGAGGTGTTGGCAGAGCGTTTCCTGCCGTCTGAGACTCAGGTTCTTGGTGGTTTGGCTTTGCAGAGGCTGAACCAATGGGTTACATTGTAGAAGATGACTGCTGCTCTTACTCTTTTTTTTTTTTTTTCTTCAGCCTTATCACTATTATATGTTGTCACTGGTTTTGACACCAAATAAAAATATAGGCTTCACCAGTAATGGCATACTCATAATTTTTTTTAATCCAGTCTTAACCCTGATAAATGCTGTTTTGTGCAATTTGGGCTGTAGTTACAGCACTGCTGCTGTAGAAATGTCCTTTGTATTTTTGGGCAACAGAAATACAAGTGTGGGGCTTGTTCAGGTCAGGCTGATTGTCATTGTCCAGAGCAGGAAGGAAAGCTTTAATGGATGTTAAAGGAACAAACTGTCCTGAATTGTTGCAGTGAGGGAGATGGAAACAGTGATGGAAGGGTGTGAAGGATGGGAGCTGGGAGAGGGAAGTGCTTTGGGGCTGGGAGATTGGTCTCCTACTGGCTTGTCTTTTACCCTGCTCAAAGGCAGCGATGATGGCAGCTGCTTTGTCATCATGATCCAAAACTATTTCCTTACTGTTAGTCCTTACCTTCCAATCATGTGTGTATTTTTCTTCCCTGTTTCCCAGCTGCAATGTAGAACAGGGCAGTGCAAGACTTACTGACAAGTCTGTGGTCTTGTTTAGGTTGGGTGAGGTGATTTGCTGATTTAGGGAAACTTGCACATTTGTTGGTGATTGAGTGGCAGACAGCCTTTGCTGAAGTTCAGACAGCTTCCAGAGAACAAGTACATAACTGCTTCACTAAAAAATAACATGTAAATAGTCACATTGTCCAAGATGGTGTTTATAACTAAATAGAACTAAACTGATGCTATTTAAAATGTGACATTTTTAACAGGGGAAGTGTTGAGCCATGAATTCTGTTAAATGAAAGTAAAATACGACTGGAACAGAACTCCCCTTTCCTTGGCACTGCCATTTCACCCCAGCACACCAGTCCTACCCTGGTACCCTCTCATTCAGTGCTGCTCTGGCATTTAGTCAGACTCTTAAAATAACACCAGGGATGTTGCTGCTTTTGATAACTGACTTCTGACTCCTCTTGGCAGTGCGAGGATCAAAACCAGGCAAAAACGTCCAGCTTCAAGAGAATGAAATTAGAGGACTGTGCTTGAAATCCAGAGAAATCTTCCTGAGTCAGCCTATTCTACTAGAACTTGAAGCTCCACTGAAAATCTGTGGTGAGTACTGTGAGTTTTGGTTTCATTTTGGGGGAGGTGTCAGGTAAATGCAGACCGTAAGCAGAGAACAAGTGCCAGATGCTACTTTCACTTATTAACAGTGAAACTAATAAATAATTGTAGCAAAAGGCAAAATAAAACTCTGCTGGATATATAGGGCAGAGGAGTGGAGAGGGGATAATATGTGGGAATTATATTTGGGACCAAAATAATCCACACCCAAAAAGCAACTGGTCCAGTTTCACCAGACTGGGGGAGAGATTCGCATGAAATTTTGGAAAGAAGTTATCAAATAAATGATGTTTGGCCCAATTGTGACTGAACAAGGGGAAACAATGAGGAACCCCAGTATTTAATGTGCTGCCATGCAAAGCTGAACAGTGATTTGGCAGTATTTTAAAATCCTGCTAGAAACTTTTTTTTTGGTACTGTTTCTTGGAATTACTTTCTAGTTTGGTTTCACCATATTGCATACAGCAGTGCTCATTTTGCACACATGTACATGTCTACTTATGCTAAAAGAATGAAGAATGTCAACATAAAAGCCTCAATAAATGCAATTTTGAAAGCTTCCAGCACATCGTTTTTTATCCTACCCGAAAACAGATGACTTACTTCAATTTGAAGTAGCTCATTCCATATTTATAATATTGGTAGTCTAAAATCACAATTTAGTGTTCTGGTTGTCAGAAACAAGCCCATGATTTAAACTAAAGGCAGGAATACCAATTTCATTTTTGATGCAGTTTCCCTGCTAGAATTTGAATTACTGGGTATTTCCAGAAAACACAGTTGGTTTCTCAGAATCTTGATTTTATTTTATACACACAAATATTTTTGTGTAGCTACCATTGCATAGATGTCAAAATGTGATCATTTTATATACATTAACTGCCATTTTAAGTATGTTATATTTTAAGTATGTTATCTAACTGCAAGCTTTTTTTCTTTCTGAAGCATCTTTGGTTTGTACTTTCTTTAGAATCAATCAAAGAATGTAGTGAAGGGTCACTTAAGTGTCATGTCTGAATCTCCTTGCAGGTGACATCCATGGACAATACTATGACTTGCTTCGACTCTTTGAATATGGGGGTTTTCCACCAGAGAGCAACTACCTGTTCCTTGGTGATTATGTTGACAGAGGAAAACAATCTCTAGAAACAATTTGTCTTCTATTGGCCTACAAAATTAAATACCCAGAGAATTTTTTCCTCCTCCGAGGGAACCACGAATGTGCCAGCATCAATAGAATTTATGGGTTTTATGATGAATGTAAGTACCAGGCATGTGTGCCTCTACTGGGGACAGCACGGTGGCAGTGTTAGATGGCTCCTTCCTCACTTGAAATGCCCTCTGTGCTCTTTAGAGGGGTCCTTGGCCTGTTTTAGAGAGGGGAGTCTGTCCTTCCCCTGGCCCTCTTGGAGTCCGATCCTCACGCTACAAAGCAGCAACCAAGTGGGTAATTTTATTTGTTGGCTGCTGTGTTAGCTAACAGTTCTCACTGGTAAAACTCAGAAGGGCATCTAATGAGAGATGGGAGAATTTAATTTGATGTGCACTACAGAGGTTCACTTCTGTTTCATTCCTCTGATGATGATAGGTACAGATTGTGTGATGGGGGCTGTATGTAGACCTTACCCAAACACAAGAAGTAATTTTGCTGTGAAGTAGAAGCCAGTGTTCCTGTTTCAAAGGATGTGATTTAATCCAGATAATGTAGAGATGATATTAAATTAATTGTGCACTGAAGCATGTCAGAACTTGTGTGGTGGGACACACTTGGCTTGCAGATGATGACAAGATGTGCGCTCCATGTCTTGTTCTCCTCCTGTGAGGAAACAAAGATGTGTGATATTTCAGAGTTGTCTCCTCAGAGATTAATCACAGGCTTAGTCATATATCACAAATATGTTCAGGGTTCATAGCTGGGAGAGTCCCTTTGAAATTCATAAAACTGTGGCAGTTTTGTTTTTCAGTCCTGTTTCATTTTTCAGTCCTGTTTATTTGCTGAAAATGAGTTTATGTGGTAAAGCAGAATTTTAAAGAAAATCTGCTTTTCAAGAATTGCTGTCTTCCCCTGAAAGAAATGGCAAATGGCAAGATTTTCTGCAATAGATCAAATTCTCCAAGGGATAATTTGCCAAAGCAGAGTTGAGACTGCAGAGCCTGATTGCCAACTGTTGAACAGACTTATGGTGTCCTTGAAGCTGTGCCACACTGAGAGACCTTTGCCACTGTCTTTAAACAATTAAATAAGTCAGAAAAGCTCATTTATGTATAGGCTTTAATGCTGACTTTTTTGCAAGTCTCAGTAAAGTTCAGGCATCTATGTTAGGTTGTTTGTGTTAGAAAAGCACATTGACTGGGTTTTTCTTCCCAATCTCTTCTAGGTAAGAGAAGATACAATATTAAGCTGTGGAAAACCTTCACAGACTGTTTTAACTGTTTACCAATTGCAGCTATTGTGGATGAGAAAATCTTCTGCTGTCACGGGGGTGAGTAGCAGTTCCTTAGGTGATGTTTGAGGAACTGGAAAACTCAGTCATGGCAGTTTCATGTTTACACTGCTGAAGCTTCAAAACATAGGGATTCTTCTCTGCCTTGGCTCATGTATGAGGAAGGGTTGGGCTCAATGAGTGTCAGTTTTGTGAATCATGGAGCCGGTTCAGACACGATGAGCTGCTCTTCCTTTTCCACCAAAAGCACCTTTAATAGCCTCTCCTTTGGAGTAGAGAGTCCTTGTAGGGTTTTTTTAGTCTTAGATGACCAGGAGTTTGATGTTTGTCCCCAAAACATCTGTTTTCACAGAACCAGAGTGGTTTGGGTTGGAAGGCACCCTTGGGGATCAGTCAGTAGAATTCCCCCATCATGGACAGGGACTCCTGTCTCTAGGTCAGGTTGCTCTAAGCCCTGTATGATCTGATGGGTTTAATTTGTAGAAATTGATTTATGCCAAATGATGCAGCTTTTTCTGGTCATAAAATACAGATTGCACCTTAAATGTTTTATCACTTGCGAGCCATTACAGTTGCCCAGGGACTCACATCAGTGGAAAATGGTATGAGATTGGTTTGATATTTTATTTCATCTTACTGATCATCACAGTGAGCATTCCTTGTGATTCCTGGTGTTCATTCTTCTTTTATTTAACAGCTCTTTTATCAGACACTTGCAAAATATTAGTGAGATTATTGTAATCCTGTAAAATGTGGAAATGGCCTTGCTTTATCTTGCTTCCAGTAAATCTCCTAGAAAGTGACTTCTGTACCAAACACTTTAGAACAAATGCTGGATTTATAAAACGTCAGTGAATGTCGCCATTGAGCTACGTAAAATGGCAGCGGTGAATCACTTTGAATCCAAGTTATTTTTGTCCTGGATGAATGTCAGTGCTGCAGAGCAAAGCTGGACTAAGCTGGGGCCTGCCTGTGTCTTCCCTGTAACAGGTTTGTCACCAGACCTGCAGTCAATGGAGCAGATCAGACGAATCATGCGCCCCACGGATGTACCGGACCAAGGTCTCCTGTGTGATCTCCTGTGGTCTGACCCTGACAAGGATGTCTTGGGCTGGGGTGAAAATGACAGAGGAGTGTCCTTCACTTTTGGTGCTGAAGTGGTTGCTAAGTTTCTCCATAAACATGATTTGGATCTCATATGTAGAGCTCATCAGGTATTTTCATTTTGTATGTTAAACCATAGAATAATTTAGGTTTGGGGGACCTGAGGTGACCATCTGGTCCAGCCCAGGCCAGGCCTGGCCTGTGTCAGCCCAAGGTGCTGAGGGTCTTGTCCAGCCAAGTTGTAAATATGTGTGAGGTTCTCTGAATGTGTCCCAGTATTTAACAGCCCTTATAATGAACATTTTCATATAAACTCTGATTCTCTTGAACTGAGGTTTTCTCAATGTTACTGGACTCTGTTGCTGAGCTGGCTCTTGTGATGCTCCTGTTTTAGTGTAAAAGTTTGAACTCGTGCTCATTAAACATAGCCAGGTTTTCAGCTGCTGCCTCTGGAAAAGTTACTTTGCACCTTCTCAGGAGGAAGCTGCCCAGAGTAACACCTCTGCTTTTGTCTCTAAAGGTGGTTGAAGATGGATATGAATTTTTTGCAAAAAGACAGTTGGTAACTCTCTTTTCTGCCCCAAATTACTGTGGAGAATTTGATAACGCGGGTGCCATGATGAGCGTGGATGAAACACTAATGTGCTCTTTCCAGGTACAGTATCTGAACATCTTCCCTTCTATTTAGTGAGGTCGTACATTACATTTGTACTAATTTGAATCAATGTTTCACTGTTAAATAATAGTAAGACTTGTTTCAAATAGATCTTTAAAGCTGTCACATGTAGTCAGGGCAGTGCACTCACATCTTCAAAAACATAACCCTGTGCTGGTTTGAGTAGGGGAACTGTTTTATCTGGAATTAAATCACCCAGGCAAAGCAGTTGGCTGTCAGCTGCTCCCACTGCTGTGGGCTCTGGAGCAGCTGATGCTGCAGCCCAGCCTAGCTCAGAGCAGGAAACACATTGATTTCCTGGCACATTGAGACTTGTCCAGAACCATGCAGTGCCTTTGCCAGTGAATTACTGTTTGACTGGAAGACGGCAAAAATTTTTTTGCTAAATGACCCCTCTCTTTTCAGATCTTGAAACCTGCAGAGAAGAAGAAGCCCAATTCCAGCAGACCCGTAACACCTCCCAGGGGCATGATCACAAAACAAGCCAAGAAATAGTCACTTTGGCACTGCCTTGTTGGGACTTGTATCATAGTCTGTAACCTCCATTTTTAAACCTATCATGTGTGCTGTTCAGCTTGCTCAAAATAGATAATGTGTTTGTGGTTTTCCTTTCCATTTGATGAATGGCATTTGCTGGTTGTAACAGCGAATGAAAGACTTTCCTCCCTCCCAGGAAAAGAGTTTGAAAGTCCCCCTGTGTCAGTGTTCCAGCTGCACACTCCACAGCATCTCCCCTCCAGCCGGGTCACCGCGGGGCTGGCGGGACCCGTACCATGAATAGTGTAAATCTTGTTCTTTAGGATCTGAAGAGGGCACTCGTGTGCTATGAGAGTAGAGATTGTTCCTGTCAGCGATTACATACTGTTTATACAAACCACTGTGAACTTTTTTTATGTTCAATTTTGTTTTAAAGGGATTGCTTTTCTTTTAATGTCTTGTCATGTACACGTTAGTTTTATTGCTGTCAACATTAGGAATAACCTTCAACCTTGCCAGCACCACTGGTAGGATGTATATTTAATTCAGACACACATCCCTCTCCGTATACTTCAAATGACAAAGCCATTATTTTAAGTGTTTGTGTCTCCTTCCTGAAGCCAAAGTTCGCTTAGAAACCCATTTGTACACAACCCCCCTGCCAAGTTGGCCGGGCTGCCCATCCACGCCTTCCTCTCGGAGAGAAAAGGAAGCGCTGGCTGGAAATTGCAAACAGAAAGGCTTGTCCGTGCTCAAAGTGAACACGTTTTTGTACAGTTTCTGTGTGTTCAGTCGAGCAGATCCCAGTGCTGAGACAGCAGTCCCAGGGCAGTGACACAAATGGCTCTGGGAGTGATGGAAATGGCTCTGGATCTGCTGGAAGGGGTTTGTGCATTTCAGCATAAAGACTTTGTTCTACAAAGAAACCTAGAAACTCGCTTGATAAGCCAACCAGAGGTGTTGATCTTGATCACCGGTTTATATAAATCTCTCACAGAATCTTGTTTTTTAAAAACTGTTGATCTTTTTTGAACAGATGACAGTGTACAATATCATGTAGTGAAAATCACTTATTAAATGAAGAAATTGTTAAATCTTCTCAGTGTCAGTTTATCACAACATATACACTACTGCTCTCCAAGGGCCTGACGTAGAGAAATAAATTGTTCTGGAAACCCACGGATTCTTGGTTTGGATTTGTCTGAGCTGCAGGAGGAGATTTTGAACAGCAGTGTTGGGTTTAACTGTGGGTCTGGAGCCTCAGGCAGAGGCCCCTCCCAGCCGAGGGGTGCAGCTCCTGCAGCACCGCACGTGGGGCCACTGGTCCTGAGCTGGTGTTTGCCACAGCCCTGCTCGGGACTGGGCAGCAGCACACAGGCGTGGGAGGACAAGTTCAGCTCGGCTCCTGTTCATTGTTCTGTGCACTGAGGGGTTGGCCTTGAGTGCAAGTGCTCTGAAAGGGTTGGAGCTGAGACTGGACCCATTTCCTCTGGTGTTTAATTAGAGAACTAAATTTCTTGTGGAATGGGGAACCTGAGTCCCTTTTATCACTGCTGGCTGTTGGGGCAGTAGGCTCTGGGGGTGGGTGAGGTGTGTGCCAGCTCCAGGCACTCTGCTCTGGGCCCCCACAGGACCAGCCCGGGGTCCTTCACTGCTGTGTGGAAAATGCTGTGGGGTGTTGAGCACTCAGAGGAGGCGGCCGGTTCCTACCTGTCCCTGCTCTGGGGCAGCTGCTGCATCTGCTGAGGAACAAGTTTGTCACTGGAATGCCCAGCTCTGGCCTGTGGTGTCCCACTGAATTCCCCTCTACCTCTGCAGTGCGTGGGACTTGCTTGCCAGAAGTGCTTTTTCTGGGCACTCCGCAGGCATTGACTTTATTGTTTCAATGTATTTCTCTGACTCAAACAGCCAGTTTCCTACTCTGAAGGCATTTTTCCCTTCCCTCTACAACTGATTAATCAAAAACCTCTAACTGCCTCTGCTGAGCTTGCTAGATCAGATGTCACAGAGCACCTGGTAAGGCTCTCACCCAAACTTTCACCCTTTGAATCACATTTGTGGTTTCCTTTATAGCTCTATAATTTTTCTCCCTCCTTGTCCAACACCCTGCAAATCTGTTATTGCTGTTGTGGGTGACAGCACGTGTGGAACCGGTTGGGATGTGCCTGCTCTGGCAGGGACACTGTCACCCCTCACCGGCAGTGCTGCCTCTGGCCGTGCCACACCTTTGTCCTCTGTGCCTTGTTTTTTTCTCTCCCAAACAGTTTCAGTGACACAGGTGCCTATTCTGGGCTGTGTCCTCTGCCTGGCTGCATTCCTGGAGGTTGGGTCATTCCTCAGGCTCCCTGGGAGTGGGTCCTGTCCAAGGGAAGGGAAGGGGCTGCTGCTCTTGCTGCAGGTTGTGATCAACAGCTCAGGCACATTTATGTCCATTTGTTGGGGTTGGGTTGTTTTGATCAGTGGAGAACAGGAGCAGTAGATGCTGATTGCCGATTGTTTTTCCATAGTGATACTTGTAGGAGTATCTAGCTGACACATGGAATGGCCGGAGCAGCCGTGAGCCTCCCAAGGCCTGTGTCCCCACAGCCCAACACCAATTCCTGCTGGCCCAGAGCTCTGTGGATGGTGCAAAGAATGGATTGGGGTGGGGAGGGGCACTGGGCTGTGCCAGAGGTCTCCACAATAGGTAGCAGGAATTGAGGTAAATCCAAATTCTCTTCAATCCCTGTTGTGTGTCCTGGAAAGAGTGGTGAGATCTGAGGCACTCGTGTGTTGGCTGCCCCTCGAGGCACTGGGGTGTTTCTCGGAGGTGAAGTCTGTCCTTGCCACCCAGCTGTGGAAAGGCTGGTTTTCCACACAGGTAATTTTTGCCTGTTCCTGCTTTGCTTTGGATGTGTCAGGGCTGTTGTTGTGTTCAGTTCCAGGTCAGGCTGACTTCAACAACAGCACATCAATTTTCCTTGGAACATCAGGACCTGGTCCCAAGCAGAGCTCAGGCCACAGGGGAACATGGAGAACCCCTCGTGGTGGGGGTTTTCTCCTTAAACCCCACAGTCCTCACCCAAAAGGGTCTGGATCTGATGAGCTCCCAGGTGCAGATCTTCCCCCATTACCTGATTGCTGTTCACTGGACTCAGCTGAATTCAAAATGCCCAAATTAACTGGAAACCCCCAGGCTAAACCTCCCTGCCATGGGTCCTGGGCTGTGCCTTTAGTGTCCCACTCCAGAGCTCTGTAAGTCGCTGATGGTTGAGGGATGGGGGATTTGGAGCTCCACGAGGGTGTCACCTGTGCTCATTCCTCATTGCCCTGGGGAGAACAGGGATGTGTGCTTTGGGATGAGGTGCTAGAAAATGTTTTGGTTGCAGGAAAAGATTTAAGCACTCTCTAAGAGGAAATCCTTTCAAAGAAAGAAAGAAATACCTTTGGGTTTTAGAACTGAAGAACTGGAGAGGTGTTTGTTCCTTGGAGAAAATTAGGAATACTTCCAGTTTGTCCCAGCAGAGGTGCCACAGAGATGGGTCCCAGGTGCTTTTCACAGCTGAATTTTTCTGAGGACTTCCCAAACCAGCTTGTGTTTGAGAGATGGAAGGGAAACCCTAAATAATGAAAAGGCCTCTGACAAAACACGAGCTTATAAATGGAGGCAGATTAATCCAGGCCCGATTCCTGGATTTTACATCCCACATTGATCCACCGACTTCATGGGACTAATCTGTCTCTGTGTTCAGCAGCTCTCTCTGGGATCGGCAGAGTCACAATTTAATTTCGCGACTCTCCTGGATCTTTGCTCGTTGTTTCGTGTGATGGGGAAGAAAGTTTAAAAACAGTGAAAAAAGAAAAAAAATTAAACTCCATCCGGCCTGTCCTGTTTCGGCAGCTCCCGCGGAGGGACGAACTGCAGGCAGCCTGGGGAAAAAAGGCTGCGGAAATGGGAAATGTCGGAGCGGGGCTGTCGGGGATGGAAGGGGGCCTGGCTCGGGGACCCGCTGAAGTTTGTCGGGGCGAGGTGGGGAGGAGGCGGCGGGGCCGCCCCTGGCCGGGGGGAGGCGGAGCCGGGCCGGGGGAGGCCCCGCGGCGGCGGGAGGCGGCGGGCGCAGCCGGGACGCGCACGGTACCGGGGACGGGGGGAGCGGGGGAGTCCGGGAGGCTCCCGGGCATCGGCCCGGTGGGTGCGGGCCGGGGTGGAGGGGTTACTGAGGGACCCTCCCGGGGCTGCCACGTCCTTCTCCTCGGGGTCCTGCCGCTGCCCCGAGCTCCGTCCTGCTCTGGGCGACGCCGTGGCCGCTCCGGTCAGTGCTGGGGACGGGGGAGGTTGGGAAGCCCCGGGGTCCTGGATGCTCCATCCGCCGGCGGCTCCAGGCCCCGCGGCAGCCCCGAGGCCGTTCCGCACGGGGCAGGGGGCTCGATGCCCGGGGCCGCTCCCCGCGGGCTCCGCTCGGCGGCGGAGAACGAAGGTGGGACCAGCTCCCTGCTCCCGGCAGGTGACGAGGCGGCCGGAGGTGGGAGCGGAGCCCACCGCGGCCCCGGGGAGTCGAGAAGAGGGCGAGCAGCCCGGGGGCACCGGCGGGCCAAGGGAGGCTTGTGCTGAGCTCCCCGGGCGGCTCCGACAAGGACGGGCGCCCACGGAGCCAGCTGGGGACGTGCTGGCTGCAAGAGCGGATCTCGGAGGATTTGTGGGCCAAGGCTGTAGGGCTGCCCAAAGAGGAAGGGAGGCTGGCGGGGTTGTGATAAAAACACGAGAGCCTCTCCTGCAGCCAGCCACGCAGCTCATCTGGAGCCCCCCGTGTCTGCTCTTCCAGCAAACTCGGAGTTTCACTCATATAGTTTTCATTGCTGGAGTGTGGCCTTAATCAGGAGTTTGGTTTGATGGTCCTGCCCCTCGCTGGGTACCCACAGGGATTGCCTGAAGCCGGGATGCCCGAGGGTGAGGTCAGCTCTGGACAGGAGGGGATGGGGAGGACAATGTCACCCACCTGCCAGGTTGGAATGTGAGCATCACCTGCTTAATTTGCCTGCAAAGGCTGAGATGACAGGGTGTCATTGGTGTTAATGGAGGGAAATTATGGCTCTTCCTCATCTTGGCATTGTGGCTGGAGGGTGAGGATGCTGGGGTCAGCTTGACCAACAGCTTCCCTGGATCAGTGTTGGAAACACAAGGGCAGCTGCCCCCACCTCCATCACGAGGTGCCAGATAAGGGCTGGAGCTTTTTGCTCCTGTAATCAATGCTTTGTTTGGAGAAGTTTGGAAATACCTTGTGAGGAAGTTCCTTGTTGTAGAGCAGCACAGCGGGGTGCAAACAGAACTGGGAAGGCAGCAGGGGCTCCACGTGGTGCCGGAGGAGGTGATGCAAAACCAGTGGTATCACCATGAAGCAACTTCCCGTCAGCAGGGCCCAGCCAGCTGCGTCGGAATGTCACGCTCTTGCCACCCTCGCTGGGTGAAAAAAGCATCCTTGGTCAGCCCCAAACAGGAAGGTGACACTCTGCTCTTGTCCCCCAGACACTGGCAGGGTGATGCCAGCTTGATCCAGAGCCATGTCCAGGTACCTGAAGCACTTCACGGTGGTGGGCGATGACCCCGTGCAATGGAGCAACGACTATCGGAAATGGGAGGAGGAGGAGGAGGCTGGGGAGAAGCAACCAGATGCAGAGATCAAGCTGGAGCCCCCCAGGAGACACATCTCCTTCCAGTACATGATGAAAAAGCTCTTCAGCTCTCACAGGTTTCAGGTGAGGCAGAACAAACCCAGGCCAAGGGCTCCTGTGACAGCAGAGCTGCTGTGGGACAGAGCTGAGGGAGAGCACTGAGGTTGTGAACCCTCACAGTGCAAAGAGCAGCAGCTGCTGCTGAGCTGAGCTGCCCTGTCGGAACAGAGCAACGCTGCTGCAGGTGCAGATGTTCCCTGAGAGGAGACAAGCCCCAGTGCACAACCACCACAGCTCTGGCACGTGCTCTCCTCCTGCTCCTTGAGCCCCCCACGTCGAGCGGGGTCTGGTGGGGAGCCAGGTGGTTCCATGTGGAATGACCCACCATTTGGGGCAGCAGGAGTGGGAGCAATGGAAAGCTCCATGAAACACAACCAGCCAAATCAGGGTTGTGGGCATCAAGGTGTGTTTAGCTGAAGGGCTACATTGGCTCCTCTTGCTCCTCTGTCTGTGCTGGCGTGGGATTCATGTTGGTTCCTCTCCTCCAACAGATTGGGGTTGTCTGCTTGGTGATCCTGGATGCCTTGCTGGTTCTTGGGGAATTGCTTATGGATTTGAAAATCATCCATCCGGACAGATATAATATAACCCCAAAGGTAAAATGTGGGGAAACGTCAACATGAACAGCAGTACCCTCCCTTTGGTGTCTCAAAGCCCCCTGGAGAGGCTGGGCAAGGCAGGATCTGGACTTTCAGCCTTGCTGAGCCAGTGGTCGCAGAAGAAAAGTCCTCAGCCCTTCTCCTTGTAGAGCCAAACCAGAGGTGCCCTCAAGCAGCAGAGGCTTTCCAGCCTGCTCTGCCTGTGTGCACTCTGCAGGGCTTCCTGCCTTAAACTTGTGCTCTTCTCCCAGGTTTTCCACTACCTCTCCCTGTCCATTTTAACCATCTTCCTGGTTGAGGTGGGGTTTAAAGTCTTTGTCTACCGCCGGGAGTTCTTCCACCACAAGTTCGAGGTGCTGGATGCGATCGTTGTCGTCGTGTCCTTCATCCTCGACATCGTCCTCATCTTCCGGGAGCACGAGTTTGAGGCCGTGGGGCTCCTGATCCTCCTGCGGCTCTGGAGGGTGGCCCGGATCATCAACGGTGGGTGCAGGGCTGGGCTGCATTTGCCAAACTTCCCTGAATTACCTGGCCTTTGTTCCAACCCAACCCCAGGGGTCTTGCTCTCCCAGCGAACTCAGAGTTCCACCGGTGTGGAACTGTACTCAGGCTGCAAGTTCTTTGGAGCAGTGACAATCTGCTGCTTGTGTTGGTGTGGTGCCTCAGGTGCATGGCAGCCAAGCACATTCTCCCTAAAAAAACCCATAATCTGTTCCTGCACCCTTCTCCTGGAGAGGGATGGCTCATGTTCTGAATTTCCATTGTGGGATCCTTCTGGCAGGGGAGCCCCTGTCTTCCTGAATTTGCTGCTACAGCAGAGTAGGTTTTAATGCTCTGTTCTGCTGTCACTCCATTATCCCCTCCAGGGATGCTGCAGGGAATATCCTGATCTTACTCTAGCTCTTTCTTGCTTGAATTCAAAGGGTTTGCCATAAAAAGAGAAATAGGAAATGTCCCCAGATCAGGATTTAAGTGACTTCACTGCTGTAACTGTTGCAAACAGATGTAAATTTGGATATATCTGAAACAAGCATAGCTGCAAACATTTTCTTCCTTCTTGAGGAAGGAATTTTGGGTTTCCAAAGAATATGGCAATGAATGATCTCAAATTCCTGCATGAAATCTCAGCTCAAGCTCTGTCCTGTGTCACTTTTGGTGGGTGCTCCATATTTGACACAGCTGGGATCAGAAGAGGGGCTTGCTGAGGGCCCATTGCCCTCAGCCCCTTTCAATGGGGAGAAGGTGCCCGGCCAGCAGCTGCAGCCAGAAAGAAGAGAGATGTGAGAGCAGCTTGTGGCTTTCCTAGTTCAGAGTGAAAGTCAGAGAGAAACTGGATTTGCGTGGGGCTGTGGGAGCCACGGGAGCCTCACAGCACAGCAGAAAACTGGGACTGCAATTATGGGTAAATCCCCTCATCCTCGGGTGCTCCGGGCTCCCTACCAAGCTTTATGCAATGTCCACCTGCTTGCAGCAAAAAGAGACAGAGGGAATCTGCCCCTCGCCGGGGTGTTGGGTGTCAGTGTCTGGGCAAGGTTCCTGTCGATGTTATCGATGCAAATGAGCGGCAGCGCTGCTTTGACCTCGGAGGACGGAACCCCCAGAGCCCAAACCGGTGCCTGGAGCGCTGGAATCAGCCATGATCCAGAGGAGCTGTGGCGGGAGGGAGAACGTGATGTTCTTCAAGCTCTCATCAAGCTGCTTTGTTTTATTTTTGTGGGAAGAAAATGCCTTCAGTGTGGGGGCTGAGCTGACATGGAATCACCTAATGGTGCTTATAGAGAAGTGACACCTCTGCCATGAGGAGACACTGCCTGCTCTCACTGCAGCTGTGCAAGGTGAAGCCACAGCCCTGGGGACCTGAGGATGTGCTAGGTCCTGTTCTGCCAGGCCAGAGTGATCGGCCCAGGGGGTGGAGGAGCCCCGTGGCTCAGGCCTTGCTCTGCTGTCACACCTAAAACGGCTAAAACACAGCAAAGCTGCCCCAGCTGCACCCCAGGGCTCTGCCAAGGGGGCAAATTCAGGAACTGAGTGACAGTCAGAGAGATTAATTCAGCTCTGAGGCCGGGCTGCCTCTCCCCAGCAGAGTATCAGTATCCAAATCCCTCCGGTGGCTGATTTAAAACCCTTCCTCATTAAGAAAAGCACTTGGGAATGGTGGTTGAAGATGACAGAAGCTGAACTGGGGAGGAACACGTTGAACTCCTTGAGCACAGAGCCTGTGTGCTGTGAACTCCTGCTCGTGGCTGTTTTACAATGTAAAGCAAACCCCCTGTGAATTGTTCCACAGGAATAATTTTATCGGTGAAGACCCGCTCGGAGCAACAAGTGTCCAAGTTAAAGCAAGCAAACCTGAAACTTGCCACAAGGGTGGAACAACTGGAACACAGCTGTTTGGAGAAGGTAAAAAAAACACCTTTAATTTGGGTTTACCTGCTAATGGTGATCCTTGTGCAAGGTTGGCACTGTTGGCTTGGTTTCCTCATGGGAAAGTGTGGGGTGAGCTGGGCTGAAGCAGCACAGCCCTGCCCGTGCCTCCCTGGGCTGCTCCTCCTCAGAGGAATGATGTCTCTACCTCTGTCCTACTTCTTTTGGCCAGGTTTTGCTGTTTTCCTGCAGCAGGAGATACATTATAGCAGGGGGAAGATCTGTGGGAACCTGGGAAGTTGCTCGCAGGCTGTTAATGGTTTGAATTTTGTCTCCTACAGGAGCAAGAAATTGAGAGGCTGAATAACATATTGAAACAGCACGGACTCCTCAGCCAGCAAAAATAAGAGGCCAGTTTTCCAAGGTGGGAATTCTGCTTGAAGATTGCAGTGTTGGAATCTGCCAGCTTCACCTGAAAGGTTTTTCTGTCTCTTTGCTTCCTCTTGTATTGTGTTTTCTATAAACATTTTCTATTTGACCCCGCTTTGATCAGACCTTGGGATGGCAAAAATAGTTCTACTGGAAAATTAATCACACACAGTCCCTGTAAACAGTATTTTTTTTTCCTTTCTTGTACAGTTGTACAGTCAAAACTGCAAAATAATTTAATAAAGACACATCTTTACAAGCTGTACATCCAGAAAAGTACTTATTTAAAATAATTTATTTTTTTTTCTGTGATAACATTCTTTTTTGCAACAAACTTACAGTATAAATTATAAGAACCCAGGCTGAAAAGGTAATTTCTTCTCTACCAGCTGCCTGTTCATCATCAATACATCTCTTTGCCAACCATTCTTTTCATACTGTTGGTAGTTTCCTCATTTCTGTTGCTGCTTGTGCCACTTTGTTATTTATATAACATTCATTTCAGAAACAACAACACACCACTCCTTTCCCTGACAAAGAAATCAGCCCCAAAATAGAGGCAAACATGTGCCATCTTACGTCAGACAATGCCTTGTTCCAGCAGCAGATCCCAGTTCTGATACTGCATTCCCTCATCTCTTCTTCCTTTTTCACTGTTCCCTCACAGCCCGTGGGGCTGCAAAGTTCTTTGTTCCCACAGCTCATAAATCCATGTATGAAAAGAACTGTAATATGTAAGAACAGATGTAGGTGAGTGCACTGCTGGGAACAGTCAGACTCCAGAAAAGCCATAAAAAAGCAAATTCTAAAGGGCCAGGTTGGTGTTTGAATTTTTTCAGGTACTAGAGTGTCCCTGTGGAGAGGCTGTTTGAGAGCTGAAGAATGAGATTTAAGAAGTGGGAATTGTGAGAGCTGGTGACTGCAGCAGGTGTCTCCAATGGATTTCAGCCCCACTCAGCTGGAGGGGTCACTGAAACCACAACTCAACTGTTCAGGTTTTTTACAAAAGGTAATTAATTAGTGGTGTGGGAAAAATAGCCAGAAATATGTGGCTTAATAATCTATGCAAGGAGATAAAGCAGAGGCCTTATCTAATAGCATATGATGAGTTTAATTAGCAATTTAGCTCTGCTGTTATGGGATAATGAAATTACTTTCCCTGCATGTCCCTGTGCTCTTCCCCTCCTGCCTCTGCTTGGCAGGCTGGGGCTGGATCCCACGTGCTGGAGGAATGGTGGCTGTGACTGGGCCAGAGCCACCAGCGAGTTCAAACTGCAACCTTTGTCCTCTCTGCAGAGTTATAATTGGGTACTTTCCACTTCATGGGGGTTTCTTCACCCTAAACCTTCTGAGAACCCTCACAAGGTCTCACCCTTCCTCTCTTGGCCAATTTTAGCCCAGTATCTACAACTTAGAAGAAAGTGATGGCCCATCATAGTCCCAGGACTAAAAATAAGATAAATCAGAAATGTGGGGGTTGTTTTATGTGTACTTACCTTAGACAAAGGGATAGAAAAAGTCAAAGGGTAACTTGATGTTAATGGTGGGCCAAGCTTTGTAGCTTGGCTCTGCAGGTGAAGAAATGTCAGTGAAAACCACAGAACTTGTTATAGGAATAATCCTTTCCCTTCCTGAGGGAAGCTGCAATGAAAATACAAACAGGACTTTGCTTCAGTTTTCTATTTCCTACAATCATTTATTTGGTCTGGTTATATTTTCTAAAAAGGTTTTTGGTTTTGGTTGTTTTTTTTTTTCCATATAGTTCCACGTTTCTTTCCATAAATGATATATAGCTTTTTATTGAAGTGTGTTTTGGCAAGGAGCCTACAGCTGTGTTTGAGCTGGAAGAGAACTGCTGGGTGTAAATACATTCTAATGTGAAGTGTGCCTTTAGATAATGAGATTATCTGGGTCATTGTCACACAGCTGAGATCCAAGGAAAACAAGCCACTTGTTTTATCTTAAATCCTGTAATTTAATTACATACCTGCTTCAGTGTGGTGGTAGTGATTGTGGCTGTAACATTCACTATCCTGGCTTGTGGATTGACCAGGGATCCATATTTAGTCCACTTCACTTCTATTCCCAGTGACACAGGTATTTGGCATGAGCTCTGCAAAGTGTGAGAAATCATCTCATTGTCTGCCTTATGCAGAAACCATCACAGTAATTAATTATTCTTTTTATTAAAAGGGTAGAATGCCCCCAGAAAGCTCACTGAGGAGGTTACCAGAGCAGATGGACCCTGCACTGTTGCTGGGCAGGACAAAATCCTGAACTCTGCCAGGGCACAATTCTGAAGACTACAATCTTAAATTATTTTTATGCATTTATTCTTGAATTTCTTCTTGAACTTCTTGAACTGTCACACTTCTGGTTACAGAAACCATTCACTCTTTAGTTGCAGAAGCATGCAAGAGACCATCCACAATCTTATATTGTGCTTCTCTTTCTCTTACCCTGGCCTGGAGGAAGAGGGGAAACCCTGATTCTGTTCCTTCCCTCTGTCACCTCTGGTGCTTCACCCTTAGAAGAGCAACATTCTAACCTGTGTTTAAACAACTCATTTTGTACCAACATGTTGCCCTGATCCATAGCTGAGGTGCCTGGATACCAGCTTGATTAAATGTAACTTGTACAGCAAGAGTGAAACTCTCCTCTGTGAATATTCCATGAGTTTCTTCCAGCTTATTTCTGCATTCCCAGCCTCATTTTCTCCTCCAGTTGGTTCCTGCATTTTTAGAGTGTGAAGCTGAGCTGATGCTGCAGCACAGGCACAGATCTCGTGAGGGTGGAGGGGTGGAAGTGGTTTAATTTTCACCTGTTCCGAGATGTGGAGCTGAGTTATTGGCACCCAGTCGAGCACATCCTGGGCTTGAGAATTCCCAAATGAGGCCACATACTCAGGAAAGCTTTGGCCCTTCAGCACATCAAGGAGGGTCTGAGCCAAAGGCTGGCATTTCATAGCTGCTGTAATTCTTCCAGAAAACAAAATAAAAAAGATGAGTTACAGCAAAACCCATTGGTTTGGCACAATCATAATTTCTCCTTGCTCTTTGCTCTGTTCAAGCCTTCTGGCTACAGTTGCTAATGTACACAATCTTTCCAAGAGAAAGACCATTGTTAATTAAATGACATTTTTTATAATTAAATACTCCATTCTCAATACTCTTCCAGCTGTATAAATGGCTCAGGACCTGAAAAGAGCCTAAGGGAAAGGGTTGTCAGAGGGTTAAAAGCATTAAATTAAAAAAAAAAAAATTACTTCTTACCGTAACTTACAGCCTGATATCATGTTATAACCAAATAATACTGGGGCTCTGGCTCCCTGTGCTGCCAGGCAGTCCTGGGTGGATGTGCTGTGCAGAATGGTGAGTTGGCTGTGTTTGTTACTACTCTGAATGATGCCAGATGTAACACACAGTTAAGGGAAATTAAATGCTTGATGGATATCGGGACAAAAAAAGAATCCTTAATCATATCCTTAAAATATAGCTGAAAATGCTACAATAGCTCAAAATTCCTCTCACAGTGTGAAAAATCACCAGGGTGTGCAATGGAGGGCTAAATGTACCTCACTACACAGTCCCAGGAGATTGCAGTCAGGACTGAGTCATTCCCTCCTAAAACACAGCCAGAAAAGCACATTTTTATTTTTGGTAGAGAACAGATGTATGTCATAGATGTCCATGCTAGAAAGGGTTTGTGAGGATGAACCAGAGCAAGTGAAGCAAACAGAAATGCAGCAGGGAAAGGATATCCTTGAGGCTGGAATCCTGCTCTGACAGGCAGCCCAACAACATAACCAGGATTGCCACTGAGAGGAACTGGCTGTGTATTTTCCTGCAATGCAAACAGAGCATTAGTTCTTATCCTGCACTGAATTGGCTGCAAAACACAGAAATATTTCAGTTATTTTAGGATTATGACCTGCCTTGAATGATGAGGGCAAGACTGTAAGTAAGGCTTGGCTTTCTGTTATAGTCACGAGCTGGGGCTCATAAATGTGACAGACTTTGGAGGCCTTCATTGCCCAGCTCTGAAATGCTGCCTCATCTGGGCATCCTGGGCAAGTTCTGCTTTACCTTGCTGCTAACAATTGTTCTGATTCAAGTTTAATAAGTTTTGTAATTAAATGTCTTTTACCAAGTCACCCATGACATCTCCACAGTTACCTGAGTGAAGCTGATTTCAAAGCTCTGCTCTATTGAAAGTTCTTCTTTGCTAATTGCCCCCAAGACAAAAGCAGCAGCAGCTTCTATTATTTCTCCTGTGTCTGTGTGGGTAATGTGATAATTCACCTGAAAATTAAACATTTTAGATATTAATTTGAATAAATACATAAGAGAAACTAGAAAAAAAATTAAACCATGCAAGTATTTTCTTTCTTCCTCAGCTCCAGGGTGGGGATGGATTTTATCCTTTAGAGGCTGGAGCCTCTTCACAGCTGACTTCTTGATAAACCTAAGCACAGACACAACGTTCATCTACTTGAAAATTAAAAGATGATGTGCAGCATCTATTCCTCTCTCTGTCATTAGTGCACCTGAAATCATCTTCTCCCAAGCATAAAGTAAATTCCAAACTCATGTCATTGCCTGTTTTGCCACATACACAGAAATAACATCAGGATTTCAGCCTGGCTCCATGTTATATTGCAGAGTTATTATTTTGTTGCAAAACACTCCCTTTTACCCAAAATCAGTGCTTCTCCCATGACATTTACTTTGGAGGTGTCACAATATATGGAAACTGCAAGGCCTTCCTGACAGCTTTGCACTTTGGGAATCAGAAGTGGTTTGATGCATAGATGCTTTCCATCAGCTCCGAGGAGGAAAAGGCTGCCAGACCTACCCCAAAAACTGCATTGATGCACAGTTCATCCAAAACCATTGGGAGCCTCAGGACATCACTGCTGCTCAGTAAAGTCCTCATTCCATGCAGAGACTGGACAACTATGGACTGGACAGTAATATTCACCTGAAAAACAGCCTCGTGTCAGCTCTGAACACTGGGTATAATTAATTCTGGCTCTTTCTGTGTTATTATATTTGTGACCTTTCCGGGTTCTGTTCCACAGCAACAGCACACACTAATTCTGTGGACAACTGCTGTGTTACAAGTACAGCTGAAGCTCAACCAAAGGGTCTGGGTTTAAATAAACAAATAGATTTTCTTGAAAAGAGGGAGTTTTATATGAGAGGAATGTATCAGGCTTGAATGTTTGCAGGCAGCATTTTATCTTGCAGTTGCTAAGTATCATTACTGATAGCAAATGATGTAATTTTTTTAATGTAAAGATTTGATCAATCAGTGAAAAATTCCCCCTGACTTTAACTTAATAAGAATTTTGCCCACAGCTCTTCCAACTAATTTAGAAGGATACTTACCATCTGACTTGATTTGGGCACCTGAGGGAGAATAAAAGGACAAATTAAAGCAGTAGCAAAAGTCTGACCTATTGCACATAGCAGTCAAGTAAAGCAGGTAAGGCTTTGTCTATTTAACTCTTTCTCATAGCAATAACTTTTATGTTATGGATATAAACCAGAGTATCCAGGAAGTGTGAAAAGAACTGCCACAATCCAATCCCCTCCTTCTTCTGACTCTTAAAATTATTCAGAGACCACCAGTTTAGGAAACCTGCCAGGCTGTGCTTCCCAAAGAAATGAAGAGCTTTTGTTGTCCTGTTCCATAGTTTCATTGTCTCTATACCAATAAAAGAGAAGCAAGTATCTCTTGTTATACAGTTGCCCCACTGAAAAATTTCCACCAAAAATATTTCATGGAAAGGCAGAAATGTCAGACCAAGGTCATCAATCAGGCCTATTTTGTCAAAGGTTTTACTTTCCTGACTTTCCAATGAATGTTTGAGTCACATCTTTGGGAAGGGACCAAGGATTGGACTGATCATGAAGCAATTCTGCAGAATTCTGATGGGATACTGACAGCAGTGACTCATCTCCTGTCCCAGCAGGGAACACATTCCTGGGAGCTGCAGACCTGAAGGTGGTGCAGGTACAGTTTGTCACACATTTATCATCCCAAGGTACAGCCCAGCCATCAGAATGAGCTGGATGAATAAAAGTCCCTGTTAAGATTAGACTCATCCTTCAGGGAACTGTGCTATTTCTGACTGGGCTAGGAGGAGTGAGCACCACTCCTAAAGTTCTGTTTATCCGTGACTGGGGTGATGGATGATGTCTCTGGAGGTCACTGGCAGACAGCACTGCAGCCATGCTGCTGCCTCAGCTTCCCCCCGGCAGGGAGGCAGGAAAGGCAGGAACAGCTCCATTGCTTTGGCAGCTCCACACTCCCCACTAACCACGGTGTGTGTGAAGCACCACTGTGAGAATCCTGCTGGGAGATCCCAGCAATCCCCAACACTCCTTGGATCTGCTGGTCAGGCCAGGGCAGAGAGCAGAGATTATCTGCAACGATTCCCAAAACGTTGTTGTCACTCCAGCTGCCCATCCTGGCAGGGAGGGTGGGCTCCTGGGGATGGGGTTTTCTGTAGGACCCGCTGTCCCAGTGCTCCCAGTAAGGCTCCCTCAGTTACTGGTTTGCCGTTTCTTTTGCCGGCAGCTCCACCTGCTGGCACTGGGAGGGCTCCTGCTCTGCCCTGTGGCCACCCTGTCCCCAGTGCCATCACTTTGCTGTTGTCACATCCCACCTCCAGCTCCCTTTGGGAAGGGAACCTTCCCACAGAGCATCTCCAGCAGCTTCTCAGCCTTCTCCAGTTCCTGCATCTGATCCTTCCTGACATCCAGCGTGCTCTGGGCAGAACTCTGACCCCTCCCCAGCTCAGGGGGATTGGCAGGCAGCACAGGAATAAGGGGTTATGGATTTTCCAGTCAGGAAAGGGAATTCATCTTTAAAGTCAAACCCACTCAGCTGCTGGAGCCTGCCCTGAGCCACTCTTGTTCTTTTTTTCATCCTGTAGCCAACAAGAACTAATTTTGGGAGGACATACAGACACTCAAAGCCCTTCTGAGGCAGTGTTTTGTCCACTTCTTCCACAGCAGGAGGCTCAAAAGCCAACAACTGGGAGCAATCCTTGGCTGATTTCAATGAGGACGATCCCACCTATGAGGATGTGAACTGCTTAGTGGGCTTTCCTTGCTTTTGGGAGCTTTGCAATCTGTGAGCAGCCTGGAAGGGGTCTTTAAGCAGTTACTCACTGCTAATTAAATTAATTTTAATGGTGAAGAGGTTGCTGTTTCTTTACAACCTTCAGCTTCTGGAAGGAGCCATCAGGTTAAGGTGTGATGTATTTCAGTTTCATTTTTTCATGACTGATTTCTTTGTCTTCCTGAATATCCTTACAGGGGATATATTTGTACAGAAGACATCATCCCCAAGTCAGAAAGGGATGAAAAAGTAGGCAAAGAAAAATAACCCCAGACTGGATTTTAGCAGGCAGGATCCAAAGAAACTTGCTCTCAGTCATGTTGTTTGGGACCATAAAGAAGGCTGTGCCAGCCCCCACTATCAAAAACTGAGGCTTGGAGCAAAGGATTAAACTGACAGGTTCCTCTTTCAGTACAAAGTTTTAGCAACTCTTTAAAACTCAGATTTCTAGAATTATGTGTTCTGATAAATGGGCTTTTTGGAAAAGCCTGAACATGCACAGGAACATGAAACTGCACTAGCTCAGTGCCACGACCTTGGCTCTTCAAAACTATTATTTTTTACTTTATCTTTGGCAATATTATTTATATTTGGCTAAGCAGAGAACAGTAAATGCTTGTGTTACCAAAGCTTGAAGTAAAAACATTCCTAAAGGCTTTCTGTATAAAAGTCTGCTGTATAGGGAGATGTTTCTTCCCAACTCACAATTTAAAAATTCAAATAAAACACCATATCCCTCAGTGAACAGAAGTTACTTCATTCTGCAGATGTAAAAGATATAAAATATGAGTATTTCAGCTATATGACTGTTTCAAATCATACTTACTGCCAAAATGCTGGAGTTGATATAAAACAACATGCTAAGTGCTTGAATGCTGTCACATTTTTTCACACTTACTGATCTAATGCATTTTGTGGCTTGGTTTACTAAAAAACCTGGAAAAAAAAAAGTCACCGAGTATGAATTGAAGGAGGAAATGAAAGAGCAATTATGAAAAGCATAAATGAAAAACAATACAAGAACTTAGGTACAAGCAAAATTGAAAGTAAATGTCATCTCTATTGCAGATAAGGTTTTATGTGAGCTTTGAAGAATGAAACCTTTTATATTCTCAAAAAAGTGCTATGAGAAAAAATATTACTTCTTAACAAGTAGAAAAAGCTTCATGAAAATTACTTAATTTTTGAATCTCTTAATAAGATTTTTATTTTCTTTCACAAGAGACTTCAGTCCTGTAATCACCACCATGAGTCTTACAAGACCACATTTAATGATGACAGTGGGGTTTGGGAAATGCAGGTGTGGGTTTGGTTGTGGCTTTTTTTTTCACCTCCACCTCTGCAGATTTTCAGGAAATTGTGTGAAAGGTTAAAATGCAGAGCTCAGCCTGCAAATCTGACTTGTGAGAGGAGCCTTTGAGCAAAGGGAAGCTGCCAAAGGCTGCCCAGGCAGGGCTGGCTTGGTGCAAACCCCTCCTCCCTCAGGGTGTCACCCTTGTACTGTTGGATTAAACCAATTATGCCAAACAAGACATTTTATTGTTGGATAAAAAACCCTTTAACAAGATTCTCAGGGATTTACATATCTCACTTTGAATGTTTAATAGAGATGCAACACAATTTCTCTTCTATGTCTTAAAAAACCAAACAAAACAGAGAAACAGAAGTGATTTGAAAATCATCTGCTTGTGAACCTTTAGCTGAATTCTCCATGGGGAGTGTGCCAGTTTTCTGACTGACTAATCTAAGAGCAGAATATTAGAAAGCAAAAATTTGGGATTCAAGTGTACTTTCCAACCTGCAGGGTTTGCATCAGAGCACCAAGAAGAGACAACAGGACTTGGCAGCCTTAGAAATGCATCCTCTGTCTGGACAGGAACCCCATACTGCCAAATAAAAACCACAGTCAGGTACACAGGTGTGTTTCAGCCCATTTTTATGAACAACAAATATGAATAAAAGCAGCACTTATTTCCACAGGATCTCTCAATAATGCTCTGTGCAGCAATTTTTCAGTCACTGCTACAGCTTTATGTTGAAAATAGCAGGAAAAAAAAAGTGCCTTATTTTTCAAAGATCTTAAAAATCTAGTTCACTTTTTAAGTAACTAAACACAAAACATTGAATTTCTTCTTTTTGCATTTCTGTATTTAAAGTACAATATAAATTTTGCTTCTTCCAGAAGAACTGCATTATTTAAAAGAAACAATGCAAACAATGCTGATTTCTTCTTTCTGGAATAATCTAATACTAATTGCATCAAATATAATTTACCTCCTATTGAATCAGAGATTATTTACCTCATATCTGGAAGTTTCATTTGCCTCAGGGGGATTTTGAGCATCTGTATCCAAATTCCAGGTGTCAGGCTCAGCACTGAAAGTAGCACCTCCAAATTTGTCAAGCAACTGATCAAAATTTTCTGCTGTTGGGATTTCAGGGGATTTAAGGTACAGGGCTTGTTTATCTGTCAAAATATTTAAAGAAGGAGATAATTTAAGGAAAAAAATATACAGAAACAATACTTAGTAACAATGAGACAACTTTAAACATGATTTATTTAGGATGCTAAATTATTTACCAAAAAAAAAAAAAAAAAACCAAACTATTTTGTTTTTTCCAACAGAAAAGACCAGGAGTACCAGATGTTTAATTCCATATTTTCATAAGTGAAAGGATCACAACATAAGGGCTGTGAGCAGACAGAATTACCAGTTTCCTGAGAGGTTTAATAAAACAAGAATAGTTTTAAATTTAGTCTTTTTTTCTGGTAAAGAGCCAACAAAAAAAAAATAACAGCACAATGCTTAATATTGCCTACAACTCTACTTACAGTTTGTAGCATGAATGCAGAAAATACTGGGATTGACTTGGTCAATTATTTTAAATATCCTTTCTGGTGGATTTGCTTCAACATCAAGAGAATACACAGCAGCTTTCTGACTACACAGCTGGCTGTCACCTCTGCAAATAAACAAAATAAATGAATGATCCTAGAAGTTAGTGATGAACTAGAAGTTAGTGTTCAGCAGATTTTAAAGTCCTTTTAATCTACTGAGGTAGCACCAGAAAAACAAAAAAAGCATGAAATTACTGAATTTAACATAATTTGTAGAGCAATTGTGCATCCTTAGAAGATTCCTATTGTTTTATACTCTGTGCTTAATAATAAATAATAGAGAATTCTCCCACATGTTTTATTCAGCAGAGGAAACTGTGAGCAGCAACATGAAGGAAGGTAAGAAACAGACTGGGGGAGGGAAAACCAGTGACAATATGAGAGATAAAATGGTAAATTGTGTGAGATCCAGATGGTTGAGACCCCAAAAATGGGGGGCTGCAGCAAATGCCACACACAGCTCAGGAGCACTTTAATTTCTACAACCCAAGTGGGATGTCAGAGCAGGAAAACAGGTCAGGTTTGTGGATATTGGAATAATATTCAATTTGAGCAGAGAATGGGAAGAATTCCTGCTTGAGATGCAAGTGAAAGAAATGGCAGAGTGAGGAACAGGAGGTGAAATAACCCAGCCTGTCTTGGAAAAGTGTTTGAGGCAGTGCCACGGGCTCATCAAGAGCCCAGAGCTGCAGGAGAATGTGCCAGTTCAGAGCCTGGCAGCACTGGTGTGTCCTACATGCTACAAACACAAGCTGATGATCCCTGTGAAACTGGTATTTAGCAGCACAGAGCAGCTAAGGGCAGGCCCTGGAGAAGTGAAATGACACTCAGAAATTTTGGAGCCTGGAGTTAAGCTCTTCCATGAGGTGAGTCACTTGTTAACAGGATCCCATCATAAATCAAACCCTTCTGCTGCTGTTTCAGACATCTCACGGTCTCTGCCTTGAGATCAGCCAAAATAACACAAATATGCAAATGCAGATAAACTCTGATGTAAATAAGGAGACGCACAACACCTGCAGACACTGAAAATCCCATGGCTTTTCATGCAAAATAAAAGTTTTACACAAAAGAATTTGGGCAAAGAAACACAATTTCATTTGAGGCATTTCTAGTTGACAAAGGCAGCACAGTCATCTGAGGCAATTAAAGTGTCACTCAGGAGGGTGTTGATTAGACCTTTCTGATCTATATAAATATCTGTAAATGGAGAGCAGGAGTCTTTTGTGTGCCAGAACAATAAGAAACCACAGTCTGGCATGACTGCTAATTCAAATTCCAAAGCACCAAGAATAAACCCAGTGCTCAGATTGGCATAATTTATACAGAAGGTGGGCTGAAAAGCTGCACTTATTGTTCTGAGAAGTCACCAAGAGATTTTTTTGCACATTATTATTTTGAAGTGAGCTTTCTTAACTTCTCTTTGAGAAGATGGAATTGGGTGAAGGTGTTTTCAGATTAAATAGCAAAGAAACAACTCTTGGCTTTACTTTTTTGGTATAATGTTACATTTTATTGTTTGGTAAAGTGGCAGTGGGGGAGCAGGTTGGGATGGTGAATTGCAAAATTAGGGTCAGAAAAATGCTCACACTATTTCAACAAGCTCTGAATTGATTTATTGTGTAGCTGATATCATAAATGTAATCAAAGAGGTTACTGACAAAAACTGGTGATCTAGAGAAGTGGCCAGATTGGTCCTTTGGTATCAGTTTTCTTGTCTTCCAGACACTGCATTGATCAAAGTCTAAAGATGCACCATTCTTCCACCCCAAAAAAATCATCACCACCTAAATGCCCACAGGGAGGAGCACAGTGAAACAGGAGGAAAGAGGGAATGAGAGGGAGAGAACGGGTGGGGGGTGGATTTGCTGCTCTGCCTGGTTGGGGACAGAGCGCAGGAGGGACTGGTGGAAGGATGGCAGCAGGGAGGGGTGGGAATTGCTCAGAGGAGAAGACGGAGCCCTGCCAAAGGCAGGCAGCAGATGAGGAACGATTTTGTGCTTTAGGTGATTCTGCACTCACATGACCAGCGGGACCGAGCACGTGGTGAAGAGGCTGAAGTCCTCGGCGCTGCAGTCGGGGTCACAGCAGCAGTTGGCGTCACACTGTGCCACCAGCAGGTCGCAGACGCACAGCCTGGCAACTGCACCAGAGAGTGACATGAGAACTGCAGCGGGGGCTTGGCACTTCATGTCCCAAACACTTCCACTTTTCACCCCGCCCTGCGTTTGACAGTGGTCAAAAGTCTTCTCCAGATTCAAGTTTTCTTGAAGCTGTTTTTAAAAGCCGTCTTTTCTGCTGCTGAGCAAATTTATTTGGAATACATGGACAAAATTAAGACATACTAAAATTTGTTCCCTGAGAAACAAAAC
This sequence comes from Vidua chalybeata, assembly GCF_026979565.1. NCBI lineage: Eukaryota > Metazoa > Chordata > Aves > Passeriformes > Viduidae > Vidua > Vidua chalybeata. The sequence continues at coordinate 3,585,690 of NC_071547.1, read as the reverse complement.
CCAACAGGGATTTTGGAGGTGAGAAAATCTACTCAGCCTTGCAGAGGAAAAAAAAAAAAAAAAGAGATACCAAAGATGTGTTTATCTGCTTGTTTCAGCTTATTGGGAAGAAAAATAAAACATTTTGAAAGAGCAGAGATGTTTACAAGTATTGAGGATGGAATACATTTCCCTGATGTGCCAACACAACCATAATTGACTTCTTTGAAACTGTTTTTTCTCTCTGTTTTTAGATACTGTGAGATATTGTAATCACAGACAGAGTCATTGCTAATAATTCTGTAAACTGGCTCAGTAAAATATACTTGGCAAATTCTTCAAACTCTCTGAGGTGTTCAAGTTTATACATTCAAAGAACAGATATTACTCTACTGAACTGTTTTTGAGAGTTGCTGTTCTATAATTAATCTGGATCTAAGAATAGCACAGAATGAGGAAAATTAAGGCCAGTGTTTAATAAGAAGAACATTCAAAGAATATTTTCATAACTAATTCCTTTATTTCCCTGTGACTGCTGCCTGTTTCCCTGTGGCCCCCTGGATGTTCTCTGAACAGTATCCAGGTATTTCCTGGAATCTCTGGAGTTCTGACTGTTCTGTTGGCTGAGCTTAGCCCTGGATCCTTAGCTCACCCTGTAAACAAGAGAAGTTTAAACATGGATGATTAGATTGCAAGGTTATGCCTGTGAGATGAGGGATTTCAATCTCTTTTCCCTAAGGAGGTAGCACTGGGGTGGGTTCTGTTCGGCAAGTAACCCATGGAAAGCTCAGCTGAGGGCAACACCACCCTATGTAAAAGTGATATAAAAGTGTAGCAAATTATACAGTGGGAAACACCTTCTGGGAACACAGTAACCAAACTTTGTGAGCTCTGTTTGTATGACAATGTATCCACAGCGCTGGGGCTGAGCCTGGAGCAAAGCCTGCAGCCAGCTCGAGGTGTGGTGGAGCTCTCCAAGGACACCCGGGGCAGTCCGGGCTCCTGGGCCAGCTCGGAGCTGCCCGCTGTGCCCAGAGCAGCCGAGACCCTGCCCTCCAGCCCCACCGACCCTCAGCGCTGTGGGATGCCCGGCTGCGTGATGTCCATGCCACGATCAGCGTGCCCGGGGCCTGCGGGCTGCTGAGCCCTGAGGAGGCTCCGAGCGGCCTCGGCTGCAGCTGCCCAGGGGTGCCCGAGCAGCGCTGCAGAGAGCCCCGGAGATCCGCTGCCAGTCCCGGGCCACCGCAATGCGAAGGGGAGGCCAAAGGCCGAACGCCCGAGGGAGGCCGCGAGCGGGGTTCCCCTCAGCCGGGGAGCGCCGCCGGTGCCCCGCAGCGCCCGGAGGGCACCCACCGTCCGTGACCGGGGCCGGCGCGCTGTAGACCCGCGCCTGTGCGGCATCACGAGCGTCTGCGGGCTCCGCGGCCGGCTCTTCTGCCCGGAGCGCCGGCGGCGGAAGGAGGAGGAGGATGAGGGCGAAGAAAGCCCCGAGCCCCGGCGGCGCCGCCATGGCGGCCGCCCTTAGCAACGGCGCGTTGCCAGGGCGCGCGGGGCATGACGGGAAGGGCGAGCCCCGCTCTCGCGAGACTTGGCGGGCGGAGGGGAAGGGCCGCGCCCCGGGAACATGGCGGGCGAAGGGAGGGCACGGGCCCGGGGTGTGCGGCTCCTTCAGCCGCCCTCGGGCTCCCTCATCGCCCCCTCCCCGGCGCGGGGAGCCTCGGAGGGAGGCCACGCGCAGGGTTCTGGCTGGATCTGGCCGTCGTGGTGGTGCCAGGCGGCCGCTTGTGCCACCCAGCGCCCTCAGGACCAGCCCGGCGGTCATGAGGGGGCACCGACCCCTCAGAGCCACGGGAAGGGTTTCAGGTGTAGTGATCCAAGTGTAACCCACGTAGGTGGTTTGGGAAAAAAGTTCTTGGAAGGACACGCATTAAATTAAAAAAAAAAAAATGGGGATTGGCCCTTTGCGAGATAGATCTATGTATTTATATAGATATATATTCTACATATCTATATGTCACATAATTTTGCAAGGTAATTTTTAAAGTGTTAAAGTTTCTCCTTTTGAAGATGCTGTGGGTCCTCAGTGCGAATATTCAGTAATCTTATGAGTAACCTTTTTATGTGCACAGTTATCTTTGCGGTCTTTTTCAACCTAAATTATTCTATTTTTGTACTAATTTGGAAAAAAAAAACTGGGCTAGGGAGTGACTAAATGATCATCGTTCCTTAGATCTTTTCCAGCCTTAAACATTCTTTGATCTGTTTTTATTTCCCTGACCAGGTTCATTACTGTGACCTTGAAGGGGAGGCAACAAAAAGCTCTCAAAAGCTCTAAAAACTCCAGCTGCACCCATTGGAAATGGGAATAGCTCCACAGTGCCTCTCCTCTGCCCTGCCCACATCACAGGAGCGAGGGAGGAGTCACACGAGGCCACCGAGGCCCTTTGATGTTATCAAAGAGCCCGATGGGTTCCAAACAGCTCCAGGCATGTGGAACAAAATCCTGGAGTCATCCTTGGAGTGGCCTCGTTCCTCCAAGGACACGGTGACACAAAGGTGAGAACCCCCTGCGCTCCACTCTGCCGCAGAAATTGCACCCCGAAGCAACCTCACCAAAAATAACCTGCAACCTGCCTGCCTTGTGAGATGGAACCCAAACATCTCTGCTTTTACCTTCTCCCACGGGGATGAAGAGCTGGTGTTTTCCAGTCTCTCTTTGCTGTTCCTGAGGTGGCCAAAATGCTGCTGCTGGTGTTGGGTTGGTTGGTTTTTTTTTTTTTTTTTTCAAGCTTAGAGTGACTTCACACACTTCCATTTTGAAAAGGGCCTGTAAAAATGGCACCAAAGGGCTTCATTTTCCTGCTTCTCACTGAGGCTGTGCCAGGGCTGGCTGCAGCCACTGGGGAGGATATGTGCCTGTGTTTGGAGGAAATCCTGGGAATCTTTACAGCTCCATCTCTTTCACTGTCCCACAGCAAAGGAACAAAGAGAGAGGCAATCCTGCAGGAAGGACAGCTGGAACTCGTGGCTGAGGTACAACCTCCCTCTGGATGGAGCTGGTTTAGGGCCTTACAGCCCCTTCAACTTCCTTGACTAAACTCCCACATGGTCAGTTAACAAGGATGGAGATGTTTCTCCCCCCTACAAGTCCTGCAAAGTTGGAAATTTGGAATTTATTTTGCAGGCTTGGAGGGAGGGTGGTGCTTGGTTTATTTTATCATCACTGGTTGTGATCTGTATCCTTGTTACACTGCAGTGTCATGAGAAAATTCATACTAAAACACCTCTGTTAGTTTACATGTTTCTCATGCCTTTAAAATCAGTAGAAGAGGGCTGATGACATTGCACAGGGGAAAACAGAATTTAATAAATTCTTCTTGCATCGGGAATTACTTGGCAAAGCTGATGGTGCACAGGGGACCAACTCCAAGAGGAAAACCAAGCCTTGCTGAAATCTGAAAGCACAGATTGCACCCTGGATGAATGTGGGCAGGAGCTGGATGAATAAAGAGGTATTAATTCTTACTGCATCTACCATTGAAATGGAATAGAAGTGGGCAACTGTTCAAAAGCAAAGTAGGATGGAATTAATCTGGTTTTCTCGTGACCTTTTTTTTTTTTTAGGGCTTCACTCACAGCAACAGTTCACCTAAATCCACTTAAAATACTTGCTGTAATAGAAAAAAACCCACTTTTGTCATGCAGAGAAAGGCAAGACATCTAAGAAAAACAATTTGAAACCCCCCCCACCAGAAAACTCACCCTGGTATTGGACTTCTGAAACAGGTTCCAAAGAGCAACTCCAAGTGTGTAGGATAAGATCAGGGCATCAATACATAATGCTTGTTCTCCATCAGAGAGATTTTAATTTACCCTCTCAGCATGAGCTAATTAATAATTAAAAAGGGCACTGTGATCCTTATGTGGGAGGTCCTATAAAATGAAAATTCAAGCAATTTGAGAGGCAGTAGATTCCTGTTTATTAAAAAACACGTTCAGGGATTTACTCTATTACTTTTTCAATTACAGTTTCAGCAGCAAGGTTCTGATGTGCATTTAAGCATTATAGAAGCTGTGACTGCCCCGTCCCTGGAAGTGTCCAAGGCCAGGTTGGAGCAACCTGGGAATGTCCCAGGTGTCCCTGCCCATGGCAGGGGGTGGAATGAGATAGTCTTTGATCCAAACCATTCTGTGATTCCTGTTGGTGATCTTCTGACTCTGCATCTTCTCTTGACTCCTCATGTAGGAAGTCTCATGTGGTGCTTCTCATGATAGTTTTCTTTTTAATCCAACTGTGCTGTCTTGAATTTCATCTTTTCAGGGCTAACATGGGGTTTGCCCTATGACAGATCACTTTAAAAGTCCAGGTGGACAGGCATTTGGAATTAGAGTCCAAACAAAGTCAAACCAGGCTGAAATAAACTGCATTTTGTTCTAGCACAAGATTAGCCCTTAAATAAATAGTGAGGAGCTGGGGCAGTCTGTACAGCAGATGGCATTACAGGTAATATTTATCACACTCCAATCTCAGGGCTCAGATACTTGGGAGGGAGGATTGACGTCAGCTACGAGTGAATCAGTTTTAAAACGAGCTGGAAACCTGCTTGTGCCTTCAGCAGTTGATTCCTTTGTGCAGCACTTCTGCTTTGCACTCCCCAGTGCATTTATTGGTCTGGACAAGCCTAGCAGGAAGAGTTCATTCTGTTTTTGCAGCTTAAGTGAGCTGATGTAAATAGATCTTGGACTTTGAGGTGGGAAGATTCCACCCAGCTGCAGTAACCAGAGGGATGCCCTTTAGTCCAGTTTTTGTGCCAAATTTGTGCATTGGGGAATTTTAAACAAATATCACTTGGCAGGGTATCGACTCTCAGGGTACAAGAATAACACTGAGTAAGGCAGCAGGGCATGGGCTGGGAGGGATTTACAGGGAGAACTATCCAGACTGACACTGAACAGTGGAGAAAACCGGTTCTGAAGTATTTTATTAAAAATAGTTTGGTTTTTGTCTAACAAAAGGAGCCCAGAGATCCTCTGAATGAAAACCAGGAGCCGTTTTTCATCTGGGCACAACATCCTTGTGCAGGAATGACAGAGTTCATCAAAGCTTACTAATTACCATGGAAATTATGAGGTTGTCTGGCTGTCTGGACAGACTTGGGTGGGTGACCTGGGGTAGAATCATGGGACCATTAAGACTGTAAAAAACTTCCAAGATCAAGCCCATCCTTTGACCAAATACCCCCATGCCACTAATTTGTGTCACAAAGTGCCACATCTACTCATTTTATGAACTCTTCAAGGGATTGTGACTCCACCACTTCCCCAGGGAGGCTGTTTCAAAGACTTTCAAGGATGGAGGTGTGTGAAGAGCTCCTGGTGTGCCTTGGCTTGGGAGCACTTAGGGAAGCACAGAGTCGTGCTCTGCCAAATGGGTTTGTCAGCCCTGAGCTCACGATGTTCCTCGGCGTTTGAGCCGTGGCTGCTGGGCAAAGTGGCACAGAGAGAGAACCCTTCCAGCCCTGGAAAACTCGGCATTGAGGCATGGAGAGCTCAGCTTTAGCTGGGGGGGATCACAGGCTGAGCAGCACAGCCAGGTAATGCAGGACAGGTCACCTTGCAGCAACCCGAGCTGCCTCGGGGCACTGCAGGCAGCAGCACAGAGCAAGGGGTTAGGCCGGGCTGGACTTGAACTAGACAGGACCTGGACAAGGAGGAGGAAGAACGAGACTCAAGGAAGGGAAAGAATGATTCTGTGGGGGAAGCTCTGCAAATATGTGCTTCCCTTTGCTGATAAAGGAGGGTGTGAGGCACCGAGAGGAGCTACCCTGTTTGTCTGCTCTCACACCCTGCCGGGCCCTGGCAGCAGCACTCCCTTATCTCCAGCACATTGGCACATTCAGCTGTGCAGCCATTCCCTAATCCACCACACTGGGCCTGGGCTGCTCCTCGTGTTCATTCCCTTTCTCCCTGTTCTAACAGGAGGATTAATTTTTTAATAAGTCTGGATACAATTTCAGCGTTAGCTGGATAATTCTCACGCATTGCTTAAGCCTTTAGCAGTGTAAGGAGGGCAATATTGTCTCTGTCAAGGTGCACAGGGAGCCAAATGCCTCCCGTGGGATAACGAGGGTGCTTCAGCAGGTTGTGGCACAGAGCTCTTGCTTTCACTGCAGGCAGCTCGGGGGGCAGGTTTCACACCTGCCTCTGCTGGATTTCCACCTCTATTGTTTGTTGTCTCGGGTTATGCAAGTGGCAGCAGCCTCTTGTGCCTGTACCCAGAGGAATTAAACGAATTTGCAGAGCAACCTGCTGGGAACTTCCAAGGGGACAAAACCATTGTTTGCACACGCAGGAGCAGCAGGGAAAACCGAGCTGCAGAAAGTGAGGATTTGGGTCTTTTTGAGTATTGTGGGTCTCTGCAGCATTGATGCCTTGAAGTCGTTGCTGTTGAAGATGCCCAGCTGAGAGCTTTGTGTCACTCTCAACTACAATTAACGTGATTTTATGGGGTCTGAGCGATGATTGCACAACACACCCTTCTCGTGAGGCTTTTGTTTGGCATTTCACGTTCCTTAACCAAAATGGATTAACTGCCAGCCTTGCCACGGATTTGCAGAGAAGCCTCTCGTGCGGCGCTGAGCTGGCTGTGTCCTCGGCCGCACCGAGCCGGGGAGAACAGGGCGAGTCATCCCTGGCAAAAAAAACCAAAAACCAACACATTTTTGCGCGGCGTGACTCACATAACCGTCCTCAGCACGCACGAAGCACCGGCGGCCAGCGAGTCCCCGCGAGTTATTCGGAGCACGCGAGACACGCGGGGCGTGGAGGGCAAGTATGTGGGTTAGGCGCAGCCGCGCTGTGCCCGGTGTGAGAACGTTAATTGCGTTAATTGCGTTAATTGCGGCCGAGAGCCGGCGGGGGCGGGGGCGCGGGCCCCGCTCGGCGCCGCGGGGGCTGCCGGGAGCCGCCCGCTGTTATTGTCCCGCAATATGCAAATGCGGCGGGGCGGGGAGCCAATGGGGGGCGGCCGCGCGCCGCCGCCGCGCACGCGCGCCGGGAGGCGGGGAGGGGGGGCGGGGCCGGCCTCGCGCCCCGCCCAGCGCCGGGGCCCTCAGCTCACCTCAGCACGCGCGGCGAAGATGGCGGCGGCGGCGGGCGGCGGGGCGCGGGGGCGGCGCGGGCGGCTCTGACCGGGCACCGCGGGCGGCGGGCAGCGAGCCCGGAGGGAGCCCCGAGAGCTCCGCGGGCAGCGGGGAGCTGGCACAGCCCCCCTCGGGGGGGCGGGGAGGGTGGCGCGGAAGGCGGGGGCGCTGCCGGCGAGCCCGGCCGTGAGGGGCAGCGCGCGGGCCGCGAGGGGCAGCGAGGGCGGGTGAACCGCAGCCGCAGCCGGAGGGACGAGGCTCCGCGGCGGGCAGGGCTCGGAGCAGCGGCGGCGCGGGCCGGCGGGCAGGGGAAGGAAGGCTGGCGCCCTGCGGCTGGCGGTCGGCGGGCAGGAGGCGGCTGCGCCGGTGGCTCCCCGCGTTCCTGGCGCTCGGCTGCTGGGCGCCCCACGCCATGTTCTCGGTGCTCTCCTACGGCAGGCTGGTGGCGCGGGCGGTCCTGGGCGGCCTCTCGCAGACGGACTCCCGCGACTACAGCCTGGTGACGGCCAGCTGTGGCTTCGGCAAAGATTTCCGCAAGGGCATCCTCAAGAAAGGCATGTGCTACGGGGATGACGCCTGCTTCGTGGCGCGGCACCGCACCGCGGATGTGCTGGGTAAGTGGCCGGGCCGGGGGCTGAGGTGGCTTCGGCCTCGCGGTGTGACCCTGTGACCCTCCTCCTCCTCCTCCTTCCCGGAGCTGCACATGGCGAGCGGCTCAACCCCCGGTCTCAGACAAAGGAGCCGGTTCTGCCTGTCAGTGTCACCATGAGTTCGCTTTTTTAGCTTCCCAAGGAAGCTCTCGGGCTCTTTGTTGCAGCTGTGCCCGCCTTTGACATGGGGGGTTGTGTGTGCTGGGTGTCCGGGCCCAGTCTGGGCGTTTCACCTGTGGGTGCCTGTAAGGCCTGCTGGCTCCAAAACTCAGGGAAACAGTTCCCAGTGCGTTTCAGTTTCTGTCTTTCTTTAAAACCTGAGCCCCGTGTACATGCATTGCATTTAAACAGACAAGATCACTTGAACAGGCACTTCCTGATTTTAAGGCGTGCAATGTCCTTGTCAAGTGAAAGGCAGAGTGACATTGAGACTGGAATCAAATGTCAAGCTTCAGTTTCGTTGTTTGTTCTGGCCTGATTGCACTCTCTGGTTTAGAATCACTGGCGAAATGAATCTTAAGGGTTCAAATTTTAGAAGTAGTGAATAATTACGGATAATCAGTAGAATCTTCAGACTATGACCAACATTGCTTTTGACAGTGCTTTGACCTTTCTCTTGTGTACTCAAGGTTGAATTTGGCAGGCTGATACTCTGCACAAGTTAGTCGTGGTGTAACTACCAGAAGCAAATTTTTACCAAAACTTTGACGCTTAAAAAAAAGCTTCCTCCTCCCTGCCCCTGTCCGTGGTTTTGGTGGGGTTTCTTTTGTTGTTATTGTTTTTGCATTTATTTATTTTAAACCGGTGGGGTTGCGCTGTGCTGTATCATGCTGTGGAAGTGGTTGGTGGTTCCTCTGTTTGACGCTGTCATTGTAACTTGGTTGCCATTTAACAAAGCCGAGAGGTTTTCCTCAGGAAGCTGCAAGTTGGTGCTAGGTAACAGTTATTGCTGCTTATTCTCAAGGAAGCTGTTACTGTAAGAGTGATGCCAGAGCTCTCAAGATGTGGAAGGTTGGTGGGTGCATTTTAGACACTCATCATCTTCTCTGTGGTGCCTCTTCCAGATAAACTTTTTGGGATTAGAATTAGCTGTTGGACACCCTTCCTTTAGCATGTGACTAACCCTGGCTGCCTTTAAAGTTCATGCTAGACAGCACTGATAAATAACTGAGCAATTGGTGTTTGCCCTTAAGAGAAATGCAGGATCTCCTGTACTTTGAAGTGAACTCTCTGTGTGGGGAAGAGACAGATTTAGCCCTATTTGATTATTGTTAGGGGGTTTTGGCCATATTTGGTGATTACTCTATGTGGACCTACAGTTTGTCTTGTGTTCCTGCTGGAATCAACAGAGAGTTGCATTTCTAAGTTGGTCTTTGCATTAATTTTCATGGTAACTTGGAAACAAACAAACTGTCCTCAGAATTGTAGCTCCACTTAAGGATCAAACAGCAAAGAGGGCAGCAGACCCAGGATGTCTTAAGTACCAAGAAGCAAATAATTTAAATAGAAAACCTGTTGGTTTGATTTTGGGATTTCTCCCCTGGTAAAGCTATTTTTATGTCAGTTCTTTGTTGCTTTTTTAATATACATACTGAAAACCCAAAATCTCTGTACTTCCTGCAAAACCAGCAATGTTCAGGTGGGTTTTGATGCTTCTTGATGCTCTTTCATCTTCATCTGTAGCTCTTAGGTTTACAGACATGGGAGTTTTCTCCCAGTTTCTGCTGCTGGCATCATCTCTCTACTCTCTCAATCAGTGCTTTTGCTCTGCTGCAGAGACAGTTTCAGCACCACCAGTGTTTTCCTGCCCTCAAACCCATCACAAATCTGAGGTTCCTTCATGATTTTTTTTAAGACCCTCATAAATTTTGTGCTACCTCAGTACCTATCTCTGCACCTCAACAAAACTGCCTGAGCTGCACTGTTGGGTTTCAAACTTAATTTTTTTGACATTTAAGGAAGAGCTTCACATGATTTGAGCCAAAGTGAACACTTGACATGGTAAATTTCAAGTGTATCACTTGGAGTGAGTAGTCTTCAGTGACAAAGCCAGGGCAGATAATTAATGTAACATTCCTCTGTGCCAGTGTTTTCTAGAACCAGTGTACTATGGAAAGCCTGCCTGTGTGGGATGGATTGGGTGTGGTGGAGCAGTAAAAGAACTACTCCCAGCCGTTTGGCATGAGTGCTTGGGGATTCATTTTCTTAGGTCAAACAAGAGTTGACTTGGCAGTGTGTTTATAGCAGAATCAAAATGCTAAACACTTCTTTTGTTGTATGTGTGCTGTATAGTTCAAAGGCTGAATGTTTAACAGTGTCTTCTAGTCTGAGCTTTTATCCTTTCACAGTAAGATCAGCAGAAGGCTGATGAAGATTCAGGTTCTTTCAGTCCTCCCATAGTTGTTCAAGGCTTGATAAGGCCTGTTAGTGGTGTACTTGAATCCTTGAGGGTTTGTCTCTCATTTTTGCTTTTGTCTGGAACATAATTGTCAATTTTGCGTGTTTTCTTCCTATTCTGAGCACAGGGAGAAAAGAGAAGCTCAGAACATGAGTTTTTCCTTAGGGATTACCCTAAGGAAAGGAAATGGCTTTACTGCTAATGTTAATCTCTAGAGCGTTACAATTCAGGCCCGTGTTTCCTTTCTCTGCTGCTTGTACCACGATGTACTTTTCTCTTCATTCATTGCCAGTGTCTTGGGTGCTCAGATCCTCAGAATACTGAAATCTCTCACAGAGGTTTGGGAGGTGTTCTGTACTGCTTAATGTGTGATGCCTTTGGAACTTTTGAGGTCAGAAATACTGTTTTTTTTCAAAGCTGAAAACCAAAACTCTGACACCTCTGTTTTTTCTCATTAGCATGCAAGTAGGATTTTTACTACACAGGGAACAAGCCAAATTTTAAACAGTTTTACACTCGTTTCACTGAATTACCAAAAGTAGAAGTTAAAGCCAAGGTTTTCACCTCTAGAAATTTTGAAGTGTCACATGCTAGTGATAGTTTTTTTCCTTAATTTCGGGATCTGCCTTTTCTTGCTTGTTCTGGCCTTATCAGGCTCCCGATGTCTTTGCTCGTTTTTTATGGATTTTCCAGGCTGTTGTGTGACTCATTATTGAAACATTGCAGCAGCCAATGCGCATCCCGTGACAGCATCACTTATACAATGCCTGTGCTGGGTACAAGTTCGGGTGCAGCCAGGGTGTCTTGACTCTTCGAAACTATTTCTGTCCCCTGGAGTAAGGAAAAACTGTCTGGCAGCAGGAAACTGGTTGTTCACTGCAGAGTTAAAATTTGACAATTGTTCTATTTGCTGCAAATCTTTGATTTTTAGTTTTTGTGGGGAGGAGAGTGTCTGGGTGCTGCAGGGCAGCTACTCTAAAGTGAAAGGAAGTGCACTTGGTTTGAAAATTTTATCAGCAGCCTGCATAGGAGGTAGGTAAAACTGCAGAGTGACAAAGCTCTGGAATATTGTTAGTGTCACTGTCATAAGGAAAAGTAAACTTCAGCACCTAAAAGGATTTGTAGATGAAATGTCAAGGTTGTTCTGGCAGCTGTGGAGGAGGGAGGGATCCTACCTTGGAAGCCTGAAGGTTATAGAGGACTATGCTAAGTGGTTTATTTGGTATCATACCTATTAAAGAGATTGCTGCCTTATCACAGCTTATCACACTAAAGGAGTCAAGCATCGCCCAACTCCCTTGGAGTCACCTTTCACCTACTGCATGTGAGAGCTCAGGGAGCCTGAGAGGCAGAGATCAGAGATCTGCAGAGCTGCACACGTGCCTTAGTTTGTAACAGGTCACAGGAAATTTTCTGTTTAACATGGGAGCATCAGTGCTGGCATTTGTAGGGAAACTACAGACTGAGAACCACCCCATTAACAGTCACTGGCTGACTTTTGTGTCAGCAGAGCTGCTCTGGAGCAGCACTGAATGTGACCTCTGAGAATGAAACTTATATCTGGTTATTCTCCCATCCCACAGTTTCTGCAAGGACACTGCACACAAGTATTGAGGTCAGAATTTCCAGCTGAACACTAGTTTTAACTGCAATGCTATTGATGCTTCTTGATGGCAGCCAGTCTTCCATTCATACACAGATCTTGGCCTGAAGGAAGAGCAGGTTCTGTCAGAAATCAGAGGGAAATAGGGTTAATCATACCTATGCATAGGAAGCATTGGAAAACTCTCCTGCTCTTTGCTCTGGTTCATCCATGCTGTGAATACTGAGCCTGAGATGGGTCAGGCTGGCAGGGATTTATTTCAGTGTCTGCCCCCAGTACCTGTCCTTCCTCAGCAGTTCCACAGTCACTGAGAAATTAGGTAGCTGTAACTAGGGATTTTTTAATAAAGCCTGCAGAAATAATTTATAGTTTAGTGTTCTCCTGGAGCTCCCCAAATGCACTGAGTGTTTTCTCAGGTTTCAATAAAATAGGGAGGAAATCTACCTGGTAAAAATCTGCTTCAGGAACAGGTGTGCTGTAGTAGGAGGGGAAAATAGATATAAGGAACTGTTGCTTTCTTCTGGGAGTAGACACACATTTTAATGTTTCCAGTTCCATGTTTCTCCTTCAGTTTGTTCCTCAAGATCATTGCTCACTTTGCCTTTGCTTTTTGCTCCTTGTTGTCACTTACCCAGTTACTCTTCCAGAACCTTTCTGTTTCATGCAAGGGTAGTTTAAGTTTTACTGTAACAGTGTGAATAAGTAACCTTCCCTTCTGTAACTTGTTAGCAGTCACACACCATCTCTCCTTAGGGATTTGTATTTAACTGGGTTATTTCTTTGTCAAAACCTCTAGAGGAGTAGACACCCTTTGGCTCTAACAGATCCAGGGAAACTGCTGAGGGTCAGTGCTGGCTTTGAGCATTGAGCTTGGTTTAGATGGAGAACCTGTCTAGGTGTGTGATTTATCCCACCACTGATAAAACAAGAAATCTTATCATTTTATCTGAGTTCTGACGTTGACAAATACTAGGTGCTATATTTCGAACTTGTGTGGTGCAACTCATTGCACTTTTTTACCATCTTAGCCTCCATATTTGATGCAAAATTCAGTTATAAATATATCCTTTTGATGTTCTTTTACCAGTGATTCATTGCTATTTCAGGTAGGGATCTCAAGAAATTGAAAGTTCAGTAGGATGTGCGGAGTGCCTTAGAAAGTTAATTGTGGTTGCATGCAAAAGCAACTCCTGCTGAGACATTTGTGCCTGCCTGCTGCTTCTGTGTGTGATTTTTATTCTTGGCTGATGCAATATTTCAAAATATCCAACTCTGAAGAGTTTTGGGACAAGGTGGTACTTTTGGAACTCCGACCATGGGCAGGTTAATTTGCCAGCTAACCAGACCTGCCCCTCATAACATTATTTATATTAAACAGGGTTTGATCAGTATCAGGGCTTTGTTATGAACTTTCAGGCTGTTTAGTTTATATTTGCTGTGAGCCAGGCAGAACACCTGGATCTCACTCACACAAGTGAGTGGTGAAAAGCAGATATTGCTGCTTTCAGCATTGGCTGGTTTTCCCTGGGCTTCTGCAGGGAACTCACGTGCTGGCAGGCAGAACAACTTCACATTTGCATTTCAGCTGGTATCTTATCCCAGGTGCTTTTACCATTTTGAAATCAGCTTTAACAAGTTTCACTGCCAGCATCTTCCCTGGCTCAGTTTCAGTGCTGCAGCATCAGTCATTTGTGCTTTGTCTTGTAGCTGCCTGACAGGTGTTTCTCTGAAAGAGATTTTGATATTCTGAATCTTTGAGGAGTTGGGGAAAGTCAGTTTTTGGATTGACACATGCAGCAAGTATTTTATCTGGCAGGCATATTTCTGTATTTTCCAGCGAAGGCAATGTAGTGGAGTGTTAACTCAGATTCTGAAAGATCTCTGTAATACAGTTAAATACTTGAGAAGTATTTATTCTTTTGAAGTAATTTATTGTGAAATTTTCAATTGCTTTATTTACAGTGGTGGTTCATCTAGCTGCAGGCATTGCACTGTCACGTGGATGCTTGTGTAATTTCTGCATGGGCTTGAACAGGGAATAGCCACAGAAATATTTTTTTTCTATAAAATTTTCTCATTTATTGAATGGCATGAATGAAAAAAACCCAAGGTTTGTGTATGGTTCAATTTCAGCAATTCTCAGCCATGCATTTTGTTTTAAATGTCCTGTGAATCCTAATTTATAACATGTTTAATACTAGAACTCAATGGTTTATGGCTCAAAGGAAAACCTCAGTATTTGTTGAAAAGCTAATTATTTTGAATATATACCTTATTTTTTTCTTGGATGAAAGCAAAGGTATTATGTATAAATAGAGCTTGGCATTATTCCTTGGGAGTGATCCTGCCAATAGCAACACCTTTGAATTTTCTTTTGATGACAGAGGGGAAAACCTGGTATTAATTTTAGTTTTTGCTACTTCTGGAGTTTGAAACAGTTTCACTCCTTGTTTGCTGTATATCAAATAGCACGAAGTTTACTGAAGCTTTATTCTCATTTACATTTCATCTATTTCAGTAGCAGTTTACTCAAACTGTTTCAAAGTCACATATTACTTTCCCAGGTGAAGCTGTTCAGTCTATAGAGATTGCAGAACATGAAGATGCTGGGTTTATTTTAAAACTGTATTGAAGGTTGGACAGGCTGATTAAAGGTCTTGGGCCCAAACCTTTACAAAGCCCCACCTTTTCCATTTGGGGCAAGGCCAAGAAATAGAGTTGGTAGCTGCTGGGGGGTTGTGAAGGTGTCACTGAAAGGAGCCCCGGGGCTGCTCCTGAATGCAGTGCTTGTGTCAGCCTGGGGTGGAGTGGGGAGACAGGAGAGCTGTCCTGGTGCTTTGGGAGATGTGGGACAGAAGTGCTGTAGCTGTATTTCCCCCTCTTGGGGATTGAAAGGTCTTTTGGTGGCTGTGCTGTCCTGTCCCGTTTGCAGAGTTGAGTGATTACTGTTTGTGGGATCAGACTGTCTGTCCTCTCAGGTGTGGTACCAAGCAGAGCCAGGGAGCTGCTGGGGGATGTCTAGAGGGTGATTGCTTTGGAAGGCACTGGCAGAACCTACTTAAAGCTGTTTATAGCTTGCAAAAAGCAGACAGGAAGGCAGACAGACAAAGGCAGTGCATGGCTCAGGACAGAGTATGAAGGGTGCTGCCATGATTACAGATTCACATTTCCTGCCTGGAGTAAGAAATGAACAAAGCAAGGCAGATGGCGTTCTCATTTTTCCTTTAAAAATTGAATAGGTTTTGATAATTGACCTTCTCAGGTGCTTGCTGTGGTGGCTTTCTGGTACTCTGTGCTAAAGCTGCACTGTTTGTGTTTCAGTGTTTCCCAAACTGATGTAAAAGGATTTTCTGGATTGCTTAAGGGAACTCCGTAACTTCTGCCCAGCTTTCTTTGCAACCACCTTGGAAGCCAAGAGCTCTGGGCAGCATTTGTCAAACATCTTTTCATTGCATTAACCCTGTTGTCAGTGAAGCAGTGCAGAAATACATCTGGACTGTGTTCATTTTAAAGGGCAGGGGAAAAAATATTTATCTGGTAACTTCACATAAAGCACCATCATTAACCTGAAGCTGAGTTTCTGTTTCAAGTTCCAGATCTAGAACCTTTCCTTTATGATCTCTTAAGTCTAGACTTGTCTGTGTGGCAGCAGAAAGCAAAGGGTTAATCCAGTATTAACCTGAGGTTGTGAGACCTGTAAGGGAGAGGATTAATCTGTTCTTGAGGAATCTAGAAAAGTAATTTCTGAGACTGCCGGGTGCTTTTGCATGAGCTTCTTCCTGGGGACTGCTCAAAGAGGTGAATGCAGGGATCTGCATTCCTGTAACATTCTTCTGAGAAAGCAGAGGGACAAAGCAGGTGTCTAAAAGGTTGTGCACTATTTTAGGGAGAAATCTGATTAATGTTGATAGGCTGTTCAGAATCTGGCCATAACCTCCTGTCAGATTATAGTTCACGCCAAGGTCGGCTCTGAACCTTCCATCTCAGTTTCAGACCGTGTCCCATGTGAAGGGCGTTTGGAGATGAGGAAATTGAGTTTTATCTTCTCACTCACATTTTCATGCCTTTGATAACAGCAGAGTTTTTTTTCCTTAGGAGACTGTCCTTCAGCACAATCTGAGCACTGAAATTCACTTTTTGTGCTTTTATCATGAACCTATTTCAACTTCACTACGTTTTGGAAATCTCTGCTTGAAATGGCTTGTTCCATGCTGAGGATCAAAAAGATTTTGGGACCTTCAGCAGTATTTTGCTCTTATCATTTAGACAATTGGAAGAAGTTCAAAGTTCTTGAACCAAATGACCTGCAGAAAATGTGTCTGCTGCTCACCTCCCTCTGATCACCTCCCTTGCATGTCACTGTTTTCCCTGTTGCTTAGAAGCTTCCCAGGTTTTGGTGAATTGGTCTAATTTTCTGATATCCAGGTTATTTTGAATAACTGAAAATTCTCTGGATCATAGTCAGTTTTCATTCCCTTGCTTGGCTGAAGCTGTAAGCAACAAACTCTTCTTGAAAGGGGTAGGTCCCAGCATTGTGTTGGTTACATGGATTTTGGAAAACACTTGTAAAATGGAGATTTATTTTCTACAGAAATAGAGAATACCAAATAGAAATCATTGTCCTTCATTATGAGGAGGTCATCTGGGGAAAAACTGTGCTGCTGAATAGCAGGAAGAGTTTCTGTGTCATTTCTGTACTAAAGTGGTGACCTTCACTTTAAAAATTAATAAAATCTCTTCCCTTTTAATGGACTGATGAGAGGTTAATGGGATTGAATCTGCATCTTACCCCAAATATCCCATTATTTTTTCTCTAGTGGAGTCAGCCTTCTCATTCTCAGCATTAGACTTTTACCTTCCTTTCAGCAATTCAGATTATATTTGGAGATTTGTCTGGGAGCTGATATCAGAAATTATCTTTAAAATACGCAGAAATTTATTTGTTAATCAAAAATGTTTTCCAGGCAAGTGCCATGTCCTACATTTTAGTTACTAATTATCATAAGTGATGCAAAAAATGAAACCCCTTGTTTTGGAAGCCATTTGTGTTGAGGTAACTTTGGTTTTGTGTTTCCTTGCAGGGGTGGCAGATGGTGTTGGTGGCTGGAGAGATTACGGGGTGGACCCTTCTCAGTTCTCAGGGACTCTCATGCGGACGTGTGAACGTTTAGTAAAAGAAGGACGGTTTGTTCCAAGCAATCCTGTTGGAATTCTCACCGCGGGCTATTGTGAGCTGCTGCAGAACAAAGTACCTTTGCTTGGTAAGACACCAAAAATATGTCAGTTCAATCTGGGTTGTGTGTTACACATGGGCTTACTGAAGGGTGCTTGGATCTCTTGTCATTGTCTGCAGCAAATTTGCAGGCAGTTAACTTCTCTTAATTAACTGAAAACGTAGAAATGCAGTCGCCTTGGTGGCACCCTTATTTTCTCTAAAACTGTTTTAATTAATTTAGTAATGCAGGGAGTGTTGATGTGTGTGTATTTATATATAAAAAAAAGGCTTTCTGTGGGAAGGGTGAATTCGCCAGAGTTTGCAGAGCGAGTTCTGCAGTGGAACACATTGCACATGTGCTCACTCTGTATTTTATATGTATAAATAACTGTTCTCTGCTGAAAACTCTTCGTGGTGCTGGTTATGGCTTTCTGCTTCAGCTATGCAAGGAGAAATATTTTCTGAGGATAATTGGATGTAGTTCTGCTCATTTCTGGCCTTACTCTGTTCCTGTTGCCTGTTATGTCCAGTGGACTCAACCCCAGTTGGTTGACCTGAGTAGTTCATATAATACAATCTCTGGTAGCATTATTTTTATAAACTTAGTGGGGGGATTCATTACAGACCTTTCTGAAAGCCAGCTGAAGTAGATGCTTCACATACTCTGTGTCAGCATTGATGGGACACAGGACATTCAGCTGCCTGGGGACTGGGAGCAGATAGAGAGGCCACACTCAGTCTCAGCTGACAGCTCTGCCAAGGGGACACTTCTCTAAAGGACATGAGACCTCTTCTGCTCCAAGAAAGCGTTTGCCCTGCACGAAATGCACGCAGCTCACCTAACCTTAAGCTCCTGTGCCAGAGCAGTGCAGTGTGAGCTATATTTAACTTGTCTGCTGAGCTGGGAGCAGATGTTCTCGCATTATACACCCAAAGAATAGGTTGGAACCTCAGGAGTGACCTTAAGTGTCATGAAAATAGCAGTGGTCAGTAATTACATTAGGATTTGGGGTGTTGAATGGTGCTTATTTGTGCAAAGCAGGTGTAGCTGCAAGTGAGCTCCAAAGTGGGGCACTGGCAGGAGCTCTCCCTGTGCCTTTGGAGACGGAGCAGCTCGGCTGGGCTTGACCTTTGCGGTGCTGAAAAGCAGCGTGTGCTGAGTCACAAGATCTGAATTCCACACATGGCCTCCTGGTTACACTCTGCTAATAGCGTTAGAATTTGAAACTAATGATCCTTAGTGTTTCTCCTTTAACTGAGAACAGTATTTTTAGAAGGAGGAATAAAGCCCTGGAATTACCACAGCAATGAGCATTTAGAATTTATTTAAAATGAAGGGACAGGAGAAGACTTCATTAAGGAGGATTCATTGGGCAATAACTTTTCCTTGCTGTTGTGCTTTAAGCCTGGATACTTAGTTCATCAGGATCAAATGCAGCAAATAATGTAAAATAAAACTGAAATGGGAGGAAACTGTGCTATTTATTTAATCACTTTTGTGTTGCAGCACAGTTTTGGACACAGTCACATGGAAAATAGGATTTTTTTCCAGAGATACTGCTTTGACTTAACATTCATTAAGGATGGAGAAGGCCCTGTGCATTCACTAGGGAACAGATTCAGGGCAAGTGCATTGCAGGGAACTCTCTGTATTAGAAAGGGAATTTGTCTGGAACAGGCAATGCCTGGAGCCAGCTGGACTTCTGCACTAGCAAGCCTGATCCTAAGCTTTGCTTACTGCAAGCTTGTGGTCTGCCCAGCATGGAGCTGTGCTTGGAAAATCCTGCTGGAAGAACATGAGGGTAGAAGGTGAAGACAGTTCACGAGCTGGTGATACGGGGCAGAAGTGCTGTAGCTGTATTTCCCACTCTTGGGGATTGAAAGGTCTTTTGGTGGCTGTGCTGTCCTCTCCTGTTTGCAGAGTTGAGTGATTACTGTTTGTTGTGAAGGTCTTTGGGTTTCTTTGCAATACAGCATTTTTGTGGCTTGCAACCAAGCACAGTTGGTGGCTACTTCCCAGTGAATGAATGGAGAATTTCTCAGTGCCCTCAAGCATGGCTGGGATAGTTCCAAGCCCAGTTGACATCATGTTTCTGCTATTACTTTAATTTGGAACTGTATTTGTCTCTGAAACATTTGTTTTCTTAAACTTGTAGAGTTGGTGTCCTGAAGATGTGACAGGATTATTATTTTTGAACCTGAAGCAAGCTCTGCAGAGCCGGGCTGGGAGGAAAAGCATTTCATGTTCTGAGCAGAGAAATGCAGCAGGACCTAATACTTAATTGCAAACAGTTCTTTACTTGGTGTGGTTTATTTACAGCTGATGAGTGAAACTGTGTGGAGAGCTCCTAGCATTGTATGGATGCTACTAGAATTCCATTATCTCCATGATTTTGGAATTTCAGTATTTTATGTGAGTTCTGTAAATCCGGTCCTATAGCAGAATGTGCTGACATATGTTGGGATGGAAAACTGTAAATAAAGCCAAACAAAACAGGTATTTGTCAGCATAATGTGTTTACCAAAATCAAAGCAGGAAGAGTAAATTCTACACAAAAATCATAGCTTGTATTGCAAAGATTTCTAGCATTTTGCTGGTTTTATTTTATATTAATTCTGACATTGTTGAGTATTTCCATTTCTCCTGAAGCTTTAAGCTTTGATGAATGTTGTAATAATTGAACTGTTGATCAGATCAGTGAGAGAACAAGCAGTTTCTGAAGGGCTGACTGCAGTCCCTGTGTTTGCAGGGAGCAGCACAGCTTGTATAGTAGTCCTGGACAGATCAAGTCATCGTTTACATACAGCCAACTTGGGAGATTCTGGATTTTTGGTAGTCAGAGGTGGAGAAGTCGTCCATCGATCCGACGAGCAGCAGCATTACTTCAACACTCCCTTCCAACTGTCAATAGCTCCACCAGAAGCAGAAGGAGTTGTCTTAAGTGACAGGTAAGAGGGAAGAGGAACTTCAGTTTTTAACCTGTGCATGTGACCAACTCCCAAAAAGCTGTGATTTTGCTGCTGTGGGGCTCTTCTGTACCTCATAGGATATAAACACGTATCCAGTCAGGTCCTGCACCTGCCACCCTCCCTCTTTGGATAACGTGAACATTTCTCACCTTGTACTTAACTTTGTACCTGTTGCACAGTCTGAATTTATTGGTCTGTTCGTGGTGGCATATTCCCATGGCCATGGGCTTGTTCTGATCCATGGAAAGATGTCACCCACTGTAGCTGGAGTGTGGACAAGTGGCTGGGCTTCCCAGCAGAGCTTTGGTTCCAATCCCTGCCTGTGCTCCCTTGGGACTGTTTGGAGTAGCTAATTTAGATATCTTGGCACCGAGGTTGCAAGTGCTTGAAGAATAGAGCAGAGGGACATGTGACTGTAACTTGTGTTTCCAACTTGCTGTTTCCAGCAGCATATTGTATTTGACCAAAACCAGCAAAAAAACTGTTTGGCAGGACACCAAGCTGGGAATGAGAGTATGAGGAAAGGACAATCTGTTCACAGAAATGAGTTGTTTCAAAGGCAGGCTTGTTCTTGTGTCTTCCCTTAGGAATGTCAGGCTGATCCATCCTGACTTTGTGCATGTAATATGAAAGAAACTCAAAAATAAACAGCTTTCAAATATGTGTTAAAATTCAGTTTTCAAAATGTCTCACTCATTAAAGTGATATCCCTCATCTGAACATAGAGAGGTGGTAACAGGATCTTCAAAGAATGGCCATGGAATAAAGGGAATGCAGTAGGCAGCTGAAGTGTTGGACTCAATGTGCTTGAGTCTTTTCCAGCCTTAATGATTCTGTGCAGTATCAGGGCTGATGCGGTAAAAAATTGAGACTTTAATCCAAAATAGCTCTTTTTGAAAGTGTTGGTTAAGCTGTTGAAACTCCTGACTGACCATTCTTGTGTGTGGTTTAATTTCTTCATCCTGCAACTGCTGAGAGGAAGCCAGGGTAAGACTCTGAAATTAGAACCCTTCAGTAATCCAAGCTCTTTGTTAGACTAAAATTAAATAATCCCTTGAAACTCCAGAGCTGTAAAAATCTTTAATTTTTCTGAAATTCTCTGTCATCCGTAGGAAGATGATAAAAACAAAAAGCAGAAGGATAATTGATTATGTCCAGTGGAAGTCAGGGAAGCCAAGTAATCTGAGTCATCCAGTAATAAGGAAAGCACAAGATAAATGTGCTCCCACACTTCAGCTCTGAATCATGATTACAGCTTTCTGGCTGGTTCCTGCACTGTTCCTGACGTTAATTAGTACTCATGCTCCTTGTCGAAACGCTTCTCCTGTCCTTTTTTATTTGTTGTCCCAGTTCAGTGATGAATTTGGCTATATATGGGCATAGGCAGGCAATCTTAACTCCATCAGCCTTCCTGAAGCTACACATCAGTTGAGCAAAGCAGCTCCTCTGTGTTTTGGCAGAGCCCAGTGGCCTGGGATGCAGCGATTTCTCCTTTTTACAGATCCCTGAAGAGTCTTTAAAAATGAAAGGTTTGTTGTTATGTTGCTTCTGAGAATCAGATTTTGCAGCAATATTCATGCCCAAACTGGGTGTTTTCTCCTCTTGGTGTTGTGTAATGTGTTAGACACAAGCATTCCAAAAGACTCTGGTCTCCTGGTAGTGATTTCCAGACGTGTTTTGTATTCCATTAGAAAGTGATTCAGAATCCTGAAGTGTTTGGGCCAGGCCTGTTGTGAATTATTCTTTCAAGTATCACTCTCACATCTTCAAGATGAGCAGAAGGGAGCCCTGAGCTGCCATTCTCCTTACTGGTTTCCTTGGAGACACACTCCTGAAACAGATTAGTTTGCAGGATTGTTCATGTGGGAATTTTAAGTGCAAATCCTGGGTGTGGGAGCTGGAACAGGACCTGTTTGCAGTCCCAGGGCCTGTGGTGGGGCTTTCCTGACAGCCCATGCTGGTGCTAAAGCTCCACAGTGAGTGATTATTCCTTTCCCTTGCACAAACCCCCAAAGAGCAGTGAAGAGCAGGGGCTGTGGATGTGCTGTTGGAGGTTCTTTGGGGGCTTTGTGAGGGCTGGAGTCCTTTAACCTGTGTCCATCCCCAGCCCCGAGGCTGCTGACAGCACGTCCTTCGATGTCCAGCTTGGGGACATCATCCTGACCGCCACAGACGGACTGTTTGACAACATGCCCGACTACATGATCCTGCAGGAGCTGAAAAAGCTGAAGGTGAGTGTGTCTGTTCTCAAGCCCTCACATATTTTGTGCTGGCTGAATCTTTACAGTTACTTCCTTTACTTCTGAAACCTTTGTGTTTTATATAAAAACCCCACCGCAAAGCGCTCTGTCATTAAAAGGCTTTTCAGGTAATATCCCATGTGAGCAGTGCAAGGGACATTGAGCCCAGAGGGCTTTCTCTTGGATCTGTCTGCATCCAGGCTGAATCCAGAACCAGCAGCTTGGGCATAAATTCCCAAATAACAGCTGGTTCCACGTCAGTAACCGGTGAGGGACGGAGAGGAGGAGGGGAAGGGAAGGAGGAGATAGCAGGTGCTGCCTTTGGCCACACACTGCACCTGCAGGTTGGAGATGATACACAGGAAAGCAGAGAGGCCTCTCCTGGGTTACTTGAGGGTGAACTTACACTTAAAATAACTTTCAGCTTCTCTAACCAGTAATTCTGGCATAGTATGGGCTGTCTGAATTGTGGGTTGCACGTGCTTGAAAATCTTCAGTGTTCTGTAAAAAATAAAAAAAAAAATCCTGTCAATTTTTCCACATTAGTGACCACAAATGTTCTTTTTAAATAGTAAGAATACATTAAAATATTTTAACTTGGCTGAGAACATTTAGCTTCAGGCTATTTACTTACAGAAAGGAAAGTACACTTAAGGAGATATCAATATGTATAAACTCCTTGAGGAAACTTTTTTGCTGTGAAATGCAAATAAGAGAATTACAGTGTGGTTTCAAGAGAATTTGGCCTCCTCTTATCCTGCAGCTCCACAGGTCACTAATGTCACTGGGGCTGCAGCCACCTCACATCCTTGTCTGTGCACAGAGTAAGTCTGTCCTGGCTGGCCACTGGAGTTGGAATTCCCTTGTGGAAGAAAGCTGAGCTCCACCTTTTGGTGTGTTTGGGAAAGGCACTGGAGTTCCCCAAGAGGTTCAGCCAAAAGTTAATCACATAAATGACTGCTAATTCCCAAACCTGCGGGGAAGGCTCTTGAAATGACAAGGCATTTAAAAATGGTTACAGACAAAAAGAGCAGTGGTTGTCTGTCATGTTGGCTGGAGTGAGAAAAGCCTGGGAGGAAAGCAGCAGAACTACTTAAACAGGGGAAAAAAAAAGTCCTTAAAATGCAGCCTGGAGAAAGTGTGTGTGCTCTCAGTGCATTTTTCTCATCTGACTTTAAAGTGCCCCTTCTCCCCAAGGGTGCTCTTGTCAGTTGGGGTGAGAGACCCAGAGCTGCAAGACTTGCACTCAAGATAAAACAAATACTTCACCAGAGCCTGCTTGGGAGGGAGGGAGGGAAGGTCCTTGCAGGGTGCCTGCAGGGACAGCTGCCAAATGCCCTGTTCCCTTCAGGTGACATAGTTTAGTCTGTTTTGAGTATTATTCTTCTAAGCTTCTAAATTCTGGAAATCCTCCAAACCCAAGTCTTGGGCTGCTGGTGGGGATTTGAGGTCTGGCTGTCCCTTGTGAAGTCCCACAGTGGTGACCCAATCTACAAAGCCTAAAGGATGGGGAAGGCTCTGTTTGCAAGGGAAAGTGATAATTAATGACTTGGCAGTGAGGGATCTCCAAACCTGACACAGATCAGCACAGAAACTTCTGTAGGCTTCTGTACAAGAATAAACTCTTTTCCTTACAAATGTAGAACTCCAACTATGAGAGCATCCAGCAGACTGCACGGAGCATTGCTGAGCAAGCCCACGAGCTGGCCTATGACCCCACGTACATGTCACCCTTTGCACAGTTTGCCTGTGACAACGGATTGAATGTCAGAGGTAAGAGCTTCTCCTCCTCCCACTGCTGCTGTCTTGGGGAGATCTTTAGCAAAGTGAAGTTCTGCTGTTCCAAAATCATGTAGGAAAACAGAACAGTAGGAAATGTGGTTGGCAGAGAAGCACCAAGCTCGTGTGGGATCTGCCAAAGCCCCCAGGGCCTGCACTGGGCATCCTGGGCCCAGCAGTGCAGGAGCCTCCTGTGGGGAAGCAGCTGGAGCACAGAGAACACAGCACCCTGATTGTTCTATTTTTAATGTAATCTGTGCATTCCTGCCCCAGGAATCCTGCCTGAGATGAGTTCTCCAGTACTCCTGTACAAGACTTGTTGCTTGGATTCGGGTGTGTGGGTGGTGGTGCGTGAGGGTAGTTTTTTGTTTGGGGTTTTTTTTAAGGTCTCTTCTTACTGCTGTGTTTCAGCTGAGGTTCTGCCCACTCTTTGGTAGATTTGGGATGGGTTTTTTTGCTTGAAATTTGCAACCCTTGTATCATTGCTATCCCCATACTGAGCTCTCTGTTGGTTCCACTGCTGTGTTTTAGAAAGGTACTGGCAAAACAGCTGGCAGAGCTCAGAGCCCGAGCAAGCACCTTTCTTCTAACAATTTTTTACTTTTAAATAAGTAAATAAAATCCTGCCAGTAAATTTGTTCTCATCTCTGTATCAGAAGGGCAGGATTTCCTGCAAAAACCTTAAGCCCCTTTCCTCAGGTAACAGCTGTCACACTTGGGCTCTGTGTTGCTCCAAGCTCAGTCACTCAGTAGTGAGGCTGCAGATCTCCAGAGTCCAAGGGATTGGTTTGACTTCCCACATAACAAAACCTCTCTTCTGGGCCATTTCTCCAGGATTTGAGTGTGTTGCTCTGGCTGTTGAGGATTGAAAAATAACTATTAAAAATGTTAAGTAGCTTTTAGGAAGAGCTGAGTGCTGGAGAAGATGCTAAAGAGGTGTTTGATTTACAATGGAAATTCCTGAGGAGATCTGATGTCATGGTAGTTTACATGTAACAAAGCAGTGTCAGGTGTTTTGTGCAGTTATTAAAGAGTCTACTGAAAGCAGGCTTTGAGCTCTGCCAGCTACCAGCAATGTTCAAGGTTCTGACCTCCTTTTCATAGTTTGATCTCACTGGAGCTTAAAAGGAGAGCGGTTTTGTGCTTCGTTAAATGTCACTGCGCCCCTCAGTTTAGAAAGGAGGTGGAGGAGGCAGAGTTTTGTCTACTCAAACCAAGTTTTGGACACTTAAACCAGTTTAAAAAGAGCTTTCCATGGGGAATGTCACAGACCATCAGAAGACACCCCACTGTGGTTTGATGAAGTAAGAGGGTTTTTGCTTCCATTGCAGGGGGGAAACCAGACGACATCACCGTCCTTCTTTCCATCGTAGCCGAGTACACAGACTGAGGTGCTGCCGCTGTCCCAGCTCCCCGGGCCCCCCGGCCGGTTTCCTGCTGGCAGGATTGTTCCTTCCTCCCCAGCTGCTCCGGGCAGCCGGGCCTGAGCCCGGAGCCTGGCCCGAGACGCAGCTGAGGCCCTTGCTAAGAACCACTCGTATCCACTGGTCTTGGTCTGCCAGCAAGAGATGAAGAAGCTCAAGGCTTGGAGCTTGTCTCTGAGAGCTTAGTCCTTGTCCGGAACAGGGGAGGATCCATCCCACAGCGTTGCTGCGTTGGAGATGTGACTTTCCAAGGAGTAGGATTGGTTGGTCACCTTTCAAACTAGATCAGTAGGTAACGCCTCTGCACGAGGGCATATTACTCTATTTCCTAGGAACGTTCGCTGTTGTTGAGGGTGTGTTACAGACCCAGTTCCATAAAGCATAGTCTTGTTCCAGTGATAGCCGAGGTTTCGTGTTTCTGAGCTCCGGTTTTCAGGAGATTTATAACTGCTGTAAACATTCTGCTCTTGCCATCCATGGTGTCAGCCTTAGGAGCCTTTTCTAGTACGAGATTTCAAACAAACCTAGTTCAAGTTATATGGATGCAAATGTGTTTTGTGATTTCAGGTGCTTAACTGTGATCTTAAAAGTTCTGCAGATCATTCGTCCATAATGGGCCTGGTTCTGGATGTTTTGGCTGTGGATAATTATTATTTTTTTAAAACAAAAATTCTAGCTCAGTCTCAAACAGCCAAGCTGGCCACAGTTGAGGTCTTTCAGCTTTTGAACCCATCTCAGCGTGGGATGTTGGTAAATGCTACGGTGGGAGCACATCCTCAACTCTGAGCATCTTCACTTTGGGTAGATAATTCTGTTGTTGATATAAAACATAATTTGTGTTAATAATTGCCACTCTCGCTTGTAGAACAGAATATGCTGCACCAGTTTAAGTCCAGTTGATCCTTTCTGACTCCAGCAGGCACCTCCTTGCTTCTGCTGCGGCAGCGAGTACAAAAATGGAAACTTAATGAATAATCAGCAAAGCCTACATTTCATTTTAACTAAAGTTTAGGGGTTTCAATGATCCTTAATGATGTTTACAGTTACCTAACAGCCACTTTGCAATATGACATTTCCTTTTCAATGACAGTAGCTCACGTTTGTCCCTCCTTTTCCAGCCAGCTTTCCTTTTCCTTTCCTGAGGCTCATATGAAAGCTGAGAGCTGTAAAGATATATATATTTTTGGTCAGTTTTTCATTAACTTTTTTGCTGGTAGAGAAGTATGTAGAAATAAATTAAAGCCATGTTTTTATATATAAAAAGTCGGGTAATGTTGCTGTTTAGATGAGTGCAGTTAAACTTGGTCAGTAAGGAATCTTGCCTGCTCTCAAGAGGAGATTTTTACTACCTGGTTTATTGTATTAAAACTGTTTAAGTTGGAGGTTACCTCAACTTGTTTAAAGAATTTTTGTGGACTTGTACTGTATATTTGCGTAACTATGTCAAGCTTTTATTTAAGGTCATTTAACATGTACCATGTACATGTCATTTTACTATATTTCAGTGCATCATGCTTGTAACAGGCATTTCATTTATAATAAGTGATTAATTTGGGAGCTCTTCAGTAATTTATCTGCTATTCCTCGATTGGCATAATGTTAGATATCTACTTTAAATCACCTTGTAATTACTCGTCAAAATGCCTTAACTACCCTAACTTGACCAAAATAGGATTTTGGTGAGGGTATGGGGAGGAATATATTAATGAAGAAAAATTAATTAGTTTTGCAACACACGAACAGTGAGTGGTGGAGAACTTTGCACAACCTGTCAGTCCTTGTTGTTTTTAACCTGAACAAGCTGTCTCTGGCTGTCTTGGAGGAATGTATTCACATGCAGAACAGGGCTTTGTTTCTTGTTTGGGAGGGGCCTTTCTCTCCCGACTCCGGGTGTCTTTACATTTATCCAGTATTTACTCGCAGGCTTCTGGATTAGAGCAGATTTGATCAATTCTTCTTTTCCTTTGCCCTTCCCTTCAGGCGATGCCCCCGTGGCCCCGGGCTGTTCTCTGTTCTCAGCACAGTCCCCAGCCCTCCCTGGTTCCCTTCTTGGCTTTCCAGAGCTTTCCCTCGGGACGTGTGCAGGTCAGAGGGTCTGGAATTCCTGAATTCCCGCTCCTCCCTGTCTGTGTCCTCAAAGCTGTTTGCCTCATATCACACCATGACCTGTTGGGTTTTTTAAAATAAAGAACAAATTTGGGTTTTGATTTACAAATCATGTGTTTTTCCCTCACCGGGCACACCAAAGACCAGTAAAGCTTTTAGCTTTTCCATCTGTTTATAAAGCAATACTGTATTATAAAGAATTGATATTTTTATCACATGCTTGATTGTTTTGGGTTTTTTTTAAGACGTGCACTCTGAACATATCAAACCTGATTTTTTCCTATGAACTTATCGCTGTCTGCGCACAACCGATCTTTGGAGAAGGAAATGACAGGGCCCATCCTATCAAAAATAATTCCCAGCAATGCATGAAGCAGTAACACTTGCTAGGGGTTAGGTTAGTGGGAAGGTTCATGAGAGGAATGTACAAGAAAGGTGTTTGCTGAGCACGGGCTGCCTTGGAGCTGCTGCAGAGGGTTCTGGTTTGTTTTGGGAGCTGCTGGGTTGGGAGCAGGGACCTGGAGGAACAGGAGGAGCTTTGTCCCCCAGGAACCTGGGATTGCTGCAGCAGCGGCCGCAGGGATTGGGGTGGAACAGGGCGAAGATGTGGTGAATTGGAAAAGCTCTGTGGTTCCTTGCTGTTTTCCTGGCTATCTTTGGGAGAGCTGCGACATACAGTCCTAAATGTCCTTTTCAGGCTGAAAACAAAACCAAACCAAAAACCAGATTTGGGACCAGGCAGTTACAAGTGAGTCGAGGAGAAGGGAGAGGTGAAGATCTGGCAGGGATGGGAGGGTTTAGTGATGGAATGTCCATCTCTTGGTAACATCCTTTCTCCAGGGGAAGAGCAGCTGCTGTGTGGAGAACCTGACTGTATGCAGTAGTTTCTGACAAAGATAGCTGAAACAATGAAGCAAATCTGAGTCTGTATCTGAGGATGCTTTTTCGTTGCTGTTAAAATGAGACTATCATCTGTGCTTACCCAAGAGGCAATTATGTGAATTTCATGTCTGAGGTATAACTTATGCAGGAATAGTTCTGTAAATACATTTAAATAAATTGTAAAGATATTTAATAAATATAGTATTTATACTAAAATGTGCTTTTTAAACTCAAGTTGCCTGCAAACCCTCTGTTTGTTGATGTGGGGATGTGGTTGGTGGCACAGAGGCACAGCCAGGGCCGGGGGGGCTGGGCTGTCACTGTGAGCTCCCTGCACTGCTCTCAGATCCACACCTGAGTGACACCCAATGCCTTCTGCAGCAGTCTGGCAGACAGATAAGGATCCTTTAATTGACTGGGAACTTCAGTGTTGTATCCCAGTGTGACTTTGGAAATACTGCACTGACCCCGGTGTGTGGTGGGAGAGACACAGGGAAGGAAAAGAATAATGCAAGTCTGAAACACAAACCTTTATTTTTTAAAATGCAGTTCTGTGACAACTTTGGTTTTTCAGTTAAAGGCTGGTTCTAGAGAGTCTCTGTAAAACCCTGAGTTCTGCTGGAGCTGGGCTGGGTTTGGCTGTGACAGAGGGCACGGTTGGGTTATTTTTCCAGCACCCTTAACCAGAACAGCAGCTTCATTTGCCCGATGTGGTAACAGAGTTTGAATTGAAGCTGAGCCTCTCTCCAGTGAGAGTGTTCTGAGAGCAGAACCCCCAGCAGTTCCTGCAGAACACACAAACCTCAACGGAGTTAATCGTGACCTAAATCTGTGCCATTACAAGAGCACTGACAGCTCCAGAACGTTCTGTGCTGCTGGGTCGCAGCACCAGTGACAAAGGCAGGGCCTGCCCTGCCCTTCCCTCCTGGACACTCCCCACTGTCTGTCCTTGGACCCCGAGCCCTGCACTACAGAACTGGGGAGCTCTGCAAGGCACCCAACTCCTCCTCAGTGTCACTGGCTGTCACCAAACTCTGGAAGGTGTCACCAATGGCCTCCTTCTCCTTGTAAGAGACAGCTCCAAAGAATAAGGAGTGGAACTGGAAAATGCAATATTTGTACAGGTAAGAATCTGATACAGAATTTGGGCATTAATTATTTGTGAAGCTTTTGCCACTTTAAGATCTTTCTCAGCCAGCAGCGTTTCCCAGTGAAACCCACCTGCCCCCCAGGAGTGTTCCCAGCAGTGCTGGGGTTTTCCAGCTATGCTGCTGTGACAGCTGATCCCACTGAAACCCCCGTGGCACGTGGGGGTGCTCAGCCAAACAGCAGCTGTGGGGTTCCACTGCTGGCACCGTGGGGAGTTCCCTCACCTTGGCATAAGGAGCCTCTGTGGCCTCTCCTCCCGCTGCCTCGGCCGTGGCTGCTCCTGCTCTGCCTGGCACATCCCTCTCCGTGCCTCTGGGAATATTTTGTAGCTCTTGTTTTTTTGCCAAAGCACTCGGGGGTTTTGCAGGGTCCATGCTCGGAGTGGTTCCCTTCTGCTGTGGCTTTTTGGAAGCAGCTGTGACTGCGTTGCTGGCTCCATCCACGGAGGCCTGGTCAGATTTATCCATGCCAGTCCTTGAGCTGGATTGGACAGAGTAGGGCAGGTTAGTAGCTGGCTTTGTGTTTCATTGGAATATCCTTGTTTTCTGTTTGTGAAAAGATTACAGCTTTAGGGGAGATTCTCAGCATCTTCCCTCCTGCTGCACCCAGACCCTGAGAAGATGAAAAGCAGCAGCTTGTACAGAATGTTCTCTCTTGCACCCCCTTATTGCTGTTGTGCTGCTGAGATGCTCCTGAACCCCTGTAGTTCACAGTTTTCCTGTGAAAATCTGAGTTTTTCACCCTCACCCTCTTAAGGCCCCCTCAGCCCCCATTACCTGTCCCAGGGCCGTGGGCAGCAGGCAGGCTCTGCAGAAGCTGCCTCCTTCTCAGCCTCACACAAGGTAGCCAGGATAAAGCTGGCCTCCAGCAGCAGGTCCTCAATGCTGAAAGCAATGGGTCTAAACACAAGTATTGAGACCAAACAGCACAGGGAATTACAGATACTGTGATTCCACCTATGGAATTAAAAAGCACCCCCTCTGAAAAGCTGAAAATCTCCTGTATTTGCTGCTGAGGAATGAGAGAGGGGCTCCTGTTGCAGATCTCACTGCTCCAATCAGCAAATGCTGTGCAGTGTCAGAGTCAAATGATAGCATTAAATATGTAATTGTTAAAATTGTATTTATTCAGAAAACATATTGTTTCTTTAAGGTGCTAAATAAATAAACCATTGCCTGCAGGGGACTGAGAGCCTCAGGTGTCCAGGTAATTTATACACAGGGAGCTCGTCAGTCAGCACGGCTGCCTTGACAATGGCCACGCCCGGGTTCAGTGTTTATAAGGAATTACAAACTCTGGACTGCAGGTTAGAAATGGCTTTGGGTTTGAAAGGAGAATCTGCCCTAATGTGCAGTTCAGTGTTCACTGGGTGACTGCAGGGCCCCGGCCAGGGCAGGTCCCACACGTACTTCCCACATCTGTCGAAGTGGATGGACACGGGAACGCTCGTGGCTTCGGAAAACGCCAGCAGGCCCTGCAGAGAAGGGTGGGGGTGAAGTGCTTGTTAAACCCAGAACACTGATACTGGAATGTAAGTTTATCCCAGCTGCTGTTCACTGGCAAAAAGAGGGGGAAAGTCTGCTGCTTCTAAGAATAATTTCTGTCCTTCCCTGCCAGAGCTTTGCCAGAGGAGGTTCTGCATGGAGAACTTCCCTGGTCACGATGCTTTCCTGTGTCTGCCCAGCACAGAAACCTCATCTCTGTTTCAGAAGTGTTTTGTTTGCCTTTCAAAGGATCCTGGGGTTTAAAGCTAATCCTCACCCAGGTGGTGAAACCCTGCTGCTGTCAGGAGGGCTGGTGGGGCACAGCCCAGGGCCGTTCCACAGGGACCATCCTGTGTTGTCCTGGTCCAGTCAGGCAAATTGATGAGAAATGGGTTTTCTTCCCAGACAAATTCTTACTTTACCCTCAATTCTTTAAGGCAAAATGTCACTTCAGAATCTACTCCGACTTGAAAGTAGTCAAATTCCTCTGGACTGAGCTGTATCTCAGTAAGCATTGTCCTTGAAAAGTCTGTTTGAGATAACAACAAAGTCAGGGACTCAAGCAGTGAAGTTTGAACTCAACAAAGCTGTGATTGTAAACCTGAGGTTTTTACACAAGCATTGTTTGAACAAATAGCTGTGGTTTTATAGTGGTCAACAGTAATAAATATTTAGCTTATATGCATATTAGAATTAAGTAAAATCCTCAATTTATTTGCAGTACTTTGTGTAGATTGAATGGATTTTAGCAGAACCTATTCCATGTTCTGCAGTGTGATCTAACCTAACACCTGCTGCTGTTCTTGCAGATCTGCTTCTTCCCCATGCATCCATCACAAATAATATTCCCAGCTGCCTATTGTTGCATGGATGGGAAGCCCAAAATGCAGCGTGACTTGAAGAGATTAATCAAAATTACTGCCAATCACCAGAGCACAATGGAGGTGGACAGAGGCTCTTTGTTTTAAATTACAATCTTTTCCTGACACAGGAAAGTGGCAACGGGAAATTGGCTGTTCAGTTTCAGGTATTCAGTTTTTTGCTACCACGAGATTACTGTCAATGGGTGTGTGAAGAGAAAGCGAGAGGGTGTGACAGTCCCGGAGAGCTCAGAGAAATTCCACAGCAGCTTGAGCTGCTCCCCGGCAAGGCCAGGCTGCCAAGGAAGTGCTCCAGGCTATTCCCACTCTTCCCTTTCCCTGCTCCCTGCTTTGTTTTATCTCCCAGAGGTCAAACAGGCTCTTGTAAGAAGCTCCTTGTGGCTGTGGCTGTTTGTCACACACGTGCAGCTGTGGCTCAGCAGAGGTGGGCAGAGGGTTTGACATCAGTGGAACCCCCATGGCAGGGGAGGGGTTCAAAGGACACAGGAGGTGCTGCAGGCAGGGAGATTCACCTGAGAACAGCACCTCTCACTGTCCCCTCCCTTCCCTCACTGGGCCCTTGGTATCTCTTTACAATTGTACCATTTTTACACTTTCTTTCTTACAATAGTCCTGGTAAGTGAATGTGTCTAAAGTCACCAAATGTGTCATTCAAAATGCAATCTCTCTATTCTCAGTAATTTCTGCCCTGTTTCACTCCAGCCAGTTTCTGCCACTTGATCCTTCTTTAGCCTGTTCCCAGCCCAATTCCCAGCTCTGGGCTCTTCCCAGGTCATTCTCCTCAGCTTTGGTCACAGCAAGTATGAAAAGCATCTCTTTATTATATGATACACAAGAACCTCTACTTCAAAACCACAATTACATCTTCAAAATTAGTTTGAGTCACACCCCAAGAATCTCCAGCTCATTTTCTACCTCCTGGAGATGTGACCATGGCATAACAGTGCAGGGATTGCTGACACTCTGTGCTGTCCTCAGACTAAAATATACTCTCTAATGATATCAATTCTATAATTGTGGTGTTCAGCTTTAAATAGTTCTTTTTAAAACATAAAATTATCCCCTTTTTCCTGGCAGTTGCCAGGCTGCTGCTCTTGCAGCACAGTAATTACCTCTTTCAAAGCCTACAGCAAGTGGCATAATTTATTTCAATTGGCTGCTCAGTCTGAGATCTGCCACTGACACCAGGAAGATGCTTCAATTTATTTAAATTTATTTAATTTATTAAAACCAGCGGGTGGCAGCATGACTTAAAATCTCTCTCTATAATGTTCTGTTAAAAATGTCATTCAGCCATAAAATTCATCCCACATTTATGTCGTGACAGTTATTATTCCTGGAGTTCACCTCAAAAAAAAAAAAAAAAGTTAAAAGCCCAAGTATTGGTTCAGATTTTAATTTCCTTACCAGTGTCTTCCTCAGTGTAACTCTTGAAACAAACTTTCACTGGAGTTACAGACAAGGTTATTTCTTCCTGACTGGTTGGGAAGTGGATCATCACATCAGCCAGCAGCCTATAAAATGTCATTCAACACTAAAATATTTCTGTCTATGACTATTTAGCATTTGTTACATTAGAAAGTAAAACTAAAAAAAAAAAAAATTTCTGTGTTTGTTACCTGGAGTGGACTTTAAGAATGTTTGGACACATGTGCTTTGCAAAAACAGCCTGCAAGGGATCACACTCCTGAAATGTCAGGTTATAGGTTTTTACAACACCTGAGTATGAAGGAAATGAATAAAAATCAATTATTGGCTGTAATTTTAGTTTGGTTTTTTTAAAATATTTATTGTCCAATAGAGGAAGTAACCAAGTGACTTTAGTCCAGCTATATGAAAGTAACTCACCACAAGCAGGAAAACTTAGACTCCCTCCATCCCATTAGCTGTGCCTGGACAGCATCTGAAGTTTTTTAAGGATCCACAAGAAATAAACCAACAAATGCATGGTGGGAAACAGCCTCAGTAATGAACTGGTAAAATAATGTAAATGGGAGTGGAATGCAGAACACGAACCCTACAGATCTCTGCCCTTCTGGGTAAGGATGTGCTAAGGGAGCTCAGCTGTCTGCAGACCTAATTCAGTGTATTATCCTCAATCAGTAACCCCAGCTGCATTATTGATAACACAAACCACTGCCTGCAGCACAGCACAGCTCTGTGGGGGGACATGATGATGATGTTTATTTAGGAATTTTGCAAAGACTGATGCTGAGGAACATTCCCAGTCCTGCTGGGCTGAGGATGACAGCCCTGTGTTGATATATGTTGATATAATGTTGATCATTGTGGTTCTGAGCTCCCCTGTGACCTTACCGTGCCTGCAGAGCAGCTGAAAGGTGATGTGGTGCTCACTGGGGCTGGTGGAGATGCTGCATTTCTCTACATTCCTTTCCAGCACATTTACACATCTAAACACAGGGAGAACTGACTGCAAAAAAAGAAAAAAAATCCAAAAAATCAGCGCAGAGGTTACTCCCTGAGCAGGTCTGCAATAAATATAATTTCCCTGGGTTTGTACCCTGGTTTATCTCAAGCTGCTGCACTTAAGGCTTCCCCAAACTGCTCTGGGGACACTGGGAGAGCCCAGGCTCCTCACCCACAGTAATTTCAGCTGGAAATTGGGTTAATTTGCTGCTGTGTGTAACAACTCACTAAAATGTACCTTAATTATCAATTTACAGGGGAGGGATAACTGCTTCTCCTTCTGGCAGGGCTGGGACACAGCTGTCCAGCAGTAATGCTGGAAAAACATGGATGGGAAGAACACACATGCATATGCTGACCTCGAGGAATTCACTGATCTTAAGGCAAGCTGGAAATGGAATCACAGAGTCATTAGGGTTGGAAAAGACCTCCAACATCACTGAATCCAACCACTGAGGGAACAGAAGTAAAACAATTTATTAACTCAAAACTGGAACCTTTTAAAAAGAGCCTCCTCTGGGCTTCAGTGCCACCAGCAAACCTGGATATTTGCATCTCAAAATGATTTAAAAAAATTAAATGTACTTTTTTATTTGATTTTATTTTTTAAATAAGAATAACTGAGTTACCCAAACACCCAGAGCTCAGCTTGTGTTTGAGGCATTTGAGGGACAGATGAGCAAAGACACCACTCACACCCCAAAAATTCCCCAGGTATAAAACCTAAATATCTCCACTTGTGATTTTCCATCCTCCCAGTGAGCCAAGGAGAGCTGATCACTTTTAACTGAGAAACCTCTGGAGAAAACACTAATTCTGCTGGAAATGGTGTTTGATTAATCAGAGGCATTAATGGATGTGTTCTTCCTGTTGAGTCACAACAGTACAAAACATGTTGTTTTTAGAGGCAGCTCCTGTGTGGTACAAAACTCAAACCTGGTGACCTGTGACAAAAGAACTGAACCCCATGGCGTTAATCCAGATGTCCTGGACAATAAAAAAAATCAAAGGATCTTAGGACAGAGTAGGAATGAAATCTTCCACAATGGAATCTGCATAATTAAAATCACAGAAAATATGGCATTTGTCCATATTGAAAGTGGAGGGAGCTGAGAATGTGATGGACTGAATGGTACCTGTACAAAACCACAATATCCAATAGTATAAATACTGGGCTTATAATAAAAACTTTTTAAATTAGAAAAACTAAAATTCACTTACTCCTTTTTCTACGGGGTCAAACCAAAATTCATCACTAATCCGTGCTATGGCATGTATTGCTCTTCCAAACACTGCCAGGGAAAGAAAACACTGCAACATGCATTCCAAATTAAAATAAAAGGGTGGCACTGCACTTTCTCCAGAATGATCCAAGAGGAAGCATTACAAATTTCTTATACATTTGAAAGAAAATGGGTGGTGGAAACTGTAACTTTTTAATTAAAATTTTAATTATCCAAACCCTCAAAGTTTTGGAAAGCTGCCTCTGGTAAGGCACCTCGGATGTCCCTTTGCAGCACCTGGAGTTACCACAAATTAAATCAATCAGACAAAACTCCACCACCGGGGCTAGAAATGACATTTAGCAGATGGAAAGCCCGAGAAGCAAGATGAGAGAGGAGAGATGGAACCCTAAGAGCCACGGCGGAGCCCAGCAGAGCCAGCGGCGGAGCAGCTTTCCCCACAGGATGCCGCAGCCAGGAGTCGAGCCGTGCCCCTGCAGCCAGGCCATGGCGTCTCCCCCTGGCTGCCCCCACACCCTGCACGTCTGAACAACGCCCGATCCCGCCGGGACGAGGAAAGAGAGGCGGATCCCCCGCTCCGCTCCTCCTGTTCCGCTCAGGGCCGTGCCGGGGTGCCGTTTTCCCGGTGTCCCGCACCGATCCCCGCCTGTGTGGGCTCCCCGGGGCCCGCTACCTCGGAGCTGCGCGCCCCCGATCACGCACTTCATGGCCCCCCCCCCGCTCCCCTCACGGCCGCGGAGGGCGGGAAACGCCGCGGGGGCGGGGCCGCGCGGAGCCCCGGATGTGGAATTTCGGTGGAATTTCTGTGGAGTTTCGGTGGAATTATGGAATTATGGAATTATGGAATCGGGGATTGTCCCGAGTTACCCGCAGGGATCTTCTGTCCAACCCCTGGCCCTGCACAGACACCCCAACAATCCCAGGCTGTCCCTGAGAGCTTTGTCCAACCGCTCCTGGAGCTCCGGCAGCCTCAGGGCTGTGCCCGTGCCCTGGGCAGTGCCCAGCAGCCTCTGAGGGAGAAACTTCCCTGATCTTCGACCTAAACCGCCCTGACACAGCTCCAGCCGTTCGCGGGTCCTGCCCCTGTCCCGGAGCAGAGAGCGGAGCTGCCCTCGGCAGCACCAGCTCAGGGACAGAGCCAAGAAACGCCCCCGACCCAAAAGAAGAGAAGGGCTGAACACGGCACTAATTAGCATGGGAAGCAAGAGAATCGTTACCTATGGAATACTAATTAATAAGACAACTATGTAGCTTATAGCCAACGAACACCAATTCTTTCGTTTCCTAAAATGCATAAATAGTAAAAAGAATTGATAGTTGGGGTGCTTGCTTAGGTGCATTCCTAAAATGCATAGATAGTAAAAAGAACTGATAGTTGGGGTGCTTGGTTTGTGGGAGACCACGGAGCATCCAGGCTTGCTCAACTCTGAAATAAATAATCTCTTTCTCTCCCTCTCTCTCTTGTCATTATCGGCTCGTTTTGCGGACAACTCTCGTTTCACGTGTGTAAAAACCCAGCCAGCGGCAGCGGCACGGACGCGTTCGGAGCTGTGTTGTCCCTTCGCAGGCGCCGTAGCGGGGGCGGCGCCGGGCGGGTTCCGGGAGGGCCGGAGCGGAGCGGGCGCGATGGTGAGAGCGGGGGGACCCCGGCACCCCCCGGGAGCCCCCCGGCACCCCCGGCCACACCGGAACCCCCGGCACGGCCACAGCAGCCGGGCCCGACCCGGCCGGGCTGGGGGAGAGCGGGCGGGAGGGCGGTCCCCAGCTGAGGCGAGGCCCCGAGAGGGGTGAGGGCCGGGCCGTGACTGCCGGAGCTGCGTTTATAATTTGTATTAATTTTATCGTAATCGCATTAATTTATTTTTTTTAATTATTTAACGCTTCTTTCATAACATCGACAATTCATTAATTATTATTTGCCCGTTCATTTGGCTGTGTTTTCTCTTCTGTTGCTTCCTCTCGTTTAACATTGATCATGTTCCGCCCTGTTTCT
The DNA here is from genome assembly GCF_026979565.1 of Vidua chalybeata. Lineage (NCBI taxonomy): Eukaryota > Metazoa > Chordata > Aves > Passeriformes > Viduidae > Vidua > Vidua chalybeata. Next base: position 3,548,124 of record NC_071547.1, on the reverse strand, counting down.
CATCCCCTGCAATCAACTCCTTCATTCCAATCAGGCTGGGCACAGAGTAAGTCACTCCTTGGCTCTCGCTAACACCCGTGGTAAGGGCTCGTTCGTGTTCCTCCGTGTCACTGCCAGGTGGTTCAGATGAATTTAGGGGCTGCTGGCCAACCCCCGCCCCAGATCACACCCGAAAATCCAGGTGTTTTGTCCTTTTTCGCCACTGCTTTCAGCTCGAGATCCCTGTGGTGGTTGAAGCCTGCAGTGCTGCTCCTTGGGTTTGGTTACTGCAGCTTGCCGAGCTTCTCTGTAATGAATGGGAGCTGAAATGGGAATTCTGGGGAAGCGTGGGGCTGGCATTCTGTCAGCAGAGGATGTCTGTGCTGAGAGCACACACTGCTGCCTCGGTGGGCCCTGTGAGTGCCAGGATAATTTTATTAAACATCAAATACATCACTGCTACTGCAGCCTTAAGTCCCTTAGGCAGCAGTAAGCCAATCTATTGCCACTTATTAATCCAAACCACTGTTACCCATTTGTTACTCTTCAAAGACCATCAAAAATGTCTTTTTTTTTTCCTCTCCTGGTTTCGTTTTGTATTGGTCACTCATTGATTAAAAAGCTTTTCTATTGCATTAGCAATACTTTCAACCATCTGTCTCCAGATGGGTTTCATGGTGGCACTGAGATGTTCTTAATCTAAAAAAAAAAAAACCCTAAACCAATCAGAAATACTACCCAAGCTCCCTCTGCCTTCTTGAGGAGGGTTACATGAAGGTAACTGCATGGCCTAAAAACCCATGAGGAAAAAAAAAATCTTTAAAAATACAATTTCCTAGCCTAGTTATATTTGTTCCTAGAAATAAATCTGGGCTGTGTCCTTTACAAACACATTTGAGGGTGTCATTTTAGGAACTAACATGAAGTGGAAGATAAAAATCTCTTTTAATTTGGGGCCATTCTTTGAGTTCTTAGGGCTGAGTGTTTCCAGATCCAGGGTTTTCCCAGAGCAGTGCCATAACATTCCCTGCTTTACAAAGCTTCTCATGCCCTTTTTGCACAATTAATTTGCCCTTTGTTGCTTGCATTGTTGCTTTATTTGCAGATTTAAAGCCTGTGCTGTTAAGCCATGGCCTTGCATCATCTCAAGCCTTAATTTTGAAGCCCCCCACTACATTTTTATTCTGGCACCTGAAACTATAAATGTATACAAGTGGTGACAGGAGCACTGTGCAGTGACCTGGATTGGCTTCTCTGCAGTGCCCTGTTTGTATTTTTTAGCCTTATTCAGTTTTTCAGTGGTTTCTGCCATGAGGACTCTGAACAGTCTTTGTCTTCTGGTCAGCTATTAATACATGTTGCAAATTTGCTGCTTTTTAAAAATATTTTGGTTTTTTTAAGTAAAGGGAGAGAAGCTTGGATGAAGAATTTTTTTTTTTTTAAGAGAAGTGGCTGCAGTTTAGCCAGGTCTGTGTTTGAAATGTGGTAGAGAGAAAAAACAGTGGGCTGGTTTGTGGTGGCTCCCAAATTTGTGTAAAATACATCAGGACCGTGTCTCCTTGCACTGCTGGCTTTCAGCAACAAACCACAAACAGTTCTTAGACCTGTGTTTGTAAAGCCCCCTGTGCTCGTGGCCTGGCAAAGCCCCTTGTTCCCCGTGGAGCAGAATCCATCACCATTCCATCCTTACTCCAGCAGCTTTGGGGTCCAAATGCCGAGGTGTGGCTCTGCAGGGGACGCTGCAGTGCTGGCTGTGCCCTGACCCCTGTCTGTCCCCTCTCTCCCCTGCTGCCCCCGAAGTTGGTGCTGGTGCTGGGCGACCTCCACATCCCCCATCGCTGCAACAGCCTCCCGGCCAAGTTCAAAAAGCTGCTGGTGCCTGGCAAGATCCAACACATCCTGTGCACAGGGAACCTCTGCACCAAGGACACCTATGACTACCTCAAGACCCTGGCTGGGGATGTCCATGTTGTCAGAGGGGACTTTGATGAGGTAGTGTCTGGGGGTTTTTTTGGGGTATCTTTTACGTTTTTTTGCGTTCGGAGTTCATTCAAGGAAAAGTGGCGGAATGAGTTCCTGAGCTCTCCCCTTCTGGGTGTTGCAATAGGGTTGGGTTTAAATATAAATCTGTCTAATCTGAGTTTATTTTCTTTATTTTTAGAACCTGAATTATCCCGAGCAGAAAGTTGTGACTGTTGGACAGTTCAAAATTGGGCTGATTCATGGCCATCAGGTGATCCCCTGGGGTGACATGGCCAGCCTGGCACTACTCCAGAGGCAGTTTGATGTGGACATCCTCATTTCAGGACACACACACAAATTTGAGGCATTTGAACATGAAAATAAATTCTATATCAACCCAGGATCAGCTACAGGAGCCTACCATGCCTTAGAGAAGTGAGTGAATATTGGGGGGATTTTTTTTGGTTTGTTGTTTTTGGGTTTGTTTTTTTTTTTTTTGGTAACAAAACTGAACTACAAACTCTTGAGGGTTATTATTTCTGATTTAAATATCAGGGAGAGGATAGTTAAGAGTTGTATAACTTACACAGCTGTACTTGCTCAATCTCCTGGACTGAAACATGAAATGCTCACAGCCTCAGATCTCATGTGCTGTACTTATACAATTAATTCCCATTTCTCTTGAAGTGATTTCTGCTGAATAGGGATAAAACACTAAGGGGTTATAGACACACAATCACTATGAATTTTTTCCTCTCTTTCCAGCAACATCATTCCTTCATTTGTGCTGATGGACATCCAGGCTTCTACAGTAGTTACATATGTCTATCAACTAATTGGAGATGATGTGAAGGTAGAAAGAATTGAGTACAAGAAATCCTAAAACATGTTTTTGCTTGTCTGGTATTTTTACCATCTCCTTCTGAACTGCAAGTTCCAAAACTTGATTGCTCGTTTACAGCCCTGCACTGTTGCTAACAGCTTAACAATGTAACTTCTTGTCATGAATTTAAACAACCTTGTGTTTGCTTTTCTCTGTATGATTTGTAAAATATTCCATTAAGATAACTGTCTAAATACTGTTCCTTAATGTTGTAATAAACTCCACTTCATAGAAAAGCTGAGCTTGGTGAGGTGGTGTTGGGGAAGAATGCAGCAGTTGTGGTGGTTTGGTGTCCCCTTCTAAGGGATGTTTGTACAGGGCTTGAACAGAGATTGAGGGTTCTGGGACCAGGCTGGGTTTGCTCCAGAATCCAGCTGATAGTTGAGAATGTTAAATTGAGACAATTAAATAAGTTCAAGGAGTAAAATGGCTTGATAGGCTCTGAAAGGATTACAATTACCTCGTAATTTCACTGTAGAAAGTTTGAGTCTTTCTCTGATCAAAGCACTTCCAAATCTCCATGTGCTTTCATGAATGATGGTCTCATTAAATCTGTAACCAGCGAGGAGAGGTTTTCCTTTATTCGTGGCTCACATCTGACACTCCATTTTTTGTGCTCTTTGCTCTATGCACAGAGGCTCTCAATGATGTAATTCCATGTGACTCTTTAAAGCTGCTGAAGATAAATCTGGCTTGTTCAAAGAACAGCACCTTGTGGCTCCTCTGTTCCCACAGCTGCAGGGACCTGAATGTATTTAACAGCTCCCCTTTCTCACAACTGCTGTAACTTTCCAACAAAACAGATTTTTATCTTTTGTCTCCCACAGCAGAATGTTTAGGATGGGGGCAGTTTCCTTGGCCTTTGGATTATGACTTTTCCATCAGCTGGAACCCTTCTTTCTGTGTCATGAGCTGACTAAATGACTCATTTCTATTAAAAATAAACCTGCTTTGCCCTGGACAAAAAGACATTTCAGGCTGGTGTCTCAAGAACCTCTGGCTAATTGCACTTCTTGCAGTCAAGCAAAGTTGTAAAGAAAACCTTGGCACATGATATTCAGGGAATTCCATTGACTGGAACATCAATTTATTGACAAACTCATAATTAAGAGGTTTATAGAATATTGTATGGGGCCAAAGTAGATGCATAAGTTTATTTCTTTTTAATTTACATTGTAAGGCCAAAATTGACACTCAAGTTTATTTATTTTTACTGTAAGGCCAAAACTGATACATAAGTTTGTAAAGTTACACTTACAATTTGTCTACAAAGTATTTTACATGAACTGCTTTTTTTATGAACTGCTCCTGCAGTTTTATAAAAGTTTATCACAGTCAGGACAAGGTTCTGTTGCTGTGGATGACATCTCAGAGTGGTCCTGACAGCAGGCCTGAACATGGGGAAATACAGAAGTAAAGGAAATAAACTTTACTCCTTCCCAAAGTTAAAGTGCTGAGTATGAACTGATGACTACAAACAGGAAATTCTGCTGTGAGTCAGAACTGGTTTTGTGGGGGTGGGGAATGGAGGAGAAGCAGCCTAGAACAGCTGGAAAAACGTGGAGAGGTTGTGGATGCTCTTGGTAAAAGCTTTGGGGTTTTAGTCTGATGTTCTCCTGAGCAGTACGAGAGTTGTGAATGCACAGCCCCACCACTCCTGCCAGGAGAGGGAGGAGGGAAAAAGGGGAAATCTCGAGCTAATTTATGGCACTTCCAGGACTGAGGACCCCTCTGATCCATTCAGGTACATCTGGAAGGTCAAAGAACAACATTAATAGGACTTAGGAAAATGGGATGTGATCCAGGACACAGATTTGGTTCAGGTAAAATGAATTATTTGAATTAATGAAGGGATATTTTATTATATACAGTACATGTTACTAAAGTAGATCAGCGAAAAAGTATTTTTGCAAGAAGTTGGGTGAAAGCCTTTAGAGAAAAAGGAAAAAACACTGCCTGAGGTGCAGAGATGGTTTGTTTTACCTGCAGAAGATGAGATGCTGGGACATCTGCCAGAGCAGGGTTTCCACGTTTCTTTTGATACTCTTGAATCAGGGCTGTTGCATCATCAAGGCTGTAAGAGTCAAAAGTTGATCAACTTTGTCAAATGAAACTCTCTAAAAAGCCAACAACTTAAACAACAGAAGTAGAAAACAAAATATGATCCCATAGCTTTGAAGTCAGATGGGCCCTGTAATTTCCCAGTAGAGAAAACAAGCCTGGCTTTTTCCTTGGGGCTGTTAATAAAATCAATAAATACAGAATTTCAATGTTTCTTAGTTCCTGTCCCAGTGTGAGTGTGGGATCAGTGGTAACAGTGCCCTGCAAGCCCCAGGGTTTGGGCTCTGAGTGTGCCCAGGTGCTGTGAATCCCCAGGTGAGTGGGACCCAACCCAGCCCCCTTTGTGATTTAAGTGGAGCACAGGAAGGGATTTTAATTCTTGAAAACTTTGTGGCAAAACCACCAATTCCCAAGTCTTCAGTACAGGCAGATAGTTTTTTTTTTCTGCATGTTTTTATTGTTATTAAAACTTCCATGACTTCAAACAAGGGAAAATTAAATAAAGTTGAGATTTAATCCTTGCAATTGCTACCAGTTGCACTTGTTTTTTTACCATTTATTAACTTACCAGTTGTTTTTGGCAAAATAATCCACCAGCTCTTTTATTCTGTGGGTGTTTATCAGGTGTTGCTTTAACAGTGGATAATATTTGGTTTTCCAGAACTGTTCATAGAGCTTCTCATTGATGATGCTGTCCAAAATCAAAGATTTGATCTGAAGATTTAAGTTTTAGTAATGAAAAGTGTTAATATTTTAGACAAAAGAGATTTTACTTTTGAATGGAAAGAGCTCATAGTTTTCATATTGGGTTCTATAAAGAAGAGGTTTTTTTGTTGTTTTTTTTTTTTTTTTTTTTACATTTTATTTAAGTGCTGTGAAATGGCAGATTTTATTAAAACTGATCCCAAATTCAGAGAGGGAAGTGTCTTAAACTTGCCCATAGGGAGGCAGCTCAAGGCAAGGCAAAAGTGCAGTTTCCTAAACCCTTTGGCCTTTTAGCCTCAAATATTTATTTAGGAAAAAAAAGGTGGTTCTGCATTTTACAAGTATTCTACATTTTTTGAGCATTCAAAGTCAAGTAAGGCTGGACAAGATCAGAGGAGAGAGAAAAGGTGGTCCTGTGAACACTTATCTATCAAAAAAGCCTCCAAGTCAAAGGGAAGGGAAGTAACTTTTATTTATTTACCTGGGAAGCAAATACTACCAGTTCTCCAGTGTCCATGTGTTCATCCAATTGTTGCAGCACAATTTCTTTCTTACAGGTTGATAACAAACCCTTGTGAAGATAAGTTACAAAACATTATTATTCTGTGATTGATTAAAGCAGGAAGACTCCCTTCAGAATAAATATTTGATTTATTCACAAATCTCTTGAAATTCTAGGTGCAAACACAGAATTATCAAACCAGGATCTGTGTGCTTGGACTGAAAGTGTTGCTTTTCACTCTCTCAAATGGCGTTTTGCTGTAGCTGTCAGAGAATTTTTTGATTCATTGCCAGCAGGCTGAGTGTCTTACACTTAAGCTGTGATTTGGGGAAACCTTTCTGAGAGGAGCTTTAATAACTGGAAGTGTAAGAATTTCAGGTGCCCTTTCTGGTCCCAGTTTGCTGGTGGCAAATATGGGAACAGCCTCTAATGCTTCATCTGGGAGAACAATGCAGAGCAGAAATTAATGGAAACAAATGACAGGAGCAGGGAAAATGTCAAGGGACATGGCTGGTGAGGACATGGCTTTAAGGCAGAAGGTTTCTATCAGAACTGGTGCATATCACACATCTTCCTTGGAAGTCAGGAGCTTTCAACTCAACACCCTTCCAAAGTAGGAGTCAGTACTTTTCTTAGCATCTGCTCTGGTTTGGGTTTTACTGTTTGGTTTTTTTTTTTTTTTTTTTCCCCATGTGCTTTATGGGTGGGATCTCATAAAACATCCTCAAATTCTCTAAAGGCAATGTCAGATGACAAAGCTACTGGGGATGACTGAAGTTTTAAAAGAAAAAGGAGGAAGTGCTCACATGATCCCTTTAGAAGCCTTTGAGGGTGGCAGATGTTGAGCATTTATCAGCAGGGATGTGTTGAAGTTAACTGGAATTCACCTTTGACCTGCTCTGGTGAGCAGGACATATTTAAGGATATTTCCCTTGCAGAGACAGAACACAAAACTTCTGATTTACCTGAATTTGCTGCTCTCTCTTCTCAGAGTGAGGAATGACCAAGAGGCAGCCCAGGGCAAAAGCTGGGAGGTCCAGCTGGGTGTATTGTTTAGCAATTCCAACAATATCCAGGTCAGCCAGGACAGGACACCTTCAGGAGATCAGGAGGGAAGTTCTCAGCTGTGATTTGTTTCACTGGATGGCTCAGTGCTGTCAGCAAAACTGCCCTGAGATTTGGAAGTCAGGTAGGGCAACACATTTCTACCTCACATTAGTTCCAGAAATGGCCAAGCAAATTGAAGTTTCACTGAATACAAACTCATGAGGATTTTCCAAAACCCCAAATCACACCTCCAGTTTCTCTAAGCAGCCTATTTTGAGGGCAATTGTTGGCCACCTGCCCAGAGCAGAGCTTTGGTACAGGTGTGTTTGCACAGTAGTGTAGGATCCCTCTCCAGATATTCTTTAGGGTCCCTCCCAACCCAAACCTACTCTACTTCCAAACTAACTTTGGTTCAAGTCAGGCTCTCTGAGCTCTGGTGGGTCTTTTGAGCAAGTCAGAGCATTGTGGTGAATGAAATAAGGGAACAATGTGCTTTTTACACTGCAAAGGCAATGCAAGTGTGGCTCATGCACAGGATGTTCAGGAGCAGGGCAGGCAGGGCTCTGAACTCACCTGAGCAGGAGCACAAAGCACTCCCGGCACTCCTGCAGCTGCCTGGGACTTGGGGGACACGAGGCTGAGAAAGAAAGAAAGAAAGAGAACAAGGTGTAGTAAATCTACAACCAAGTTACTCCAGGAGCAGGACAGGGAGTACAGCCCTACCTGTGAGGAAGGGGGACAGGACCACGCTGCGCCAGGCTCGGCTGAAGCTGGGACTCTGGTGGCAACAAAGTTTTTGTTCAAGTTACAGCCAAAACCAGCTGTAACCATGTGTTATAAACACAGACACCCCGACCCACTGCACCTGGAGGAAGCCTGTCAATATTTATCCTGGAGGAATTATTCCCTAACATTGCTTTCCTTAGCTCAGAGTCCAAGATTTAGGAATATTCTGATTTTATTCTGATATATTGCACTGTCATAGAAATAATAGCAATTAAAAAATAATCTTTTCATGGCTGACACACAAACACTCCAAATTCCTGTTAAGTGAAGAAAAAGATGAGGAGCCAGACAGTTATTTGCTTACCTCCCATAATGAAGGAATCCCAGTAATTGCAACCAAAACTCTTCTTAGATACTGAATCTGGAAGAAAACAAAATTCAAATCCTTTGCTGTTTCTGAAGATTTGGCAATAATTTACAGAACTGCATTTAGCTTGGTTTGTTTGCAGAATGCAAACTTAGAATTTCTCAAGGTACCTGTGTTCCTTTGACACCTATGGAAATTTGCTTTGTAGTTTAGTAAATTGAATTAAATTAAATTAAATTTGTAGTTTAGTAAATTAAATTATCAACCACACTGCCAGGTACATGTTACTTCCTTAGGCTGCAACAACTTTACATAATGTTTGACAGTCACAGGCAATTAGGATTCTGAATGGCAACAATCAGGATTTCCATCTTCAAAAATACATTTTAGGGCTCACGTATATATGTACACACATGGAAATACATGTATGCACAGTTTGAATATATTTGCACACAAGAATGTGCCTATTATGTTATAAATTGATAATAATATGAAGAAAATTTTCAATTTATTATTATAGGATTTACTCTGAAGGGATTTAAAAAAAAATCTAAGTATAACAATTTAAGATCAAAATTCAAATTCCTCCAATCATCATCAGTTCAGGAGCTCAGAGTAACCATGGTTTATAGCTTCTGTATCTATCCTGTTCTTCACAAATCACTGGATAAACCCAGCTTTTTTCTCCCCTTGCTGCAGGATTTTATCCTTTAAAAATTCCTTACCATATTGAAGCCCAGGAGTTTCTGTAGGAGGCCATTCCAGAGCTGGGGATCATAGACTTGGTATTCTAAACTCAGCTCTGTCACCAGTCTCACAGCCTGAGGGGGGAGCAAGGACATGCTGCATTTTAACAGAAATTCATCATCTTCAAACCTTTCCAAGCCACTTCCAGAATTATTGCACACATGGGAGGAACAAAACCTAAACCATCTAAAAGTGGTATTTTATTTTCTAATTATAGGAAGGGTAAAGCTTTTATCTGTCATTTCCAGAGTACACTGAAGAAAAATGTTTAGAAAAGCCTGTGCTTTGCAGAGGGGTGTGAATTCACACAAAATTTACAAAGGATTTAAAAACCCTACCCTGGGTTCGTGACTGTGGTTCTTCCATAGCCCTTTAATCATGCCTTCCTTAGGGCTCTTGTGGAATGATTCATAAGTGTATGGAATATTCAGGATTTCAAACTCTGCCAGATAAATGCAGCACTTCAGAAAATACCTGTGCAAATAAAGCCCCCCACAAAGCAGGAGTTAAGTGATGTTTATATTTTAATCCACGTATCCAAGCTCAGGATAACACTGAAAAGTGTCCTTCTGTTGCTTTAATATGTAAAAAATTCCTCTTACTTGACTTTCTCAATGGGTTGCTTGAAGAGTGATTCCACAGTGTTGGTATCTGCCAGGTAGAGCAAACACCTGAAGGCTCTGGTCCTGTGAGCAAACGTCAGCTGGGTGTCATCAAAGGGCTGAGGGGGAAAATACAGTCCCAAAGTCACAAAAACTGGCTGAACAACTAGAAAGGATCATCCCAGGTGTATAAAACCCTCTAGTTTTCTAGATTTCAGACTATTGATACAGGCAAGAAAAATATTTCTGACCTATAGTAGCACAAATGTAATTGGGTGTGGAAAAACTGGAGGTTAAGGTTCTGCTGAAACAATTTTACCACTCTTTCATTCCATTCAAAGTGAGGCAATGCCTTACACCAGCTTAAGGCACACTCTAGCAAATGTTTTGGATAATATCAGCAACAGGTTTAGAAAACCCAGAGTTCAAGGGCTGCTCTTGAGAGTTAATAGCAAAATTCAGTGAAAGTCAGTTTTAAGCAAAGGCTGATGAAAGGAGGAAAACACAGCTCATACAAATCACAAACCATCCAAAACACAGATGCAAAGGCCAAAAGTTGAAGCTCTTGCAGTAAAACAGACAGCATTTAATAAGAGATAAAAAGCTAAAACAAGAATTTAGCAACTCACAGATGTGTCAGATGTTGTAATTGCAAAAAGCATTCTGGAACTGTAATCCATTGGACGAGACTGAAGTAGGTAAATAACCCTGCAAAAATGGGTTTGTTTTTAATGCAGGTACAGCTACTGAAATACAACACATCAACTGTCATTTAAATGTGAATATTTCACTGTCAGAAAGAGAGCAAGGATACAAAAAAGGAGGGGGAAACCTCCAAAAAGCTACTCTTAAAAACTTACAGATGTAAGTTATTGTCAATGGTGTTTTGTGGTATAAATAAATGTTGGATGATTCAAAAGTGATGTCAGCAAAAGTAAAAATAAGAACAGTGAGCTCTGAATCACACACCCACTGTTAAGTTTCTTGAAAAAGCCATTTTTAACTGGCTAGTTAAAAATAATTCACCATATCACAGGTAAGACAACACACACACCTTCGGAGCTCTTCATCCTCCTGTACATCTCCAAAGATTTCTTGGGTTTTCTTTAAAAAGAAATGAAAATTGAGATGAATTTTTTACATTATTTGGCTAAATAGCTTTAAGCTATCCCTGCTTAAAGCAGTGTTTGATGAGGCTGATGTATTTACAACTGCTTTACTCCTTCAGGCTGGCTGCACTAAAGGGAAGGTTTGAATCCACACACAGAGAAGAAAAAGCATTTCAAACCCTTCTCACCACAGACACTGGTGTGCTATTTTAGAAAAGTACTGAAATCTTAAATACATTCATGAGTACTACAGGCAGTTTGTACAGAATAACCTCAGGTTTTTTTGAGCAAGTGGAGGAAAAAAAACCCATATTTTAGATCATTATATTTAATATAATTTATATGATCAAACCCCAAAGGGATGCCTTACCCCTGGGGGTGGTGTGCTTGGACACAGCCATTTGGCCAGCAGCTTGTCACAAATTTTGTTCATGTCCAAGTTGTTAATCTCAGCAATCTCCTTAGCTGCCACATGGATATCTACAGGAAGAGGTGCAGGCAATGTTATTTCCAAAGCAGAATTGGGGGTTTTTAAAAGAGCTTCTCTTTGCTCAAACTCACCTGGATAATCTCTGCCAGCTGGGTTTTGGAATCTCTGGTCTATGCTGTGGTGTTCATACAGTAAAACAATCAGATTTGCTGGTTTCCCAATGGATTTTAGATGCTCCCCAGTGTTCAAGTTATTTGTTATCAGGACATTTTCTGTTGCTGCCCTCTTATACTGCAAGTGTAAGTTCCTCTGGAGGACTTTTGCTTTCTCATGTGGCTCATCCTTTAGCAAAACACCAGAGTTTTACATTAAAAAAGCCTCTTTTACTCAAAAGCACAAGAAAAAATCATTTTTTTACAGACTGGACAGCTCTTCAGAGGTGTACCCACAGGCATTTTTTCTGCAGACAGAGAGGGTTAACCACATTGCTTTAGCTAGGAAAGGTGTTTTGAAAAAAATTGCAAAGCTACGTTGTGAAAGAGCCAAATAAAAAAATGTACAAGTAGGTAAAATGAAGAGATTTTAAGGTAAAGTGTAGAAGAAAAAGAGATAAATATTAGCATTCACGGCTGCTCAAATTTCAGTTTAATTTTGGCATCATTCTCTCTGATCATGTGACTAAGTACAGAGAACTATTTAGGGTTCTTTGTGCCTCAACAACTCCATAGGAAGTTTGGGATTTATAATCAAAGCTGAGATTCTTATTCACCTTTCCCTGTGAAAGGAAATCATGTGAAAACAAGCCTGAGAATCAAGTCAAAGCAGGTTCTCTTTATATATAACCCTGCAAACAGCTAAAGTCTTGGAACTGTAAGCAAAAATTAATAATGCCATTGATCAAAGCTGGATCAGATTCCACCTCATTCTCCTGCAGCAAGAAAAATGCACACAACAGGAGAAGGAACAAATTATTTTTCCCTAGAACTGCTCATTTTTTGTCCAAGCTCCAAGAACACTAAGCCTGATTTTTACAGGGTGTTTTGCAGGAGAATGTTCCAGGACAAAGGGGATTCTTCTGGGGGTCACTTCCCCAGAAGTATTTCCCATATCAGGGCTGGTTATGGTACAATTTACACACCACTGTCCAAAACACCAAAAATTAAAATACAAATGTAAGTATTTTGTCATTTTTGTAAGAACTTCACAACAACCTGGCAAGCAGTTTCCATTACCTTAGCTGTAGTACTCTTCAGCCACTTCTCAGCTAGATAGAGACAGAATTTCAGTGCCTGGACATGGTCAGGACCTTTTTAATTATTCAAAAAAAAGGAAGGGACAGAAGTAAATAAATTAAGTTTTCATTAATCCTTCCTATCCTATATAATATATCCATTTTATTTTGAAAAAATTTTAAACAATTAGAAGCTATTTAAAATATTGGGAAAACTTTTGTATCTAAAGAGCAAAAATATATTATTTATTTGCATTCAAAGAGCAGAGAAAGTGATTAAGTTGGGCTGAAATATTGACTCTTGGTGGAAAACTTGTCTGAAGATTGTGTGAACATGGAGAAACTTCTGGCAGGACAACAGGGCCAGGTTGGATGGGGCTTGGAGCAACCTGGTCTAGTGGAAGGTGTCGAGGTTTGGGCTGGAAGGACCTTAAAGCCTTTCTATGATTCTACAGAAAGAGGGGGGGAAGGATTTGATGGTGATGCTGTGATGTCAAATGGATGCTTTCCTAACCTATTGTTCCAAACTGGATGCAGGAGCCAAATTCATTTTCATCCTCCAGCTCTGCTGGGTGTTATTCAGGATCAGTGAACAAATGTTTGCTCCCACCCTCGCTCTGCTTGTCCCAAGCCTCCCATTCCTTCCCCATCCCACAACTCACCTGTGGGGAATTCCTGGGCAATCTTGTGAGCCATGGCCACAGCCCACTCTGGATTGACTATGGCCAGCAGATAGGACTGAAGTGCCTGCACAGTTTTGATGGTTTCCTTGTTGACAATGGAGGTACAGCCACTGCTTCTCATTTCAAGAATTTTTGGTTTCAGTTTTTTTTCAAAGACATGTCGAACTGCAGACATGTGGAAGGTATCCAAGGAAACCTGGAAAAATGGCAAAGTAGATGAAGAGTTGTCAGAGCTTCTACAGTGAGGCCAACATCATGCAAAAGAAAGATGGAGACTTCATTTTTTGGGGTGTGGGGGAATAATATTTAAATCAATTCCTTCAAGCTGTTACCTTCATTAGTTTGGAAATCAACAGAAGGGTTGGGAAGGTTTCCTCACTGAGCTCTGCAGCTGAAAAGGAAAAGTTGCCTGTGAGAGTCTCACAATCCACTGGCAGCTGCCTCTGTGAAGTGAAGCACTTTCAGTTTATTGGTGGATGGGGACCTCCATTGGGAGAGAAAGGATGTGATCCTGATTATCCCCACTGGGCTGGGAAGTGGGATATGAGGATACATTTTAGAGGTTCTAGAAAAGAATTTGAAGACAAACCCTGCACTGTATTTATCACCTCAGCTCCTCTGGGCAGCAATTTGGGAGCACAAGAAGTGCTTTCAGAAGCAGTTGGGATAAAAACTGCATTAATGAAGAATTACAGTTCATATACAACATAAACTGTGGCACTTTAAAGGTCAGAGATAACAGAGAAAGGGAATTTGAGATCCTGAACTTACATATAATGTTCCAGAAACACTGGGCAGTTCTGAAGAAGAGCAGGTGAAAGGGCAGCCTGGTGTGAGCAGCTGGAGACAAGGGAATCATCTGCTCCAAAACATATTGGTGTTCTAGGTCCACTGGTGAAGAAATCCTTGTGTAAGACTTCAGATGTTTGAGGAGGCTCAAAGCCTAGGAAAAAAAAAATGAAATAAGAAAATATAAATTGATGAGAAATTACTAGAAATCACTTTTTAAAGGCTATTTTCTAAGGGAAAGATGTGTACATGGAATAATTAATTTAATTTCAACAGTGCTGAAGAGCTCCATCAATAAACAGACAAAGCAGAACTGAGGTGCCATTAGCAAGGTCACACATCTGGACACACCTGGCTCAGCTGGATGCTGGTGTTCTTCTCATCAGCACTTTGGATCACTCTCAGGACAATTTCCAGTGTTTCATAGTCATAAGGATCCAGCTGTTCAAAATAATCATCTGCTTTATAAGATCTTACGTTGTCTTATAAAAACATGCAAGTGTCTTGATTTTTTTCCCCCAATTTTAATACCAATTACTGTTTCTTCAGTGTTATGTTGATATAAGCATCATGACATAACTCTCTAAAACACTTTCTTAAATCCTAAAAAAAGGCATCAGGATTTGGCAGAAAGACCAATCAGTGTTAGAAACAAAACAAACCCCAAAAAACTCACCCCACAAAAACCCCAACCCTCTGAAATACAAAATCACTCCCAACATGTCATTTTTAGCCCCCACCTATTTTTAATGTAGAACTCTTCCAGTGTACTTAGGAATTATTTTTTTGTTTGATTTTCTGGCTGGTCAGTTTTTAAGGGAAGGGGGGTGAAAGACTCCTGCCTCTCTTTTGAGAAAATTAGATATGTGGCTGTCATTTCTATTGTAGAGAAGCAAAAAACTGAATGTTAACATTTATAAGCTTTAAGAAAATTTGGAAAAAACACCCCCTTTTCAGTTTCTGTGGAATTATTCCTCTGTCATTCAAGTGGCATGCAGCAATTATTAGATGTAGATTCAGGGATGTGGCTGTGTTGGTTTTTTTTTGTTTTATTTTATATTTTTTTTACCTTGTACAATATTCCACTGAGGCTCATGACCAGGTCTCTGGTGCTGCTCAGCAGAGGAATTATTTTTAGTGCTCTAGCCAGTAATGTGGAATGAGGTTGTCTCTCACTGCTTTCTGCAGAGTCATCTTCAACATCATTTGTGTTTGAATTCTGGAGCAGAAGGGTTTCAATGCAGAGCTGCAGTGCAGCATCACTGTCCAGCATGAAAGTGCTAAGAAAGAACAGAGCATGATTCTCTCTGGGAGCTTTGACATCAAGGAGTTTCTTTCCTTATAAATAAATTAAGCCAAGGCAGGATGTATTCTGAATAGCATTTCTTTAAAAAAGGAGAAGAGTTTGCATTTTCTATTAATTTGGATTTATTTAAAGCAAAAGAGATTTCAGTGGCCATGGTTGTTTTTACAGCAATAGATTTCATGGAATCAGTACCTGCAGTAATTCAAGATGAGAGCTGTGTCCACTTCTGGGTTTTGTACCAGCACTCTTATGAGTTCTTTCTTCCTTATTGGTGGCTGTCTAAACACAGTCTCAAAAGAAATCTGCAGATAAAAACACATTCATCTTCTCAAGAGTCTTTTAGACAATATCAAGACTAATTCCTCATACAGTGAAACTTTGACTTCTTTTAGTTTCAATCCAGACATTTTCAGAGCAGGAAAATGCAGTGGATTTCCTGATTACCTCCTGTGTCAAGTAATACTTAAGAACTTAAATTTTCTTTTTCAGCCGCCTCAATTATTGCATTTCCATTTCTGATGGTTATTTATGCAGACAATCAGAATGAAAAATCAAAACCAAAACTCCAACTTTCCTTACATTTGAATGGGAAATCTGCCTAAAAACTCACAGATTATATTGATATTATTAACTGATTAGTTAATAAAACCCTAAAATAAGTAAATAAATAAAAACTTACACTAAATTTACCAAGCTGGATGCCCCATTCTGCATCAATAACCAATTCCTGGAATTTTCTCTTTTCTTCTGCTTCACCATATTGGTCAGCAAGCTCTGCTCCCACCAGAGCTACTGCCTAGAAGGAAGGAGAAAGGAAGTGAATACAAGTCTAATAAATAATCTGAAAATTGGGAATCCTGAGGTCTGACTCCTTAGAGGAACTTTAAACAATTCATAAATGATCACACAACTGTGTAAAATGCAAACAAACCTCAGAGAAGGTGTCAGGACTACCCCACCTCCTGAGCTGGCAGTTCCAAGCTGCTTTAAAATTTACTTTCTCTAAAATATTTTCCTAACATTGTAGAAAGTAATACAAAAGGTATTTTTTGGCATTTTCCCAGAATTTACATTACTCTCCCTCCACATTTCTTTACTTCCCATCTTCCTTTATATTTTAATAGATGTATTCACTCGTTCCACTCTTGAGAACTGCTGCCAGAGAACAACTTATCCAAAATATAACATAGATATCAATTATGATGGGACCTAAAATAAGTAATTTCAGGCTTTGGAATAAGTCATGATGAGGTTGAAAACCACATTAATATTGACAGCAACTTCCCACTGTGGCACAGAGGCAGCTCCTCTCCCAGGGCCCTAAATGAAGGATCTCTTTAACATTCTCTGTTTGCAGAAGAAACTCAAGGCCTTGGGAATTTACCAAAACTTTTCTGTAATTCTGCCATGAGTTGTTTATGACCTCCCACAGCTTATTGAACATCTCTTCCTTGGGCAAAACAGTGCAATAGCCCAGGGCCAGGTTCTGATCGATGACACGAGAGTTGAACACCTGTGGTTTGGGAGAAAAAGAATATAAACTTTAGGAATTTATTTAATTTCTTCAATTAAATAAATTTTGTATCAGGTGCAGCACAGGAAAAATACTCCACAATTTGGATATGTATTGGGTCTTTAAGTTAGGGAGGAAAAATAATAAAAATGCATTTCAGGATTTAAAATTTAACATCTGAATATCCTGAAGCCAGTCTGAAAGTGACTTCCCTTAGTCTAAGCTGCCTTAGAAGATGGTAAATTGGAGGTTTTGCACGGAGCTTTTTAAAAATTCCCCCCACCTAGGAAAACTACCAATCTAAAACAAATCCAGGATTTCAAATAAGATAGAGAATACCTACAGATCCTGAAGGCCATTACAGTCACTTGGGACCCTAAAGGATCCCCCAAAGATGAGGCTCCCACTTTCCAGAACCTTTCAAGCAAAGCAAATTGAGCAGGAGCAAAAAGCCACAGTCCACAAGGGGCTCAAAGACTCTTTGGAAAAGGCTGTTCAGGGAGGTGGTTGAGACACCACTGCTGAAGGTGTTTAAAGATGTGGTGCTCAGGACATGCTTTGATGGTGGACTTGGCTTTAGTTTAAGGGTTGGGCTCCATGATCTTGTTGGTCTTTTCCAAATGAAACAATTCCATGTGGCTGCCAGGTAGAGCAGAAGAAAGTGGCTCCCTCACCCTTTCCAGGGGATTCTTACCTTGTGCAATAAGTTCAGGACAGAAGTCTTGATTACTGAACTGCTCCTCTCCTTCATAGCTATGAGGAAGCTTCTGGTTTCAGTGAGTAGCAGATCACTGTTGTGTGGCTGTTATGAAGAAAACAGCACCTAATTAGAAACAAATTCTAAATCTTCATCATCTTGTCATTTACAGCATAATAGGAGGTACTATAGTAATTGTATTTTCAGATTTATTTAAGGTCTTATAAAGATTTCTTCCAGATAGAAAAAGGATTTCTGTTTTCCAAGTGCTTTTGAATTGAGGAATGTTTCTTGAATATTCTACTTGTGACTTTTCCCATACTAAAACAACATGGAAGAACAGAGTAAGCCATTATTAACACTCATTCTAGTCTCTGCAGGAAGGCCAGGAATAAAAGCTCAGTTCTGAGCACGCTTTGCAAAGGGAGAGGACCATGAAAAACAGGGAAGAAACCACCAGCTCCTTTCACAAACTGACTCAACATCTGATCAAGTGGTGCTAATAAAAGGTCATGGTGAGAGCCTTTCCCCTGCCTTCCAAATCCTTAGAGAACTACTCTCAACTTGCCAAAAGTCACCTTTTCACTTGGGGACAGTTCCATGGTGTTTGAAATGCCATGCTGGAGGCAGGAGCCAAAGGCACACATTGTGAGCTGCAGGGCCAGCTGGAACTGGCTGCACTCCAGCAGGTTCTGCAGTGCTGCAGAGAAGGGAGATCCAACAGGCAGCAGGAAGTTGTGTCCTGTGAAATATTTCAAAAACAACCCCAGAAAGTTATTATGAAACATATTGTTCTTGGAGTTAATATCAGAGCAGTTTCTCTTTTTCTTCATTAGAGTTATGATTCAGGATTTGCCTTAGCTCCCTTTAAAACCCAAAATTCTCAGGGCTTTTAATTTGATACAGATTCTCATTTTAGTACAAAAGCCACAAGTTTTTGACCAGAAGTTGTCTTCTTGGACAGGCCTTGATGATCTTCATTCACAGTGCTAGAACTGTCCTGAAGTACAGGTTTGGAGATGCTCAAAAATCCCATGGTGGAATAGTGGGAATTACCACCCAAACTGGTGACTTCTGTGTTCAACCAAACCACCCCCTAAAATATTGCTTCAAGTGGAACATTTTGGCACCTGTGAAAACCCCCTGTGGGTCAGTCATACTTGTGTAGGGTGAATTTAAACCTCATGTTTTCCAGTGGTCTGTTTAGACTTTCATTGTGGTGGATCTGCCCTCATACCCCTGGAACTGGGTGATTTTTAAGGTTCTTTCCCACCCAAGCAGGGTGTGATACCTTCCATGAATGTTCTGTGTGCCAGGCTTTGAGACTCCAGGGGGTACAGCTTGTCCTCTGAAAGAGAGAAAATGCTCATCAGCAGCATGTCAGGAACTCAGCAACACCAACAAGTCTGGGAGAACCCTAAAAATACCACAGGACAGGACATAAAATAGAGACATGTGAACCCCAAGAGCCATTTGCTGCTAATTTTAACTGTGCCTGCTCAGAATTTATTTCCCAAGAGGAAATATCTTTCAGACTCACAAAGGAATCCAACAGTTTTCAGTAACTACTTTGTATGTAAATCCATTGGATAAGACAGTCAACATTAAACTCTTCATGTGTGGAAGTAAGGACCAAACCCAAAGTCATCTTTCCATTCTACACCCCCTGATGGGTATTTCTACCATGAGTTTGTCTAACTGTGATTTCTGAGGTGATAATTTCCACACATGAGCTGAATTATTTCTATTTCTAGATAAAAATCAGTAAGAAACAGATTTTCTATTGTCTCAATGTTGAGGAGAACAAGCTTACCACAAATAGGCAGAACAGCAGAAGTGAGTTCATATGCAACTGGAAGAGATGTCTGAGGATCAAGGACTATCCCATCTTCTTTAAAGAAATCATCATAAGTCCACTCTTTGTAAGGATCTTTATCTCCAGAAGATGTTGTCTAAATAAGAACATTGTCAAAAGTGCACACAATGAAAGGCAGAGTTGATGACTCCACTAACAGGTTCCTATTTTGGAATACAGGAATAGAACATGATGTTGAAAGTAGTAATTCTGTTAAATGGCCCCTGGCAATAAATCCATTTCCTACCCAGAATGGCCACATTTGTCCTTCATGTTGCAGTAGTTTAGTTGTACAGCCAAAATGTACTCTTATTCAATTTAATAGAGGCTTTCATAAACATTCTTGGCCAAATATTATAAGCAAACATTTTGCAAATGGACCATTTTCTAGAAAAATAACATTTTGTGGATAAACAAGCCCAGCCACTCTGCTGTTACTCCACTCCAGCTGTAAGAGCCTGTTCATTTCAAGTAGCCTAAAGCACTGCTTGACCTAAACAGAAAACAAAGCTTCTATTCAAGAACTTGATCATCTTAAAATTTTACAGAACTCTTGGGAAAGCTTTCAAATAGTACATTCATTTAAAAACCAAACCCTCCCTGCCATACTTTCAAGCCAGCTCTCTGCCAGTCCTGGCAGAAGCTGTTTGATAAAATCACTATTTTCAGCAGGATTTATTGTACTGAAATATAAGTGGAGAATGCTACTTGTGCTTGTGCCACAGCTGCACTGCTTTTAGGATTCAAATCAGTTTATTCTTTAAGCTGAAGAACACACAAATTCTAGGAAATTTTTATTTGAGGATTTTTTTTTGTCGTTGTTGGTTTTTGATTAAAGAGTGCTGGAGAAATGAGAGGGAAAAGAATACACAGAGTGAACAGCACAGAAAATACCTCTGCTGTAAATTCATAGTTGTCCATTTGGCACTGTCCATGAATTTCCTTGGCAAGTGAAGTGTATTTACACAGCTCCAGACAATCCAACACTAAATCTGTAAAAATATTGAGATCATTAGCAGAAATGGAAGGTTCATCTGTCCACTTAAAAGGAAACAATATTGCAGCACCTATTTTCACAGATGCAGATCTAGAAATTCACTTGGTTTCCAGGTTTATTGAACTCTGGTTGGAAAGCTGAGCTCCCAGCATGAAGTAAATGGGAACAGGAATTACCTGGACTGCAGAGTGTGGCTGCTTGGCCAGCCAGCCCATGGATCACTGCTGGAAGATCCATCCCATGAGGAGTGATCATTGGAACATCAGCTCCCAGCATATGGCAAAGCCTTTGACACACTGCAAACAGCAGCTTCCCTGTATTTTCATTCCAGCTATTTTCATAGAACTCCCTATTAAGAAAGAAAAGATGTTAAGAGTAAAAAGCCAGTAATACTTAGGGTTTTATTTCTGTTCCAATTATTTAACTAAAACAAAAAACCTTTTCCTTTGTTCTACATAATTCAAGAAAAGTGGCAGAAATAGTTCAGAAAAGCTCATTAAAAGTGATGATCTTGAAAAGCTCTGCAGTTTTACCTGCATATATTGACAGCCACTTCCACTTTTCCATCATCCAGGGCTCTCAAGGCCAGTTTTTCTCCCAGTTCATGCTCTGAGACTTGCAGGAGCAAAGCCAGTCTGTACAACCTGGATTCAGAGGGAGGGGGTTTGGGCTTGCCACCTTCTGAATTACAATTCACTGCTTGCACATTTCTAGACTTGGATGCAGATCTGACACGTTCGTAAGAGCATATGTGATCCTCAAGAAGTGCAGATATCAGTGAAGGGCTCCTGTATTCTTCAACGGAGAGAAAGATATCAAAATACTCCTGCAACAAAAAAGATAATTATATATTTGTATCCATATAACTTCCTTTAAATTGCTTTGTTTGCCTACTGTCCTGAGCTCTTAAAAAATTCTTACAGCACTCTATCATGAACTCTTTGAAGTATTAGCAATTAAGGTTTTTGTGACAGTATCTAATTTTTGGTTTAAATAGACAACTGAGTTCTAATTGGGAACTTCCCCAGACTAGATAAAATTGGTAGATTAGCCTTAGAATCGATTTGAAGTCAATAATAAAAACAACCTTTGCATGCACGTCATAAATACAATTAATTTTTAATATGATCCATGTGATAAGAACAATTGGAGTAACGAAAGTAAATCAAAAGGGATTTAAAACAATAAAAAATACCCACCTGCAGGCTAAGAAGTGTTTCAAACAACTTTAGGTTTTCTTCACATTCATATTTCTTCACAGGATTGTCTGTTGGAGGAGAAAAAAAATTACATTTTGATTCCATTTACACAAGGAAAATATCAGATGTTGAAATTGTACCATTACCTTTTTGAATGCTGAACCAGAATTTAAGGACTTCCACCAGTGTCTTAGTCATAAACATTTGTAGTTTTTTCTGCAGAAAAGGAAGAGGATTTTGTTTTTTTGTTAAAATGTTGCCAGAATGGACTTGGGCTTCAGCTCTTAAAGTACAATGCAATGTTCCACAAACTTCTTAAGCAATAATTACCAAGTCTAAGGCACAACCAGTTGAAAAGCAAAGGAACAGAAAGTTATTTTATATATTAATCCTTTATAGAAACAGTAAATATTTTATAGGTGTAATATGTGTTTACTCCACAGTCTGTCAGCTCTCACAGGAAAAATCCACACCTCTCCTTTTTCAGAATAACTTGTGTGCACACTTTGTGGTGTGAAAAGCCTTGGTACCTCTTCAGGATCATCTGCTTGGTTCTGTAACACCAGTCTTCCCCACAGAGTCAATCTCTCTGCAACTTCCTCAGCCTTAGCAAGAGGCAGAGATTTTAACAAAGTCAGAGATTCCTCTCCCTGAAGGGAGAAAAAGAAACAAACAAAATTAGAACAGAAATAATGAAAAGGAAAGGGCATTTGCTTTTGGAAAAGCTGAGTTATGTGTACATTCTTGTTCTGATGCAATGGCTGCACAATGGCCATGAGGATAAATAACAATGCATGAAAATGTGTAGAGATTTCAATTCCAAACTCATCTGGTGTATTGCAGGTCACAACTTTCACCCTATTCTGCCACAATAGAAGGATAAAACTCTGGCAAAACTCATTTTCAATGCTAAACATTGCTGCTAAGGCAGTTAGGTGTCGTATTAATACTTTGAATTAAAAACACTTATGCAAACTGCTTATAAGATTTCAGCAATGCAACTTGTCCCTGTTTTGTCAAGAGGCCTCAGTGTCTGTAAATTCCAGGATCAACTGCCATGAAGTATTCCCCTACCCTTCCTTTGTCAATCAGGTCCATCATCCTCAGGAAATGGACTTCCCCAGTGGGCAGCATGTAGGCTTCCACAATTTTCAAGGCATCCTCCAAGCAAGTAGGAGTATCTTGTTTGAGAATGTATCTGGCAAGCCTCTGGAAGAAGAAAAGAGAAATGGACTTTAGTTTGTTGATGTAAAGAATAACAAAGGAATTAGTTTATACACACTACTTTACCAATGGAATTGTTCAGTTTGTATCAAGCAAGTTACCTGGAAGATTAAAACTTTTATCAAGAGAAAAGCTGACTGAAGTGTAACTGGGAGAAAACAGGGTTTGGGGACTGAATTAGCCTGGGAACTCTGAAAATTTGTCTGGTTCCTCAGGATATTGAGGAACTTCTCCAGAAATATTCATGTCATCTAATGAAGGGGAGATGTTAAAAAAAAAGAAAACAACTCAAATGGTAAAAGAAAAAATCATCAAGTGCTGTTCACTGTGACCTTTAGAGAAATCTAAACTCTTGGTAACTTACCATTATCATCTGCTTGTCCTTTAAAAGATTGGTATCTCTTATCCCATAGGCTCTCAAAAGCTTCTTCATCTCCATCAGTCTGTAACTTTCCTGCAGTAACTTCACTCTGGGGACAAATTCAACCATTATTAATTCCTTTGCTACCCCCAGCTATGGTATTTAATCATCACACCACATCAGACACACAGCATTTCCCCAGCCAAGGGTAGCCTGTGGATGCTGCTTACTTGACATGATTCATCTCCAGGTGCTGTTTGACAAGCTGCTCCATTGCTGCACTCCATGGCACCACAGCTCCATGCATTATCTGCAGGACTGCATCAAATTTCAGCTGCAAGAGGGACACAAACAGCTCAATAAGTTTCAAAGTAGTCCCTTGAAGTATTGTTCATGCGTGACTGATCCCTTTAGGCAAATATTTTATTTCCTTGCCCAATCTTCACTTGCATAAAGGGTATTTATTGTCATCATATGATGTGTCAAGTTCAATTAGAAAATGCTTGCAGTCATTTATGACACTGTGGTTCCATGCATATTAAAATTGGTGAGTTTTCCATGTGATGACATCACAACTACAATTATCTCCTCAAAAAGTATCACAGGGGAGATGACTAAAATAGAATAAGAAGATAACATAATAGCATACTATCTTCTCCTCATGGCACTCATTAAAAATGTACTCAGAGCATTATGTAAAAACCATGTTTTGCTCTGAACTGACATGTTGGAGTCACTTGATGCCTTTCATGAAACACACTTACATCAGTGTCAGAGATGCAGCCAATGACAGCCACTGCCTTGGCCTCCCAGGCAGTTTCAAACACTGAGATCGATCGTGTCCGACAGCGCTCCAGCAAATCCTGTGATTGGATAAAGGTGATCGGAACACTTGAAATCAGAAAAGACAGGAGTACCTTATAATATGAACAAAAGTGTAATTTTCTAGGCATTAAGGGACTGTTTCATAACTGAAATAGTAACTAGCATTAAGTTCATTGGCAGGAATAGGATTAATCTAAAAGCTGGGCCTAAAATTCAGTTGTAAATTCAAATGTTCATCAGACTTGGTTTCTGCTTCCTGATGTTGAAATAGGTTTCTTCAAAAGGAAGAAAATATGGATACCTTGACATACTGTAGAAGAAGCTCATCTTTTTGTAGGTTGTGTTCACACAGGTAGGGTTTTATAAACTTCTCCAAAATTGATGGGACAAGCTCTGGTGCCAAAATTTTATCAAGCATGCGAAACACAATAGTGGTTGCATTTTCCTGGGCAGCAAGTGGGAAAAGGCCATGTTAGAACATCACACATGTCAGTGTAAGGCCATTTACATCCCTGATACACAATCCAACATCCAGAGGCCACTGAAAACAACTGAAAGATTTCCAGAGCAAGAATCTCTCTTTAGCTCAAATAAACCCTTTCATTTACAAAGCTTTTCTTGTTCAGTTGTACTTTCAATTTCTCTGTAGCCAATCCTTGCTCCACAGTAGATGATCTGTAATAACCTGCAAACCACAGAGTTTGAGCCACAGCTTCTCACAGTGTTATATTTATAACCTCAGTTGAAAGAAAATTTGTAACACAGCTTCTCAAACAGACTTAGCAGCTTATGAATGAAAATTTAACCAACATCCATCATGATTTTTTTGGTCTGACTTTAAATTACATGCTATAAGATTCTTCTCCTTTTCAGAGCAATCTGAAAAGCATTTTTTCAAGTGTCTGCAGTGTTACCTTTTCAAAATCACAGAATGCCAGCCTGCAGTTGTATTTTCTGTACAGATTTCTCAATTCTTGTAAATCATTTACCAGCTTCTTTAACCTCTGTATCTCTTCACAGTCACCACATCTCTGAAAGTGTGTTGAGAAGTGAAATGTTAGGAGACAAGACCATTAAGAGGCTGTCATCTACTTTTTTTATATCTTTAAACACAAGAAAATTGGAATTCTTTCCTTTCGTAGAATTAAGTCAATCTTCACCAAACTCACCGGTGGCCTAATTATCACCCACTCCAGCTCTAGTACACAACATCTGTTTGAAGTTTCTTAGTAGCTAATTCTTGTGTTTGTTACATTTCTTACCAAAGGAGTCCACTTGCCAAAAGCTGTCACTCCCAGTTCACCTTGATTTTTACTTGTAAAAAAAATCTCTGCCACTTGGAGTCCATTTTCAGGCCAGTTTGCCTGTCCAAAATAGTTGATATTATTAGCAAACCATGTTATACATCTAGAAATACAAGATATGCCAAGTTTCTGCAGGGTGATTTACCTTGTCAGTTAATTCAAGGTTTCGAGCAGCTTGTTCCAGCCATTTTGCTAATATTTTCTGAAAAAAAAATACAGTTATAAGTAGAGTTATGCTATTTATCAAAGCAAAATTTGCCATTAAAAACTTCTTTCAAAAGAAATAATTTCAAATATAAAGCTAGGGAAAAGAATCCATTTCAAAGACAGAGGAACAAGTTCCTGACATTCAGAAGTCTGGAGGTTTGACAGTAAAATCATCTTAGTTTGAGAAAATTACAATTTGCAGTTCTTAAGTCAGTCTCACCTGCCCATCTGGCACAACCCTTCTTGAGAAGGGGATCACAACATTTTTAAGCCACACACAAAGTTCCTTCAAAGGAGCAGTGAAATGGATGGCATTGAGCAAATCCTTCAGCATTTTCTCATCAAAGCTGCTTTCAAAATCAGCCTAAAATATTAGATCAGAACAATTACAGATCCATGGAGCACATGTTCATCTGATATTCTGTAAAGCTGTTTCACTAATAGGAAGAGCCAGTAAATTTCACAAATACAAAGAGAAAATCTCAGTAGTCATAGACAGAAATTAAATAAATAGCTCTGTTCAGAAAAACTAGAGTTTGGTCTTCTTAAAAATAGACCTAATTGAAGGAATTTCTTTACAAATCAGATTGTTCTATTACTTTCACACTCACTCTATAGTTCTGTCTTATTGAGAAAACAACAGACATGGAACTGAAAGTCCTGCACTAAAAAATAAAATAACAGCACACACACACTATCTTAAATGTGTCATTCAGAGTAAGGAGTCTGTGTGCTTATTTTTAAAGGATTTCAAGGTAGGCAGCAAACATCCACTTAATTCTGAGAGCTGTGCTTGCAAGAAAGTGAGTGGAAGATTACAAGCACTGCAGAATAAATCAAATTGCCATGACTTAGAAATATGAATTCTGACATCAGAAATACCAGTTTATTCCTAAATCAATAAAAAGTTCAGCCTCCTAAGCATCCAAGTGAATAGGTAATCATTGTGGTAATTGATGAGATACTGCCATGGACCCTTGCTTCTCTGAGGAGCTGTTTTGTAACAGCCTCTGTGAAATTAGACTGGAAAATTGAAGAGATTTAATCCCCTCCATAAATCCCAGAGATGTCTGTGCCACCTCACCTGATGCCTAAGCCAGAGGTACTGGGCACAAGCCAAATTTCCTTCTTCCAGCTGAAAACCAATAATCTTGAACACATCCTCATTATTCAGGAATTCTGTCCAAGCAATGCCACTAAAAGTGAGGGGGAAGAGAAGCTTTGTTAAATGTCATTAACAAAGAAATTGAGAGAAGAACTTCAAAACATTTCTACCTAGTGCTGGATGTTGGAAGAAACAACAGGAGTGGTACTTGTGTTTGTATAAAAATCACAATGCCTCCTACAGATATTGAACAAAAAACCCCAACTATTTAAGTGGATGTGCAACAGATAATTTATGTTTTCAGTATACAGGATGACTCAATCTCTTCATTCTCCCTTCTCCACAGAATGGGAAAATTCAGGCAAAGAAGGAAGAGCTTGAAGTTTAATGAATTCATATTAAAAACCTAAAATAATCTTAATTTCAGTGGTACAGGCTTAACAATCACAATTAAATTTATTTTAAATCTTAAACACAAACAAACCTGAATTTCTCTAGTCCAAAGGCTTCATAGAATGTTGTAAGCCTTGCCTGAGCTCTCAACACCTGAATGCAGATGAGATTTAAGGTTAATATCTGGCTGAACATATTGCTACATTACATGATTAAAGCATTGATTCTCCTTGAAGGCAGATGAGGCGAGTTTACAACAGGACTAAATAAAAAACAAAATGAAACTCCAAAAAGTACTTTAAGAAAGGTTCTGCCTTCAATTTATGGAGCATCTGAAACTGAATCTTTCTATGACTGAAGGAATGGCTTATTTCTGAATTTGTCATTACTGTGATTCTCTTTCATACTATTACATTTAATTTTGCTTAGATTTTTTTTGAAATTTAGCAGTAATTTACAGTTATAATTTGAATTAACAGTTTATAAAACTCTACATTACAATTGATTTTATGATGCTGCAGATCCAAGAAATTTGTCTCACCTCAGCTATGGATACTGGAGCCCCATCAGATGGTGGAGCATTGGGTCTATTGTCTTTCTTCAAGATCTGAAAAAGGGACATGAAAGGGTTTGGCTGACAACTCAGAACATGCCAGACAGGACTGTGAGGGCAGTAAAGACATAAGCAAGAAGTCAGACTTCTGTAAATTGACATTTTACAATGTTAGATTGGATCTAACCTGATCCAGTCTAATCTGGTTGGATTTCTGCATGGATGGAGGATCAGACAGATAATGTGTATCTCTCTGGTTCTGTTTGATAAGACTAAAATAAAAAAAACAAAAATGGTGACCTACTTTGAGCTTTAGTTTGAAAATTAATATTTAAAAGGTACTTAAAAAAAACCTGCTACTCAAAACTAAACCCTGCTTTGTGATACAAAAATAAAACTGTGAGCTCTTTCTTGCCCTTGAGTAAATACCGGAACAAGATGGGATCAAGACTTGCTGCTTCTTCAGGTTTGGTTACATAGGATTTATAGTGCCTTTACTTTTCCCTTTTGGAATCACTACAACTGGTTTGTGCCCCTCTCAAGTTGTACAGAAGGGTGGAATAGAAGTTGAAGAGTAGAAGAAATAGAAACAAATAAAGCCCTTACTCTGACTTTAGCATAATTCAGCATTTCTCGAGTGGTTTCATACAGTGGCCATGGAGCATTGATGCAGTAATTCACAACAAACTGGTTGTCCTGTTTGCATAAGGAAACAACTGAAATTAATTCCAAGATCCTTTATAATTTGAATTGATTTAGTAGGGAGAGAGGGTAGAAATAAAAACAAACCTGTATTTTTTGCAAATTTTCTTTGGCTTCATTGCCAAGATCCAGCAAGGCTTCCTGGCCATAACTCTCAAGAGAAGCTGAAGCCAGTTTCTCTAAAATTGTGTTTGCTTTTACTTTGTATACAAGCTGTTTAAAAAAATAATACAAGTATGGTGAGTTGTTTTATAAGGTAACATTCCACTGCCTTGGTAATATCTGCAATAATTTTAATACTTTCTATTGGACTATAGGACAAGAATCTTACCATAATTTCAGTTATACTCTTTAATCTCTAATGTGTTTATCATGAATGAACAACTCACCTCAACATCCAGTCCAAACTGAATAGCAAAATTCTCTGCTTCAGTGAATTTGTGTTTGTGCAGTAAACGACTTAGTCTGGGGATGAAATAAAATAAACCACTTCAATGTAAGTCCAGATATTTAAAAAAATATATATAATACAATGTTTTTGTTTTTTTTTCACAGAAATCAGTACCTATTTTCTGGCAGGGCTTCAGTTAAACTTCTCATCACAACTATAGAAATTGGGTCTTCAAAGGACCTGAGGATGAGAGGGAATGATGTGAATTTATCAACTCTATGTGGAAGTAACCTGCCATTTTTATGTAATAATGAGCTAGTTACAAACAAAATATTATCTTACATCTGATGCTTTTCATGAATTCCTTCCAAGAAGTATATTGTGTCCTGTAGTGTGCAATGACAGAAACCATCAGGTGAAATGAATTGAATTCCAAATAAATCCAGAGCATTTTTCTATACTAAAAGAACTAAAAAAACTTCCCTCAGTTTTTAGCTGTAACAGCAGCAGGAATGACTGGCAGTGCTATTAAATCCTGCAAGAGACCTCAGACTAAATTTAAATTGTTCTGTTTGTTTCATAATAGGATATTTTTCTCCTCTGGGAACATCACTTAATTTTTCTTTGTATGGTTCCTGCATAGTTTCTAGCAGAAATTGGTTCTAACCTAACAAGAGTTACACAGTACCCTCTTTAATATTTACACATATTAAGACAACTATATTTCTTCAAAGAACAACAACAACAAAAAAATCATCAAAACCTACAGTGCAAACCCCACTTTGAACAAGGGAAGAAACAGGAGACACTTCCAGAGAATAGAGCTGTTGCATAGTGGGCAATGCAAAAACCATCAGGCTTCTCATCTATTTAAAAAAAAAAAAAAAAAGGAGAAAGCAAATAAAGAAGTCAGAATTGCTTTTTTCCCCTTACATTAGTGAGTGATATTTGCAGAATCATTTCTGAATTCTTATGGAGTTAGAGGGTAGTATTTGTAGGACTTTTTATGGAATGCAGATTTCCAGTTTGAGGAAGTTTAATGAAGTTCAGACACTGCCTCTCTCTCTCTCTCTCTCTCTCTCTAGGCCTATTATGTATAATTCAACAGGTTTACTTTAATTTTTTTAAATTGCATAATGTTCATCCTGGTATTTTATTTCAGTTGACTGCACTGGCTGTAGCTGGGTGTAGATGCTGAAGGCAGCAGAGACATTGTTCTCGAGAAATCTGGGAAGGGGTGTAAGATAATAATAAATTTTGCTGCTCTTCCTTGTCTGCCTACCTTAATAAACCAAACCAAAACATAAAAACCCCAACCAGGGACAGCCTGGCCTGGACACCCCCACAAGAATCCCAACACCTCTCACTTGCTAGACCCTGATCTGTAGATGGCCACATTTCAGTCTGGACTTTAAGCTCCTCAGAATTCTCTGTGCCTCAAATATTTTGCCACCTCCACCCCTCTCCCCCCATTTTCCTATGAGCAACTGCATGACAATAAAGGAGCAGAGCACAGATAAGGAGATGATACCTGCTTGTCATCTGGCATTGTCATGACAATCAGTTTCACATTGGCAAGCCCTTGCCTAATGAATGAGAAAGAGAAAAAAGAAAGCAAGATTTGCTGTATGAATCTTAGGTTAAAACGGTGAAATATTTGTGCTTCTGTGTTTTAGAAATTTTTTCATTCCATGACAAAAAAATATATTTAAAAATCCCTTTATATTTTAATATATAGCTGAATAGTTTCTCGCACTTTTTCACACTTTAGAACAGAAGTTACACTTTTTCACACATTCTATTTCATCTTAATTTTTAAGAAAAGTAATTTCTAACAAGGACATGATGTTTTGCACCAGCATCTGGGCCAAATTAATGAGATATTTCATAGAAATCACAGCACCAGACAACTTTTCACTTCTCAGGATTGGTGCTGTAACACTTCACTTACCACGTGACTTGAGAGGAATCTGATTCAGTAGTGAGGAGAAATTCCTCAATATGTATTAAAGGCCAATCCCAAATTAGAGTGAGAGAATAAATATCCCATGTGCTTAAGATGTTCTAGATTAAAAAAAAAAAAATCAGACATGAGTTCATGTTTTCCTCATAGAAGACAGTTTTTGAGCAAAATATTACATTTTATGGCTTAAATAATGAATAGGAGTAGAATTTAAAAAAAAACCAACACAGGAAGATCAAGATGCTCTTGATATAAGTAAATATAAGCACCTTCATTTTACAGAAACTTCACTTTAAGCCTTAAAAAATGTGTTTATAAGCTGGTTCAAGAACACAGTAAAGTGAAGATCAAATCAAATCATTACCCATACCTCTGTATCCAAAACAAACAGCTGATTGTCAAGGACTTGAAGTTTTGCAGCACCTAAAAAATATTAATACTCACATAAATTCATTATTTTTCTTGAGATATGTAAAAACATATTCAAATACACAACCAAGTATTGGAAACCTCGTGGTTTAACCTCATGGAACTTCCTAGGACTGTGCAAAGTTCAGCTTAAAGTGAATTGTGATTTATGTAACTAAGTGAAACTGCAGTTTTGAAGCCCACATCCTGGCTGTACCTTTACAAACATGATCTGTTTGGTACATGTGAATTCATTAAGAACAATGAAAAATTAGTACATTCTGCAATCAAATATGAAATCTACACTTGTCTATAAAGAGATAAAACCTTCTTTACCTTGGATCAGACTTGAATCAGCAAAACTTTGAGCAGACACCAGGGCACTGGTGGGGTCCACCTCCCATTTGGAGAGCACATAATCCCCTTTACCCTGTGAGGAGAGGCACAGTAAAATGGGGTTAGACAGGAGATATTTTACCACTGACATGCCTGTTTCTACCATTGATCTTGAACTTGGAAAGCTGCAAACCTAAATTTAACTTTATTCCTCTACTGATGTTCAGGAAAAAAACCATTGATTTCTTTATTTTTAATTTAACCTTTTCCCCTTCTCCTTTCAAGTCTCGCCTTTGTTACAGTGATTGTTACACTCAGCAGTTTTTGGCTCTTTGAAAAACAGTATTTCAAAATACCCACTTTTCATTCTCACAGAATATAAAAGCTGAATGAAATTACTCTGGGCCTACTGAGGAAAATCCCACTGAATTCAAAAGGTTTCAAAAAATAAACTCAGATAACCTGTTTGCAGTCCCAATTTACATCTCAAAGCAAGTCTATATTTTAATTTCTGTATTAGTTGCTGTACTTAATTCATGCTTAAAATCTTTGTTGAATTAGACCATGTTATTTTAGCAGGCCTTGTTGAATGAGAAGCTGATTGGAAGATTTTTGCCAACTTTGGTTTTGTCTGTGAGCTCAAGGATAGTATCTATAAACAATCCAGCCTGTACACACCAGGAACTGGTGATTGACTAAGCTCAGAAACTCAGCGTGAAAATATTTTCCCCTCATCCATCACAACAAATTAATTTTGGAAATGACAGCATTTATTTCCTTATGAGAAAAACTATGGACAGGCTGCACAAATGACAACCTTTAAACTGACAGTGAAGCAAATGAAAGGCAAAACAGTGCAGAAAGCTGATGAGCTGCTTTTTCAAGCAGCTGGAGACAAATTTCGTTGCAGATCCAAAAATGTCATCATTGATCACACGAAAATTGTTCTGATCACATTCTTAGTGCTTACCCCAATTATCAAATGGATTTTGTTCACTGAGCTGCTGATGACAAAATCCTGACAGCCCAGGCTGTGATGCTCTCCCGTGGCAATGAAAGTTGTCTTTATCTGTCCTTGTAACTTGTGGGTAGGAGATGGGGAAGAAAAACAGTTGTTTATAGAATCAGTAGATAAAATTTCTGCTCATTTCTAAATGAGCAGGAAAAGCAACAATCACAGCTATGAAGGGGAGAAATGGACTGGTAAATAGTCAGTGGAATGTACGGAGCAAAGTTTGGTTACAAACCCTGCACTTTTAACAATTTTGCCAGTTTTGCAGGTGTTTCTTACTTGCTTTGCTGTAGTCATATCCATCTTCTCAATTGCTAAATATTAAAAAAAAAATAAAATCAGTATTAAATAAACTTTTTCAAAACTTTAAAAAGGCACAAAGAAAGTTTTTGAATACAGGTCTCCCTGTTCCAATGAAATCCCAAGGGGTCTGCAGCTTATCCTACCTTCTTGTGTTTTTCCAAGAGGGACACACATAATGCAGAAGCATCCATTGCTTGTGAGAATGAACATGTGATGAACACCTAAAAAAACCCAACAGAAGCATTTCAAACTGAAGTATTCAAGAGCAAGTGAAGAGAAGGCTTGCTTGTAAACAGGACAGTGAAATAACTGACCCCCAAAAATCTTCTGACCAATAGATTAAAGTATTTTAAACAAAATGTTGTCATTTCCAACTAGGAGCAGAATAATATATTCTATTGTGACAGAACAATGCTGGGAGCTTATAGAACAGAACTACTGAACTCTGATAGAAGAAGAGAAGGAATTCTTCCTTTTTTAAGCATTTTCATATGTTTATCACAGTCTCAAAAGAAAAAGGTATTGAGTTCTGAATGTTTTTTCCTATGGCATTTGTAAAATAATTAATGAGATAAAGAATCTTCTACAACTTTGCTTTGCATTGTGCACATAAAATTAACTTTTCTTTATGCTTTTCTGTATTACTTATTTTGTAATCTCTTTCCCTGAGAGCTATTAAAGGGGAACAAAATCACAAAAATTCAGACAAAGGGGAAGAAAAACATCATCCACTTCTTACCTGCATCTGCATTATCTTTAACAAAAAAGAGATTTAAGTAGGTCTTTTCACTTGAAGATTGTTCAACCAAAATCTAAAATAGAAACAGCATAAAGACTATTATTCTGTATTTCAGAAAAAAAAAATGAAATACTGATCATCAGTTCAAACGTTAGACTTTTTTTATGAAGGTTCTTGTTTATGCATGCTGTTCCTAAATAGATTTTCCTTATTCATTACTCATGGGAACAGAAGTGCCCATTTCACCTGTTTAGTTGGAATATGTGGTCAATAAGGCAAGGATGTTTATACTTTGGTATTTGGAAAAATGATTTAAAAAAACTCAAGAAAGTCTGAGAACAAAACGTTCTCAGCAAAATTAAATAGAAAAGTTACCGTACCTTCGTTAGCAAGGTTTGTTTTGATGGGATGTGGATAAGATGTAAACTGCCACTTCTCTCACCAACCACAAGGAATTGTTTGTCTTGACACATACCCACTACATCCACGTTAGTATCTGAAAAGTTTCATGGCAAGAAGTCAGATATTAAGATTTGGGTTTTATGAATAAATATTAACACAAGAATTGGACAACACAGCATCCCAGATTTCTTCTAAACAAGTTATTCTGACTAAAGTAAATATGAGAAGAGGCCTACAGGGAGTGGTTTTGTATCCATTATTCCCACTTTAGTGAGAACTTAGGATTCTAACTACATGGTACTGAAACAGTCAATTGTTTTCAGAAGCCAAAATCACTTTTTATTACTTAGGTACTTGTAATAATGCTTCCCTTTACAGGCTAGTCAGACACTTCCTATGCTTTCCTGTACAAACCTAGGTATTTTAAAAGCCAGTTTTCACTTGCCAAGTGGAATTCCAAAGGAAAGAACTCACCAAACTGAATGTGCATCAGAAGAGACAGCCCAGTGCTGTCCAGAAGTGCCACAGATCTGTCCACAACAACAATGCTGCCATCCCTGGAGCTGCGTGCATGGAGCTGAGGGTTCCCAGAGACCTGGGAAGGGAAAGGTTGTTTCACACAGGCACAGAAAACACGACAAAAATTGTCTAATTATTAGACAAAAAAAAAAAAAGACAAATTAATCAAAGACAAAAGCAGAGCTTTGATGGGTTGTACCTTCTCTGAAGATGAGATTTGCAGCAGTGAATCCACCTGGTACAAGGCGGTGCCACACTCCTGGCCCAGCCCCACCGGGAGCTGCCCGGTGTCCTCGTTCAGCAGCAGCTCGACCTCGTTCCACATCTTTGCCTGGGATAAACATTTCAGGAACATCGTGTAGAGCAGACAGCTCTGAAGTTACGTGGCTACAGGTAAGTTATTAGTTTTGTTACTGCATGGGGACACTGTGTGAGGAGGAAGGGCTGTACAAGAATCCCCGTGAGGATAAAGAGCTCGTTTAAAGCCAAGTGAGCGGTGTGGATCCCGGATTGGCGAGAACAGATTTTGCCAACTAAATTCACTGCCAGAGTGCTCCCCACCGTGCTGTGAACACCCCCTGCTCACAGGGACACCGACTCCCTGCCCTCAGGGACCCTTGATCCCTCTCCTGGTGACAAACCCCAGCCCACAGGGACCGCCTGCTCACGGGGACCCCCATCCCCTGCCCTCAGGGAACCGCTGCCCGTGACAGGGGTGACAAACGCATGGCCACAGGGACCCCAATCCCTCACTGCGGCCGGTGACATCCCTATTCCAGAGGGACCTCTGCCCACATGGTCTGCCCGACCCCTCACGGGCGACACTCCCGTACCCCAGATCCCCTCACGGGTGACACTGCCGCGCCCTCGGGGACCCCCGATCCCCTCACCGGTGACACTGCCGTGCCCTCGGGGACCCACGATCCCCTCACCGGTGACACTGCCGTGCCCTCGGGGACCCCCGATCCCCTCACCGGTGACACTCCCGTGCCCTCGGGGACCCCCGATCCCCTCACCGGTGACACTCCCGTGCCCTCGGGGACCCCCGATCCCCTCACCGGTGACACTCCCGTGCCCTCGGGGACCCACGATCCCCTCACCGGTGACACTCCCGTGCCCTCGGGGACCCACGATCCCCTCACCGGTGACACTGCCGTGCCCTCGGGGACCCCCGATGCCCTCACCGGTGACACTCCCGTGCCCTCGGGGACCCCCGATCCCCTCACCGGTGACACTGCCGCGCCCTCGGGGACCCCCGATCCCCTCACCGGTGACACTGCCGCGCCCTCGGGGACCCCCGATCCCCTCACCGGTGACACTGCCGTGCCCTCGGGGACCCCCCAGCTCCCCTGACCGCGCCCCCTCGGCCGCTCCTGGGTTTCAATTTGGCGGGAGCCGGGACAGGCTCAACGGCTCGCGGCTGCGGCCAAACCTCCGCGAACGCGAAGGCGCCTCCCCGGCCCATAACGCACCGCGCTCCCCCGCGCTCCCCCCAGCGCCACATCCGGGCACCCGCAGTGAGGGCGGGCGGGGCCGCGCGATCGCTGTGGCCGCGCAGCCGAGGGAGGTCGAGCCCTGCGAGGACGTTGCTGAGGGGCGGCGGCCCGGGCGCTCGGTCATGGCGGTGAGCGGCGGTCGCTGCCGGGTTTTGGGGCGAGGGTGGCGGGGAAGGGGCTGTGGGGGGCAGAGCCGGGGAGGGCCCGGCCGGGAGCCGTGTGCGCGGAGGCACAAAATGGCGCCCGCCGCGCCTTCGGCTGCGGCGCCATGATGGGCTCGGGGAGGGGCGGCCGCGCTGCGCCCACCGCTTCAATCCCCGTCTCCAGAAGTTTCTGTGTCGTTCCTCGGGGCTTGGGGAGAGGAGAAGACTCCGTGGGACTGAGCCCTGGTGGAACCATGGCTCTGGGGAGAAGTGCTGTGATCGTACTGGCGTTTCTCATGGGGACTGTGGGGCCAAGCTTCCCTGTGAGGGGAGCGACCTGGCGTCTGTGCCACGCTAAATTTTCGTTGCTCTCATTTTCTTCGCCCTTTTTCTTTGTGTTTGGTCGCAGGTTTGGTTGTTTTTTCTTTTTTTTTTTTTTTTTTTTTTCTTTTTTTTTTTTTTTTTTTTGTTCAGTTAATTCGCTCCCGTCCTGTTTTTTGTGGTTAATATCGATGGGAAACGCCTCTGCTGTAGTTAGCACTGCCCTTCATGTTTAAGTGGCTTTATTTTCTCTGAAAAAAATTTTTTTTGCCTCCAGTTGTGTTGAAGAATCAGTAGAGTTATCAAAGAGTTAACCTGATGTGGTTAATTTTTTCAAAAGTTGTTAAATAGTTTGGAGTGCAAAAAAATCCAAAAACCAACAAACAAGCAGGGCTGGGAAGTGATAAAACTTTTTAAAGCTGACTTTAAGCATTTTGCGGTGTCTAATCTGGTGGTTAAAGTCCTTGTCTTGAAAGTTTGATCAGTAGTTAAACAGAGCATGGGGGACTTTAAACTTAAGGAGAAAATTAATTCTTTTTTTATTTTTTTTTTGTTATAACTTACGCTGTTAAGAGTAAGTTACATTTTTTCTGGAAAAGGACTTTAATTATGTACTCTGATTTTGCACTTAGATTAAAAATACTACTACTATATTTAGAAGTTCATCTGAAGTGTAGGTGAGGGCCCTATTCAAGGTAAGGCTGAGCCTGGTGCCAGTCCAAGAACTGAGAATAATCTCAGTGAATTCTGTCAGGTTTTTAATTGCTGCTTTTTTCTGTAGGGCGGAGATTTCCCTCAGGTGCAGAGCACAAGGGCACTAATGAGCAGCACTGTGTAAATAATGAGATTGGTAGCCTTGGAAATTGTGGCAGTGGGCTCAGTTTCACTTGGATAGTGTGTTTTAAATCCCATCTGATTTACACTCGTAGCTGATATTCTCATTCTTCTCAAACTCAAAACATAAACAGAAGTAGCTCAAATAGAAATCCAGATATTTACCTGTAGTGTGTCACGAAGAAAGTCTGCTATTAGCACATGGTATATTCGTGACAATTTATAATGTCTCTTGTGGTTTAAGACAAAGTAGCTGCTTTGTTTTCAAAGCAGTGGATATAAATGAGCATTTGAGAGGTTTTCCTGTTTTGTTCAGTTGGCAAACCATTCTGCCAGTTGCTGCTGGTGGAAATCTGCAAGTTCAAGTCCTCTGCTACGTTAAATTGTCTTCCTGAATAGTAATTCTGGGCTAAATAATGTCCTTAGTGACATCTTCTGCAGCCCCACGTTGTTCAGAAGGTTTGATTATGACTGGTACAGAGGAGATCAGAGCAGTGAAGCTCTAAAATCATTACTGAGAGGACATTCACCTTCTCAGTGTGTGCTTTTTACTCTGTTCCTTTCAGTGCACTGTACACCAGTTGTACTCATTTACCTCTCACACACTGAGTCACAGAGTATCTTGATTTCACAAAACCAGTTTTTGGATTTAATCCTCCTAGATCAAGGTTTAGAAGGAGTGGAGGGAGCATCTTGATTTTCATTGTCTGGTAAAAATGTGATCTTGGAACAGGTGTAAGTGACCTGTGTGTGGTCTCCTAGAAGTAAATCTTTTTGCAGAGATACAGTTGAGGTGTTTCATCATTCCAGAGTGAGCTGTCTAACCCTAACACAATGCATCTTCCTGCACTTCCCTTCAGAGTTCATTCTGTGCTGTGCCTCAGGAATGCCCAAACTTGTCACTCAGATCTGTTGGGACAGCATTGACCTTAAGTAATCCTGGTCATGGAAATGCTAAAAAGTGATTGACCTACAAACACCATTTAGAGAAAACTCTGCCTCAGAGCTTAGTGCTACTGAAACTCTCAGAAGTACATGAAAAAAGTACAGTTTAATGTAGTGAGAGAGCAAAATGTGAACTTTACATCAGTTCTCTTTATTAAAATCTTGAAAAATCATTTTCAATTACATAGTTCACTGCAAGTCTTTAAAGCTATTGCCTAAGAATGGGGTGAATACAGCATTGTCTTTACCAAAAAAAAAAAAATTAGATATATCTTCAGAGGAAGCATGAGGTAAATTGTTTTTTTCTTGCTTTTCAGTCCTAAGCTTCTATTTCTTAAAAATTCTGTCCTCATGTGTAGGGTAGTGATACAGAACGAGATGGGGTAGTCCCAGAAAAGTCCTCTCCAGAAAGAGAGAAGAAAAAGGAACAATCAGATGCCTCCAGTTCTCCCAGAACATCAAAGCATCACTATTCGAGATCACGCTCACGGTCCAGGGAAAGAAGACGGAAGTCAGGTATGGACTCGACGGGAGCAAATTGCTTGTGGAGCTGAATTCTCTCAGAAGCAATTTTGGGAAAAATAGACAGACTTAGCCCGAGTAACTTGTTAGAATTGGGAAAAAAAAAAATGGATCTACTTACTTTTGGGGTTTATTCTAAATATTGAAACTGTGAGGAAAAAGGTCTTATCAGTATGGAGGGGATCAGGGAGGGGGAGCACGGTCAGACCACACTAAAGGGGAAACTGTCCCATTTTGTTTCATTTTGTTAGATAAGCATAGACTGGGATACTTTTGCATAGTTGTAACAAGAGTAAGGTTATCTGCCGGAAGAACATGATTGGAGTGTGATGTGGGTTAGTTTTTTGTCAGAGCTTAAATAAATGCAAAGCACTGGGACTAAGGCCAGAGATTGCTTTCTGCAGTAGATACTCATATAGTGCTGTTTGTTTTTTAACTCTTGACTTTAAGGATGGAATAATTGAAAGGAGCTAGAAAGATTATAGCCAGGCGATCTCCTCTTTATCTTGGTAAATGACAGTAAATGTTTTCTTCTCCAGATACTGAAGGAAGAAAACACAGAAGCCGGAGCAGAAGCAAAGAGGTAATTAACACTTTGTAGCGTTTAGGTAATTGTACATCTTAAAAAGTATCTTGTAGTAATGCACATATGTGTAAACTTATATAAATGACTTTATGGTAAGTACAAGAAATTGAGAACTTTAAGCTTAAAAATGGATATGGAGAGCCTTTCATAGTGAAGCATGATTGCAGCCATCATGTTGACAAGGTAATAGTTTTATAGAAAATGCTTTCAGAAGCTAGTAACTTAATTTCTTTCTTTTTTTTCTTTTTTTTTTTTAATTTTTGTGGAAACATCCAAAAGAGAGAGTTCATGTGGAGAAGTAGAATGGTGTTCTTGATCACTTTTACAGAGCTTCCATTATCCAAAAGCCTTGGGTGGCCTTGTTCCTGGTCAGTGTCCAGGACTTTGAATAATACATACCTGTCTGCTTAGGTGTATTAAAAATAATTTGCCATCGGACTGAGCTCTGTTTATTGCATCCTTTAATTGTGAAGGCTGTCATAGCTTGACAAACAAGCTGAGTCAGCTGGAAATGTGACAGTAGCAGCAAAAATTTCAGAGGGCTGTCTCTTAAAATAAATGAATAAGTGTGTGTGTGAATATATAGGGGAGTGAGAAGAGACAGCATCAATAATGCCTTAAAAATAACTGGCTCACACACCAGAGAAGAGCTGAAACAAGCAAACCAGGAGCATCAAAATAGTCATAAAGAAGCTTAAGCCATATGGGGCAATAGGCTGGAACAGATAAGGCACTTTGTAACCTCAAACCTGGGTCAGGAACTTCTCCTTCCCTCATTCCAATGGAAGCTCTGTTTAAAAAAAAAAAATAAAAAAAAGGAGGAAAGAAAAATCTAGGCGAGTTTTTGTGAAATTGAATAATATATTGTTTAGCTCACATGATAACATTTCTATAATAAATCATACTCAGCGTGCTAATGCGCGAAGAGACTGAACTGAAGACGCTGCAGACTCAGATAGCAAAATTATAAGCCTACTTCATGATAAGGTAACTATTAGTCATTCAAACTCATATTTCCCTTAAAAATATCTTAAATCCGTTATGGGATATAATGGTGGTTTTATTACTAAGTGTGTGTCTGGAAAATGTGATTTAAAAAAATTCTAAGACTCTTTTAATTATTAAAAAAAAAAAGGTGTTTAAAATCCTGTCCAGTGCTTTGCCAGGCTGTTGGATCTAATCACAATTAGCAGCTTTTAAGTTTTGCAGAGTGAACAGATGAGAAATGATCTCCCACAGTAGATGTACTGTTGTCATTCATTTGCAAGATCAAGCTCTGTCTGTAGACTAAATACTGAATATCAATAATTTTTCTTAGTATGTATGTGAGAACAATTTATATAAATATATACTTAAAATTAGTGTACAGGTAACCTCACATGTAAGAACTGATTATTAAAGGCGCTAAGAATAAAATACTACAAAAGCAGGAAAATTATCTAATATTCTTGCTTACTTGAAGAACAAGAATCAAATGTATTTAGAAATGGATACATATTAATAAAGTATTAGGTTTGGGCAAATGGGTAAAAACCAGTTATAGAATCCTCTCCAGGCTCATTTCAGAGAGAGGTGTGATGGAAAAAAAGGTTTTATGAGTAGCTAACATATTTAGATAAGCAAGATAACCAAACAAACAACTTCTGAATAATTGGGATTTATCTAAAATGAATATATCATGCTTAGTTTGTGACTTGAGCAGAACATTATTTAAACATAAGACTTAAGTGGGCTGTGCTTTTATGCTAGAAAGGTTTCAAAACACACTGGATATATTAAGAAAGGGTGTTGATGTCACGACTTAGTCTCTAAGGAAAGTACTGGCAAAAATCAGGCCTGACCTTGCTAAATATTTTTGGCATTGCAGCTATAAAAGGGAATCTTTTTTTTTTTTTTTTTTTTTTAAGAGGCACTGCAGGAAGGAATTGCGGTATAGTGGAGCAGCATATCTGTAATTTAAAACTACTGTGGGAAGTCTGAGTGATGCATGTTCATTTGAAATACTAAAAATGGGATGTCAGCCATGTCAATTATCACTTTGCTTTGTAAAAACTGTTGGAAGTTACTGAAGAGAGTTTTGCTCTAGAAAATAATTACCTAATGATGACTAGAAGATTTTTTTGGTTCTAAAAGCAAAATAGTTTGTCTGGAACTACATGTGGATTTTAGTAACTTTGTACATGGAAGACTCAGGCAAATATTAAATAATCACTGTAACTGTGTTTATATATTTATATATGCATATTCATAAATTGTCAGGTTCTTTAAGATAGGTACTTAAGTGTTTGGAATGGTGACAGTAACTGAAAATGACAGGTTTTTTTGTTATAATGCTGTGAGTCTTATATGGAAACGCTGTAAAGATACCTGGATGGATACCTTAAAAATCCTTTC
This sequence comes from Vidua chalybeata, assembly GCF_026979565.1. Lineage (NCBI taxonomy): Eukaryota > Metazoa > Chordata > Aves > Passeriformes > Viduidae > Vidua > Vidua chalybeata. Next base: position 3,506,746 of record NC_071547.1, on the reverse strand, counting down.
TAGACAGTCAGTGGGAGGAGGGAAAAGGGGGGAAAATGATAGTGTGCATTTACAACTTTGTGTAGTTGGTGGCATTAGGTAAAGCAGCTCATTAGGTAAAGTGGCTCATGATTGAGTCACACTCCTAAGGTTACTAATGTTGCATCACAACTTAGCATTTTTATCTTCTGATACCCATACTAACTCTCTTTGTTGCACTATTTTCCTGAAAGAACCAACTTCTTCTTAAAACAGGCAAGAAGACATGAATCCAAAGAGAAGTCCTCCAAGAAGCACAAATCCGAAGATCACAATGACAAAGAGCATTCTTCTGACAAGGGAAGAGATAGCCTAAATTCATCTGAAAATGGTGAGGAGAGGCATAAACGCAAAGACAGAAAGTCATCCAGAGGGAGGAGTCATTCCAGATCCAGGTCTCGGGAAAGGTAAGTTATTGTATGTGATTATTGTGTAAGTGCATTTCCAAAAGCCATGTTTGGAATTATTGTAGAGTTCTATTCCTGACCTAGTGTAAAGCATCAGTTTATGCACTACCCAGTGAAAACTGAAACATGCTGTATTTGTAGATAGTTATTTTGCAGATTACTTTGAAATAGAAGTACAAAATTGCACTAAGACTTTATATAGGGGTGTGTCTCACATTTATAATTTGTATAGAAAACACTAGAGTATTAAATATTCCTTACTGTCAGTGACAGGAAAGCAAATACATCTTACAGTGACACAGCTCTTTACTTCCTAAATCATAAGCTTCCTCAGAGGGAGTGCTGGCCAATCCTCCTTGCCTGGTAGCCCACTCAGCACGTTCTGAGGGTAGGAAATTTGCCTGGGACAAGCAGGCTGCTGCCAGCAGAACTTCTCCCTTTATAGCTGTGGGATGTGCAACACACAGAGTAGTGAGGAACAAGCTTTGGCTGATGACAGGCTGAGGGACTGGATGTGACTCAACTCAAAGGCTGCAACTTGGGGCACCTCTTCCCCAAGGTCTCGGAATACCATGGAGAGGAGCAGGGTTGTGTTGCCTTGCATTTAAGACTCCTGCATCAGAGTAGTTTGGCTTTGTATTTGTTTTGAGGTGTACACTTTAATGAACAACTAAAAATAGCAGTGTTGATGAGTATGGTTATTGATAGAAACTCTGCAGCTCAGTTGTGGCTGGTGGTGGGGTTTGGTTCCTTTCCCATTTCATCCTTTAGACCTACAGCTTAACCTGTTCTAGGCATGAGCATTTCCATGTGTAGTTTGTAGTCTCCCCACTGTGCCTGATGCATTTTGCCCTGTGGTGATGAATCCATGTGTAAGTCCTTAAGCACAAACTGCATTTGAACACAAGAACATGTGTAAGAATTTGGGGCGTGTGTTTCAGACGTCATCGTAGTAGAAGTCGTGATAGGAAAAAATCCCGATCCCGCAGCAGAGAGAGAAAGCGACGGATCAGATCTCGCTCTAGATCAAGATCTAGACACAGACATAGAAGCAGAAGTAAAAGCAGAACTAGGAGCAGAAGCAGGTAAGTGTTACCTTCCATATACGTGGTGATGTTTGGTTGGACATTCTGTGGTGGGCTGATGCGATGGGTTTACCAGTTCATGTCTGTTCCGTGCAGTTAAATGTGTTTGGCTTTTTCTCATCTGTACTGAGAGCAGGTTCAGGACTGGGCAGTTTGCTTGGTCTTACAGAAACATTTGTTCTAGGCAGCTGAAGCATCTCAAGCTCTTGGCTTTTCATAGTGTGACTTCTTGTTAGCAATAGTATTTAAGTGGAAAGAAGTGTAGAATAAGATACAGGTGACCCTTTCCTGTGTTTGATACAATAGTAGTGTGGTTGGCATACTGCTGTATTTATCCCTTCAGTTTGTGTACATAAAATAAAAGGAAGGTTTAACTGGGAATCACTGGCTGTCAGAGCAGATACACAGATCAGAAGCTAATTCTGATGAGCTCCACAAAGTCAACTTAATTTTTTTCTGTGAAGTGGCAATTGGTGTGGTGTTAAGATAAATTTTGGTTCAGATGGATTATTTCTGATATGAATGTACTCTTCAGTGTTAGTGATTCCAGCTCTTCTTTGTCAAGTGCAGCTTAAGAATATTTATCACATCAATTTTTCTCCCTGAGTGCTTTGATTTCTTCCTTAAATTCTAGAAGCACTTGATCCAGACACATACTGGCTTGGTCTGGGTCTGTTTGACAGAATTGAGATTCCATACCTCACCTGGGATATGCTGGAGTTGCCATTTTCATCACTGTATAGAAGTGAATGTTTTTCAGTACTGATAATGCATTCAGTATTTTGGTGTAAAGTCTCTGTATCACCTTTGCATTCTTAATGCCCTGTAGGATTTTCTCAATGGTGAAGCTGAAATTCAACTTAATGATTGCTACAGATGTTTTGTTGAAAGCAGTTTGAAAGAAAATCAGTGTCCCTGCAGAGCTGCTAGAAAGTGTTGACTGTTCCAGTTCTCTTAATAGTGTTTTCACCAGAATATTTTTAATTGCTCTATGACTGGTTATGACTACTCAGCATTACAGTGGAACATTGGAGTCTTAACCATCACAGTCGTGTAAGGCTACAACATCCCTTGTGAAAGTGTTCAGAAGACTTACCTTTCTGAAGAAGTAGTTGAATTACGTGGTTTGTGTCATGTTTTTGACATGCACTTTCTACCAAACATTGAGCTGGGGTGAGTAGAGCTGGGTCTGCAGTTGGTGCAGTTACTTGCATTTCATGGATGGTGTTTAAGCTACATTCAACATGTTGTGCAAGGCTTAAGTTCCCCATTTTTTCCATTCACTGTAGATAATGTGCTCTGTTTAAAAGTCACTTTGAACATTGTTTGTAATGGCCCCATGAAAACTTCATGTCCCAGAATAGATTTTGGCTTCTGCAGTGGAATTCAAATTACCTGAAACAGAACATCAAATGTGGGAAGAAAAAATAAGGGATAGTCATAGCTTAGGAATTTCTCCAACTGGAAACAGGCCTTGTGGGATGCTGGTGGACATACTGCAAGAATCCTTTTGTTTTAAGTTATGTTTGTGTCTCACAAATCCTAGAGAATGGAAGTAAATGAGGCATTAGTTGTTTTTTTCTGGAGCTGGAACACTTCATCAAGTTCAGGGCTCAGACAAAGCCTGGAAAAGAAGGTGAATTATGGGGCAATCCTCGAGGCAAACTCTGCACAAGCCAGATAAATGTGATGTGGAAATCTACCCTGTTAAAACTGACCTGAGAAAGGAATTCCTTCATTCCTGACATGAAGTTTTTGTTGTGTTACAGTGAGCAGGCTGTGACAGAAGCATTTGTAAATAGCAGAGCTTGATCTTCTCTTGATGGTTCTTTGCATAATCTCAAACTCAGATTTTCAGGGGATTTGTTCTCATGGGCATTTAAAGCAATTTTTTGGTTTGTGAGTGCATAAAACCTCCTGGCAGTCCTTCAGTGGTTTGGCTCTGATTAAATGCTAGGTGGAAAACGTGACAGCAGCTGCTTGTTTCAAATGGAAATACTTCAATACAAAAGCTCAAATATTTATTTCCTTGATGTTTACCAGTGCAATAAAGCATCACAGACCAAAGACAAGACCAAACAACAATAGTCAGCACGGGAAAAATGAAGGTATCTTTGAAACAGGCATTACAGCTTATCTCAGGAATGCAGATCTGTCACTTCCCAGTGCCTGAATCTGCATCTTGTCATCTTCTCTGAAAAGATAAGTCTTGCCTCCTTTGTATTCTACCAGATTTATCATGTAAACAAGGATCTTTTTATAACTTCAATCTGCATTTCATGATGTTTGTAGATGCTGCCCAGGTTGCAAACAGAAGAAAGAGAATATCTGAATGCCATGGAAAGTGGCCCTTGTCAAGTTAGCCATTAGCCACTAGCTAACTAGTTAGCCATTAGCAACAGCCAGTTAGCTGTTGCCCCAATTGAGTGATAATAACATTTAAGTTAAAAAAATTACAGCAACACCTTTGTGCATCTCAAATTACTGGCTATGGCAAATCTGGGAAAAGTGTGAGTGATATCTCCTGTAAATTAACCTTTGTTGAGTGCTTCTTTGTTTGAAACACCAGTGTCAGAGGCTTAAACTGGGATAAACCCTTATCTCTTGTACTGCAGATATTGATGATCCTGGCAGAGAACTGCTGCTACTAGCACTTTTTATGTGTGTTTTGGGTAGCTGTTGTTTAGATGGGATTAGATACAGATGTCCTAAAAACATCTCTTGCTTGGAAGGAGGTGGGGAGAAAGCGAAGAAGAGTTGAACTGAATTTTTAGGTATTTTGCTTAAAAATACATTTTAACTGGGTTCTCTTCAGATGGTCAGGCTCCAGGGGATTCATGCTTCAGGGTTCTTTTCCCACAAGAAACCCAAGATAAATCATATGTTCAGCTTAGTAGAGTCCCTCAAAGCACGTTTAGGGAAGAGGATACAGAGGGGAGAGTAATAGTAATTTCCTGAAGTAGTATTCCACTTCTTAAATGGGGCCTCTTCAAAATGCATCCTATTTACATAATTACAGTGCTTTGAGGTCTCTTATGGTTTAAAAACATTCTTCTAGCTTGATTCATTCAAGTTCTCTTGCAAATTTTACCAGAAATGAGATGATTTTCCTTAGGATTTAGAATCTCTAGAGCAGATTTATTTGTTCTGAACACTGAGTATGAGAGGGTAAATGAATACCCAGAATTGCACATTCTGTTACAGCTGGAAATCTTCAGTTTTAGCTCTGTGTTCTTACAAGGCAACTGTTGCAATATAAACTCTCTGAAAGCTTTTCTTCAGAGCTCCAAATTAATCATAAAGCAAATTTTCAAAGCTGTGATCAAATACTTTATGAAATATTAAGCTGCACGTGTACCTTCATTGTTTTAACAACTGTTAAATTTGGTTACAGAGAGCGAAAGAAAAGAATTGAAAAGCCCCGAAGGTTCAGCAGGAGCCACAGCCGGAGTCCGAGCCCGCCGCCTTTCCGGGGACGAAACACGGCTATGGATGCACAGGAAGCCTTAGCCAGAAGGTCAGAAATTGTGATGATTTTAGTGATAGGTGATGTGAATAAGCTTCTGATGTTGATTTTGCATGTCTAAGTATTCTTATTTTCATGTATCTCTAGGCTGGAAAGAGCAAAGAAATTGCAAGAGCAGAGAGAGAAGGAAATGGTTGAAAAACAGAAGCAACAGGAAATGGCTGCAGGTAGTGCATGTGTATTAGATGAATTCCTGAGCAGTAGTATGAGTGGAAGGCTTATGTTACAGGAGTGTTGCAGTCTTATCCAGCAGATGGGCAGGTTGTCTTTATGGAATTGTTAATAAGAAAAACAGCAAGAGCTAGGAAACGTTAAAAAACCCCAAAACTAAAAATAAGAAACAAAACCCCAACAAAAATGGTTGGGATTTCTTCTTACTTGCTGAGTGTACAAGAAAAGAGTATGTTGGGCTGTTAAATGATTTCCTGATGGCCATTGGGCTGCTATTTGCTCAGGGCTATTTAGAACCACAAGCTGCATTAGTTTCACTTTTAGTTTCTGGTTTACTAAAACTCCTGGAGACATGTTCCTTAGTTGAGAAATCACATGTATTTTATCATTCATTTGTTATCTGTGCACTTCCAACTTGTATTGGAAGGAAGTGTTTGAGGGGTTGGGCTTTTCTGTTTGGTTCTGGGGCATGTTGGTGGTTGGGTATTGTGTGTGTGTTGGGGTGTTTTCCCAAAGTCCAAAGTTCTTTCTGGCAATTTCCCTTTGTTCCTCAGCGGCCGCAGCCACGGGAGGCTCCGTCATCAACGTGGCCGCTCTGCTGGCCTCGGGGACACAAGTGACCCCTCAGATCGCCATGGCAGCTCAGATGGCAGCGCTCCAGGCCAAGGCACTGGCAGAGACTGGCATAGCTGTGCCCAGCTATTACAACCCAGCAGCAGTGAACCCCATGAAATTTGCTGAGCAAGAGAAAAAGCGGAAGATGCTTTGGCAAGGCAAAAAGGAAGGGGTAATATTGGCTTTTCTTACCTTCATGAACTTGTTTGGGAATATCTTGCACTCAGTTTAAGGATGCTGATGAATGTTATTTCCAGCTTTTATCTCTAAGCAAGTTTTAATATCAGCCTGAAATAAAACTTCAGTAAAACTAGGAGTTGGACTTCGATGATCTCTGTGGGTCCCTTCCAACTCAGAGTATTCTGTGATTTAGGAGTGAAAGGACTAAGATAATTAGTCCTTCAATGATAAATAGTTGTGACACAAGACTCAGGGAAACCCTGAATGTCATAAAGCTTTAGAGGTATAGTTGGATCTTAGCATTATTTTTGTGAGTTTACTACAGCTTGCAACTAAGCATCAAATGCAGATGGTCTCCCTTTACTGGGAAGGCATGGCTGAGGTATGGAGTGTATAGCCTCTCTTTTCTGGAGCTGTAGAGGTTTCTCACGTGATGGTTGTGTCTTCTCCAATTGCAAATTTCAAAGGCAAGTCTGTCGACCTTGCTGGTAACTTTTCAGGAGCAGAGTAATGCAATATTAACCTTAACAAAAGTCATAAATAAATACAAATAAGCTTTCAGGCTTTTGTGCTCTGTCAAATGCCTTTGCAGTTAGTGAAGTGAGAAAGGCCATCTGTGGCAGTTGCTTTTTCAGAAATTTACTGGATTTCAGTAGAGCTTTTGCCTGCTGATACTGTGGAAAAAATGGCCACTTTAATATTAGTATTTTTGTCTTTTGTTCCTCTGGTATAGAGGTGTTTGTTAGGCTGGTTTCCATCTTGCAGCAGTTACACAACAAGCACCCTTACCTTTACAGGCTGTTCCACAAGATGTGAAAAACAAACCAGTTTCCATGGCAATGGTGGGAGACAAAAGGGAGGGCAGGAGAGCCCTGAATGCTCTCTGGGCAGTTCTTCCTGAATTGTGCTGTATATTGATGAAGTGCAACAAACAAATTCATTTTTCCATAATTTACTTCAAACCTGAATTCCAGCCAGCCTTCCAGACCTTTGGAAATGCCAAAGGAAGGAACATACCTGTGTTTTGAACATCATGGTTAGGAAGGCTTCCCTCACCAAGAGCTCCTGTGAGGATGCTGCAGGAGGAGTGTCAGACTTGGAAACCTTTTACTTCCAGCTCTGGTACAGAATGGGTTTGTCTTGAGTACTGCTCCTTTGCTTGCTGCTCTATTGTGCTATTAATGGAATCTTATGTAAAAAAGGTGACACTTTCTTTTTTTTTTTTTTTAATCTGAACAGGATAAATCACAATCTGCAGAAATATGGGAAAAACTAAATTTTGGAAACAAGGACCAAAATGTTAAATTCAGAAAACTGATGGGCATTAAGGTAAAGAATTCTGAATATATAATTAAGTTTATTAATTGCAAGATGATGATTTCACTTTTTATTTTACTGTACCTTAGCCAGTAAAGATTTTAAGTTAACCTGATGTGGTTAAGAGCTTTTAAGTATTTATTAAGCTCAAGAGCAGTATCTAAACTTGAATTTAAGTCAAAAATCAACTGGGTGTTTCTTGAGAGAGAAGATCTGCACTAGAATGTTGCAGCAATAAACCCAAATAGTTGCATTCTTACTCTTGTAAGAATTTGTGAACTTCACTTGCCCAGAGCTGATGTTTGTGTTGTGTTTGCAGAGTGAGGATGAAGCTGGCTGCAGCTCTGTGGATGAGGAGAGTTACAAAACACTGAAGCAGCAGGAGGAGGTGTTCAGAAATCTGGATGCACAGTATGAAATGGCGAGATCACAGACTCACACGCAAAGAGGAATGGGATTGGGCTTCACATCTTCCATGCGAGGAATGGATGCAGTTTGAAAAATGAAAAAAAAAACAAACAAAAAAGGCTGTTTTGAAGTTTGAGACTGTGGAAGGTTCTTGTTCACATGTTGGGTCCTTGTTCACCAAAAAGCTAGCATTCTAGCTTGCATGGGTGTTGCATTGACTTTAATTTATTGAAAAATACAATTTTTTTTGTAAATATCAGATTAGTGATACTGGTGTTAGTGTTGTAATCAGGTTATACCCACTTCCATTAAACTTGACAGAACTAGAGGAGGACAGTATTTTTTAGTTAAAGTTCTACTTTTCAAACCAAGCAGCAGATGGGAAGAACTCATACATGGATATTTCGTGTCCACTGTCTTGTGTACTTTTGTACTTTAACCTTGTACAGTTATTTTCAATTCTTGAAACATGAAAGAAACATTGTGTAGATGTTATTTAGCGGTCTGGGCCAATAGGCACATAATCCAGTGCAAGAAAACTGGTTAATAATAAAGACTTTTTTTTCTCTAAGGTCATATAGTAATTTGTCCTTTGGGCCAAACTCCCATAAACCACTTAGGAGAAGGGAAAACGTAGGGAGGTTTTGCTTTGGTTCTTTTGAAGTAGGATTTGCCTAAAATATTGCAGTGAGGGGCCTTGCTGCAGATACCTTATTTCAAATACTTTTGCACGCTGCTGCTGCCGCGTCTCTCTCCACCGCTCACCCCTTCTCAGAAGAGGAAGGAAAACTCCAAAAGCGGGAGCGCGTCCTCCATTGTGAGTACGACAAGCGCTGCGGCGAAGCTTTAGCGCCGAGCCGACTACACCTCCCAGCGTGCACCGCGCCTCGCAGACCTTCGAATCTGCGGTCCGCCGCCCCGATGCACACTGGGGGTTGTAGTCCGCGCCACGCGTCGTCCCACCCGCCCCGCGTTTCCCGCCGCCCTTTGCCCCCCGTCCCGCCCTTCCTGCGGCGGCCAAGATGGCGGCGGAGGTGGACTTCGGGGACCGCGAGCTCTTCGGGCAGCTGGAGGGCGAGCCCGCGCCGCCCTCGCCGCCCGCCCTGGAGGAGCCGGACCCGCTGCTGCAGCTCTACGAGCGGCTGCGCGACCGCGACGAGACGGTGCAGCGGCTGCGGGCGGAGAATATCCTGGCGGGAGAGGCAGGGCCCGCGCCGGGGCGGGGGAAGGCGGGCACGCCGCTGCTGCCGGTTCCCTTCCGGGCCAGCCGGTCCCGGCCCTCAGGGGGGCTCCGGCTTCTCCCCGGGGGTCTGGGGAGGGAACCCTCGGTTTCCGCCGGGGCCGGAAGCGGGAGAGGGCTGAGCTGGGCCGTGAGGGGAGCTCCTGGTGCTCCCAGGCTTCCTCAGAGCACGTTTTCCATAGAAACTTTTATCCCCAGAACGGCAGGGCCCGCCTCGGTTCCCGGGATGCGGGGCCGGCTGTTGAAGCGGCTGTCGCTGAATCCCTGCCTTGTGCCTTTAAATTCAGCTACAAATAACTTCAAACAGTTGAATTGTGACAGGTTCCCTAAAGGGTTTTTGAGTTTGCCGCTGCAGCAGTGTGGAATCTGAAATGTGTTATGATTTATTTCCCATTTACAAGTACATACATACTACCATTACCTTTATTTTGGTGACGATCACAGATATCTTTAAAATAAAATATTATAAATCTGTTAATATAATCACTGCATGTAGTGAATGGCACTATTTGGATTGTCATAGCTAGTCCTCTTTTCATTTGTATTTCTTTTTTCCAATTTATTGTGTTTCTCCAGCAACAGGTGGATTTTTAAATAATCCCCTGTGCAGTGAAAGGGAAGGACTGAAACCCTATTTGTTGTTCTGTGAAATTCTTGCTCCGTGTTTTCTTGCTTGCTTTGGGTGTGGGTTTGTGTCTTCCAAAGAAAATCATAGTCCTTAACAATAAGTTAACATCAGGAACTTAAAAGGAAGCTGAGAATTCTGACTCGTCCTAGGTATGTTAATGCTGACTTGAAACACTGTATGAATTGTATAGAGGGAATATATTTATTTATATTGTACATATAATTAGAGTTTATCCAAGAGAAAAGCTGTCTGTGGTAACAATCTGCCACATCTTGTTTCCATGTCCCAATCCCTGCTCAGGTGTTGGGCTTCTAAAATGCCATTCCAGTTCCCGAAAAGTCTTTTGGAGTTGAACAGCAGGAACTCAGTTGATGTTGCTGTAAATTTTATTTATTTGTGTGTATCTGTTTAACGAAGCTCCCTTGGTCTTCAGGGAAACATTTTTAATGTATAAGTTCAGCAATGAGGAAAAAGTCCATTCAGTGGTTGAATGATTGTGTAAGTTAGAAGATTGTGTGAGTTTATTGAAACTAGAATAGCAGGAAGAGAATTCTGTTCATACAGCATTAAATATTTCTGTAGTGTGGGGGATGTTTTGTTCTCCTTCCACCTCACACCAACCTGCTTTGCTCAAGAGGATAACTTCTGTTTAAGTGGATAGGAACTTCTTAAAAATACAGATTTTGTATTGAGCAAACCTTCCTCCCTCTGTGGGGTCCAGACTGAGCTGTGATAAAACTGGTGGGGAATATTTACTGTACCCATTGTCTGTGTTCTGTGCTGTTCTAGTGGAATCTCAGTGGAAAACCCCAAAGTTGATGGACCTCTGTTGCAGATTTTATTTATGAACAATGTCATTACTAAGTAAGTATGAAAAAACAATCCTGACAGGAAATGGGGCCTTTTTTTTTTGTTTGTTTGTTTGGGTCTAACAGTGCTATGCCCAAATTGTGGATGTAGATTTTATTCAGTAACAAACTACTGAACCTTGGAGGGGAGAAAGCATAATGGGCAGTATGACAAGAGTTCTGTTCATTAGCAATATCTGCTTTTACCATGAAATGAAGGGTGACTTCCAGGAACTTGGAGTGAGTCTGAAGAGCAGCTTGAATTTCAGGAATGTTGTGGGTGAAATAGAAGAAATTAATCTTTCCCTTCCTCTGGGTTGATTTTTTGCCACACTTGGCTGCTCTCGAATATCAGATTGCATTTGTGTTAGTGAGAGTTGAGAGTGGGACAAAAAAGAATTGGATTTTCCCCTTTTCTAAGTTATTTAGTAAATGATAAGTGCTTAAGAAAAGAGATATCTGCTCTTTATTTCAGCCTTGCTCATGTCTTCATCTCTCTCTGCTTCATCCCAGGCGGTATCATCAAGAAATTGAAGATTTTATTTATAGTTTAGTTCAAAAATATGAAGAGCAGAAGAAAAGTGAACATGAAAAATCACACTTCAATGCTAAGCCACAGGTACTTTAAAACTCAAATTGTTACAAAATGCTGCTTCTTCATCTCTGTAATGAGAATATTGAAATACTGCACTGTTAAACAGTGACAAAAATCAAATCAAGTAGATGTCAAACCAGATGTTACAACTGCTTGTTCCAAAAAAATAGAGAGAAAGGAAACATCCTTTCTGCCCACGAAAATGCTTGTTGAAAATTGTCCCTAGTGAAATTTCAGTGAAAGAAAATTAATGAGTTGGTTTAAATAATTAAGATGAAAGCTTAATGTATCTTCTTCTGATAGTGCTTGGCCCAACTCCAAGTGTATATAAGAAAACAGATGAACAACAGAATCTGAAAATTTACACTTTCTCCTCCTGGTTTAGAATTTTGATTCTTAACTCAACATTCACTTTGAGTGAAAGGGTGGACTGGCACATTTCTCTCTATCTTTCCCTTAGCTTTTTTGATGAGAATGAAGATGTAATTATGCAGTGTATTTCTCATCAGAGAAAGCCTTAGGAAGGAGTTGTGTCATGCTTTGGGGGGTGGAAAGCTTCGTCACTGACGTGGACATCTCCATCCTGCTGTTGGTGAAAGGACAGAAGCTGAACCCCACATTCTGTGCCTTGTACATCACTAATTCAGGTTGATTTAAATGAATTATTTTTATTTTTGCTTTTCCTGTCAGCCCTCCAGCGTTGTTTTGGAAGAGGACTGTAAAGGAACCAGCTCAAGTTCTGCTAAAAAAATGAAAGAAGCTTTTAGTGTAAGTTTTTGACTGTGCTCTTCCATGGTAGGTCTGACTCTTCATTCTCCACATTCAATGTAGACTGCCATTAAGATAAGATCTCTTAACTGCTGTAATTACACTGATAAATTTAAATTCAGCATGTTTGGGCTACGTCAGTGCAAAATAAATCTTACATGTACAAGTTTGGGCTTGTATTAATTGTAAATTCTTACAGAATGGGGGAAAAAACCCTGGAAGTATTTCAAGCAGTGTAAATTTATAGAAATGCTACGAATCTCACCTAAATACTGACACATTTCTGACAATTCTCTGACTTTTTTTCTACAGGTTGTAGGAAGTGTTCTGTATTTTACCAATTTTTGTCTCGATAAACTGGGACAGCCTATTTTAAATGAGAATCCACAGCTGACAGAAGGATGGGAAATACCTAAGTATCCTGTTTGCTAAAACACCTTTCTTTTTTCCGTTTGTCAAATCCAAAGAATTCCAGTGGGTAAATTGAACTCAAATTCTCTTCAGTGGATTGTGTGTTTCTAGCAAAACCATACCAGTCATTATAGATGGGGCGATTTAATGAGTCATTGATGGCTTTTTTATTCAAAACAAATAAGTATTTTGATATGATTGACTTGCTGATTGCTATCCTGAGAATGAATGCTTTATCCCCATAAATACATCTTGTGAATTTAGGGCTTTCCTTGGCCAGTCCCTAATCAGGTTTGGAATGACAGCTTGTTGCAGATTGAATAAGTATTCTCCCTCCATAAAATCCACTCTCTGGGAGAAGGAAAGGGTTTGGGAAACTCAAACATGCTGTAAAATGTTTTTTTTTTTTTCCAAATGTGGGAGCTAGAGGGGAAGTCTTTTATGAAAATTTAATTATGGTATGCTCTTAACATGCATCCATTTTAAAGTTGGTTCTTTATTGTTTATTAAAGCCAATGTTTGAAAAGTGGAATTGAGGGAAATGCTGAAGAAGCTGGGAAATGTTGAAATGTTTTTTAATATTGATGTCTTCCACGACAAAAGAAATTGAACAAGAAATTTCTCAAGTAACGTCATCCCCCCCTGGTTTCCAATATTGCTTCTGTCCTGGAAAGACTCAGGACAAGAAGCAGTTTCAGAGTTCATTTCTGCAAGGTCATGTCAGTGTTAGAAAATTATTTATATATGAACATAATTTGCAAATTTACAATCTCTCAACCTCTGGGTGAAGGAAGTAGATGCCTAATGGGAATTTTTCCTTAAATGCCACGTTAAGTGTGGCTGAAGTGATTCTGAGTGAAATGGTTCATCAGGCACTGGCTTCTAAACCACCAAAGTACTGCTCTCATTGAACCTGTCATTTTGAAATTCTGTCAAAATGTGGTTTAATAAGATTACTGTGCAACATTTCAGAATTATTATCTGGAAATTTCTACCTGTAAACAAGAGGGTTATAGGTTTAGGAAGTGCTGATAAAGTATTGGGTAGAAATTTGTAGGAGGGAACAGCAAAAGCTCATCTTAGCAAATAATTTATAGTAGATACCATTTTATAGTTTATACTCAGGATTTCATATCAAGGACCCATTTGTAACTTAATGCAGATGAGTCAGTGTTCTGTTCAAAGCACTATTAAGTTTTCATCGGTATTTTAAACAAAACTGAAATTTTGCTTCATCCAGTAGCAGTTCCTTATTGAAATCTAAAGATATCAGCAAGTTTTCAGCCAGATTCTCTCCCTAGATGGACAAGAAATACAAGTAAAACCCAAAAGGTTTGTATTATTCTTAAATGTAAAGTTTTGAGCTGAAAAGTTCAGATGCACTCTGTGATTATTGCCCAGTTAATAAACTCTTGGACATACTTGAGCAATATTTAAATTTAAATTAAATAAGCCAGAGCTGAGCGTTGCAGTCAGTGAATCTGTCTTTTTATTGAGTTTCTTTAGGAAGAGCCTAAAGTCAGTGTGTGAAAACTTTCTGGATTTTTATACTTAGTTCTTCTGTTTCTTGTCTTTTTAGTGCTTGGTTTGTCATCCTTGCACTGGTGTTGTGTCATGGTTACTGTTCAGTAGAACAATTCTTGTCTGACTTACTTGATAGATTTTTAAGACAGACTGATCTGAGAGTTGATGGTGTAGTTTTTATGGGAGGTCAGAAGTGAAGGGAATTCAATTTCCAGCTGGAGTTAACTTGGACTTGTGCCACACTTCTTATCTCCACTTCTGAGTCCCATCCTAATTCAGTAAAAATGAATGTTCAGAAGATAAATCTTCCTCTAAAATCTTGGGATTTCACCCCAGTAATATTGCAAATGTTTCCTGCCATGGTGTGAATTTACAAGGAAGATTTAAGTTGAAGCCAGCTGCAGTTCCATTCCAGGTTTTCAGTGCAGTTTCACAAAATGAATTACTTGAAACTATGGGCCAGGACTTTCCAAAGAAATGGTTGTGCTCTGCTGTTTGTTTCTACTGGTGACTGATTCCCAGTATTGTGGAAGGGATCAGACCTCTGATGATACCATTTCCTATTTCCCTCTGCCCTTTCCTCATTTCCCATGTTCTCCTTAGCACTGTGGAGTCAGCAATATTCTCTATTTAAGGACTGATATAAGTTTAAAAGAAGCAGAAGACAGCACATGACATCAGCAGTCATTGCTTTTGGTTTTGTCTTTCTCAAGTCTAAACCTTAAAATCTGTCGAGAATGAAAACAATTAGGTGTATTTAACATTGCAAAGTTGTTTTCAGGTTTAATTTGTTGTGCATTTGTCAAGCAGGCCCAAACCTCATTGTTTCAATTGTGGTTCTGAAGACCATCAAATGAAGGACTGCCCAAAGGTAAAGTCACCAGTATTCCAAAGACTGCTGCTCTCCAAGCTTTGTGTTGTTGGGTGAAGGAGTGCATAAATTGTAAGTTGTCCAACTCTAAACTTCCCCATTGTATTATCTTTAAGCCACGAAATGCAGCTCGTATAAACGAGAAGAGAAAGGAGTTTTTGGAAGCTTGTGGTGGTTCGAGCAATCAGAATTTTCAGCAGCGTTACCATGCAGAAGAAGTAGAAGAGAGGTTTGGAAAATTTAAGCCAGGAGTAATTAGGTATCTCTTTTTTTTCCATTTGATTGTCTGGAATACCTCTTCTGCCTTTGGAGTGTCAGATTTTAATTGCTAGAGTTTATTAAGTCTACCTGCAGCTCTTAACTATGAGTGTATTAGAATTTGCTAAATAGAATTTAAATAAATTTTAGACATATCTTTCAAATGAGAACTCACTGCTAGCTTGACAGTCCTACCGCTTTTCTAATGCAGGGTGATAAATATTACTCTTTGACTTCTCAAATTGCCAATTTATTATGTTCCTACTAAAAATGTATTCAGAAGTCTGCAAATTTTGAGCTTTGAGTGTCCCTTCCTCTCTATTCAAAATGTTCAGAGAAATCATAGCATTGTGTGGCAGTCTCCAAAAAAATCACCAGTAAATTCAGTGTCAAGGTCCACCCTTCCTGTTGATAGCTGCAGTCAAGGCCATGAGTCAGAACTAGTAGGTCAAGTAGGTTTTTCTTAGTGTAGAATTAAATCTATTGAAGTGTTTAAGCATATCAGCAAAGCAGAAAGTTTTATTTAAAATCAGAACTGATTTTCATTTATACCTGCAACACACTTTGAGCTACAACTGAACTATTTTACCTTGACAGCTGAAAACTCCACAAAATACTCATAACCTTTTGTCACCAATGAAGGGATTTTTCTGGGTGACATTTTGGTTTCTGTTTGTTTCCTTAACTTAGTGGGGTCCTTCAGGATGCCCTTGGTGTGACAGAGAAGAGCCTGCCCCCGTTCATTTACCGCATGCGGCAGCTGGGCTACCCCCCGGGCTGGCTCAAGGAGGCCGAAATGGAGCACTCAGGACTGGCTCTGTATGATGGCAAAGGTGAGCAATGTGGGGCTGGGATGCAGCTTTGCTGTGTGCTGGCTGCATCTTCCTCAGGAGATAATAAAGTAACTGGTTTGTAAACCTTCGTCTCCCTCGTGGAAGGGTGAGAAAGTTGTAAGTCAAGTAGTTTTAGCCATGTGAAAATACACCTTTCTGTCAGCTGAGATGTAACAACGAAACAAATTCCATAGTGGTTGTGTTGCAAAGATGGGAAACTGTCAATGGGATTTCACTGGTAGAACCTGGAGTTGTGTGAAACTGCAAGACGTGCAAATCTCTTCTCTCTTTTTCTCTTACTTTTCATGGAAGAAGCCATAGTCCTCAGTAAATTACTCTTACACAGGAACAAAACCACCAGCAAGCAAACAACACATTTCTTGGAACATAACTAATTTACCAGCTTTTTGCTAATGGCCATTATTTATGCTGCATCTCACAACAGTCCTGATGCCAAATTCTGAGGGTAGCAATGGTACACGTGCAGTTGTGTAGGAATACCCAGTTAGGTTTAACATGTATCTGATGGATTTGGTTACTGTTCCTGCCTCTCTGGCTTTCAAAACCTTCTATCAATACTTACATTCCAAACTCCTGTTCTTAAATCTCGTGGATTTTTTCAGTGGTTCTTAATTAATATAATATAATAATTAATATAATAATTATATTCCATTATAGGTGAAGTTGAAGCAGAAGGTGAGGGCTCTCCTCAGCCCAAACGTGTCACTTATGATGTGTCTAAGTTGGTAAATTATCCAGGCTTTAATATATCCACTCCCAGTGGGATCCCAGATGTAAGTAGCTGTTCTCTGCCTTCTAAACAACGAGCTGAGTGACAGGAATTGCTTTTAGCCAAGAGTTAATGTTTGTTTCTGCATCTGACAATTCCCTTTTAAGAGTCTCTTCTTTTTAAGCCCTTGCTTTGGGGCTGGAGGTTGTAATTAATGTGACAACTGATACTTGTTATGATTCTTGTGCTAGGGTCTGATAGTGCTTCTGTGGGCATTATTTCCATTATGACACCAACAGGAGCCTGGAAGGATAGTTTGGTATTCTTTAAACACAAAGCTTCACACATGAATGGCTGTTTTTTCCATACATGTAAATTTTCTGAATGTTCTTGGAATATGAAAATCATTGTGGATGTTTCTGTAATTATAATTTTGATCAGAAAAAATTACATCAGACCAGTCTTCTGCAAAGCTCTGTAACAACTGGAATTCAACAAATCATAGCAGAAGAGCCACATAGTGGGTGCCCTCTTAAGCACAGAGCACACATGAAATCTCCTGTGGGTGCTGCACTTTTATCTTGAAAAGCATTTTAACCTCCTGTCAGTGAATTCCATCACTGCTCTGAATGCCTGAGCATTAAAAAGAAGCACTTGTGCATTTACACCTTTACATTTACCCACTTAGTGGCCTCCAAATGTGGGTTTTTTCATTCAGTGTTATTAACCAAAGTTCTGTTATTAACTAATTATATGCAACATTATTTCTCTTTTCTCTTTTTTTTTTTCTTTTTGCTGTAGGAGTGGCAGATGTTTGGTTCCATCCCCATGCAGCCATCTCAACAGAAGGATGTTTTTGCGCACTACCTTTCTAATTATCAGGAGGTGAATATATCTCCTTGTTATTTAAAAAAAAAATTGTCTTTTAGTTCAGGTCATGATGATTTCTTGCTTGTATCTTCTTTCTGCACAAGGGTACAGACTTTTTATTGACACTAGTGAGGGTGAAATGCTCATCTAGCTTATCTGTTTTAACAAAAAATGGCTTCATGTTTAAAATTAATTCCATTATTTCTCTTAATATAAGCAGATCCCAGTTATGCAAAGATTTGTAAGCATTTTGGAAAAAAAATGTTATGAATTTACACAGCCTGGAAGTTCCAGACTCCCCTAAAAAATGAGAAGCTTGGTTTCCATGGCCATGGAATCCCTCAAATGTTAATTACTATTTACACACTGGGGCCCCAAATGATTGCACAGTTTAAAAATTGCTATCATTCTTACAGCTGGAAACTTTGCCCTGTACAGGATAATGCTAATTCTTTTTGGTTTTGTGGATAATTTCTCTGCAGCCAAGTCCAAAATCCAGCAGCAAAAGGACTGCACCTCAGTCCAAGTCTCATCATTCCAAACGACCAAGAGAAGACACTTCAGAGGTAGCAGCAGCTGACATGGACCTGGACTCTGGTACAGTCACTCTGATTTTTGCTTTTCGTAGTTTCAACTTTTATTTTCAAAATAACTTGCTCTGAATTGAAGTGTGAGAGTTAAAAGAGAAGCCAATGTGTCAGTATTTTGGTAGTAGTTAAAGGCAGTGTTGACAGAGGCCAGCAGTGTCCTACTGGCAGTGGCATTTGCTGTGACTGTCATTGTGATTTTTATGTCTTCTACTACCAAGCAGGAGGTTTCAGTTGTGCTCATATCAATTGCAATGTTATGTTAAAAATTCTGATCTCTTTACTTCAGGAGCATCCTAAAGAAATTTCTGTTAAGCCCCTCAAATCCCTAAATATTTGGATGAAATAACATAAATTTGCAAGCTTACAGCTTCTTAAAAATGAGGCAGGCTCTAAGGAGGATTCAGTGTTAAGTGTTAGAACAGTGGGAGAAACTTCTGGCTTTCCTTTTGAAATCTGCCATGAGGAGTCCTTCAATGTGTCTCAGTGTAGAATGAGTTTGTTCTTAATACCTTCAAGAGTAATTTTTTTTTCCTTGAATGGCTGGCAGAGGTAAAATCCCAAAAAACATAGTTTTGGTGGATATGAAAACCCTCACAAAGTTTGTTCTGTCTCAGCTGAAAACCAAGGATGAGAAGACATAAGTCTGGTAGTTAATCAGAACATTGGCACTTTGAGTCTTGTCCTGGTCAGATTTCAGGTTCTAAAAGGTGTCTTTTAATCTCTTTCTAGATCTGGAAGGAACACAGAGATCTCAGACTCCCAACAGTTTTCAGTTCCAACCTCCGCTGCCGCCTGGATCTCCATCCATGTCCACTCCTCCACCTGTGCCACGAGGAACACCCCCAGTCACACCCCCTCAGCCTTCCACACCCACCCACTCTCCCCTCCCTAGGACCACTCCACCACCAAACTCTGCCAGTGACAGTCCTCAGCCCAAAATAGTGGACTCAGTGATGGATGAGGATACACTGACCCTGGAGGAGCTGGAGGAGCAGCAGAGGTTAATCTGGGCAGCGCTGGAGCAGGCAGAGAGCACAAACAGTGACTCTGATATTCCTGTTGACACCCCTGTAACTGGGAATTCCCTTACATCATCACCAGCCAGGAATGAAGCAGATCTCGTTGCAGAAGTCAGGTCGCCTGAGAAAGTGATCTCAGTGGAAACAGAATTTTCTGACATCAGTGAGCAGGTCCCAGAAAATGAACATTCTCTAACCAGTCCCAATCTAGAGGATGGTTTGCTTGACTTAAAGGAAAATCCTGATAATGCAGTTTCTGAAGGCCTGCTGGATGACACCCTGCCTGCTGCCAACCCTGAGGTTAATGAGGGGGAAAACACAGGTGGTAATAAAGTGCCCACAAGCACTGGATCATCTGTGAAAAAATCTGGACTTGTTCCTGACATGAGCAAGTTTGCTGCAGGCATCACACCATTTGAATTTGAGAATATGGCAGAATCAACTGGGGTTTATCTACGGATAAGAAGCCTGTTAAAAAATTCCCCAAGAAACCAGCAAAAGAAAAAGACTTAAATCTTTTGTTTTCTTATATCCAAATCCTTTCTGTTTCCCCACCAGTTTTACAAACTCAGATAACCTCCCTCATCTTACGGAAAAGAGAAAATTTTGACAAATACAGGTCTGCCCTATTCTTCCTTGGTATTGAAGTCAGTGCAGGTTTCCATCTTGACCAGGACCACCAATGCAGCCAGCAAATGTAGAATTTTCCCAAATTGCATGCTTCCACTAAGGAATAACAGGACCGGTGATTTGTTAAGACCATTTTATTTGCCAATACTCGAGACTCTAAAATGCAGAGTTTGTGGTTTGGTGTTCATTATTTTGGCTAAGATTTATATTGTCCTTGAGTTTCAGGTGGATTGGTGATTTTTTTAATATCTGTCCTTTGTACAATAATCTACACTTTATACATTTTGCTAATTATCCTGTAGATAAGTTTAATATATTCTGAATGTTTTTAAAAGGTCTGATGTTAAGATTTCCCACATCAAAGTCCTGGCAATTGGAAGAAAATAATTGGGGATTACAGTGCTATTTTCACCATTTCAAGTATTTTTATAAATTATTTATGTGGGTCTGTTTTAATTGCCACTGTATCTTTTGTAGCATTGTCCTTCATGTA
The DNA here is from genome assembly GCF_026979565.1 of Vidua chalybeata. Classification (NCBI taxonomy): domain Eukaryota; kingdom Metazoa; phylum Chordata; class Aves; order Passeriformes; family Viduidae; genus Vidua; species Vidua chalybeata. The sequence goes on along the minus strand of NC_071547.1, from coordinate 3,486,711 downwards.
AACTTGCTGTACAGACATGTTCGTGGTTGTCTACAGAGGTTTAATAAATGAGCTTTTAGCTAAAGAGCTTTTAATTGGATTCCTAAAGCAGCAAAATGCTGTTTTTTTGAAAATCAGCTGCTGAAATAAATTGGGAAAACAAGCTGAGCAAAATGAGGATGAGCATAGTGAAATGTTTTAGGAAGGACCACAACTGTTGGCTTCATGTTTTCTTGAATCAAGAAACTGTTAAAATTCTCTTAGCTACTTAAACAGAACCTTGCCATACCATTCATTTTCCATAATCTGAAGAGCTGCCAACATCTGAATGCTTAGAAATGTTACAGTCATGCTGATTAATTGTTCTAACACTTTTTTCCCTTCTTGTCTCGAGAGGGACCTGTGGCTGAAGTGACTGCACATTGTTCAGTTGCCAAGAGAGGGAGCACTAGATTGATGTAAGCATTTGTCCTTCCAGAAATGCAGGAAAAGTCTCCCCAGCCAAGTGTAAAGCAGAGTAAACCAAAGCATTTTCAAGTATCTAACAAAAAACTTGTGAAGGGAAATGTCTGTAAGATAATGTTAGAGAGTGAAATTAACTCTTTGAAATTCTCAGCTTTGCAGTTAGTGCATATTGCCCAAAGATCTTTAATATACATGATATTGGTACACTTTGCATTTGAATCTCAATGAGAACCCCAGGCTTTGCAGTTAAAGCCTTTATTTATTTATTTTTCTTTTTTTTTTCCCTAAACTTTACAGGAAGGCAAAACCAAAGCACCTTTATATGTGAATTCTGAGAGGCTGAAAAATCTTTTTGCAGCATTTACCAGTTGAGTTTATTTGGTTGCACTTGGAAAGCAAGTCAAGGTAAATGTTCATCATATGTTCTAAAATGAATGGCTTTTTCCTTCCTAGTTTATAGGAGAAATAGTATTTTTATAACAGGAGTGAACAACAAAATAATGTACTGTTTCCACCTTCTACACACATTTAAAGAAAGCTCTGTTGGGAAGCATATGGAGGTCTGGCACTTTTTCCTCCTCCTCCTTCCATGGATTTAAAAGCCAGTAATGACAGTTTACAGGAGCCTTTGTGTGCTGCACCATTGCCACGTGGATGATACAGGGATGCAGGGCAGGAGGTGATGATTGCCAGTGCACACCTTCTGGGTGTGTTGTGCTGCTCATGTTTGAAACACGCAGTTCTCTCACCACACCTTAAAGATCTGCTTTTAATGGCTCTTAGGAAATGCTGCTGCCTGAGTAGGACATGCAGCCTAAACTAAAGGAGTGTTTGTGGTTTCTGTGAGCAAGGCAGAAGAGCACACAAGATAAAAATCATCTTTATGTGCTTAGAACCTTTCAGTGCTCTGTATGGTCCATTCTCAATCACCCTTCCACATAATTAATTGGTCATAACAGATAAGCAAAACAGTTGTGACTAAAGTATTTTCATTTGTTATTCTTTTGTCTTTCAAACTGCAGTGTTGTAAATGTTCCTGTAATGCTTATTTTTTTTCTTAAAATAATATTTTTGTGATATGTTTTGATCTCAGTAAAGCAGGCAGGGACTGTTTAATTTCTGGGTTTAATTTTAGTAATTTAATTTCAAATAATGATAAATCATACAAAATTCTTTGAGAGCACTCAGAGGTATCTTTTTAATTATTCTTTTAAATCTTTTTGGAATTCTCCTGTCTTTGGAGGTGGCAGTCAGCATGGATAGTGCTGTGAGAAAACTGAACCAGTAAGTAAAATTCCTCCTGTATTTACCTCTGCTGTAAGACACAGTTAATTAGGGATGGGGAGTTATCTCTGCTGCTTCTCTCATGATGAGGAATTCATTCATCTGCATCTCTTAGCTATTTATCTGTAATTCACTGTTCTATCAAGTGCTCCATATTGTTGCACTGAAGATGCTTGTAATTAGTGAGGTTTTTAATCTGTCAGCTGTAACTACTCAAATGGGTTTTGTAGATTGAAACTGCAATCAGATCACACTCTTAAGTCCCAAGGAAAAGCTGAATAGGAAAGTATTTTGGGTGCTTTTAAGTGCCATTCCCATGGTGATGGGTGTGGCATAATAACCTAGATTAGAGTTTATTGAAATGAATGAGTAATAAAATCTGTAATGAGGTGGGTATAGCATGAGCAGGCATCACTCAGATTTTCCCACAGACTCCTGTTGGCATAGTCCTCGTGTTTATTTACAGCACTTGGAACACCAGAAATGCTCATGCACATCTAAAAAATCAAATCTCTGCAAAATATTCTGAGTATCAGTCAGGTGGGAAGTTGTGTCTTAAAAAGATCCAAATTTCTGACTCTTTTATAACCCAATTCACAGCGCTCAAAACGTCAAGAAAAGAGAAATAGCTGAGATTCTAGAAGATGTGAAAGATGTGGTAGCTGCTAAAAATAATTATTTCACTGCAAGCTCTGTGAGGCAGCATAGCTGGGAAAAAAAAAAAAAAGAGAAATGAAGAGGAGGAAAAAGCTCCAGTATAATCCAAGTGTTTCAGTTGCCATGGAACCCCGTAGCACCTTCGTTCTGTGCCATGGCTGTGCTGCCCCTGGGAAGGGAATGCCACTGAAGATTGATGCTGTTCCTAAGAATACAGTGCAGAGTCATTGCTACATTTTGGGGGGTGGGAGGGGATGAGTCAGAGGGAAGAATTGGTCGTGATTCCTGGAGTAGCTTTTAGAAAACAGGATGGATTTAATAAGTGGTAATTACTGTGTGACAATTGGACACTTCCTAGACTTCAGACAACTACAGCAGCAGAGATGTTACATCAGATTTTTTGCAACATGTGTGTAGTTGTCACCCATGAATGAATGAACATTTATTTACCCTTTCTTTAGAATTCAGCACTCAATAGGAAAAAAAATCCTTCTGCTTTGTTTTGCTGTAGGTGAGAATGCAGCTTTTATTGCTATTTACATAAGTGCTGGAATGATTTGCATCTTTATTAATAGACTGGTTCCTCAGTTATCAGGGAAATTAAACACTCATCAAGAGGAACTTTATTGTTAATTTAAGTATCTTGTTTAAACCAGAATGCAGAAAGGATTCTTTTTTAATTTGTTCAAATACTGCTCTCTGTTGTTTTACCCATGTTAGAGTAGATCAAATAATGTAAAATTGGATGAAAGCTTGTCTTGGGTAGCTCACCAAAGAACATGGGTTTGGAGAGCTTTTTCTTTTATGGCTGCTGGGTAGTCTGGCTGACCTGGGGAAGGGAAGCAGTAAGTACATTAGCAGTGAAAAGGCTTTTTGCAGCCTTTACAGAAAAGAAACTACAGAAAATAGTAGTGCAAGTGCTGGGATTTTTGAAGCAGCACTTCTGAGATAAAAAAAAGCAATTAGCTGTCTTTTCTGTAGCAGATGTGACCATCAGTTCTGTGTGGGAATTGCCAGATGTGCATATTGAGGAGATAATTCAGATGGAAAAAAAAATCTTCACTCAGAATTCTCATACTTGGATGAATACATCCCATTGAATAGAAAAATGGATTTCTTCTGTTGAGAGATCCTTACATTCAGTTCTTAAAGGACAACATGTTTGCTCTTTAGAAAGCTTCAACATCCTTGGAGCCTTCACAAATCTGAAGAAGGGCAGAAACAACTGCAACTGGTGTTCCCACATTATTGAGAATTCTAATTTTAAAGTGAGCCTTGTACTTGTGGCCAGGATGCCAGTAGTTATGTTGGCATCCTGAATTTCCCTGAAGCATCCAGCAATTCCTGTTCTCATGGAATTATGAAAATGCCTATATATTATTTGTTGACTGATCTGATCATGCAGATCAGAAAACAGCCACCAGGACTGGAATCAAAGATATTCTGGCTTTCAGTCATATCTAATCCTGTACAGGAGGGTGGTTTATTGTACCAGGATCTTTTATTACAATGATTCCTACAAATTGGCTGTGCCCTCTGGGTGCAGACTGGTACACAGAGGCTGTCAACCGTTTCCAGCTGGGATGAACTGAAGTTGCAGTTGTTCCAAAGCTACATTTTCATAGTATGAAGTTGATTCTGATCAAAGAATGCATAACAAACTCTCTTTTTTTTTCCTACAGGACTATGGGATCTTGAAGCTGAGTCTGTTCAGTAAGAAATTACTGGAAAAAACAGTGGCACATTCCCTTGATCTGTGTGACATTCTCAATTCTTGCCTTAGTCCACCAGGACATTTTTACTGTAGCCTTGCAAGGGAGTGAAGCAAACTATTTACAGATTTAAACATATTTTATCCATTATTTCCCCACTGTTACTGCTCCCACATGATGACAAGTTCTACAATAACAGCACAAACTTGCAACTTCTAGTTTTCATCTTTAAGCTGCCTTGTAGTTGCTGTGCTGTGTCCTCGATGCATCAGTCTGATACTGCTTATACAACTTTAATGCTGTGCATTGAACTGCAAACATTTGAGATGGACTTACATGGTGACAAATTAACTGAGAGACAAAACATCAAATTAATGATGGAGAATGATAGATACACTTAGAGAAAAACCCATTCTATGTTAGCATCAGATCAGTACAGAAAGCTCAAATGTGCACCACCAGAAAGAAGCACAGAGGTGCAGCTCTCAAGCCAGAAGATATTTTAGGCAAGTGTTCTGTAAAGTTAGTACAACTCTCCAGTTTCTAACTTTATTGCAATTTTTTTGGGATTATTTCCATAGCTAGGGGCTGCAGGGTCATTTTTTTAAAAGCAATCCTTTGCTGGCTCTGCACTTCTGAATACAGCCCAGTGTTTAAATCCTGAAGTCCTTATTCAGCGAAACTTTTATCAAATTTTGTAGGGAGAAAGAGGGGTGGCTGTACATGGATTCAAATTCTGTTTCACCATGTAATGGCCATGGCAAGAGATTGTGTTTAACGTTTAGGAAGTGAAATTCTAACAAACATTGCTAAATATTGTAGTTGAAACCTTTTATTTGGGGAATGCATCACACCATTTTATGCTTTACCATGCTGGATTAATGCCAAAGAACAAAGCCAAAATGAAACACAAATTGCAATCAGTCCCCAGCAATGGAACTGCTTTCTCATCACCCTTTTGTTCGAATGGCATCATGCAGAAACCCAACAAGCTATGAGGCTGCAAACTGAGGTTTGTTTTGTGAGGAATTCAGCGGTGATGGGCCAGCTCTGGCTGGGCTGTGCTGCCTGTTTGTAAGAGGGGAAGAAGTGGAGCAGAGCTGTTTGATTCAGCCTTGAAAATCGGTATTAAATTGTTGATGATGGCGTTGGGGCTGCTGCTCCAGCTGTTTAAACTTTAGCAGTGGGATAACGCCAGCTTCCAATGTGTTGCTTCACAAACACAAAGAAAATAAAAAATTCAGTACTTTGGGATAATAAATTTCTGCATGATGGATTTCTGGGCATCAGGACAAAAGGAAAATGGAGCGAAGCAGCAGACAGTGAAGTTATTCACCCACTGGAGCGATGTGCTTCACACCTCCCCGTGTGTGCCCACCCTCTCCCCCTCCCACCCAGCCGGGCTGTGCCGCAGCGCCGGCTCCGGGACCACCGGGCGCGGCGGGGTCGCCCCGAGCCGGGGCACAGCCGCTCCCTCCCCCGGGCTGCGGCTGCCGCGGGGCGAACAAAGCGGGGGGCGGACAAAGAGAGAGGAGGGGGCGCGGGGAGCTCGGGGGCACCGCCGGTGCCGCCGCCGCTACTGCTGCTGGTGCAGTCCCCGCCCCGGCGGGCGCAGACGTTGCGCCCGCCCCGCTCCGCCTCCTGCGAGCCGGGGCGGCGCCGCTGCAGAGGGGCCGCGGGAGCAGGAACAGGAGCGGCGGCAGCAGCCGGAGGAGACGGCGGGAGCTGCGCCGGCGGCGGGGCGGGTGAGGCGGCGGGGCCGGGGGGGAGGCCGCCCTGAGGAGCGCGCGGGGCGACGGCGGCGCCTGAGGGCGGCGGGAGCCGCGTCCGCCGCCTCCCGCCTCGGGGCCTCCGCGCTTCCCGTCCGGGCGCCGCGCTGGGCGGGTCTGAGGGCGCGGGGGTCGGTGCCGAGGGGCCGTGAGGGGCAGCGGCGGGGCCGTGAGGGGCGGCGGGCCGGGCCCCGGCGCTGAGGGCTGTTAGCGGCCGCCGCACGTGCTGCCCGCGGGGGCCCGGCCGAGCCCCGGCGGGACGGGGCGCTGCGGACGCGGGGCCGGCGCGGAGCAGCAGCGGGACGGCCTCGTCTCCCTCAGCCTCCGGCGTGGTTGTCCGGAGCGGGGACACGAAGGTTGGATCGCAGCCTCTGCTCGAGTCTCGCCCTGGGAAGCTGCGGCGCTGTGCTGGGTTAGTGGTGGCTTGAGCGGCTGGTTCTGAGGGAAGAGGTCTGGGTAGTCCTTATATTCCTTGGGAAGTGCTGACCCGCAATTCCCAGCATCCTGCATTTACATACGGATATTTTAGTAATAATCTACCTTGGCATTTTTGGATTTGTTTTTTATGGCCGCTCCCCGTCCTCGCGTTGTTATAAAATCTGCTGGTTTCCAGGTGAGCTGCTCTGGCATCCCCTCAGGTGGCTCAGGAGAGTTTGCTGCCATGTTCTAGGCACTGTCGGAGCTGCGGGATTCCCAGGCACAGGCGCTGCTCCAGGCCCCTCCTGTTCCCGCTATAGTGCTGTACCTCAGGCGATGCAGTGCTCCCTTTTCTGTGCCATAGCTGTCATGGGGCACAAGGTAATTGGTGCTGTTACTCACAGGGTAATGCTCCTGCTGCATAAAAAAAAAATAAATCAGGAGTTAGTTTTCCCTTTCATCTTGGTGCTGATTCCGTGCTTTAAATAATTTTTTCAAAATATAAACAAGCAAAAGCCAACACCAAAGAAATTTTCCAAAGTAGAGCTTGGAGAGGAAAACTTAACTCTGTGATTGTATATGTTGATGATTAAATATATGACTGTGAAATGAAGACTTGTTCCTCCCCACCCCTTCACTTACCCACTGTGCTGAATGGGCAGGGTTTTATAGAAGTTCACAGGTTGCTTTGAGATCTTTGAGCAGAAGGATTTTAAAGCATGTGATACTTGTATTGACATGTAGGAAGAAGAAAGAAAAAGGGGTACAAAAGAGGAAGTGCCTCGATGCTGGCTGCTTTGCAAAGTATTTTATTGAAAGAACAGAAATATGCATTCTGAATGCAATGTAAATTTGAAACTAGCAACGGCAGAGCGGTTTTCCTGAAGTGTGTCCATGTGCACCTGCTGCAAGAGTAGGAAGATTGCAAAGTAGATACTGTGAAGGAAAAGTAAACACCTCCCCTCCACCCACAGCAGCATTTCTTATTCTAAGGAAAGTTGAACTGTTCATCTTTTACATGCTGAGGATTGTTAGTTCTTGCTGTAAAATGACAAGATTTCAAGGTTCTCTTCCTGCCCAGTCCTTGTATACGTGCTGGGAGGTTTTCTGTCTGTGCTACAGTGCACTAAAGCTTTCTGTGTACTGAAGGGAGAGGGATGAGTTGTCTGAAGCAGAAAAGCTTGGAAATGTGACCTTAAATGTCCATATCTTTAGGGATCAAGAGGGAGATTTTATTTGGCAAAAAAGAGTTTTACATAATTTGTATGGTTTCCCTTAAAGAGAAGATCTCAGCTTTCTAGGGAGGGCAGAACACCAGCTGTCTTGTATGCTCATTCCAGATGTATTCTGTAGGGAATAGCAGCATCTTTCCTCGTGTGATTACACTGTAGGAAGGAGCAGTGCTCTCTCTGCTGATTGCTACAACTTCCTAGAGCTCCTGAAGATTTCCTGTCTGACTTTCAGGTTGTATCTGTTTGCCGTCTTCTGACTCTGGATACCCAAGGCAGCCTTTATTTACTCAGCTTGGGCAGATTGCATAATTCCTTTAGTGTTCCTCCCTTTATCCTTTTAGCCCTGTTAAAGTTTTTCTTGGGAGGGACTGAGAATATATCAAAATGGATCCTCCTTAAAAAGAAATAGAGAGTTCTGCCTTGCCAATATGATTTTTCAGAGCTGCTTTTCTTTCTCTTTCTAAAACACTTGGGTCAAATGTTAGCTCTGTATGTTGAATGCAAGTTTTCTAATGTTTGAACATGACAACCATGAATGAATGCAGCTCTTGTTTAATCCTTTGGCATTCCTTAGGGACTGCTGGCTCTGCTGGCACGTATAAAGAGTAACTCGCTGGAATCCTTATTGGAGCAGCATGTTTGGAAATGCCTCAGATGGTGTTTTGTTATTTCATGAAAGGCAATTATATACTGCATTAGCTGTAATCTCAGCTGCCCTCAGCCCCATGCCAGTTTCTGCTGGAGCAACCATTTCGTTGGTGTTGACCAGCAGAACTCTGTCAGCAGCTCCCTGATGATTTAAACACCTCCTGCTTGTGCAGGTGTCTGTCCTCCACATCCATTTGTTCTTGCAGAATGAAGAGTCACTCTGTGACTGACCCTTGGAAGTACCCACAAACCTGGTACTGGCTCCTGCCCCCCAAAAGGCTGTGAAGGATTCAGGAGATGCATCTAAGGACAGGCTGTACAAGTTTATGCTTTAACACCAACTTAAGTTTTTCCACGTGGAACATCTCATTAATTATTTGTACAAACTCATAAGATTAGTACCATACATTCCTTTAATTTATAAGATACATCTTCAGTGTTTCCAGAAGAACCACCATTAAAAGCTATTCATTTTCCCTGATCCTTATAATCTTACTGTCTATATTTTTAGCTTATTATGAGGGGAAATTGCAAGGCAGAGAGAGAAACTCAGTATTGTATAGAATCAGCTTATTTGACACTCTCACTCTGCTGCTCTGCTTGGCAGCAGCATCCACTCAATCACAGCAATATTTATCTAAATTCTCAATTTGTGCTTCTGAGCTCTCTGCCAGCCAAGCAGCAGTCATGGTGCTAATTTCAAAGGCTAAGAACACGGAGAGCTAAAAAGAGACAGCTGACTTGATGTTTTCACCCAGTGTGAAACAGTTACAGTTTCACCCAAGTCTATAAAAATTAAATCCTTACTATAAAAAGCAGCATCTTTGTTTCAGCTGCTTGGGTTGTAATTGTATTAGGGAGAAGCCTTTGTGCCTTTAAATGCTTTGGGGTTTGAGGCTGAAGGGAGATGATGTTTTCTTTCTCAAAATTTAAATTGTAGATACCAAATAACTTGAAATTGAGGCTCATCTGTTCCAAAGTCATCATTTTATCCTGACTGATTGCACTTACTGGGATGGCTGAAGTGCATTATCATCAACAGAAGTCAGTGTGGACAGTCAAACAAAATGTTCTTTTTCTTACTGAAATGGAGGTCTTTGGGGAAAGACAAGAACTTCCTGGGAGAAATGTAGGAAAATTAGTAAGTGATGATAATGGGCTTACCAGAAGAGGTGGCACTTATTTACTTAGTTGGAAACTTTCTCTACACCTCAATCCTTGACTCCTTCTGTAGGGAATGATGTGCTGGAGAGGGAGGATCATGTGCTTCCTGATCTTTTAATAGACCAGAGCAGCAATGTTTTTATAATCTGTGTGCACAGTGGCAACTTGAAGTGCTAGAGTTTGCATCATATTAACAATTATCAGCTCTTCCTGATTAATTAAAGATAGGCAGAATCTTTTTAAAAAGACTGATCAGGCTGTGTTTGAAATAGCAATAGATTGAGAAAAAATTACTCACAAATTGCTGGCCCAAAATAGTTTTTAGACATCCTCTGATTTGTGTTTCATATTCAACAGTCTGTGTTTCGTGTTTCTTTACTGAGGATCCTGAGGCATTTGGGAATCTGAATGAGCATAGCAAGTTCTAGAATGATAAAACAGGGTGACTTAAAATGTCCCTGATGCAGAATTAAAATCCATAAGCAGTGCTGAAGCTTTTATGAATTACCTTCCTCATAGGAGTGCTGTAATATCTGACTGATGGTTTCAGGTCCTAAGCCTCTTACTATCTTTGATCTGATTCATCTTCTTCTTAGAACAGTTTCTGAGTTATAAGAATTCACCCCGCCTTTCCCTTTCCCTGGCGTGTGCTGGGACAATCTTGTTTATACAATTTGCAGCAAATATCCTGGAATTCCCAAGGTGGAAAAATGTCCTTGTATCTTATTTAGCAACTGAGCAATTCCCTAAAACCAGTTTTCAGTGGATTTGGGTCTCATAATGGTTGCCTTATTAACTATATTAAGTTCAAGTTTTATACTATCTCCAAGTAAACTGATAACCTGCTGCTGTCAAATGTATTGATGACAAATTTGCTTCATAAATCAGTTAGTCTAAAGATACTGGGAGAAACTCAAAACTCTTTAAACACAAGTCTCCCTCCTCCTGGTTCTCCTGCTTCTGTAACTTGTAGGAATAGGATTTTTTTTTTTATTAGAGATCTCCTACCTTTTATTTTTATTTAGTGGAAATTACCCAGCAGGTCAAAATCAAAGGAGAAATACAGATTTGTGTGTAGACCTGGCTGATGTTGAAAGATGATCTAAAAGTCTTTGGTTCTGAATAACCTGGGATCTGTGACCTCACGTGGAGAACAGTTCCAGTCATCTCTGTGGTACAGAAATGCAACTTCTACTATTGATTTCAGTTAAGAAATAAATCTGAAGTTGCTGGTTGAGCTGTAGGTTCCCATGTCCTTAACGAGGGCCAGTGCTGTGGGGCTTTGGGATTCCCAAACATTCTTCCCCAGTCCCTCTCAGTGTACAAGACAGAGGGAGCATCTCTGAGATTTTAAGGAAGCAGGGATTTGCTCTTTGGAGTGAGAACCCAGGAGCTATTTCTGGGGATGTCCTTAGCCCCGGGGCAGTGGTTCCATGGTGGGATGAGTGATGACAAGGCACAGTGTTTGTGTTACAGCCCTGGGACTGCTCAGAGATCCCTGAGTGCTCCTGTCTCACTAAACACACACTGCCTGCCTCAGACTAAGGAATGTTTATCCAAACCAGTGCCCTGAAAAACACAGTTGGAAGGATTTTCAGGCCCTCTGCCACTGATAGGATAGCTCTGTTCCAGTTTCTGTTGGTTTTGTTTTTTGCCACTCTTCGTTTCAGGTTGAGTTCATCACGTCAGTGCCGCTGTCAGAGGAGCTGTGTCATCCCAGTGGGCAAACTTCCCAAATTCCTGCAGGCTTTGGGCTCGTGTTATGGCAGCAAAAGCAAACAGTGTTTGGGTTAGACTAAAGCCCTTCTAAAAGTTGCATGCAGCAGTAATTTCCTGGAGTTAGCCTCGTAGCTACTGTGAAGGCACTTCAAAAGAGCAAGAATTGCTTTTGTTCTGTTAATGTAATAGTTATGCCTGGTTAAATTAAGTAGAGATGCACTTCTTCAAGAGTCTGTCTCTAGTAAAATTCATATTTATGTTAAAAAACAGAATATAAGAAACTGTGGCTTTGAGGTTCCTGTAGGATAAGTGTTTGCCTTTGTGAAGGGTTGACCTCTGGAATTCCTATGATGGTTATGTTGGATTGGGCTGGAAAGCAGAATGACATAAGGATCCTGTGTAAGTTATGAGACCTTCTTGCTGATTTCCTTACAAAATTTTTATTTCCTGTTCCAGTACCTGCAAACAACAGGTCTGAAAAGTCTGGATTTCTTTTGTTTTGTACCTGATCAGCTGAGTTATAAATGCAATTTTTTTCTACCTTTAAAGGTGATGTACAAAACATTGGTTTCATGTGCAGGTACCAGCCCTCATGTTTTGATGTTGATGTTGGCACTAAGCAGAGCATAGTAACCCAAATAAATGTTTTCAAGGCGCTTGCCATAACAAACATTGAATTAAATAATGTCTTTTCTTCTAGTAGTGAAGTATCTGAAGGCTATATTCAGATCATAACATTGCTTGAGTAATTGACATAAAAATCAATGGTTTCTGGAAGACAAAATGAAACTGAAGCCATGTTTTTAAATGCTCCCTTTCTCTAATTGCTGTGTGTTGAATGAGTAATCAAATATTGACTTCCAAATGCCAGCTCTTTTTGTATTGAAATCTTAAATTCTTCATTCTGTTTGTTTTCTGTTTTATATATAAATTCTTTCTTCAATTATCTTAGTTTCAATGAGACTGATACATGAAGATGCCTCTAATTCCAATGTAATCCCTGAGCAGTGCAGTTAAAACCTTGAGCAAGCTCAGATGCTCAGTTTGGTTTAACAGTGGCCTCTGCAGAGGCTGTTACCTCAGTCCCACCATAATTTGCTGTTTGTGCCTCGCTTTGTTAACAAATGCCTACGGTGCTTTCTGGTGTGTTTCAGTCTGAACTTGCTGCCCATTCAATAGATGCATCAGAGCTGACAAAACACATGGAATTTGCAGTAAGTCAGGAGCGTGAGGGTCACAGAGAAGTTCATTTGCCTTTTCACTGTCTGGCTTCAGTGGATCAATGCAGAGAGACCTGGATGTGGGTCCATTGCTCCAGAAATGGTTGTATTTTAAGTAGGGAGTGGCCAGGAGCACCAAGAGTGCTGCATCACTTCAGAGAAGCTCTGTAAAGTGAGTGCATGAAGGCTTCCAAATCCATCCTTCTGGTTTAGCAACTTGTAATTGTACAGGACTGGCTTTGAAGCTGAGTGAGACTTTTGCAGTGGATATTGTGTGCTCTGGAATATTTCACTGTAAATGTAATCCATTGCTTGCAGAGTGGTTATTCAGACTGTTTGGATGCCCAGTAAGAAATGTCTCCAATAGACCCAGAATGCAGCAGAGGGGGAGTCAGGATTAGGAAGATTCTTGTTCCGGGATTCAGCTTCTCCCTTCCTCCAGAATTGTTCCTGTGAGGATGCTGGTGGGCATGTCCCAGTCTGGTCAGTTTGTGCACCTGCTGTGCTTTAATTACTTCCACAAGTTTGGCTCTGATCTGGCTCATTCTTGCACACAAAGAAATATTCTCCAAGTGGTGGCAAGCAGCAAAGAGCAGTGCAAGGAGAAGGCATTGATTTTGTTCAAAGCCAAAATGGGGTTGTATTTTTAAATCAGGCATGAATTTCAGAAGCTTATCAATTCAACTGAAACTATTCAGTGCTTTTGTAAATATATATACTCCCTTCTTACAGGAGTGTAATAACATCCCAGGAGACTGCAAATACAACTTTTGGAGCTGTAGGAATTAGATCTGAATCATAGAGAACACGTTTATGTGCTTTAGTTTTAAGACTGCAATAATTTTAGGAGTTGTGTTCATAACTGTGTGGGGTCAGAGCTCTTGGACTAACTCGTGGAGGGGAGTTCTTTCCAGGTTCCCCTCTTTTCTGGAGGGGAAATCTTTCCAGGTTCAAAATTCCAAGTTACTTTCTCTAAACTCCACATATTTGAGGAACGATTCATGAGCTCCCTCAAGCTTGGCAGCAGCAGCTGGACAACAAATACGAAACAGGTATTTAAGAAATGCTGTTCAGGCAGAGATTTCAAACAGTGATTCTTGTGCTGAGTTTGTTTTTCTCTCAGGAAGGTGAACTTAACTGCATCATGGTGGTCTTTGGAATATATTTTCCATTTAGCTTTTCTACAAAAGGATTTTCTGTTTTATTTTGGTAATTTTACTTTTCTTTATGGTATGGGAATTTGTTTTCTAGGTGCTTATTACTGACTGCCACAGGGGTTGCATGTGATGGTCTCGGCTTATAGGGCCCTGTGAGATTTTTTTAGCAGTTATCTGTTCCACAAGCCCCTTTTAGAATATTTCCTCTTTATCTTTTAGTGTGACTGGTTAGATGTGTTTTGCAAAGCACCTCTGTGCTCAGCACAATTAACAAATCAAGCTGTCTCTTTTTGAGCTTGGAAATGCATTGGCATTGTAAGGCATTTTCCAGCAGTATTTACTCTGTTAATGGTGTTAACTAAGTTAAATATGAATCTTTTTAATTTGAAGTGTTTTGAAGAACTAGGAAAAGCTGGACTTAATTATCTTAGAGGTCTTTTCCAACCTAAATTATTCTGTGGTTCCACTGGTACTCCTAAGTTCTTGCCATGACTACAGGGTTAGGTAGTGAGCTGAGGCTTTTCTACCCTGTGTTCTTATTTAATTTAATTCTTTTTTGAGCACTATTTGTTGAAAATAGTCTTGAAAGGAACGTTGGACAGCTGCTTTCTTTTTATTATAGGAATTCCTTTTTTGGCAGTTGGTAAATATTCTGCCTTTGTAATTATGTGGCTACATTTTATTTATTTATTTTTAATATAATTTTGCCAACAGAATTCTTTTCTATTATCACATAGCACATCAGTAGGATTTATTTACTTAAACAAATGGTTCCCAGCTTGTTGCTTGATCCATGCAATACTTAGAGGTCTTTAAAAGGTAAATAAGAATAAGGGTATTGTTAATCAGTTAAAATTCATATTGTGTGTAGTCATATATTTCCAATAATGGCACAAGTGCAAAGCCTGTGCTTAAAATCTCTTTTTTATGCTCAGTTTTGTTACTAGCAGAACACTTCAGTGGAATGTATTATCAGAGGCTTTCTGGACCTTTCCTTAGGTTCCTGACAGGATATTTTGGGACACAGTAATATTTTTGCCTATTGGTTATAAGGATCCATTTTCTGAAGAGCTGAGATAGATTCAAGGGAGGAAAGAACAAATTGAGACAAGCATTGAGCTGCTGTCTTTTATGAGAACTGAAGTGAGATCATTGACATCTGGAGCCTGTTAGGATATGTTGGAGTGTGTAATGCTTAAAATCACTTGATGGAAATGTATGTGTTTTATGAGCTCCATTAGGCAATGCTGCTCCAAAGGCCCTGTCCCTAAGACCAAAATTTGCATTTTAACTATTGCAGTGAGGCAGTCAGTTATCAAAAACGGTGGCCTATAATCTTAGCCTTTATTTTGTCTGAATTAAGCTACAATTCCAGTAACTGTGAAACCAGGACAGGAGGGATTGTGTTACTTCTGTCCTAGTTGAAGGCCTGTGTGTTGAGAAAAGCAAATGACACAGCAAATATATAACCCATGACTGTGGAGAGCAAGATTAAACTATGAATGAGTACCCTGAGCCAAGAAATGCAGGGGTAGAACATCCTACCTTGCTGTTGAGCAGGGGCTTGTTAACCATCTATTAATAAATAATTAACTGAAACTGGCAAAGTCTAATTTGGGTGCTAATGCAGCGTGTGCTTCCTCTTGCTGTACTTGTCCCTGCACAGGGCAGTTGTGGTGGGGCTGGAATGGTCTTTGGGGGCCAAAAAAGAGGTGATGTATGGAAAAGAATGGCAGAGTGCTGAGGAACAGTTCCAGCTTCTAGGCTTTAGGAGAATTCTTCCTTAAGGAGGATTCCCCTTGGCCCAAATTTCCATCAGTTTGGTCTTTGGCACTGACTGTGAACTAAAAATGACTGGCCATGATGCTTCCCCTGTTTCTGTATTTGTACCAGATCCTTTTTTTATCTTGAACAGTTTTTGTGTTTCATGGATTTTGATGGGTTGAGGAAAGTAAGGGAGGTGAGCATGGATATTCTGGCATTGGAGAGGAGGGAATAGGGCCTGTGGCCTGAGGAAGGGAGCACATTTGTAAGAGAGAAAAGGCTTTTCAGGCCCTTGGTGTGTAAGGTCCAAGTGCAGTTTTAGAAGATTTCTAAAAGGAAGGATAAGGAAATGTGATGCAGAGTCATAACTCTGCAGGCTGGTGGGTGACAAACTTCTGGCAACACTAGAAAAAAAAAAGGTTCAGAAATCTTCCCAGCACTTCATCGTTTTGATGGAGCAGAATTTAAATTGTCAGCAAACACAATTGCATCCAGGGTGGTAATTCATGCTTTTTAAAATATAACATTGTTGCAGACCTAGAAAATGCATTCAGTTTGTCAGGGCAGGTCTTGAAATAACATGAGGAATGTTTCACTTTGGTGTTTAGGTTCACAAAGCAGTGAATTGATTTTTAGGAACGCTGATTAATAATTCATAATACAGGAGGAATAAATCTTAGACTGGTACACAAAGACAGGATTGGTTTATTCTCCTGAGTTCTCCTTGCTGTAGCAGAGCTGGCAGGTTCATTTTACCTTTAACTGGGTGCTGAGCTCCCAGTTTGCACCCCTGGGCACTGGGAGGCTGCAGCTGCCCAGCTTTCTGTCCTGACAGGTGCCAGAGTGCTGAGTAAAGGGCAGGACTGGGACCTGCTTTGTAGTTCTTGTTTGACATGTTCTGAGCAAACTCGCTGCGTGCCCATTTCCTTTCCCCCTTCAGGTTTTTGTTGAGGTGTGTGCTGCTGCTGTTGCTGTAGCTGTTCTGGCAGTGCCTCATGTAGAAGTCAGCACAAAGCCAAGCTGTGTTCACACAGAATAGTTTATTCCTTTGAAGAGAGGGGAGAGCAATCACCTTGAAGTTCGGCTTTGAATTCGCATTCGAGGTAAAAAAAAATACACAGATTTTTTCATTTGAGATGAAAATGCCTTTCTGAAGCTTTTGTAATCAGAAAGAAGATGCCTCCTGTGGCAAAACACAGTTCCCTGAAAAGCTTCGAGCTGGCTTCCAAGTTCTATCCTAGCAACGTTGGGAAGAGTCCCTCCTCTTAGCTGGGGCACCGGTGGGGACTGCGAGCCAGCGTATCTTGTGATCTGAGGTCACAGAGAGCTGAGGTGGCTCTTTGCTTTTCGGTTGTCATCATGTAACTCTTAAACAATTTTAGCTTTTCAGTTCCAATCTCTTAGAAACTTTATTCCTTTTATCCTGAAATTCCTGGCTGTCTTGATTTCTGTTGCTGTTATTTCTCTAGTCTCAAGTTGGTTTTGCTGGGATGTTGCAACAATGGAAAAAATGTGACTGAAAGCAGTTGTGTGTGTGCAGCAGTTAAATCTATGTGTAATGTTAGCTATGCTGTTAAGGGCTTTGTTTTTCTTTCTTAAAATAACCTTTTAGTTTAAATCTCAAGATAAATACAGCAGCATTCAGCAAAGTGAGTTCTTTGGATGATTTAGGTTTTAATAGGAAATGGCCTTCAAAAGATGGGGAGCTGGAAATGCTGCTGGTTGCTACTGGAAAGCATTTTTTTATAATGCATCTTATACACAGATTGTGCATATATAGAAATCCCTTCTGCAGGAGTTAACACTGATCTTTGCTCAGGTCTGATCTTTTTATATACAGGTTTATTCAGGAGTTGAAAAAGCTTGAACAATATATTTTCTCCATGTTTGGAAAAAGATAGTTGCTACAGACGAGGAGGATAATTGCAAAAAGATGAGTATGTTAAAACCAAGTGGACTGAAGGCTCCTTCAAAGACCATCAAGCACGGGAGTACATTGCTCAAAACACCTGCACCTGTTGCTGCTGGTAAGGAATAGTTCAATGTCTTAATCATTCCCTCATTCATCTTCTGACAAAAAGTACCTTGAATGCTGTAGTATTACACTATTTTTACTCTTTACACCAATGTATTTTTGCTTGTATTTCTGATTTTAAAAAAATTACCCATGGAACTTACAAAAAATCTAATTGGAAATAAGCAATTTTCCTCAAACCTTGTCATGATAGAAATGCTTTGGGAGTTTTTGAAGCCAGACCTGTGATTTTTACTGTTACAAAAACAGCATTACTAAAACCTTCATTAAATTCAGTGTCTCTGTCCTCAGATTTTGATTTTTTTTTTCCAGTGATTACAGCATTTGCACAGGAAAATTAAGAGTTGTGATCTCCTAATTAGGGACATTGTTACATTGAAACTAAGTAATGATGCTCTTTGGATTATTAGTGTATTTGATTCCCATTGTTTCTCATTGTGCTTCGATTCCAGCTCCAGCAGAAAAAGCAGCTCCCAGTGAGAAGCCCTCAAGCACAACCCCTGCAGATGCACACGAGGAGTTTGTGGATGATTTCAGGGTCGGGGAGCGCGTTTGGGTCAATGGAAACAAGCCCGGCTTCATCCAGTTCCTGGGGGAAACGCAGTTTGCCCCGGGGCAGTGGGCAGGGATTGTCCTGGATGAGCCCATCGGGAAGAACGATGGCTCCGTGGCTGGAGTTCGCTACTTCCAGTGCGAGCCCCTGAGGGGAATATTCACAAGGCCATCCAAACTGAGCAGGAAAGTGGTGACAGAGGACGAAGCCAACGGTACCCAGACAGCTCATGCTTCCAGAGCCACGTCCCCAACATCCACATCAGCTGCTAGTGCAGTGTCCTCATCCACTGCTGCACTTCCCCCTTCAGGAATTCCACAGAAAACCCCCCTTGCTGCTAAGGAACATGCAACTCCTTCTCAGATTAGCAATCTTTCCAAAACTGCCAGTGAATCTATATCAAACCTCTCGGAAGCTGGATCACTAAAGAAAGGAGAAAGGGAGCTCAAAATTGGAGATCGAGTACTGGTAAGATTTCCCTGTTTGCTTTTGATTGATTAATTAAAACTTCTGCTAATATTCAAAACTTTTCTGCCATTTCCTTGGTCAAGATAACATAAATTTATGGTCTAGCTTTCTTTGTCTAATGTCTTCTGTAAACAAACTGTTTGCATGCTGTGGGAATATCTTGGCAGTACCAAGATAAAATGGTTATTTTGGCAGGTTTTAATCTATTATGTTTTGCCACTGTTTAAAACACAACATTGTGTTTAACAACATATTTGTAGCTTATCTCTCTGTATCTTCAAGAGCTCCAGTCGTGCTAAATAAAACCCAAGCGTGTGAGATTTCCATGCAGGTCTTCTGCCCTGTCCAGGGCTGTGTCTTTAGAAAGCAAATACTTCAATAATTGATTGTTCCTGAGTGGTGATAGGCAGGAGCAGAAGCAGTCACATAATGCCACTGATCAGCCAGGAATTACGTGTGCTCTTGGGGATGTGCCACATTACTTGGCTGCCCTTCCTGAATTCAGACCCCTAAATGCTTCTGCCAGTGTATCATCTCACCTTTTTAAAAGTGGCTCTGTTAGTTTTAACATTTTTTAAAAATTATTATCAGAAAACTGGTGGTAGGTTGTGTTATATTCTTAATTTAAAGACAGTTTATATAGCCTTTATATATAACTGGAATGATCCTTGTATGCTCACCAGATCTATGATCACTGTAACAGAAACCTGATTTTAGGTTTGATTTACTCGAGTTAATTAAGCAGAAGATTTCTCTCTCTCTTATTTTGGCACAATCTTTTCTTATTTATGATATCATTTTAGAATTTCCATTAGGCAGGTGTGAGTATCCTGGCATAGAAACTTTTCTGGGGTTACTGTAAGGACATTATACAGGAAGAAATTCCCTGGATTTTATTGTTTGTCCTGCATTGCCCCACCAGAAAATAATTCTGCAGTGAAGGTGGGTTGATATTTTAATTAAGTTTATTGTATTTTTGAAGGAAGAATTTGCCTTCTCTTGCTGTTTAAGAAGAGCTTAAAACACACAGGGCCAAGTTGAAGAAGGAGACAAAGGTGAAGTGAGGGCAGGGGTTGGCTGACAGCTGGATTTGGGCTGAGATGGAGACAAAGGTGAAGTGAGGGCAGGGGTTGGCTGACAGCTGGATTTGGGCTGAGATGTGTTTTCTTGGAGTGCCAATGGAAACAAAGATTTGTGGTTTATCCCTGGCTATTTCTGTCAGAGACTGAGCCCTGTCCTTCAGACACCAGGGCTTTAACCACTTGTTTGCCTTTTCCTCAAGGACCTTTGTGAGCCCTTCTGGGAGAATCCTTTGATGCTGTGAAGGCATTGCTCTGCCTGCCCTGTGCCTAATTAGTGCAAATTGCAGAAGCAGCATATCCTAAGTGCCACAGTTTGATAATAATAAGGTCCCAAATCGTTAAGTAGGACAAGTTAAACTTAGTATTTCATCCTCTCTACTACCTCTGTTTGCTTTAAGTCTTCCTCGTGAATCATCAAATTGTAGTTTGAGGTTTTGGGGTAATTCCTAGCCCAGTATGTTGGTGATGCATAACTATAATTTCTATACCAGTATAAGACACTCAGGAATGTGAATGTTAAAGAGGCAGGATCCTTGTTTACTCTTTTTCAATCCTTTGGGATCCCATGCTAATTATTTGTAGTAGATCCCGGACTCTGCTGTCATGTCTAATAATAATTCAGATGTAAATATCTTACGTGGCTAGGTTAGTTCAAATAATCCTGAGCTTGGCTGAATAATTGATTCATCTGTTAATATATTTTCCCCTGACACTGAACTCCAGTTCAGCACTGAACTGTGGAGTTGAGATGTCACTGAGTAATTCTGGGAGCTGTCCTCAGAGCCACCAACCAACACCAATTGTTGGGAAAGACTTGTCTGTCACTTGTGTCACTTGCTCAGCCATTCCTGCTCCATCAGAGGGACAAATCCAGCTGGCCTGCTCCTGGTCACTTGGGTTTTATTTATGCTCACAGCAGTCCCTTTTCAGGAATATGTACACAAGATGATGAAGGGCTGGGTGGATGTTGCCAGTCCCACCTCAGCACAGAATTTCCCCTCTAAGTGCCAATGTGGTGTCACAACCTCATGATGTGTTCCAGTATGACCACACCATTGCAGTTCTTGCAGCTTGCACCAACTGCTGTATTTTGTGAAGGTTTTTTTTTGTGATCGTGGACACGAGGAGAAAACAACTGTGGGGAATTATAGTTTGAGAACAGGGAGCCTCCAGCAGCGTAGAACTGCAGTTCAAAACAAAGAATTCATGATAGACAAAAGCTCATTTGGGAGTCCTATTGAAACAGCTAATTGGAAAATTACATCCTGAAGGGCAGATTCATAGATGGGTAAGGCACAACTCGTCAGCCAAGATTACATTCCAGAATGGACATCAGACAGCCTCAGCTTTATTGATCTTAGTGTGTGATCTCAGGGTGTGGAGTGTTACACTGAAGTATTTCAATCTGTTCATTTTTCCCCCCCCTCTAACTTGGATTCTAAAATGTCCTTATGGGAGTTCCCTTGAGTGGATCAGTTAAATTACTTTAAGTTTCTTTTTATTGGTGGTAACTGGCTGGTTTTGGATTATTTCAATAACAACAACAACAAAAAAAAAGCAAAATCTTACAGCTCTTTTTGTCTGCCCAGTCTGGATTAGCAAGGAACAAGAGGCCACTCAGACAGTGTTTACTGATTCACATCTCAACTTTTTATGTCACACAGATGCAAATTGGGCACAAGTTTGAACCTGAAATGTTGGGTTCAATTTCTGGCTTTCCCAGCAGCTCAGCTTTGTTGGCACATTCTCCTGTTCCTGCAGAGATGTTAATGCTGCTCCTCTCCAGGAAAGGAAGCTGTCACTCCTCACGTTTGCTTCTGCATTGTCCCAGCAACCTGCTGCCTCAGTGGTGCTGGGATGAGGTGGTTTGATTAAAGGCTGTTAGGAGCAAAGAAGTCTTGAGGAGGTGATTAAAGCTCCAGTGTATGGCCTGTATTGTTTTGTGTGGAGAGAAAAGATGCCTTAGGCTTTTTTTTCTTATTCCTTTGATCTCTGGTGGTTTCATCAGTCTTTTGTACATTTTAAGTTAGAATTACCAAATGCTAAGTGGTCCCATATGAGAGTCCTCCCAAACTTCTACAGGAGAACTAATATCTTCAAAATATAAAAGGTTAGAAATAAAGGAAGCTTCCAGTGAAATTATTATTTGATTATGGAGACAGGTACCCTACAGATCTTTCCTTAATTCAGATAACATTAGGAAGAATAGTGGTTACATACAGATTTGGGACATTTATACAGAGTTAAAGAAGAGATATTCCAGAGAAGTAAAAGAAAATCTCCAGAGGGGGAAAAAAACCCAGAGAAAAGAAATAGCAGAGAAAATAAATTCCACAGCAAAAAAACAAGTAGAGCTGTGAGGTGTTCACCTGTGTATTCTCAAACCCGGGCTTGCTCAGAGCATCTCATGTGAGCTTGTGCTGAACAGTGCTATAGATACAGAGATAAAAAGAGACAAAACAAGCAGCCTTGCTTTTTCAGGGGGCAAAAAAATCTCTTTTCCCAAAAGACCTTGGATATTAAAAAGACATTGACATCAAAACTGACAGTGCTTTAAGGTATTGGATATGTCAGCTGTAGGTGCCTGCAGATAAATACTTACAACAGTCAGCTACAACCTTTCCTGGTTTTTCCCCTCAATTTGAAGAAGACATTTCCAGGCCATTAAATTGAGTTGTAAACATCAGAAAAATAACTCATGGTAGACATCAATGCCCGTAAGGGAAATATAATAATTGTGGAGAAATTCCCATTGTCCTCTTGTCTTAGAAGTTCTCTTTCTTGAGATTCCAGAGGAGTCAAAGCAAATCAAAAGCAAATCAAACTGAGTGATTACACAAATATTCAGTGAAGTATTATAGCCCTAAATAGACGTTCTAGTGGAAAAGGACCTTTAGATTTCTGTAGTCTACTCCTCAAAGATGATTTATTGAAACAGCACGCTGTGCTCTGCTATCTTGGAGAAATCTGTCTCCCTCAAATCCCAGTTTATCTGAGCCATATTCAGCAAGCTTGTGCTCAATTTTCTTTTCACTAACAAGAAACCAACAATACCTTGTGATAGTATTTGGACATGTTGAAAATATAGGTAGATAAGTTAGATATATCAAAGAATTATGGTTTATTTTGTGTATTTCACGATTCAGCCTTTCATTTGGTGCACTGATGGTCTTTTACTGAACAAAAATAGGGCTAAACCAAAGAAGAATTATTAATACAAAGTGTAATTCAAACAGCTCTGTATTAGGCATAATTTCCATTCTTAACATATGATGTATGTTCTGGAATCTGGATGTGATTTAACAGTTAGAACGTTAACTCTGCACAGCCTGGTCTTGTGTTTGGAGATTCTGTAACACAGGAAAATTGATGTGGAAATTGGCACTTCCTTCACTGTCCTCATCCAGCCTTTCTGGGGTTAATGATACAGTGCCAGAACTGCAGTTGATTTTTCTGCTGAAAATCAGGCTCCAGCTTCAGCATTTGAACCTGCTCTGAATAAGAATTTCTGTGCAATAAGTGCCAGTGGAAGTGCTGTGCTCGGTGCTAAACCAGATGGGGAAAGAACAACAGAAAACCAATTCAGAAAACAAATTACTTTCAGGCTCAGCCAGTTTGGGTTTCCTGTTTGAGTTGTGGCCAGAGAACCTGTTTGCCCTGGTGTTGCACACTTAGGATTTCTTAAGAGCCCAGTGCAAAGTTGATTTTAAAAACAAATAAACAAACCCCCCCTGAACTACCCAGCCAAAGCAAAGCTTGTTAACAGAAGACAGGGATCTGCTTCATGTGACAACTGTTGCCCGTACCAAAAGTTGAAGCAGCTTTGACAGGGTTGTCAGCTTTTCCCTGAAGGGACCAGATGCTGTATTTTAAATAAATAAATAAAAATCTTATCAACCTAAGGGGCCTTAGCCTTCTCAAGGGATTAAAGTGCTTTCATTCATTTAACCAGTTACAGCCTCATCACAGTCTGCCAAATCTGCTGCTTCTGGGGCTGAGCTGTAAAGCCGGAACTCGGCCTCCGTCCATATGTTCACAAAAAGATGCAAACTCAATTTACAGGCATGTGCTGATGTGGCCTTTTTGCAGAGTTCTTCCTGTGCATGAGTGACATCTCATTTCTCTTTTCCCCCCTGTTTTACAGAGCTGGCTGTAAGTTATTCCGTGCTTTGTTGTTTCTTCCCAAGGTCTTTGGTGCTGGAACAGGCAGGGGCTGATAGGAGATTATTGTCAGATTTGTTTCCACCCATGTAATTTATCTGCAAGTAAACATGACGTAGGGCTGTCAACTGATTACATTCCAGGGCTCTGAAAAGCAAACCAAGGGAAAAAGAAACTTCACATGTAGAGAGGAGTTTCTCCCTTTAGCATTGTCATTGCGGTGTTTTTAAGGTTTTCTTTTTCTGGATTTTACAACTTTCTGAATTGAAAATGCACTTCTGAGTTTAGTCTGTTTAAAAGTCTATGATAATATTTAACTGTTACGAGAACAAATATTCATTGGTGGTGTTACAGTTAAAACAGTGCAGAAATATCTGGCACAATGCATACAAGGATGGAAAAGGAAGAAAAATTTGGAAGTTGGGAATGTGTGAGTGGTTTATGCTCTCCTGGGGCTCTTCTCTAGAGCCTCCTCCATCAAATGTGACAGTTTTAACTGCTCAGTCACACTTCTGCTCTATCCTTGAGCTGAGGTGACTGTGAGGTATTTTGATGGCTTTGCCATGTTAAGTCAAGGATTAAAGTAATTCTTATATTTATGTATGTCTACTTAGGCACAGTACTGTGGATCCTGTAATGTATGATGTAGATTCGTTTCCTAAGTGGCTGCTACAGCATAAAATCCATGTATGAGAAAATATCTGAGGGGTAAGGGCTATCCAAAAGCAATTAATCATGTGGGTGATTTTCCCTGTGCAAATCTCTGCTTTCTTTTAATGTTACTTTTAAGCATTTTTCAGGACATGGCATTACCTATCTGCTCACAACTAAGGTGTCAAATTTATCTTAAAAAAGGCACTAGTCGTGTCTGAGTCACTCTTGTTTTGGCAACTCCTTATTTAAATTCAAATTGCATGTGAGTTCCTGGGCTGTAATGGCAGGGATTGGTGGCTCCCCACATGCTTTGGCAGTAGTTAATTCCTTTTTTGTGTGTGGATTCCCTGGCTCCCTTCCCCTCTCCCTGCCTTCCCAAGGGGGAATATCCAGGAACATGTTGTCCTCAGTCATTTCAACACAGGATGGAGAAGGAACAGTTTATTTACTTGTTTTAGTTTTTGCTTTTTTTTCTGTGGTGGTGATGAATTCACATGTGGCTTTTGTAGTATGGAATTGCTGGTAGTGTTGTTTTTTTTTTTTTAATTTCCTTTTGAGTTGAATGAATGAATTGAACCTCAGTAGCATGTCAGTTTTAGTTACTAAACTGTTTTCTCTGGAAGTGCAGGATTGTGTGGTAGCACAGCCTATTTTATTGCACATGAAGTTTTTTGCTCACTTTGGCCTTGCTTTTGAACTTGCAAAGTTGACTGCAACCAAATTGGGTAGAAGTGGAGAGGTTTCAAAGCAATTTCTTCCAAGTTCCATGGAAACAGCCCAATAGAAGGTGGAGACTGCCCACCAGTTCAGGAAAAGCTGCAATTTGCCTTCACGGAACTTTGCACGCCACAGAATCCACACGATCAAGGCTTGCCTGAATCCTGTTCCAATCAGTGGAAACAGCAGAAGTCACTCTTGCATTTTTAGGTAGTGAAATCACTCGCCCATAATATCCAATGGCACAGAAAAACTGCCATCGTTAATCCTTAATCGTTAATCCACAGAATTGCTGGGTTGGAACATCTGAATGATGAAGGCCAGTTTAAAGTTTGGGAGATGTTCTAGCACTGTTTCAGTTTTGCCTTGATCCAGTGCTGGATGTTGTGTAGGTATTTTTAAAAGGAAATAAGATAGTCTAAAGCAACTACCTAACATCTGTCTAATCTCAGCAAAAAAGGCCAAAACTGACAGAGCAAGAAAAAGTTGACAAACTAAAACATGGCAGTTTTGTCAAATGCTTTTGCTTCCTTCTCTAAAACTATAGATTTAATGGAGAAAATGCCATTATGGAGTTATGTGGTGGGATTATTATTAAGATCCTAAATACTTTCTAACAGTCTAGCTTCAAAATTAGCTGTTGACTTCATTAATAGTTTTAAGAACTCGGTATATTTACATCCTTAGTTATTTGAAAAACTCACTGGAATTCAGCAGGAATTCAGAATATGGCTCAAAGATGAGTCAAGCAAGAAAAAGCATCTTGCAGTAAAAGATTTTAAGAACTTATGGTGCTAAAGTTCAAAGGGAAAAATTGAGGTGTCTTCCTTAAAACCTGAGTGTACCTGCATGGTAGATGCTGCAGAGCTCTGTAGCCTTCCAAAACAAAGAGCCAGAGGCCACAGTAAAATTTGATTTATTTGAAATTTAAATATGTTTGAATAACGGAGTGATTAAGTGTGAAAACAGACAGGTTTTCATTTTTGCCGAGTCCATTCCGGACTCTGGGAGAAATCCAGTGCGGGTTCATTCCGGACTCCGGGAGAAATCCCGTCCGGGTTTTCCTTTTTACCGAGTTTCGGTGGGGTTTTTGGTGTGTTTTGTTGTTGTTGTTCTTGGGCGGGTTTTTGTTTGTGGGGGTTTTTTTTGGGTTTTTTTTTGTTTGTTTGTTTGGGTTTTTGTTTTGTTTTTGTTTTGTTTGTTTTGGGTTTTTTTTTTTTTTTTCATTTATTTGCTGAGTCCATTCCAGACTTTGGCTGAAATCTGGTCCAAGACAGATCTTTGTCGCCCAGTGTGGGGCTCAAGGGTATTGAGAGAAAAAGGATGAAAAAAAAAGATTTCCAATTCTTAACTTAAATTTTGTGTGCTGGACATAAAAACCTCTTTAGGTGTCACCGTGTGGTCCAGCTTACCCTGGTTCGGGTGGCACGTGGTCGTGGCTTTATTTGTCCCATTTCCAGACCCTTATGGGTCCTATAACCAAGGCTACTGTGGCTGTTATCCAGTTTGTTTTATGGGTGAATAGGATGAGGAATTCATGGATCTTTAACTTCCTTTGGAAGGCAGGCACATGGATTCAGAGCTGTCACACACAAACTGTATGTGTTTGGGGTTCCTTTAATAATGGATTTACTGTGAGGAAATGACCCCAGGGGATATTTTCTCAACCCTTCAACCAGCTCTTTGGGTCTGCCCCACCAGTTTTTGAAGGGTTCCAATCTTCTCTAAGTGCTAATGATATCATACAATGCCTGGTGGTGCTGATTTGCCTGTTGTCTTTAGGACTCTGGGCAAAATCCAGTCCAGTTTTGGGTGTTTCCTGATGGATATCAGCTCTGCTGCAAAAACATCCCCACAGAAATTAGCTCAGGGTTAATTACAGATGGAACTGGGTGAAATGTGAAGACCTGTTCCATAAGAACCAGAGGAGATGATCACTTTATCCCCTCTGGCCTTGAAGGGGTGAACAAATCAATTAAACACCATTTCTGTTGCCAGCTGGAAGCAGTTCTGCTAAATTTGGAGAAACAAGAGGAAGATGATTCTGATGAGAACCTGATTGGTGGATCCCAGGTGTTTCAAAGGCTCTGTGTGGCTGGGTGGGTTTTGCTTTTCCACTTTGTGGTGCTGAATTGTCCTGAAAATGCAGAAACACCCAAGTGATGCTTTCAGGAGTCACCACAAGTTGGTGCTGGGGCAGAAGGGGAGACAGAGCAGTTGTTATCACTTTTTATCTTCTCTGGGCAGGTGTGAATAAGTGATATTGTTACACTGACAAGGTTCAGACCCTGCCTGTCTCCTTTTCCACTAGCACTGCTCAAATCACACTCTCATTTTTTAGACCATCTCTCTTTTTTGCCCCTGGATTACACTGGTTTGTTTGTTTCCTGCTTCTCCTTATCTTTGGAAATGTGGCTCCACAAAGGTTCTCACAATGTTTGACGTGTTCATCCCCCTGTCCTTTCACCAGGAGCTTTTTAACCACTTCAGGTTTCCAAACCCATTTTGCTATTTCACTCTACCTGGCAGCAAATTAATGTAAGCTCAGGTATAATTGGATAAATGGAATTTAATCACTTTTTGCATGTGTTTGACATAACTCTAGTGAGTTCCAAGCAAAATTCCTCACCTCACCATGACCTGCAGTCTAACCTAGATTCTCTGGACTATTACAGCTTTGTATTTCACAGCTTGACTCTATTGAGTGGGGGAACTGACTGAGAAAAGGTCTGGCAGTTCTCTCTATCCATTATTGAGTGACCTGCCTTAGCATGAAAGAAGGTCATGGAAAACTGTCTTTGTGGTAGTTGTGCTCTGTTTTTTCATAGAACTTTCAGAAATCTTTTAATATTTTTTTCCTGTGTTTCTTTTAGAAATCAATGGGTTTTATTTCAGTCCTTCATGCAGTACTGGGAAGTAGATCTGCTGGCAAGTGCAGCTAGTTTTGTGGTTTGGGGTTGTGTTTTTTACCTTTTTCTGCTGTAATTCTCACTATTTTAAAAAATAATTTTTCTATAACAGATGCTATACTCTTTAAGTACAATTCTTTTTTCATATGGGTTGGAACAGTTGAGTTTAATCATGTCAGGATCTTTTTTCCCATTTATGGCACTATTAAGTGTATATGTACAGCAACTTTCATAATGAAATGCCTTTACCACACTGTCTTGTACAGTAGCACCTCACATTGTACTACCAAGGGAATAAATTATTATTATTATTATTTTCTTCTCAAGGCAGGTGTTGTCACTTGCAGGTACTAATTGCACTTTTTAGGAGATATGTCTGTGAATGACTGGAAGCCTTCAGTAGTCTCAGGTGTTATAAAGGAGGGCTGACCTGTCTTTAAAGCTGAAATTTAGAAAGCTTTTGCTTAAAACTGAACAAAACTGCCCATGTAAACCTTCACTGATTCTCTGAGCACGTTACAGCCACAGGGTGCTCCAATTCCTGCTCTTGTAAGGACACACAGAATGTGCAGTGAGAAATGTAGTAGCTGGTTATTCAAAGAAGCTGGACTGGGTTTGGAAACAGCAGAAATTCTTTGGCATTCTCCCTTGAGTCCTGTTCAAAATAACCCAGGTGCCATGGTTACCAGAGGAGTCATTTTGCTGCTTCTCCTGGGAATCTGCTGTTGAGCAGCCCCATCTGGTCTGGGACCTGAATTCCTGCATTTGCTGCCTCCCACCAGCCCTGGGTCACTGCAGGGGCTGGAACAGCTCCAGGGGCTCTGGGCACTGCCAGATTCCTCCAGGTTGTGTCTCCCAGTTTGTGGTTTGAATGTGGTCTCTTCGTAATAAACGTCACATTTTTTACAGAAACGTGGAAGATGAGCAGGGCCAAGGTGTGAAACAGAAAAGGATGAATATTCTGCACAGAGTTTAATCTGTGCTATCCTGGAGCCAGCATTTCTTCTCTAGAGGTTGATCTGCAGTGTGAGTTGGAGGGAACAGATTGCAGCAGTTTTTCCTGTCCCTGGGAATCCTTGCATGGATTTATCCTGTTCCACCTCGGTGCTTCAGACACCTCTTACCTCATTTACCCCCCTCACCTTCCTATGGAAAGGTGCTGGGTGGCTGTGTTTAGGTAAATCATTTGGGTTTGTTCAAAAAAATCACCACAGACACAAACATACCCCACGAAACCGGAAAAAAATTCCATTGCCTGCCTCAAGGGTTGTGGAAAAGGAGCTTGAGGGATCTCTGAGTGCAACCCCAAACCTGACTATTGTCTTTGAAGGGATGCTCCTTATCTAGGCCATTGTTCTAGTTTTCCTGTCTAATTTCTTAAATGGGTTTGTAGAGCCTCTTTTTATTTAGCTCTTGTTTTTTTTTCAGGTAGAAAACAGAACAAAATTGAGTGGGGAAAAAGCTTCTAAGCAGAACTAACCAGTCTTCACCTAAAGAGACAAAAACCCCTACCCAGACTTGCTAGGAAAGGAATAAGGAGGAAAACTTGGAACTCAGTGTGGTCTGATAGTGCAGTCAAAGTTTATTTTTATGTTTGTACTTAAGATATTTACCCTCTAGAAAAAGTAGCTAATGTCTGAGGGTGAATGCCCTCAGTGTCCCTCAATTTAAGGGGTAGTTCTTCCCAGAGATTACTTTTTCAGTGTTGTATATTCCCTCCTCACCACTGTGCCAGAGATCTGGATTCTCTGTAACTCTTTAATGGTAACAATTCTTTTTTTCTAAGCCAGTCCTGGTGCTTGTTTGTGTGTTCTCTGCCAAGAACACCAAATACCAAAGGTTCTACGAGTTACTATATTAGGCTGTCATGATAACTGTAAACTGTGTGTTTTTGTTCCATGGAGAGTAATAATTTAAGTGGCTACAGTGCCACTTAAAGCAGGATCTGAAGGTGACCTGCAGTTGTTCCAGAATTGCTTCTAATGGCAGAGAAGGGGCTGCCACCTTAAATGTGGACAAGAGGTGCCTCTGCCACCTTTTTCACTTGAATAATATTTTTAAAAGTTCATTATTCTTCCTGTTTTTCTGAGGTTTGTGTGGATTAGGATTATTTTTCCTCATCAGCTGAAGCCTCATCTTGCCCCTGGAGCAGAAATGTGTGTGGCAGCTCCTGGGCACTGACTTGGGACTTTGTGGACTTGTAAATTCCTTGATTCCTCACAGGTGACCTCGTGAGTGAGCTCTTCCCAACTGGAATAATGTGAATTTTCTCATGTGCTGTGACCATGCACCTTAATTTACAGCACAGGAGCTCGTTGTTCTCCAGTAATCCTGGGAAGTTCCCCCAAGAAATAGAATGTCTGCTGTAAAAATTACATTAAATACTAATGTTTACTAATTTTACTAATTACACAGTCTTTAAAAGAAGGTTTCATTCAAGCACTCTGCCAATGCCTCAAAGCATTCCTGGTTGTACAAGGTGTGCTGGAAAACACAGGTGGACATTTTCAAGCCATTGGTGCATTTTCCATGTGAAATTCAGTGAATCTTTTGAAGAGGTTTCCATCACCATGTCCCTGTTTTCACAATGCTGCGTGCAGGCTGGACAGATTTGCACAAATTTAGGGCACAACATATTGTCTTCCTGAACTGCAGGAATCCTGTGGCTCTTCCTGGCAAGTGTCAGCCACACAACACCTTTTCCTTCTTCGCTTAATTTAATTCTTCCATCCCCTGGGTATTAGGAAAAGCTGTAGCTCACAGACATTGCCAGTAATTTGAATGGCTGTAAATATTTCATAGGATAAGTTTGAAAGCCTCTGCTTTCTAGGCTTTCATTTAGGAGTGTTTGGGTTGGATTTTTTTATTCTTGAAAGTGAAGAAAAGATAAAATGATTCTCCTCTCCCCGAGGATTCAAATAGCTGGTTATATCTACAGGGTTGCCAAGTGCTCTGTATCATGCTTTATATCAGTTATTTTAAATACAAGAGGGTTGTACTGTGTAGTTTATCTGAATTATTCCTTAGAGAAAAAATGAAAGGAATTTTTTCTCATTTAATTTCTTTTATTTTTCCTCACAGAATTAGAGTAAGAAGCAAACAGACCTTAGAAATCTTAATCTGCTGGTAGAAATTTATGTGAAACTCTAGCACAAACCTATTGCGTTCAGAACATCGGTTATACTGTGTCTTGTTAATTATATTTTTAGTCGTGAAGATCAGTATTTGTTCAACATTAATTCAAACTCAAAACAATACATAGTTGAAATAAGAACTGGTTATGCCATTCCTGTGCTTTGTGAACACTTATGCCAAAAGCTTCTTCACTGAATTTGGTGTTTTGTTTTGGAAATGCATTAAATGCAGCTGTGTGTCTTCCTGCTTTAGGTTGGAGGAACAAAAGCTGGAGTCGTGCGTTTTCTGGGAGAAACTGACTTTGCTAAAGGAGAATGGTGTGGGGTGGAGCTGGATGAGCCCCTGGGAAAGAACGACGGAGCTGTTGCTGGCACGAGGTCGGTGCATCCCCAGATTTTACTTTATGAGATTTTTCTCTGTATTCTCTTTTGGGTTTTTATGTCTTCCATGAAATTTTCAATCAGGGAGGGAGGGAGGCTCTAAAGCTGCCTTGTCTGCTGCTGGTGGGGAGGGTTTGAATTCTCCGATGCCAACACTTCTCTCACATTCGTGGGATGAGCTGATCTCTCCTCCCATGTGAGTTTTATTCATAGACTGGTAATGGAAAAGAGACAATTTCCTTCTTTTAAATGCCTGTTTGATTTCTCAGCTTGGAAGGAATGCTCAGTTGAGAAAATCTCTGGATATCCAATAGTTGTACTTAAGGGAAATCTTCCAGTATCCCAGGAGCTGGAAACTCCTGTTCCAACAGATGCCTCCTGGTAGAGATGGGAGCAGTGTAGCAATAAGTCACAATCAGAAGGCATTAATTCACATCACAATTTAACTTTCTCATTTGCCATAAGGAATAGTCTTTTAGCTCATTAAAAAGAGGTTTTACAAAGATTGTCTCACCTTAACATAGATGATCACAGCTTAAAATTTTAAGTGGCTTTTGTCTATATTTAACCAAAGATATATGTTCTGTATCATCAAATATGCATAAATGATATGTATGTAATAAAATATAAAACTACTTGATTTAATGAAAAGCTGATTTCTATTTTTAACTCTGAGCCATCACATCTGTTGGCAGCTCAGAGGAATGTGATGAAGGGGAAAGCTGTGGATATAAAACTGAATCTGAATGGAATTTTTTAGGCACTCGAGCTGCAGTGTTTACTCTGGATTTCTGAAGTCTGATGCGATCGTGCTGTTTCAGACTCTCAAAGCCCCTTTCCCAAATGGGTGTTACATAGAACTGCAGTCCAACATGGATGAGGTCCCCGTGTTTAACACTTTCGTACTCCTGATCTAGAATTCTCCATGAACCCAGCCCGCGCAGGTGGAAAGAAGTTAACTCCCGCTCTCCTCTGCTTGCTTTGCCCTTGCAAGGTATTTCCAGTGCCAGCCCAAGTACGGCCTCTTCGCCCCGGTGCACAAGGTGACCAAGATCGGCTTCCCCTCCACCACGCCGGCCAAGGCCAAGCCCGCCGTGCGCAAGGTGCTGCCCACGCCCACGGCCCTGAAGCGCAGCCCCAGCGCCTCCTCGCTGAGCTCGCTGAGCTCGGTGGCCTCCTCCGTAAGCAGCAAGCCCAGCCGCACAGGACTCGTAAGCTGCTTTTTCCTCCGCATGCTCCCCCCCTCTCCCAGCCCCGGGCCCGCCCAGCTCGGCTCGGTGAAGCGAGGCGAGAGCAGCCCGTGGGCAGAGCGGGCTGCAGGGTTCACGGTGCTCTTCTTCATTCAAAGCATGCATGAAGGAAGGAAATCTTAGCTAGCCCTGGAGAGCAGCTGAATAGTTGAATGTTTAATTCAAGCTAACAAGAAAGGGGCTTAGGACAATTTCTCTGGCTGCAATCTGCATTTAATTCATTTTCTGAGGATCTGGTGTGCACCGAAGCTTCCAGATGTCACACAGGTTTTATTTAAGCAGGAAGCTTCACGTTGGCTAAAATGTTCAAAATTTCCTTTTGCTGTTCAAGAGATGAGTCAGCTGAGAAATGCAGCAGGAGCAATTTCCATGTCTCTGCTTACAAGAAGCCTCTTTCTTTTCTTTTAGATTTGGTTTTAATCCTATGAATTCATAAAGGCTGAGTGTTGCCAAGTGCAGTGGCTCAGGTGAAATCTAACACAGTACTAATTCCACCTAATACACTTACTATGGATTCTTTTGAAGTTGCTGTGTTACATAAATGTCCTAATCTTGGGTCGCAGCAGTAAAATGGAAATCTGGCGATGCTGAATTTTGAGAAGACTCTTTTATGGCAATTGAAAACATAGAAATAATTGGATTTTTCCACAGTCACCCTAGCTTTTTCTTTTTTTTTTTTTTTTTTTACCACAGTCCATAGATAGCTCTAATTAGGAAGGAGTGTCTCCCAGTGAGGTGGAGCAGGTTCCCTGTCCCACTGTCCCACTGACCAGCAGGTGCCCAGAGAGGTGACTTACCCTGGTCCTGCAGGACTGAAGCAGATTAACAGAGGTCAGCAGTCGGTCAGGGCACCAGGGTTAATACCTGGCCACAAAAAGGATTTTTATTTGGCACAAACAGTGGGACTTCATTACTTAATCCATTCTGGAAGTTGCACTTGCAGCCACAGAGTGCCCTCTAGTTTGGGATCACAGCACTAACACGTGGAACCAAATGCTTTATTCCATGTGCTGTGATCCCCCAAGTTACACCTTGTGAATGTCTAAAATGTATTTGCTTATTTTGTTTTGTCCCAGGGATTTTGCATGATTTAGGTCATGAAATGCAAAGCTGCTGTAATCCATTATTTCTGGAATTAAAATTCCAGCTTTTTTCCAACTCTTTTTTCTCAGGCAGTGTGAACATTTGGTGGCCATCCAAGTTAAAAGGATTGTCCAAATAATTCAGAGACTTTTTCTTTAGAAGTTAAGCTGCTGGAGAAACGAGATTTTCTGTAATCAGTTTTGACCCAGCAGACTTTTCCTGCTTCAGTTTCTAGGAAAGCTAAAACTTTTCTGGGGATTTCTGGACTCTTAAATTGATTGCTCAGTTGTTCAGGGCTGTTTCTATTTTCTTTTTCCTGTGTAATAAAAGCAGCTGTTAGAGTAGGTGATCCAATGATTTGATCCTTGTTAGAGTAGGTGATCCAGTGATCCTGTATTTCCCAGACCAATGGTCTGATGCCATTGGTGTTTATTTCCGAGTCTGAAGGAAGCTGATGCTTCTCTGAAGAATTTTGGATTTGTTTTGCAGGTGGGAGTGAAGGGTGATTTGAAGACCTAAAACTGTTAGAAAGCAATACACTCTGGAATGGGATTTTTTTCTGGAAACTGGGAGGGTCTGAAACAACCAATGAAGCATCAGAGTGAGGGTGGTTTGTTCTGTCTGGTGACTGGAAGGGCACCAGCAGTGGATTGCAGAGTGTGCAGGGTGGGATCCAGGAGCTGGGGCAGGGATTGTGCAGCAGGGAAGGGGAGATGTCTGTGCTGGCAGGAGAATAATCCCTGCTGTGCTCTCAGCTGGGGCTGCTGGCCAGTGCCAGCTTTCCAGGCTGGCTGTGGCAGCTATTCAATGTTTTGATCTCTGGAAGGATCATGCTCCTGGTTTTGGATGATTAGGCAGAGCTAAAGGATACAACAGCAAGTCTTTGTGATTTGGAGGATTTTTAAAAATTACTGAGCTGTCATTCTCATTTAATACTTAAGCAAATTTCTCAGCTGTTAAAGACAGGTTTTATGAACAGCACTGAGGGTTTTTTTGTTCAGTTTTTTGCTTTTTTTACAACTATTGCTCACTTTACTTTGTAATTTCAGGTTATTTACTTCTAGCTCAGGAACTTGTGAGGGTGTAGCTGGTAGGGCCATAATGAATTTTCCCTGGTACTGATTCCATTCAGTGGGGCAAGGTCAAGGAAAACCTGGTTTCATTTTAGCTACAATTCTCCTGATTAATTTTAATCTACATTTTTGGAACTTAATATTCCAGATATTTTTCCCAGAAGTAATTGAATTCCAAGTGATAGGAACATATATTTTATTTTATATACCAGTTGTTCTTCAAGGTTTTAGCTGTAAGGCTGGCTTTAGGTCAAGGTAAATGCTCTTCATCCTGGCTGCTTTTGCCATGGTAGATTTGCCAGATGCTGGTGGGAATTCCTAAAGCTTTTCATGGAGCATTTGGAAGTGTTGGACTGCTGCTGGTGACCCAAGATAATGACCTGTTAAATAGAGACATGATGTTTTTGGCTTGCTTGGAAGCTGCCTTTCTTTTTTTAATGCAAAAAGATGCTTAGGAGCATCCTGAGCCAGCCTTTGTGTGAGTCTACACCTTCAACTGAGGCCTTTTATTTTCACTTCATCCCTCCTGCCTCTTCCTCTGCCTGCTCCTCCTTACAGGGCTCTGACCACACGTGTTGGCCACTGTTAAATTCTGGAAAATGAAGTTGTTTAAGTGTAAAAGGAGAAGGTACAGTAGGTCACAGAAAGCATTTGCTTTACTAACCCTGTGTTTGTGGAGTCTGGAGGTACCCACTACAACCCTGTTTCCTTTCTCTTGGCGCAGAATAATTTTTAACACATTTATTTTGTGAAGTTGACAGAAACCTCTTCCCGGTATGCAAGAAAAATTTCGGGCACCACGGCCCTCCAGGAGGCCCTGAAGGAGAAGCAGCAGCACATTGAGCAGCTCCTGGCAGAAAGGGACCTGGAGAGGGCAGAAGTTGCAAAAGCAACGAGTCACGTCGGGGAGATCGAGCAGGAATTGGCTCTGGTTCGCGATGGGCACGACCGGGTGAGAGAGTTACTGTTCTTCTGAAACAGAGTTAACACAGTGGACTTACCCTCCAAAATGGGCTTTTCCTATTGGAAAGGACTGGGAGTAAGAGGTGCTGTGCTAAAAGTAAAATAATCCATGCCTGTGAGATCTCCCTTGTAGGATCTTTGGCTTGATGAGATCTCAGATCCACAGAATTTAACTCATTTTTGTTGAACTTCACTGCAGTCTTTGATGATGTTCAGATTTGATAACATTCCTGTCACTTGGCCCATCACTTAACCAAATTGTGGTTACTGAGGTACAGGTACATAACTTGGAAAAAATTCCTG
Source organism: Vidua chalybeata (assembly GCF_026979565.1). Classification (NCBI taxonomy): domain Eukaryota; kingdom Metazoa; phylum Chordata; class Aves; order Passeriformes; family Viduidae; genus Vidua; species Vidua chalybeata. Next base: position 3,450,758 of record NC_071547.1, on the reverse strand, counting down.
TATTTCCCAGCTTAGTAAATTTTGGTTTTGTTCCTCTTCCCCATTAGCACGTGCTGGAGATGGAGGCAAAAATGGACCAGCTGCGAGCTATGGTGGAGGCAGCTGACAGGGAGAAAGTGGAGCTCCTCAATCAGCTTGAGGAAGAGAAAAGGTAACCCCAAACTGTCCTCATTAATGTAATTAATGTTCCCCTTGTGCTCCCCTTGTGCATCTTGCTGTTCATCCTGTCTCCAGACATGTTTCTCAGTGCTGGAGTTTCAATGCAATTGTGACATCTTGAAGGCCTGTGGATACTTTGGATGTGTCCTGAATTTCTGACACTTTCCTACATGAATGGTAGAAAATACAGAATGTGAGATCAAACTGCTGATTTAGGTCACCTCAGATCATCCAGAAGGGTGACAAAAGGAGAGCATCAATGAGGATTTAAAGGGTTTTAATACAAAGTACCCTCTTCAGAGCTGCAGGAGTAATGATGCCTTGCTTTGGCACTGGTAGTGTTTTAAGGACAGAAGTTTTCCCTCCCTCTGATGCTTCCTGTGAGATATTTCTCCTCAATGTTCCTGGCAGTTTGCTGGTACAATGGGAATGTTGTCACTGTCATTCTGATTTCCACTGAAAAGTAAGCTTGAAAGCATTTGCTTCCAAAATTACCTGAATTGTAATGAGTTGTCCCCACAGGAAAGTTGAAGACCTTCAGTTCCGTGTGGAAGAAGAATCCATTACCAAAGGAGACCTAGAGGTAAAATATCTCCACCTTTGTAAATGGGGTATCCAGGAGGGCACAGAAAGGCAGGAATCATTAAAAGATGCAATCCTGGTCCAGCCACATGAAAATGATACCCATTTCTGCAGTCCCAAATTCAGTTACACACTTTAGCAAAGGCTGTGCTATAGAAAGGCTCTAGTTATTTAGAGAAATTAAATTAATGGAAATTTCTACCTTTTGCTGTTAAAAGTAACCACTAAGAAAAAAAAAATTTGAAGTTACAAAATTGCAAGTTAATATTTATGCCTTTGAAAATGACTTGTCCTGTTTGATCAATTTCTTGAGTAATTCCTGTGCTTCCCTTAGGGAAGGTTGATTAATGGAGAGTGTTTTGTCCTGAGAGTTTGCACATAAAATCTGAATAGCAATTCAAATGTGCAACTTTTATCTGTTGTTTATAGAACTGTAATGTTGGGCTACAGCACAGTGTGTTATTGCACAATCAGAATAGAAAACATTTAGGGAAGGATTGCTCTCAGGTATTTGAGCACTGCTAAATTTTTATCCCAAAATTCCAATTAATAAGCAAGATACTTTTAGTTGCTCTACTCTATTGTCTAATCAGAAAGATATTAGAACTTCTTGCACAGCATAAAGTACAAACTTAGTTAACTGTGTTGCTATAAAGCATTTGTGATTGAAGTGCTAGCCTTATGAAAAAATACTCATTTCATATAACATTTCTTTTATTTTAGTCTTCCATTCATTTTAAGATACCTATCTAGACTCTTCATAGAATGCTCCTTTTATTGTTTAGTCCATGAAAATATTTTAGTTTTTTATTTTCCATTAAATCAATTGACAGTCATGGCAAACCATCCTAAAGACTCTGGTTTGTCAAGCTGCTTAACTTGGGGGTTTAAACTGAACTCAGGCTGATGGAATGTCTCCTGTTGATTGTGTTGGAATGGCAGTGCTGAGTCTGCAGGTGAAACATTTTTGTTTGTTTGTTTTTTTAATTTTACTGATAGCGAAAGAGGCAGATTTCGGAAGACCCAGAAAATGTAAGAGGGCACTTCAATGTGCAGAGACATCCCATGTTAACAGATTGTGTGCAGAAAATGCTTATACTGATTCACTAACTGCATAATCTGTTATTGAGACATTGACTCTGGTATTTGTGTGCATGTTGCTTCCAGAGCAATTACAACATTTCTTGGAAAGAATGTGTGTAATGACTAAACGTGGTAATGCCCATTAACTGCAGACAGGGCCAGTGTCAGTAGAGTTCTTTAGGGTCAAAACCTTTGCAACTCACTGAAGAGTCCAGAAGCTTGCAGAACACGACTGACCAGCATCCTGAAGTGGCCTTAATTTAAATGTAGGATTTTAGCAGTTTTCTTCACAAAATCCTGCCTGCTCTCCTATGAGATCCTGCTGCTGTTCAATAGATGACAATTTTTCTGAGGGAAAAAAATCTGCCTATTCTTCATCTCCCCGTATTTGTTTCCTTTTTTCCTGTATGAAATGCTAAGGGGATAGATGATTAAAACCCTCTGAACAATTAATGTGCAAAGCTGTCTGATTTTACTCTATCTTCATGTAGCTCCTCTTCAAATTATGTAGGAAGAAATGTGTTACTTGATAATAGAAATGGCCATGCAAGATGTTTAAGGAGCCCTCTTGCTTCCCCAGCTCAGAATAGTGGAATTTTAAAGGTAAATTTATCCCAGGCTGCCTCCTCTGCTGCATCCACAGCCAAGATAGGAAGTTCTGAGGACTAGAACTGGATCCTGCTGTGAATCTTTAGGGCTTCCCTTTGCAGAGATCCCTCAGGGATCTGGGTCTCCTCCAGTCTCCCCATCAGGCTGATGCTTTGTTAGAAATAAATCTGCATGTGCCCTTCCTTTCTCTTGTGTATTCCTTCTTTGATCCCATCTTTTCTCCTGACTTCCCTGTTCTGATGTTTCCATTAAAAATGGACATCTTCACTCTGCAGAGGAGAGTTTCCAGGCTGACACTTCCTGATCCTGGTGGTGTCCTGGGGACTGGAGGGCATCTTGCCCCATCCTAGAACTGGTTTTTGGGATTTGTGGCCTCAGCACGATTTCCCAGTGTGATGGAGAATGTCACAGGGAGGTTTATTCTGGAGTGAAGGAATAGCAAGAACACACTGGAAAATGCTGATGTCTGGCCTCTGAAGTTTGGGTGGAATTCTTGGAGGTTCAATGCAGAGTAAGAATCCCATTTCCACATCATTCCCTAATTGTGAAGCTCTGGAGAAGGGGAAGATGATTCCTTTGGCTCTGTTGTCTGTTTTTTTTTCTTTCCTGCTTTTCTTTTCCATCCAAGTTAAGGTTTACAATCAAATTATTCTCTTCTTTTTGGGGTACTCTCTCTTCTCAGTTCACTGTGTTCTGCATTTCATCAAAGAGAACCATAATCAGTAAGAATTTCTCTCTACATCATCAGGAAAGAAATTTGAGCAGTTCCAAATTTTGCAGTGATTTTTACCTCAGGAAATCTGGAATCCCTCCCTTGGAAATCGGATTTGATTAAAGGATAATCTCTCATCTCTAAATGGGAAAAAAGGTGTCAAGCAAAGCTCTCTGGAGGATTCTTTTTTAATCTTTTATTTCCATTTTGGCAGGATTTTAACTTACTTGCCTTTGTAGTATATAAGAGATGGGATTTTAAAAAAACCTAGTAATCAGTGATGGTCTGTCTGATCTTTGGAGCAGTAAAGCACTATCTGTAAAATTAATGATCAAAGAGTTTGGGTTTTATGTAGTGTAAAAAAACATAAGGTTGCATATTCCAAAGGCACACAGGGGGAATTCTGTAACCATGAGATTTGGGATTTCTTGGGTTTTAGTAGATCCCCTTGGTGAATTAGAATTGAATTGTAATTGAATTTCCAGCTTTTAAAGCAGATGGTTTTTCAGACTTATTTACAATTTGGTTGTGGATCAAAACTAATACTGACCTGTGTCAAGAGAGAAAACTGAATTGTAGCCACTTGCTAAATATTATTTCCCTTAGAATACTTAATTCCATTTTCAAGGGCTATGGGCAGGAAAAAGAATAATCTGTGTTCTTGTGGAGCATTTTTGCCTGTTACACCCTGAAGATCTTCCACTGAGAGAGGAACAGACCTGCTATGGAATGAAAACATCGACAAATCTAAGGAGCAACTTCCAAGTGTTTGTAGACCAAGGAACTCCATAGAAACATGGCCAACTGTTTTCAGCTGTTTAAAAAATTAGCTCCCTTGGATGTCTGGATGCTTTTGGGAAGGAGGAACTTGCTGCTGCCAGAAGGAATTCTGTGTTTGGAGAATTAGACAAGAAGCTCATCCCCATCTTTATATTCCTCTTTCATTTATTTCTCTTCTCTACTTCAGAGGTGCAGGTCAGGTTTGAATTACCTGCTGGACTTTCCCTGCATCTCCCAAACTTCAGGTTCTCTTGCAGGCCTCAGTGAGTATCTGAATATCAAGCCAGAATATCAAATATTCTGTGTTCTTGCTAAAAATTCTGTTTGTAAGCAAAAGGCAGGAGGCACCTGCTCACTTGGATTCATCTGTGTCTCGCTTCTCTTTAGGAACCTGTTAGACTTCCAAAGATGTTACTTTTTTCTTACTTCCACATATTCTTCAATATATTTAGACATCAATAACTGCAGAGCAACCAGGCTGATTCACTTTTTTATCTGGTCTTTGAGGAATCTTGTTGCTTCCTTCCTTCCTGAAAGAGGAGAAGAGGGGGGGAAAGAGGAGGGTTTTGGAGCTACAGACAACCAATCTCTTTCTATTTCTGTTCAGATAATTCAAACCATAGTGACAGAGGAGCCTTCATGTTCCCAGGTCTTGGCCAGAAGCATTTTTATGGCTGAGACTTAGAGACAGCTACTATCAAAAAAAGAAAGTTAAAGTTTTGATTTGTCATATGAACTTCAGTGCAGAATTTTTGTCCCCTTGTTAATAAGTAATTTTTTTATAAAATCAGCCAAACACATTAAAGGGAAAAGGTAGTGGGATAACAAGGAAAGGGACTTACCATCCTGTTAGAACAGGAGGAGATATATATGCACATATATATTTTTTTGACATAACTAGTCTAATTTGTGCTGAAAACTTCATGTACTGATAAATAACTTCTACTCAGCTGCATGAAACTTTTTTTGTTCACATTTCTCCGTTTGCTATTCATTCATTTATTTATTTATTTTACACACTTGATTTCATTTTTACACGCCCATCCATTCACACCTTCAACCCATCCTCCTCATCCATAGCATTTTCCTGTCCATTTTCCCCACCCTTGCATCCTCTCTGCTCACCTGTTAGAAGGCTCTGGCAGCACGGCCTGCATGTGGCTCCTCCTCTTGTGCTGGCATGTGATGGTGGCACCGTTGTGTTCTCTTCCTCTCCCTCTCCACTAACAGACGCAGACCAAACTGGAGCATGCCCGCATTAAGGAGCTTGAACAGAGCCTGCTCTTTGAAAAGACCAAAGCTGACAAACTCCAGAGGGAGTTAGAAGACACTAGGGTAATGGTTTTCCCTGTTTGAATAACGAGCCTGATCTGTGTTGTGGAAGATTTCTGATGGCACAGTGCCGGGGGTGACACGTGCTGGAACAGGTCCTTGCTCCTGCCGTAGCCAGAGCTGGAACACTGTAAAAAATTAGGATTAATTTTGAGCTTCCATGGGGTGTGTGTGTGTGCCTGGACGTGTGACTCGTTGAAGAACTCAGGTAAGATGTCTTCACACTGCAAAAGTAATCCTTGGATCCAAAAGTAGCAAGATGGGGTCATGAGTTGAAAGAAAGGAACATTCAGTAGCTCATTTTAAAAATTAGGAGAGTTCATTAAACCCAAAAAAACTAAGATTGAACGTGCAAGCCCTTTTAACACAAACTGAGTATCTGGGGCTTGGTTTCTGAGCTCTTCAGTAGCTGCTGCACTACTTGCTTTGCTAAATCATGGTTTGCAGTGGCTTTTTAGCTCTTTTTCCCACCAGTGATATAATATTTTAATGGATATCCCGCAATTATTAATACTGCTGCCTGTCAGAATATTACTGACATACTTTGTACCAAGTCAGAAGTTCAGCAGATGTCAGTTCTTATGGAGAAATATATATGTACACAAAGACACACATATATTCATGCTCACACATGGGATTTTCTTGAAGGTCAGGTGGGATGAATAAAAAACCCCAGGATGAATATAAAACCAACAATTTAATGTGTAATAAGTTCTTCTAAAGGGCAACTGTGGGTAAGTAATATCTTTTCCAGGAGGTCAAAGCAGTAGCTTCCTAATTAGAATTAATTCTGGGAGCTTTGCTGTAGCAAAATTGCTCCAACAGTCAGTGAAAAGCTCAGATAGTGTGAGGACACTTTTTCAGAGAGAAGCAGGTATAGAAGGGATTTCAGAGGATTTATCAGTTCAAAATGTGTTTGTCATTTTCTGACAGTCTTATAGCTGGTGTGAGATGAATTTGGAAGAAATTATTTCAACAAAGACCTCAAGGTTCTCCATTCTTTTCCAGTCTGGAAATGGTTCTGAGGAACACTTTGTTAATCATTGATAATACCCATCAGGGTGGTTTGTAAATTTTTTAGCAATTCCTAGATACTATCAGAAGAACAAATTTTAGTAAATTCTATGTTTATAGACAATATAAGGTGTTTGTCATATGACTTGTGGACATTTTTCCCTTTTTGAAGCAATTTGCAACGCTTGGTGGAAGCTTTTCAGCAAGGCCTGAGTGTCTTTGTATGAAATGTATCTTTTATAATTCTTCTTTTCTTAAAATGCTGTTGATCATAGGTGGCCACAGTGTCAGAAAAGTCCCGGATCATGGAGCTGGAGAGGGACCTGGCACTGAGGGTGAAGGAAGTGGCTGAGCTCCGAGGGAGGTTGGATTCCAGCAAACACATCGACGACGTGGACACTTCTCTCTCCTTGCTACAAGAAATCAGTTCTTTGCAAGAAAAAATGGCAGCAGCTGGCAAGGAACATCAGAACGAGATGAACTCGCTGAAAGAGAGGTTTGGCCTTAGTGAGGAAGCCTTGCAGAAAGAGATCAAGTCCCTTTCAGCTTCAAATGAGAGAATGGCAAGGGAAAATGAATCCTTGAAAACCAAGCTTGACCACGCCAACAAGGAGAATTCCGACGTCATTGAGCTCTGGAAGTCCAAGCTGGAATCTGCAATTGCCTCCCATCAGCAAGCAATGGAAGAGCTGAAAGTTTCTTTCAGCAAAGGTGTTGGGGCTCAGACAGCAGAATTTGCCGAGTTAAAGACTCAGATTGAGAAGATGAAATTAGACTATGAGAATGAAATGGCAAATCTAAAGCTGAAGCAGGAAAATGAGAGATCTCATCACTTGAAAGAGATCGAGTCGCTGAAAGCAAAACTGGTGGCAGTCACAGAGGAGAAAGAGCAAAACCTGGAAAGCCTGAAGACCAAACTGGAAAGTGTGGAAGATCAGCATCTAGTAGAAATGGAAGACACTTTAAACAAATTGCAGGAAGCTGAGATAAAGGTAAAGGAGCTAGAGGTACTGCAAGCCAAGTACAATGAACAAACCAAAGTTATTGATAGTCTTACACCACAGATCAAAGCTGCTGAAGAAAAGCTTTTGGACCTTGCTGCACTTGAGAAAGCCAATTCTGAAGGTAAATTGGAAATCGAGAAACTTAGCAAGCAGCTTGAGGCAGCTGAGAAACAAATTCAGACTTTAGAGACTGAAAAGGGTGATGGAATTAGCCAGGTTTGTATCAACATCCATCCTTTTAGTTTTCTTTTGCTTTTATTTTACATTTGTACCCTTTTAATCTGCTATAGGAAATAACATCACAGAAAAAACGAGTTCTACTGAATGTGTATCTTGGGACCATCTGAGGAGGTTTAGAGGAGCATTAATTGGGTCGTGTCTCAACAGGTTTCTGCTGCTCCACCTGCACCAATAAGCAAAAGGAAAAAATTCCTTCTGCACTTCCTTGCTGCAGATTTGGGCATGTCTGTGCTGAAATCTTCCTGTTATGGAAGAGTTACTTTGTTGGCTTGTTTGGGAGAAGGGTCCACACATCCTAAGGCTTTCACCTCTGGGGATAGACAAGAGGACTTGGGACTCAGTGGGGAAATGTTTCCTTCATTACCTTTCCCCTCCTGTGACAAGGTGATGGAAGAGGCTTTTAAAACAAAAGAAAGCACAGGAAATCCTGGTGGAACTTTTCTTTAAGCCCAGGCTCTGCAGGGATGTTTTTGGCACTGTTTCACAGCACTTTGGAAGCACAGACTGCAGCTTGGTGCAGGATTTTCCTCGGGTTTGGATGAAACACCTTGGTAAAGCTGATGGTAGTGAAGAGTAGTGGGAAAATAACTAGAAAAAGCTTTCCTAAACTCTTCACAGGTGGTTCCAAGATACCAAATTTTTACCTTTGACTCTCTTTTTGAGGCCACACTGGGTTGCTGCACTACCCCTGGGTGTGGTGCAGAGATTCCCTCCCCGTGTTTGTGTATTGATCTGATCAGCCAATTGAAGCACAAATCAGTCAGTTCAAAAAATGAAAACAATTAAGAACCAAAACTACTGATTGAACTAATGCTGAAACTTTGAAATTGTGAGTGTATTCAAAAATGTCTGCCATTAAATAATGTATTCACAATTATTGCCAAAAGAACTAAATTTTAATGATCTCAAAATTATTCCAAGATGCAATTAGTGCTGTGATGTGTGTAGTCATCAGTGGAAATCAGCTTCACTCAGTTAACTCATCATGGTTTTTTCTTAATTTTTTTTTATTTTTCATCTTAGAGTGATTTTAATGTGACAGTTATTTCTTTCAGATTCACCTTTTCATTTTCCTAATTTTTCATTCATGTTTGTCATTTTATTTTACTCCATTTCATCATCTTTGTTAGGCCAGTAATCTGGCCAAAGAACTGCAGGGCAAAGAGCAAAAGCTTCTTGACTTTGAGAAAAACTTGAGTGCAGTAAATCAAGTTAAAGATTCTTTGGAAAAGGAACTTCAAGTTTTGGTGAGTAATACCCCAAAATTTTGACTTTACTCTTTGGATTTTGGGTTTCATGGTGAGAGTGTAATAGAAGTCTGTGGATCAGCTCTGAGCAAAGCTTTCCAAAGGTGTTTTACTCATGGAAAAAATGGGAAGGGTTCATAGCTAATGGGACCTGTCTCAGAATAAAAAGAGCATTTCACCTCAGTCCTGTGTTATCAGGTGTTTTGCCTAAATAGAACTCATCTATTTATAGATTGCAGATAAAATTAAACCAAATCAAAATCAGCAGCAGTTTAAATTTAGACTGCTCGTTAAGGAACACTTAATGGCCCTTTATTGTAGCTGTTGTGCCAATCAATGCTTGCTACACGCTTCTTATAAATGGTTTTAAAAGACATTTCTCATTTAAATAAATTTCCAAATGCTGTGTTGTTGGGTGGGGTTTCCCTGAGGAACTACACTGGCATTAGTAACAAAACAATGGGATTTTTGGTCTTTCCATGGCCAATAGTAAATATTCAAACTTGGTGGAAGAGCCTCACTTCCCTTCCTGAAAATCCTTCCTTTTCTTCATTGTCTGGCATCAATTCCTGCTGGTAAAACTGGAAAACACTGGTGGGAGATGGCTCACAAGGCTGCAGGTGTCCTCTGTGCAGCCTGGGATAGAAACCCCAAATTCTTGTTTCCTGCCCTGGGCTCTGTGGCAGCTGATGGAGGAGTTGCTCTAAATGTTGAGAGACTTGCAGCCAAGACAAGGGAAGATCTGTGCTAAGCTGTAACTCAAAAACTTGAGATTGTTTATGATAGGACCAAAGACTGTTCTATTTGTAAGTGAAAAAGACCTAATACAAATTCAGTGGTTGAATTGTGCTGTTACTACCAAGCCTTACCTTAAGTTTTCATCAATTTTTCAGAAAGAAAAATTTACTAGTGCAGCTGATGAAGCAGAGAATGTTCAACAAGCTATGCAAGGTATGTGCTGCTGAAATAAACAGAGAGCTAAAAAGCTGCAGAAATTAAATGCCAACAAAATGGCTTCTTTAAACACTTTCAAGCTCATAGCTGATGTCAAAGCAGTTTCAGGGGCTGTGGAAAGGACAGGATTATTTGTAGCCTCTCTGAAGGGCAACATACCTTGCAAGTAGGTAGAATTATCTGCATTTAAATAGTTACTAACTTTGTTTTCCAAATTTTTCTTGCCTAGAAACGGTGAAGAAGCTGAACCAAAAAGAAGAGCAGTTTGCACTCATGTCTTCAGAACTGGAGCAGCTCAAGTCTAGTTTGACTGGTAAGGAAGGGACGAAATGGAATGGGATGTTCTGGAAATGCATCAGCTTTGTGCTCTGGCCTGGCTCTGTAGCCTGTAGGAGGCTTTGCTGTGCCTTTCATCTCTTTACATCTCTGTCAAACCAGTGCAGAGGGATTTGTGCCCTGAAGCAAACCTTGCCTGGTGGTGGTGGCACAGGAGAAGTGATCCCAAGGCTGCCCTTGCCCCTGGCAGTGCCTGCCCTGCCCCGAGGCATTTTTTCACTGGTGTTGCCTTCCTTGTTCATTTTCTGCTGCTCTGCTGAACAGCTGATGAGTGCTTTCACCTGCAAGACCTGCAGGTCTCTTCTCCCATTGCTTCCTTCCCCTCTGAGACAGCAGAACTTGTACCAACATCTCATGGCCTGAAGTGAATCACTTCTGAAACAAAGGGCTCATGACCAGCTGCTCTTTGCTGTTTCTGAAGAGTCCTTAAGCTTTTGCTGCAGTTACCAGTTCAATCAATCATTATTTTTCTTTTTAAAGGGTTGATCTGTGAGGTCTGGAGCATCAGTACTGACGTGTTTTTAGTTCTTTACAGTTCTCTAGCTGTTCTTTGCATACTCTTCCTCTAAAATTTACAGTTTAACCACCTTTGTTTTGCTCAGAGATGGAGAGGAAGCTGAGGGAGAGAGAAGAGAGGGAGCAGCAGCTGATGGAAGCAAAAGTCAAACTTGAAAATGACATTGCAGAGATCATGAAGTCGTCAGGAGACAGCTCTGCCCAGCTCACAAGAATGAACGATGAGCTGAGGTTAAAAGAAAGGTATTTCATCACTGTCAGAGCATTGTCACATCAGATCTCCACTCCCACACTCCCAGCTTCTCATTTTATTTCTCTGTAAATATCTGAACAAGATGCTTCTGAATGTCACATTGATATGACAAGTGAGCTTATTCTAGCAAGCTAAATCAATCAAAACAGTCTCCTGGGAGTGATTTGAAGAGCATCCAACACTCATAATTCCAAAGTTCTTACATAACATGCTTCTTATTGCCCACAGTAGATGACCTCTTGAATAATCCAGACTGTTTTGTGATTGTGCTTCATGATTATTTGATTACCTGATTAACTCAGTTTATTTAGATATATAAAAGACTTAGGTCACATTTTTGTGAGAGAAAACGTGGGGTTTTTTTCCCAAATAAAAATTGTATGTACAATACTGGGAGCAATATAACTTGATCTTCTCTGTTTAGCAGAACACTATCTGTTAAACAATGAAATCTCTTTCTAAATGCTTGGTCAGAATATAGAACTTCAGCACAATCTTGGCTCTTTCATCTCTGTGCTTGTGGTGCTGTCAGCAAAAAGTGATGTTCTTTCATTTGGTCTTTCCAGGCAGTTGGAGCAAATACAGCTTGAGCTTACAAAAGCAAATGAAAAGGCTGCTCAGCTTGAGAAAAATGTGGAGCAGACAACACAGAAAGCTGAGCAGAGTCAGCAGGAAACTCTCAAGATTCATCAAGCAGAACTGAAAACTCTGCAGGATCAATTAACAGACATGGTAAGAACAATTTTAAAAGCACTAAAACTGTGCAGAAGTATGGTCCCACTGCTGCTTGAACTGTGTCTTACTGTCTTACCTTCCCCCAGAAAAAGCAGATTGAGAGCAGCCAACATCAGTACAAAGATCTTCAGGCAAAGCATGAAAAAGAAACTTCTGAGCTGGTGGCTAAACATGATGCAGACATCCAAGGGTTTAAGCAGAACCTGCTGGATGCAGAAGAGGCTCTGAAAAGTGCCCAGAGGAAAAACAGCGAGCTGGAGGCACAGGCTGAGGAGCTGCAGAAACAAGCAGAGCAAGCCAGAGTAAGTGGCTTTTGTCACTCTGCAAGTGACATAAAGTTTAAATTTTCTGTCTCAGTGACTCGTTTCCTCTCTGCTTCAACCTTTCATAGCCAGGTTTTTGTAGTTTTTCTGTTTTGAACTTTCCCGGGGTATGTGGATATGGGTTAGGGAGGAGAAGCCCACAGGACAAAAGTGGTTGTTAGTTCTTCTCTCAGTTACACAAGAGTTGATGAGATACAGTTCTTTGATATCAGTTAACATTTCATGTTCATAGATCTGGCTCAGCGCAGCCAGTTGGAGCCAGATATCATTCCCTGGTTTTTTATATGCTGGGATTTTAAGATGCATTGTGAACTACTTCATTTAGAAGTGCTACACACCTTTTATTTTGTAGTATGATCTGCAGCTATTCAGTGTGTAGCTTGACTTAAGCAATTTTAATTTTTCCTCCTGTTTCTTTGACTTTACTGCTTGCTTTCATCCCTCAGCAATTATTTGCTATAATCTTTGCTGTATGATTTAGCAAAATATTTAGTGTATAAATTGACACACAATATTGACAGCACTGATGTGTTTTGAATTAAAGGGATAATGAAAATGTATTTTTGAGAGAATCATGAGGAGGTGAAACTGAGAATTGGAAGTCAGTTTCTAATAGAACTCCTTGCATTTTAATTCACTTAGAGTCTCGTGAAATCATTCTGTGGCTCTTGTTTTGAATAATTTACAGTCAGTCAAATTATTGAGAATGGTTTTATAAATGACATGAAATTTTGGATGGAGGAACCTTTAAACCATGATATTTTTAATATTATTTAGCCACTAAAAACTTCTCGTGGATGGTGCATGTTCTGTAATGTAACAGGGGTGTCTGTCAGCAGTTTAGTTCAAACAGGCACAGTGTGTCAGTGTATACACTTTTAAAACTTAAATTACAGTTGCTTTATTTGCCCTTAAAGCACATTTCTCATTTGTCTGCTTGACTTGATTTTTGTTTTCCCTTCTCCCTGACTTTATTTCTTTAGTCCTTAAGCTCTGTGTTAGCCTCATCCAGAAAAGAAATCGAACAAATGTCAGACAAGATGAGGGCTTTGATATCAGAAAAAGAGACTTTGGCACAGGAGGGGAATACTTTAAAATTAGAGAGAGGTCCTTTGTTATCAAAACTTGAAGAATTGGAATCAAAGATTTCGTCAATGCAACAAGACCAAGAAGAACTGAAGGCAGAAAATGAAAGAATCCTAAAGCAGAAGGAAGAAGCTGAGGCCAAAAGCCAGCAGGAGAGCACAGAAAAGGGAGCACTGGCTTCTGAGAAAAGCAAATTACTCTCTGAACTCGAGGCAGTGCAGGCAAAGCTGCTGCAGGCAGCTCAGGAAAATGAGGCTCTCTGGTCCTTGGAGTTAACCTTGTTCCAAAAGCTGGAGGAACTTCAGGCCAACAAAGATGCCATGGATGTGGCGTGTCAGAAACGTGACAGAGAACGGGAAGAGCTGGAGAATTACCAGAAGAGACTTTTGGAAGAGAAAGATGCAGTTCTAAAAGACAAAGATGATGTTATCCAGAAGCTGGGAAGTTCTTGTGAGGCCCTGGCCAGAGACCAAAGGGAGCTCCAGCAACAAGTGTCAGCTCTGGCTGCAGAGAGAGATTCAGCCCTAGGGGAGTTCTTGGCTCTTCGAGACAGACACAAAGCCCTGGAAGAGGAGCTGGGCAGGGTCTTGCTAGGCCTGCAGGAAGAGAAGGAGATGCTCCTCAAAGACACAGAAAAGCTGCAAGTGAGCTTAGACAAAGCAGTCAGTGAAAACCAAGTGTTAAAAGTGAGAGGGGAGGAGATGCAAACCCAGCTCACCAAAGCGATGAAAGACACCGTGGAGCTGCAGAATTCCCTTGAGAACCTCACTTGTCTTCTTGAGGAAATGAAAGCCTCAAGAGAGACACTCAGTTTGGAATGTAATCAGTTACATCAAGAGAAAGAGGCTCTTTCCTCATCAGAACAAAGGCTTTTGGCTGAAAGGGAGCAACTTCTCAATGAAAATAAGGCAACTGCTGAGAAGCTTGCGAAGGCCTCCGCAGATGCTGAGCTTTGTGAGAGAATCTGCACTGAGAAAATGAACAAGCTGACCTTGGAGAAGGAATCTGTCCTTCAGAAGTTGTTGCAGTTTGAAAAGCACAATGAAGCTCTTCTCCAAGAGAAGAAGGAACTGGAGACAAAATACTTGGAGCTTCTTGATGCAAACAAGTCTTGTGCAAAGGCAGTTTCTGATCTGAAGAGAGAACGTGAGCTGGACCTCTCATCCAGGAATGCTCTGGCTCAGGAGAATGCCACACTCCGAGATTCCATTGAAGCCCTGAAGGGAGAACTCAGTAAGAAGACTGTAGAAAATGAAGAGCTAATGGCCTGTAAATGTGACCTTTCCAATCTTCTGAAGGAGGCCCAGGATGCCAAAAGAGCATTAGAAGGTGAGCTGGCTGCTGCATCACACACGGAGCAGGTCCTGACATCTTCCTTGGACGCTTGCTCCTTTGCCAGGGAAATGCTGACCAAGGAGAGGGATGAGCTGCAGGAGGAGTGTCAGAAATTAAACAGAGAGGTTGCTCTTATGAAAGAAACCTTAACCATGGAAAAGGAAGCTCGAAAACTGGACGAGAAATCATTTCTGTTGGGACATACAGAACTTCAAAGGAACATCTGCTGCTTAGAGAAGGAGCTAGAAGAGCTGAGAGAGAGAAATAAAGTTCTGGCTGAGAAAGCACTTTTCATTCAGGAGAAAGAAAAAAGTAAAATGAATCTGGTGGAAATAATGAGAGAGGAAAAAGTCCTCTGTGCAGAGAAAGAGGAGGTCACTGCCAACATGGAGCAACTGAGGAATGACTTTGCTTCCTTGTCCAAATCAGCAGCAGAATTCCAGGGCATGCACAGCTGCATTGCCAGGAAGATGGATGTGTTTGAGCATGAGGTGGAGCTGATGGAGAAGGAGGGAATTGAGAACCTTCAGGATCTGGACAGCCTGAGGAATGAGCAGGAAAGTCTGCTCATCAGTCAGGAGGGACTAGTGAGTGAGAAGGGGAAATTCTTCCAGAATTATTACAGACTGTGTGATGAGGTTAAACTTTTAGAAAAAACTAACAGTGACCTCTCAGGCAAATTGCTGGAGTCTCAGGGCCAAAATCAGATGCTGCAGGAGCAAATGAACAATCTGATTTTGAAAGTAAAAGAAATTGAGACTCTCCAGGCCCAAGCAGTAGTACAGAAACCAGAGGTATTGAAATTCATAGTTAAAAGTCAAGTCTGGGGCTGGTTCTACTAATCCTGAGCACTAACCCTTGGTGTCCTCTCTGCACTTCACTGCACACTCAGCACTTCATAACACACTGCAGCTGTGGGCTCTCTCAATGTGGTACTTGGGGGTTGTTGCAAGTTGCAACTGTGAGTCTGAAAAACACTTTATTATGTTTTTTTAGTATTTTTTTAACTGCAAAAGCCTCTGTTGTTGCTGAATGTTGCAAGAAAACAACATTAACTGTGAATAAAAGGAAGCTGTGTTCCCTGAATCTGGTAGGAGACATTGAGCAGCTCCTTCTGGTGAAGGACTCTGCAGCTTAAAATCTAAAGTAGTAGTAGATAAGGTTTTAGATTGGATCTTGGTGCAATTTTATGTGCATTTACAGCAAACTACCAATCTGACTTACTCCAAAAATATAAAAGAATGTGCTGCTTCTGTAAATGTAATTGGATAAAAGCAGTGTGAGAAAAAGGGAAAGATGTTGACAATTCTTGGTGTTCTTTTTATTCACAGAAGTGTTTTGTATTCACCACCAACAAATTCTTTATAAAATACTTCTATTTTCAGTTTGTGTGGCTTGAAGCCCAGAAAAATCACATTGAATGCAAATTGGAATCAGGAGATCCTATAGATGACACCTGCCTGAGTATTTTAATATCATTGTGCAGTATTTCCTTTATGAGGCCATAATGAACAGCACTGAAACAATGCAATAATTGGCTTTATCTCTAATTCCATTATTTTCCAAATTTTTGAGGTTTTGTAATTCTATATGTTCTGAAAATATACCAGGCTGTTGGAAGTGAATATCTGTTCAATTACTACTGCCTAAAGAGGTGAGAGGTCTGAGAGCAATCACAGTGGTGGTAATTAGAAATCCAGGAATTAAAATTCCTTAGTGGTGACACAGGCATGGGGTTATGATCTGTTTCTGCATGGAATTGAATCTTCAGTTCATTTGATACTTTATGCAGCTCCAAAATGCAAATAAATTCCAAGTTTAAGTCCTTACTTACCTGGGAAACAGCTGACAAACCATGGAGCTGTGCATAAAGTATTGGTCTTTTGCTGTCAGAGTTCCTGTTGGGAATAACTGGTTTTTCCCCCACCTCCCTTTATATCCAGGTGGCCAAACTGGCAGAAGATGTTTTCCAGGCAGTGGAGCAGGTGACCAAGGAGAAGGATGCCATTCACAAAGAGAAGATTGAAACTTTGGCCTCTTTGGAGAACTCGAGACAGACAAACCAGAAGCTGCAGAATGAAGTAATCACATTAAATGCTTTTCTGTGAAAAGTTTTGCCTGGTTTGTGAGAGCAACCGTTGAATTATAGAGAACTGAAATAGGCAGGAGAGGATTCTGTCATTTTCCCATTGTGAAAAATTACTGGATGAGCACAAAGTGATGGAAAATGCACATTTTTCCGGTCATGATTATTTTGTATTTTGCACGTGGTGTCAGTCCAAGGTGCAGCAGTTCCCCTTGGGATCTGTGTCCAGTCTGTCTTCCCACCACTCTGTGCTGCTCCAGGGCCCGAGGAAGGGGAGGATGCCCTCACCCTTTGATGTTCCCAGAGCTCTGGGAGCGAGCAGCTGGGCTGCCCTCTCTGCTGGAACGGGGGAGGTTTCCAGCAGGATCTGCCGGCGCGGAATTAGAATTGGTGACGTTTGTATGGGAGGGGTTCCCTTCCTGGATTAAAAAAATCCACAGGGTCCTGCAGTGCCATGAGAATGGCTGCAGATTATCTGTTATGTAATAAATACATTCTGTGGTGCATGCAAACAAATCAGCTCCATGAGCTCAGGAAATCCATGCCCAACACTTTGTCCCATGCAACAAGATCTCTGCAAGGAATTCATTTCCTGTGGGTGCAGGCACAGCATTCAGCCCTCCTGACTCTCAGAAAATAAGGTATGGAAAAGCAGAATTTGTGAGTTATCTTAGAGGAGTAAAGATCAAGGGGACAGCTGATTTTAGCAACAAGCTCTGCATTTAAAAAGCAAATAATGCTCGGAGTGCTGCAGCAGTTGATGGAGGTGAGGTGCTTTGGGCTTTACCTTGGGGTGTTGACACCACATTCCTGGAAACTGCTCTCCAGTGCGCTTGGAATTCTTTGTGCTGCTCTATTTGAATGCAGAAGGTCTCATAACATTTATTGTTGGACAAACACATCAGTCCAGACAGGCTGGCTTAATTTAGGGGCTAAAGATAGAAAATGGAAGAGCTCAAGCCCCCATTTGGCTGAGGGTTGTTTCCTGAGAACTGTGTGGTTTCATTGGTGTAATGAGAGTTTTTTTCCTCTTTAAGTTGGACATGCTTAAACAAAACAACCTGAAAAACGAAGAGGAACTTAATAAATCAAAAGAGCTTCTAAATCTGGAGAACAAGAAAGTGGAAGAACTTAAAAAAGAATTGTAAGTATTTCAGTGTTAAATCTGTTTATTTTTGTGGGTATATTTACCTTTACTTTTTTTTTTTTTTTAATTATCTTTGAGCACCTTTCTGGTTTCCTGACTTACAAAGCCAATATTGGGTCAAAATTAAATGTTTGGCATGTGCAAAACTTGTCATGAGAATATTGCTACTAAGTTGCTGAAGGAAATTAAAGCAAATCTTGGGAGAATAGTTTAAAATAATTTGTTTGTTGGAGGGTTCTGCCACCTGAGGGCACGAGATAGTATTAAAATCTTTATTAGAAGAGAATTCTGATTTAATTACAAGTACACTTGGAGTTTTAAGTGGCTTTGTTCATAGAAACTTGACTCTGCTTTTATTTTTCATTGTTGGCTTTATGAAGTTTATTTCTGTGGCCCCACTGTGTATTTATTTCCTAAATGGTGTAAACCAAATCCTATATATGGGATATAAAACTCAAGTTAATTGTTCATTATTTGAGCTGCTACATTTTACATTCTTCAGGCTCACGATCTGTAACACTGGACACAAACAACTGAACTGAAAGCATGGGATATAAAGTAATTTGCCCTGTGGAATCTCATTGTAGCAAAGCTGCTGCTGTGCCACAGGGAATGAGGATCCCAGTTAGTGCTGCCCTGCAGGGGCTGCACATCCCCAGCTCTCAGAGGTGTCCTGCATTAAATCACAAACCACTTTCCACCTGTGCTCCCAGAGGGATTTCTTGGCTCATGGAGTGAGAGCTGGAATCTCGCTGACAGCTTAAGAGCATCTTTGACTAATTATTATTATTATTGTAGTTCCATTTGTCATTTTGTGACAGCTCTGAGCCACTGACAGCTCCGAGGTGACACCAGGGCACAGGGGCCACCAGCTCACAGAATTCAGTGTCTGGCTGTGACTGGCAGCTTGTGCTGGTGGCTTTGTGCAGACCCCTTTGAGAAAGGCAGGATTTCTTTCCAGGAGCAGTTTGTGCATCAGTGCTCGTGGGAAATGCCAGAGTAAATGACTGCTGGTTGTTCTAATGCTGGAACAGCAAGGGGGACTCTGATATTGTGGAAAGGCAGCAGATATTGGGCTGTAATTTGCCAGGCAGTAATTATTTATAGGAGATGCTGCCTTGAAACTCTCGAGCACCACAAGGTGTTCTCAGGACCCTGATCGCTCTGAGTGGGTTAATTCTGTTATTTCTTAGATTGAATGTGGCCTTTGCTCATCAGAGCTGAGACCCTGGGGAGAAAGGGAAGCTTGTCTAGTTTTTAATTGATTTGTACTAGTTGTTTTGTGTGTTGCCCTGTTTTAATTACAGTCAGAATTAGCTTGGTGACAGGGACTCCTGAGCAGCAGGCTGTGGGCAGAGCACAGCTCAGGGGGAGCTGTGTGAGGTGAGGAGAGCAGAGGGAATGTGGTGCCTTTGGAGCAGGGGGATGTGACAGGGACAGGGTGTCCTTTGGAAAAGGCTGGGGTGAGGGAAAGCTGCAGTGCCTGTGGCTGCTCCCGGGGCCATCCCTTGGGAATTCCTTGCCGTGAACACGGGAGCATTTCAGGCACAGTGACCCCAGTGTTTGGTGTGGGGTTTTTTTAACTCCCTAAATAATCTGTGCCTTAATGCCTGAAGAAAGAGGAGGAGGGGTTAGTGCTGCATCTCAGCAAGGAAACAGGGTTAGAAATAGGGTTAGAAAGTGTGTTCCTGCTCAGCAGGAGGGGAGTCACTGTTAGAGGTGGGAGCAGTTTGCTCCAGTCCAGGGGGATCACAGGGGGAATTTGCCAAGGTGAGACCAGGTAGAAGGAATGGTTGAAAAATCAGAGTCCTATGAGATGCTGAACTAAAATCAGACTTTTGTGTCTAAATGTGCCCAGTAAGTGACAACAGATCCTTGTATTTTGAAGTGCTTGAATAAGTTTCTGATGCAAGGGTTTTTCTACTTCCCAGAGTTATAAAAGTATTTTTAATATTCCAGTCAAGGTTTAAGTCTGTAGTACTGGCACACAGGAGTACTGACTCTACTTTTTTAAAAAACAAAAGAGTAATAAAAATTGCTGTTCAGTGAAATTAAGGGTATCTTTTGTGCTTTTTGAAAGATGTCAAATCTTAAAGATTTTCTGTTAGTCACTCATGTTACAGCCAGCATGCTACATATTTTTTCAAAATTTGTTGCAAATAAACGTATTTTAAGGAAACTGTGCTCATTAGTAGCAACACAGGCTGATGAAAGCTGCAAAGCTTTTTTTTCTTCAGCTTTGGTTTTGTCTCATTTGCAGTTTTGTGTCTATTAAAATAATGGAATAGATGAGGTTTTGCTTCCTGTGATCCTGCATATCCTGACATCCTTGGATGTCAGACCTGGTAGGGAGTAGTTAAATAAGTGGTGCTTAAAGCTGGTTTTTTCCTGTTGCCTTTTTTTTCCAAGTTTTCTTTCTTTTTTTTTTATGCTTTTAAGCAATTCTGTTTTACCTCTGGCTGCAAAGTTGCCTTCTGTGAAGAGTCCAGGCTGCAGGCATCGCCAGCCCTCCTGCCCCGCGTTCCCAAACGCCGGCCTCGCTGCCCACGGGAATTCCCGAGCGCTGGCAGGGGAAGGCTTGGTGCAGCCGCAGGGTTCACCCCGTCCCCGTGTCCCCGGGATTGTCACCGCCGTTCCCGATCCCCCAGCCACGTGACCCCGATGTATTTTTCCAAGCTGTGAAGCCGCCTCTCTCCCCCGGTTTTCCCTCGCCTCTCCCGTTCCTATGGTAACGATGCTCTCTGTGTGCTCGCAGCGAAGCGCTCAAGCTGGCAGCGGCTCACAAGTCCCAGCAGCTCGAGGCTCTGCAGGAGGAGAACGTGAAACTGGCCGAGGAGCTGGGCAGGAGCAGGGACGAGGTCTCGAGCCACCACCACAAGGTAGAGCGGCCGCAGCGGGCGGGTGGAGGCTCGGCCGGAGCCCCGGGGAGCCCGTGCTGGAAAGGAGGAGCGGTGCTGGGAACGTTCGGAAATAAATTTGGAAGCCACCTGCACGGGGAGGTTGGAAGTGCAGGCTGACAGAAGGTTACGTAACCCGGGAAGGGTACTTGGGAAGGCTTGGGAATGAGCATAAATTAAACGTGCTTTAGCCAAGTGTATTAACAGAGAGTTGCTATTTCTGTCGGGAGTGATTTTGTTACACAGCTGTGGAAATGTCCATCCACCGGTACTAAGGAAATGTGGCTTTTTAACTCTTATTCCTGCTCTCCCCACTGAAAACAAAGAGGATTTAGGATGCATTTCAGAATACTGTGTGAAACTACTTGGCTGGACTTGTGTCTGCTCAAACTTCACACTGTGCTGCAGCCAGGCTGTGGGTCCCAGGGAACAGAACCCCTGCAAGGTGTTTTTCTGGGTTTTTTTTTACTTTATTTTTTAAATTTTTACTATTATATCTGCACATGTTGTTGTAATCCTAAAATATGGGCAAGTTACTCAGCTTGTGTCACTGGTACTTGCCAAAAGATAAAATAGATTTACAGCCCCTAATGTGGAGGGTTTAGTTCTTGTGAAGCAGTTCCAGTGACAGCCACACTGGGAAGGAATCTTTGGAAGATTGTATCCAAAAGATCCAAAACCAGGAATGTAGGAGGCTGAGGTTTGTGTCCTGCCTTTCTGAGAGAGCACCTGTGCAGGGAAGGGATCCTGTTTCCCGTGACAGGACACAGACTCTTCCACCCTGCAACAGGCTTAATATTTTTAAAGCCAAGAGGCTGATTTTTCCCCAAGGGTCCTGTTTGTAAGTCCTGAGGATGGGTGACTCCAGCCCTGGCCAGTTTGTAAATCCTTTTAGCTGCTGGCAGGAGTAATGCTCAGGCTCCTTGATCCTCAAGAGCCTTTGGAGGTGACGAGCAGAGTCCCAGACGTGTGGGCTCAGCACTGATTCATTCCCCATCTGAGGAGCAGAGTGGGGAGGGCACATCCCAAACAGCCAGTGGGAGCTGCTCCCCACTCCCACAGGGTTTCCTAAATTATTTCAGAGTCCTTGAGGCAACCTGTTATTCTCAGAGATAGTTGTAACTTCAGAAGGATTTGGCAGCATTGGTCAAATCTTTCTGCGTTTTGTCACCTGGAATGGCCCCGAGGGAAGGGACCCTGAGCCATGGAGTGGCTGTGTCACTGCACTGGCTCTGTGGCCTCCCTTGTTTGCAGCTGACCTCGGGAAGGATTCCTGCTGTGTGCATCCTGCTGGCTATGGATCTCTCAGCAGGGATCTCTCTCTCACTGCCAGGACAGACAGCTGCAGTGTGGGAAGCACAGGGATGAATCCATCACCTCACAAACTGGATTGGTGTCAGCTCAGCCTGTCCTGCCCATGAGGAGATGGCTCCAAGAGCCAGGATCTGGAGGATCTGCTGGAGCTGGGATGCCCAGCCTGTTTGCCTTCTTCAGCCCTTTGTGTTGCACTGCGTCCCCTTCTGGAAAATGGGATCTGAATTTTGGGAATGTGGGAATGCTGCCTGTTGCAGTTCTCAAATGTCTTATTTGGGCTGTGAGATCTGGTGAACAGCTCAGCCTCCCAAAAGCCTGGGAGAGGCCTTTGGTATCCCAACACCTCCCCTCTCCTGTCACACCATGCTCAGGCACCAGTGGCCACAGGTTTTGGGCTCCCTGGAAAAATGTCACCACGAAGATTCCTCCAGCAGATTTTGAAGGAGTGTCTGGTGGCAGTGAAGGGTTTCCCACAGCAGGATTGCCCAAGGGCTCCCAAAAATCCGGGCAGTGGGCAGGAAAGCAGAGCACAGCAGAGCTCAGGCTGCAGAGGGTCTGTGCATGTACCTGTGAAATGCATCAGGAAGGGGCAGACATGGGATTGGGAATTTTGAGCTGTTGCTGTGGTAACCACATAAATTCTAACAAGTGTGTTGTCAACTGGGTTAGACAATCTGTGGCTGCTTGTGACACACTTTGCAAATTTAATGAATCCTGTGTCATGAATGATTTATCTGGACATCTAAAGGTTAACGTGTCTCACGCCACAGATGCTGAGGGAGCTTTTCTGTATTGATCCATTAATAATTAGCTGATTGTAATTGGTTAAAGAGTCACATTCAGATAGATACTGAGCTCGGGGAACTTTCCTAGCCTCAAATTATTTGTTGTAGCATTTTGGGAGCCTCAGACCTGCTCAGGCATTTGAAGTTCATTGGAGAAGGTGAAGAAATACCCAGCAGCTCACCTGGCCCATCTTTTATTAACGCTGTGCAAGGTCTGCTCTGAGGGTGCTGAGCGTGACTGTAGAGAAATGCCAGTGCTGGAATCCAAAAAACCAGCTGGGAATTGTGATGGGCAGGAGATGAGTCCCCTCACTCTGGAGAGTGCAGGAGGAGAGGGGCCTGGACCCCAGGTGTCAGAAGGAGGGTCTGGAGAAGCTGCAGCTCCCTGGGAGTCCCATTTCTCAGACTTGTCCTATTTCTCCCTTTCTGTCAGCAGTCTGTACAGATGTCAGGAGTTCACACAGGCTGCCTCTGGGCAGGGAACAAGACACAAACTGGGAATCAGGGGCTGCTCTGGTGCTGCTGCTGGAACTGGGTTTTGACTGGGTTTGACCTGCAGGAAAAATTTGGCCATACCCCTACAATGCCTTGATGCACAGTGGTCACTTGCCTTGAGAGACACATCTTGATTTGCTTTAAGAATTGTCTCTCTACACCTTTCTAGTATCGATTTTTTTAACAATAAAGTTGTCTGATGAGGCCCAGTGAAACAATCCTGGTCAATCCCAAACCTGGAGGGTTTAACGGCACTGCAGCACAGGGGAGGAGAAGGTAACTTGTAAGGAAATGTGGAGGAGATGGCTGCTCTCAGTGAGCTGCATTTAGCTGAGAGCTGGGGGCTGGCAGACACACTGCCTGCTCAAGGAAACTTGTTTAACACCTTCTGTGCTGAACTTCAGGATCTGCAAAGTGCTGAAAGAATTCCCTGTGTCAGGGACAGGAGCTCTTGTCAGGGCTCTGAGGTTGCCATTATAAATGTGTGTGTTCTGACCTTGTGGATGAACCCTGGAAGCTTGTGAAATCCCACTGGAGCCTGTGCTCAGGGAGTTCTGGTACAGACAGTTCTCAGAGCAGTAATTGCTAACTTTGGCCTTTGAATAAGAAGGAAGGAGGAGATGGTGAAAAATAATTCATTTGCCTGAAAAATACTTCTTTTCTTAACCTTTCCAGGGGATCATTTGCCCCAGTGTTTCTGTGTTGGGCCTTTGCAATTTTGTTGCTTTGCATTTCCTAACCCAGTTTAGGCCCAAGAACCAACAACAATCATTTCAGCTGAATGCTTTGCAGGTTTTAAGGGCTTCAGAGTGGCCTCACGGAGTTACAGGTTCAGGATGTGGTAACAAACACCAGACCAACAGCTTTGGGATCAATAATTCATCTCTGAATAAGGGGACAGTAACAACTACGGGTCAGTGGTACAATGATCCAGCACAGCAAACCCAGCAATTCCCCAGTGCTGGGCTAAAAGTAATGGCCAGGCACACAAAGGGTTCTTGGGGGGATGTGTGGGGTCTGGGAATATCCTTTAACACTGCTCTCACCTCTGCTGTGGGTACAGCACATGGAAATGCTCATAAAGCACCTCCAGGCCCTCACTAGCTGATGTTTTGGTCACTGAACAGTTTGTGTTTGGGTGCATGTGCTGTGCCAGTAGAAAATCTGCTGCTTTGAGGATCTGCAGCCTCTCCCACGTTTATTTTATGATAATGATGCTCTGATATATCACACTAAGGAAAGAATCTGTAGTGTATTAACTGTGGTCTGTCTGTACTTGTGTTTTAGCTGGAAGAGGAGAGATCAGTACTCAATAACCAGTTATTAGAGATGAAAAAGAGGTAAGTTGTTCCTGCTGATGTGTGTTTAACCCCACAGTCCTACAGAAATGGAACACAAAAACACTGCTAAGAGCTGTTCTTTTCTGTTGTGTTATGGTTAAAAGTGCTGAGTTGTTGCACTCGTTGGATTAGAGATGGAAGCATCCACGTTTGCTTTAGTTCCACACCTCCCACGTTGTGGTAATTCTTATTTGCAGTGACCAGTTTAATGTGTGGTTTTGGCCTGCTCTGGAATGTTGGATTGTCCCTCAGTCTGATAAAATGTGTGTGCACAGATCTGACCTGGTGAGCTCTTGAAAAATAATGGACAATACAGTGACGCTGAGGAGGGTTATCAGAGGAAAAGGAAAGAAAAGTTACTGAGCACTTGCTGCTCTCACGGTTCCGGGCTGTTGAGTTCCTTATGGGTTATTGCAGTTCATTCAGCACTGCTTTTAAATGCCAGGAGATTTGTCCTGGGTGTCTGGGGCATCCCTTTGTAAGCTGCTGCTCAGGGAAAGGTCCCAGATGACAAATCTGAGTGTCTGCAGTGTGTGCATGGGAAGCTGATTGGCCCCTGTGCCTTGAGGGAAATGGGGGCTTTCCAAAAGCAGTTACATAAATCCTTAGAGAACAACACAGCTCCCCACGACACCTCAGCTGTTCCAGGAAAAACAAACCAACCCCTGCTAAATTTCCTGGATTTATAATGGTCACAACAAAGAACACTGAGTGGCTTTTGGGTGTTTATGCACATCCTTGGCCACTCAGTATTATCACTGTTCCCTTCCTCGTTCCCTGACATTCTCTGGGAGGGGAGTTCCAAAGGCCAGCAGGCACATGGGGTGTTCCCCAAGCCAATGCTTCCCCAGGGAATGTCAGAGTTGGATCAGCTGAACCTCCAGCTTTAAGCAGCCTCACGAGCTGCATCACCAGCCTGAGCATGTTTGAAAATGTGTTTTCAGTAGTGTAACTCCTGGAGGTCACTTGAGGAGAGGAAGGAGGGAGTGGGGACCAAGTCATTCAATACTTCCCAGCAGTTCTGTTTCACAGAGAACATTTTCAAAGACAAACTCTTTGTAAGTTCTACAGAGGAAGGTGTGTGTCTCTGATCTTCCTTCTCCTGTTTTACTCTGGGTGAGCTGCCTGAAATAATTCAGACAGTAATTAAATCAGTGAAGTGAATTTTACCATGACTTTACCTTCAGTCAATTACACTGAGATACCCCAGTTTGTGACTGGCTTAATGACACTGCTCAGCAGTGTTGAATAAACTGCAATAGCAGAGGAAAATGAGCAACAGGAACAGCCTGGCTGAGGCAAACTGCAGGCACTGGGGCTCAGAACATGCCAACATGTGGCATCAGTGCTAATGAAAAAGGTTTGGCTGAATAAAGAACTAATCAAGTAAAAATAATGAGAAAAGTCTCTGAATTCCCAAATTCCACGGAATTTGGGGATGGGAAGATGATAATTTCCTCCTTTTGCCTTAAGAACTCAAGCTGCTGAACAAGAGCCATCTTTGTGTTTCAATTAGGTCAAATCTCTAGGGGAGGTTTTCTCACCTTCCTTCCACCCCCAGGAATTCTCTCCCACTGTTTTGCCATCCCCTTGTGTGAAATGATCCAGCTGGGAGTGCCAGGAGTTTGGTGTTGATGGATCGTGGGGGGTTCTTGTGGCTCAGCTGTGGGGTTCAGTGTGGGTTGCTGTCTGACTGTCTTTGAGCTTCGCTGTTTATCAATACTCATTTCATTCCTCTCTCTTCCCTTTCCTGCCCTTGCTTCCCTTGCTATATCTGTGTGTCTTTAATGGTAAGACTCAAGAAAGTCTATCCACGTTACAATAAATAATTTTTTTTTTTAGTAAAGTTGTTGTACATATTTTGGCTGCCTTTGTCCCTTGGTGTCTTGCTTTTGTTTTGTAAAACATTCAGCTCTCTCTATATATATATATATATAATAAAAAAAAAGTCTATATATTTTTTACCAAAACAGAAAAGGCCCTTGGTGCAAATATTGTTCTTCCTTAAAGTATTTTGCATTTGTACTCCATGTTTCTAACATGTGGTTCTTGTTATCTTGCATTTTTAAAGCTTACCCAGTAGCACTTTAAGGTATTTGCTTCATTCTTAGAATTTCTTGTTTTTGTAGTAAGGGAAGAATCTGGGTGATTATTTTTTTCTAATGCTAAACCAAAACAAACCCCTTTCTCCCACAACTTCCACACACTGCTCAGAACATGGTTTAAGCTTCTCAAGAAAGTGAAGTTTTTAAATGGTTTTTAAATGAAAAAGTCATTTTTATTGTTTTCATTTCCCCCCTGCTGATAAGCAGCTGTTTTGAACTCGAATTGGCAGTAAAAGAGTTTAAGTTCACTAAACCTTTTTTTTTTTTCCCAAATAAAATAAATAGTTTCCCCAAGATTTTCCTTGCAAGCTCTCCCAGTGCAGTTATTTCCCATTCCCACGGCACACGATGCTGCCAGCAGCAGCCAAGGCTCTGCCTGGAAGTGATCTGTGATCCACACTTAGGGATCAGCACCTTCCTTGCTTGTAGCTTCTCCAGTTCCAGCATTTTTGGGTCCCTCACTGGAGCAGCTCCTGGAGAGATTGTTCAGGGAAAGAAAACCCAAAGCTCCAGCACAGGGACCTTCTTCCCCTCTTCTTTTCTCTCCTCTTTTCTTCTCTCCTTTCTCTCCCCTTGTGTTTTAGCATTCGAGGCTCCTGTATTGAGTCTGTAAATATTTTATTTCTATCCTTACAATCTGTTTGCCTTTTTCAACCACCTCAGCGTTGTGCTGGTTGAAGCCAAACCCGACAAATGGCAAATTAACCATATTTGTGCCAAAAGCATCTGTTTGGTCCTGATCTCTCCATGAAGATCTGACCAAGTGGAAACATTGGCTGAATCACAAGCTCTTGAGCATGGGCTGAGTCACTGGGGTTTCCATCTGCCCTTCCCCAGCTGCGTGCACAGCACGGGAACGCTCGGGAGAAGTCTCGGGTGCAGCAGAGCTTGTGAGCAGCAACTTCCAGATGTGATTCCCAGATGTCCTCAGGGTTTTCTTCCCAGCAAATCCTGGATTTGCAGCTCTGCTCTGTCAGTTTGATCCATGGGACAAAGCACGGAGCACCACGGGAGAGGCAGAGCGTGGGGAACCCTGCGGGAGAACACGGAGGTGGCTGTGGAGCTTTGAGTGCTTTGCTGGCTCGGGGTTGGCCAGGGGCACTTTCCATGCCAGTGCCCTTTTGGGTTTTATTAACAAGAATATAACTTGTATTTGAAGGCAAGATCACACAGTCTGCAAGTTGTTGTGTTTCCACTTCTGTTGATTCTCTCATTGTAAAAATATACCAAAACCAAATCAAATTTTGGTTCTTGTTTGGTAGCTGCCTCAGCTTTTCTAAACCCCAGATTCTCCACTTGCTGCTTCCATTCCCGAGTACAATCTGAACAATGAAAGAATTGCATTGATTGTGCTCTCATTGTTGAGTTTATCTCGAGTGGGTGGGATCTCCTGTGTTTCATGGTCTGGGTGTCGTGGCTCTCACTAACTGTAGATACCACAGAGATGGAAACTTTGCCATTTGAGCTCGATAGCTGTCCCCTGAGCATCCTCCCACGTGGATGGGCTCTGCTCCTGATCCCTCAGCAGTGCTGGGGAGTGTAGTGCAGTTCAGAGCCCCTGCAGGAGCTCGGAGCCAATAGCAGCACTGCTGCCTGCGCTGAAGAGCCAGTTCCTCTTGGAGAAAAGTTAATGGTTTGAAGTCACTTTTTCGTTGTTTTCTTTTTTAACCAAAATCTTTCAGCTTGTAAGGAAATTTGTAGCAATGCTCCTCCCATCAGAGGACAGTTACTCACTGTGTGTGCTCTGTGACCTGTCAGGAAGATCAGCTTGCACGTGTGAGGGTGTCACAGCAGTCAGGAGCTGTAGGCAGAAGTTGTATCTCTGTTAGATCCATGGAAAATATTGGGAAAACTGGATATATGTACACAGGAGAGAGTTGTGCCTGCTTTTAACCCGAAGTAAAACAAATCCCATGTGGTTTCTCCATGTGCAGGAAATGATGATGATGATGATACTGAAATTAGTGAGGACCAGCTGATATTTCCAGCCTCATCCATGCTTTGCATGACAACTTGTACAACGAGCTTTGCATGCCTGTTTTGTTGCTTGTTAGTAATTTTCAAGAAGTAACAAAACTCTCAAGTTAGGCTTTGTGGAACATTGTGCAACATGTTTGTTTATCCTGTATCTCCCCAGTCTGTTAACTTGCTCCTTTAAATTCAAATGGATACGGTGCTATGCAGATTCTGGCATGTACTACCTAGGTAAAGTTTTTGCTTTGTTTCCACAGTTGTAACACCTGAAATGCTTGTACATATATAAAACCTTAGTCAAGTGGTAAATTGTAATTTGTTTTTTAAGAACCACTTCTGACAGTAGTTTAATACTTGAAATTAAATTACAATACTTTAGGCCACTACAGTTACCCATTCATTAGATGACTTCTGGTTTTACTTGGTTTTCTTTTAGAGAATCGACTTTAAAAAAAGAAATTGATGAAGAGAGAGCATCTTTACAGAAATCCATCAACGTTACTAGTGCCTTGATCACACAAAAAGATGAGGAACTGGAAAAACTCAGACATGAGGTAAATGAGGAATGGATGATTCCCAATTTCAGTTAAGTTGCAGCCAGAGGCTTTGTGAGCTGGCTCCTGAAGAGCTGGCTGATGATTTTTCTTTTATGTGGCATAGTTAAACCTTAGCATCTTTAGATGCCTGTGCTGAGCCAGGTGACTCCTGGCACATGTTTTGGTGGCTGTTCAGCCTTTGCTTTGAGGGCTCTGACCTTGGTGCTCTGGCTTGGTGCTGGAAGGTCCAAGTGTTGTCAAACAACTCTTCCAGATCACAGTGCTCCGTGGAGAAAACGCTTCTGCAAAAACCCTGCAGTCAGTGGTGAAGTCCCTGGAGTCTGACAAACTGAAACTTGAGGAAAAGGTGAAGAACTTGGAGCAAAAACTCAAGGAAAACAACGAGCAGCCTTTAACTGTAGTGAGCCCCTCAGGTAAAGCGAGAGCCACTCCAGTGTCCTTGCCCTCAGAGCCTGTGACATGATTTCTGACCGAGCCGTGGCACGAGTCACATTGTACCTTGTTTGTTTTTTTCCTTTAAAGGTGACGCTGCTACTCTGCTTCAGGAGGAAATTGCAAGAGAGAAGCAGGTATTGGATGTGCACATGAGCATGCTAAACCAGCAGTGGGGCCTTAGGAGAGGGGAATATTCCAAAGACAGTCCTTACCTTACTGGGTTTTGTCAGTCAGGATTTTACCAGGCAGATTTACCTTGTAGCCCCTCAGCTTCTGAAGGGAAATATCAGTGGGAGTAAATACTAAATCAAGTGATGAGTGATACTGGAGAAACAAGGGAATGTGAGGAAACAAGCAGGAAGTGAGGATGGCAAGTTGTGCCCTGCAGCCTGTCAGAGGTACAGCCCAGCACAGCACTGCTCCTTGGCCTTCCCAAGGTTTCTTGGATGTGCATGAGGAAAAACTGTGGCCCACCTGAAGCTGGTGCTTGCCAGCTTGGAGAAATGGGCTCCTGGGTGCCTCTGAGCTCTGCAGTTCTTCCTAACTGCAGAACTGGACTCAGAACAAAGGTTGGCAGCAGTGGAGAAGGAAGGGGCTCAGCTGGCACAGGAAGATGTGATTTGGAGTAGGACAGTCACAGTGACTTTGTGAAGTGCTGCTTCACAGGGGCCTGTGCCAACAAATGCCTAGAAAGTATGATTGGAATAGAATCACCTTCTGCTCATGATAAAGCCTTCGTTAGACCACAAATGTCAGGCACAGTGATTAAAAAATGTCCTTCCCAGTTGTGCAGCCACCAGAAGTGTCATGAATATACACTAACCACCAATCTTTTTCTGGTTTTCTGCTTCCCTGGATCCACCTGCTCATGGCAACCCTTCCTTCCACCAGGGCGAGGTTGGTTCCACTTCTTTCCTCCCCTGTTAATTTCCCAAGTGTTCTTTGGTTACATTCAGCAGCGCTGAAGCCCAGGGCTGGGGGAGGAGCCATCGTCCTGCCCCTCTGACTGTCCTTGTCCTTGGCTCTCCTAGATCGACTTCCTGAACTCAGTGATAGTGGATCTGCAAAGGAGAAACGAAGAATTGAACTTGAAGATACAAAGAATGTGTGAAGCAGCCCTCAATGGCAACGAAGAGGAGATAAATAACTATGACAGGTACAAATCCTAAAGGAAACCTCGGCTCTTGTTCTGGGAACTGTTGGTAGAGCTGCTTGGCAGCTGCACGATGCACCAGCCTGATCTCAGCTGTCAGGAGGGACGGACAGAGCTTTCCCTGGAGTTCAGCAGTTGAATCAATCCAGCCTTCTTGGTGTAATTGGGGGTGCAAATGGTGCTCTGTAGTTATCAGTCCCAAACACTGATGTATCGTGACATGTCTGTTGTATGACTTGGTGAATCTGGCCCTTTCCAAGTGCAGAAGAGTCTTTGCTCCCAAGAGGCTGTAGCTGTGTTGGGATGGGAAGAACCAATCCAGAGAAATAGAACTAAAACCTATTTGATGTACCTTGATTTCAGCTCTCTTAAAGGAAAAGAGAAACTGTTTCTTTTAAACGCCTCTGTGCAAATACTTGCACAAACAGCAGCTTGTTCAGTAAATATTAGCGTGTAGGGGATGGTGGGGCACTGCAGGGTGGTGCAGAAGGGTTTGTATCCTATTTTTGGCTGAGCTCTGTGGCATTTCCTGAGTCCCAGTAACCACGAGCTCACTGCAGGGCCGTGGGCCCTGCTCCTGTGTGACAGAGACACTGACTCGTGCTGGTGCTGCTCTTGCAGTGAGGAGGAGAGCCTGTCCAAGAAGAAGCCGCGTCTCTTCTGCGACATCTGCGGCTGCTTCGACCTGCACGACACCGAGGACTGCCCGACGCAGGCGCAGGCGCTGGAGGAGCCGCCGCACTCGGCGCACCACGGCAGCCGGCGGGAGGAGCGGCCCTACTGCGACACGTGCGAGGTGTTCGGCCACTGGACGGCCGACTGCAACGACGACGAGACCTTCTGATGGCGGGGACAGCCCCAGCCCCGCCCCGCACCTCTGCACCACCAGCAGCCGCCTGTGCTGAATGTCAGGACAAGGGACAGAGACCCCTCGCTCCCCTGCCCGCCCGCTCCGGAGTCCCTACGAGCATAAATATTTTGATCTTCCACTAATAAATACCCCCTGTCCCTTTTTAACAAACTTCAGTGAAAGATAAATAAATGATTTAACAAATGACTTTATGCTGTTTCTTCCCAGGTTCTGGGTTTGTCCCGCCCTTAACAGGAAATGCCCCTGTGCTGTTGGATCTATTGGTGGGAAGACGTGTATAGGAATGAAGCACTAGAGTTATATTAAAGCTTATTTAAATACCTTAAAAATATGCTGTTAATTTTCATATTTGCACTAAACCATTTTAAGGCCGAATTTGTACATTTAGATTTTTTAGCTTTTTTTTGACACTGGACTGAGTTGAGAAATATTTCATCTTTATTTTCATTTACTCCTTTGATTGCGATGTCGCTCAGTGCCGTGAGTGAGCTCTGGGTTGTGGTTTGGTGTGAAACGTGGAAATGACACAGCTAAGGAGCTGCTGGGGGTTTTTGGAAACCTGTATGCTGTGCACACCTGTGCACACCTGAAACAGTTTGTGGGCCATTCCTGTTTTGCATTCTTTCAGCTTCTATATAGTGAGTGTGGTGTGTGTGTATATATGCATATATATAATAAAGTTATATTTTGGAAAAAAAAAAAAGTGGTTTCTATTCTGCACTTCCGTTCAGAGTGTGAGGGGTTCTGTGTGGGGACAGACATGGCCAGGGGCTGCACTGTAAATCACAGAATCCATCAGCTGGGAAGAGACCTCTGAGGTCACCAACTCTGTGACTGAACACCACCTTGTTGACATGACAAGTAATACTCAGTTTTACTGAGTGCCACATCCAGGCCTTACTTAAATATCGCCAGGGACAGTGACTCCACTGCCTCCCTGGGCAATACTTAATCACCCTTTCAGTGAAAATTCCTCCTGCTGTCCAACCTGAACCCCTTCTGCAGCTTTAGGCCATTTCCTGTCCCTGTTCCCTGGCAGCAGAGCCCGTCCCCTCCTGTCAGGACTTGTGCAGAGCCAAAGGGCCCCCTGAGCCTCCTTTTCTCCGGGCTGAGCCCCTTCCCAGCTCCCTCAGCCTCTCCCGGTGCTCCAGCCCCTTCCCCAGCCCCGTTCCCTGCTCTGGCCACGCTCCAGCCCCTCGCTGTCCTTCCTGCGGGCCCAGAGCTGGACACGGGGCTCCAGGTGTGGCCTCAGCTGTGCCCAGCGCAGGCGGGAAGCCGTTCCCTGCTGCGGCCGGGCACGGTCCCTGGCGCAGCCCGGTGCCAGTGGCCACACGCGACACACACACCACACACACACACACACACACACACACACCACACGCACACCACACACACGGTGGCACACGACACGCACACCACACGCACACGCACACCCCACACGCAGGACCGCCCGTCCCCAGCCCGCAGCAGCGCGGGCGGTTCCCGGCCGTGCCCCCTGACGCTCGCGGCCCCGCCCCGCGCTCTGTGCGGCTGCGCGGCCCCGCCCCGCGGTCACGCGCGGCCGGGGCGGCCATGGCGGCGCACCTGAGCTCGGGCCGGGTGAACCTGACGGCGCTGCGCGAGGCGGGGCGGCGCGAGCTGCGCGAGTTCCTGGACAAGTGCGCGGGCTCCAAGGTGGGCGCGGCGGGGCCGGGGCGGGCGGGGGCCCCGCGTGTGCTGTGGCCGCTCTGATCCCGCCGTCCCTTCCCGCAGGCCATCGTGTGGGACGAGTACCTGACCGGCCCCTTCGGGCTCATCGCGCAGTACTCGCTGCTCAAGGTAAGCGCCGCGGGGGCGGGGGGCGGCCGGCCGGGCCCCGGCGCTCCCGCGCTCGGCTGACGGCCGTGCCTCCGCGCAGGAGCATGAGGTGGAGAAGATGTTCACGCTTAAGCCGGGACGGCTGCCGCCGGCCGACGTCAAGAACATCATCTTCTTCGTCAGGCCCAAGCTGGAGCTGATGGACATCATCACGGACAACGTGCTCAGGTACCGCGGGCAGGGCAGGGCCGCCGTGAGGAGGGGACAGGTGTGGCCCGACTCACCGTGTGGTTTGTTACACCTGTGCAGGGAACGAGGCGCGATGTGCAAACACCAAACTGCAGCACAGCCACTCTGCGGCTTAAGTGGGGGCGGGAGACACCCTGGGCAGGGGGGCTTCACCTTGGCTGCGATGCAGGGGGTGCGTTCCTCCCTGCGAGGACGTACACTCCTTCTAATTAGCTGGAATGAGTGAAGCTTGGATTGCTGCGCCTTTTGGGAGCTGCAGGACAGCCACGTCCCCCCGCCCTGGTGGCAGAGCTGTGGCTGCACAAGGCTGAACACTGACACTCAAAATCCAGGCGTCGGCAATAACCCAGTGCAGCGTTCCTGTTTTATGTGAATCCAGTGCTCCCTGCAGTGAGTGACCGAGTGCTCCGCTGCTGCTGTGACTTTTGCAGGGAAGACAGAGGCCGCTCTCCGCAGAGGGATTTCCACATCCTGTTCGTGCCGCGCCGCAGCCTCCTCTGCGAGCAGTGGCTGAAGGAGCAGGGCGTGCTGGGCTCCTTCATCCACCGCGAGCAGTACAGCCTGGACCTGATCCCCTTCGACGGAGACCTGCTCTCCATGGAGTCCGAGAGCGCCTTCAAGGTGTGCACGCGCCTCGTCCTCAAGGAAAAGCAGAATGTGGTTTTGTGCTGGACGTTGGCGCTGGTGCAGCAGCTCTCAGAGGGTTTGTGAGTGACCTGCACAGCAAACCTGGCTTGATCCTGAGGCCTGAACTTCCCTGTGTGTTTTCACACTAAATGCTGAAGAGTCACTACACCGAGCTGCACCCCAGTTCCTCCAGCTTCAGCTGCTGGTGTTACTGTCACAAATAGAGCATTGCTGAGGGTTAAAGCACTCACTTGTCACAAGGAGCCAGCATGGTTTGTGTTCCTGCACAGCCAGGGAGCCATGTGTGATGGCTCTCACTGCACTGAGCAGTAACAGCTGTCACATCCCACCTGCATGTCCTGCACTCCCAGAGTGCTGCATCCAAGGACAGAACAGTTTGGGAATTTCTTGGCCCTCTCTGTCCTATGTGTAGCCCAGAGGACGAGTCAGGGCTTGTAGCTGTAATGAGGTGTTGGGTGCTCACATTGGTCTAATTATCAGGAGAGGGTCCTTCCAGTCACTTTCTTTTACTCCATCAAACTGGATTTGTGTCTGGAGTTAAAAAAAACTAGAGTCTAGTCATCAGAAAAACTATTTGATGTAGTGACAGCACAGGTAATAAGGTCCATATATGCCAACAGCCATAGTTAGTCCCCAGCCTGTGTCTCCTCTGAACTGTTCACATAGTCCCTGCTGTGCTGTGGAGGCATCTGTATTGGATTGACACCTCCCATCAGAATCCCTCTTGTTCTTTAGGAATGTTACCTGGAGAGCGACCAGACCAGTCTGTACCATGCAGCAAAGGGGCTGATGACGCTGCAGGCTCTCTACGGAACCATCCCGCAGATTTTTGGGAAGGGCGACTGTGCTCGGGTGAGGCTGAACAAATGTATGTTGTTCTTTGGAACTGCCTTAAGGAGTGTTTGGTTAAATGCACCCCTAGGTTTTTTTTAATCCAGCCATGACACACACACGTCCTTTTTGCTTCTCTCTGATCAGCCTGTGGTTTAATTGGTATTTTTTGTGGTGAGGGAGCAGCTTAAGATGAATGCACTGCTTTGGCCATCGCTGTCTAGCTGAGCTGCAGAGAGCAGCAGGGAAGGACTTTTGTTTTCTCAGTCAGGTCCTGCCCCATCAATCAGCCAGTCTGTACCTCCCTCCATCCCCTTCCTTTACCAGCATGTGCCTGCAGGGCCCTGAGGTCACATCCATCTGCTGTGGCCTGCACCCTGACCAGAGCGGTGTGATTTCCTTGCAGCACGTGGCCAACATGATGATCAGGATGAAGCGCGAGTTCCCTGGGAGCCAGAATTCCATATTTCCTGTCTTTGATACCCTCCTGCTGCTGGACCGCAACGTGGACCTGCTGACCCCGCTGGCCACGCAGCTGACGTACGAGGGGCTGATCGATGAGATCTATGGGATCCAGAACAGTGAGTGCTGTGGGGAAGGGACACGTTTCCCGTCTCCTGGGGCAGGTTGCAGTGTGTTGGGTGGGTTTGTGCTTCACTAAATGTGATGTGGGAGCAGCTCAGTTGAAATCAATGTGGGGGTTTGTTCAGTCCCAAGCTGGAGCTCTGGCTCTTTTTGCCTGGGAAGGGGAGCCAAGTACAGTCCGTGGTTACTGAAAGGGCAACTTTTGTGTGCAGGCACAGTGACACAACAGGAGTGTGTGAGTGGGAATGTTAGTGTGTGCCTTCAGCATCCATCCTGCCTGGAGCACGTGCCACACTGAGGGGACAGGGACAGTTTGTGAAATGCCATTTTCAGAACGCTGTCCTGCTCTTGAGGGGGTAAGAAGACTCCAGAGAGGCATTTATGGGCTGTAGTCCCTCCTGCTGGACTGGACTGGCTGCTGGGCTGCCTCCAAGCCTCTCTGAAAGCAGGGCAGCTGGCACTTGGGTTCTGATGTTCTGATGTTTGTGTAGGTCCCTGGCTGAGTGCAGTGACCTCCTTCATTAACACACAGACACTGAGTGGTTTGAGTGTTAATATTGCTTTGCTACTCAGAGCAGTTTCCAGCTCAGGGGACACATTTCCAAAGCCTGCTGATCGTAACTTCTGCTGATGAAGTTCCAGTCCTTACAGAGGTTATTTCTCTTCATTTGGTAGCTTATGTGAAACTCCCTCCTGAGAAGTTTGCCCCGAAGAAGCAGGGTGAGGGTGGGAAAGATCTCCCCACAGAACCCAAGAAGCTCCAGCTGAACTCTGCAGAAGAGCTTTATGCTGAAATCCGAGATAAGAACTTCAATGCTGTGGGGTCGGTGCTGAGCAAGAAAGCCAAGATCATCTCAGCAGCCTTTGAGGTGAGGCCTGTGTCCAACAGTGCATCAGATAATTCACAGTCTACGTTCAGCAGGGCTGGGACTGGCAGCTCAAGCTGCTCCCACACAGTAATCCCCCATCCAGAGAAAAACCAGGAAGCTGTTCCATTTTGTTCCCCTGCCCTGGGATGAGGTCAGCTCCACTTGGACTGTTCTGAGTAGGTGTTGGTCAAATCACCTTTTAAGAAGCCTTCAGAAATGTGGATCCTCATTTCTCCACACATCTCTGTTCTGGGACTTTCCTTTTGCTCAGAGCTTGCCTAATCCAGCCTTGTGCTGCTGTGTGAGCCCATAGATCCCATAACAGGAATTGCTCTCTTCAGTCTGCAGGAGTCAGGTGCTGCTTCCCTCTGCAAGAAGCCAAAGGTGATTTTTAGTGTGCTGATCGATTCCACTTGGCTGCTCTTGTTAGCTGTTCATTGAAAGGTCCTCTTGCCTTCAGGAAAAGGAGAAAAAGCTTTAAGCAATCAAACACTAGAATGTTCTTTCACAGAGTATTATGGCTGGCATCAAAAACAACAGAAATGTGCAAAAGACAGTTGTCATGCAGGAGGTTTGAACTGTAAATTCATGCTCATGTGTCATCTCAGACAAATCTGGAGAGCTGTGTGGGGCACATTTGTGGTTTTGTTGAAAATTTTTGTTGATGATTCATAAACTGAGATCCCATATCTCATTTTTTCTGACCTCATGGGGACTCTTGAGAGAACTTGTTTCACTCTTTGATTGTATTTCCTTAGTGGGGCTTTTTTAGCCTCTTAACCTCTGCCACATCTGAGACAAGGTAGTGATACCTTAACTGAAATACTGAGTGCTCAGCCTCATTCCCCAGTGCAGCTCTGCTTCTGCACTATTAGTGCTGGAGGTGCTAAAGATGGATTGTTCATAGTGCTTGTTAAAAAAAGAGAAGTCTAAGAAATTATCAGCAGTAATAGGTGATAATGAAACAGCAGCATATTGGCAGCAGAGGACTTCTTCAATCACAGACTCCATCATGACTCTCCTGCCTGCACTTGCCCATTTAAATCCTTCACAAATGAGTCAAATTATTACTATTTTTATTCCAAGTTGCAGCAAGAGGCAAGTAGCCCAAATGCAGTGCAGACCTCTGGAGCTGAACTCTGCATGGTGCTTCAGCACATCCTCAAAACCTGGCATGTTGTTGCCACCAAGTAGAGTGAATGGGAGACCCTGCCAGCCCAGTTCCTCAGCACCTTTCACTTTGGCTCCAAGGGTCTCGCTCCCCAGTTCTGACAGCATTGGCCTAGAGCTCCCTGTCAGCCAGCAAAGTAATTCCTCTTTGTGTGAAAAAGGGAGTTTTCCCTGGTAGGGAAATTGAGGAGCAGCTAGTGATGGCTGGAGTCTCCAACACAATAACAATAACAGTCTAATGTTGTTGTTGTATTACGTGCTGCCTCGCCCCATGATCCAAGTGCTGTTTCAGGTAATGCTGTGACTTCAGTGTAAGCATCTAAAGCCCTCTAACTCCCTACAGGGAGTGCAGTAAAAATTCTTCATGATAAAATGATCTGTTTGGTGTTACTAACATGAACAAGGCCTAACCCAAGTGATGGATTTCTTCAGGAAAGGCACCACGCCAAGACTGTTGGAGAGATTAAGCAGTTTGTGTCCCAGCTGCCTCACATGCAGGCAGCGAGGAGCTCGCTGGCGAACCACACCTCCATCGCAGAGCTCATCAAAGACATCACCAGTGAGTAGGAATCATTTAAATCCAGCAGGATGCCTGGTAACTTGATGGACATCACTCAGCCTGGCCAAACGTGGCTTTGCTCCATCCAGTGCATCTCTGCTGAAATGTTTAATGTAAAACATAAGCTGTCAGTTGCTCTTGTATTGATTTTCATTCTTTCTCCAAAGCATCTGAAGATTTCTTTGATAATTTAACAGTGGAGCAGGAGTTCATGTCTGGAATAGACACAGACAAGGTAAGTAGATAATGGCAATTAGCCACTCTTACATCTTCAAAAAACATTTTTTTTTATTTGTTTTTTTGTTTTGTTTTGGCATTTTTTTGAGAGAGGAAACATCTGATCTAGATTATGTCCAGTGAAATGGATCTCTGAGTTACCTATCACTGCCTGTGCACAGCTGGGGTGCTTGGCCTGTCCAGGGGCACCCCATGTTCTGAGGGATCAGTGGAACACAGAAGATATAAGATATAATAAGAATTTTTCAGTGCAAAGTCTGGCTACTGAGTGAGGGACTGCTCTAGGGAGAGCCCAAGTGGAACCAGTGCTGGGTCACTGTTTTACAGATGGTTCTGAGCTGCCTGCAGAGCAGCTGCTCCTCTTTCTTGCTCTTTTGGAGAACCAGGCAAACCAGATCTTTCTTTCCAGGTCTGATGGGCACTTTAAGAATTCTTTAAATAATCGCTTATGTATTTTTTATTTAATAGGTTAACAATTATATTGAAGACTGCATAGCTCAGAAGCATCCATTAATCAAGATCTTGCGTCTCGTTTGCTTGCAATCCGTGTGCAATAGTGGGCTGAAGCAGAAGGTTCTGGACCATTACAAAAGAGAGATTCTCCAGGTTAGGCTCTAACATTTGGAGGAATAAATTCCTGAGAAAATCCACATCAGATCTTCAGCTCTACACTTCAATTCTAGACAGACACATCCTATACCCGAATAATGTGCACAGAGGGAGCACTAGGTTTCTGTTTGGGCAGATACTTGGGAGGTGCTTTTGTGTGTTACAACATGTAGATACAGAGGTTTATATCACTTTTTACTAATATTATTTAAACACTCTAAATTGGGTATACTCTACAGAGGTCTTAACCAAAAAATCTTTTTTTAAACAAACATCTTTTTTAAACAAACATCTTTGCTTTTTTTTTTTTTTTTTTCTGTTTTAAACACTGGTTGTGGGTTATTGCCATGGTACTGAAGGTGATTTCTTCATATTACAGACTTATGGCTATGAACATATATTGACCTTAAACAACTTGGAAAAGGCTGGACTCCTGAAACCCCAGACAGGTGGGAGGAATAACTACCCAACGATCAGGAAAACGCTGCGCCTGTGGATGGATGATGTTAACGAGCAGGTAAACAGGCGCCTCAGCAGCACACATTACCTCTCACTACGGAATTATGTGCAGCAGGAAAACCTCTGTTTTTATTCAATGTTATTGATTTCTTTGAAGCTGTTTTGCAGCATGAGGTAGCACTGACCTGCTGTCCCCTCCCTCTCTCTGTGTCCCCCAGAACCCCAATGACATCTCGTACGTGTACAGCGGCTACGCCCCGCTGAGCGTGCGCCTGGCACAGCTGCTGGCCCGGCCGGGCTGGCGCAGCATCGAGGAGGTTTTGAAGATGCTGCCAGGGCCCCATTTTGAGGAGAGGCAGCAGCTCCCTACTGGCCTGCAGAAAAAGCGTAAGTTTGGGTTTGTTTTCCCGTGGTTTACAGGAAAATATGTCTGTCTCAGCAGGGAGTGAGGCAAACTGAAATCAGGGCAGGCAGAGTCCAGGTCTCTGTGTCATCCCCCTGTCCCAC
Organism: Vidua chalybeata; assembly: GCF_026979565.1. Taxonomy (NCBI): domain Eukaryota; kingdom Metazoa; phylum Chordata; class Aves; order Passeriformes; family Viduidae; genus Vidua; species Vidua chalybeata. Next base: position 3,410,779 of record NC_071547.1, on the reverse strand, counting down.
AGCAGTGTTAGATTGACCTAATCCTCCTTTGACAAATTGTTTCATTCTCATCAGAGTATTAAAATAAACCCTAAATTTACATTGTGAATTTAATAAGTAATGTTATGTGAAAGAGGGTCATAATCACTCTCAAACAGAAACCCATCCTGTAACAAGTCCAGAGCTGGGAGCAGAGTGCGGATTTCTCTGTCCCAGCCTCTAATTCAGGTCATTTGAGTTTGACTGACAGTTGATGCAGGGGAGCTGTAAAAAATCAAACCAAGCCAACTTGGACCTTTTTTGTGAACCCACAGGTCAGCATGGTGAGAATAGAGTGACCCTGGTGTTCTTCCTGGGCGGGGTCACGTACGCAGAAATCGCCGCGCTGAGATTCCTGTCCCAGATGGAGGATGGAGGCACAGAGTACATCATTGCCACTACAAAACTGATCAACGGGACAACCTGGATCAAATCCTTGATGGAGAAACTGGAGCCTGCCCCGTTCTAGGGAGTGTGGTGAGAGACAGCAAATGGGAGAGGCCCTATGTAACACAGACATGTCAGCTGGCATGGCTGCTCCGTTGGAGAAACACGGCAGTGAAGGAAGCTCTCCTGGGACCAGCTCATGAGCAGTTACCCTCATCCCTTCTGCACTTGTGTTCCAGGTGTCTGTGGAACTTCCAAGCAGGCAAGCAGGGTTGGAAGGCACTAATGATCAACAGTGGGAAAGAGAGAGATCCCTGTTCATGGTCTGACCTGGCAGCCAAGGCCTGGGGCAGCAGGAATGGGCCCTGGTCCTTCTCTTTGGCAAATTGCTGCTTTTTTTTCTTTCAGTTTAGCTTTGGTGGGAGATGTGATTTCTGCTTTTTATCCCCCTAAGGTGCTGAGGAGGCAGGATGTTCTCTATTCCTGACTTCATACCAGTATTCCCAGACTGTTTGTCTCTGTCTGGTGCCTGATACATTCCATGGATGCATTGGATGTGTCAGTCAGAGATCTGTACACAGCTATACCTGTGATCCTTGAGCTTTGTACTTCACTTGTCCCCTGAAGGGATCTCTGTGAGGTGACTTCTTTGTCCTAGGTACACCCACCTGACTCTGGAAGGCTCCTCCAGAGTATGAATGACATCAGTGTGTCCTGAGTTTATGGCTGAAGACACACAAACACTCCCTGTGTGGGGGCCAAAAATAGCAAGAGCAGGGACCCAGTAAACAGTGGGTTTGAAACAGACACTTTTTTCACCCCGTGTTCAGGTTATAAACTGTGGGAGTTGCTGTCACAAGCTGTTGTAGAGCTCAAACTTGTAAAATGGAATTTTCCATGGGCTTAGTGGCTGGGCCCTTGGCGTGCAAGAGGCAGCTCCTGGCTGCAGAGGGGAAGGCAGAGCAGGGTCCTTGGTGGTGCTTGTGCTGCGCTGGGCACTGTCAGTGTCCTCACAGCCACTGGGGACTCCTCCACACTGCAGTTCACTCTTAAACACAACTAAAAAAAGCTCATCCTCACCTTAAATCACTCTCTTATCAAACATTTCTGCCTTAGTTATCATGTATAATATGTCCCAGTAAATCCCTCCATTTTTCCAAGTTGTCACAGTTGTGACTGTGGGTTTTGGTCTGTTTTAATTTTTAAGACTGAGGTCTGCCAAATCAGATGCTGCACAGAGCCCCTCTGTTTAACTCCAGCTGACTTACTAGAATAAAATAAAATAAAGATGGATTTAATCTTTTTTTGGAAGTGTTTTCACTCTCTCTCTCTCTCTCTCTAGAATACAAAAAGAAAATAAAGCCCTGCACTGTGGTAGTTGCATCCTTGTCTCCCTGTCCCAGGATAATTGAATTACTTAAGTTGAAACTATTTTTGTAACACCCAGGTGTTTTTTAATTAAGGCTCATACAAAATTTCATTCTGTTCTGCCCCCTGTAATACTACATTAGAAGTGGAATTTCTGACCCTTTTAAGAAAAATACAGTTTCAGTCAGTGGAGACTTTCTGTTTCAGGTGGGAAGGCAACTTGTAGACAGACTTAACAAAAAACATGCTGCAACTTCAGTGATGCAAGAAGAGCAAACATGGATTGTTTGCAAGTTCCATTTAAAGTCGCTAATTTCAGGGTATTTAAAAGGAAAACTGAATTAGGTTTGGATCAAAAATTAGATGTTACTATGCAGAGAAAAACAAGAAATTGACTCAGAGCAGTGGTATCTCCTTGCATTGGCCTTGAAGGGTCTCTGTAGTATCACAATTTCCAGATTTGTTTTTTTTCAATTAAATCTTAACAGTTGAACTAACCCCAAGGAAATACTGACCAGTCTGGTTTCTGGGCTACACCACAGGTGAATAAAGGAAAACACAGAGTGGCTCACGTTTCCCCTGGCCAGCAATCAGTAACACTACAGCCAAAACTTTTTTTGGTTAAGAGTTTACACCAGACACTTGGTAAACTCTGAATTCATCACCAACATTGCAGCCTGTTTTTTTGCAGCCTACACGAGAACTGTATAACCACTGCACCTAGACAAAGCCTCTTCCTGGAACTATTCAACAACAAAATAAAAGCCATCCTGATGCTGATCAATTCCCTGGAGGAGCAATTACTATTTAACAGGCTTCCTGAGCAGCTGATGATGTTCTGCTGCTGTCCAAGGCCCTGCTGACCATGCGGGTAATAATTTGATAACAAGAGAACCTAATTAAATTAAGGGACCATTTTCTACATCATAATATATTTATAGGTAAGAGATTTGATTTGCAGTACATAATCTTCCTTCTCTGCTGTCTACATTACTACAAAAAAAAAAAAAAAAGAAAATATTACCCAACCTCTATCCCAAAAGACTTTCACTTTTCATACATTATCAGAAGCAGTTTTGCTAAGAATAAACATAGAGCCTGGCTCCCTCCTCCCCTCACTGCAAAGAAGCTGCATCATTTGAGCTCTAAAAGGTCGGGATGACTCCTTGGGAGGGAGGATAAGGGTGACACTACAGCAGTGACCTGGGGACCAGGCAGGGATTAGGCTGCCTTCAGCCCTCACTGACTTTTGGTAAAAGATCCTGGCTCAGCCTGCACAGTCCCACCCTGGGGATGAGCCCCAGCTGTGTGTGAGCATCCTCCTCCCCAAGTGGCTCACAGAGCACAGGGAACAGAGCAAGAGGCACTGCAGCCTTCGAGATAACAGAATAAAACGTGTAGGATGACACAAGGTTTTGTTAGAGGCAAACCCCCACATCTCAACAAATGCAGGTTTTGATCTGGTGACTCCAAGCTCTGGCACTGGAACTCTGGAAATGCTGTTACCAAAAGCCCCCAAGGGAAGGGGAGCGTTTGGCTGCTCCGAGCACCACGAGCACCACGGCGCTGTCGGATCATAAGCGGTGCTGGCCACACCTAGAGCTCAGTCCTCGTGCGGGCTGCACACACACACACACACTCTGCTCCTGCTCCCGGAGCACGGCGGGATCAGCCTACGGCACAAACCCTGCAAAAGGGACAGCTGCACAACAAAACTAGGGAGAAACACGAACTTGCCGAAGCAGAGCCCGTCATCTGCCTGGGTAAGCAGTTTATTTCTTTATCAGTATCTTTCTAGATAAGCAGAAATCTTGCACAGCCTATGGACAGAAATCTGTAATGCTCTGAACAACAGAGAAGCCACAGCTGGTTTAAAAATGCTGTAACTCCTGTACTGTATACATGTGCCTGAGCTTGGAATGGAGTGGCTGGACTTGTTAAACAACACCAAAAAGTGAATTCCTTATCACAAAAGCTCTTTAAAAAACATTCTAATCAGCAGGACAGGAATTCAGTTTGGTTTAGCTGGCTTTAGGCTGTTCAGAAGAGAAATAATCCTTCTGGGTTAGTTTTTATCCTAAGTCTGATTTTAAACTCCCTTTCGCGCTTGACCAAGAGCATCAATATTGTTGATCAGGCACAGTTACGATCAAAATTTAAAAGAACACATAAATTGAAGAGGGAATAGAATTTTTTAGGTGGGTTTTCACAGCTTCAACTCTAAGAAGCCAGTGACTTTAGGGGAAAAGTTCAGATTTAATTTAAACTAACAAATGAGCAATCACTTCCAGAGCAATGCGTACATATGACTATACGATACTGCTAGAAGATGAATTCTAAGGCATCTTATCCCATGTCTCCCATTTAATGGTTATTTTTAACGCAAGATATAAATATTTGCCTGTGCAAACTTGTATTTAAGCCTCAGTTTTTGTCATTCTTAAACAAAAGGCTCAGTTTGTGCCAGTACCTCCATTAGAAGCAATTACAGAATTAAATATTAATGGTGGCTTCCTTGGAGGAATTGACCACTTTGATCAGAACACGCTGTTGGTAATGCACCATCAGCGGCCGCTCTGATCCTGGCGCTTCCTGGACGCACAGCCACAGCCCCAGGGGAGAGATCCCAGGAGCCAGCTGGACTCTGTAACAGCCCCCAGCCTCACCCTCTGTGAGGGTGCCCACTGCCTGTGTCTGTATTTCCACCTGCTTCCTTACCAGTCCTGATCTGGAGACTTTGATCAGATCCCAAACTCTCTTTCAGCACCTCGGCAGGGCTCTGAACTAACAACAACCTTCACTAACAACCTTCCAGGTGGTCACCAACCCTCCTGACCACAGGATTTCTCCCCGTGGCAGGGTGGTGTCCCTGCTGTGAAGACTCACCTTGCTCCCCTGCTTCCAGGCCAGGGAGCAGCCAGCCCCAGGGAGCCGGGAGAGCCATGCCGGACTCCTTCGCCATCCACTTCCTCAAGGTGCTGCGGGAGCTGCTGGCCTTTGTGCTGTTCAGCTACACGGTGCTGCTCGGGGCGCTGCTGCTGGCCGGCTGGACCACCTACTTCCTGGTGCTCAAGTGAGGGCTCTGCCCCTGCTCCCGCGGCTTTTCCAGAGGCACCCGGCTCCACGGCACAGCTCCACGCACGGGATGGAGGCCTCTTCCCCCTGCGCCGAACCTGCAAGAGGTTTGTGCTCTCGCTGCCTCACCGCAGTCTTGTTTTCCTATGTAAAAACAATAAAGGTTCAAAGAGAAAAGGTATCCCCGTGCCTGCACTTTACAGATCCTTGTGGCTCTCGCAGATTCTTTGTGTCTCCTGGACGTTTGTTTCTGTTCTCTGAACTATTTAAAAGCCTCCCAGCAGTTTTCTCCTGAGATTCCCACTCTGCCGAGCGCAGCACAGGGGACGGCAGGGATGCAGCACCACTCCAACATCTCAACAAACAAGTCCTGCCTTGTCCTGCTCTGCCTCATTAAGGGTGTGAAGGCAGACACACAGAAATTACTTGTAATTTGTTTTAGAAGTCCTGGAAAAAGGCATTTCAGATCAGCACAAGGTTCCCCTCTCCCTACAGTTTTATGAGGGACAGAGTTGTTACCTGGTGCTCTCAGGTGTGCCAGGCTCTGGAACAAATGTTTAAAGCATGGGGTTAGATGGAGAATGTGTGACACAGCACAGCCTCAGTAAAGTAACCTGCACTGACTGAGTCTCTGAAAACAGGAGAGAGAACAGGAATTCCTGCTAAACTAAAAAGAATAGATTTAATTCATCAAGGCCATTTTGTGTGGAATTGCACAGGAAACCATTGGTGGAGAAGGTGGAGATTATCACTAATATGGAACGACCCAAAATCAAAGCAGCATTGTGTATTTTAGAACAATAATGAATTAAACCAGGGCTGTGAGGAGCACTGGTGTCTCTGAGTTGGTGGTCACAATCTGTCCCTGCTGGAATTCCCTTTTACCCAGTGGAAGTTGGGTTTTTCAGTTTCTTCCTTATCTTGGGGGTTCTGCCCAATAACCTCATGGCCCATAAGTTCCACATTCCTTTTGTCCAAATCCTTCTTCCCAAACTTTGTTCACCTTTCCCAGATCTAATGCCACTAAAACACATCAAGCCACTATCAAAGCAATTCCACCACCAAGTAATTTCATTTTCTAACACCTGGCCATCACTCAAAGCTTGTTGGCTGCTCCGTTTCACGGATTAAATATTGTTTATCAGGCTTCAAGGCTACAAAACCAAACACCGAAGAACAGCCCGTTCTTAAGAGAATTTTTACACAATTTTGTAACAATTAGGCAAGACCCTGCTTCATAACCTCCCTCTCATTCCCAGCAGGTGGGCAAATTGTTGCCTCTTTCTGACCCTTGCGATGTTGGACATCCCGGAGAAACACAGAGGGGGTGTCGGGGGCGCTCCGCAGGGCCGTGAGGGGCCGCGGGGCCATCCCTGGGGCCACCTCTGCCTCCGTCCCCCCTCAGGTTCCCGCCATTGCCCTCACGGCCCCGCGCGCCCCCCGCGCACGCGCCGCGCCCGGCCCCGCCCACACAACCGCACCCCTGCAGGTGCACGGCGGTGACGTCACTTCCCGCGCGCCGGGCGGGCCAAGATGGCGGCGGGCGGGCGGTGGCTGCGGAGCTGCTGCTCCGTGCTCAGGTACCGCGGCGGGCCGGGGGGAGAGGCTGAGGGGGAGACCCGCACCGCGCTCCCCACCCGCAGGCTGTAGGTTAAAGAGTGCACGTCATAAAAGAAGGAAAATCCACCGGTTGTTTTCATTAAATTGCTGCAGAACAACAGCAACAGCAAAAACTCTCATTGCACTGTGCTTCTGTTTTTCCGCTCGAGTATTTCCGTGATAGAAGACCCTGACCCCAGGGCATTTGCACAGCTTGGGTTGTAAATAAAACTGGCCACAGAGACCCAAGTGTTGCTGGGCTGTAACAAACCTGTCACATTTCTCACCTGCATGTACCACACGCCACTTTTAAACATCTTTTTTAACCTATTTTCCAGTATTTTTGACTATCAGCAGTGTGCCCATACTAGCTAATATACATTTTCTCTCTGGAAGTACTAATATTGCACTAGTTACTGTGCTTGCCTTTTCTTGCACTTAAGATTAAACAATAATACAAAATTTGAAACAAACTTACTCGTCCACCATCACGCAGCTGCATCACAGAAGCCTGGCACAGACAGGTTCCCCTCGAACAGCTTCTGGGTGGTGTTCTCCTCCTCCGTGGTCCCCGTTTCCCACCCCACACTGGGATGTTTCTGCTGCTGAACTTTGCCTCTTGCTTTTCCAGACGCAGCTTCCCAGTCCTGGCCAGCGTCCGGCAGCGAGGCCTCGCGGGCAGGAGCGGCCGCTGGCACCAGGCCGTGGGGCTGGGGGTGGCCCTGTGCGCTGTCCCCGTCGTGGAGGTACCCCCAGCACCCCCTCCTTGCACCGGTTTAACACCCAAACCCTCCTCCTTGTCCTCTTCTCCCCCCGGGGTTGCATCCTCAGGGGGAGCCAGGCTGTGCAGCCTCGCGGGCGGGCTTTTCCTCGCCTCTGTGTTTGTGTGGCATCCTTGGGGAAGGCAATGGCGAGGTCACACGAGGTCACACGAGGTCACACGAGGTCACACGGGTGCCTTGTGTTGCAGCAGCAGAGCTCGGGGTCCCTCAGCAACGATGCCCTGATCAGAAGAGCCGTGTCCCTGGTGACAGACAGCACGGCCACGCTGCTCTCCCAGACCACGTACGCGCTGATCGAGGCGCTCACCGAGTACACCAAGGTGAGCTCGGGGGCCTCACGCCTGGCACCAGCCACTGCTGGCAGTGCCAGCTGCTCTGGCACAAGCTACACCTCTTAAAGCACGCTCAAAAGGGGCTTTTGCAAAATTAATTTAACCCAGGAGGTGAGGGGGGTTGAAGATGTCAGGTCCCTCAGGAGCCATTGAATCACTGTTCTACACCAAATGTGGAAATTACTTTTAGCTTTTTTTAAACTGTTGCTTTTGGGTTAAAATTAGACAACCCCAGAATGGTTTGGGGTTGGAAGGACCTTAAAGCTCATCCAGTCCCACGAGCAGGGACACATTTCACTATCCCAGGTTGCTCCAAGCCCCATCCAGCCTGGCTTTGGACACTTCCAGGGATGGGGCAGCCACAGCTTCTCTGGGCAGCCTGTGCCAGGACCTTCCCACCCTCACAGCCAAGAATCTTTCCCTAACATCCCATCCAACCCTGCCCTCTGTCAGCGTGAATCCATTCCCTTTGTCCTGTCATTCCATGCTCTTGTAAGAAGTCCCTTTTCTTACTTAGGCAAAATGACCCTGGAACTCAGAACTGGGGCTGAAGAAACTCGCAACAGTTATTGACATTACCTGTGTACTGAGCTCTCTGTTCTTGGGCATTTTATTGCCCTTCTCAGCCTTTCTAAGGCCATGAACTGAGTTCCAGCAGAAGAATGGCATGAGCCATACTTAAGCCTGAAACAAGAAGACACAGTTTTAATTTTGCAAATAAAGTGCCAATTTGAGTAAAGTACTTGCATTCCAGTTTGTATCCTTGTCAGTACATCAAGTGTATGAAGAGTAATTTTGCTAATTAACACTAGGTAACCCTGAGACACCACCAGAGCTGTGCAGGCTGTCGTGGTAACTGTGCAAAATGATTCCTTCACAGGCAGTTTATACCCTGGTGTCTCTCTACAAGCAATACTCCAATCTCCTTGGGAAGATGAACTCGGAAGAGGTGGATGCGGTCTGGCAGGTGGTCATAGGAGCCAGAGTGGATGTAAGCAAACAAACCTCCCTCGCCATCTGCCTCTCCAGCACTGCTCTCCACAGCTCAGGAGAGCTCTTGGGTGTGTTACACCTTGTTGGTTCTTTCTCCTGCTCCTAGATGACCACCAAGCAGCAGGAGTACCTCAGGCTGGAATCCAGCTGGATGACGGCGCTGCGGCTGTCGGAGATGGCGGCAGAGGCTGCCTATCAGTCAGGTGAGCAGCACCGAGCCTCTGCCCCTTCTCCCTCCCTCAGCACAGTTCAGACACACAGTGCACATTCAGTTAACACCACAGCTGACAGCTGGTGCCTGGTTCTTAGAGGTGCTGAGCATGTACATTCTGGTTTTGGCTGCGAGTCTGTCTGTAGGTGTGTTCTGAGAACTAGGCCTGGAAACTTCACATGTGGTTCAGGACAAGACTAACCATGGCCAAAAATGTCTGAGGGAAGAGTTCAGTTATTTTTAAATGCAAGGCTCAGACACGGTGCTGGGAGCCACAGAATCAAGGCTGCCTATGAATCCAGGAGGACTTTCCAGCTGGATTTAGTTACATTAAAAAAGGAAAATATACTAATTTTAGTTTTTTCTCCCTGGAGAGATTTCAGAGCTCTGAGTCTGAGTTATGGACTGGTTTGTAGTAAATGGGCAAAGTTACTGGAGTGGAGAAGGGAGGGAAAGCAGTGAATATGCAGAGACACCCTAATTCTGTAAGTGCCTGGAGAAGACCCAGAAATCTTTGGGAGCATGGGAGGAGAATGGTGGGAATTCAGGACTGCCACAGGTATTCCCACTGCTGTAGGTGCCAGGAGGGGACGAGGACTGAAAGGTTCTAGCACACAAGGACTGGGCTGGGCTTAGCTCTCAAACCCACTGGCACAAGGTGATCACTCCTGTCCAACTCCAGCTGTATCCCACTGGGATGGGAGAATTCAAGGCAGCAATGACATCTCAAAGCAGACATAAGGCTTGAGGTAAACGAACAGTAAATGCATTAATACAGCCCAAGAGCCATCACAACACAGCAAAGCAGATGGTAATCCCATCCATTTCCTTAGCTGAAGGGTTGCCCAGTGCTCCTGTAACCCAGAGTGTCAATCCTCCCCTCCAGGTGCAGACCAGGCCTCGGTGACAGCCCGCAGCCACATCCAGGTGGTGAAGTCCCAGGTGCAGGAGGTGCGGCTGCTGTCCCAGAAAGCAGAGACCAAATTAGCTGAAGCTCAGACAGATGAGCTCATAAAAGCCCGAGGAGAGGACTCCTCGTTGCCACAGGGTGGTTTAGGAAATGCAGATGATGACCCTTACCTTCGGGAGGACTGAACAGAACTGAACTCTCAGGGTCGATCACAAATGGAACAGTCCCAAGCTCTGAAGTGTGGGATAGTGTAAAACTGCTGAAATAAGCCTGTGATTCCATTTTTTCCCCCCAAAAAAGGATTGCTTTACAAATCAAGTATTTGGAAAGCCTCAGTTTTGTTTGTAACTTACCTTGTTTGTAATACTTTTGGATTCATTTATTTAAATGTTTATCTATGCAAATGTGAAGACTGTTATCAGGGATGGCCTGGTGGTAATTGTGTCTCTGCTTGGAGGGTCCTGCTGCTCCCTTGGTCTGTTTGTGGGAGCTCATTAGGGATCAGCCAGAGAAGTGTATTTAAAAATCCTTGTTTTTAACCTGTGAGGTAAATGATGTCTGTGAGGAGATGCCTTTATTAAACTGTGCAAAAGCAGCTCGTTGTGGGTGTGTCTATTTGGGGAAGAGATTAGGCCCTGCTTTCTGTTTGAATTTAAAAGTTTTTAACCTCTGGGTTGGCAGCTGCATCAAATTACACTGAGCTGCAGTCAGGAGAAATACTTGCTCTGGAGCTGAGAACTTCCCATGGAGTCACCCAGGCTCTTGGTGCAGTTTTGTTCAGCACAGCAACTTATTTCACCCAGAATCACCTCTGGGGGAGGTTTGATTTTCAATATATTGTAGTTATAAACGAAATTGTTTTGGCAACTGCTGTGTACTGTTCTACAAAGCACTTAGCAAGAGTTTTACATATTTGAATGCTTCCCAGTGCAAGTTTCAGCAAATAATTATTTCTTTTGCAAGCTTAATGTTTCACTGCAGGATTCAAAACCACAGGCGTCTTTCACTCTGTTCATTTCTTAACTTGACAGCTGGTGTGAAATTTGCATCCACTTGAACTTTATCACTGATTATTGGATCCCCATCTGCCAGGTTGTGTAAGAAAACACACATTATTCAAAGGTTTTTCACCACAGATTAGCATCTGATGTATCTGTGTCAAGGTTGGTGTTACTAAATTGAATTGTGCCTGACCAGGAATTTTCTTACCTGCGGCATAAAAGGTGTCTCATTTTGGCTGCCTTTGGAACAAATGCAATCTTAGGTGCACAGCACTGTTCATTTATAGATTATGTAGTAAAGAGAAAATTAACAAACCATCTTTCCTTGCTCTTCACTGGGTGCTGCTGTATCCAAGGAGGATGGCACAGTCTGGAATTCAGCTCACAGGGTCTGCTGTGCCAAGCACAGCTCTGGGCTGGAGCATTAGGGAAAAAAAACTCCTGTGATGAGAGGATTACTTGAGTGGTGGCACAGCTGAGCCCTCAGGAGCCAAATGCAACCTCAGGTCAACCTCTAACCACAACTGCTCTCCTTTGGTACCTTGTGAAGAATATCTGCCAAGCCCCTGACCGAGAGCACAAACAAGTTGTGTACCTTTCAGGATGCCACAGTAACTCTACTCAGATGTTTGCATGGCACTGCCAGGAACCTGCAAAGCCAGGAAAGTCCCTCTTCCCCTTTCAGAGCCTGCTCCCAGCCCTGCTGTGACCCCACTTCTTGTTTCACTGCACGTACTGCGCTTCCTGCCCGAGAGCTGTTCCCACACACATCCAGCCTGACGTGACTGGAACCAACCAGTCAGCCCAGCCAAGTCAAAGTGGGGGTGAGGAGCACGAATCACCCCAAAACAGGGCAGAAAGGAGTCCCTCACCTTTGTTAGGAAGTGAGAGCTGCCAGCTGGGGGTTAGCCCATACACCTAAGCACACAAGAGACAGGACATCGTGCTCTGTGCTCCTGAGTTTGTGTAACAACTTGCACAAGGCCACCCTGAGGATGGACACCCACCAATTCTTTGAGACAAACCCCGACTCACACCTGGCACAGAAACAGCTCCTGTGAGGTGCCACCTTTGCCCCAAGAGCCTGGGTCAGCCCTGGGGCTCAGCCAGAGCTACCCCAGGTGCTCCAGAGGGCCAAGGGAGCACATCCTACCAGCAGTCCCTCAACATCCCACTGAGAGCTCCCACACCTCTGCTCTCAGGGTGTCCCTGTCTGTAGGACAAACAGGAACCTCCTGGCAGCACTTCCTGGGCACTTCTGAAAGTTCCAGCTCCCATCTGGTGCTGGGCAGCTGGCACTAGAGACAGGAATTACAACAGCACATCACAAAGGGCTCTGCTTGCTCTAATCACACACTTCCTCTTTACTCATTTGCTTGTTTTTTCCCCTAAGGCTTCCAGGCTGCTTCCTGCTCATCCACAGCTCCTGCTCTAGCAGCAAAATACTGATAAGATTCACAAAAGTACCACCAAAACTTAGTTCTATATTTGATCTTTTCTCAAATTAGCAACTCCAGCACATTCAGTTTTATCACTTTTTTTGTCAACGCATCTTGTCTGAACAGGGCAGAAAAAGAAGTGGCAAGTATCCATTTCCACTAACATTATCCTCTGTAATGCAAATACCCTTCCCTGGCTTTTAGGGCTCTTAGCTTTCAGAAGACCTAAGAATATTCCCATGTAAATACTTCTGAAAAGTATTTTATTTATACACAACATTACAACAACAACAAACCAAACACCTCCAGTCACTCTTCCTACCACCATGATTATTCAAAACACGTGGCTCCTCTCAAACCAGATCAGAAAGTGTTCGTGCTAAAGTTTCCAGTGCATGTAAACCTGTTGTGAGTTTCTGCAAAAGCCAAAGGGCTGGAGGCAAAGCCCAGTCCCTCAGGTCATGGTCACTGCTGTGTTAAGGCCATGTAATTTTGAAGCTTTTCCTTCCCCACTCCACTCCCTTTCTCCTGCTGTCTGGTAGGAGCTGTGGGGTTGCTGCCCCGGGACAGCAGACCCAGCAGGACACGCTGGCTTTTCTTCCATGTCTTCAAGTAAATTTCAAAAGCTCTGTCACTCCTTAGTCATTGCTGGCTGTCCAACATGAGACTGACTTTGGCCAGCAGTCAGACACCAGTGCAGGTGGCACTTGTGACTTCCCCTGACACAGTCTGGCTGGGAAGCCACTGACCACATCCCCACCCTGTGACAACTAACTGCTTCAAGTAACCCCTGACAGAAAAAGACTCACTGCAAACCAAACCATGACAGCTCCAGTGCAGTCTGTTAGTAACGGACACGTTTCTACCACGACCTGATTTTTAGTTTAAGTACCCTTCACCAGCCACAATCCCACTGGGCTCATCAGTAGCTCCTTTTCCAGCCCCTGCTGTAGCTGTGTGTCACTGACACCGCACACCTAATGCTGTCATCCTTCACCAGCGTCCACATGATCCACATCTCCGTTGGGTTCAGTCTGTGCACAACCATCAGCTCTTTGTACAAACATGGATCAAAAGGATTGAAAGGTCTCTGGATCCCAAAAGTCTTAAAGCCAGCGTGGTTCTTTGGGGTCACTGACATCTTTGCCAGACACATTCCCACAAACACGTCATCTATGGGGAAGAGCTCCATGTCCTCTGCGGTGCTCTGGAGGCGACGCACTGTCTCTCTAGACATCACATATCCCCCTCCTCCTGCATAGAGAGGATAGAAGGTGGCCCCATACATGGACTCCGGAATAAAATATTTGACCTTGGTGTTCCTGATGGGTCGGGCGTTGGCAATCACGTCCCCAACAAAGAGATCCTGTTCAGGGTCCAGCTCCTGGAGGAACTCAACAATGTTGTAAGTGTTGACAAACACATCATCATCGCCCTTCAGCACGAACCTGGCGTGCCGGCAGTCCTCCGTGAACCAGCGGAGGAAATGCAGCTCCTTGAGGGTCAGGTTGAAGAAGTCGTCAACAAAATCCCACTGCAAGATGTCATCGAATTCCTGGCTCTCATAAGCCAGCAGCTGGTGCAGGGGCTGCAGCTGGATTTTGGCCTCGGAGCGCCCTAGGAGGAACACCAGCCTGATGTGCCTGCCCCCGATGGATGCCTCCTTCCCCCATGTGTTCCTGATGGCCACACGCCGGTCCACGTTAATGGGGGAAGACTTGATGGCCAGCAGGAGGAACATCTCTTTGTTACACCTGGAAGGCCTCAGCAGGACCGAGAAGTTCCTGCAGTGCTTGTAGGTTAGGAAGACTCGGTGAGGCTCCGGGAGGGCAAGAGAAGCATTGGCAAAGGTCAAGTTCGGCACACACTTGCTGTGCTCAGCGCTGTCCAGAACCAAAGGCTGCAGTCTGTGATCCACCACATCCACTTTCTGCTCTGCTGATGATGCTGCCAACTTCGCCTCCTTCTTCATGTAAAACACCCAGGCCAGCAGCGTGATTGAGACGATGTAAAGCGCGAGGCTTTTAATCCTGGGATACATGGCAGCATCCGGCGCAGGACCGGCCCCGGGCGGGCAGATGAAGACGAGCCGTTCCCTCCCACCTTACCTGGGACGGGGACGTGTCTCGGTGCTTCCCCCTGGTTCTCAGCAGGACCCGGCGCTGCCGGTGAGGACGGTCCAGAGCCCCCGGCCCCGCCGGGGCGTGCAGACCGGGCTGGAGCCGCCGCTCCACGGTGACCCCGCACGGCAAAAGCCCTGCCCTGCTCTGCGGAGGAGCCTCGTCCGCGCTTTACCGGGAGCTGCCGCTCTCTCCGCGCTTCACCGGGAGCTGCCGTTCCCTCCGCGCTTCACCGGGAGCTGCCGCTCTCTCCGCGCTTCACCGGGAGCTGCCACCGCCCCGCCCCGCCGCTGCCGAGCCCCGCCCGCGGGCGGAGGATGCGGGGGGCTGGCACCGGGGCAGCGTGTCCCCGGCACGGCACACCCACCCTAGACCCCGCACACCCACCCAACACCCCCTGCCTGCTCCAGCTCCTGCAGAAGCTCAGCACCAGCCACAGACCACCAGGAGTCCCGGGGTATCTCCCAGCTCTGGCGGTTCAGCTCCACGCAGCGCTCCCGTGTGGTTTATTTCCACTCATGCTTCTGCTCAGTGGACACATCACTGAGTCTTCCCCACTGCCCTGGCCACGTTCTCCTGCCTCTGGGTGCTGGCTGCCAAGGGCCATCGAAGCAGCTGCATCTGGAATTGAACTGTCAGCGGCACCGGCTGGAGATCTTGACCCTCCTCTACTTCAGCAGTATCTTTGTTTTTTCCTTTTCCTGTGGTAAGAAGTACATTTGTCACTGTCTTGAGAGAGTAAATGATCCTAAAAGCAGCAGTGTGCAAGGGTGTCAGCAGTGACTGGGCCTCAGGGGAAATTGAATATGATTTTGAATGATAAGCCCAAAAAGCATCTTTACACTGGCAGTTGACCTGGGTGCAGCCTTGCTTTTTGTTGTGAAACTGCCCTAGGGCAAAAGAAAGATGCAGAAATAAATTATTTCAAGAATCCTGGAAAATCAAGTGTGAGGTAAAATGAGACCTACGTGAGACTACTTCTGAAGACATCCTTCAGCGTCTGGGCAAATGGTTCACTTGTGACAAAGCCCACTGCCTTTCCTCTTTGAGCCGTCTGGAAGTGATCCCAATTCCTCTGAGAAGACTTATTATTTGTGTGCATTTGCTGAACTGAGGGATGCAAATCAGCCTCAGCTCCCGGCTGTGAGAGTGCCGGTCCCTGCACAGCCCCGCTGGACACAGGGCTGGGAGTCATCCCCTGTCCCCCGGGGCATGGCCACTGTCACAGCTCCAAGGGCAGTCCCCAGGTGATGATGTGCAAGTGTCAAACATCCCCGGAGCAGCTGGTGACTCACGGGGCAGGATGTGCAGACACTGAGCTCAGCAGGGCTCAAGCAGCCCCCCACAAAAGCCACATCTGGGGTGTTCGATGAGTCACAGCCGTGGGACAGCGGGTGTAGCGAGCTGTGGGGCAGTTCATCTTTAGGCACTATGAATTTTGCACTCACACTTTGAAATATGCACTCAGTGGCCCCACAGTGCAGCCAAGCCAGCTCCCACCTGCACAGGCACACGAGGACACCAAATCAAGCACAAATCTCTAATTGCTGTGGGTTTCCTGCAGCAGCAGCACTTCTGTGCACACGACAGCACTTTTACCTTCGTTCAAGCTGAAGGGAAACCTCCTGCATGCACTGACCACACACCAGGGAGGGAAGAAAGGAAGAAACAACCACTGCTGAAGCTGAGCTGTTTGACAGCAGCTGCCTGCTTCAGCAACAGGCTGAGTGTACATTGCAAATACAGATCTTCTTGTGGGGGACAGCAATTCAATGTTTTCTTTATGGAAGGCCATCGGCCCTGAGAGCCCCCCCAAAGATGGGGACCTTGCTGTGGGTGACAGGGCACAGGAAAGCAGCCTGGAGCTCTCTGGGTTAATTGCACTCTTAAATCTGATGCCAGAGCACGAAAACAAAGCTCCTTTGGTAGCTCTGAGCAGTGCTGTGAGGCCTGGCCCTCTCCGTACCCTCCTTGACCTACGAGCAGCTTTTTTGGCGTTGCTTGGCCACCCCTTCCCTCTCCCACTTTCTCCCGCTCTTGCATTACCCCTCCGATGTGCTGGCATTGCTATTTTTGCAGTCAGAACCAAGATAGATGGAAAAATACCCTGCAAGAGGCAGGGTGAGGTTTGCCTCTGGCAGCTAAGCAAGGCTGCTGGCTGAGCAGCCCTGAGCGCTGCACTGGGGAGGCAGGGGACACACCCGGCGGGGTCGGGGTGGTCTCTTCGTGGGTGACAGCAGACTGGGATCTGTTCCCAGCCCTGCCATGGGCTGGCTGGGGCACCTGGGGCTCTCTGTGCATCTCATCTCCAAACCAGAGAGAACAATAATCCCCTCTGCAAAGCGCTTGGAGATGCGAGCTGGCAGTGAATGAGGAGCTCATTATGCATCCCAGGCAGCCCGGGCCCAGCTGCCCGCCCACGCCACCACCCACAATTGGCAGCTGACACAGCAGCACTTTTCTCACCCAAAAATCTGCTTTGCCCATCTCCCCTGGCACAGGGTGCTGTAGGTGTGTGTCTCCCAGGGCAGCTGGCAGCCCACCCTCGGTGCTTGTGCAGACAGCGACTCACAAAGAGTCCAGGCTATTCTGAGAGCCCCGCAGTCAATGTCTGTATTCACAGCCCGAGGCGCAGGATGTGAGTAAGTCCGGGCTCCTGGAGCTGGCAGCGTGGCCGGGCCCTGCTCCTGTTTGCTCTCTCACACACCCCACCCTCTGTCCCGCCAGCTCCAGCCTCTGTCACCTTTGGAAGACGCGGTTTTCTGGCTGGTCCCGTTTCCTTTCTCTGCTTTGGGTTTTTTGGTCTTGTCTTTGCCTTTTTTTACCTCCTGTGGAGAGAGATGTTTCCACAATAAGGCTGTGTTGAAACTCACTGCCCTCATTCAGTCCTGTGCCAGCTGTCTCATGATTATGGGTGCTGTCACCAGGATTTCAGGGGCAGGGGACAGAGGTGAGGGGGAGCAGGACCACAGCAGAGTGCCTGCTCAGAGAAGAGAATCCAGGAAACAGAAAGTTGGTACAGCTGGTATGTGCTGCCATGCTGAGAGAGAGCACCAGGTAAGTGGCTGCTTACACATTCTGGAATGGAAAAATAAACTCATCTATTTTCCTAGGCCCAGAAAAAGTAGCAGAACTGTTCATTAATATCAGCCTTAAATAACCACACCACAGTGATGGATGGTGGTCAGGCAGGAGGGCTATTTCAGCCCCATTTTGGGGAGAGGAGAACTGAGGGATGACGGATGGATGCCCAGGCCAGAGAGGGCATTTGCTGAACCCCAGCCTGCAGCCCTGCCCTGGGACATGCTCCTTACCTTCTCCTCCAGAACTGGTGGTTCTGGTGGTTCCTCAGGGATCAGGATCCCAAAGTCACACACAGTTGCCACCAGGTCCTCGGTGGCCAGCAGGGTCTCCAAGGTCACCCTCGTGGTGCCCAGGGTGCTCCGAATGGGAGGGTCGCTGCGGAATTCACATAACTGCTTCTTCTTCTTCTTCTTCTTCTTGTCCTTGGACACAGGGACAGGTCTCAGCAGAAGGTTGGGGTCCCTTTATCAGAGAGAAGCAACCCCAACCCAGCCCCTTGCTCACCACTGCATCCTGGCCAAGGTGTGTGTCAACAGCTGCTGCCTCCCCCTCACAGAAAGGGGGGACTTTGGGAGAGGTCTCTCTGACACACCAGACTGACCCAGGAGAAGGGTCCTTGTTCTCCCATCACTGTTTTTGCAACTCAGAGAGAATTTGGCCATTGTTCTCTCCTGGCACCCTACCTTTGCACCGTTCTTCTTCAGCTCCTGTCCTTCCTTCTTATTTGTGACAGCGTTTTCTTCTGGATCCACAGGCCATGAGAGCACCTGCCCAGAGAGAGGATCTGCCATCACAGCCTGCCTCCCAGAGGGAATGTGATGCCACAGGCTGGGTCTCCCAGCAGCTCTTCCCCCTTCATCCAGCTCAGCCACACCCTCACCTTCTCCTCCACAACTGAGACAATCGTTCCAGCCTCCAGGTAGGACTTCAGCCCCACCAAGTCCTCGGTAATGTGTTCCTTCCTGTAGCTGCAGTCGATGGTGTCTGCCCAGGGCTGTCCAGGGGTGGCAAACACCCTTGCTGTGTAGGGAAACAAAAAAGTTCAGAGACTTCTCTTTCCCTAGGACAGAAGGACCCTCAGAACATGGCTGGTGCCAGGTCATCATCCATCAGTCCCAGGAACAGCCCAGCTGGCATTGCGAGGGACATCCTGATGCCATCACACCCCACAAAGAGCTATAAACCTGCCCTGAGACATGGAACAGAAGATCTATAATTCCTCATTACCAGAGTGGGCCTTGGGCTCCTCTGTGGCTGCAGGTTTCTGATGGCTTTTTGTTTCTCCTGTGTCTTGAGCAGAGCTGTCCACATCCAGCATGGCCACTGTGGGACTCTGGTGGATTTTTGTTCCCTGGAACAGAGATGGATCTGCCTCCAAAATCCTATTCCCCAGCCCACCCTCAAGGCAAGAAAGGACTTACAGTCAGCAGGAGGAGGGCTGTGAGTGCACTCCCCCGTGCAGAGCTCTGGGCTCCCCAAGAGGATGTGGAATGTGGGCAGCTGGGGCTTGTCCTACTGGATGCAGCCACATGGGAATTCTGTCCCCAGCACTGCTGCTCCCCACAGCAGGCCCATCACCCCATAGCCTGGAGATGCATTTCCCCTGCTGTGACCTGCCATGCTGCTTGTTTCCAGGAGCACAGTCAAGCACCAACCTCAGCACTGCCCTTGTCCTTGAGCTCCTCTCCTCCTGCAAACTGGTAGATCACACAGTAGCTGTAGGTGATCACCGGACCCTCGGAGCCAACCTCCGGCTGCTGAAAAGCTTCAGGGTTAGGGAGTCCCTTCATGTCCCCAATGCTCACAACCACTCGTGCTTCACTCCTGATCAGCTCTGAAAGGAAGACAATCCTGCCATGAAGCTGCAGCACTTCCCTTCCAGAGGAAGGAACAGAGCAAGCAGAAACCTCCAGGTCCCATGTCCCACCTGCTGGCATCCCTCGGTGCCAGCCTGTGCAAATGCTGTGACAAAGCACTGCCACGTGGCGTCACTACAAAGCCACACAAACACCTCCTGGCTTGGCTGCTCTGCTCCTTCAACAGTTCAATCTCCAAAAAGCACATCCAGCACAAACTCATTGAGTAGGGGCCATCAAGAGAGGCTTCCCATCCCAGGTGTCCCCAGCCTCCTGCTCTCATCCCAGTCAGGGATGTGCCACAGAGGTGGCACCGCTGTGTGCAGACAGTGCAGCACTTTGTGATCAGCTTCTCCAGTACTGACGTTCCTCTTGCCACAGCTCGGGAGGGAAATGCATGATCTGAAACCAGATCTGGTATCTGGGAAGAAAAGCTGAGGCAGCCCAGGACACTGAGGCAGTGCTGGGACTGGGATTGATTGTTCTTGGGCCTAAGTCTGAAACTACCTCAGCTGTAGTTACAGAGCTCAACCACAATGCAAACCCCACTCCTGAATCACAGGGTCAGCACGGGCAGGCTCAAAGGCAGGGCTCACCTGGCTGCCTTGCCAGCCCATGGAACTGCTGCCTCTCTTCAGGCCATATGTGGATGTCATCGAGGATGGACAGCTTGGGCAGGCTGTCCAAGAGGAAGCCTCTGTAAGTGGGGATGAGAGCCAGTGGGTTCCCTTGGAGCACCAGGATGCGGAGGTTCTGCAGAGTGGACAGCTGGGAGACCAGCCCCAGCAGATCTGTGAGGCTGTTAAAGCTCAGGTCAAGGGAGACAAGGTTTGGCCTAAGGAGAGAACCCAGGGTAGGATGTAAGGCAGCCAGCCCCTATTTGAGGATAGAAGGCTACAGCCTGAGGCAAAAACAGAAACAAAAATCATATTTCCCCAGCACAAACCGGGTTGAACTGAGGAATCCAATCTGGAGGCCAATTCCAAATTCCTGAGCCATACAGTCCATTGCCAGTCTGTCCCACAACACAAAAACATTTCTTTAGCATCCATTGATGACCCCCACTGCACCATTTGGTGATGAAGTCTATGCTTCAGATCCTTACAAACTTCCAGCAGTGGCTTTGGGAAGGATATGAAAAAAGTAAACTGCCCAGGGAAATGGAACTGTGATGGGCAGGGTGTCAGGCCAATTCCCTGGTGATCTTCCCATTTCACACCTTGCTAAGGACTAAAACAACCTCTGGGCATGAGACAGAAGACAGCAGAGACAGACTGCTCTGCACAGAGAGTAGACACAGAGCAAAGAAACAACCCTTCTGAATTTTCCCAAGTTTTTCCCTTCTGCATTTTCCCAAAAAGGGCTATTTCCATGGCTTGAGGTCAGCTGTTCACATCTGCTCATTTCCCTTTCAGGAGCCCATGTTCAGCCTGTGGCATTACCAGAAATCCACAGTGAGGTACTTCTCCTGGGAAGGGCCACACAGCCGGTTGTAGCCCAGCCCCAAGTGCTGGAGCTCCGGGGGTGGCTGAGCACACAGGTCCTGCAGATCACCCACAGCATTGTAGCAGAGCTCCAGGACCTGCCCAGGACAGAAGGAACAACAAACACCTTGGCAATGAGCTGTTCCTGGCACCCTCTTGTGCTGTTTGGCTTTCCCTGTGTTCCCACATGGGAATTCCTGCCCCATCCTGCACAAGGCCCTGCCCGCTCACCTTCAGAGTCCGGGGCAGGTGGGCCGAGGTTACTGTCCTGATGTGGTTGGCACTGAGGACGAGCTCCTCCAGCTGCTGGAACCGCAGCACACCCTCATCCACCTCCTCCACCTGCAAAGAGCTGGGTTTGGCCAACTTGTCCCTGAGGCACCTCGTGGCCAGGGTGACATGGACATGTCTTGATGCGTGTGACATCTGGGTGACACGGATTAGCACAACATCCTCAGGAGGCTGTGGGGAGAAGCTCTACTCTAGCTGCAGCTAGAAGTATGGGAAGACCAGGGGATGGCAAGGTGTCCTTTTCCCAGCACGTTTTCCCTGACAGCAGGAAGACAAGGTTTCCTGGCCTACAGCTTTATGGGCACCAGCAGCTGCACTTACCCCCTTGTCGAGTATCCGCAGGGACTTGACAACCCGGAAGACTCTGGAGCCATGGAGGAGCTCGGGTGCCAGCACGGCCACTTCCCGCAGGAGCCGCTCCTGGGGGCTGCAGTCGGGGGGCAGTGCCCAGGGGCTGTGCTGGTCTCTCAGCAGCTCCAGCAGCGCCTCAGGGGTCTCCTCTCCCGCTGGCACGGCCTCCTCCAGCCCTGCTGGCTGTGCCCGGGGCCTCCTGCAGGCATTGAAGCAGGATTTGTTCTGCGGACAGGGAGAGAGGAGAGGCAGTGGCAGCCCTGTGCCACGTCCCACAGCTGTGCCCCCCAGACCCCTACCCAGCTGCCGAGGCCACAGGGGAAGTCCTGCAGCCCCAGGTGCTGCAGGTACTCCTGAAAAGCAGCCGAGACGCTGCCGGGTGCTGCCATGAAGCCCCAGCCCAGCAGGGAATCCCCTGGCTCAGTGGCTTGTGTCCCTGTTGCTAGGAGATGGTGCCATGGAACCAAACTCTCCAAGCAGAGGGTGGATCAGGTCTGGAATAGCACCAAGCTCGCTTGGATGGGAATAAATCCTTACTTTTCTGGCTGCGACTGGGTTCTAGGGGCTGCTCCCCACCAGGGAAAGGTCATGTGGCCTCATACTGCACTTGCAGGGTGCAGCATCAGCATTCTTCCCTGGCGGGGGACCTGTGGCATGGAATTTGCCATTTCCCTTATCTGTGTCCCGAGTGTCATTCAGGTTTCAGGGAAGAAGCAGTCAGGGTCTCCATCAGCTCTGAAAGCCCAGCTCTCCCCTTTACGTGGAGGGCACTGCCACACAACCATGTAAGGCCATCAGAAAACAAGATCACGGCTGAAAATACCAGCTCCCACACTTGGAAAAAGTAGGTGAACTCCACGAACAAAAGCCACAGCTGTGTCTCAGGTCAGCATCAGGTCTTCACACGCAGAGATTAATTTCCTTTTTCCAGTGACAAGGTGTTGCGGCAATGGCCACAAATTCCATTTTAGAGAGCTGACGGAGCAGCACGTGTCAGCAGAACTTCACCAAATGAATTGCAGTTGCTCTGTGATGTCTGACGGTTACGTGGTGGAAAGCTGAACTTCTCAGGTTGGGTTTTACAGGACGGATGCTGACCTGCTCCCTTATCAGCTCAGCAGCTTATCACAGCCCTGTACAGACCGGAAAGGATGTGCACAGCATGCACAGGCTATGAGATAATGGCATGTCCTGGAGTGGAATAACCAGGTAAAGTGCTGTCCTTAGGAGAAAATGAAGTAAAATCTTCTGAAAGTCTTGGAAAGAAAATTACCAGTTGAATTGTGTTTTGTAGAAAAGCAAAGCTGTAAAAATTCTGCTTCTTTTATTTGCATCATTATTTAAAATAACTAGGCCCCATTGTCTTCAGTGCTGCACAAAGACATCCTCCTGCTCCTGGGGGAAGAGCAGATCCCAGTACTCCCTGGTTGTGCCCATCTGGGAGAGCTGGAAGGGGGCTGGCAGTGCCCAGTGGCATCTTTTATGTACAAGCTCCTGCACCTTCCACAGATCTTCCTGTGGGCCACTGATCAACTGCATCTTTGCAGGTTTGGTGCTGCTAAATAAGAAAGCCTTCAAGATCACCCTTCTGCCTGAAAGGAGCCATTTGCACCCACCACTGCCTTTGTAGGGATGTTCCTAAAGAATGCCACGTTCAAAGAAACATCTCTCTTTGTCTCCAATTTTCCCACCAAATAATAATAAAACCCTGAAAATAAGTGTCTGCCAGAACTGTCCTTTCTGTAGACCATGGTAACTCATCTTTTCCTTGGCATTACTTAGCACCTATTCTGTTTTGGTGTCTATGAGAATTTCCTGCATTTGGTTACTGGAAGCAGAAAACAGCCTCAGGGGAGTTGGAGAGATGGGCAACAGGGATGGGGAGGGGGGATCCTGAGCATCCCTTGGGAACAGGGATCCAGCAAAAGGATTTATGCATGGAACTAGAGGCCTGACCTACCTTGCACACAAGCCTTCTTCACTCCCTGCACTGGCCCACTCTTACACTGACTCTGCAGGAGAAGCAATGGCTGTGTGCAGCAATAACGTGCTCCCAACCACCTTTATAAATAAAACAAGAGTTTATGTTCTAAATCCCACACTTTGGAGAGCCCAAAGATTTAGATGTGATGGCCAAGCCAAGCTCTTAGTCAAAGAGATGACACAGGACACCCTCCATGTCAGTTTGAAACTGTGCACGTAGATCACAATCAGTGAAGACACATTTGAATCAACTTTCGATGTAATCTTTCAAAAAAGAAAAAAACCCCAAATTATCACTGGCAAAAAAAAAAAAAAAAAAAAAAAAAAAAAAAAAAAAGTATTGTGGGGGAGCAACTGACGCAGGACTCCACAGCACTTAAATGCAGCCTGGCTGGCCCCATCCACAGCACTCCAGGCAGGCAGAAGCTCCAGAACCAGCTCCAACGGCAGCTCCCAGCCAAGCCACTGCTGTCCCATCCCGCCATGGAATGCAGAGCAGGTGGGTGAGACTTACCCTTACTACAACTACAACTTGTAAGGTTGCCCTGGCTGATGTTCATCTCTAGCTCAGCCACTTCATGCCTATATGCTTTAAAAATGTATCACGTTGCACAAAACTAGGAAGATTTGCAAAAAGCTATGCAGAAGACTAAGACTAATCATTGTATTCTTTCTTTCCTATTGGTTTTCTCTCTTCATCTGAATGCAGAGATCAACAGGTTTGCAATCTTCCTCTTCTGTTTACTGGTTCCTTTGGGCTCCATGGCACCAACAGAGACATCAGAAAGGAAAGTGACTACAGGACAGAGGCAGAATCATTTCACTACGGAGATACCGACCTTTGCATCAGTAATACAACAGAAAGCACATGAGCTGTTTGAATTCTATGTAAGTGCACCATTTTCCATGTGCTGTGCCTATGTCTGTGGAGAAATCTCTTGAATTATTATAAAACACTAGAAAGACTACCAGGAAAGAAGTATTTGGGTTAAAACCTAAAGTAGCTCTTCTCTGTATTCCATGCAAGAAGGAAAGTGTTCATTGCATTATTTCAGAGCAGTTGGAGCAAGGGCAGATACAAGATTGAAACACAATCAAAAACCCCACAAATGGGTACGAAAATGAGAAAGGGAAACCAACAGATTAACAAATTCTCTCTCCTCTTCCTTCCCCACAGCACAAGTGTATCTCTGCAACATTCCACCCTGAGCCCTGGACAGTTATGTCCAAGGCCAGAGACATGGCAGACAGAATACCCAAATGTCCAGCTTTCCAGGCAAACTGCTGTGCTTTGCACCACATCCACAACATTCTGAAAACCCTGGGAGGCGACATAGAAACCTTCTGCAACGAGAGCTCCAAAGGCGTGGTCAGGGCCAACCTCAACCAGCTGGGCACCACGCTGAGCCAAGGCACAGCCTTCTACACCTGCAGCAGCCAGGACCTGCCCCAGGTGGAGCCCCAGGGCCAGGCAGACACAAAAAACTACATCTGGTGGGTTTTAAAGAAATATGAGGATATCATGCAACTTACAGGAAAGCTGTACTCTGAAGCAGAAGTTTGATATGACAGGATGAAAAAATAACTTGAAGCTAGGTCTCTCTAAATGAGACCTATCAGGGGTTATGGGATCCGTTTGATGCCAGGATGAACATTGATAATGTACTTGCTATTCTCTATATCATCTAGTTTAATTTAATATTTAAAGCATGAATGTGTTATTGATTGTATTTATTATAAAACTATTTATACTGTCTTATTTGCAACAGCATATAATAAGGATGGACTAATGTGAGTCAAGGTAATTTAATTAACCAACACTGATATATCAGAAAAGTGTAATTTCAGTAATTTTAATGTTATTTATATTTTTATCTTGCAGTTGTTTCTCAAAAGAAAAGTTGATTGTCAGCAGGTTGATTCTATACTTCTCTCTCTACTAGTGAATTTTATTTATGAATTTATACAACACATCTATTTTTATAAATCTATTTAAGCAATTAGTTTAAATATTTATTTATTCCTATTTTAAACTCTTATATTTTAATACTGAAAGATATCTACTTGCTACTTAGTAGATGAATGGTTTTACTCATTTGCTGTTACCACCTTTGGATAGAAACTGGAACTTAATTAAAATATTAAATAAAACAAATATTGCTGGATTCTTTTTTTACTAAAATACACTTTGCACTGGCCCTGTTCTGCTCAGACTTCTCCAGGAGAAGTGGGTTTGAGATCAACTGAGTTACACTGCCAGCCCCTCAAAGGTCTGAGGGGGGGGATCCTAGAAAAGCACTCAAGTTTTCCAAGAGGAACTGAGGGACCAAGCTCCTTGCTGGAGCCAGGGGAAGAATTCTTCCCAAACAGGCCCCATTTCAGACACAACTGTGGAGATGTCACATAGTGGTGACATAAAAGAAGGTAAAACTCCAACCTCATATCCTTTGTTTTTAATAGAAAAAAGAAGAGTAGCTGGAAAAAAGAATCACTGCCTGTGGTTGTGCTTATCCCCAAGGCTGAAGCAACACCTGCCTGACCTTTTCAGGTGGGGTCAGCAAACCTCTCAGGGGAGGAAAAGAGTCACACCCCGAGGGCTTAAACATCACACAAACCACTTCAGCCTTGCCGAACCAGAGGATTATACAGGACTGCTCCCGTGGCTTCCTCTCCCATGCATGGCTTTTGTTTCACCTCCTAAAGATATAAATAGCTCAACAAAAGTGTTTTCCTTAGAGAGGGAAATGCTTCCTCAGCAGTGCTAACAAGATGCCAAAGTGAGTCAGACAGTCTGTCCAAATTCTGGTCATGGGAAGAGCTACCTGAGAAAGAAGAGTTTTTCTTCCCTGGGGGGAACACTCAGTCACTGCCGAGGAAAAGGCACCAGCCCCAGGCAGAAGAGTGAGAGAACACCTGCAGCCCTGTGGCCTTCCTGGTGCAGGGTTACCAGGGCTCACATAAGTCCTCCCCAGCCCTGCAGGGCTGTAAATTGGGGGATACACCTGTGCCACAGGAGCATCTCTGCTGTGATCATGAGTTGGTCACCAGCCAAGACCTCCTGACATGCAGCTCCCCTTTTATCCTGGTTGAAAACAAAGCTTTTGAGGCCTATGAGGAATGAAGGGTTTGGATGGAGGAGCCACAGATGGGCTCTGTAAGGAGTGTCAGAAGGGAGCAGCAGGACCCAGGGATGTGATGAGTCTCATCTTTTCTGGGTTTGTTTCCATTGGGTGGTGGAAAGGCACTGGGGGTGTGACACACACACACCTTGTTCCGAAACAGGAAGGTGTTAAACATCTCTGGATGACAACAGGGGCTCTTCTGTGTTTGCACACAGGGAACTTCCCCAACACCCAAATAACCACTCCTTGTCTGCCCACCTCCTGGAGAAAGTGCAGAGATGAGCTCCTGAGGGAAAAAATAGGTTAAAATAAATAAATAAAAATCTACTGAGCATTCTATTCCATTCTTTTAGAAATAAAGAAATCTTGGTACAGAAGGTTTCTATTATTCTGGGCTGTGAAATCACTTACAGCAATGATTTCATTTGGCATAACTTCCACAGAGCAAGTGTAGGTCCACTTTTGGCAGTGTTCAAGGATTTGCAGAGCCAGCCACAAAAAGAAACCACTTCACAAACTCTTTTGACACCTCAGCTGAAGTTACAGCAGCCTCCCTGAAATCATCACTAAATCAGTAATACAGAAACAGTGCTCTGCAGCCACAGCTTCCTCCCAGAGAGCTTTGATAGCATCACTGCAATAACTCTGGCATTCGTAGTGCTTGGTCAAGAGTGAAGGCAGGCTGAAGAATTGATTTATCACTGTTGAAATAGCACTGCTCTTTCAAAATGCTCCCACCAAAATGCTTTATGTGAGATTAAGCTTGTGATTTCTGAAAAATTAAATGCAGGGTTTTTGAACCCTGCTGTACCTCCTGGAACCGCAGGCCTGACTCATCAGAAGTACCAAATCAAAAGCACCAATCACAAGGGTAACATCAACCAGCACAAACTCTTGTGTGGTGATTTTAAAATAAAATCCTTCTTTTCACTCTTCTATTACCTTTCACTTCAACTAGAGCCTCACTGCTGCTTCCACTAGGCAAGAAAATCCAAAATGCCAGGGAGGTGACAACTGAAGCACAGAGAGCTGGAGTGTCCTACTGGGGAAAAACAAAAATCAGTCATTAAAGGCAGATTTATTAACTTCATTTTTAAAATGGACTTAAGCAGCTCAGTGCCTAACACTGACATCATTCCCAAAAGGAGTCCAAACTTCAGCAACTCCACAGAGAACACATTCCCTGCCCTGGGAATGCCAAACACACAGATCCAAAGGTAACTCCAGCACTGTTCACAGGGCAATGAGCTCTTGTCACCTTTTAGAGCTGCAAAAAGGATGCCAGGTGCCAACCCTGGTCCAGGAATAACTCTACTTACCATTTTCTCGCCTCCAGTCAGAAAAGAAAGGCATTAAAACCAGTTTCTTCCAAAAAATATCCTTTATTGTTTTGGTTGTAAATATAAAAAAATGCATTGCACAATTTAACAGACCTACTGAAAAGTGCTACATATCAACAGCACAACAGAAGTTGTCATGCAACAGAACAGGAAACCTAAGCAAAGCAAGAGCACAACCTGAAGTCCTCATACCTTCAAGCTTTTTTTTTTTCTTAACAAGAATGAATTCCATTCACTTAAAACACATTTAAATACAAGGTTAGAAGAAGAAAACAATCTATTTATTCATTGTATTGTTAAAAGGCTTGCTCATAACATTGATATCTTTTGACTGAAAACCTTATTCATGTTGGAAAAGTTCAGATATTAAAAGTTCAGACAGTGGCTAGAAATTAATTCCATTCTATACCAAAGGTGTGTTTCAATGTAAGTTACTGCAATTGTAACTGAAGAACTCAAGTTTTACAGGTAAAGCTAGTTTGGTTCTACCAATTCTGTTCTAACACAGTAAATGAGCAGAAAATCCAACCAAGAATGAAACCAAAGATAACTAGAGCTTTAACTGATGTTGTGGGAAAAATATTGGGGTCCTATTAGAGAAAAAAGCCCAAAACAAATCACCTCCTCTGAAACTCGAGTGTATAAATTGAGGAGTAATAGAAAAACTCCTGATGTCTCACCTAATTTAAAAAACTCCTAGAAGTTATCAACAATTGTCCACAGTCCTCCAAGACTGGTGTGACTGAATCCCTAAAGAACCTGAACTGGATGTCATCAGCCTTTTGTTTTTTGGTGGTTTTCTATGCAATGAAGGTGGGAAGGAACGAAAAAAATAGAAAGAAAAGGAGAAAACGGTGAAAAACCCATTCAATTTTCAGCAGTACCTTCTAGCTGGCAACATCAAGGCAAGAATTATTCACTTCAGAAACTGAGAAAGTGAAACAGCCTTCAAGCAAGCATTATCTTAATCAACATTCCTGCAGTGAGCTTTCCTCTCCTATTCTCAAACTGCTTTTCAGGAGTTTTGGGCTTTAAAAGCAAACAAAACTAAATTTACCTAACCCTGTCCCTTCTACCACATGTGAACACAAACACACACACACAGAGGAATGTAAAAAACCCTGAAGATACAAAAAGGATGCAGTTTTTCAATACATTTGACAGCTCTTTGTCTTTTGAAGCCATTCTGATGTAGAGGTTTAAGCCCTTGCCTGTTCCCTGGGTTTGGCAGAGCAGAGATTTATGTCCATGTGTGCACACGTGTTCCTGCACACGGCAGTGGAGAGGAGCGGATTCAGCAGGGAAGATGCAATTTTTTCCAAACATAGAAACAGTTACTCACAACCTCAGTCTGAAAGAGTCATAGCAATGTCACACAGATAAAACCCTCTAAAAAGCCAGGGAAGCCCCACTTCCTCCATTCTCTGAATTTTCCACACAGCATCATTTTAGGGGGAACAATGGATGACTTATGATTGATTAATCAAATGCATGCATGACACCAAGATCTAAGGCACAGATGGAAACATTCTAGCAGCCCCCCCCTGCCTTCAAGGAAGCCCTCCCCAGGGGTCTAGAAAAGCATGGAAGAACATTCCAGTCAGGTCAAACAGTATTAACCAAGAATCCTTTGGTTTTGTGCAGAGATCAGACTGCCATGGTGAAGTGTGCACTTGTCTCTGATCCTACTCCTCAGAAATTCTTTCAATTCTAGTTTTCTCTTGGACCTTCACCTCTTCCTCCTCCTGCTAAAAGGAGGCCAATAACTACAATACAAGCTAATTACTACACCAGATAATGCTCAAGTTCTCAAGAATTTGTCTTTGGGGTGGGGCCATTACAATATACCAATTAAAAAAATTTGAGGTCAGAAGGAACCAGCAGTCAATCCCATTTTGACTTTGTGCATATCACAGGCCATACATAAGTTATTTAGCCACTCCTTTACTGAGTGAAACATGTTGGATTTGACAGAATACAACTTATATTCAGTTATATGGGGGTTCTCCAAAAGTTTAGCACCAGACAGATGTGCAGCACCTGCAATTCTGTGCAGACTATAGGCACTGTGTGTTTGGTTTCCTTACTTTGGTGACACTGAAGAAATCAGAGTGCTTAAATTACAGGAGAAAGTGTTACCAAACTTTGAAATAAATAAAGTATTTTAACTCCTTCATGGGTAAGAAAGACAGACTAAGGTGTTAAAACATAAATCAAAGTGAAAAACTATGCAGGAACTAATACATACGTGGTCCATCTCCTTCCATACCAATCTTTAGTGGTTCTAAAGATGTGAGACATAAACCAGCTTTTTTCCTCCTGTGCTTCCAAATGAAGTGAAATCACTCTCCTCACAAGGCTGACTGACAAAAGAATTCTAATCTGCAACAATAGGGTGACAAGAACATATTGAATCACCGCTTCAAAGAGGGGCCACATCATTTCTGGTAATTGCACTAATGGAAAGTATCTTTTCACTTTTCCTCCCTCCTACACTCCTGCCTAAGTAAGCAATACTTAAATTTTTTTCTCTTTAAGATTTGCAGTGTTTTAATAGTGCTTTGAGTTTGTTTCTGCACAACAATTTGTTAAACAAGCACTTTCCCTCCAACTGTAACCAGCTCATGGTGCAATCTGATTGATGAGTTTTCCATACACATCAAAACTGTGAATGGACGAAGCTTTTGGCAGTTCAGGTGAATTACTCCTCCCTGTTCCTTTAAGGCTGCTTTCAGTTTCCAATCCATTCAGTGAGATATGGGATGTTAGGGTCTCAGTTCTCAGATCCCCCCGGGCCCTGAAGGATGATTCTACTGCACTGTGATTGTTGGGACAAAACTCCCACGTCATCGATACCAGAAATGGTAAAAATCACACACCATCACTGCTGACAAGCAGGAGACCACACTGCAAGGGAGGCACTACAGGATCTGCTCATCTGAAAAGGTCAGCAAAAACACCAGCTCTTGGACAATATGCCTGCTGCTTTCTTGCTAGAAACCAAGACACGTTTCTAACACACAGTGAGATCAGTCCACCAAGGAAAGGACAAAAGGGACATCCCCAGCTCATCACAGTGTACAAAGATTTTACTGGAGTTAAATTCACAACTAGTGACAAAAATGGGAGGACTGAAAGCACTGATTAAAAAAAGGATTTACTTATTTAACACTTCTTACCCAGATGTATCCAAAAGAATATTGCTTAATTAATTACATTATGAAAGATCTGGGAATGGATCCCTCCAGAAAATCTACTCACTATTTAATTACTATGACAACCTTTGCACACCATTCCTTGGCTGAGACTTGGAATTTTGTGGCTTCTGTCACAGGGACACAGGTTTTCACATGTGCCACAAACTTCAAATTATGTGTCAAATCTACTGTAAAAAAAAAAAAGAAAGAAAATCATGTCCCCCTCTGCCTGCACAGCTAAAGGAAGCTGTGTTGGTACAAAATGTGCTATTCTGCCTTCCCCTTCAGTCCTCAGTCCCTCCATCCAGGGAGAGGCTCACCTTTTGTGCCTTGTCCTTCCTACAGTGCTGCTCTCACAGAAAGAACTCTGCAAGGAAAGCCATTACCTGCAAAAACTCAGGACAAAGGAGAAACAAGAACAAAACCTCCACCTGTGCTCAACCCTACTCCCCAGGCCCATTGTTTCCTTCCAAACTTTGACCCACCAAGTGGAGGAGACTGGGGACAATGCTGAGAAAAGCTCCTTTCCCCAAGGAGAACCTACTGAGCCCATTTCAGAGTGTGCAACCCCCAAGTGTTCCAGTTATTCCTCGTTCTCCCACTGTGAGAGGCTGCACAGCACCTCCAGCCTGCCCTCGGAACTGGAAGAAACTGCTCAGGGGAAGTGTTCCCACCGTTTGCACAGCTCTGAACAATCAGCATCAAGTAGTGAGTGAATTACAAGGGTCACGGGATCATCCAGACTATGAACAATCAGCTGGAATGAACATCCCAGTGCTGTCTCAGGATGGACAATCACTGCTGGAACGGGACTC
Source organism: Vidua chalybeata (assembly GCF_026979565.1). Lineage (NCBI taxonomy): Eukaryota > Metazoa > Chordata > Aves > Passeriformes > Viduidae > Vidua > Vidua chalybeata. The sequence continues at coordinate 3,379,021 of NC_071547.1, read as the reverse complement.
AGTTTACCTGCAGCAGAGATTGTGCTGAGATTGTCACAGAAAAATATTATGCAGTATTTTGAGTTTTGAAGTTATTTTTACATGTTCTACAATTCATGTTGAACAGAACCTTCCCATACAGACCAGGCCTAGCGAAGTCCTTCAGGTTTTTCAGAGAGAAGGCAAAAAGAAGAAGCAAAAAAAAAAAAAAAAAGACAAAGAAGCAAAGAACTGACTGCAAGTCTGTGTGGTTTGACATAGCTTCTGAGATAATAAAAAAGCCAATTTTTTAACATTACAAACTCAATTCTTGTCTCTGAAGTGCTACTACATTTACCTATGGTTGTGTTTTATATGTGCACATTTTGTGAGGATGGCAGCTGAACTGTGCAGAGCGCAAGAAAATAGTTCATTGATTAACCTGATATAAAATTCATGTATTTATCCTAATTGCAGAATTTATACAATCTAAAACTGTTTTCTTGCACTTACTGCACAGCCTGCTACTCCCTTGCAATGGCTATATTAAAAAAAAAAAATCAGCTACTTTATTTACTAGAAAATAAAGCACGTCTTGAAACTGATCAAATGCAATGATACACTCATTAAAATAAAAATACACAAAACACAGCCTGAGATTTTAATTCTAGTATTTTTGCCATGAGTTGACATCACTGACAGATTTTTCTTCTCCTTTGGTTTTTCATATGATCCTGTTCAACAATTTTCACTATTCAAGTAAAACACATGGAACCGAATACCAGAGAACAAAATAAAAAGCACATTTTGCTTTGTGAAATCCGAAGTATTTTTTCCCCTTGAAGAGCACATTCCTTAGTGTACAGGATTTACACTTCAGAGAACTGAGGGTGTTCCATTAGTTGCATAAGGATGCATTGATGGAGATCTATTGCTGCCTGCAGGGCTCATACCTGCTGAGTTTACCTGAGCTTGGTGTTTTTTCTCACGTGACAGAGCACAGCACAGCACTGGAGAGGAACCCAAACGTTCTGACAACGCTGCATCACCTGCACCTCTTCGCAAGGCAGGGCCAGGTGCCCCGAACAATGTCTCAGGTGATGGAGAGAATCCTTTCTAAAGTGCACCGACTGGAGGAGCCTGGGCAGGCAGGGCCTGGCAGGTTCTCCACCCCTGGGACAAGCACCTCAGTGTCTTTGGTTGTTAGGTCTCCCCAGCTCTCTTGTTCAATTTCATCACAGCCTCCCGCGCCTGCTCCGGCAGCCGCAACGGGTCCGACAGGATCGAGGTGGTCCTGCTCAGCTGCCGCAGGGTGTTCAGCACCACTATAAAACAAGAAAAAAAAAAGGCAGGAAAGCATCAGGAAAAGCTATTAATCTGACTGGTACTTCTTCAGCAAAATACAGCACCCCTTGACAGGAATAAACAGGAATTAAATACTTGCTGAAAGGCAAGAGGGGAAAAAATCAATGAGTGATGGCCAAACAGAAGGTCACTCCAGAGCTACATACAAATCTCAGAGGTCTTCCCCTCATTATGAGATAAATCACACTGCCAAACATACTCCAACTACAGCCAAGCTTTTGAAATCTAAATGTAGTTAAAGACTGTTTAAATTCTGGTATATTCAACAGGTTTTTTCCTCTCTTCACAGTCAACTCTTCACTGAGCTAACAAAAAGGAAACGAAAGCCACATTCAGCATCATGTGCTCTCTTTGCTGTCCTCTGATTTTTAAGAAATGGTATTATATCATACTTTCTGTGATCTGAAGAGCTGCTGGATGGAACTTCACTTACTTGGCCTCAGAACAGGAAGAGAACAGTGCTGATCCAACCAGGCCAGTGCAGTTTCGTTCAGATCCTTAAAGCTTGTTGTGGAAACCATCCCATTGAAGGACTCAAACAATGGCTTAATAATAATGCTGAACTGCAAACCATCAAAGGTTAAGGGACACAACAAAGGGGGAGTTCAAAACATTCTGTGGGAAAGGCTATAGCAGAGAAAACACTGGATTTCTAAGTGGACTTCAACTGCCAGAATGATTGCAATGTTTAAATAATTGTATTTTTAAATATCTTAACACTGAGAAATAATTCGAACCGTAGTTCCTAGTGATATTCACTATATTTTGCAAAATTCCTCCACACTGACCCGAAGAGGAAAAAAGGAAAGGGGAATGTGCAAGTTTTTGAACAGCTTCTGTAACTAATTTTTCTTCCCCTGAAATCTTTGCTATTGTCTATGTACATTTCCCAAAAGACAACCAGAGCTGCAGTAACAGCAGAGCCCACAAAAGATTTCTTGCAGTCCAATAACCTAGCAAGAAAACCTTGCCTCTGCATTGCATTTTACCTTGCAGTTACCTCCCACACATTGAGGTGAACAAGTTCTGCAAGAATCCATATCCACACGCAGATGTGGATGAAAACTGAGGACATTTGCTACTTGAGTAACTTGGCTTAATGTCACAGCATCAGAACCCCAAGTTCTTGGCTCTAAAAGTACCGGTACCAAAGCCCAGGTTCATCAGGTTGGTAGAAAAGGATACAATCCAAAACTTCCAGTTCTGCAGGGTCCTGCTTCTCACATACTCATCAAACATCTTCCTCATGTGGTCAAACCTTTGCCGCGTTACGGGAACCCCGGTAGCAGGGAGCTGCTGCTGGCAAGAACTGAGAAGATGTTTGGAGGTCAGAATCTCACCAGAAAGGACACATTTCTCTTCCAAACTAAGCTGCAGCACGAGAACATTGTGTATTCCTTGTATCTCTGGTGGAGGGGCTTCCCAGTGCATGATCCCCTCAGAGTGTAACTGCTCCAGTCAGGAATAAAAACTCTTTTCCCAACGACTTTGCATATATTCATGCAGAAAAATGATTTATCAAGCTGCTACAAACACTTCTGGTTACAAACAATGAAACTGAAATCAAAGTAATTTTGGGCATCCATTAAGGATTAGGAACATTATGAATCAAGGAAAAATTTGCAGTTACTCCGAAGCACTTTTACAGAAGGTGTAATGGAGATTCTTATAAAACAGACCAATTTAAAATAAAACTAAGCAGACTTCATTATATCTTGCAAGAAAAATAAAAATACTTTGATTTACCGCTAATTTTAATGTCATGCCTAAGCCTGAAACTTCTGGAGATGGAAGTAAAGCCACTGCAGCTCTCAATGTGCTTTGCAATAGTACATAATCATAAAGCCACAGAGCAAACTGAGACACTGGGAAGGTGAAGTGATTTACACCAGTTTTCTATAAAAACAATTTTCTATAAAAACTGACTGCATTTGAGAAGAAAACTGCAGCAAAGCCATTGTGAAGAGTGAGAGTTCAATCACCAATGAGCTTTATAAAAACATCCTCGCTGACTTCTTCTCAGAACTATTCTGACCTGACACATCCTCCCTTGCTGCTGCCACTGTTGTGGATTCTGTGCTCAGAGCTTGCTGAAATCCACACAGTTTTCACCAGTGCCCATCCCACAGCAGCTCTGCTTGGAGCTGGCAGCAGCTCTGTTCTGTCCAACACCCATCTGCTCCCTGGTTGACACTGAGCACCCACTCCCTGCAGTTTGGCACCGCTGAAGCTGCTGCTCCATCCCTGGGAGCTCCCCGTTCTCACAGGATGGTGGCGTTCAGCTCCTCGATTTCCTCCCGGAGGCGCCGGGTTTCCTCCTGCATCTGGGTCCTCTCCTGCTGCAGCTTGGCGATGTATTCCACTGTCTTCTGCAGCGTGATGGCATGGCTGATCTAGGCCAAAGACAGACACACAGCTCACTTCCTGCAACGACCTGAGGTTCATGATGAGTTTGTCCTCCTAACCTGCACTCCAGCACCTTCTAATTTTCCTTCACTGTGTGTAAAAGCACAGGGTCAGGCAGAGCAAAACACTTCAGATACTCAACTCTGCGTTTCTCTGAATCCTCTTCACACTCCAGTACAGAGAAATGTGTCTGTAGGGGTTGTCTTCTTCCATAAATTACATTTCTGCTACTTTGTTGAAAGAAGTATTTTAATAATTTAAAATGTTTTATTTCATTATCTGTCCTCTTAAAAATATTTACACTTCTTACTTAAGTACTGAAGTATGTGCTACATCTCCAGACAGATTTATAGTGCTGGTAGAAGCACTGCTTTAAGTTGATAATATAAATTATTTAGTTTGGGAAACCTGAAGTTATTAAACAGAAGGACCCATCAAAGGAAATAATACTCTTCTCTTTGGAGAAACCAATTAAAAAGCACAAATGACAAGTGAAAGGGGGAAAAAAGGCCTTGATTCTTAAAGACAGCTGTGTGGTGTAAAGAGTCCCAAGTGAGATTTTCCAAATCACCTGAACTGACCATGCTGGGAGGCAGAGATCTCAATGGTGTAGGAAATCCTAGGAATTTACCTGAGCTACCATTCCACCTCTGCTCATTGCTGTGTTCCAGCAGTGTGTTCTCTGCTGTGCTCAGCTGACCACTCAGCAGTGAAATGACTACATTTATTAACAAGACTTTTAGAATGGTTCTTTCTTACATTTCATGTTAAATTGTAAGTGCTGCTGCAGTACTTACCGACTTGGAGTTGGCTGACACCAAGCTGTTCAGAGCACTGAAACCAATCTTGATATTAGACCTTCGTTTTTGTTCTGAAAGATGCCTCATCCTTCGATTCTGCATAAATAAAATCAGCTCAGTCTATGCTGTTCTCCTTTAGCTATGACTATTTCAGCTACTCAAATTCAGTGTCATTTTTGTTGACTTGCTGGCATTCAGAGTTTCCCCTGGAATGACTCTCCAGAATCTTAATAACGAATTGATAGTGTGTTTGTGGACCAACCCACCTCTGACATCTGCATCTATTTTAAGCATCACATGCCAGCATGGCAAGAAGAAAATGTAAAAGGTATTATATTACTTGGAGATTCTAGACTTGTACAGTATGCACATGATTTGTTACTTGCCAGCAAGGCACACAAATGTTTGAAAGATATTATTTGTCTGTGAAGTGCTTTAGCAGAAAGAAAAGGACACCCCACACATCTTTCTAAGCTTCAGCCGTGTTATCAGGAAGTAAAATTTTTAGGATTTATATTAACAAAAGAACAAAGATCAATAGACCCAGAATTGGTCCAGGCTGTGGTAGAAATCAGTAACAATCAGTAACAAAGAAAACAACTGGCAGGATTTTTTTAGGCACATGAGGATCCTGCAGCTCCAGAATCCCAGGGCTGGGGAGCTATCTAAACTACTGACAGGAGCTCCCAAGGTTGGTGCCCATAAAAAGAAAAGACTTTCCAAGCTATAAAAGGAGCTCCAGTTTCTGCTTGGGCTTTGGGAATACCAGATTATTCCAAGGCCTCTGTGCTGCTGAGGACAAAGGAGCAGCTGGCAGATCCCTTCCCAGAGCTGCGGCCACACCGCCGCCCTGTGGCTCCTGCCCAGCTCAGCTGGAGCCTGGATCAGCCAGGGATCATCCCTGGGATAGTTACACGTGTCACAGCCACAGCAGGGACACAGAGAAAGGATCCAGGAAGGAACCAAACGACTCCAGGTATGACTCTGAAAATCCCCACTCCACACAGAGCTGTGTGCCAGGTGTGTGAAGGAGGTGCAGAGAACATAACTGTAACAGCCCAGGGATTTCTTTGTTCTGAGTCCCTCTCTTGCACCACCAGCCTGAGTTGTTCCTATTGCTGCACAACTCAATTACTGCCTTTTCCTGGGAGTCTGCCACAGGAAACCTGGGATGAAGGAACTTCTTTAACAGACTTTGCCCTTTGAGAACACATTCCTGGCAGAGTGAGGCTTTCTGGCAGCAGTTCACCATCACCCCACTTTATAATGGAGGAAAACAATGTAATAAAGCAGTGAAGTGGTTGCCTAAAACCACAGAAAATGCAGGTCCATGAGCAGAACTGAGATTTCCAGTGCACTCCATGCTTTGCCAGACTGAAATAACTATGTTACCTAGCAATACAGAACTGTTGAATCTAACTAACAATACAGAGGAACAAAAGCACATACATCTGGAGCCTGGTAAATATCACTGTTTCTCTCTTGTCTTACAAAAGAGTTACTAACAATACATATCCAAAGCAATTCCTGTCAGAGCAGGTGTGTTTACATGGCTGTAAAGCCATGTCTTTGCTTTTCCATCTAGTGACCACTTTCCCACCATCAGCCAAGCCCTACTAATTTGCTCCTTTGTTATCTTACTCTCTAGCAGCAGAACAGGCTGTATCCATTGCTTGTGAGCTCTCATGCCAAGCAAATCCCTGCCAACTTTTATAACTTGCTGCCAACTTGCAGCATGGTCAGCAAGGGGCAGTTCTGACTGTCCTCTGCAACAGATCTAGACCTGAGTTTAGTCACAGGTTGCAGGTGTTAAATTTACCTTTCTGCCCTAGAGTAACCAAACTGCCACCAACTCACAGGGTACACAGAGCCAGAGAAGCCAGAAGGGGACTGGCAATTGCAGAACTGTTAAGTAACACTCCCTTCCACGACAGAATGAATAAGAGGGTTATAGCTGATTGTCCTGATGTGTTTTCATAGAGAAGTTTCTCATATCACCACAGAAAGTGTTCTGACAAGGTCAGCTTGTGTGTGAGGTACAACCAGCACTCAGGTGCTATCTCTAGACCTCCAAGTTCTTACCCCAGTAATTCTTGAATGGTTTTACAGGTGTAACTCGGAGTCTGTGGAGCTGCTTCTCTGTGGAGCAGCATAGCATCACTGGAGACATGTAAGTAACTCAGCAGGTCAAGAACTTCCCCTCCAGCGATGGCCAGGGCCCTGCAGACTGAGGAGCCCCAACAGAACAATGGCAAAAAGCCACAGTTTAGAACACTAAGGCTGAAACCTTCGACCAAGTAAACTGACACCTGTCACAACACTCCTGTGAGCCACAGCAGGAACTGCTGTCACGACCATAAGGATCTGCAGAGGTACAGCTAAGCCTGGCCCCTCTGGTGACACATCCCTGAGGAGCACAGTAGATTAGAGTCTGATATTTTGGATTGCACAGAGCAGCACAGATGCAGCAGCAAGCTCAGCCCGACACACAAATATGCTGCTGTCCTGAAGCACAACTTTCTCTAGCTATGCTCAGACATCAGGACAGAAAAGCAGCTATGAAGGCAAAGAAAAGCCCCTCAAAGGAAAGGACACACACCTTAAGTGCAGCCACAGTAGGGTCAGTGGCAGGTTTTCCTGAGCAGCTGTTCTGAGGAGACTGTGGACTGGGGCTCTGCTCAGAGGTGCAGGGGGAAGCCTGGCCTGAATTCTGACAGTCCCGACCTTCACAAAGGAAAAAACACAAGACACATTAACAAACAACTTTCTGTAGCAAATGTAACTGCTGAGAAGTTTCTACTCAGAACTGAACTGAAATGCAGTCGGCAACCAAATTACACTGTTTGATGCAGCAACCACATGCTAGAAAACATGAGGACTGGGAAAGCTTAGGATATCAGGTCACATGATACATCCTGAATAGCAAGATGTAATAGTCCTTTCACACATATTTCAGCAAAAGTATGTTGGATGCACAGGCTGTGACTCCATTGTCCTGCTGGGCTCCCCCGTTTGTCTCTAAAGGCCTGGGACATGATGGTGACACTTACAAGCCAGCCCAGGGAACACTCCATCGATGCACATGCAAAAGGAGTCTTTGCACTTACCTACAAGGATTGTGTCTGAGATCCTCCAGTCAAAATCAGAGCTATGACACTGAACAACAAACCTATTCAGCACTTCCTACACAGATGCCTTTCATTTCTTGGTGACTGCGACAGCACATCCTTTTAGAAAGGAGCCACTTACAGGAAGCACAAAATCACAGTTTGTGGGGATGCTGCACAGTCATTTAAGACAAGAATTGGATGCAACTGAAGCTGTGGGGTAGAAGGGCCTGAAAAGCTTTTCCTTCAAAAGTTAACTAGGGATACTCAAGGCCCATTTACACCCTGCCTACCCAACAGAAACACACTTCCATGTGCAGGGGAGAGAATGCTTACAGCTTTCTAACTTACTAGGTGTAGGTGAGGGAACTTGTGAACTGCTACAGTGGGAAGGGATGTGCTCTCCTTTCACCAACACATCTTGGACTACACTAGGAGGAAAGAGATGTGAGACTGTGGACTGGCTTTGTTGACTACTTGGTGCTCGCTGTGCTGGACCAACCAGAATGTTACTACGGAACTCCGTCACCCCGGGAGCCTGGGAACAGCACAGAAACAGCACAGAGAAAAACAGAGAGAAAGAGAGAGCAGGAGGGGCAGTGTGGGGGCAGAGGGAGAGATGGGATGAGAGAAAGGACAAAGTGGGGGGAGAGATTAAGAAAGAGAAAGAGAGAAAGAGAGATTTGTTACCTTGCCTTTCACTAAAAGTAGCAAATTAATACATGATTAACAATCTGATGACATGAAACAAGGGCTAATATATAAGGAACTGGCAGGCACCAAAGCCAGGCTTCTGTCAGGAGACCAGTATCCTTTCACAACTTAAAGCAGTATTACAACACATCAACAGCATAATATACTAAAATCTATCTCCATCTTCCTGCACACAACATATTGGGAAAACCCACTCACATACCCAAGGCATGTTTTCCAAAATGGTAGTGGAAAGGTGAGCTCCCTGGGCTCCTTCCAACTTCTGCACAAACCATCCCCTCCACAGCACTGTGAATACAGGCCTCCTTGGAATCTTACTGTTGTGTGAGATAGAGCCTGTCAAGACTATAAAGTGCTTCCAAGCCCATGAAGTGGCTACATTCAAAATAAGCAAATATAATGCTGAATGCACAAATGCATACGTTGGGTAACAGATGATTTACTGTTACCCGCCTGAGCACATTATGGCTCTAACTACTTGCAAATAACAGACCTAGAAAACAAATATATATTTTTTTTTTCTTCTCCTTACTCTGACAATTCCAGCTGGTGCAATTGCAACATTAGACTGAGACGTGGCTGGCGTCAAAATCCCCTCTCTTTTTAAAGGTGCTGGAGTTACAATCACAGCTCTGGACTGTCCCTGAAAGGCAGCTGAAGAACACAATTCAGTTAGAATAGTTAATGATACAAAAAAAAGATGGAAATTATTTTGTATGAAATAAGTTGTCGTTAAACATGGGCATGGATCAACGGGCATCTATTTGGTACTATTTCACTGCAGTATAAAATGCCACCAGTCTTCCAATAATCTCAACCCCTTCAATTCAGTACAAAGGACTTCAACACTCCAGCTATTTCTCAGTTTTCTAACATCACTGTCACTGCTTCACAGTGAATTTACAGAGGTATGTAGCAATTCAGGGAGATACAAGGTGCCTTCATTCTGTCAGAGCTGGGTTTGACGGGGGAGGACCATCTTCAGCTCTCCTCTTCCATCCACGCTTTGGGATCTCAGGCTTGCTCTGTTGACCCAGGAAGGGTCAATGACTCAATACCTCATGCTTCCTTGTATATATATCTTAAATCCTTTCCCTCAGTAGTTCAGTCTACCAGCTTCTTTCACTGTCTGGTTTTACAGCTGCTTTAGATGACACACAACCACAGACAACCAAAGGTGACTGGGAATCAGCATCAAAATTCCACAAAATATGCTCAAGAACCAAGAGTTCTGCAGTTTTTAGGCAGCTAGAGGTAATTCTGAATAGCAGCAAATGTCTCCACATAATCTGTGAAGATCTGTATGTAACCAATGCAGATGTGCAGTTACTACCACAGCATTCATGCTGACATTGTTCTTGCCCAGTCTAGACAGAACATGACTGACCATCCTAAACTGTTCTAAGGGAAGAATCTGGCAAAGACATAGCTTCTGTCTGGGTTTTGATCAAACTGAAGCAAACATATTTGGCTTCACTCTTGGCTGTACTGGATCAGCTCTCCTTTGTACAAATAAAGTCGTGATGCAGGAGAAGTGTCAGCACAGCTCAGCCCCTGCTGAGCCACCCCTCTGCAGTTCAGGACCCTGAAGGACACACAGCAGGACAGGGAGACAGTGCAGGGTTATCCAATGTCCCCTCCCTGACAGTGTCACCTGTGCCTGACAACTGTGTTTTGACTCAGCTGGAGTTTCTGCAGAGAGGCCTGGGGATTGCACAAACCTCGTGCCAGCCCTTGCGTGGCTCTGTCTGAAGGGAGTTCATTCTTTGAGCATTCCCACATCTAAAGCTGGAATCACAACCTTTCCACTGCTCACTGATGTTCAGCTGGACTTACAACATCTCTGTTGATGTCAAGAGCCTACTCTTACCAGTGCATTAATGCTGCTGCACAGGCTTGGCCTTTCTGATTTCCACATTTGGGGACCTGCAGCAACCAGCAATAATATTTAGAAGTCGCTTTACATGATTCATGTTTCTGTCCTACATATGCATCTTTTACAGACTTTCCTCTCCAAATCAGCACATTTATCATGAAATGGTGATAGCAGTGAAGTTTTGCACCTGATGAGACAATCTGTACAGATTTTTGGATCCTTATACCACACAGCAGTTTTAACACAAGGTATCATGTAATTTGTAATTTGCTTTACAGTCAGGAGATGATTTGTTTGTCCTGAACACAAATGACAGGCATAAATGCCTCAGTTACAAGTACTGATGTTTATTCTGTTTCCAAAAATAAAGCTCTAGTATTTATATAAATTCTTGGATTTGTCCCCTGAGCTTGATGTCCCAGTAGTTTAGGAACACCATGCTCCCCAAACACATGCCACTAATCTAGATGAAAAACAAATCCACTGGTTGTGATGATCTAGAGCAGTGGGAAAGTAATATATGGGGTATGGAACAACCTAGGAAGCCCTGAGAAAAGCAGGAGCAAAGGCTTTCTGAAAATGAGTTGCCTACAATCTTTACTAGGTGAGAAATGCATGTCTCAACTGCTGAAGCTACATGGAATGTTGGTTTATAACACACTGTAGATAGGAACACTGCCATTAACACCCTTATGCTATTAATCATGAACCAAATCGACCCCAGTGACATCCTAGAATTCCATCTTGGGTCTGTTCTCCTACTGAACAGTGATTTTTCTTTTTGGTGGGTAACCTCACTATCAGGCCCTGCACACCTACTCCCTAGTAAAGCCTGTTTAACATTACTCCTCCAGGCAGGCTTTTTCTTGAATTATTGTTGCACATTTCAAGTGGCTGAAGTCACTTGGCCCCCAGCCAGCGCAAGTCTAAAAACAGACTGCAATAATCCCAAGAAGAGCGTTCTGCCTGTCCTGCTCCAGCCTTGAGCTTTCCTGCAAGAACCACCTCAAGCAAATTCTCACTCTGTATCTTGTTATTCTTTGCCTTGTGCAGCGCCAGTGGCTCCAAATCCCACCCAGTGTGGAAGTCTCAGGTGTTCCTACCCCAGCCTGATACTGACTCCAGACTTAAAGCATCTGAAGGGTCTCTAGACTGCTTGAGACAAAGATCTCCAGCTCCTTCAGGAGAATCTCCTCCTCCACTTGTGGCTGAATGCTCTGAGGGGCAGTTAATCACAACAGCATCACACCTAAAGCCAGAGCTTCTATGGGGCAGGAGCACAGAGCTGGTGCAGCTACACAGCCCATCACAGATGATACAAAGAGAGACCCCCTTTTGCAGGTCAGCTTTCCACACTCAACCAAACTGCTGTCAATCCTTGCAGCAGTCCAGAGCATCCCACTGAACAGTGCAGCCACTGCATTCAGCCAGTGGATTCTAGGGTTCCGTGAACACACTCAGAAGCTCTATTTTAACTTATTATGTAAAGCAAGAAAGGCAAGAAGGTCTTTTCCTCCTGCTAGTCCCACTCAGAAAACAAAACCATCCTCCCACACTGCTCCTCACCTGGGGTGATGAAGGCATTCTTTACCACTAAGGACACTGTTTCAAGCTTCGGAGCAGGCACTATTTTTTGTGACTGTTTGGGCCTTGTCCCAGCACTGGCCAGCGGAACAGGTTTGGGGAGTGCAAATGTCAGCTGGGACTGCAGCTGGGGCCGGGGCTGCCCCTGCACAACAGCAGTCTGGAAGGCCAGGTTACAAGGCACTCCTGCCCCGGGCTGCTGCGTGGCCAGCACCAGGCTCTGGCTCTGGCTCTGGCTGAAGGTGGTGGCAGGGGCGTTGTGGGTCAGCGTGGCAGAAGCCGTGTGAGTGATGACCGAGGATTCACAGAGGCCGAACTTGGGGGTTTCCGGAGCGGCGAAGGCGGCGGGCGCGGGGCTCAGGCTGGAGCTGAGCGGCACCGCGGGCAGCGGGGACTGCTGCTGCGCGCTCGTGGGCTGCAGCAGCGGCAGGGGCGGCTGGAACACCGACATAAAAGTTTGTGGCCCGCTGAGAGACGAGTCAGGAGGGAAGTCTGCCGGCTGGATGAAAGATCCCCCACTTCTAATGCTGGAACACTGGTCAGCAACGACATCAGGAATGACAGGAGCGGGTACTGAGGAAGGAATCAGTCCATCACTGATGTTCCCTGCTGGAAGCGTGCTGGGCAACGAACCCGCCGGCAGGCCAGGAGACTGAGAGACAAGGAAATGTCACTGATTCAGACATGTCTGAACTCCTCCTGAGAGGACATGGCTCATGTCAGAGCCTTCTGTCTGAAACCTCTCTTACCTGGGAAGAGTGGCTGCTGCTGTCTGTGGTAGCTGAGCTGACAGCAGACACGGAAGGGAAATAATTACTGGAGCGACTAGGCGTGAATAATTCTGAAATATTAAAAGCCACCTATTAATTTTCTACTTTTCATACTTAAGATTACATTGCTAGATCCTAAAATTCACAGGAATATCAGTATTATTTAGCAAATAATGAAACCATGAGCTTTTTGCTTCATACAACTGCTGCTGACTGAGCAGTGAATTGCTGTCTTCCAGAGGAACTGATCTCTTTGGGACTGACTCCTTCAACTTTCATGCAAACTGGGACAATGCAAAAATCAGTCCTGTTAAAGGTTCATCTACACAGAGAGAGCCAAGATCTGATCCTCAGTGAGTCCCACAAAGTACAGTCATCTGATGCAGACTGCTTGCAGAGCCAGCAAACAGACATGACTCTTTCTCTTTACTTCCATGAAGATCCATAACCATCAAAGCTGTCAGCAGTAGTTTAATGTTATATGGAATTCTTGACAGTGCCATAAAACATTAAAAGACAAACAAAATGTTAAACGTCTTCATCGCTAAGAAGTGTGAAATGGGGAAACCTTAGATGTTTGTAACACTTAAACTTTTTTTAAAACCTAGTTCATAAATCACTGCAATATTTAAGAAATTAATGAACTCTCTATATGATTCTTACCCTGAAAAGGCTCAAAAGTATCCATAAAATCAAAATTTGGCTGGAGAGGAATAAGCCCTGGTTGAATCATGTCAGCATTTCCTAAGTGTCCTGCAAAATTCAGGAGACAGATTAGATTAGCTTCCCATTACTCACATAATAACAGCAGCAGGAATAAAACATTCCACAGCCAGGCTTGGCCAAGAGGTTACAGAAAAACTGCTGCTGAAAGGAACTGAGCATCTGCTTCTCTTCAGAGCTACAGCACAGTCCAGATATCAAAGCCATTGGGGAATGAAACTTTAAATTACTAAAATGGAAGTAGTGAAACCTGAGGGCTCTAATTGAGCTGCACTACACACAACCTTGCTGGGAAGCACAGCTTGACCCACCACAGCTCATAACAGAGTATTTTAAAGTAAACCACCACCCATTTCATTTGCCTTGGGTACAATTCATGTAAACCATGGCTGCTCTGGAGTTGCTCAGACATCCATGCAGCAAGGATGGTGAACAGTGGACAGTCAGAGCCTCAAGACAGTTGAACAGCTCTTGCAATTTTTTGTACAGATGAAACTTGCACTGGTTCTACCGGACAAAGTCAAACAAAAATACACAGGCACTCCCTTAAAAATACACACACAACTATGCTTTGAGATAAATCACAATGCCTTCACCACTGATAAAGTAAATACTGCTCATTACAGATTTATTCAGAGCAACATTAGGGGGCAAAGCTGGGAGCAGCACGTAAGAAGCTAAGACAAATTAAATTTGCATCATTAATTGGGATTCTATAACCTACAGAATCATAAGACAGCTACATTCCCTGACCTGTTTTTATCTGTATCAGCAATATGATAGATTTTTAAGGCAAGATTACAAGAGCACCAAAGCAACAAACCAGAGTTTTTGTAGGGGTTCTCACTGCAACATAGCTACAGCCAACAAATACCTATGTCCCTGGAATTTGGCCAGGAAACCAGCTGATGTGAAGAGAGCGTGGAGAACAGGGTGTCGGTGAACTCGGACATGAGCATGTCTGCATCCAGGAGGCTGCCTTCCTCCATGGGGACAGGGGTTTCTCTGCCATACCTTCTTTTTTGCCAGAGAACCACATCATCATCCTGTCAAAGGAAAGGAAGAGAGGTCAGGCTGCCTAGCAAGGCCAAAGCAGTCTGGTGCATATCTATAAAAGCAGCCCTCATTTTTCACATTTTTAAAGAAAGAACCTCTCTTTGAGGAGCCATCAAATGGACTGAAACATTTCAGTGGTGCTTCTGATACATCAGCAACATCAGCTCAGTGAAATACCACAATGCTCTGGGAAAGGTTTTTGCCCAAAACCCAGATAGTGACTAGAAGGATGTAAGACAAATAACAACACTTCCTTGTTTGATTATTACAAGTATTTTTGCACTCAGCTTAACAATCCCTTGGTTTGAATAAAGATTAAAAATAACATGACTATCAAGAATGTAAAAAACAAATCCTGTCTTGTGAGATGTATCTGAAACTCTGACTCGCAGTGAAGTGTAATTGTACTCCGAGTTTGCACAAGACACTTTTTGCCCATGAAAAATACAACAGTGTGACTTGGCTTACCCATCCTTCACTACAGGCTGAGTTAATCTGCACTGCCTTGCAAAAACAGCAGAACAGTGCTTCTGATCATTGGTTTATATCCCCAAAACAGGTTTGATAGTTTAAGGGGACATACTAAATGGTGATACCACTGTTCCTTTAACCATTCTGTCCTTTTACAGGATCCTGGCCTATTATCTGCCTGAGCTGTGGGCACAGCAGGAAGATGTGCAAAACATAGCTCCCACATCTTCACAGATCCAGTTACACAAGCAAAGCAGCAGTGCCAGTTACAACTCAGTAACAAGATGAAATCATGTGCCAGCCCTCAAAGAGACTGATCTCTCTGGGCATGCAATGCTGATTCCCATTTCTTCTGTCACAGCACTTTACATTCAACCTCTCCTCCATCCAATTCAAGCTACAAATCTCACATTGCTCTCTGAGGCACAAAACATTAAGGTGTCTAATCTTAATTAAGGCTTAAGCAAGATGCTCGTCTTTAGATTTTAATCAAAGCAAGCTACTGCATGTTACAGCTTTGTTATCTACTGTGGGTTCTACAAGCATAAATGTTGCCACTTCTCAGTGGTGTTACCTACCCTGACCAAACTTGAAAGATCTTCATCTTTGTGTTTCTGTAACTGCAAAAGAAGAACAGAACAGATAGTGAAGTCAGAATAGGCCCTGTATGTGCCAGTGGAAGACCTGATTTTGCAAAACTTTTAAGACCCAATCATGCACAATCAGTCCCAGCACAATAATTTTTAGTTAAGTGAACTAATTAGATGAGCATGTCTGTACCAGCTTATCATCTGTTTTAAGTACTCTTGCATGCCAGAAAAAGTGATAGAAAAACTCAAAAAGCAACAACATACTGATCAAGCTCAAGCAAACTACTTTCACAATGTAAACCAACAGACCCTTTTCTTGAAGTATGTTCTCCACTTGTGGTATTCCCTAATGACTATTTCAATTCTTCGTTTCCAGTATTTCCCTTCTGTTGCAATGGCCTGAGAACACAAACACATACCATGAATTACACAGAATCACATAAGGGCTGAATATTCAATACATTTCCAAGCAAATATTCAGGCATAAAAAATGCAAAAGAAAGCATGCTAATTCTCTTTGAGCTCATGTATCAGCAGCCCACACTGTCCCAGAGTTCAGCTATCACAGAGCAAATCTGACAGTACTAACTGCATCTTTCCCACAAAAACCAAACACGAGGTGACATCTGCCTGCATTGTCAGCATCTCCCACAGTAGCTCAACCATAACCAAGAGTTAAGAAATGGCAAAAAAAGCCACTTTATACATTATATTTCAGTAAATTAATTTTAAAGCACACAATATCCTGTGAATTTCACAAGGTCACATGCACAGACACACATAAGCAAAAGCTGCTACGAATGACACAAAGCAATAGAAATCTGATGTCCAGCTCAGGGGGGGACCTTGCAGGCCACACACTGATGGCAACAAAAGATCACATGATATGGGTCTTCAATGTATCACAGAGAGCAGTGTGTAAGTTGGGGAGAGAGGACTAATGAGAGCCTTAACTTTGTGTTCGAGGGTCACTTTCAACACAAACATCAACACTGTTCTTTCAAAAACCTGAGACAGTTCCACAAACTCATCTGGAACTCCTCTGAGTTATAAATTACTCTAGAGTTATGCAGTATAGAGAGAGCCACATATTGCCACATCAAGGGCTTCACTGGTTTTCTGCAAGGAGCCAGAGGGCAGATGTTAGTTTTCATTTATGTTTACAGGAGCACAAAAATGAAAGAACACAAACTCATATTTGATCTGTCTGTGAAACTACCTCGACAGAAAGAAAGAAATTGCTTGTTCTCTTGAAACCACACCTCTCCAATTACATAAAATACAGAAAACTCTCCCAGGGTCACTTAGATTCAGTCCTGAAAACAGTCATCACTCTGATTTCCCACCGACTTCCAGTCAGGAGACAGCAGTGGCTGTCAAAACCTTAACTATTCAAACAGCACTTCTGCGACTTATGATTCATTAAACTACAACATTAACATAAGTTACACAGATAACAAATGTCCTTCTGGTTGCCCCTTGATCATCCTAATGTGATGAACTCACAAAACCGGGTTCACTCTGCTTTTAATGGTTCCTTCTAAATAAAAAGAGAGCACAGATTGGCTATGCTACCCTTGTTCCCAGCAGACCAGAAAATCCTGTTACAAACTCCAGAGCTCACTGGGCTGTTCCCAGGGTTTCACACACCTCTGGCCGCCGGTGCTCATCGACGTCCACGGAGCCGTCCAGAGGGGTCACAAAGTGGCACACGGGGTTCTTGCGCTTCTCCAGGTCTGAAACAGCAACGACAATGCAAGTGCTGAGCACGTGCAGGGCCTGCAGAGCTGTCACTCCGGTGGCAAGGTGTGACAGGGAGCCTAGCCAGGATTCCCTCCCGTTGAACAACACGGAACAGGGAGATCTCGGGCTGTGCTTGGAGCACTCAGCACATCCTCAGTGTGGGCACATCCAGGAAAGCCCCGATCCAACGGCATTGCCTCTGGAACATCAGACCTTGAGCAGATTCCCAAGCTTTTCACTAGACAATCATTTCAATTCTCTTGTTCCACCGGTCTCAGGGAAGACCCGCCCCCAGCACGGTACTTACACTGCATGTACCAGGCCCTCCAGATGGCGTTATTGAGACGGATTTTATCTCTCCACTGAAGCTTCAATCCCTTAAAATTTTTCCATTTTGGTGAAACCAACCTTCCGCTGCAACAAAACATACCACAAATTATTCTGCTTTCAGTTTTTCTCTCTCCCTTCCTTTCAAGACAAAGCATCCCCCTAAAGCAGCCAAACTGTCAACAGATGAAACAACAACAAGCCATGCTTGGCCATGGCTCACAAAGGCAGGAGCCAGAGATTAATCCAGTCTTCAAGTGTCCTCCATAAGAACTAAGAACTGCCACAACTGGTCTCACGAATATCAGCAGGAATGAAATTCATTTCACCCACACTTTTCTCTTTGCCAATATCACACCTTTTCTAATCCCCACCTATGAGCTTCTACCAACTGGGATTGAGTTTACTTAAAATTAAGAAACTTCTACATGTTTGGTCAGATACAGTTCCATTTGATTTTCCAGGCTGGTAACACTGGAAAGGAGGAATGAAATGCCAGTTCTGGCCCAAGAAAAAATATAACCCACCAATTCTACACTGCTGGTAATCAGAGCTGGGCACAAAGGAATATCAACAGGCTAGAAAGAGTAACTTTTCTCCAAGGAAAGGCAAGGCTGGAAAAAGAAATGGTTTATGTATGAATGATCCTGGGAGGTGGAAGGGAAATGGAAGGAAAAAGGAAGAAGTAGCAGGGACTCTAGTAAACACTGTATAAACACAAACTACCCAGCCCTTAAAACACACCTTTATGAATCATTAATCCATACTACTGACAGGGCGGCAGAAGAAGTAGGAAATACTCATAACACAGTAAATTCCAAGCCAGAGATTAAAGTATAGAAACTGTGCCTATCCCAGGTTCTCTCTCTTGTTTTGGGGGGGTTTAGCCCCACATCTTCCAAGTTTATGTCTCCTGTGCTCTTTGTGCAACTTTGCTATGAGGGAATTGGACCAGCAATACCAAGTGCAACCCACACAACAACAAAGGAAACAGGTTCACCTTGACACACTACGAGCATCAGGTCAAGGGGTGATGGACACGAAGGAGTGGCAGGAGCAATGTCACCTACAAACACTCTGCCCTCTCAGAGACATCCCCTGAGCACGTGGTCAGTCAGGAATGGTCTTTGCCATGAACTGCAGTGACAATGGCAGCAAAAAAAAAAACAGCACAGACAATGCCCTGGCACAGGCCATTTGCCTCACACATTCAGTACAAATGAACTCGGAGAGGAATTATTTATCCTTAAAAGCTCATTTCACATTTAAGTTCTAAAATCGCTGTGCAAATAGGAAGTACATCCTACAGAAGTGCAAGGCACTTCCCTTAGCTCACCAAAGCCCATAGAGCCTGAGGGTGGAGAACTGATAATTCCCAGTTTCCTATTTGGTCTGGGAAACCTCCCAACAGCAGCTCTTTTTTAAAGAAATCTTTTAATAAAACTTGCAAGACTAAAAACAAGTAAAAAATCCTCAGCTTTAACAAAAGCAACCAGAATGCCAGAGCTGCCAATAACAGGATATTAAACTAACATTTTTTCATGTATTTTGTTCACCATTTCTTTCCTCTCTTGCTCACACCACAACTGCTCTCACACTCAGGTACTCCCACAACTTGACAGTAACAGAGGAGCAAATGCCAGGCTTCAGCCAAGAGACAGGTAAAGAAAACCAGCTCTGCTCTTTCAATTTTACTACTATATAAAATGTCAGTTGTGGCAACAGGTTGTAGCGATGCACCAATAGATAAGTTGTTGCCTGATTTTTTTTCCCTCCTTGTCCTCTTCAAAAACAAACTGTAATGTTCTTGTATGCACAAGGAAGCAGATGCAGAGACCAGGTATGAACTGCACTAAAAGGATAATTCCCAGCAGCAAGAGAACAGGCAAGTGACCAAGTTTGAGCCCTGTCCATGCCCAGCTGCCCCTTTGGGGGTTAGGACCATGCTACAAGGCTCTGCTGCAGCCTTTGGAACACTGGTGCTTGATTAAAAGAAAAAGTGTACACAAAACAGAACATGAGCACCCCCAAGACAAGCAGACTTGCTGGAGCAAGCAACTTCACTGACTGGGAGTGAGAGCAAACCATGAGAACTATTAGCAAGAAATAGAAAAATCACTGTTAATGTATTTTTGCTGTCACTGGGCTTTAAGACACTCAGCACCATCTGTATGGTCACAGACATTTAGGAAATCCTTCTGGATTATTTCTTTTCAGTAATGCATCCATATGCCACTCTTTGAAATACATCTCCCAAGACTCCACTTCTAAATTTCAAGATTTTTAGTTAATGGAACAATCTCCTACTAGTTCATCTCACTGTTACCCAGCCCATGTGTCAGGGCAGAGAGAGGATCTCCACCCATTTAGCATTTCTCCCATCACTGCAAACTATCCCAACATCTTTGGTGTTCACTGCACAGCCAGCTCTGCCTCAGAACCACTGCACACCTTATCTTGTCTTCCAAACCCAGACTAAAGCACATCTTTTCCTGTTTCTCATCTGTACATTAACAGTTTGGAGACAGCAGATTAATGTGCATCACCAGCACTGACAAAGTGCCCACATGCCTTTGACTAAGAAATCTGTCAACTTAATGTTCATCTCTTCACAGCTCTGTGTGACTCGACAGTTTGCCAAAGCAACAAAACTCTAATAATCTGCACTCAGAATAACAAGAGCAAATGCTTTTCTATAAAAAGACTAAAAGGAACTGCAATCAAGTCTGGTACACTCCTTGCATCTTCAAAGAGCTAATTAAAACTGGAATTAAAACACAAATAGTTTAAAATATTTTCAATTACATTCTTAGAAAATGCTAAACAAGACTAGTACATCAAAAGAAGGAAGTGATTAAGAACCTATTCTTAAAATAATTATTATTTTTAGTTCCCATGGGAGCAAAACACAAGTCCAGCTTGAGGTCATAAGTGAAACGACTTCAGCCTCAGTGGAGAGGAATCAGCATGAAACTGACAACAATATTTAGACACTGCTCCAAATTCCAAAGTCAATGTAAAGTCAATTACTTTGAACAGCACTGTGACTGAGAGCAGCTGCCTAACTGAAAGCAGTCTTCAGATTTTAAAGCAGCAAAATAACAAGGATAAAACCCAAACAACTGGAGAGACCATCTGGCTGCGGCTCCTGCCAGTTCTGTAAGATCACACCAACTCCTACAGCAAATGTGGAGCAACCTCCCAACAGGTGGATGCTCACCACGTACCTGCAGCACAACCCAAGAGCACCCCCGTGGTCCTGGCCCCCTCTCCAACAGCTGCTGCAGCTCTGCAGGGATGCTGCTCCCAACAAGGGGAGCAGGAGAACATCCCAAGGGAGAACTGGACCCAACAGTGCACGGTACCAGCCAGGACAGCTGCCCCCACAGCTTGTGGGAATGCTGGTGCTGCACAGAGGGTGCCCAAGCTGAGCAGCACAGGGAGCCAGGCTCCTGGGTGATTCCTGCAGGGGATGCTGCTGCCAGCAGCCCAGCTTATGTAAGCAATGCTGGAAGAATAGGTGACTTTCATATTCTCCTCACTATCACACACAGATCAAATCAAAGCAGCTGAAAACCATCTGATGGGTGACTTGCAATGCATTCCAGCAGCTCAGCTCAGTCTCCCATGTAGAAACCTCCACCTCCAGAGTCCAAATGTCCTCATCAAGTGATTTGATCACAGCAAACCAGCCAAAAGAGCTTCAGCTCAACAGCCAACAGAGCTGGAAATCCCCTTGGACCGGCCCCAAAAGACTCTGGAGGAGTTGTGGGGCTGTCACAGGAGAGGCTGCAGGCACCCGAGGCTGCCACTTCCACCAATGAGTCCTGGATACACCAAGAGAGGCTGCAGTCCATTCCCGAGGTTTTCTACATGCATTTTCCCAGCTCAGGAACTAACCTCAGGCAACTGAGATCCAAGCAGGCAGACAGATAACAGGGCACTGATCTCTCACAACTCTCCATTTCTAAAACTCCAGTGAAAGCAGCTGTGTTTTCAAACAATTACAAACCTTCAAACATCACAAAATTTGCAGCAAAGTGCAAGAAACAGACATCCACTGTCAGAGTGTGACCTGATTCCCTTCAACACCTTTCATTTCTAAATTTTTCTTCAATCAACTGAAATGTGATTAGGGAGCAGGTTTGTATTCTAACAGTACCCTGACAGTATCCATTTACAAGCAACGTTTTGCCTCTGAGAATCTCATTGTTTTGTTCTACGTTAATAACACTCAGTTAATGATCTCACGGGGTATTTTAGTGATGCTTTGGACTCGGTAGAGATAAGGCAAAGGTGTGACCCTCTTTCTTAACAGATAAACGAGATGCCATTCACTTGCTGCCAAATTTAAACCAGTAGCCCTCCCTAGCACTGAAACAACATTCAATTAATAAACTCAATGCAAAACTCCTTCCAACATCTGTAGAAGCAGGATCAAGTTCTGAGATGAGATGACTCACAACAGAAGAATCCCCTGTTCTCCTCCCTTAATCAGAGGATTTTAAGCTGAACTTCAGTCAGCATAAAAGTACATGACACAAGCACCCTCTGGATTTGGGCAGAAAGGGACATTTATCTGCGTGCAAACCCAGAAGAAATTTAGGGGTTTTTCATTACTTACTAGCATTAAGAAACACCAGCATTTTACAAAACTGGTTTCTACAAAGAGCATTGAAGGGACAGAGAAGCAGACTTTAAAATATTAACATAAATTTTATATATCCTCCACTTAACAGGTAGTTTGAATACATGTCGATTGAATGGAAACTATATGGTATAGCATGGTAGAGCTTATGGGTTTTACACAGCTCAAATGCTTTATTCAGCTGTTTCTGATTCAACTTGCAGTTCCCAATTTTTTATCTCCCTCAGAAATGCTCACAACAGTACCACAGCCTTATGTTTAAATCTTTTTCTAACAGAAGGCAATAGGGAAGACTTTGCTGTAAACATCAGCCTGAAAAATCCCCTTTTCCTGTTCAGAAAAATTTAAGTTCATTCTCCACACCATGGCGTGTAAAAGTCGCTGAGCAGGAATTGCAGCTGGGAAGAAATCTTGGGACTGTAGTGAACTAAATGCTGCATCAAGTAAGAAGTTTTTAAAATACCCTCTGAGGATGGAATGCAGGTTCTCCTGCTTAAAATAAGGAAAGAGTGGATTACATGCCCGTGGCTACAAAATTGTGTGAGTGACACAGTAGAAGTAGGACATAGATTTTTTTTTTTTTATGTGCTACTGTGCTTTGCACATAAACTCCTCATTTCCACCCTTTTATCCTTCCCTTTTTCGATACACAGGGACAAGGAAAATCTCTGGCTACACTTGGCTCCCTAGCTCAGAAGGTGTTATTTTTTTCTCTTCTCCTCAGAGAGCACCCGGCCAAGATCTATGGTACATGGAATTTAAACAGAAACCTCCAAGCACTGTGGTTTAGATTCCACAGGTCTGTCCTGCTGCCCAAATATGTATTCCCAGCAAGCCCAGCAGATAGGCTGGAAAGCAGCTACTGCATGTCTGCAGAAATCACTTCTACAGATCACTGGAGTCTAATGTGCTATGGTTGTAAACAAATTATTTTGTTTTCAAATCTGATTTTTGTCAACTCAGTTTATGGGGACAAGCTACAGAAATGTCCTGTCTTTTCCTGTTTAGGTAGTGGATTCCCCCTGCCCTTGTGCTAAAACAACTCTTTTTTGCCTTATTAGCTCCAGCCTCAAAACCCACTTCCTCTGTGCCTCCCCTCAGTTCCTTCCGGTACACGATCATGCAATTTTTTGAGGTAGGTAAGAATTTTATTTTATTACAGGTAATGAATGGCAATGAGGCTCTTAATTAAAATAGAGGACAAAATTCAGACTTGATACTACAGTAGCTAAATAGATTAGCTTTTTCAGCAACACAGAAAAGGAACTTTCTGGCTTCTCCCCAGCATTTTTTTTTCAAAGGCGTGGTTTTCATTTGTTTTGTCATCTCCAATCTGTTTTGCTGGGGAGTTGGGCCTGTCAGCTCAGCTCTCCAAGAGCCAAAACTAACAGTATTTCCCAAAACAAAGGTTCATTCAGAGAATCAGATTATATGCATTGTGTGTTGGAGCAAAGGGGCAGGCAAGAGAAACCAAAACATTTCTACACGGCGTGAACGTGTGTAGGACTGGCAAGGACACCACATTTTAGTATCTCACAATTCCTACCTACAAAGTTAATCCCAGCAGCAGCCTGAGGATACTAAACCCTGACAGAGCTCATTTTAAAAGCCAGATTTGGGGCAGGTAATTTTCTTTGTTACCTGGTTCATCTTCCTTCCCTGAAATCCTCCTGCAGCAGCAGGCTCAGGGTTGTGGAGGGATGTTCTATTGCCCACAGACCACAAAGAACAGCAGGGAGCTTTGTGCTGAAGTTAAATCAAACACTTTAAAACAACATAAATGTCCCCTCACTGTTTGATTCAACACCTTTTAAAAATAATACTTCCATCCTGAAGACAGAGATACTGGACCGGACAAATATTTTTCCTCTGTCATGAGCATTATCTATTAAGAACTGTTAGAAAAATAAAAATTTAGCCACTGACAAACTGGAATTGCAACACCAGCCAAGAAACATGTTATCTCGACTGGTTTCACGCAGGCAGGCTCAGGTATGCACCTCCTGAAATGGAACAGGAAAGTGAAAGGTCAGCTGTATGCCTGAAGCAAATACTCCTGTCCCAACAAATCCACAAGAAACGTTGATTTATTTATATTATAAATTCAATGCTATTTTAAGCTTGGAAGTTTAATGTAATTTGCATAAATGAAAGTTTGCAGTGCCTGGGCTCTTGCTCTGACAACCTGATCTAAGCAGGACTCAGGAATGACCAGGTAGGTGTTGTGTCAAGGCAGCCTCCTCAGGGACAGATGAAAAATTCACATTTTGGGAGCATTATCACACCTACCCTGACAGTTTTTCATACCACCACCACTGTGTAAATAGGGGAAGGAGTCACTTGCTGCAGTTTGGCCAATGTGCAGGGAAGGCTGCAGGCAGCTGGGAAGGACCACTGAGAAATGCCTTCACCAGATGCAGGTTTCATGCAGGTTATGAAAGGGTGAAAAGAGCACTGGGCAAATATAAAAAACAGTACAAATATCAAGGAGACTTGAAGGCTATGGTGCCCTTCAGACAGTGGCTATTTAAAGACTCAGAATATTTAGACAGTTTCTCATTTCTAGTCAGAAATCAAAGGATATTTCTAGAAATGTTCCCACTTTTCAGACAGTTGTCCAACAGTGGTTCACTTTTATACAGAACTGGAATAGCAAGAAAAGAAAAACAGTTCTTAAGTACTGTCAGTAATAAGTCAGCCAAAAGGCTGAGAAAATGGGCCTTACCATCACATCTGTCACTGCTGACCCTCCCCAAACCTCTCCCTGATCCTTGCTGTCTTTAACTTTGTAACTTTATAAATATTAACACTTTATAAAAGGCCACCCACTTCCACTGTCAAAAAATCAGAACCTTCTTAAAGAACTACCGGAAACCCCATCATGGAAAAAGAAGCTGACACAGTGTTCTGGGATCCAGGCTCAGAGGCAAATCCCACCCCTTTCACTGCCCAACTCTGAAATGCCAGGATGGAGAGCAGCTGCCCATGGGCACAAAGTGTGTCAGTGGCAAAGCAAGGACAGAACACCAGCCAAGCATATCCCAGCCACACACCCCACACTAGAAATGCTACGAGCAAGGGTAAGCTTTAGCAAGGATTAGATTTACATTTTTCACATCAGATCAGTATATTTCGTTTTCTTTTCTTTTTTTTTTTAATACATTTTATTTTCCTTCTTTTTGAAGTGTTTCCTATGCTGTCATGCATGGTGGAAATAAATGTAACTTTTCAGAGCTGCTTCAGTACAAAGGGAAGTGATCCTACTTACTTCAGCGTCTTGAAATTTTCACTTCTTCCTAAGACTTGATTTCTGCCACTGGCTTTTCACCAACCCTCTCAAAATCACAATATTCACTACAAAGAGCTGTTTCCCAATACAGATGACCAGGAACTGATAGGGTTTTGCAGTACACCTCAATTTTTCATTTAAAAGTATAGTTGTTGGTGAGGGACCCTCTTGTATGGAGAGCTATAAATGTGTCAGAATCTTTTTGAACATTAAGGTCCCAGCCTAGATTAATGAACTGATCAAGATGTGATAAGCTGGGACTTAAAAGATTTTTCACACATGGAGCTTCTGAAAAACCCAAACAAACCCTATCAGCATAGCAGATCAGCCCAGCTCTCTGAGCAGCACACATACCCCTGGAGCCCAGAGCTGTTTACCAGGCTCAAGAAACCCGAAACCAGCACTTCTGCTGCAGAGGATACTGTAACATTCTCTGAACAACATTACATCCTATAAATATACTGCAAGACTTCAGGGATCTTATTCTGAAAGAGCCTTACAGGTTTCCAGAAGCAGAGATGCTCTCCCAGCTCTCCCCTAGTGACACAAAGCTTTCATCTCAGCTGTCTGCAGCCAGCTCCCTGCAGCTTGAAAAACACCAGGCTGATTCCCAAATTCAGTTATTACAGACTCAAGACTGCAACAGCACACACAGCTTATTCAAAGTTTACATAAAAGCTGAACCAGACACAAGAGACAGAAGCAGGGTAAAGGCACCATTGTGTTACTACTGAAACTACTCAAGGGTCAATCAAAATCCCATAGAAAGATGATGAAGGGAGGAAACTCCTTCCAGAACTCACACAGAACAGCCTGGAATGTGGGAAAAAAAAGTCTCTCAAAGGTCAGGCAGAACTCACAGGAAAAGTCTCCACTTAGACCTTTCTTGGATCTGTGTGCAAACAAGTGCTCTGGCAATGCTTCACCAGAAGCAGCTCTTCAATTCATGGTGAACACCCGATTGCCCTGTGCATGGTCGTGCCATGGGGGCAGCCACATCCCAAACACCACAGCAAAACTCCCCAGCATCCACCCACCCAAGACCACAGTCCCAGGAAGGTTGAACGTTTAGAGAACACAGAGGGAAAACAAACTTCCACCTGTAGGTCACGAGTCAAACTGGAGCTGTGAAGATCTGTCTGCTGCAATGCAGGGAAGGCTGTGAATTAATTCCTTAATTAATTGGGACACAGGGCTGGCAGGGAAGCAGCTAATAATGCTCATAATCCTCAGCACACTTTTGCCAGATGGCTCCCATTGCCTGTCTAGGATTGGACAGGACAAGGGCAATGCCAGGTTCAGACACACACAAGGAGAGATCAACCCTGTCCTTGGTGGCTCCAAGCCTGCTGAATTGTTGGATCTGTTACTTTATAATGATGGTGGTTATGGTAACTATGCACAGCACGGGGCACTGATCAATGTTTCATAGCAGTTAACCTCAAAAAGCAATATTTAACCTCACTATATGCAGTGAGTTCAGAGGAAGACTTTGTTTTATTGCCTGATACCCTTATAAAGTCATTCCTTTGCTCCCAGTTACCACCATGATTAAATATCAAGCAGCAACATGGTTCAGAAATTCTCATGCCATTCACCTGTGCACCAGTTAAAAGACATGTCTGGACTGACTTTCAAATGGACTGAGATGGTTTATGTCCCAAAGCAAGTGGTGACTTGACCAGTAAAACATGTGACAGCATCAGCACTTTCACAAATCTTACTGCAAGCAAAACAACAAGCAAGTCACTAAATGACCCTCACTCAAGTCTTCTTTGAACCATGTTTTTCCTACGTGCCAAAAATCACAAAAAAAAAAATTGGTCCCAACCTTCATTCTGTAGAGTCCTGTCCTGGGGACAGGACAGTCCCTTGGGAAAGCTCATGTGAAAGATAAATAACACTTTTTGTGTTTATTGCTATGGAGAGAAGCAATCTCTCAAAATTTCCTAGGATCTGTCTCCCTATTTCCAAAAGCCTGCTACATGCACCCAGCCTATAATCACCACATGCCAAGCTTAGACACCAAGCCTACTAATGTGCTAATAAAAACTGTTAATAAAAGTTTTAGTCTCCTTAAGCTCTGCTAAGATTTTTACTGGAGATTTGAGGGTTCTACTTATATAACTGGATACTAAAAACAGATGGGATCCACGCTGAGTTCCTAAACAACAGCTTTCACAGACCAAAATTTTATTAGAAACAGTAATGAATTAGCTTTTATTGAAGAATTCTATGCATCTATTTGCAGAGCTAAGCTCTGCTCTTTGGTAACATTTGCTGATTTGATAAAGTAAGTGCAATCTTATCCCATGGCTTCCATTAAGGGTTAACAATTTCACACAGCAGGATAGATAGACCAGGATTTAGGAATGCCTCTGGGTCCCAAGCAGTCTGGCTGCAGATTACCCTTCCTCACAGAAGAATGACTCAGATCACAGTGTCGTTCCAGTCACAAGCATACTGGCTCTGTGCTTTCACAAGATCATGGAATACCCAGCACCTCCAGGCAGCAGCACAGAACGGGGCTGAGGCCACAGAGAGCAGCCACAGCCACACACTCTGGCCTTATCTGCAGCTTCCAGAGACCAAATGCTGCCTGGAATTTTTTCCCAGCTGATACTAAAATACTGTGTAGCTCACTCCAGCACTCGGCACCTGCTTTGGCAAGGGCTGTAAGAACACCCACCCGGGGTGCCACAGGTCCAGCCTTCCCCATGCTCAGTCCCAGCAGTGGGTGAGCAGGTGCTTGGGGAAGGGTCACAACAGGATGAGCTTGTCTCTCTGGTGTTCCTGCCAGCTCCAACAACCAGCCCCTCCCAGATCTAAAGGAAAATGATATTAGCAAGTATATTAACTCAATCCCTCAAAGTGAACTGAAGAACTACACTTTTTGCTGTTTATAGACACTTCTTCCCCCTAGCTGAGTATGTATATTGATTTGGCAAGGACTCTGCTCTGAAAAGGGAGGGATAATGACAGTTTTAGTAGAGAACACCCACTATGGTGACTACTCAACAGCTTGGATGCCCCAGGTTTTGGACAGATTGTTTTTGTTTCCCAAAGCAATTATTTCACAATCTCTGTTTTAGGTGTCAAACATGGTTGCTTATAATTACCTGAAGTGAGTGCAGTTTCCTCCTTGAGGATATTTGTATTCCTGATAAGTCGGTTCTCTCACCCCAACACTAGGTTCATTTGAAATAAGCTGACAAAATTCAAAGAGCTCTTCTGGCTCTGTAATAGATCTAAATATTTCACAACCATATCCAAATCCCTTGACTTAGTCCATCCTTTCTAAAAGTTTTATATCCTCTAATTCAGAAAAGTAATTTTTCTATGTTTCCAGGTGGCAAACCTCCTCTACAACCCCTGCACTCAATTTTCTTTCTCAAAAGCTGTGTTTTAAAGAGCAAAAGCAAGCAGTTGATTCCCTTTCACTGCTTCATGCTTTCCCACATCTGGCACACCACCAGCACATTTTCTAGCCAGTTCCCTCAGCCTCCATCCTGTCAGGGACAGATGTTTACCAAGCAAACAGAAATTTGGACTAAGCTGTGCAGATAGTAATATGCAGGAGCTTATACAGGGAAACAGTGATACGTTCTTTGGACACTGTACAGGACGAGCTAACACGAGAAGCATGGTATGCAACATCCAGACCTTTGTGTGCTGCTAACAGGAGAGCACATTTCAGAGCCATTCCTGAATCCACTACACAGCTTAGCAGGACCAGGACTCCGCTGTGTTACCTCTCACTCAAATAGTGGGAGTTCTCCTGATGCAGTTGTCACTGTAAATATTTTTAACAGAGCTTGACTAGCCATGGCTAAGCTTACTCAGACTACAGCTTCTATGTAAACATACAGAAATTCATCAGGATGAGCAGAGTGACCATCCAAGAACAAAACAAATAATAGCATTCTTTGCTCTGGGAAACGTGGCAGCAGATAATACCCATATCCAATGACTGGCATATCAGAAATGCAACAAGATCTTCCACTGCCCTCTTCCAGTTTGGTACTAACACTTCTTCTCTAACAGCTGCCAGACCCACAAGCTCAAGTATTTCCTTTTTTTTAAGTTTTCCTTTTTATGTGCATGCTTTTCCTTTTTTACCTTGATCACTTCTGCCTCCAAAGTATGGGCTTTTAACAACTAACACAGATTAAATCAAGTGTCATACCATAACACCAAAAGCAAAAGTCTGCATGACAAAAAGATAATCAAGAGCAGTCATGGACTCCAAAGAAGAATTACAAAGACATGAGAAGCTCTTCTGCAATTCTTGCTCCATTTGGTCTCTGTCTCTTTGTGAGTGGTGTGGACAGTGAGAACAAACTAGATTTAAAAACAGCCTAAAATCTGGATGTATGTAGAATTGAGCAGTATGAAGAATTGAGCAGAAGAGCCTGTGATGGCTCACATTCACATCAACATACAGTAATTAAATGCTGTGGGCCCGAGTTATTTTTAGGTCTATTGTGAAACCCCACATTCCAGCTGCTCCAAAGATACAGCAGCACTACCACAGAGGCCTGGGCTCTGTATCATCACCCTGGCAGGCTGGAGTGAGTCTAACCCTTGCCCTACATTAGATTTTTGGTGCCAAGGCAACCAAGTCCCTGGCACAGATGGGGCAATGTGGACAAGAAGTGTTTTGGACACCAAGCTCACATGGGCTGGGGAAGGGTTTGGCTGTTGGATACAGCAGTCACTGAGTTGCTGCAGCCTGGCCAGAGGTCTCCCAGCCGTGTTGGCCAAGGTCACTTCAGCTGTTGTGTCCTTGAACTGCTGCACCCGTTACTATGGGACCTTGAGGGAAGGGAGAGTAAACAAAGCAGCAGAGGGAAAGGAGGCCAGGATTTCGAGTAAAAACACCCCACGCCACAGAATTCTGAAAACAATGAACGTGACAGATTCCAGAAGCAAACCTCTTTTGTGCCTCTGCAATGTTTGCTTGAATCTTGTTATGCAGACATGTCTCATAAAGAACAACCCTGCTGATCTCTGAGGACTAACAGCCTCCAATGGAAGGATCAGGGAAAAGAGAAGGCCCCATCCTGCTTACTTGTGCTTCTGCAGATCTCTTCTAGGCAGCAGCACAAGCTACAACACAAACTCCTCAGAACAAAACACTTGCACACCTTTGCTCCTTCGCTCTCTCCACCTGGCAGGACACAGGACCAAGGTCCTGCACTCACCACAGGGATCCTAATGGCACTGAAGGCCCTGGTGTTCACACAAGCTCTCAGCACAGACACCTCTGAGGACCCACATCTGCAGGACTCGCTCAATACCAGGGCAGATGCAGTGCAGGACAAAGCCAGGAGGAGCAAACACCCCACAAAGAAGGTTCAGGCCAGGTCACACTTGCCAACTGCCCCCTTCCCCCCAGATTTGCAAAACCCAAGTACAAACAATGCAGCTCCCATCTCACTTCCAAAACAAGTACCAGCAATCCCCTTTCTCAAGAAGGGCAAACCTATTACACAAGAGCAAGGTTATCTGGATCTTCTCCTTACCCCCTCAGTCACCCTTAAGGCTCCACTCTTCAATTCCTGTTCTTAATTCACAAGCCAGCCCTAGGACAAGTAAGCCCCACCCAAAACCAGCAAAGCCAAGACCACCCTTGATCTGCTGAGATGGAAGAAGCCCTTTCAAGCTCACACAGGAACAAAACTGTAACAAGCATTAGACTCCTTTGCTTGAGTAAGGACAACTTTTCAAAAACTAAGGGTCATCTCTCAACCATTCTTCATTGCTCTTTCAGCTGAAAGCAGCCTCAGCTCTTATTTCTGCTCTGAACCGTCCCCCCAAAATTCTGCTCTTTGTTCCCTGAATCACTAGGAGAATGCATAGGGAAATATTGTTAATCTGCAATGAAACAGAAGCACAAACACTACATACACACTCTACCCATAAAGATATTCTCTGCTTGCTCTGGTGTGGTATAAATGAGCAATAGATATCCCCAGAAATCCAGAAATCTCCTGCTATATTTAAAAATAAAGCATTTATCTCTGTATGTAGAAAAATACTGTAAGATAAGGCATTAAATACAGCAAAAAGAGTTGTATCCATTGCTTCCTTGCACTACACCATCAGATAAACCAGAAGAAGAAAGACTAAAAGGTCTCCAATTGTGCCTTACTGTTGTAGATAATGTGCTGCAAACACAAAACCAAGGCTAAAAAGCTCTCTAACAAGTCATTAAAATTTAACAAGTCATTAAAATTTTTCTCTGCTTTTCAGGAAAAATGATCAATTCATTAAGCAGCAACACTTAGCTACTTAAACAGCTGAACCCTTTCCTCACATCATGGTACATCACCAGCCGTGATGGCAAAGGGTTATCTGTAGGTCAGGAGTATTCTGGCCAAAACACACTGACATATCACTAATTGAAGTGAATCAGATTCTTTCACTAATACCCTGCTACAGGATAATCCAGTGCCCTGAAAGCTCTTTCCATCTGGCATGTCACCTTTTCTCTTACAGTCCCAAAGGTGACAAAGCAGCCCTGAGAACCACTCCTAGCACTGTGGGGGCTTTGTACCTTCATATACCTTGCAAGTGGCCATGGTCTGGATAACCAGTCAAGGGTAGGAATCTTTTCCCTGGGCCTAGATGGCTTCCTATGGTCCTTTCCAATCCCATTTTCTATTATCCACTGATGTCACAGCTGGACAGCCAACTAAAAACACTAATCTTTCACAAAAGTAACTGCTGCTGAGCTTCCTCTTAAGCAGCACTCAAGAGTTTCCATACCTTAAGGCACAAAGTGAAATCTGCTTAACAGAGAGGGAACAGGCAATTCCCCTGCAGCCATTCACACTACACGGAACGGCCAAGGTGTCACCCAGGCTCTCCTCACCCCTTGCTCCTCAGAGGCATTAAGCCTGGAGGAGACTGATAAGAGATTGTCACATGCATGGGAATGGCAGGAAGATAAAACACCATTCCCACCGAGTTCAAGCAAACTTCTGCTCAATCCAACAGCAGATTTAACACAGGGAGGCAGAGTCCAGCAACGGCAGTGCATGGAGCCAAGACAGGCAAACAGACAAGGAGCCCCCATTCCTGCTTGCAGAGTAAAGAGCTCCCAAACAGGCAGGGTCCTCCTGCTGCCTGGAGTGGCACATTCAGCTCCTGAACAAATCTCTCTTGAGGAAAGGGGTCATGCCTCCAAAGGCTATTAACCATTTACCAGCTCACACAAGCTCACACCATTTAGACTTCCAAGCCCAACAGAACCCTGTCAGCAGCACACTCTGGACTCCTGAGTGATGCTCCAGATAGTAAAGGATTTTTGGGGACTGCACGATGACAGCAACGATGCCTCTCAGAAGCACGGGCAGGGCAGGGAGCAGGTGCTTCTCAGGCAGTTCAGTGAAGACAATTAGCAGAGCACTGCCTTCCAGAAGCATAAGGATTGCCCTTCAAATATCAGCCTGGTTTTATTACCCCAGTTCCTCATCAGTTCAGTAGCTTTTCTAAGGCACATGCCAGTAAGCTGCACATCCTCTGCATCATCCCCTCCCAAATCTTTCTTCCATTTGTCCTCTTTCCTTTATTAAGTTTGTAACTGAGGTGTGATCTTGTCAGCTATGGCAGCTCACTTCTAAACTTTATGCCTTTGTTTCCCTCTTTCTAAAAAGCCAGCACACACATCTGGGGCCCTGAAGTGCTGAGACTGTTTTGGTCACTTCAGAATGGAGAAAGGGAAGAAAAAGCAGTAACTGATTTATCTAAGATCAACAGCCAAGAAACCAAGGGTTAGTGAAGAGCTTTGTGCTTGTGTGTCACAAAGTAAATAAGCTGTGGCAAATGCACACTGGACCATTTCCGATGGCAATGGCTGCTTTGCTTACCAAGGGTTGGCAACATTAATTATATCAGGAGCAACACCAAGTCAGCGTGTTTTATGTTCAAAAACAACCAAAAATTACCTTCCAACTCCCATCCGAGCAAACAAACAAATTATTTGAAAAGACCACGTTCAGGATTTTTGTTCTGGTACTAAAACTATTAGAAGCAATTTTTGAATAATCTTGCTTTTCCTAACCCTTTTTTTCAAGCCTTCCTGCTTCAGAAACGGTGACAGTAATGTAACTCTAGCTTGCACTAAAAACAATCAGATTCAGCTTTTTCCATCACTGTCTGAAACACAAAGAACCAACTCTATTTTCTTTGGAGGCAACTGAAACAAGTACTTTTCCTAATCATCTTCATAATTGTTTCATGGACATGTTAAAGGTTTCCTTTCCAGAGCGAAAGGAAAATTGTATGAAAGCTGTAAAATATTTCTATAGTCATCAAAGAGTTTACAAAGCTTGTCTTTTTCCTCAGAAGTAGCTTAGAAGTTTTGTCTTTAAAGAACTGTCTGTGCCAATGATATTACGATATCAAAGGACAGATGAAGGAAACTGTAAATGCAATTAATTTCTGCATACAAAGAAAGGAAGTTGCAAGCATATAGCCTGTATTCTGTAGTTAATTAAAAATAAAATTCCAGATTAAACTCAAACTGGTCCAGGTTTCTCAGCTGATAAGGCTTTTTGTTGTTGTTGTTCTGTTTTAAAAAGAGAACCCTTTCTCTCCAACAGCAAAAGGCAGCATGAGAAGACCCAAAGCAGGAATTCCAGAGCTCCTGCCCCACCTCACTGCTCCATCATCCATGACTTCTCTATCTGGGTCCATCCAGCTCATTCTCTCCTTCAGGCACACCTTCATCAAGTGCATCCTATCTAACTCTCCTATCATGGGGAATTAACACTGGACTTTTCCAACTCCAGCCACACCTTCCATCATCTACCCTTACTTTCCATATATTCTCCCCTTTCATTCCTACTTCTCCTGCCCTGAACTGCATTACACCAACAGCCTCCTTTCTCCACAACTCATCGTGTTCATTTTCCTCTGTCCTTTTATTCAAATCTCATCTAAGTACAACTCCAACCTCTTTTCTTCCCCACAGTCCCCACCACGATTAGAGACTTCCCTTTCCTTGCTGCCATTCCATCCACCCCTGCTGCTGGGTGTTTCCTCACTCACACGGGTTCAGTGAGTTTGTAACCCGGGCTCAAACCCACCCAGTCAGCTGAGGCATCCTTTGTATGACTTGAACTTTGCAGTATCTCATTTTTTCTTTCCTGTTTCCATCCCTGTGGCCTCTGAAAACACCACCCAGCTCTTTGTGTGGCTTTATCTTGGCCTTTCTAATTCACTCGATGCATTCCTCAAAGATCCTCTTAATTTCACTCACATCTCAGTGAGTTTCCAGCCTCATTCCTTGCCCTTTCATCTCTTCCTGCTTTACAGCAGATCTCTGAGTGCCGTTATTAGGGGAAAAATTCCACCCACACATTACAACTTAAAGAGTTCACTCTCTCCTTCAAGCCTGTCAAAATGCCTCTGACATCCCAGAAATGCCCAGCCTGCAGCTCAAAATGGCTACAAAGCTCCCTTTATTCCTCCCCACCCCTTCCCAGCTTGCAGCATCACTAGATACCCTTTTGTTTGATTAAGACTAATCATAGCTTAAGGACACACAGTCAGATAAGCAGCTGCTCAAGTGACTGAATATCAACTCCGCTTTCCAAAAGAATGGAAATTTTTTTTTCCCCCACATGGGAAAGTAACAAACAAGAATGGTTCAGTGACCTGCTAAAGGGGTGTGTGGAAAAACATGAGTAAAGCCAAGACCTGAATTTGGGTCTCTTGGCTTTAATTCCTCTTGCCACTCAGCAGAAAGAAATAAAAATGGGTAAGGGGGGGGAGAACTGGAAATCAACATATTAATTTCTGTTGCCATTCAAAGCACACCATAATCATGCAGCATAAAATCTTCACTAAAAATAATGCCAAATCTCAAAGTTCAACCAATTTTTTTTTTCAGATCATGCAAGAGTTCTTGAGAACTGGCAATCTGAGGACAAACTAGCTCCCTCTTCCCTATTTCAGCAATCCATCAAAAATGATTACAAAATCCATGTTGTATTTAAGCCAGAAAAGAACATCTGTTTACTGAGTAAAAACACAAGATGACAACAACAACAAAACACGTAGATTAAATGGTAGATCAAAAGATGATAACAATGTGCTTTTTTAATGAAAAAGGTGACTACTGTGCCCCACACCTCTATAGTAATACCCTGCCCAACCAAATCCATAAAAATAGTCTGCAGAGACACCAAAATAACCAGAAGCAAAACAAACAAAATTGTCCCTGTATCTAAACCTCTGCCCACAGAATTTGTCTGTTCTTCCTGCAGTCATTTGTAGCCCTGAAGACACCAAAACTTTAATCTGAATCAAGGCCTTCTCACACTACCACTACTAAATGTTTACTTTGGCAAAGAAATGCGCCTCTGAGACAAGAACAGCTCAGCAATCTTTCTGCAAACCCTCCTGAGGTTCAAGGTTGTCAAGGTGGAATTTCAAAGTGCATCTTACACAGAGCTTAAAAGCTTGTGACTATATCAAGCATTTGACATAAGCAGGGTAAGAGGCTCAGTACCGATGTCCTGATTCATACTGCACCCTGAACACAGCATCCTTGCTTTGAAGGGACCTTTACTATGGTTTAAAAAATACCTGTAACAGCAGCTCTGCTCAAGTTTGGCTAAATTCAGAGGTGAATAGAGGTGTTTCTATCAGAGTAGCTTCTACAAGCAGCATGTGAAATATGTAAGTGAATTCTGGAGGTTTTTAATCTCCAAGTGCTATCAGCAGCGCTGAGAACTTCCCCAAACACTGCACTAACAAAGAATGTGTGGCAAAGGTGCTCTGGAAACAAGCTGACCCCTAATGTCAGTCCACTGGGAAAGGGAATATTTTTGGCTTCCATCTACATGAAGTGAAGGAGTCATATTGCTAAAGAGGAGAGATGAAATCTAGAAATGACCTGGCAAGCTGTTCACAAGGCAGCTTTTGTCCCAGTTCCCAGACCCCACTCTCCTGCTGTGTGCAGCTTTAGCAAGCAGGATCCAGAGGGCTTTGGACAAGGATCTCATGCCAACGTTAACACTCTTACCTCAAGTACAACACCTGGCATGCTCCTTAAGCTCTTAATAAGAGGTGAGAGAACTCTGAGGCTACTTAAGAATAAATGAGCCCACAAAGTCATCTTCATCTACCCTACCATGGCCTATACTAAGATAAGCAATGACTGACATAAAAATATATAATAGTTTAAAAAGAACACCACCCAGTGTGAATATTATCATTAATCCTAACAAAGAGAAAAAAATCCTTCTGTCCCAATCTCTGGGAAAAAAAAGCCTTCATGATAGGCTGTTGTTGAAACATTTCTGAATACAGTTCAGCTTTGGGAAGTTATTTCTGGGCAATGTAATTATTTGGATAATGGTAAAGTTATTAGAGGGCTTTACTAAATTAAATATCAAGATGACATAACATTTTACTTAATTCTGTGTATTGTAGGTCATGTACCCAGGAGCACAGTTTCTCATTAGAATGAGCAGTGTCAAAGGTCTTTCTCATTTTGAGAAGAACATTTTTTAAAATCTTTTTGCCTGCCTGCAACAAGTCAATTCTAGCTACCTACACATCGAGGTCTGCAAGGTCACATTGGCTTAAAGAGCTGAGATGAAGGGGCTAAAAGGGGAAAACCAGTGTTCTTTTACTTTTGTCAGTGTGGTACAGTTCCCATAATCAATCTCATCAGAAAAACAGGTTACATTTAGATAAAGTACAGCTCGCGTGACACCTGTTGTAAACCCCAGTGTTTATAAGTTACTTATTAATTTAATAAAATTGTTTTAATCTGCTCACTGTGCAGGGGAGTATGCTATAGGCATATTTTCCCCTGTGGAATGGCTTATCTGAAATGAGACTTCTCAAGCTGTGCAACTGGATATGTGACTGAAACAGCTGTGATGAAAATAAGAATCACATTGGTTTGTACTGCTCAAAGCCATGAGGGAATTGCTTCCCTGGTGTTCAGAAATAACTTTTTTTTTATCATAGGAAGTTTGACCATTAACAGCACAAAGCCAAACTCAAAAAAATTTACAGCACAACTAAAAGAGCCCAGGTTACACCACAAATCCGTGATCCAGAATAAATTTGGTCACTTCCAAACAAACCACCCGAGGTAATGACCCAGGTAATGACTGAGGTAATCTAGAAAAGCTTTGCTTTCTAGTCCATCCACAAAGCTAATGGGTACCACACGTTTTACTGCTTCTCTTTAAAACTTTAAACGCTGAAATACCAGCAA
This sequence comes from Vidua chalybeata, assembly GCF_026979565.1. NCBI lineage: Eukaryota > Metazoa > Chordata > Aves > Passeriformes > Viduidae > Vidua > Vidua chalybeata. Next base: position 3,341,347 of record NC_071547.1, on the reverse strand, counting down.
TGAGTGTCATGTGTAAATAAATATTACACAGAGAGCTCAGTTACAGCAGCTTCCTTGGGTTTGTGCTTAACAAGGCTGCATCCCCCAGCTCTGCAGGCAGCAAAATCCACACATCTTCACCTTTCTGTGTTACAGTTTTTGCTGTGGATTTCCACACCTCCAGTTCTTTTCTAGAGTGAATTTCTAGCCAGCAAAGGCAGCACGGAAAACATTAACATGGAATCTGTGTGCTTTGTCAGTGCTGGATCTGACAGGCAATAATGAGAAAGGTACAGCTGAGGCAACAGCCACAAAAACATCCCCATAAACCAACCAAGATCAAATCCAACCTGAGGACAGAGAGAACTACAACCTACAAGATCAACAAGCTCAATCATTTTAAAAAGACATTTCCCATTTCACAGCCACGTTCAACACCTCAAATCAGATTTTCCAGAATTACTTCAATCCTTTTTTAGACTCAAGTTTACAATTGGTTTGTTTGGCAGATTTAAAAATTGTATCCCAAAGCTGCTGAGTAAGCAGGCTGGATCTGGGCAGAATGCTTCAGGGCTGCAACTCAGCAAACCCTAAGGTACCCAAGGACAGAAGCATTAAGAATGTGCTTTTCTTTGGCAGCCTCTAAGAAGATATTTTCTGCACCTTGCCTCATGCTACCATCAGCAGGCAGGATAAAATTATTTCTTCTGAAATAAATTCGGTGCTCAATTTATTCACCTACCTCAGAACCCAGTACTGTCAGTCAGTGTAACAGAATTATTCCTTTGCACCAGATGTGAGCCTCAGTTTCAAAATCCCAATGACATACCAACGGAAGCACAAAATAAAACAAAGGTGATAGAGGCCGAGGAGCAGATGCACATGAGCAGCCCAGGTCTGTCCTTCACAATCCCTGTGGTTCCTTTGCAAGTTCCTCCCAGCTTGTACAATAAAAGGCTTACTTTTTTTTTTTTTTGTTTTTGTAAGCGCAAAGTACTTAGGTCTGCTGTTGCACACATCTTATCTGGGGTTCAGTCTCTTGCCAATAACTAATAACGTTCTTGGCCAATGTTATCAAAATTTTAATATTACTTACATTACATCTTCTAGCTACTGTACAGAACAGATAGTTCTGTTGTTTCCTTGTCATTGAGTAATACTTAAATAGATTAATTTGGGGTGAGCAATGTTAATTTTCTTTTAGCAAGCTAACATGGTTCCTATAGATGAAAATAAATATTTCCGTTGATATGCCAAGAGGCATTTTCCATCAACCCTTTTAATCAACTTCCAAAATACGCTCAGCAGAGAACATCACATTGGATCCGGTTTCTGCTATATCACACGGAACAAAAGACTGGGCAGACACACATCTTTCCAAAACACTTCTACTCCACAGCTCTGCCTCCATTTTGGATGACAGACAAAGGGGATAAATGGGAATATAACGCCTTATTGAAGAGACAACTGAAGTCAGAGCAAAAGGTGCAGAAAAACCCAGGAAGTGCTGCTGCCAGCTGCAGCCACCACAGGAACAAAGGAAACAGCGACAGAGCCCGCTTGCTTGACTTTGTTATAAAAATAAAATTTGGGGAGGGGAAAAAGGAAAATTGGCCGGGTTTCACATCGAGCGGGGCACTTTGCCCTTTAAGCGTTTCTGTTTAGCACTAGAGGCTTCCACTCGCTCCCAGCCTGGCCGCGGGGATGCTGAGGGCTTCCAGCGGCACCAGCAGCCAGCGGGGCGAGCGGGACCCCAGCCCTCAGCCCTCACGGCGGCGAGCAGCGACACCCCCCGCTCGCCCCCAACCACGGGCCCCGGGCCTGCGGGGAAGGGCCGGCCGGGAGCCCCAAGTTCGCTGGAAACAAAAGCGGCACCGAAACCCCGCGTGTGGGCCGGGTGGTCCCCGCTCGGCTGCGACCCCACCCCTCACACGGTCCCGGTCCCCGGCGCGGTCCCCCCGCCCAGCCCGGCCGGGACTCGCTCCCGGGGCCGCTCGGCTCCCGGCGGTACCTGTAGGCCAGGGACATGCACTCGAACAGCTTCGTGAGGGACGCGTCGATGCTGAGGCGGCCGCCGGCGCCGCCGCCGCCGCGGGCCGCCCCGAACTGGTAGGTCTGGCAGGTCTGCTCGTTGACCGTGTCGAAGTCGTAGCCCTTCTTGGGCGGGTGCTCGCTGTGCGGCGACGAGACCATGAAGTGCCCCGAGTGGATGATCTGCGGGCCCGGGGGCTGCCCCCGCCGCGGCCCGCACCGCCGCCCCCCGCCCGGCGACGTTCCGCCATCGTCCGTGTCCGACGAGTCCTCGTCGGGCTCCGTGCGGGGGGACAGCGGCCCCGCCGCCCCGAGCAGCCGCGCCGGCCGCATGAACACGTCGGCGGCCATGGCCCCGCTGCCGCCGCGGCCGAGCCCGCGCCCGCTCTGCGCCGCCACCGCCCCGCTCCGCCCCGCGCCGGCCCCCGCCGCGCTTAAAGGCGAAGGAGCGGCCCCGCCGCCGCCCTGCCCCCGCCGGGAAACGGGGGAACGGGGACACCCCGAGGCTCCGCCAGCATCACTATTTAAAAAAAAAAAAAAAAAAAAAAAAAAAAAGGGAAGGCGGTGCTGCTGCTGCCCTGTGCCAGGAATGGGAATGTCCCTCATCCTTCTGAGGATGGCTGGTTTAAGTGATCCAGCGGGGACTTCCATCCAGCAGAATAATTTTTTTTTTTTTTTAACCAAACTAAACCACGAAATGTTCCACCTCAACACGAGGAACAGCTGCTTCACGTTGAAGGTGGCAGAGCACTGGAACTGCCCAGGGAGGCCGTGGATTCTCCCTCTCTAGAGACGTTCCAAACACTCCTGGATGCGTTCCTGTGTCACCCGCTCCAGGTGACCCTGCCTGGGCACTGAGTGATCTCCAGAGGCCCCTTCCAGCTCTAATGATTATGGAAAACATTCCCAAACTTAAGGGACTGCGAGGAACACGAGATGTAGAGGACAGCCCAGAAATGGCTGAAGAATGTTGAAAGAGCAATTGTGCTAGAAATACTTAAATTATCGTTAATACACTAAACTGCTTATTATTTTCCAGAAGCAGTCTGCAAAAAGCCCGCAGAGTCACAGAGAGGTCAGGACATGGAGCTTCTGCTGCCAGGCTGGTGGCTCACAGCTCACTCAGTACCTGCTCAGTGGCACATAAAAAGGAACCACAGTTGTTCCAGTGGAAGTAAAGGTCAGATTTCATCCTTCTCAAAAGCATAAAGGAAGCAAGGGATCCTGTAGGTTAACATAAAAACATAGCAACAGGGCCAGTATGGGGAGAGAGCATCATCCTACAGCACAAAACCCCATACACATATGTATGTGTATACAAAGTCAAGAGAAAAGATCTCAAACTTGCCCTGCAGTGCAAACCTCCATGACCAGGGGAGCAGTCAGATCCTTGAACACACATTCCAAAGAATTTATACTAAATTGCATATATTATTTCAGTTTTAGGGCCTCACACTTAAAATGAAAAAAACAGGCTCTTCTACATAGCCACCCTCAGGAGGGAAAAAGCTTCCAAACATTAAATAGCCACATGCTACTTTTTTCTGGTGTGTTAAACCAGAAATAAGATCAAAGGAGACTTAAGAGACTGAGAGCACGTCTTGGGCAAGGAGAGAAGAGACATCCCTGCAATATCCCAATTACGCCCATGCAATGATCTGACATTCCCCATTAGCATGGAATCAAGGCTGATCCCTGTGTTTAGGGAAGGAGTGGTAGGTCAAACACTTCCCCACACATGAAAGCAACAGTAAGGAATGACTACATCATGTGAGAGCTGTCTCAGATCTTTAAAAACCAAAACTAGCATTCAGCTCTCAGTCAGCATCATACATTACACAAATTCTGAAGAAAAAAAAGTGCTGCCTCCCAGCAAGACATTCTGAGAATATTTTAAGTATTAAAAAACCCCTAAAACATTTCCAAACAACATTCACAGTTTAACAATACCTAGTACGTCTTCCATGTAGTTTATTCAGAACTAAACCTGAGCTAAAAAAATCACATCAGTAGCAGCACTGTATAAAGTATTTCCATGGCAACAGTCTGTACACTGACCTCACTAAATTCTAAGCCAGTGTTTCCTCCTGCAGGAAAAGACAGGTAACTTGTTAAGATAAAATCATTAGGTTGCAGTGCAATTTTCTAGGAAGAGTTAGGAGTACACCATCATTTAAAGAAAGGGCAGCAGCTTTAAGCTGCTGGGACACGAGTTCAGGGTTTTCTCCTTGGCCAGATGGAAGGAAAAAGACATTCCTTAAAATAAATCCACTTAATTTAGAGACAGACCTCTTGGTTTGCCCTTTTAAGATGAGCATTTAGGTGATCAGTAACAGTTCAAGACTGCCAGCGATCTCCTGCTCCACAGCAAAGAATTCCAGGAGGCACAGGGAAAGAGAGGCCACAGCATCTTTTGAATATGTCTTTTCTTACTGTTTTTCATCATTCCACAGTTCAAGGTGAAACACAGGCCACCTGCTTCTGATGATGTTCCTTCAAGGAACAACATCAATTCCTTTAAATAAGCTTTTAGCACAGGAGGAATTCGACTGTAATACACACTGTGAACAGAGACATCCAAGCTGTTCAATGCCCACAGTGTATTCCACACCACTTAGTGGTGAGATTATCCTCCCGAATCTACAGACAGGAAGATAAGCATTCCCATACTGATGAGGGAAAGAGCTCAAGGGATCTTACTCACAGCCTGGGCCAGGGCTGAGTGCAGGAGTCCAGCCCAGCCGTGCCCCACTCCCATCCTGCTCCCAGGAAACCACAGGGACAACCTCCAGCCGTGCCCTGCTCCAGGCTGCCACTGCTCACTCCCTGGCACAAGCCTTACCTGTTCAGAGGCCTTTCCTTCTGGGACCCATCTTGAGTTACAGCCTTGCTTCTACTTGTCCTTTCCTCTCTCTCCAGTTCCACCCCGTATGGAACTCCTTGATACGTGCCTCCTGGTTTAATTCACTAATCTGGAGAAGGGGAAAAAAACCAAACTAAACCAGTTTCCTTCCCAGGTTAGTGAGTTTAAAGGGGCTCGTAAGGATGTTACGAGCACTCTGGTAAATGTGAGGGAGGAAGCAGAGTCAAGGTGGGAGCAGGCTGGGGCTCGCCCCGCTGGGAGCCAGAGCCAGCAGAGCAGTCCAGCTGCCTGTGGAACTGCAGGCCACCTTGGGACAGAGCACACTGAACACTAAAAATAAGCTGGACACTTTATATCCATCTTGAATGTAAAGAATCTTTCCAAAACTCTTCGGGAGTTTTACCCTTGCAAGCATTGCACTCGAGCTCATTTCCAAACTGAAGCACGTTTCCACACCCTGCCTTCCCTACCCCCTCCAATTTAAGGTACCACAACACATTAACCGAGCACCAAAGGAGGAATTTGGTAAATGAATTATCTTAAATTACCAAATTATTCTGCAGATTGCTGTAATTACACTGGTCATATCTGTTTGTTGTTCTTACAACCATCACCTGCCCCTGCCCCACCACACAATTATCAAGACACCTTTGGACTTCTCAAAGGTGGATCATTTTATGAGTTACCAAACGAGACAACAGCAGAGAATGCACATTTAAATATACCATTTATAAAAACAGGAATTTATTGCAAATTAAAAAAAAAACCCCAAAAAAACCCCCAACAAAACGAACCAAACTGAGGTTAAGCTTCTTGATAAAAATTATTCACACAGCATTCATGTTGTGATTTTTTATTTTATTTTGAAATGAAACCATTGTACATTGTACAAACCATAACTACCGATGGAATAAATAAGTGAAAAATTATACTGCTGTACAACACACACACACAAATCATAAGATGGAAAACGATTAGGTATTGAAGAAAACAAAATTCTTTACACCTTCTAACAGGCCCTTAGAGATAAAGAACATTCCAAAACATGACAATGCTTATGAAGATAGCCACCCAAAACCGATATTATATACTGCCTTGTCGATTTTATTTTTTGTTGTTGTTTTCTAAGTGCCAGCACTTTTTGGAATGTTTAACAACTACTTTCCCAAGCATAAAAATTCCAAGGAATAGTTCTGCTATAAAATGTTTGGCTGAGTAAATCGATTATCCGGAAGGCCTTCCCACATGTTCCACAAACTCAGCTAAATTACTTGCTTGCTTCTAGTTTCTTTTTTTTTTTTTTTCATATTTTTTGTTAATTTTTTTATTTATTTGTAACTGAAGCTCCAACATTCAGCATTGTAGCAAGGAAGCACTTCTTGATATTTGCACTATTTCTAAAACATCAGCTGTATGAGAACTTTCAGTCATCTTGAAAAAAAGTACATCTCTCCTCCTGCTCCACCTCTCAATGCTTTCAATAAACCCTTTTACAGTGAGTTCATAAAACAAGTTTTGGGTAGAGATAGGTCCAAGCCAAAAAAAGCTGGATTTAGATCTGGTTTCAAACCTCAGTGGATTTGAATTCCATGTTCTGGTTTGGTCCCATCTGTACTTTCTGGCATTAAAATGTGTTCAATCACATCCGTTGGCCCATAAATGTTATCAGGCACTTCAAAAAAAGACTAATAACAGTCTTATACACTATTTTGGATTTCTTCATACCAGATAATGTCAAAGTCTCTTCCCTCAGAGACTGACAATAACAGGTCTAAGGAACCCAAATCTATCTGCTTGTTCAGTTGTCTGTTGTCATTAGAATCTCTGGTTAAAATAAAAGATCTGAATGCTTTCTGTAGAAGCTGTAAATGAAGGATTTCTACCTCGGAAATAAAGCCTCTAGGAAGATGGTTATGATGCCTTGTCTCATTAGCCACAGAACAATGAACAGTTCTGAGCACAAGCCACAGGAGAGAAAAGGAAGTTTATAATTAAACCTGTTGATGTCAATAATGCCAATAAATGTTTCTATCTAGTGAAAAATTTGAGGTATTTTTAGTGCTATTTATATATTTTATTTCTTCCTAAAGTACAGGAATTAGTTCCTAAATGAAAAGTCTATTTACTCCCTTGGAAACATCTACAAAATGAAAATTAAAAACTTGCTGCGATGCACCTGAAGAGAGGGATTAGTAAACACGACTACTTGTCAAAGGTGGCATCAATTTGTTTTGTTTTAGCATTAAGAATAATGAAAAGTTAGTAAATCAAAAATATTTAAAAGTTTGAATCTTTCTAGATTTGCCCATTTAATATATCAATAGAACTTCTCACAAAATATCACTTAAATCTGAATGTAATATACATACAAATCAATCAGCATGGACCAGTTATCCACATTTTAGGCATACACACAATTCAAGAGAGAATTCTACCGTTTCATTGCATATATTGTGCAAATTCAGTTTTTGGCTCCTCATTTCCTTATTTTCAGAATGTTAATGGACTTCATGATCAGACCAGAAATCCCAAAATCTTATTAGGGAGCACGCTGTTTTCATGAATGATTTGCAATCAAATTTTATTCAGTTAAAATCCAAAATGTTTTATTTCAACGTAAAGGAAAAGTTGAGTGTCATAGGTTATTTGGGGTTCAATCCTACAAACATCTTACTGAAGGTCAGTATTGGCTCCCCACTCCTCCCTCCCCTTTTCCCTCCCCCCAGTTCCTCATTATTTTTCCTAATAAAGTGGTAATTGCAAACGTAATGCAGTAGTCTAAGTGCAAGCCATTTTCACTATTGGAGAATTCAGACCTATATAAGCTTCACAAACCTAATTTATGAAAAAACGTTATCAACTGGAAGCAACTTTTTTTTTTTTTTTTTTCTTCTCTTGTCTAAAAAAGTATTTACAGTTTTTCAGCTTACAAACTACACATAACCATTTCCAGAGCTGTGAGATCGCATTTCAGATTGCAAGTTCCATCTCCCACACCAGGAGAAGACAGAGCAAGGGCCCGATCCAGCAGCACGGATGGACACATGGATGGATGTGTGTGCATGGAAGTGGGAGATCAGGGTTTATTCCCTGGAAGTACAAATACCACTGGAAGACCAGACCCTCGTGACCTGATGCAGATGGTTCCACACTTCTGCTTGCCAGGAGTTTGAGGGGAGCTGCACCTACCTTGTGCCTTTCCATTAGTTTAGCATAAGCACACTTCAACGTTAATTGGAAGAGAAGGAACATTCCTAACTGGAGTTAGGAACTGGACTATGGAAACAACAAGGCTTATTTACAAGACTTGCTGAAAGAGAATAAGGAAAACCCCCTCCCAATACAGTATCTTCCTGGAACATAGAAGTAAACATCTCATAATGAAACAGTACAATGAAATCCAGTTCAGTGAAAACATGATATCAAAAAAGACCAATTGAAAACAAACTCACTGTGCATCAATCCCTTTGATCCTATTTATGTACATAGTGGAACTTTCCTGTAAAGCAAGTTGTACCCAGTACAGAGATCTGGACCTAATACGTAAGTATTTTAAGTGCCTGTGTTATAATATCTATTCAGATCTGGACTATAAATGGTAAACAGATCATGTTAACTTCTGATGAAGTTAAGTATTTAGAAGACCAAATTTACAGTTGCGAATGCCATGCATTCAATAAAAGATCTCCACTATAGCTGCTAAAATAAAACATCAAGCTCCTTTTTCTCCTTGGACTCCAAGAGTGAAAATGGCTTCCTGATTTGTAGTTGTTTAAAAATTTAAGCACCAGGGATTTAAAACTTAAAAACAAAACAAAAACCCCAAACAAAAAAAAAAAAAAGGAAAAAAAAAAGCCTTACTACATGGCATTATGCAAACATAGGCCACTTTGCAAAGGAGACAGTTGCAAAACAACTTTTAAAAGTTAGCACTGTTTTCAGAACACAAGGCACAAAACAAAAGCAGACATCACGCCAGAACAATGAACTTCACATGAAAGCTAATACCTGACCTGTACCATCCTTAAATATCTTACAATGTTAAATAGAGAAATGAAAAAAAAAAAAATACAGCAGCAACATAATTGTAATTTTGACTTTAGAAACAGTGCGTAGACCCCTCCTGAGTTGTTTACTCCAACCAATTCAGAGACAGTAACTTAAAAGTTCTCAATGTTTGTTTCACAGGAAAAAGTTTTCAGTGTCTGAGAAGTTAAACCTTTATTAGGCTTTCTTGGATTTTTGCTTGGTAACTTGAAAAGTTAGGAGTTCTGTCCTCATCCAAGAGAAGATGCTTAAGTAAGGTTGTTCTATAATTAAGCCCACTGATGTACCTTACATAAAAACTGACCAGAAAAATCTATAGTCTAAATCTCTTCAACATTTTGTTGGGAAGCCTCTACTTTCATCTTTTTAGAAGGTGGCACTCCTTCAGAGTCCTTAATGAGGAGGAAAAGAAAAACAGCCACGTTATCATTGCACTGAATTCAGGCACCAAAAACATCAAACAAACAGCACCCACCAATTCCCCAGCGTGTGATGTGTCCCAGACAAAGCATCCCTGGATGCCAGAACATTTCTCAGAGCTGCCTTAAATCACTCCTCTACTTACATTTTACCTCAGCATCTTTGCACTTGTTGTCATCTACAAGGAGTAAAATTCTAGTTCCAGGCTAAAACCCAGAGAGAATATTCCACGGAACAGCCTCGATGGAGGGTGCACTGAAACTGAGGACCCACAGGAAAACCAGAGGAGCAGGGCTCTGCCTGAGGATCTGCCCTTGTCCTGCCCTGAGAAGGGCACAACTGCAAGGATAATTTCTTCCTCCCACCCACCCAGAATTTTGCAGTGTTTCAGTGAGTAAACAAACACCCAAGCATCCACAAATTAACTCTCCTAACTGCCATAAACATTTACCTTTATAGAAGGTGTTCTACTTCTGAATGGTCCTCAAAGGGTCCAGTAGGTTTGTTCCAAGCAATTTATTAATGTAAAATGTTAATATTCACTTAAAAACATGGTCTGGTTTAAGAAACCAAGAAATCCATCAGACCAATCTGGTTTTACTGTTCCAACTCTGGGAGATTCAAGCAGCCAGCCACCTGGACCACAAAACCAGGAACAGGCACATTTAATACTCTACAGCTGCTTTACTGTCCTCACTTTGGAAATTAATGGAAATACACAACTGTCCTCCTTGTATTTGCTTTTAAGTAAAAATAAACTCTTCCAAAATCCATGCAATCAGGCATTTGCACTTAAAGTTACCTGAGAGTTTTTAGATGCCTCTGTAATTAAATCATTTTCTCCAGAGGACTGAATTTCTGCTTTCTCTGAACTATTCATGGAATTCTCCATTGAAGACTGTGAATTCTGTTCATCAGAGGTATCTGAAATGGCAAGAAATAATTTTAAACAAACAAATGAAAGCTTTCAGCAGGAGGTTTCCAGGATGTCTTCCCATCAGCAACATCCCCAGCACATCCATTTCACCCACATTGTAACCACTATGAAACACACACAACAAGTGTATGAATATGATGAATTAAGCTCAAACTCCAGGATTACAACCCAGCTGCTGCCTGAGCTTTTCCTTTTCCTTCCTGTTGCTGGAGCACAGACCCTGGGATCAGACCCTAGAGGGAGCCAAGCTCCTGCACAGCCTCAAAGAGGGTTTCTGAGCCCTCAGCAAACCAGTCTGGACTGCAAGGGAATTCCTTCAAACCAGAAGCAAAAGGCTGAAGTGTTACAACTAATGGATCTAAAAAGCTGTGGCTAAACAGAGAGAATAAAGTTACCTGAATCAAAATTCAGCCATATATTTAAAATCCTTTTTTTTTTTCCTTGATAAAATATTTGAGATACAATTTAGAAATTCAGCTAACTAGCTTAACCACTAAATTTTTAATTCTGGTGGAAAGGTGTGAAGAATTCCTCCAGCCTATTACAGCTGTTACTTGCTTCCAGCTTTCACTGGGTTTTGGGTTTTTTGTTGGTCAGTTGTTTTTTAAACCCTTTTCTCTCTCAAAACAGGACTTACAGAAGGTTCGAGGTTAAAGCACCCATTTATTTAAACAGGGGACAGGGGCATGTAAAATGTATTCCTAGATCCCTGACCCAAAGATTATATGAATTTATTCCATATGAAGAAAAATGCAAGATCAAACAAAATTGTTGGACAGTTTTGGTTAATAAAGATGCCATAACCAATGAGTAATGGATATTTTTGTGGTGTACTGTATAAAAAGCACCATAAGCATTTCTAAATTCAAGACAAAGTGATGCTCATCACGAGCATCTCAAAGACCACATTCAGTGAACTCAGGCAGAATCCTCTTTCTGTCCATGTCTCACCAGAAAAGCATCTTCATGCTGATAAAGTAACAAGTCCCAAGGATCCAAAGAAATGTGAGTTCTGATTTTTGCTGTGTATCTCTCAGCCCCTACTGAGCTGAGGAGCACTTGGCCATGTTCCCATCTCCCTGTGACAAAGCCAGCCCCAGCTCATCACTGTTGTTCTCTTCCAGCTGCTCCTGATGAAACACTCAGCCTGCTGCTGACCTTTGGGCAAGGGGATCCATACCTTAAACCACCAAGCCTCAAGCTATTCCAAAGTCTGCAGGACTTGTTCACACAGCAGAATGCTTTGAATCCACCTGTTTTATTTAAGGATTCCTCATTAAGCATTTCTGACCACACAAAGTGGCTTACAGGAACCTCCCTCATTTCAGTGGAGTAAAATGAGATAGACAGGCAAGGTCATTAACCCTGTCCAGCTGAATAATGTCCCAATTGCAGGGCTCTGACTGATCACAAGAAGATAGATAAATGTTCAGTAAATTGTTTAACACAGCATTTAACCAACTGAAAACCCCTGTATTAATAACAGATATTTTTTGCCATTATGTCTCCCTTTCATTCTACAATACCTGGCTCTGGAACTAATCCAGAGGACTTGGTATGGTTTTCCCTGAACCTAAATCTAACCAGGGGAACATGCATGCTATGTAACAGGTTCATGTAAGCAGGTTCAGACAATATTAGACCAAGGAGTAAATCCTTACTGTTTACTGTGGCCAAATATGCAAGTGGAGGTATTATTTGCTCCGATTTATTCCAATTTGGTGATGGATCTGTTGTCAAATTTTAACCCCAGTTAACAATGACAACACTTAACATATTTAACCACTCTGGCATTACCAAGATAGAAGTTCTAAATTTAAATTGGTCAGTGGATCTACTGAGTGAAGAACTAAATCAGGAGGGCGTAATTTAATTGCTTTGGTATGGGAAGAATTCCGCAACCGAATCATTAGAATGGTGTTAAGGACATCTTTTATCTGTTACAATAGGACAAAGAAAGTTATCTTCCCAAGAATATAAATACAGAGCATGTTTCAATTACCCAAAATACCATTTAAAGAGTGAGGGTCAGAACAATCCCTTAACCCACATGTATTTTTAATCTGTCCACAACTGCAATAGAATCTTGTAATGCTTTCAGAAAATTAGGACAGAACTCAGAGCTAACTTTTGAGTAAGTAGCAAGTAGGGTTAAGAGATAAGAAAGGTTGCATTATGGTTTACAGAATTAAAAAAGTAATTTCAGTAATTTCAAAGCATCTCACCCCTATTTTACTGTCACACTAAGTCATCAACTTCCAGAGATCTACACAAACCTTCCAGGACTTGTGTGATTACATGGTAGCAGTCATTTCAAAGATAATTTTAAATTATTTCTTCTTTCAAGACTGAGATTTGAGAACAATAACCAGTATTTTGTTTGTTCCTCTCTGAAAAGACCCCTGAATGTCAGTGTGACCTTTCCAGTCGTATGAAAGATCACCAGCAGGTCAGAGAAATTGTGTCCCATTTTCACATAGATGCCGAGAATTCAGAAACCATTTCTTTCAAATTATTATTTTCCAGTTCTTAAAGTGGATAAGCAAATAAATAACACCCTAAAGGATAACTTTTTTTTGTTTGGCTTTCAAATGGCCCTCCCAGCTCACCTTCTGAACCAGGCTGCTCCTTTGCCTCTGCCTGAGTTTCGTCAGACTTGACTTCAGTGCCGTCTGCTTGTGTTGCCAAGTTCTGCTCTGGTGCTGGACTGGAATTACTGCTGTTTTCCTGTTTTATTGGAGAAGCATCAGCTATTGAACTCTGGTTGCTATTGTCATCTGTGAACAGAAGAGTGAAAACCAACAAAGTTTGATTTGACAAGATACAAAGCATACTTTAATTCTTCTATATTATTCCCTGATAACACATGATATAATTTGGCTCATTAGGGATCAAGTCCAATAATTTAGACTCACATCCAACTTTTTTCCACACCAGCCTAAGGAGTTTTCAAGCAGTTACTAAAAATCTAATTTTAATTTTATACATTAAAACAATGAGTGTTTTACTCAGATCTGATGCAAAAGAACCCAGAATTTTGTAATGAGCAAACCAGATCAACCGAAGTGGCAGTCTCATATAACACAGGGCTAAGTAAGTTCATGCTGCAGATTTCCAAATACCCATCACTCCAATGTTCAGATAAGCAGGTATTTTTGAATTGAGTCCTGAAGGTCAAAAAAAAAAATAAAAAAAAAACCAACCCAAAACCCCTTCAAGGTGAAATGTAACATCCAGTCCCAACAGTTTCTAAGTGATAATTGTCCAGAATATTCTCTAGTCCTCAAAGACTTGGATCACAGTAATCTTCTGCAGCACAGATCTGTAGTTAACAGGAAATATTCTGCCTGTGCCCTCTCCCTGTGACAGTGCTTTAAGTAGCTCAGCTGTTATTTTACACATTGCACTGGGGTGCAACTTCCTTTAAGCCAGACTAACATCCCTGGATAACCAAGAGGGAAGTTCCTGCTCCTTAAAGAAAGCTAATCCTGCAAAATATTATGAATTAAATTACTAGAATACAAGTCAATCCATCTCCCTCTGCATCTGTAAACTATTAAATCCAAAGGACTTCAGGAACACAGAGCTGCTGCTGGGACCACCTCTCTCCAGAGCAGCCTGAAATCATCAATTCAGATTAAGTTTATCACAAAATTGTACAGTGTGAAATAGTAGAGTTAAAACGACAGGTGATAAGTGATAAAAAAGCAAGTAGTACATTCACCTCATGGAGGGAGAATCAAGACTTAAAAAAATTAAATTATCTGACCAAGGCAAAAGTGAAAAGGTTTTAAATAGACGAAAAATGAATCCAGATCTGCAAAACCCCTGCTCATTCCTTATACTGCAAGACCACACTTGCTGACAGCACTGCAAAAAGCAACCATGAGGCAGCACAAATGCAAATAAAACTGAAATTAAAAATTTACAACCCACTAAAAAGTGATCCTCTCTTATCAGCTCAAACAGTGCTGTGTTCTCAGCCATAATTGTTATCCAAACACCCAGAAGGTAAAAACCTGAAGCAGAACTGAGCTGTGCAAGCTGCTCTGTATTAAACACCAGGCTAACACTCAAAAGTCACATTTAGAAAAAAATTAAAGTGAAATAAAATTGACCTCATAGTGCATGACTGGCAAACAAAAAATGTTTTGTTGAGCAGTTAATTTCATCAAGCTGCAGCAGAAGGAAGGCACCACAAAACCAGAGCTTGCTTTCTTGGCTCTTGCAGAATTCTCTTGACCTTAATCAGTAGGAGAGTTAATAAGTACAAAACATGCCTAAATTACAGTAGGTCCCACTGAGCCTTTGGGAGATTTTTGGTTCTTCAAGCAGCAAACTCTGTTGAGGTATTACTGCACCTGAGTGCAGTGCTTTGAATGGTAGATATTTCTAATTTTATTTTCATATTTAACTCCACTAACAATTTTTTTCCCTTACACACATAGCCCATATATAAATGACATTTAAACAACTGTTAGTACATCCACAGAAGAAAAGTCCAAGGTACCAAGTGAGTATCTGATGGTGTTTTCCATTTTGATTCAAGTCCATACATCAGAGCAGTGGAGAATCTGAGGTTGTTGGTTTACACTTTCACAGCAGTGTAAGAGGGGAATTGGGTCTGACCTTCTCCCACTCACCATGCATGTCCATCATCCCTGGGGAGGAGCTGTTCTCTGGAGTGGTCACTTCAGAGCCACATTTTTCATCTTTGCCCTTTTTCTTATTCTTATTTTTCTGAAAAACAAAAGGCACCACACTCAAATGAGACTACAGCCATGCAGAGAAATCCACATTGCTGTGGAAAACCTTCCCCACTCAGCACTTCTGTAAGAACAGCTCACAATCTCAACTGAAACCTCTTCCTCCTCTACAACTAGTGCTGTTTCTTCATTAAAACTGAAAGATGGATTAAGAAAAATCAGATTTGAACTAAACCAAAGAGCACAAGCACGACAGCCCTGCGTGAGCTGTGGGTCCCAACCTGCTCCCAGTCCACAAGGATGAAAACAAAGGAAGGGACCGTGGCATCCATCACGTGGGGAATCTGTGCCTGCTAAGGGATGCAGCATTTGCAATGAGGAGGTGATGTAATCAGTCTCACAGGAAAAAGAGCCAGCTGCACTGCTTTTGGAGATCCTGCTGCGGAGGAGACAATTCAAAGCCTGACTCCAGGAAGAATGCTCTCAGCCCACCCTTTTGGACAGAGACCGTCCTCCAGTGAGGGAAGGAACTGAACTACAATCAAATACTGTCTAAGACTGCAGAAGAAATTCAACAAGTGATATCTGGAGGGACTTTTCTCTATATTTTAAACAGATTATTAAGCTTATTTTTAAACTGCATTTTTACTTAGAGAAGCCAGATTTTACTCGCTGATGCATGAAACAGAGGTGAGAGCACATGGACTTCTTTACCTTTGCAAAATGAAAGGGGGTCAGAGGGGTCATGATATGATCTCTCTCAGGTCTGGTTTTGTTGTTTTTTAAAGGTAAAAAGAACACTTTTGCCACAAAAGAAACTGAAAGTGACTGTGAGCAATTTAAGCTGACAGATGTTTTTTAAAGAGGTTTAACCATCAGAGTGGTGAGGTTCCAGAACAGCCTTCCACAACCAGGAGGAGGAAGAGCCAAG
The DNA here is from genome assembly GCF_026979565.1 of Vidua chalybeata. Lineage (NCBI taxonomy): Eukaryota > Metazoa > Chordata > Aves > Passeriformes > Viduidae > Vidua > Vidua chalybeata. Next base: position 3,325,433 of record NC_071547.1, on the reverse strand, counting down.
CTAATTGTAATGCAGAGAAATGTCAAAGTGTCTAAGGAGCAACACGTGAGGGGGGGAGAAGTAATTTAATTTCTGTTCACCAAAATCAAAGACAACTTCCATTTGAAATAAGGGAAGGCACCACTCTCCTATTTTAGTGAAAAGCAAATATACTGTCTGGTCCTTCAGAGTGGATGAAATTTGATATAAAAAGATGTCCACAACAAAATTTAATAGACAAAATTATCCCTATCTGGTACTTACTATTAAAATCTACGTGCTTGTGTGATTTGTGAGAACTTCCAGAGCTGCAGGACAGAAACCTTGCCAACATCAAGCCTGAAACAGCTTGAACTGAAACTGCAGCTGCACAACAGCCTCTACTTGAAATAAGAAGAACATGACTGTAGGACACCAGCATAACTGGTCTTAAACAAGTGTCCCAGTTTCAGCAAATCTGAAGCCTCAACCGAGAGATGATGGCTTAGAAAACACAATTAAACTCTGACCATAGAAACCATTATATAAACCCATTCTTCATAATAGAGAACCTGACTTTGGGTAGCAGCGACCTTGAAAATTCCTCCAGAAGCTCACTTAGAAATTCTGTTTCCAAGTCCCACAGCACCCATCCTGCAGGCACAGCTGAACAGCAGGGAAACAACTGCCAGAAGCCCTGAGCCTAAATATCCTAAACCCTGCACTCCCTCTCACACAGATAGCACAGTTTTCCCCCACCATGTACTACAAATAATAAAATCAAGACCAAACACTTGACAAGTAGAAAGAATGGACAGGTTTCCCAATTCCCAAGGGGGAACTTCAGAAAGATGCTGCCCAAGCACTGGAAGAACCCTTGAGGTTTACCACAACTCTGACAATCCCTGAAATCTGTGGGACAACCAAAGCACAGAAAGAAACAAACTCAGTAAAAGCAATCCTAATAAAAAAAAAAGGTCTTAAGTTTGGAGTCTGAGTAAGACAAGGTCATGACACTGTCCTGTCTGAAAAAACACCATTTCACACATCTATTAATATAGAAGTTTTTTTCCAAATAGGTCTTCACTCATGTTTCAGGTAAAGTAAAAGTACATGACAGCCCAAGGAAAGAGTGCCAAACTTAGGATATGTTTTCTATTGTGTCATTCATTTACTGTGGTATCATGGGTTAGTGTTCTCTCTATCACAATATTACAATTTATAAGAGGAGAGCAACAATCAATTTTAAAAACCAATTTTTAAGTCCTATCAACTTTGATTTTTATACTTATTTTTACGCCACACAAACAGTGTGCACAACATAAACAGGATGCACAGACAGAACATTTATCAAGAGAAAACACACGTGACAACAGAAGCATGTGCTGCTGTGTTATTTGGCAGGACATCTTAATACAAGTGATCCCAGCTCCACAGGATATTCCTACACTCGTGTCAAGTGTTTTCCACCTGGTTCTGAGCAAAAACCAGCAGTGATGTACACATAGAATATGTTCTTTGCCCTGTTCCAAACCAGCTGCTTTCTTTAAATCACCAGGCACAAAGAGGGGAAAAATAATCCATGTCATAACTTTCCCTCCCTGCCTCCCAGTTAGTTAAAGGTTTCAAACTCGGTTTCAGCTGCATGTTTAACAGTTATCTGAGAACTGATCCCAGCTGACTCCAGGGAGACTGTCACACATTCACCCATCAACATCACTTGCTGTAGAGATCAACATCCCCCTGGAGCTTCCAAGATCCACACCAGTCTTAGCTTAAAGGCTCAATGAAAATCAAAGAGTATTTCTTTTGACTTTGCCTAAACAGGAGCATCTACATCTGGAAAAAGCAAGATACTGCAGGATACTTACATCATCCACTTTAGGCTCTGTTACTGGTACCCATTTGTAAATCCTTAGGGATGTGTCGCCAACTGTCACCCACTTCTTCTCCCTACAAAATTACAATGCAGGAGAAGTTAAACCTCAGATTCAGAAGAGAGTGATCTACTATTGTAAGTTGTCAAGAATTTAAACAGGCTATTAAGTAGGATGATCTCTATTACATCGTCTTTAGCACTGCATTGTGCAAATTGTTCTTTGCATTTCACAACTTGCTAGAGCACTGCTAACCTCCAGATTTCTCAGGGCTGTTACTTGACTGGGTGAGTAACTGCAGTAGCAGTAATAAGATCTGGATTAAAGATAAAGTTAAGAAGAACAGCAATTGAAAATGCAGATTTAATGCCTACAATTTTCACTTAAGTTTCTAGACAGCAGAAGAGGGTTTAGACAGACCAGTGTGTTTTGATTGTCATGAAGCTGTTTAATGGGATTAGAGATCTAAATGCATTTTGACCATCTGAGGTATATTTGGGGGGGGGGGGGGGGGGCAGAAATTTGCTGCTGGCAATTTAATGCTCACTCCACACCCCTGGCAGACAGCTCTGCAATTCCAGCTGCAGGAACAACAGCCTCACCGGGAGCAATCAGTGCCGTGGTGCAGAATGCAGACTCTGGAGAGCCCAGCTCTGGGGAAAGGCGAGGCTGAGCCTAGAGAGAGGGGAAAGCACAGCCTGGGGTGCTGTGTGCAGACCCTGCCAGCCCTGCATGGTGACACTGACAAAAGCTGAAGGACATGTGGCTGCAGGGTGGCTCTGCCTCGGGGCTCCCAGGGCTGGGGTGGAGAGGGATGCTGAGGCTGAGGGATGCACTCCTTGAGCTCTGCACATCAGGGATTTAAAGAGGGTCCACAATGCCAGAGAAATTTCATCACGTTTCTGGGATCAGTTTTCAGGTCACAGATTACCACTGCTGGTTCCTGGGTTTGCAATGCAGCTCTGCAAATGGATCGATTAAAAGTTAACAACAAAGACCGATTCCATTAAATATTCAGGAACATCTGAAATTAATTTGGCATGAGATCTCAGGCTTTTTTTTTCCCCATAAATACATTTAAATAATAGATTTGGGATCCAGTTATAGATTAAAAAAATAAAAAAATGTTCTTTGCAGGATGGGAGAAGCTGGATGTGACTCCAAATATATATATTTATATCTATGTGATAGCTCCATTTTTAGAAAGGGCCTCCAGAATCAAAAGCAGCCACACTGTACAAATGTCACAAATCCTCCTATTTGTTTTAGCTACTAAAGCCAATCTTGTATTTTCCCTTTAGAAGAGGCATTTTCCTGTTTAATTAAGAACAAAAGCAAAACTAAACTGTATATAAATGTATCTGATACATTTTGGCCCTGTCCATGATATTTTAATTGAAGTCCAAAACTATTTCAAATTAATTTCTTTCCCACTGCTCTTCGTGGAGCAGTGTTCCCTCAATGTGTTTAGACACAGCCATTTGGGTACACTAGGTGGCTAAATATGTCAAAATCCAATTTCACTCTAATTTGGAGCTCTACATGCGATAAAAATGACAGTGGAGATGAGGGCATGTCAATAATGAGAGCATACTTAATTGTGACGAGATGATCATGATATAATTTGGGTTTTTTTAAGGATAAAAGACAAACTAGATTTATTTCTACTTAAGAAAACCTTTGAAATAATGGAAATAAAACCAGCTGGGGTTTTGTTTTGGGTGTGGGGAGAGGTGAATAAATGCTTTTTTAAAAAATCAAGATTTTAGTCTTTTCCTACAGCAAAATATTACTTAGAGATGCTGCACTGGAAAACCAAAAGTTCAAGATACCTGTTAGCATCTCAAAGCAGCCTCACACAGCATCTTCACTGGACAGACTGTAGAACACAGGAGGAAACCTATATTAGTAACTTTTTCCTTCTAGTATTAAAGTTAGCCCTGACATTTTAACTCTTCTGAGCTTCACCACTTTAAGTTTTGATAACCCTCAGCTCTAGGGATTTTTAACTGATTTCAATACACAGTAATTCAGACAACAATGGGAATAAGAATATTTTGTGATGGAAGTACACCAACATCCCAGTCCTGCAAACACTTATGGCAGAAAACCCAACATCACAGTGCTATTATGCAAATATTTTACTTGTGTAAGTATTTACAGTATTGACAGTTTAAGACCATGAAAGTATTAATAAGAAAAAAAGAAGACAACCTCCTCTAAAACGTAATAAAAGCATTGGCAGCACAAACACAAATTTGTTAACAAAGAAATGCAATGACTTTCAGACATTTAAGATCAACAGGGTAAAATAATTTCAAGATTTATGACATTTATTGCAAATTAAGCTTAGAATATTATCTGTAATACTTACTGCCTTACCATTTCGAAACAAAACCCAAAATCCAAACAAGCAAACAAAAACCCCCAAACCCACTTCTACTCTGAACACTCACTTTTTAATCTTTTGTGCAAAGACACCATCCCAACCTGCTGATCAGGGACTTTCCTTTTCACTCAGTGAGAACTGACAATTTACTGCCCATGGCAGCGAGTTTGGGAAATGCTGCACAAATCACAGAAGATCCTCACTGGCCCAGTGCTGGGATAGGAATGAGGAACTCATGAACTCTTGTGCTCAGTCTGTTGTGAAACCTTAAATAGTTTCTTCACCTGTTTTCCTTCACCTGTCTGCTGCACCCATCCACCTCAAGATCCTGACCAGAATTCCACCCCCATCATTCAGTTCCACCTTTGATAAGTGATGACTGAGCAATATCTGTTATTGCACCGTCCCCTGCTACTCTCTGTAGGTTGGTCTCTGTGTTGACTGTTGGATTGGAAAAGATGGCTAATGGAACACCATCAACCTGACACTTTATCAGGCTAAAAATGTGGCAATTATCAACTTTACTTGTCCATGTCTAGCTGATAAACTCCACAGTTTTACAAAAAAACCCATTTTGCCTGTTTTCAAAGCTCTCCTGTTTCTCCATGAATGACTCAGGAGTAACAACAACAGAAAATGGCAAAACTGAAATAAGATATAATAATATTTTTTCTTTTAATCTTCCACACTGAGAAGTATCTTCAATATTTTAGTTATAGTAAATTCAGAAACTAATCAGTGCAACAGAAACAAACCCTTACATTTATCTAAAATTGTGTAAAAGCATTTTTAAATTCTGAACTATATCTGCACAGCATTTAAAGGACAGCCAAGGGTACAAAGGGTAACCATTAGTATCAACACTTCTTCAGTGCTTATGCCTGAGGCATACTAATATCTCAGAACTTACATCATTATATACTCAATTCCCCATTCTAAATAACCCAAGACTTTCAAATATATTTATACTTTGTTTAATAACACTAAAGCTCCACAGATGAACATCAGATTCCACGTGTAAAAGTAATATACGGGTGAGCAAACACAGCAGTGTATATTACACTTACACAGAAAGTGTCAAGGCAGCTTCTGCAGCAGCAGTGAGTGCCAGAAACATTTGATGGCAGAGACACAGAAAGCCTTTACTGCCAATATATCACTCAAGGAAAGGCTTTCCCACTTGTCTAGCCTTTTCCCATGACTACCATTCATCACAGTGATCTGCATTTACACACAGATTTGCTCCCACATACCCCATCTTCTGCTGGTGATCACGAAGTGACGTCATAATGCTGAATTTATCACATCACACTCACTTGCATTGCAACAGAGTTTGGTGAAAATCACAGAATTATGACCTCCCTGTGGGATCAAGCAAAAGAGAAAGGGGATGGGAAAGAATATGCCATTATTATACACAAGAAGTGCTGTCAGATGCACAAAAACTGATTTTTTGAAGCGTAGGCTTGCTTTTCCGAGCACGCCTACTGCTGAGTAGATGTTTGTCTAGTGACTAACGTGAAGGAGCCCCAAACACACATGGTGTTTATTGAACAGGCTGCAAATACAATAAAATGCCATATAGGGAGACTGGACAAGGACATGTGGTCACAGACACCTTCCCTCTGGGTTTATCTAAGCACAGCACGTTTGGGGTGTCCCCTGTAGTGTACACATGGCTTAAAGCAAGCCCTGCTTGGTTCCACGTGGCCACAAGCACCTTGCTCACAGCAGAGAGAACCACGGCTCACACATGCCAAAACTCTACCTTCAGCTTCCACTGAAGTCAGAGAGCATATCCTGGCTCACAAAGAAATAATAATAAGCCAGGAAAAAGAAAGGTATCATAATTCAAGCATGGCAACAGCGTGTTTGGGCCACTACAGAACTTCAGTGCATTCCTGCACATACACTGGGTGTTTTTACTTCGACCACCACTACTTGAACTACAGTCTTAGGAGAAAACACAACACAGACTGGCTAAAGCAGGGAGGCAATCTGGGAGTAGCAAACAGCCTTTTTCCAAAGACATCATGTTAAGGAGTTCTGTGTCATGACTCCTTTTCAGAGCGAAAGCCTATTTGAAGAAGGAGGCATGAGCAGCAAAACCTGCAGAAACTCAATCTCAGAGCATTACATACCACACAAAAGCATTTTAGCAAGTCTGAATGGAGACAGTGAACAGAAAAGCTACAGCAGCACTGCCTAGAAATCCTAAATAGCCACAGCTCAGGATCCCAGCCAAGGACACCAGGTAAAACAGCCTGTGGGGACTTTCCCCCTCAGCTTTCTCCAGGTACTTTCACCAGTTGTCCAGGTTCACCTCTTCTTCCTAAGGTGTTATCACTCCCCACAGATCAAGGCTTTGATGGGTCAGAAAAAGGTCAAATGACTCCTGAGAAATACTGCAATTCAGAGGGAAGTGAACACAGTGGGATTTCTGATTCCTGGTGCATTCTCTAAAGTCAGGCTTACCTATCCCCACCAGGTATTCCAGACCTCCATCCTTACATGTTTGCACAGCTGTCCTGAAGTCCAGCAGTGCTATATACCCCTGCAAATTATTTCCCTGCCTCCCAAGACATCCTACCACTTATGCTTTCCTCCTTCTCATTCCTTGTCTCTCAGTAGATGTCTGTATTTTCCCTCATGTAATAAATCAGACTTTGACAAAAACCAAGAGTGTCTTCAGTATTTTTCTAGTGCTGGTTGAGGGCACAATAGTTTTTGCCCCTCTCTTCTTGAGAGCCCACTTCGAATCTACATGTACCCATCAACCTTTAAAGACAAAAAACCAATCCTGTACCATTCATTGAGACAAAATAATCTCAGAGGATTTTTTAGAAGACTGACAGAAGAATTTTAAGTACTGTTAAAGAAAGGTAGAACTGTTCACTTACTGTGGAAATTTAACATTTCTGCCACACAAACACAAGGCAACCATGTATTCTGTAAGCCACGTGCTGCGTGTTTTCCAAAACAGATGCTCATTCATGAGCGTGGTTTAAACAAAGGAGATAAGGTTACAGTAATCTCACGATAAAAACGTAACAACTTCACTGTTTACTACTAAGTTCCAGCAATAACCAGAAGTGCCACGCGCTCTGTGAACAGACAGGAAGACAGGGGACTTGCATCCAAGCGCTGGCTGACTTTCTGAGGAACAAAGTCCGCCCTGATGGAAGCTGCCTTCCAGCAGGCACATTCACATCCCTGTGGCAGCACAGGGATTCAGGAGCACCAAGCACAGCAAGGTGCTGCACACCTGCACAGGTGGATAATGCCTTGGATAAAGCCACCCTCCGCTCGGATGAGCTCCCAGCCCCGTCTGCCTGCCTGCCCATCCCTGGCACGCGCTGCTCCGAGCACACAGGTCTCACAAAACTCTCTTCTAGGGAATGTTGGACACAAGGTATTTTAATTTTCAGTGGCTGCATTTCCACAGAAGAGCTGTGGATGGCAACAAATTGCTCCTATTATGCAAATGAAACTGCACACTTGGAAATTGCCGATGTGGCTCTTCTGAAGATGCAGGAATTGCTAGTGTGGAAAGTTCAATTTAACAAGCCAAGTCTTCTCAAAACACTGAAAACCACAAAACACAGAATCTCTCTAGCTAATTTCCCACTGTATTTGACTGCAGGTGGAGGGGGGTAACCATGAGATTCACCTTCAAATTACGATTCCTTTAAAAATAAGAAAATTGCTTTATGTAAATACTTGTGACGTGCACGCATAAAAAGTCACATCAATACTTCTGACAATAATCAACAGAAACACTGCATGACTGTACAGGAACCCTCTACAGCAAGTTGTCTATCGTGAAGGTTAAAATGTAGAGAAATCTATTTATACCATAAGATTTCTGTTTTACAGAAAGAGCCATAGCAACTGGCATGATGGCAGAGAGTCTTTGCCAAGAAAAAAAAATAAATCAGGTATTTTGTTGAATGGCCAAGCTTCTGTCTCTACTCCTCTCTGAATTCCACAAACCAGGATTCAAAGGGAGCGTGCTGCGCTCATGAATGAAATACCTAAAGACAGAACAGTCCCACACATCCAACCACGCTCCGGCTGGAACAAAAGTCCTGTCACACCGCTGCACATTGTTCTGACCTTCCAAAGCCGGCCCAGCAGTCAGCAGACTGCACTTAAAAACAACACCCGAGTAGAAGAGAGTTCCTGAAAGCACCCGAGCTGCGGAGCTGGGGCTGCTGCGGCTCCCTACACAAAGGCTGGATTCTTTGAAATCCCCATCCCCTGCCCGGCGCTCCTGGACACACGTCCCGATTCTTTGTCCGGCTCACGCCACCGGGCCCATTCGTGTGCTCAAAGCCATTTAAAACTTAACAATCCATTTCACTCTAACACGAACACGTTCAACTCTATCTCTGGTCCTTTTTTTTTAACGAAAACAAAGCGTTAGCTGAGGAGGACAATAGAAGTGTCCCCTTGATTTCAAAGCTGCAAACCGGCTGAATGATGCACAGTAACAATAACGCAAGGGACTTCCCCGTGGATTCCAAATGTTTAAAGAAAGTATTTTAAGATACATGCACAGAGACCGCTGAACAGTCGGGCAACTTGCTGGAAGAAAGATTCACTCTTGAGTCACACCGGCACTGCTCTTTATGCCATCCCAAATCCCCGGCCCGACCATGCACAGCACGGCGCGACCGCTGTACTGTATTGTTTAAACACCTCGTGTGGGCTTTTCTAACAAAAGCAGGGGAAAAAAAGACAAAAGCGGGGAAATGCCAAAACGCACTGAAGGCCTAACAAAAGGGACTTATTTCACACGGGGTATAGCCTTTGATTTTTTGATTTAAGAGAGGTTCCAGGGGCAGTTCGCGCTCTCTCCCGGAGCGTCGGTGGGGGACGATCGCGCTCGGGTTTGCTGCGCTTTTACGCGCAAACCCCGGGAACTTGGGAGGCGAAATCAATACATAAACAGGCAACGACAAAAAAATAAACTCTCGGGAGCTTCAGAGGGGCATTCTTAACGTGTTTTCTGTTTTTCCAGAACACTTCTCCGAGCACTATTTCCACCCAGAAGAGCGGGCGGCGGAGCCACCCCGGGCCCGCTCCTCGGGCCCTTTGTAGGGGCCGGCGGCGGGAGGCGCCCGGCCCGACCCCGCCGCCCGCCCATGCCCGAGGCGCCCGGCCCGGGACCCGCGGCGAGGGACGGCGGGCCGGGGTCCGCGGGGAGCGGCGGGGGGCGGCGGGGAGGGGGCTCGGCCGCACAATGGAGCCGCCTCTCGCCCTCACACGCCGCCGCCGCCTTCATGTGACTCGCCGGAGCGAAATGGCTGCTGGGTGCCGCCGGCTCCCCGCCCCCCGCGGCCGCCGGCGAGCCCCGGAGCCGCGCGGGGCCGGCGCGGGGCGCGGGGGGACGCGGGCGCGGGGTCCCGGCGCGGCGCGGCCCGCTCACCATTTGCGCACTTTCTCGATGGCCGCCATCACCCGCTTGATATCATCCTTCGCCCGGCTCCGGGTCTCGGCCCGCACCGACCGGCCCGACATGCTGCTGGGGGGCGGCGGGCTCGGCGGGGAACGCGGCGCTCGGCGCGGCCGGTGGCTCGGTCCGTGTGTCGGGGCGCCCGCCCGCACAATGCCGGGGCTGCGCGGGGCTCGGCACGGCTGCGCTCGGCGGCTCCGCTCGGCTCCGCCCGCCCGCCCGGCGGGGCCCGCGCTCCGCGCACGCGCGGAGCCGGCGGGGAGGGGAGGGGCGGGCGCCGTGAGGGGACGGCGGGTGGCGGGAAGAGCGGCCGGGGCGTGAGGGAGGGAGGGGAGCGGGTCCGACCCCCGGGCGGCTGTCGGGGCTGAGGGGACACCGCGGGGCCGCGGGGACGGCGAGCCGCCCCCGGCGGGGACCTGCGGAGGAGGTACCCGGTGCGGGAAGGAGCCCGCGCGGGGCAGAACCCGGAGGCGGCCGCCGGCCCCGCGCGCGCGGGGCTTCCAGAGTTCCCGTCGCTGTGTTTCCTTCTTGTGTTCGCTGGAGCGAGCACAAGACAACGGTCTTTCTCCACTTCCACCCAGCTCAGGCCGTAAGGTACCCCAGAACTTAAAAGTTTATCCGATTTCAGCTCGCCTCCACTCTAAAGGGTCATCAAAAGCTGCCCAGGGAGGCGGTGGAATCGCCTGCCCTTTAGGGAAAGACTGGATGTTGCACTTGGTGCTATGCTTTAGTTGACAAGGCGGTGACCGATCAAAGGTTGGATCCCAGAGATCTTTTCCAACCAAATTGATTCTCGTGATTCTATGATAAACCAATGCGGTCTAGCAGCATCAAGAGCACAGTTACATTTTACCACAAAGTAAAATCCAGTCCTAAAGTCCAGGGCTTTTACAAACCTCAAAGCACTTCGCATTTTTGTACAGGGCAGTGAAAAACACCCATCCTATCCTTGCACCAGTTGCTGTGACAGACCTTGAACATGGGTAATGGGTGATGAAGTCCCCTGTTTTACACAAAGCATAAATCCATAATTAGCAGATTTTGGGTTTGTTTCCCCAGTGGTTATACAGTTTCTCAGCTGCTTTAACTAATTCCATCAATATCCATGGAACTGGGCTGCTTTTGAGCAGTGGAGGCTCAGCTCTGACAGAGATCCATGGAAGTACATGAGCATAAAGGCTAAATGAGTTACATGGGAGGTGATGCTCTGCAGGAAATTTGTCACAGACCTGCGAGCTCTGGTGTGGTACTGCTGGACTCCTTCATTAACTTCTCCCTAATGCACACCTTGCTGTTGGTGCTAACTGCACAATCACAGAAGCTCTGGGTACACAACAGCGATCTCTGTTTAAAAAACATTGCTTCTGAAAGGAGCGCTTCTTAAGGGCCTACATTATTATTCAAATTGATGCCGAGGATGATGTAAAGAAGGAAGCTGTTCAACAGCACTTCACTGATCTTTCTACAGCAACTTGTATCAGTCTCATTATGCTGTTTATACACACACAGAGCGATGCCGTCCCATTGGTATTACACTGCTAATTGGAATCACTACTTTCAGAAAGAAAAAGTCAGTTTAAAGGCCAAAAGAGAAGCGTGGTTTTAATGTATACCACAGCATTTATTTCTTTACCGAGGTCCATTTGATTTATAATTACAAATCCATTCTAACCTGTCAAAGCATTTATCAATGTATGTAATCAATACAATACTCTTACATTGCTCTTTTGCTGTCAGGTTTCACAAATGAGTACTGTCTTAACGTAATGAAAATAGACTGCGTCTGGCATAAACCCACCTGAAATGACTTTGCTGGAAGGTTCCAGCCAAGGATGGAGTGGCCACCTGCTTCATTTTTTCCAGCCATTCAGTGTTTCCCTATATAGGTGTGAAATTACAGGTTTGTGGCATGGGCCAAACTGGGGACTTTAATTCTAGAGTTTGACTGAAATGCAACTACGTGACCTTTACTTTGCAATAAACACAAGCCATAAGTTTTGCAGATACTTGAGGAGAGGATCCTGGAAAGTAAGAATAAACAGAAAATCTAGTGGTAGCTAGATTCTGAGCCTTTGTAGATCAAAGATTCTTCTTTTTCCTTCTGTTCTTTTTTTCTGGTTCAGCAATAGGTAAGCCAAGAATGTCTGCAACAAATATCTCTGCTGTGATTTCTGCTGGAATTTCTTCTTCAGTCAAAGCTGCTGCACCTGGAGAGCAGTAACAACATCACAAGACACACAGAAGCAATGTCAAAATTGCTCTCCAGTAAAATTTATAAGCAGCAATAAGTGAATGAAATGTTTTTAAAGATATACGAAGGGATCGTGACAAAGTGATGGTTTACTAGCTTGATACTTCATGTGTTTATATCAGGAATTAAACCTGCCAAATCTGTGTGTCTCACCTTGCAGCAGGTCCCTGCCTCAGAGGAGTCATGGGACAATTTTAACATGTGGTCGATTTGATGTGATTTAGGATCCTGAGGGATCCAGGGATTTCAAAGTTCCCTTCAGGAGCAGCACCTTTGCTGCATGGGGCCCATTGCCAGTGACCCTAAACAGATTCTGTTCCAAACTGGTGGGGACTGGGACATGAATTGTACAAAAATGCAGTTCCAATTACAATGGGCAATTAAATTCAGCCTCTTGGCTCAAATCAGTGCTATAATTTGCTGTTCCAGACTGGTGTGGACTGGGACATAAATTGCAGACAAATGCGGTCGTTACCGACAGCTCTGTTACAATGGGCACTGCGGCCTGGGTGAAACCAGCCCTGGGATTTCCCTGTGTGTTTCTAATTTCAGTTCCAGCCAGCAGATAAACAGCAATGTAATCTTGTCAGGCCCCAGTTATAGTTCATTGTCCATTTATTTTTAGATATACCCATGCAATTGCTGCGTGGATGAAGGACAGTCTGTAGCTCTGTGACTATTTTTGCAATCCCATCTGAGCAGCTTTGACAGCTCTTGGCCTAACAGGGTAAATGGGTTTGAAATTTAAATTATTCCATTTGGGAATTGAAACAATCCTGCTTCTGTGCTGTGTGGAATGCTAATCCTGTACCTGTGGGATCGTAGGTGTCCAGTTCAGATCCTTCTTTCCTGGGTCTCCTGCCCAGCAGGGTGGTCAGACACTCAGCCAGCTCGTCCTCTGTCATCTGCTCCCCTATACAAAACAGAGCACCACCAGCCCGTGGGTTATGAAGAGCACAAAAACTCAAAAGCAACTGAAATTAAACTAAACAGGACAGTTCAAAAGAAGATCTGGCTTCTCTGAGATAGGGACATATACACTGCCAACTGAAACACACGATTCCAACACAGGAAAATGTTGATCCTAAGGAAAGTTGTCTTCTCTATAGCATTTTGGGGAAAAATGTCAATCAAAGGAAGAAATTCTGATGCAGACAGCTCTTTAAGCAACATTGTAGTAGTAGGGGCTTGAGCTTCTATTCCCACTGGAGAATTCCTGGCACAGACTATAGTCCATGTAGCCATTTTCATACAGAGGAAGAGAAAGGTGGAGAAAAGTCTTGATTTAGTATCTTGAAATAACATGGACATAGCACTTGTTCCCAGTTAGTGGTTGGCTCATGCCCTGGAGCATGAGGTTATAGATCTGTTATGAAACTGTTCTATCTGATGTACCTATTTATGGATGTTCACACCATCTGTATAAATAGCTAACCTTTCTCACACTGGTTGAATCCGTGGTTTCCAAGGATCTTTGTGGCAAGGAATCTTGCCAAGTGATGTACTGAGTATACCAGCATTTCCCTTTACCTGTTTTAATGCTCGGCTACACTTTTACACCAGAAGTAAGACAATAGAAGTTTGTTATTAGCACTCTACAGCACTGGCCACAAGCAAATTAACACCCACATTTATGGTGTTCTCCCTGATTCAGCTCAACTAAATCATCCCATCTTTTCAGTCTTTCACACTGGGTGCAGCCCAGGACCAATTTCATCCCTCCTTTCTTGTCTCCCTTTTATCAGTTTTATACTACTTTTCCAGAGCCTGTGTGACTGGAAGAGAGAACAGCAATTCGGATAAGGGCACACTGGGAGAAGGATACATTTTGCCAAGATCCATACTTATCATTTAACAGCTGAGATACCTCAGGCCAGCAGAGATTTCCAGAGCAGTAAAAGAAGCACAGCTGGGACAAGACATGTGATTATTCAATTTAAAATCTGAAGGCAGGTGGCTCCTCATGCCTGCCCTGGTTACCAGGTTCTCATTCCAGGATAATTTCTTGCTGCAGGGAAAAAGTTCTGAAATTGCAGGCAGAACTAGCAAGCATAAAACTGATATTAGAAACAAAATAACTCACCTCTGCACTGAAGCAGTGACAGGAAGTCTCCTCTGTCAATAACTTTGTCTCCCTTCTTGTTATCATAACCAAGAACCTGAAATGCTCGTTGTATGGTTTTCATTGACAAGCCAAGTGCAGGTCGATGATTTATATAAAGTTTGATAAAATCGTCTAAATTGATTTTTGTCACCTCTTCTCCAGTATCTGCATACTTGCTGAATTTTACTTCATTTATCATTTCTTCAATCTAAAGATCAAGACAAGGCAGATTGTTACATATTTTATTTTGAAGATCATTGGGCCAGTTTCCAATCCCATGAAGGCCAACGTCCCTGAACCATGCATGTGTTGGTGCCATGACCACATCCCAGGAGGAAGCTGCACTCAGCAGCTGAGGATGGGAATGGCCAACAGTTACACACCTGCTGACATGACAATAACAAGTAAAGATGGGGGTTGCACACACACAGTCATTTTGGATTTCCTCTCTTGTGACAGGGACTCCGTGACCCTGCAGCTGTTACGGGCACCTTGGGCACAGCTGTGTCTCCACTCTGGAACAGTGGGCAGGCAAACCACAAACCAGTAAACGCACCGTCTTCCCTCCTTGCTCTGGAAGCACAAACACGAGGGTCCCAATAGAACCAGGCTGCACACCCTGGCTGGATAAGAAATCTTATCTTCCCCGTGTTTAGGGCGGTTCAGGCACTGTACAAGCCAAATCCGAAATGTGCTCGGTGGGGCTGACACCTTGCACTGCTGGGTCCCTCACGCTCCTCTCGGACAAACAGGCAAGCACTGGCTGTGCTGGATATCAGTGGTTTTCCTGAAATCTGGTGCTGTGAGTCAGCCCAGTTGGCAGCTGTGCAGATGTGTGTCCAAAAGGCAGCATCTGCTCCATGCCTTCATTGTCCTTGCAGCCCCTCAGAGATACACGGGCAGCAGCGAGATGCCGGGAGAATTCCCCGTGCCAACACGTACCAGGCCTGCTGCTCCCCGGGAAGGGAAGCTGATGCAAGATCTCCCTGGGGAGGACTTTGCATTCAGCCTTGGGCCTTTGTCCTTGTGTCACAAGTTTTTCCACTGAATGAAGCCCAGGGAAGAGGGAAATCTCAGCCTTATATTTTTCCTGTAGCAAGCGTCATGCCAAGCAAGAACAGTCATTTTTGCTCGGCTCTGGCTGATCTGGGATTAGGTTTTATATCAACCCCACTGAACTACAAAAGAAAAACACCAATTCCCAAAAGCTTTGCTAGTCAGCCCAAGCTGCCTTTTCTCCCTCCTGCTTTTCTTTTATTAAAACACTAGAGAGAGCCGAACCTTCTCTCTGGATTTATTACTGATTGTAGGTTGCCTGGTTTCACAACAGCTCAGCACCTCTGTTTCCATGCTTGAAATGCTGTTTGTATTTTAATTTGGGGAAGCGTGGGGCATTATTAGTTATTATTCCAGAGACATTTCCCAATGGAATATGTTCTCTGTGTCCCCAAGAGGCAAAAATGCAATAACCCAAGGAAAAGATCTAACACAGTATGAAGAGATAACACCTCAACTTGACACCAGGGCAAAGCAGCCCCATCTCAGACAAACACTTGCTGGTTGTGGGGGCTCCCAAGTGAGTCAGTTTGGTGGCGGCTGTGGCAACGGTCCTGCCTCCCATCTGGTGGCTCTTCTGGCAGAGCATTCCTGGGCAGATGGGGTGGCACAGACTCACAGCAGTGCCTCAGCAGCCTGTGGGTTGCTGTACCACGGAAGAGATGAACACAATCTCCCCCGCAGAAAGGCTGAGGGAGCGCAGTGATGCACCTCTTCCCCTGGGAGAGCCTCTCCTGTGGTGACAGGCTGGAGCTGGTGCTCAGAGGCCGTTATTCAAATCTCCTTGCTTCGGATTCAGTCATGCCAGGTTACACATTACAAATGAGCTTTGTGTACAGTACAAACTGCCTTGGAGAAACAGCCACACAAAGGGGAAGAAGCAGCACCCTTATTAAATCAGTTCTCTCTGCTGTAAAATTTTGACCCTGAAGTTGCCTTGTTGAACAACTCTGAGCTGTCAGGCTTCAGGTTTGCTCAGCCTTCTTCTGCAGTTGCCCAACTTGCTAGCAAGGAAACTTTTTAAGGAATTTTCTGCCAGATTGTGGCCACTACTATATTGATGCAGAGCAGATAAAAATACGTTGACATCCCAGAGCCATCTAGCATGGCAATGGTCAGAATCTGGCCCTTAGAACACTTGGGAAGTGCAATCAGTCTTGCTCTTTCTTCTTTTAATAACAACAATAAAAACAGCTGACCAACCTCTTCCTCTGATGGATAAAATCCTATTGCTCTCATTACAGAAGGAATTTCCTCCAAGGGAATATGTGTTGACACCTGTCTGGTCTCCAGTGTTTTGATACCTTGGCTGCACAGCTGTACGTAGTAAAAATAGTCCTCCAGTTCCTGCCAGGGATTCAAACAAACACTGCAAATTTCAGTTACCAACAGGCACAGAAGATAAAGCTCCTTTTAGGGTTTACTAACAGCCATATCAATGAGATTGCTGTTAAGGGCTAGCTGGACAAAACATAAAGAAATGTCAGGCCTGTATAAATTAAAGACCAACCAGATGTGGTCAGACAGCGTTCACAGTGAGATAATTACCCTGAAGAATTTGCCTTCTCTGCCGCCATCCAGGAGGTTGTAAAATGGGATCAAGTCCTCCCCACCCAGGAAAGCAGCAGCATCCAAGACACTGGCAGAAAGTGAAGAAAAGGTACAGGAAGGGTTCATGTGAGGAGAGCTTTCATGGTTCCTTTTCTAGGCGTTGTTCACAGACACTTTCAATAAATAAAATCCCTGGGCCTCAGAATTCAGGAAAGAAAAGCACTGCCTTGAACCTTGTGCTATTTTATCATCAGCTGCACTTCTACAGCATATTTCATACCCAGGTTTTACATACAATAGCACAGTGTGGGAATTAATTATTACTGAATGGTCCTCTTGTTTAGTGGAATGAGTACAGGGCTGGGAGCCAGGAGCTTTTCCATGGACTTGAACTTGGTGTCTGGCATTTGGCTTTTCTGCTTCCTTATAGAGACATTGAGGGAGATGAATTAGCTAGATCAGCATTTTGAACATGCAGAGAAAGCTGGGGCTTGGTGTTTGCAATAAACCACACAACTCCCTGTTCCTTGATCCAACACATTTTTCCCCAGTAACTCAGTGCAATCCATTACCCGACTTCCTCCGCCGTGGCGGGCGACGGAGTTGCAGGTGCAGTTTGCATTAAACTGAAAGTGCCTGAGTAGCCACCTCTTTGTTTCAATTTCATAGGCAGTTGGAGCCAAAAGAATCCCTTTGGCTTGTGCAGATGTAAAAAGAAACCAAGCCTGGAAGTGCAATCATGGCATAGCACTGCCACATAATACCCCACGCCTGGCAGCCAGGCTGCAGCTTTCACACACACCCCGTTAGTGCTGCTTCCACTGGGGTTTTTTTGCAAGCTTCATGCTTTTTTCATAATTAAGTTATTTGGGTATTAAACACAGTGGAGATTCACAAGATGCCAGAAGCAGCAATAAAATGATAATTAGCTCATCAAAAACTTCACTCCAAAAACAAATTACATAGAAATTCAATGTTGCCTGGACTCTGGCCAACCATTATAAAGAAGGATCATTTATATTCTATTGCCTTATGTCGCTTATCCTGACCCCCGACTGTTTAAGCCACACAAAGTGGAAAAGAAAATAAATAAACCCATTGCTTTCCAACCCAAGTTTCCTTTGTTCTGGCACATGAAGGTGAGCTGGCTTGGCACTCCTTGGGCTTTCCTCAGGGCAAATGGTACCTGCAAAATGTGTTCCTTGCAGGACCAGTGTGTGTCTTAACCACATGGTCCTAGGAAGGTGAGGGGCAGTTGTGTTTCCCAGGTGCGCACCAAATGGCAAACATAGGAGCAAGGGCTAAAAGCCATGGAGTTATTTCCCAGAAACCAGGAGACAAAGTACTCTGTGCTAGGAGGGTGTTGTGCAGGATTAAAAAAAAAAAAAAAAAACAAAAAAAACAGCACAGATTGAGGGAGACCATGCCACACTATCCTAACTCTGCCATGGACTAAGTTCCCTTCCCAGTCCCTGAAGCGTGAAGTGGTTCCATGGTGGCCTGGCAGTTTTCATGCCATTCACAGCTGCCTTGTTCCATTTCTATGTACAAATGTATCTACTGGGCAGCCATGAGGGGAGAGCCTGTGCCCCAGACATGTATTGCATTGAGCAGCTTTGGCCCTTGACATGCCAAGAAACCAAAATATCTATCCTGCCTTTGCTGTTTTACCCTCCTGTCATGTGGGAGTACATCTGGCAGCACTGCCCAAGGGATCTGGCAGAGGGAAGCCTGCAGAGGACAGTGTAAGAAATCTGGCAGGATTCATTGCTGATGTTTTGGGCCAGAGCCTGGAGATCCTTCTTTGTTAAAGCAGCCTCCACTCTTCAACCACCCCATTTATTGCAGGCCATTTATTCATGTAAGCAAAGCTTTATAGGATTAAGGTGGCTTGTCCTAAATCCAGTCTTCAAACAGGGGGCTTTCCCAGCAAATTCCTATTCCATTTGGAGAGCAGACACTTTTGTATCAGCAGCTGCCCTGTGTGCTCCTCCTGCAGCCAATGCTGCTGCTCCTCTGGTCCCTGCCTAACCCTGACAATCTCCCATTGCACTGGCCAGGCCCTTAGAAGTATCAGAAAATCCTCTGCCCAGCTTCTTACCATTTGGGCACTGTTTCCCAGACTGGAGTATTGTTCAAGCACTATGGCCACCCCTGTGAGGGTTGCTGGCTTATTCCCTCCTACATCACAGTGAGGGGACCAAGACCCCCTAAAATATGTCCCTCCTGTTTCAGCTGCCACCCCACATAGCTGCTTGGGGCCCAATGGGTCAACCAAGCAGCTGTGGAAAGCAGTAACAAGATTCCCTTTCCTGCCATAACTCACTGTAGGTTGACCTTCCATTTCATAAAAGTGCGCTCCTTCCCCCCGGCTGTAAAGATGTAACGCCCATCGTGGGAGATGGCCAAGTCAGAGGCACCATCCGGGTGGCAAATGAAGGCTGAGGACTTGTGGGGGTTGCCATCGACAGGCAGCATCTGCAAGCCCACCTGTAAGGGAAGAGGGAGTCTGGGAGGGCTGGAGGTCCCACTGGGGCTGTGCCACATCCTCTTCCCCAGGAGCTTGCTCAGCTTTCAGGCAGGACACGTGATTTTATCTTCAAGGAAATTCCCAAGGGCCCACCAGCTCTGCAAGTGGGGGCTCTTGTACAGCTGGGCAGGTGGGGCTCCATACCTTGTCCTTTGTAATGTACACCAGGTAGTGTTGCTGGGGGTCCGCAGAGCTTGTCCTAGGGAGGATTTGTATCTTCTCCAAGGGGGAGCCATAGGTTGGTCCCAAAAGGGTCTTTCTAAAGGCAAACAATGTATTTATCCACTCTAGGCCACCCAAAACACTTTTGAACAGCTGTTGTGTGGAACGATGGGTAGATAGGGGAGGTGTGCAGAGGCTTTGTGCTACTGGCTGAGAGAACAGGATAGGACAGGGTCCCCGGCTGGGGCTCAGAAATTAATTTAGTGCTCAGGGATTATTGTGCTTTGCTCATGTGGACTCCAATCTCTTTATCTGATGTCTAACTGCTACATCTCAGGTCCAACATAGTCAGTAGACCAAGATCCACCTGCAGCCACAACACATTAGTGAACAGCAGAGTGGACATAAGAATGGAGTGACCTGAGGGCTCTAGAACCATCCCAAGATCTGCATCACAGATGGAAAATCACATGCTCATGAGTGGGAGTATGGTGGTCATTAGACCAAGGAGAACACAGGGTCAGGAGGAGGCTCCCAGGCAATGGCAGGCCCGAATCAATCCTCTACCTGCACATTTTGGTCGTTGTGTTGTAGAGCTTCATTTTGTAGCAGTTGTTGGCAGTGAGGAAAAAGGACTCAGTGCTGAGCTGTGGGTACCAGGTCAAGCACAGGGGCACCGCAACCTGCTCCAGCCTGTCCCTGTGTGTGACCACCAAGTGGTCCTTAATGCTGCTGTTCAGGTCATATTCAACCTGGAGGGAAGACAAGGAAACACAGCAACTCCCCTGTGGTCTGCCTTGCACCCATGACCTTGTGGATTCGCTGGATTTGCATCTCCTGGAGAAGCCACAATAGGAGAGCCTCAGCACCAAGACCAGGCTAAGAAACAACCCCCAGTAATGGAGCTGGTGGGGAGAGGGTTGGGAGCCATGGAACCAAACATGGAGCCTCCTTTGATGGCCTTGTCCAGCCCCACACCTTTAACCACAAAGCTTCACTGTCCTTTAAACTTTTGCATCAACCCACCAGCTGCCGGTCCTCCCCGAGGCTCAGGAGCCTGGGCTTGTTGCTGTCTGAGTGGACCCCAAAGAGGATGCTCCGGATGGGTTTGTAGTGGGAGTCCAGCCCTGCCAGATGTTCCCAGCATCTGCTCCCATTTTGCAGGACTCTCTTGTAAACAGTCACTGAATAATTCTCATCCTGCAACAACAGCACAAAGCTCAGTGAGGGAAATCTTTTTCTTTGTACAGATCATCACCAGTTGTTACAAACTCTGAGCCAAACTGCTTCAATGCTCCCTCAAAAATTGTACAGCGAGACATGGGATTGAGGGAGCAGCCCCCTCCCAGAGCACCAGCCAGGAGGAAATCCCTGCTCCAGCCCCTTCTTCAGATGGATGCAGAGCTGAGATTTGTCACTAAAGTTAGGGACTGGGCACTGCTGACTGATGACGTTTTTACAGAGTGACTCTTCAAAGCAGGAAAAGCATTTCGGAGTCAGGAAGCCCCAGGGGAGGAACAGCCCTCTGCCCTGCTCGCCCTGCATTTCAGAGTCACCAAGCCCCGGGGAGGGACGGCCCTTTGCCCTGCTCGCTCTGTGCCTCACAGGATGGCCGGCAGTTCCCAGTCCCTCCCAAAGCTGCCCCGCGAGCAGCGCATGTAAATCACCGAGCGGAAAAAACAAGCTTACAGCGGTTGCGAGGTACTTGGAATCGTGAGAGAAGCTGATGTGAGTCACGGGACCTTGCGAGAACTGGAATTCCTTGCAGATGGACTGAAGGGAAATTGCATCAAGGATGTAAACGCTTCCATCAGTAAAACCAGCGGCCAGAAAATGACCTGGAAAGCAGACCAGAAACCTCTCATGACACCAGCACTCCTCCCAGGGAGGCCAGTGCTTGGCACATGGAGAGGTCACAGGGCTGGGATACCTTCAGGATCATAGGATAAGCACTGGATGCCAGCCTCAGTGAATATCCTGCTAACGAGGTACTGGGTCTGCTTGTATTCCCACACCTTCAGCAGCCCACAGTGACTCCCCACAGCCACGAATGGTTCCTGAGGGTGGCAGGCAATGGCATTCACAGCTTTCTTTGCCTCTGTCATGATTCTTTCAAAGTTTGTGCTGTCTGTTGCAACATGGAACATGGTTGCATCAGAGGTTGAAAGGATAAAGTTCCTGTTTAGCGTGAGAGAAACAGAATTCCATGAATCAGACCAACTGGCTCATGTCCCTGCAAGCTATATTACACATCAGTCTCTTTTTGGCAAGTTAGTTGGACAATCACTTATATTTTGTGATACACAGTATGGAAACGCTCCTTGACCTGGAAGGCAAGTGACACTTTGTATTCCTGACCTGGGAAATGGCCATGGGAAGACACTGGAACCAGTTCTATTTTCTACCTGGCTGGGCAAGCCAGAAGATGAATGATATCTGGGGAGCTCCTGCCATTTGCAAGTCACTGGTGTGTGAGATGGACAAATGAGCAATTGGAGATACTCTGAATGGCCTTTTCACATGTCTCCACGCCACCATTGTCAGTGGCTCCGCACTGACCCTGCTGCCATGGCCAAGGTCAGAGGGCAGTTTCAGTCCCTGTCTGCTCACTTGGCCATGCTGAGCAGCACAGCAGAGAGGTTTCACTGTGTGACTGATGATGCAGACAGCAGGATAATTATTCATATCACAGCACAAATACGTACAGTTTCAGTCTGCCTGATTGAGAGTCTGGACCCAGTAAAAGGGACAAGAGAGGATCACACAGAAATCCCAGAGTGGTTTGAGTAGGAAGGGACCTTAAAGATCATCTTGTTTCAACATCTTTCACTAGACCAGGTTACTCCAAGCACCATCCAGCCTGGCCTTGAACAATTCCAGGCATGGAGCATCCACTGCTTTTCTGGGCAAGCTGTGCCAGGACATCACCACCCTCACAGTGAGGAATTTCTTCTTATATCCCATCTAACCCTGCCCTCTGTCAATTTTAAGCCATTTTCCCCTTGTCTTGTCACTTCCTACCCTTGTCCAAAGTCTCTCTCCAGCTGTTTTGGAGCCCTTGAGGCACTGGAAGGTGCTATAAGGTCTCCTTGGAGCCTTCTCCAGGCTGAGTCTGGGAGCTGCACAGACAGACAAGTGGGGAAGCACAGCCTCTTGGCCAGCTGTTCCATCACAGCCACCAGTTTATGCACATCTGGCCCAGGCACTGATGGACTCTGCGTGCCTGGACCCCTTGCGTGCCTTAGCTGGGCTCTCCAGCCATTCCTAATCCCACCAGCCTCTGGGGATGAGCTCAAGCCTTCCCTTTCCCTTTGGGAAACCAAACCATCCTCCAGGACACTGCTCCAGGCTGGAGAAGAATCTGTCCCATATGGCTCTTTGGAAAACATGCGTGGCTAAGAACAGACATTGCCAGGAAAGCCTTAACAGGGGTGACAGACATGTGGCTTGCAGGCTGGATGGAGCCACCCAACAGCTTCATGTGGCCTGCAGACTCCCTGTAAATCCTCAGGCACAGCTACGTCACGCAGAGGGACACAGAGGGGCTGGTGACAGCGTGGTACAACCCTGTCCTGGTGCCACAGCCCCAATTAGCTTGCCAAGCCATGATAAAATCCAACTGGATACAGCCATGCCTGGGGAGGGTTTAAGGGGGGATTAAGGGGCCCAGTGAGCTCTGGAGGCTCAGCATTAGCACTGCCTGGTGTGCCAGGTACGTGACAGAGAAACTGATCATCACTGTGCCTGCACTAACGCTGTGTCTGCACTAAGGCATCACCTGGAGCTCAGAGTCTGATGTGCTAGAACACACCCACACTCCCTCTCACTCCTGCCAGGAGCCTGGGCACAGGGCTGAATCCTGCTCCAGACCAGGCAGAAGCTCATGGAGCAGCTCTCACTGAGCACCTCCCCAGCTTTCAGCTGCAAGGCAGACACAGGAGAAGACCTGGGTTGGTAAAGTGACACTCACCTGGTGAGAAAAGGCTGGCTGCTGCCTGGGAAGGCACTGGGAGGATCACGAAGGATTGGGGAGAAGGAGATGGATCGGATGGGACCCACTTTGTCGTGGCTGTAGATGGTGAGGAGCCGCAGCTGCCCATCGTAGAATTTAACCTGCCCTTTCACATCACCTGTGGCTATACAGCTGCAGGGAAAGGAAAGTTATTAATCACACTGACTGACAGCTCCCAAATATTTCTTGGAGAGCATCCTTGGGTGGAAGCAAATATCTTCCGCATTTCTCTGCACAAGCACACGAGCACAGCCCTGCACAGATGTGCAAGAGAAAGCCAGGGTTGTGCAGAAAACAGGTTCTGCTGTGACCCTGCCGTGTCCCTGCCGTGTCCCCAAGGCTGTCGCGGCGTTTGGTGGCTGTCTGCTCCCTCTGCCGGTAGCGGCCAGGAGGCCGAGCCACTGTCAGAGCAACTCCAGGAGACCTGGCATCGCATCACCACGACTTTTCAACTTCATTTCCACCCCCAGACAAATCCATTGCTGAAAACTACTCATAAACCTGCATGAGTGACCATGCTGCCAAGTGACTTAAAACTCCAATATTATCTCTGCCACTCCTACAGCTGAGGTACCTGAGGACTGTACCTACAACTACTGAAAAGGGCTGCCCTGTTACCTCTCCAACACTTTCAGGACAGTAAGACTCTCCTTCTGCAGTGACACCACCTTGGCGGCTGTTACTCCGTGGGGTTTGGCCAGCAGTTCTTCGGGGAGAGTGCGGGGATTGTCCATGTCCCACACCACCAGCTTCCCGGCCGAGGTGCCCGTCAGAGCTTGGGTGTTGTTAACATGGAAAACTGACTGGCTGAACCGTCCCACCAGGCACTTGAAGGTCTGTGGAGACAGCAGCCAGGCTGTGTTTTCATCCCAGAGCTGGCTCTGCCCTCCTCAAACAGAGATTGGCATTCCCTCATGGCATTCCTTTCCTGTCCCACAGCAGGACAAGAGACAAGAGCCCCAGGAGAAAATGCAGTGGGGCACTTTGGAGAGAGAGCCCTGCTTGAGCTCAGCTTGGGCAAATCTGGCTTGTCCCTGTCTGAGAGGGACAGGGTGAGGCCATGGCCACTGGTTTTGCTTAAGGGGATGGGGAGGGACAGTGCTGCTGCCAGCAGGAAAGCCAAGAGGGTGACATGCTGTGGTCCCTCCCTGCTGTGCTCACCTGCTTGCTCAGGAATGGTGCCCCGTACTGCAAACCAGAATCATCCTGGGGAAAGCAGAGAAAACATCCAGGACAGGGATTTTGGAATCGAGCTCTGCAGTGCCAGCATGGCCCTCCCCACCATCTGGGCACTGGCCCCACACTGTGGTGACCAAAGCAGGGCTCCGGGGGCAGAAAGGCTCCAAGCTCTTCCAGAGAGCACAAAACATCCTCTCCTTCCACCTGCTTCTTTCCAAAAGCTGCTGAATGGCACAAGGTCCATGGGAAAGCAGGAGTGGGAGAGGTGAAGAGCATCCCTGCCACAGCTGGACCTGACCAGTGTGGGAGTGGAGGGAGTGTGATACTCTGTCCCAGACCACTTTGGGATCTGGCAAGAGCAGGGAGCAGGGAAGGGACAGATCTGCAGAGTGACCCCAGTTGTGGACAGACACCCAGCCCCTGAGCCCCCCCTGCCATCTCCTTTCTGGCACCATGACTTCCCATGTCCCTACTTACCCACAGGTAAAATATCACCTGGGTTTTGCTGTTGCTGACAAACTCATGGGGATTCTGAGGGTTAAAAATTACATAATCCTGAAATTCAAAGACTTGCATTAGCACCAAGCTGAGCAATGCCTTCTGCTTATGCTTCCATCCAAAACCACTGCTTTTATCCAAAACCACCTCACCAGCTGCACTGAACTGGAATCAGAGGACACCCCATGCCTGTCAGGCATTAGAGGAACAGGGATGACCCCTTGGGATGCTCTGCTGCATCAGGATTCCCCAGAGGTGGGGTGTGATCCTGCCTCCCATGGAGGTACCAGGGGGAGCAGGTGAGGATGGGGCTGCCCAGTCCAGCCCATCCCCTCTGCCACCCTTGGCCATGGTCACTCACCTGATACCCAAACTCAGGCTTCAGCTCTGTGCTGCATATGGGTTTCTCTGTGGGCAAAGTCCATTTCCAAACACAAACTTTCTGAAAGAGAAAGGGAGAAAAATCCAAGGAACACTCCCATGGCTCTCTGGGAGGTTTGGAAGCCAGGTGAATCCCATTCCCTACTGCAGGGGATGGTGTGGCCTAAAAGACTGGAGCAGGCTAAAACCCAGCACAGCCTGGCAGCAGAAAGCTTAATTTCAGGAAATAATGCTAGAAATTGCTTAGATTGAAGTGATGAAGTCAGAAGCTTTTATCCCAAATTAAGATCCATTTTCTCAACTCTGCAGCATTCACTTTAATGAAATCCAGGTCTGTCTTCTAATGGCTCAGCAAAAACAAAGCATCACTCTGCAAACCCGCTCCCCTTCCCTCCTGTTCTCCCCATCTGAATTCCCACCTCCCCTGTGCTGCACTGCAAAAACTTCCAGGTCTCTATCCTGCAAAGCTATGAAAGAGGAGATATTCTCTTCACCTGCACAGGAGCAGCACTAATGGTCACCAAATACTTGGCATCCTGGGAAATGGCAATGGCACAGACCCCGTCCTCTGAATGACTCTCGAAGATGGTGCGCACGGGTACCCTACGGAGCAGAGATCCATGGGTGCTCCTGGCAGCACAGGGGGTTCAAGGCAGTCACTTGGCAACAACCCACCCACCCTGGTCTTCATGGAAGAAGGGATGGAGGGAGGGAGGCTGCAAACACTGGTGCTTCCACAGGCTAGTGCTCAGTGTCCCCTCCATCCCTTCCTCCCAAGTAAATGGCACTGGGAAACAACTCACCAGGGGTCTTTGAAGATCCTACAGCATAGAGATGTGATGTACTTAGTCTGGGGGAGCTCTGCCCTGTCTCAGTGTCCCATGAGTGTGGGTGATACAAGGACTATGAAGGACTTGGTTTGGTTTTGGTTCCTTTGCTGCTTTTTAGTCTATCCCTGTGTTCTCCCATTTTACTCTCAGCTGAGACTGGAGTTGGTCCTGAGTGATTTACTGGACACAGGGGCTTTCCAAAAGAGGAGATTCCTGGGAGCTTACCCAGAGTAGGAGTCCCACACGATGATCAGAGCATCTGGCCCTCGGTCGGCAGTCGCAACCCAGCGTTTGTCTTCACTCACACACAGGCAGGAGATGACATTTGTGTGGCCCTGGGGGAGGGAAGCAGCAAAGTGCCTTGGAGGCTGCAAAC
Source organism: Vidua chalybeata (assembly GCF_026979565.1). Lineage (NCBI taxonomy): Eukaryota > Metazoa > Chordata > Aves > Passeriformes > Viduidae > Vidua > Vidua chalybeata. The sequence goes on along the minus strand of NC_071547.1, from coordinate 3,298,821 downwards.
CTGGGGCTGTTCTGTTCATACCTTTTGTATGGGCTGCTCCTGGGTTTGGTTATAGGTGACCCCTGAGCACAGGGCACCAGAAAGAGATGGAGGGAGGGGGTTCAGGAGAAGGGGGGGAGGAGGAGGGAGATGCTCAGCTGTGCCAGACCTGCAGGTGGAACTGCCTGTTCTGCAGGATATCGTGGATGACCACTGTGTGGGAGGAGATGTACAGGAGCACCCGGTCCTCCCCATCCATCAGGCTGTGCACAGCCAGGCTGCTGTTGTAGCCAAACACCCAGGACAGGTCCTGCAGGGAAGAGACAGCTCCTGGCTCTCAGCAGCCAGGACAAAAAAGGCACACAAGGTCTGTGGGGTGATGGAAGAGAGCAGGGCAGGAGTGCCAGGTGCCATGTGGACCACCCTGGTGGCACTGTGCCCATTGGTACTCACAAGGGGGTGCAGGCTGCTGTCCCTGTTCTTTCGGAACAGCATCCCCGGCGTGGCTGCCCACACCATGCTGGCAGAGCCTTTATGTGTGTGCTTCTCCCTGTAGCCTGAGAGAGGGCTGGAGATGGCTCCCTTGGACTCAGACAGTCCTGGGGGTGGTTCAGGGGGTCCAGCACCCTCCAGACATGATGTCCCAGCAGTGCCTTCCCCCAGGGTGCCCTGGCTCCCAGCCCAGGTGCTGGGCAGGGTGTCTGAGATCCCCATACCTAAAGGAGACGACCGGGGACACAATGGTGACTCTTCATTATCCTCTGGTGCTCCTTTCTTCTCCCTGGCAGCTGCAAGGGCATCCTTGAAAAGGAAGAGAGGTTTTGGTGAATGCTGGCTCCTGGGTTGGTCTGGACGGGAACTGCCTTGTGGCTACTGGGAATGAACCCCAGCAGGTCTCAGATCCCAAGGGCTCTGTTTCTACTGGGATCTGCCCCAGACCCTGTCTCAAACTTTTCATGGTGCTGTCCTCACCTCCTCAGGCTGCACATCTGTCTCCAGAGTTGTCTGTCTGTCCTGGGACATCTGCCTGGGCTCACTGCTTAGTGCTGCTCTTTGCTCAGTGGGTCACTCCAGTGTAACTTCACATGGACCATCCATCCACACCTTTTCCCTCCTCCCAGGGAGCTGGGGTGTGGAGATGCTCTGAAATACTTCCCCACACACACTCTCCCAGATTTTGCTACACAACAACCTGGTCACAGCAGGAGAAAAGGGAACCTGTGAAGCTGTGAAATGGGTCCCAGAGCCACTTCTCAGCTCCCACACTGAGCACAAAGAAGCCCAGTACAGCGGTTATTCCAGCTGAGCGCAGGCTCCCTCCCTTGGCTGCCCGCACACCGCGCCGGGCACGGAAATTTCCCTTTCGGATGGGGTTTTGTCACAGTCCCTGTGAGCACAGAGCTGCTCCTGGGCGGCAGCTGCTTCACTCCGGCTTCACGGGTCTGGATTTGAGCCAACACCGAAACCTTGTGCACAGAAAACTTTCACGGGAGGGGAAAGGCCCTGGGAAAAGCCCTCCCCGGGCCTCGGCAGGCGGGACGGGAGCTCGGGAGCGGCCGGGGTCGCCGGGTCTCACCGCGCTCACACGGAACCGTTCCCAAGACTCCTCCAGGCTTCGGTGCCTCCTGCTGTCCCGAGGGAATCCCCCGGAGACCCTCCCGAGGACCCCCCCCCGCTCACCGACACAGCGATCCCCGCGTCTCTCTGCCTCTGCGACCGCCGTTCCCAGGCAACGGCTGCACCGGCAGCACCGGCTGCGCCACCGGCTGCACCGGGAAACGCCGGGAGAGAGGAGAGAACCTCCTCATCCTCACCGACTGCACCGGGAAACGCCGGGAGAGAGGAGAGAACCTCCTCATCCTCACCGACTGCACCGGGAAACGCCGGGAGAGAGGAGAGAACCTCCTCATCCTCACCGGCTGCACCGGGAAACGCCGGGAGAGGGGGAAACTTCCTCGTACCCACCGCCTGCCAGGAAGAGGCAGCGCTGCCCCCATGCCCAAAGCAGGGAGCCAGAGGAGGGAACATTCAGCCCTTCAGCCTGCCCAAGCCTAAATCCCGCTCATGGCTGTGACAAGGCCCCTCTTGGGATCACTGGAGCCATTCGGGACCGAACCCTCACCCTGCCCGAGGAATGGGATGAGGGATCTTTACCCGATGCCCCCCACAAGGAGTTGCAGGCAGCTCTGCTCCAGTGGCTTCCCTGAGCAGGACAAGTGGAGTCAAACCAAGAAAAATCATCCCCCAAGCCCTGCCAGTCCCCCACAGTCCCCAGCTCTCTGCCAGGATGGCACTTGCACAGGGAACCCACTCCCAGGGCTCACTCCAGGCTCTCACTTCAGCTCTGCAGATAATCAGCTCCAAACGCTCCCAGCTGTTGACCTCAGGCTTGCTGTTAAGCTCAAATAATAACAATTTCTAAACTTAATTTGTTTTTCTTTCTGCCCAGAAAGAGCCTCACACCCTGCTGCGAGCGGAAAGGAGATTTGTTATCAGCTCCCATCATCTCCCTGACTCGGAGAGGCTGCCCCAAATAATGACTTCTATAAGAACAGAGAGAGGCAATACTCAGTTTTATTGTTTTGGGAGACTATTTTGAAGTTCAACTGGAAATAAGCTTTAAACAAACCAGTCATTCCCAGAATCCTTTCCAATGGTTTCTGCACCTGTGGTGGTTTAGGAATGGTATTCCCCAATTTACTGTTCCCACTGAAAACACCCCAGACCATGTGCCACACACCCACTCACCCCACTGCTCCTGCAGCAGGATGGGGAGGAGAATGGGAGGCAACAAGAATGTAAAACCTGTCTTGGCTGCAGCCAGAAAAACACCCCTAAATCAACTCCTGCAAATAAACAATTTTTTTAAAAACTAAAAGAAAATAGAGAGAGAAGCTAGATTAGGAGTGTTTTTATCCTGACAACATAAACTACTAGACGTTCCAAAAGTAGAATTATAACCCCTATTCCTTACCTCATTGTGTTAAAATAACTGGGCATTCCAAAAATCCTTTCAGTATGTTCACTGACTTTAAAAATTGGCAACGTGGGGAAGATGAAGTATAAAACTTGCATATCTCTTGCCTGTCATCTACTATGATAGGCATCCAAAAGTGCTCTAGGACTTTTCAGCATATATTACATGATATTCAGTGAGGAGTTTTAAAGGGGAGAAAAAAGGAATGCTCTGTTATCACCCAAAAAGAGCATTTCAAGCTCTTCAGAGTGTCTATCAAGTGAGATTTGGGTCTCTCTAGAGCCTTTTTCTAAACTGATACAGGGTGGAAGAGATGAGAAGCCACATCTTGCAGCTCTGCAGGTTCCTCCTGACAACCAGTGCAATTCTGAGCTGCAGAACTCTGCCAGAACCCTTCAGGCACCAGAGGTCACAGCAACACCACGTAGGAAGTTTTCAAACCAGATCAGAGTCCAGAAAACAGGCACAAGCTTCAGCTTTATTGTTCTCCCAGCCATGGTCATCTTTGTAAAGGAATGATATTGCAGCTGAAAAAGAAGAGGGTAGGAGGAAATATTAAATATTCATTTCTCAAACAGGCACAGAAGACCTGACATGGGATGGCTCAGACCCACCACATCCCTCCTCCACTGGTTTCTTCTACCAGACAAACCAGCCACTGAGACCTTTCTGCCTGTGCTTATGTTTGATGGAACTTGACTCCCTGTATCCCTGTGCAGAACCAGCAGCCTCCAGCTCCCTGGTGCCCGCCCATGAGGTCTGTCACAGTGGGCAGTGACACAGCCAGGGCTGGCCCTGCTCAGGAAACGTGCCCTGACCTCCTGAAAGCCTCTTCCCTCCAGCAAGTGAAACAGTAGCTCACCCCAGGAGGCCCTTCCCTGCCCAGCGCTTTGGAGTCAGCCCCACATGCACCCTTCTGCCACCACGGATCACAGTCACGCTCAGGGGTCTCTGAAAGAGAGGAAAAAAGTAGAAAAATAACCAAAATATTTCACTTTTCCATCCCAAAGTCAACTCTCTCCCCTCTTTTGCTGACGCACACGAAGAACATAAAGCCCAAGGAACTGTTCTGCAGCAGTGCCCATTCCCACTCCTGTGGCTATAACTGAAAGAAGAGAGTGTTTTGTGTGAAGTCATCTCCAGGAGATCCCTCAGTTCCACCACCAAACACTTAATGGTTGTGGCAGCTTCTCTGGCCAGGCCACGAGGGTGGCACAGCCATGCTGCTGCAGGGAGTCCCTGGGGAGAACAAAGAGCACACACCTCTCAGCTCTTCCATTCATGAGCAAATAGCTCAGTGCTGGGAGAGAACAAGGCTACAACTGCACAGACTGAATCTGACTCTGTTTCTGACATGGAAATGGTGATTGCAGAGATTCAAGTTCCATAGAAAAAGCTGTGGCTGACAGAGACAGGCAAGAGAATGCAGTCACAGCAGGAATGAGCTCACCCCCTCGCTGTGCTGCACCACCGTGGCAATGTTCTGCAGGTTCTGGAAGTTGTTTGCATTGACAGATCCAAACTCCACAATCTCATCATCAACTTGAAGTCCCTGGACAGAGATAGAAGAGAGATGAGCATCTGCATTCTCTAAGGACAGGTAATATCACAGGAGCACCACCCTTCACCCAGCCACAGGGAGAGAGATGTGCTACAACACTTCTCACACTCAGGCAAGTGAACATCACTACAGCCACAGGGAGAGGTAAGTGTTCATTCCTCTGTCCTGTTTCATGGGAAGAGAAATACTGAGGCTGGCTGGTCAGTGAGGTGTAGAAGGAACTGTGTGGTGCCAGGACACAGCTCAGAGAACACCCATCTCATCCCTGTACAGTGACCAGCCCCTTCACAGGACATCCCAACGTGATTAAAAAAAGGGGGTGACACCCTAATCAAGGCCCCAGCTTATTCCCACGTATTAACAAGAGGCAGAGGGAGCCATGAGCTGTCTGGCTCCAGACAAAGCCTTCCCCATGAGCTGTGCCTGACATACCGAGACACTGGCCGGAGAGCCCGGGGTCACGGTGTTCACTTTGGCAAAGGCCTGGGGCAGGCTCTGGCTCTGGCTCATGGCCTCGGCCAAGGCCTCTGCCTCATCCTTGGCGTGTTTCTCCTTCTCCCGGGCGTGCAGCTTGTGCAGAGCTTCCTCCACCTGCTTCATCAGGGCCTTGTGGTCGTTCTGCAAACCTGCGGGTGACACCATGAGCACACAGGGAGGTGGAAAGGCGTCCCCCAAAGGGGTCTCAGCATCTGCTCCCCTCTGCAGCCACGCAGAGCAGTGCCTTGGCTGTCTCTGATCTCAGCAAGAACCTCTGCTTTATCTGCTGGGGCCTGGTGCCAGCCCAGCAGATGTTTATCAGTAAAAGTCAGACACAGAGAAAACCACCCTACAAATTTTTGGTAAACATGCAAAGGCAGAAGGGCTGGGAGGCCCATGATCCCTTAGAACTCAGTGAGCAGCTTAAGTCTTCTTTCCATTAAGTCACCTGCTGTTACATACATACCCATCCTGAAAGTCAGGGCACTGGGAAAGCCTGCGATGAAATAAATGCCAAGCTGTTTCCTACCCAAATTTTATTCTACAAACAGCACAGAAAAGCTTTGTTGTGTTTCACAGATCCCAAATGGCTCCGCAGCAGTGGCAGAATTTCAGTGCCGCTGCAGCAACACGTGGACAAAAGCATTTTACTGACTCAGCCCAGGCGGCAGCTCCGAGCACAACCACTGGGGATCAGGCTCAGCGCAGCCCTGGGCCCCGGTTCTGAGGAATTACAACGAGCGAGATGGGGGTTTCAGAGCGGTTACGCGGTGCCTGTCCCCGGGCAGAGGCCGCGTTTGCACATCCCGGTTTCGCTGGCTCATCCCGCGGGATGGGGGCGCGGCCCGGCCCCGCGGCCCCGGGAAGAGCCCCCGCCCGGTTCCCGTTCCCCGCTCACAGATGATGTTGTGCCGGGCGGTGCGCACTTGGTACAGGTCGATGTCCGAGCGGGGGAAACCCTCGGCGTCTACCAGCGGCTCGTGCATCCCGACGCCTTTTTGCTGTGAGGGAAGAGCCGGAGGTTGGGAGGGGGCCGGGCCCGCGGGCCCGCACGGCGCCCCCCGGCCCAGCCCGGCCCGGCCCTGCCCGGGCACTGACCCCCTCCAGCAGCTCGTAGCACGCCTTGATCTGCGCCTCGATCTCGTCCTTGCGCCGCACCAGCTGCTGCACATCGCTGACGGTGACGGGGCGACCCCCGCCGGGCTCCGCCATGGCCGCGGCCGGACGGGAGCCGGGACGGGCGCGGGGCGGGGCCGGGGGCGGGGCCAGCGGGGACCGTGCGGGGGTGACACCGCGGCGACACGGCGGTGGCAATAGCGGGGTGGCACAGCTGCGTCACTGCCGCTGCGGCACGCTGCTGTGCCGCCGGCATGGGGTGGCACGGCGGTGTCACCGTCGCTGGGTCACGCTGCTGTGCCGCCGGCACGGGGTGGCACAGCGGTGTCACCGTCGCTGGGTCACACTGCTCTGGTGGTGCCTCTGGTGGGGTGGCACAGCGGTGTCACCGTCGCTGGGTCACACTGCTCTGGTGGTGCCTCTGGTGGGGTGGCTCTGATGGTGACACGCGGTGGCACAGCAGTGTCACCATCAGTGAGTTACACAGCTTTGATGGTGACATGTAGTAGCACAGCGGTGTCACCACCACTGGGTGACACAGCCGTGGCAAACGATGTTATGTCCCTGTCCCTGCTGCTGGCCCCTCTCCAGTCCGTGGCCCAGCACATTTGCCGGGTGCTGCATGGCATCCATGTCCCAGGCAGTGTGGCAGCAGGGGACAGCCCCGCCACGAGACCCCCACCCCTGTCCTCCGTGCCACAGGCACCCACCCAAGCCCCCTGTGCTCATCCTCTCTGGCCTTGCTGGTGGCTGCCACGTCCCACCACTCCCAGCCAGGTGGAGTTTATGCGCTGGCATCTCCCCAGCGGGGCCATCTCTTGCCCCCTCCTCCTGCTGTCCCACATTTTGGGGTCCCTGCAGCACTGGGCTCACCGGGGCTGAAGGTGGCACCGCGTGGCCCCGTGCCCAGACACCACCACACGCCCAGCTGGGCTCTGCAGGCTGCCCAGCATGACATGTCCCCAGGGAGGGGTGAATGTCCCCAGGGGCAGCGGGCGGGCCGGGGGATGTGCTGCCCAAATTGCGTCACCCCCCCCCCCCCCGTGACCTGTGACACACGCGGGGCAGGGATTTGGCTGCGGGGTCAGCAGGGTGCCAACCCTCCGCAGAGCCTCACGTGCTGCACACCCACCCTCAGCGCCCTCCCCGTCTCACCCCGCAGTGCCACCGCCAGGGCTGCAAGGACCCGTGACACGGCGCCAGTGACAGGCACCCAGCACCCCCCTTTGGGCAGCTCCCAGCCGAAACCAAACACATCCCTGGGTTGGTGGTGGGAGAAGGTGGGGCCGAGGAGGAGCCTCCCCGTCCCGTTATATTGAAAGCTCCCCGTTCTTGCACTCTCTTTGCTTCTGTCACATCGCCAGGTCACAAAAATGGTGAGGGGCAGCAGAATGGGAACTGATTCACACGTCTGGGGCTCCATGGCATGGGACACCTTGGGAAGATTTAAGCTCTGCTTGAATTCGGATTTTCCAGTGACTGTGCTGGAGGTGGCACAGCAGAGCTGTTCCTCACGGCCCGACCCTTGGATTCAGCTCCCTGGGGGCTGCTGTACCTGCCTGTCCTGCTAATGTCTCTCTTTTCTCATTCTCTTTCAGACGTCCTACACAGACAAGGGAGAAAAGGTAAGAGTTGTGTGTCCCTGTCCTGCCCCTCTGCCTGGTGTGAAACATCGGTCATGTTACTGCAGATTATATCAATTCCTTGATTACCTGTTGAAATCAGAACTAAAACTGCTCTGGCTGGGCCACATGAGATCCTTGTTGTAAATTAGTATTAATCATTGAAATTTCTGGTTTGGGAGGAGAGTGATGAACAGGAGATGATGGGTGTCTCCCAGTCAAACCTAGCCTTAAGCAGAATTCTCATTCCATGCAACATTTATTTCCAAATGCTGCAGTTTTTGCCTCTTTTTTTTCATTTTTAAAGTGTTTCCAGTGCTGGGTGGCCTGTGCCAGGTTGGGCAGTGGTGGGGAACGGAGCGAAGGGGGAATCTGTCCTGGCACTGGTGGTTGTGTAAGAGCTTTTGTGGAAGAATTAATCTTTAACACAGCGAGGTTTGCAGGTGGGCAGCTCGCTGGGATGGCCACTTGTGGGGAGCACTGGGGGAACTGGAACTGTGGCTGTGGGCAGAGGCGAATCAGTGCTTTGTACCTTCCAGCCTGCAGTGCAGGATCCTGTGGGGTTTGACTGTAAAGCACTTTGGAAAATCACCATCTGGGGGCTGTTCCACCCACTTAATTCTGATGCATTTGCAGGAGATGCATTTTTAGGGTCCCAGCTGCTGCTTCCCCCTGCTCCGGAGCCGAGCAATGCTGCAGGAAATGCAGCAGCAGCAGCTTTCAGCCCCATTTTCCCTCCCTTTTAGCCCCAGCGAGGCCGCTTCATCCATTTCCACTCCATCACCTTCTGGGTCGGCAATGCCAAGCAGGTGAGAGGCTGCGGCCGCCGGGCACACGTGTAAGGGGAGAGCTGGGCCTGGGGACAGCAGTGCCAGGGGACGGCAGTGCCAAGGGACAGCAGTGCCAGGGGACAGCAGTGCCAGGGGACGGCAGTGCCTGGGGACAGCAGTGCCAGGGGACAGCAGTGCCAGGGGACGGCAGTGCCAGGGGACAGCAGTGCCAGGGGACGGCAGTGCCAGGGGACACCTCCCACGCCGGGACAGGCCGGTGCTCCGGGCATTGGCTGCCCGGGGGGCGTTGGTTCATCCCGGCAGCCCCTGGGCCGGGATGTGCCGGCGTCCCAAAGCCCGGCCTGGCCTGGCGCCGGTGGCCTTGGTGGCCCTTGCGCAAGGCGAGGGGCGGCTGCCGGGGGTGTGTGACATGAACCAGCACGTGGCTGGGCTCAGCTGTGGCCACCAGCCTGCAGAGCTGCACGGGCTCATGGCAGCTGATCTACATCCCTTGCCCTGGGCAACTTAAACACACCCCTCTGCTTCACAGCCGAGCTGCTTTTCACCCAGCCTTGCAGAACAGGGGACACGCAGAAATGTCTTCTGCTCAATGGCAGCCTCAGTTCTGGAGGCAGCACTTCCCACTGAATTTGGGCTTTTTCCTCAATCCCGGACCTTTCTTGCCTCTCTTTGTTCCTCCTGGGCTGCTGGAGGAGGCGGAGATGATGCTGCCTGTTCTCACACACACACAGGGCAAGTGTGACTTGCACTTGCCATGGTGGCTGTTCTCCATGGCCTGTGGGACACCAGCACTGCAGCTTCAACCAAAGGGACTCTTCTCTGCCCACAGGCTGCATCCTACTACTGCAACAAGCTGGGGTTCGAGGAGCTGGCCTACCGGGGGCTGGAGACCGGCAGCAGGGAGGTGGTGTCACATGCCATCAAGCAGGACAAGGTAAGGGAGCCCCTGACAGAAGTGCCACTGCCAGGGCAGGGAAGGGTGAGGTGGTGTCAGACATGAGGGTGCTGCCAAACCCACCATGAAAACCAGCACCTGTGGCTCCATCCTCACCTCTCCTCCTCTTCCTCGGCAGATCGTGTTTGTTTTCTCATCCGCTCTGAACCCAGGGAATGAGGGTAGGTGTCACTGGGGGGGATGGAGTAGAAAATGGCCATGGCAGAACAAAGCAGTTCTGCTCATGCCTGTGGCTGTTCCTGCTCGGGGCAGAGATGGGGGAGCACCTGGTGAAGCACGGTGACGGGGTGAAGGACGTCGCCTTTGAAGTGGAGGACTGTGACTTCATCGTGCAGGTGGGCAGCCCCTCCACCCCCTCCCACACAGCCCCCCAAAACGGTGAGGGTAGGCAGGGAGGGCCTGGGGGATGTCCCTCCTGGGCCCAGGGGAGCTGTGGCAGGACGGGATCTCTCTCCTTCTGCCCAGAAAGCCAAGGAGCGCGGTGCCGTGGTGGTGAAGGAGCCGTGGGTGGAGCAGGACAAATTTGGGAAGGTGAAGTTTGCAGTGATCCAGACGGTGAGTGGCAGGGCAGGGCCATGGGGCTGGCTGCACCTGGGAGGCCCCTGCATAAACAAAGGCACAACACAACCACTTTCCCCCCTCATAGTACGGTGACACCACCCACACCTTGATAGAGAAGCTCAACTACAAGGGCCTGTTCCTCCCCGGGTACCACCCACCCCTCTTCAAGGACCCTCTGCTGCCCAAGCTGTGAGTACTTTCCAGAGGGTCCTGCCTGGCTCTTTGCCATCGTGTTCTGGTGGGATATCCCACCGAGGAGCTGGACAGGCCCCCACTGCCTTGCCCTGGAGCCCCCCAAGCTGTGGGGTACCCCTGAGCCTGAGACCCTCCTTATCTTCCCCTACAGACCAAGCACTAAGCTCAGCTTTGTTGATCATGTTGTGGGGAACCAGCCTGACCTCCAGATGGTCCCAGTGGCAGACTGGTAAGAGTGGGGAGAGCTGGTGGGAGGTAGGATGCAGCAGCAGCACAGCTCTGCTGGTCTCACCACTTCTAACAGGGCTGATGAAACCAGAGCAGAGCTCCATTACTGTGGGGATGGAGCAAGGGCTTGACTGTGCCCCTTGTGACCTGGGCAGGTACCAGAAGAACCTGCTCTTCCACCGCTTCTGGTCAGTGGATGACAAGCAGCTGCACACCGAGTTCAGTGCCCTGCGCTCCATCGTGGTCACCAACTACGAGGAGACCATTAAGATGCCCATCAATGAGCCAGCACCTGGCAAGAAGAAATCCCAGATTCAGGTGAGTGGACACTGGTGGTTGATCCATGTGGCTGCCTCCACTCCCAGGGGCATCTTGGTGAAGGAAAAGGGACCAAGGGTCAGTGATTTGGAGCCAGAGCAGACCTGCTAAAGTGGCTGCTAGAAAGCAATCCTGGCTCTGCTTGGGTCTGACAAACTCTGAGCCAGTTTACCCCATCTCATCAACAGTGTCTTTGCCATTCCATGGTGCCCCTGGACTGATCTTGCCTGCATATTTTTAAGCCCACACCCATCCCTTCACAGCTGTAGCTGTGCTGTCACTACCATGGTGACATCTTTTCCCTGCAGGAATATATTGATTACTACGGAGGGGCCGGAGTCCAGCACATTGCACTGAACACCCCCGACATCATCTCAGCAGTGAGTGCAGCTCTGGCACCCCCTGCCCTGGCTCCCCCTGCCCTGGCTCCCCCTGCCCTGGTACCCCCTGCCCTGGGACCCCCTGCCCTGGGACCCCCTGCCCTGGTTCTGGGCACGGTGCTCGTCACAGGGTGCACCATGACCCTGTCAGGGTACAAGGACACAGAGCCATGGCCTTTGTGCTGTGGTTGTTTTACAACCAGGATTAACTGCCCAGAAGTCATTGCAAAGGGACCTCCCTGTGAGCTGCCTGTCCCTCCAGCTTAAAGCACCTGGGGTCTGCAGGGCCCTTGGTGGCACCTTTGTCCTTGCAGGGTGGCTGGTGGGACTCGGGCAGCCCAGGCTGCCAGGCTGAGCCCCACAGCCCACCACCCACCTTCAAGTGGGGCAGGGGCAGGTCTGGGTTGAGCCCAGCTGCTGCTGAGCACCCAGGTTTGGGCTCCTCTCCAGACCAAAGGGCCTCCAGAGGTATCCATTAGGTCAGAGCAGGACAGATGATCCTTGCACAGCTCTCTGCAGTGCCTGGGGAGGACATCTTGGGCCTGCCCATTCCTGGTGCCAAAGTGAAATCATGAGGCAGGTTCTCATGCCTGAGGTTGGCCAACACCATGGGAAATCATCTGTGTCCTGACACTGCCCCATGCCAGGAAATGCTCCTGGCACAAAGCCCTCCCAGACTGAGCCCTGCTGGGTCTCCCTTGCCTTGCAGATCACCAACCTCAAGCAGCGGGGCATGCAGTTCATGGATGTGCCCTCCAGCTACTACCAGGTGCTGCGGGAGAGGCTCAAAACTGCCAAAATCAAAGTGAAGGAGAACATTGACAAGCTGGAGGTGAGTCAGAGAGGGAAAAGGCCTGCCCAGGGCTGGACCAGCTCCCCAGAGTGCTTTGCAGGGATGTGAGTGACACAGAGAGCCCCACCTGCTCCTCTGTGGGTCTTGGAGCTGTCGCCTCATTTCTTTTCTCCAGGAACTGAAAATCCTGGTGGATTTTGATGAAAAAGGCTACTTGCTCCAGATCTTCACCAAACCAGTTCAAGACAGACCCACGGTCTTTCTGGAGGTGATCCAGAGGCACAACCACCAGGTTGGTTTGAGGATCTCCCTCTGATCTCTTGGCCACGAGCCCTCAGGGCCACCAAGCCCCTGGTCCGTAACACTGACATCTCCGCAGGGCTTCGGCGCCGGGAACTTCAAGTCTCTGTTTGAAGCCATAGAAATGGACCAGGATGCCAGAGGAAACCTGACTGTCCTGGAGCCCAACGGGGAGACCAAGCGGATGTAGAGGATGGCAGGAAGTGCCACCCTCATCCCCAAGCAGCTGAATCCCAAATGAATTGGGAAACACCCCCTGTTTTGGTCAACAGCCCAGACTTGAGTGCCACAAACCCAGGGAAGCCACTGCCAAGCTGGACAATGTAAAAGGACCCAACACCTCTCCCAGCCCAGCCCTGGCACTGCCCTTCAGTGACTTCCTGGGAGATGGGGCATGGGAAATAGCAAACACTCTCTCAAAAAGCAGCTTAATCTGATCCAAACCATGGAATTCTTAACAAAGGGCAGATTTAAGGCATGTGCCAAAGACACGCAGCTACAGAGGAAGGAAGACAGAAGAAACAACTGGGAGTGCTCAAATTTAGTCTATCCAAAGTTTTAATTTTAGCTACACGGGAAGCTGCGAAAGCACGGAGGCGTTTTCCTCTCTGCACATCTCCTTTTGTAAGATTTTGGTTTAATTGCATTTAGACTCAATCTTGAATTTGCTGAGAATAAACATGGTTTTAGGGTAGCTCCGACTCTGGAATGAGAATTAATTGTATTTACATATTGCAGCTTTCCCAAGGCAACAGAGTCTTGCTCTAATACCTGTAAATTCCTGCATTAATGATGGGTTGGGGTTTCTCCCATGTTTCCAGCAGTAATTGCTGGCATTGGCAGCAATTCCTTGGCTCAGATCCTGGCTGCATGTGCAAAGTCCCCTCTGGGTGTTGCTGTGGTGGTGTCCTTTGCACAGGGAATTCCTCCCCAACGCAGTAAATCCCTTTTCTGAGCTGGCCTGAGTGCCTGGGGAGTCCCTGTGTTCCCGGGGGCTGCAGCTCCAGCACTCCCTGTCCCAGCCCTCAGCCCAGCTGCTGAAGGACACCCGGGGGTCTCCCCCCTGCTGCACAGCCCCCCTGTTCCCAGTTCCCCAGCAGGGGAGCTCTCAGACCCCGAGCAGCCCAAGCCCCTGCCGAGCCCTCAGCTCAGGACAGGCTCCTCTGACACGAGTCCTGTCCCAGCCCCTCCTGGCTGAGCCCCTAGGTGTGGCTGTCCTGCAGCCCTGTCCTGTGCTCACCTGAGGAATGCAGGAGCCGAGCTGGGAAGTCACCCACAGCCTCTGTCCTGTCTCCTCCTCCATCAGCCACTCCACTTGTCCCTGCTCCAGGTATTTCTTTTTGAATAAAAGCTCAGAGAGGCCACCATGACCCCCCCCCAGCAGCCCCCCATTGTGGGGGTACAAGGGCCAAGCCTGAGCAGCTCCCCCAGCTGCCCCTTCTCTGGGTCCCAGGGTGCAGAACTAATCCAGATTTCAAACAATCACAGAATATCCTGGAAGGGACCCACAGGAATCATCCAAGTCCAACTCCTGGCAATTTGAATAAACTGATTTAAAAAGAAAGAAAGCCAAGAGCCTCTGGCCACAACAGCCTCACACGTCACTGACACCTCACCTGGTGGTCAAGGGCTTTTGCCTCCATAGAGTTAAAAATAAATAAATAAAAAAAGGATATGAAATCAGAGCAATCCAGGGCAGAAGCTGCAGGAGCAGGGACCCCTCACCTGCAGAGGCTGGACATGTTTGGGACTCCTGGTTCACTGTCAGGAGAGCTCTGCTTCAGCTCTCCAGGGTTCTCAAGTTTGTTAATACTGAGACATTTCTTAAAGCTTATAGACTAGCATCACTCACATATTTCTTTCATGCAATATAATGTTGCTTAAATTCATTCCCTGATCACCAGAATTAATATTTTCAGTAAACTTTGCTGAAAATCAGTTCTTCACACTGTTCTTGTTCTGCATCTGCCTCCTTGAGCTCTCACAGCTCCCAGCACAGGTCTAAGAGCAAAGAGCTGTCCTGGTAATATATTAAGCACAACATAATTTTTCTGTAAGAAAAGTCAGTATATTTATGGTTTGCTTTATAAAAGTTACTATAATACAATGGTACATAGTATTCAATTCACAAAAATATGAACAAATATATACAGCATGACACATCCACAACAAAAACACTTTCTTCAAAACAAGATACATACTGGTGACAGATTCTATATGCACAAAACATCCCTAAATTTATAAATTTGCTTAACGAAAGAAAAAGCAGAAATCCTAAATCTTCAAAGCAGAGTTGTGTTGTTTTTTTTTTTAAAGGAACTTAGGAAAATTTTTTTTTAATTTATTGCAAACAATTTGACCTGCCTATTTTTAAAGGAGGCCCTTGATTTCCACACTGGGAATTAAAACCAGAAAACTGCAAGAATTGGGAGCTGGGTGTTCTTCCACTTTGCTTCAAAACTGCCCCATTGTTTTAGAGTGTCCTTCTTGATGTGTTCTCAATTGGACAAATCCTACAGTGGCAATTAAGGAGGAAACTCATAAAAACAAAAACAAATATTAAACTGAAAAAATCCAGTTGCTAATTTGCTTAAATACATTTTAGGGTGTCTATTAGACTGTACACATTTCCTCGCTTGAAATAAATAGATTTTGCACATTAGGTTTCAGACTGAGGGAGGGGGGAAAGAAGAAGCCTTGACTTGGCAATTTTTTGTCTTCAGTTTCTTAATGCTTCTAATTGCATCTATTTATTTGACAAAAAAAAACCCCATATTTATACAGAATTTACATTATACAAAGCTTGACACAAGCTGTAAATGCCACCAGCTCCTTTGCTATACTCAGTCCTTCTTCCTCCCCATCTTGACATGATTTAGAGCTGGAATCTGTTTAAAAAGAACTCCAAATTACAATAGTCACTTTTAATAAACTATTTACATGCTCTTGAAGTACAAAGAAATCAGCAAAAAAATTTCAACATGTTTCTACAAGAAACAGTGTTTGAAGAGAAGATTCTTGAGTTCGCCTATGTACAGAAGAAGCATTTTTTTTATACTTCAAAATCCTTTTTTTTCCTTAAATTTTTATTTTGTACAGAAATGCACTGAAATGATCCCTGAAAAAGGTCACAAAAAACCAGAACTGAAACTACTGTATTTGTTGGAGTTTTAAAATGATGGTTGTTTTTTCTTTCCTTGTAGAAATAAGCTGCTCTGTACAATATAAAGAAGTGCAGGATGAGCCCCATCCCCTGCAGCCCCACCCTGGGGCTGCAGAGAGGTGTGACCCACACGGATCCCGTGGATGCCAGCACGGAGGCACCTGCACCCTCAACTCCCACAGCTGCAAACCAAAGGCTTCAATTCTATTTCCATGATTTTGCTCTGTTCTCTTGGGTCATTCCTCCCAGCGAGATGGAATTTTGCAGGTTGCACTGTAAATGTCTCTCTCTTTTTTTTTTTTTTTTTTTTTTTGTCCTAGGCTCAAACTGAAGTGACAATAAATTTGGGGATGGGCTTTTCAGGGGACAGAAGCACTGCAGTCCCTGTAAGCAGCATGTGCTGCTGAGGTTCCTCTTATGCCTGCCACTGTTTCCACAGGGTCCCAGGGAGCCTGTGCTGAATGTGAACCACACAGCTCCTGCCCTCCTCTCATCCCATCCTTGCCAAGTACAAGGCAAAGGATCTGAGGCATCTCCAGCCCACATCTGTGGCTGCAGGGCTCCCCATGCCCAGTGAGACCCCGCGGGCTGGCAGGGACAGGGCACCCATGGAAATCACTGCACCAGACCTGGGAGTCCTCACCATAAAATGATTTGTTTGGAGGTCAGGCAGCTTCCTAGCCCAAGACAAAATCTCTCCCAGGTAGGACTCTGCAAGCCAAAATTTATGGGGGAAAAAAAGAGAAGTCTCAGGTTTGGCTTTGAGACCAGACCAACATGATTTTTCAGAAGTGCTGTGGCTTCAACAGCTCTGTTTCTTCCTGGGGAAGTACTGAGAGATCAGCTCTTCTAAAAACTCACAGTATTTGTCTGGGATCCTAAAAGGGGATGAATTACTGGCAGTTTCAGAAGTACCCAAGTGATTTAGGTGCTTATCTTTGGCACCCAAATCCCTTTGGTGCTCCTAAAACACATGGCAAAGGACCTGAAGGTGACAGGGACCTTCCTCCCCACCTTCCTCACCAAGGATTAAGGCAAACTGCAGGGGCTGATCCCATCCAGAGCACACAGAGCTGCCAGCAGGTTCTCAGGGCTGGGCCATTTGGGGTGTCCTCACCCCCACAAATCCACCATTAATGCACTGGTTTGATGGAGCAGAGAGGGAGAAGACCAAGGCCAGGGGCTTCAGTTCTGACACACAGGAAACTTCTGTGCATTTCCAAAGCCTTGGAAGTCAAAGGCCAAGCTGTGGAGATGCCAACTGGAGTGCCAACACGTGGAATCTCACTAAAAAAATAACAACTAAACTGAGCAGCTGGTTTAACTCCCAAATGCCATCACTGCAGTTCCAACCAACATTCAGTGACAGAAACTTGTGCTTCTCATGATTTTAGGTTCTGGGTCACTTACACCCAGTTGCTGGAGAGATTTAGGAAGAAGGAGAAACAACAAAACCGAACTGAAACAAAAGCAGAGATGGACCATGGACTGTCCAATCTCAGAGACAATTTGCTCGCCCTCAAACAGAAACACAGGTGGTATTAAGGCAGCTTGTAGCACTCTGTGTGTTCCTGCTCTCTCAGGCCTTTTGTCTGGAGGAGAAATTCAGAGGCAGAGGTCTAACCTACATTACAAGCTCCACACTGCAGTGCAGGCCTGGCAATTCTATGGAACAGCTGAAAAAACTTCCAGGAATCTCTTTTGCAAGGTTGTCACCTCTGTGGAGGTTTGGAAAGAATACAAGAATACAGCTGTGCAATTTGTTCTGCGGGGAGAAGGTGTTTAGTTATGCAGATAATCTTCCCATTTCAGAATGACATTGCAACTTCCCCTTACAAGCCAATTAAAAAGGGTTTAGTATGACTAATCTCTACTTTTAAAGCAGGAGAAATTCAATGCAAATTGAAAAATTGATCCTGTCTATACCTGAACGGTGGTGTAAGATTTCCAGATCTCATCCAAAGAACTTTTTTTTTGGTGTTTGGTCCCATTTTTAAATGGAACCTCTTGAAGAACTGCAACCTTCACCTCAGCACATCTACAAGGACAAAGTATATTGAGAAATCATTTTAAAACATGCCTTCCAAATTTAGAGAAGCAATTTGTTTCCATGCTCTAGATGGGGGGGGGGGGGAACAAGATTGCTTTCAGGGACATTTCTACCATGATTTTCTGGAGGGATGGGACCACCCCTGGCCAAGTTACTGAGTAACAGAGGGAGGAGAGCAGCAGGGCACAGCTTGCTCCTATCACAGGAGGCATCTCCCACATCCAAGGACAGAGCAAATACTCCACGTAAAACACTGGAAGGGCAGGGAAATGCAGATGAAAGTGAGAAAAAAAATGAATACAAGTCACACATCAGCCTGCTTCCCCATCCACAGGAAAAAGTCCCGCTACAAATGTGGGCCGTAGTCTTTGCTTGCAAGCAGGGCAGGATTTCTACAGCATCAACGGGGGCTGAGCTGTCCACTCAATCTCAGCCTCTTCTGCAAGCAAGACAAGGAATCTCCAAGGAATGGGCAGCCCCCAAGGCCACACAGTGCTACAGCTGCACAGCTGACTCCACTTCTTCCTAGTGACTGAAGTATCCAAGGATTTCTCACGTGCAGCTGCAGAGGTTTTGATCCCCCATGGACCAGCATGGCATAGAAAATGAGAGGGGAGCCCAAGGAGGGGAGCTGAGGTGTGGCTGACCTGACTCTGCCCCGGGGTCTGGCTGAGGGGCCTTGTTCAGGCTCATCCCTAAGGAAAAGGCAGGACAGTTCAGCTCTAGTCTCACTGTGGACACATCTCCACACACACACACACCCCCAAGCACACACACACACTCATTCACACACCCTCAAGCCTCTGGCTTGCTCTGTAACATCAACCTTACATTTATTTACAGCTTACTCTGAGAAATCTGTGCAATTTCAGCCAATCAAGCTCCCAACAAACCCTATATGGCATTTTCAGTCTCTGCTTCACATTTAAACGTTGAATGTCTTTTTCAACCAACGAAAACTGATGAGAAAAAGGTAGCAGCATTTATGAAACGATGAAGGCTTATAAGAACAATTAAAAAAAAAAAAAAGGTACCATTATCCCATTATGGAGCATTACTTCAGGGACTGAACAGAGAAGCTAGTGTTTGGATAGACCATGCCACAAAAGGTAGCCACCTTTTTGTGTGCGTGTTGGATCTGAAAAGGAAAAAGCACCTGAAACATGAACAGTCCTCGTAAGCGTGTGCGCTTTTTGCTTTCACTCATGATCCTGGCAGAAGTGCGAAACTTGCTTGGTTTTCTTCTCTTTTTCATCTTTTTTTTTTTTTTTTTTGGTAAGTATTTTTTTGCTTTTAATTTTTTTTTCTTCCTTTTTTCTGTAGTTTTTTTTTTTCCTCTTTTTTTGGCAAAGTGCAACCACACCTGGTTACCACAGTTTTGACATGGCCGAAGGTGCAAGTGTGACGAGAAACCCTGAGTTCAGTTCAGGGTTCCCCTGCAGTTCTCAGAGCCACAGAGACACGGGATTTTTACATCCTCAATTGGAAACTTGTAGTCGTAGGTAATTTCCTCGTTCACATTGATGTGCTGCTTGGAGTAGATAACGATCTTCTTTTGAGACTCCACCGTGATCACTTTAGCATAACAATTTGGCTGCAAGGGTGACAGAACAGGTGATGATGGAGATTCCAGAGTTCCATGGCTTCCCTGCCTCCACACAATTATTTCAAGATAAAATAAAACAGGGCAGTCCTTTCCTGAGACAACCCCAGCCACACTTCCAGAGCCTGGACTCAGGGTAGGCCTAGGCAGAGAGGCGTGAAGCCAGAAAACACAGCAGCCCCCCTTGTGCTTCTCCAAAATATCCACATTCTGGTCATTTGTGGAGCAAAAGAGCCTGGATGGCGCTCCATCAATTTTGTCACAGGTTAAGAGAAGCTCAATGCTTAACAATTTGGCCAGGCAGGCAAGTCTGAATGCAGATTGCAGCACAGAGCAGAGGGGGAAACAGCAGGGATTATTTTCCCATGCAGACACTAGAAGGAGACTGTTCCCACAGCTGAAATTTGGTATGTTTTAAGGAAATATTTGTTAGATTTGCTTGCTCAGTGTCCATCAGGGTCCCCCGAGACAGCCAGAAGGGCTCTTGAGTGCACTCAATCTCCCTGCATGTTTCATTCCTCAGGTCTCTCCAACCTCTTTACACTGCTTTAGACCCTGCTCTGATCTGCTGTGGCTCATTAACATTTAATCACAGCCCTGCGACCCCCTGCCACTTCTGAGCACCCCAATCAGGGCTGGCTGGGCCTCCCCAGGTTTGTCAGCGTACCAGGGAACAATGACAGGCAGGAACACCATACTCACATTGCAGCTGTGATTGATAAACCTGGCGAAGTTCCCGCATTTGGTGGCATCGATGATGGTGTCGTGGTCGACTCTGAACATGTAACTGCTGCCAATGCCCTCATCCTCGTATCGCTTCTCACGCATGTCAGCAATGACCTGCAGAAACCCCAGGCAGGCTCAGGCCACGCTGCACAACTGACCTGTGAGCAGCCACCTCACCTCCACAAGGCTCCCCTGAGCTCTGCTTGTGCCAGGCAATGGGGGTTTATACAATCCCCACCACCCCACGAGAGCACACGCCTAACTGGAAACACAGAAGTTCAGGATGGGCTTCTTAAGGAGGATTCTCCCGAGTGCTCAGTTTCCACAAATTGTTGCAATTCCCACCCTTGTACCTCCAAACCATGCCAACCTCTGTCCAGCCCACAGAGCTGACACCTCCAACCTAGGGCTCCAACCCTCGCTGTCATACTCATGGAGTTCTTCCAGGGCTGGTTTTTGCTCAGATTTCACCCACAGCTTACCTGCCTGATGTTCTGACCCACGTACTCGATCACCATCTCGTCAGCTGCAATGGGCTCCATAGCAAAAAGGCCCCAGTCGTGAATGTGGCTCTTGCAGAATTTTAGTTTTTTCTTCCGGAACTGCATGAAGAAAACACCCCAAAACCCCAGCCCTGAATTAGCCACAGCACAGAATGGGAAAGGATGTCTGTGGGTGCAGAATCAGCAGGGGGTGATCTACCTTGAGCTGGTTGAACTTGAGCAGGTCACTGTCGCAGCTACCAGTGAAGGAGGAGAGGAGCCTGCGCTGCTCTGATCGCCTCTCGGAACCAGCCCGGGTGGAAGCGTGAGGTTGGGCAGGGATGCTCATACCCTGAGAGGACAAATGGGTGATCAAAGCTGACCCAACACCCTGCAGGCTCCCTGTGAGCAGCCCCTTGTGCTGCAACACATCACCACAGAACACCAGACATCAAACATTAGCACTCCTCACACAACCCCAGGACAATCAAGGAGACACAACAGCTTCCTCTCCCTCTTTGCCAAAAGGCAGGAAGCACCTACTGTGTGTGACAGTGTCAAACCAAATCCCATTTACACCTGGCACTCTGGATTCCTCACCTGTGTGTCAGCTGGAGGCTCCTCTGCAAAAGCTCGGCTATTGTTGAGGTATTTGAGTTTGTCCTTCTTATCAATTTTGTAATAGCCTTCGCTCCGTGCACAGCCCGTCACGTGCTCCCGCATCCCGTCATCCCGCTTCTTCTTCTTGGGGGTAGAAAAGCTGGTAGGTGGCAAGAAGTTAAGGAGAAACACAGCCAGAGGTGGATATCAGACTAAACTTGCTACATTGCACGGAGCTAACACCAGGAGCCTGGAAAATTAGGAAGGTTTTGTGGGGTTGCAAACAATAACATTACTACTGAGATGTTGCTCAGCCTAAAGGCCTTGGAGAGATGCTGCTCTCACCAGCCTTGGGAGATCAGCTCCTTCAGACACACATTACAAACCTTCAGGGCTTTGACTCCTGGAAGGACAGTGGAGCTGCACTGCTGCCAGCTCACCCCACAAACACAGCCACGAAGGCTACAACAATTGAGACTGACCCAAAAATGCTTCCTGTGAGGCAAAACATATCCTTGACACCAGAAAACTGAAGCAGAGGGACCAGAAAAACCAAGAGGTGATGGCCTCAAAACCAGAGTGCTGAGGGTTGGCTGCAAAGCAGGTGAGCCTGCAGGTATTTTCACACTTGTCACGCTGCGTGACACACGATGAACTCAAGGTGATTTCGAAATGGCTTAAAAAGTATTATTGCAATTTTGCTGTTACAATATAATCCTTAACAAGAGGGAAAGAGATTTATTTTCACTATGGGTTAGTTATCACTGACTGTTTTAGGTGGTTTGGGTTTTTTTGGTTTTGCTTTCCTGTCTTGCAGGAAGCAAGGGATGAAGATATCTGAACTTCACACAATCTCTAGCAACACACAAGGTGGTGTCTTTGTCTTCTTCAACACATAAACCTGTACATCCTTCCTAAAAAAAGTACTGGAGAGTTCTGAGGTTTTTAGAACAATCCTTTAGACTCTGCTCTGGAGAACACGACTGGTGGCTGCACACACACAGAGCCCTGATGTGCCACTTAGAAAGCACTGACTTTATCAGTATTTCAACCTCAAAGCAAGTTAAAGCTGCTAGAACCATTAACTCATTGTTTTGGGCACAGATGGTGAGATTATTTTTACAGCAAGTTTTAGCTCCAAATGAAAGCTCTGTATGTGCAGACTAGGAATTCCACAGGAAAGCTGGAAAAAAAAGTCTGGTTACATGCAGCCAGAAGCTTCTCAAACTAGGAAGGGAACCTCCCCAAAAGAGGTGCCTACAGACTGTCCCTGCACTTCCAGGCTGAACATGCAGCAAGAACAGCCACTTCTGCAGTATTTTTGTACTGCAGCTTCAGAGAATGAAATGCCCTAATCATCCAAGTAATCTCTATTCTTGTAAGCAACTGCTTCTCCCACCAACTTCTCGTGCATCTCACACGTGCTGCCAACACAGTGAGAAAGGATATAAGGATGGAAAACCCACAGGGTGTCATTGAGCCAGTCCATACCATTGTCCTGCTGTAACAAGCGGTCGTATGTGATACACATGAATTTGATATCCTCCTCGTCTATGCCTCCATTCCAGATGTCATACAAAATGGTCATCTCCTCAAACTCGGAGCGTGGCCTGAACTGCGGCCGGGGCGGGGAATACTCGGGGGAAGGGATCGCTGGCAGCTCCTCAGATGTCTTCTTCTGCCTTCGCCACTGTCGCTTAGGCTTTGCGTGAGCTTCTTCTTCCTTGAAGTCTTCATTCCACTGGTTCTCCAGTTCCTTGAATGGCAGTTTCTCTGCAACTGTCTCAGCTGCTATGTTCTCGTGGAAACCGTCATTCCTGAAGTCCAGGGTGACGGCTTCAGGGTCTTTCAGTCCATAGTAGGCATCAGGATGTCCGCTCAACAGCTCTTTGCCCACAGCACCTTCCACCAAGGCCACTGGCATGGGAGGTTCTATGGTTTTGCCCGAGTACACATCCAACGAGAGGACAGAAGGTGGGGACCGCCTCGGCCGACCCGGCCTCCTTTTGGGAAGAACAGAAGGCGGCGGTGGGGGAGGAAGAATAGAAGCCCCAGGGGGTACTTCTGGGGAGAGCAAACCAGGTTTTACTTCTGCCTTGCATTCCTCGATGGGCATCCTTCCATCTCCATGCATGCACGGCAGGGCTGCTACAGGTATTGGCTCATCAGGTGGCAAACCCATGTCCATGTGGAAATCTGCTTGCGGGGGGCTGGCAAAGGGGATGGGGGAAGGAACACTGTTCATGCTGATCGTAAGGGAAGCACCAAGAGGCTCTTTAAAGGTTTTCTCTTCGAGCTCATCCTCTGACTGTTTCTTGCCAGGCAGAAGGCAAGGAACGGTAGCACCAGCCTCTGGGAAAGTAGGCGTGAAATTGAAATCTCTCCCAGGAGTCCGAGGAATGCCACTATTAATGCCAGGAGATTGGGATGGGTAGGAAAAGGGGCTCCCTGGAACTTGAGGGGAACTGAGGGTCAAGCTACTCCCTGTAAGGGGAGCATCACTTCCTGGCGTGGCTGGAACAGTGTCCGTGCTCTGTGACTTCGTGAGGGGGTGTGAAGACTTGGCCAAAATGTCCCGCCCAGGAGTCCTAGGAATCTCCTCTTCCACTGATGTTTTGGTCACCATTAATTGTTCAGGGAACTTTTCTGGAGGGACTAAAGAGTCTTCTTTGCCAGGAGTCGATGGCAAGGGAAGCATGGAGGATGGCACCTTGTGGGCTGGCAGCAGGAGAGTCTCAGTCTCCGAGTGGATCATCACCTCCCGCCCAGGCGTGCGGGGCAGCCGCTCGTCCTCCTCCGCTGCCGACAGCGGCTTTGCTTTAACTCGGGCTTCCAAGCTGCTCTCCTCAGACTTACCAAAGAAGCTGCTTTTGCTGGGCAGAGGTTCTCCAAAGACTCCCTCTGGAGCAGATATACAGAGAGCTGCCTCCTCATCTTGAGATTCAGGCTTTGGACCTTCCTGTACCTCTGGCTCCAGCATGGAAGTGGGTTCAGACTCTTCCTCTGAAAGGGGAACAGAGAGGAGAATCAGGAGCTTTGCCTCCACTTGGTTACTTGCCACTTGCTAGTAAAGACATGTTTAAGATGCCACAATTAAAGAACAGCTCAATTCCACTGGGAGGCTTTAAAACTCCAGTGCTTTACATTTTGGAGGCACGGAGTGTAGAGTAATTAGACACTACCACACACTTTCCTAATGGACCATAAAAAACCCACACTATTAATTTGAGGATTAACTACGACACAGACCAGAACTAAGGTTTCTCTGCTTTCAAAAGCCCTGACAACCTTTTGTACAGACATTAAAGGAATGAGTGGATTGTGGGGTGAGGACTTTGGAGGAGAGCTGTCAGAGCCCAGAGCTGTCACCTTTTCTAATGTGGGAACTAAACTAATTGTAGGCCAAGGAGCACCCTCTGCTCTCCAAGGAGGGAATGGTGAAGGGAACAGCAGAACACTCCCGAACAACACATGAAGGAAACAGGAAGCCCTTGTAATGGATGAGGAGACACTCAGATGGTATCAATGAGGCAATTTATATGCTGCTCTCCCTGCAGCAGCCTCGTTTGTCTGGAGTTTATTTACCCACTTAGGGCCAGGTCCAAAAGGAATCAACGGTGAATCTTGTTAGGCAGCTCAAAATAACATTTTCAAGTGGGAGAACAAAAGGAGATGAAAATGCCTGGAGAATTGGAAGGGAGGCATTCCTTGTTTGTGCTGAACAAACCAGGGCTGCTGGAGAAGGGTCTGAGCCTTGCAACTCCTGTATGACAGAGCTGGGCTGCTCAAGAACAATGCTGCAGTTTGAGTTTGTTCCCACAGCTTGCCTGGAAAGCTCCTTACACATGTCAAGTTGCTCAAATGCAGGTATCTCCAAATTTATGTTCTTTCAGCACACTGACCTGTTCTAGAAAGGATTCGTGCAAAACCGGTTCTTCTTCGCCCTGCCCAGTTTAACATTTTACCTCTTTGTGACTTTCAGATTTTGTAGCAGCCAAGGAGTGACACCCTGTGCAGGGACTGGATTTCCAACTCTCCAAGTGGCAAAACACTGCCCAGTCCTCAGACACCAGTGCTGCCCAAGGCTCCACAGCAGGCCCCACTAGATGTGCCCTCCCTGTTGGCTCCAATTTTAACTTTTAGATTTCCCCCAGTTGCCAAATTACTCAAGTTTATGCATATCACTCCTGTTCTAGTAAAAGGTTTCAAATTTCCTTGGGTTAAGTACAACTTTGTATTGATTGAAGACAATTTCCTTCTTCCAGAAAATTAGTGAGTATCACTCATTTAAAAGGAGTAGGTGACAAAATTGCCCACAAATAATATTAGGAACCATACATAACTCTGAGACTCCACTCACCTGCCCCATGCAGCTTCCCTGTCACATACTGCTTTGATATTAAAACCAAAAAGAGCCAGTAGTGACATTCCTGTTCTGTTTTAGCAGCCATGGCTTTTCTATCTTGAGCTTCAGCCATCACACCACCCGATCAGTCACCCTCCGACGATGACAACTGCTCAGTTCCTGTAGGACTCCAACTAAACTGGCCCAGGATAAGATTCTGGATACAGTAACCACAGTATTTTTAGTAGCAGATGGCTCATGTAAAGCTCCTTACTAGGAAGGAAAGTTCAGCACAGACCTCTTTCCCTGTACAGATAATCCCTAGCCTAGGGCCAAGGCTGGAAGAAGAAAGAGAACAAGGGAAATACAAACCCATATATATTGGATACTGGGAGAAAATTTACTTGGAAACATAAGAAAACTCCAAAGCACGTGGAAGGGCATACCTGGCCTACAGATGGGAGAGAGTGCAAGCTGTGTCTCCTGGTCTCTTTCCATAACCACATGTTTCAGAGTTTCAGCAGCAACAGAAGCCCCCAGGACTTGGCCACACTCGCTTTCCCCTGCCTTGATTTCTTCACTGCCTTCATCTTTCACTGCCAAAGCTGGCTCGGCAAGTCCCAAGCCCGTTGCATCCATGTAGTCATCCACAGGATACAGGTCCAAAATAGTCTCCCTCTCATCATCAGGAAGCTCATGACTAGCAGGTTCATGCTCTGGCTCAGCAACCATGGCTTCTCTGCCTTGATCTTCAGCCACCTCTTCCTCCTCTTCTTCCTCCTCATCTTCATCATCATCATCCTCCTCATCTTCATCATCCGAGTCTGAACTTGACTCGAATTCAGAGGAGTCCTCACTCTCATCAGATGATTCAGCTTCAGCCTTGGAAGACGAGGGGCTTGCTACATCTGCAAGAACAAACTGTCATTAGTTCTGCTTTCTGGCTTTATTAAACAATCAGGGCAAATATCCTTCCACTGTAAAAGTGTGGAAACAGCATCACCAGCAGCATGTGGGTTTGAAGGAGCGCTCTCCCAATTTACTTATTTTTGCAGAGATTTATAAATCCTGTGTCTGGCTGCACACAACAATCACCAAACATGTGAGCAGTAGTGCTGCCTGGCATCTTCCCACCTGGATCTCTTGGTGTATCGTATCTTTTACTAAGATTTTCTCCTGCCTTTACACATGGCCTTAAAAAGTGGAAACTACCACCTTGCAGAGCAGGAACTGATTGATAGGACAGAGTTATTAGCAGCCAAATTACCCTTTTCAGAATTCTGGTCCCTTCTCCCCCCAGCAACTTGCGTTTCACAAAACAAGCACACATTTAGCTGGGCTTGAGACCAGTGCCCCTGTGGCTGGGTTGGGATCAGGGTAGGGACTGGAGGGCTCTAAAGGGACCCACTGACTGAGGGATCATGGAAACCTCACAGGTATTCATTAAAAATATCTCTCTGCATTATAGTGTGTAAAATGCCCACCAGTGAAAGGAGGTGCACAAGTAACAAAATCAGCTCACAAAGGCAGAAGGGAGACCACAGCTGACCCAAAGGTAACACTTGCTGCTTCCACTGCAGCTCCTTACCCTCCTCAGAGTCCTGCTCCTCCTCCTTGTCACTTGTGTCTATGCCTGTCTCCTCCTCATCATCTTCATCCTCGTCTTCATCATCATCTTCATCCTCATCATCTTCATCCTCCTCATCCTCCTCTTCCTCCTTTGCAAGAAAACATTGCCAAAAATGAACAGTGCCTGAGCCTGTGACCTGGCTGTCAGTGCAGTAACCACCAGGGACTCTCAGGGAGGCTGTCAGAGAACCTGAAGAGACCTGACAGAGGCTCTGTAAGGACAGACCCCACCCAGAGCACTCATCTAGAAAAGGGAACTTTGGCATTTGGCATTACCAGGCCTCCTTTTAATGACAGACAGCACTGAAACTGCAGCCACACACCAACATACCTTGCCAGGTGCTGCTTTCACCAAGCCTCCATCTTCTTCCTGCTCCTCTTCCTTCTCTGAGGAGGACTCTTCCTCTTTCCCTGATGTCTCATCTCCCTCCTCTCCCTCGCTGTCGAGCTCCAATGGCCTTGCTGGTCGCCGTCGCAGCCCCACTGCCTCTGCATCCTTCTTTGACAGGTCAGATGTTGTATCAGAAGCATCCCTGTCCCTCTCTGACTCTGAGGAGCAAAAGCAACAGGAATTACCATCAAACACCTTGGAAAGGACAGAAAGAGTTAACTACATAAGGGAAACTTCTTCTTTGGGAAGATCCAAGTTAAGAGCAATGTGTCCATGTAGTGTGAGGGCCCCCAGGCTTACAGGGACTTGCTGATGTTGCAGTGAACAGTGCTGATGGCAAAATGTGGTGGCCAAAGCTGACACTCCCTAGGCAGAGCAGACAGGAGACACACGGCATGAGTGAGGTCAGGACAGGTAACCTGAATTTAGTGCTTTTTTGTTTCATTTTTTGGCTTCAAAACCACTTGTTAATCTGAATCAACTTCCACATGAACCCATGTGCAAAACAAAGGGTATTCAAAGCTTTGTCTCCTCTTTACTCTTCCCTGGTAATAAGAAATAAGATATTTTCAAACAGATTTTTCTGGCAAATAACTTTGCTTTCTTTCCCAAATCAAATGCAGAGCAAACTGTTAAGTGCTTCCTCCTACCACAGCCCCGGAGAGCTGTGAGCACACCCCAAAGAGCCCATGAACACATCTGAGCTCCTTCTGCTGGGGCCCAGCACAGCTAAAATAGGTTATGAGTTATTCTTAAAATGTGAATTTCAGATAATTGAACCCAGAGGGGCCATGTCCCAGCTGATCAGAGCTCTGTGAGAAGCAGGGTTTGGCTCAGATCCTTGACTTTGTGTTTAACTGTAAGTGAGCACACTGCTGTGAAGTTTAAAGCATTCAGCTTGGTGGGGTTTGCATCTGCTCCTAGGTTTCAAACAAATGCACTTTGCAAACCTTCATCTTCATCATCCACAGATGTAGAAGGCCGGATTCTCTTCTGATCTCCCGCTGAGGCAGCTTCAGGTGGCTCCTTTCTTTTCACCTGAACAAAAGACACAATTAGCATTTCTGAAAGTCCAGAAACAACAGAAATCAACTTCTTAAGCAAATTGCCACTTCTTTACTTTGCCGTGGTCACAGCAGAAACTAAGGGCCACTTCCCAGCTCTTGATCTCTTTATTTGCTTGCAAACAGAATTTCACTCTGAATGAAACTCTACCCCTTCAATTTGCATGAAAACACCCTGGGTACCAGCATGGTGCATGTCATCACCAGGTACTTTGAGAATGACAGAGAAAACTCTTGACAAATCCATGTGTCTGAGATTGTAGTAGAACAGAAAGAGAGCTTAAGCTCATGGCATCTAAAAGAACCTCAAAGCAAGTTTTACTCTATATAAAGACTGGAGGCTCTCCCATCCCAAACCTCTACTTGCACCTTCTGTGCATTCAAAACCCCTAATTTCAGGGAAGCCCTCTACACTCCCCTACCCTAAACTTCATTTAAGATACTTCTAATTTTTTATGTAAATGCTTTTCAAAATGGATACCCTATGCTTCTGAGGAGACAGAGTTTAAGCAAACTTCAGGTGAGACTCAGCTGCCAAACCATCAGAGATTCCAACCAGAACAGTAACTGTGTAAAGCAAACATGTATTTTTATGATTATGCTGAAATGCTGTGTCCTAAACACAGGCAAACGTCCCCTTCCCCCTGCAGAGCAGGGAGATCCTCTACAGACAATTCACATAAGTGGAGGATGAAAAGCTAAGGGAGAAGAGGGTCCTTGCTCTGGTCCCGGGGGGTCAGAAGCAACCCCTGAGTGAACACAGAGTGGGGTGAACAGCCTGAGGGCTCTGGGGCACAAACCTAGCGAGGTCTGTCCTCCTAAGGCTCCTCTGGGGGATGTCAGCACAAGGAAGAGAGATTTTTGTGTTCACCTTGAAGGATGGCAGCCGGATGGCCCCTCGTAAGCCAATGCCCAAGCCGATGGCCTCATATCCCAGCCCTTCTCCTTTGTTCCAGTTCTCCAAGAGACAGGAGGCCATTCGATCCTTTGGCTTTGGTTTTTCCTCCAGCTCTCCTCCAGACTTCACTGGAGTGAGAGACGCCTGCAACAGAGAAGGCACACTTGAGAGGGGAAGTTTCTTGGGAAGGACACAAAGTCTGGAAACCATTCAGACAGTCAAGGTTTAGGAAATATCACTGCCCTGCCCAGACATCAGTTTCTTAGAGGGCATCTCAGGGTGCTCCACACCTGAAAGGAACTAGAGCTGCACAGAATAATACAAATAACTTGAGTGTGCTTTAGGCAAGTCAGCCCAACAATGTGTTATCTACCTTCCTTTGCTAACCCACTGAAAGCAACTCCAGACCTTCCAGTTGGGAACACCTTCCTTCTGGTGAGTGTAAGGCCAAATATAGTGCATCAAAAATCACACACATCCCTGTGTTTCCTTAGCAACCATAGCCCCAGTCCACAAAACCTGTCAGAAGAAGGCTCCAGTCCTGGGAACAGGAACATCAAAATATTTAGGTGAAACACCAAAGGGTCTACAAAATAGACACACAGCCTCAACAAATCCTTTTTCACCAGAGCTGAGGTGTGAAGGAAGAGCAGGAATTCAGACCTCTGCAGCTGTGGAGAGGTGGATAAGCCAGGAGAATGTCACACATGGCATGTCATGCTCTGCCCAAGCCAGGGCCACTGGAGGTGACACTCACCTGCATCAGCCCAGGGCACAACACCCCAAACAGTTTCTCCTGCACACCCTAACAGAGTTCACATGCTGAAGTGGGCTGCAATCACCAAAGAGGCAGCACAAGCCCAGCTCTCCTGCTAATTAGAGACAAAACTAATGGGAATATCAAACAGAGAATCCAAGCAGCAGCACTCTGTGGCCAGGATGCCTGGTTATTCCTGGCACTCTGCTTAATGCATCTTACTCAGGCTTTCAAACCTAAACCCACCATCAGATCTGGGAACAAAGAAAAGCTTTCCCCTAGCTCAGGCAGAAAAGGTCCATGGGATCTCCTGCATTCCCCAGAAATGTGCTCCTTTCACAGCTTTCACCCCATACATTTTCCACCCTGCCTGACCCAGGACACCAGATTTATCCTTGAGCCTTCTCACCCTTTATCTGGGGCATGATGCCTCTTGGAAGTCAATCAGCTGAGCTGCCAGAGCTGGAATCAATCAATCAGTCAATCAATCAGCTGCCTTTGATGGAATACAGCAGCCAGAATTACTGTGATGGCAGAGCACATGGGGAACTGACCTCCAGCTGCCACCAAGGAGCCCAGTAACTCCCTCCTCACACACACACAGACATCAGCAATGGGAAGGTACAGTTTAAGCTGAATATTCATATTTTGTTTTCTGTAAAAGCAGGCAATTTGTGCCTGAGAAGGAATCCTGTCCCACCACAATGCCAGGGGTGCCCAGTCCTGGCAGAAATCTCTGAAATCCATGAGGTTTTTCTGCACACAACAGTAACACATGCCCTGGGGCAGAAATGGTTCTGGCATCTCTGTTCCTGGACAGAAAGCACATGTGGTTTTCCATGCAGCAATTTCATATTTTCAATTATACTGCTCACATCCAACATAACCTGTGGCAAGGACTGTGGCAAGCTGCTGTGGTACAGTCAGCTTCCCTTCCCAAAATGGCTTATAAACCCCAGGTGAGGGAAGAACACCCCAAATCCAGCCATAACTTGGGATGTAAGAGAGCCTGAAGATCTGCCTCAACTTGCTTCTGCTTCTTCACCGCAGATGTCTGGTTTAAAACAATTTCTTGAGTGTTTCAATTGCTGTTTTTGCAACTATTTGCTGGATCTGTTTCCTTCATTGCCCTGGAAACTCACGGGCCTCCTCCAAGACTGTCAGCACACGCTTGCTGGCAGAAGAAAAGTTCTGAGCATTAGTCAGGAGGAGAGGGACGGGGATTCTGCTGCGTGTCATGCCAGCCAGCTCTAAGCCACAGCAAATTACACTGTCACAAAACAGCTGTTAAGCAGCAGCATTACCAGCCCCTCCAGAAAGCCAAGGAGCTCTCCCAGGCACCAGAGTTAACACGCAAATGGTTTACAAAAACAGGTGGTGAGGATACTGCTCTGAAAACTGACATCTGAAACAGACCTACCTGCAGGTTGTGGTTTGTTTTGTTATTTTTACAGTAATTCACTACAATGGTAATTTTGAGGCTTGCATTAACCTTTCTGTAGTGTTAGGTTTTTTGGGTAGTGACAAATTCACCACACATTAGATCACAGAGCTGTTTGCTGGCTGAGGTACACTTCAAATTGGGTGAGAAAAGGATCAGAGGATTCATGCAAAGCTGTTTTCTCAACTAATCCCTGGAACTCTTGGTGTATTTGGCCAATGTTCAGCTTTTGAGTTAATTGCTGTTTTGTACATGCACTGGGGACGGGGCAGAACTGGAAATACCCACAAATCTCATTGCACAAAGTGGGGAACACAAGACAGAGGCTTGGTGGTTTCAAATACTCCTCTTGCATCTGACTTTAGTTTTTCGGAGCTAAACTTCAGCTTCCTCTTGTACATGAAAATTTAGGGTTTTGGGTTTTTTAAAGTCAGCTCCAGACCCCCGCTGACCCCACACACTGGCCACAAGAACTAAGAACAGCTCTCCCCAGGACCCAGGACACAGCATGTGAAAACCCACTTTTGCCAGACGTTCCTTCTTGTCCCACCAGTCATCAAACGCCCGGAACGCCACCACTTCGACCATCTTGCGATTCAGGTCCCTTTTCATGATGGCCTTTAGTTCCTTCACTATGACCAGGAGAACTCCATCCACCGTGGCTTTGTGGGGATCTTCCTTCTTCGGCTCATAACCCGGGGGTGGAACCGAGGGGTCAAACTTGGGCAGAGGTGGCCACTGCTGCCCGCGGGCGAGAGCGGCTCCCATCGAGAACGGGCGGTAGGGAGGAAGATTCACAAACTGCATGCGGCCCGTCATGAAAGGTGGGTACTGGTACGTGTTCTGTGCCTGCATCATGCGGCTCAGCATCTGAGTTTGCATCTGGAAGGACATGGGCATGCCACCCCACTGGTTGCCCAGGACACTGATCATATCCACCTGCATGACGGGGAACATGCCGGGGTGGAACGGGGGGAGCGGGGGCAGGATGTGAGGCGGAGGGACCCCGGGCGGGGCGGGCAGCGGCGGCGGGGGCACGGTGACAGCCGGGTGGGTGGGTGGCGGCGGCGGGGGCAGCGGCGGGGGCATCGGGAAGCCCGGCTGTGGAGGCGGCGGAGGAGGAAGAGGAGGGAATCCCGGTGGTGGCAGCGGGGGGATGGACGGGGCCATCACGGCCGTGTTGCTGACGGAGGAGTTCACCACAATGGTTTTGGCACATTCCGCGCTGGTGATGGGCGCAGGGTTGGTCTCGTCGTCAGAGATTTCCATGTCCTCCCCTGAGGAATGCTGACCCTGCCACAAAAGAGAGAGAAAAGGTGACGAGCACATTCTCTTTACATTAAATACCACAGTGCTGGGCTGCTTCAAACAAAAGCTAAGTTTAACACACATTTTAATTGGGAACGGAGAAAAGCGAGCGATGCTCTGAAAAGACAGGGCTCACTGTGCAGCTGGTGCCTATTGAAGCTTTTCTCTTCTGTGTCAGACCTCAGGAATCAGAGAGGTAAAAGCTTTCTAAAAGAGCATCAGCATCAACTGAACAAAACCCTCAGCTTCTATGGAGCAGGAGGAATTGCTCCCATGCTTGGTGAAATACACACAATCCAAACATCCTTCACTGCAAGATACATTATCTCTTATTTCTATCTAGTACTCCTAGGTACATTACACCATGAGTTTTTATTCCTTAGTTTTTCCACGCACAAATAATTATCCTGGTGTTTAATTATAATCCCTGGCTCATTTGCTGTCAACTCCTAACCTCTAATTCTGGAAAGACAATACCTCCACATGATTGCTGCTACTAAAAGTTGTCTTAACTACACCACAGCAATTCACATGGGAAAAAAGAACCCCAAATCTGGTCAAATTGCTTTTAAACATCAAAGTCATAAATGCTGAGATTCAAAGACATGAATCTCAAGACTATTTTGTGTTTTCAGACAAAATGAATACTTTACAAGTTACAAGAAATACAGATTTGTAGAAAATTATGAAACTATGTCCTACCTCTGCTGCCAACAGGATGGAAACTGGATTAAAACAGTGGGTGCCAGCTTGCTCTGAATTCTCAGAGCTGCCTGACTAGGTTTTGTAAAAAGAAAAGTCTCAGGAACTGCCTCCATCCTCAACAGCACATGGTCACACCTGCACACTGTGTCCTACAGGCACTTCAGTCCTCAAGGTGTCTCCAGCACCAAGAATCCACATGCATGACTGTTACATCCCTGATACGAAATACAGTAACTAAATACTGCTGGAAGACATATCCACAGGGTGACAGTTTATCTAGGAAACATGAATGGGGCTGATCTCTGACTAGAGTGATGACAGCAGACAGGACAGGGTCCCTGTAACCTGCAAACATGTCTCACATTGCTGATGTCAGTGTTCCCCAGCCCAGGGCACAGCAGGGATGCTCCTCCTGGCCAGAGCCCTCCCGCTGCCCTGGGAGCCAAGAAGAGATCACCATCAAGTGCCTCTCTCTATCACAATCCTGGCAAGAGTTCTGGAACCTGCTGGCTGTTATCAGCCAAATTTGACTGTAGGTCTCAGAGATATTTATTGTTTGCTCCACATTTCATGCCAGCAGGTGCCTCTTCTGTCTGCTCTCCTAACAGTCTTCCCAGTGTGAAAGGAAAGAGCAGTATCAGACACTGGAGAACCTGGAAGTTCTGGGAAGAGCTGCCGAGGAGCAGACTTTGTTGGCAGTTTTCACATTGAAGCCGCTGTGATTTGATTTTTAACCTGTGAATTTCTTACTAGCGTATGCAAACAAAAGCAGGAGCAGCTGAGTTGACTTTGCTACAAACTGTCACAGTGTGAAACTGAGCAACCACAACTATC
The DNA here is from genome assembly GCF_026979565.1 of Vidua chalybeata. Lineage (NCBI taxonomy): Eukaryota > Metazoa > Chordata > Aves > Passeriformes > Viduidae > Vidua > Vidua chalybeata. The sequence continues at coordinate 3,264,572 of NC_071547.1, read as the reverse complement.
CAAATCACTCCAAATGTTTCCCGTTTCATCAAAGGTCATCTCTGCTACAGCAGCTACCACCAGAGAGCAGGCTGAGCACGAGGCTTACAACAGCAGCTGTGCAAATCCTCCAGTCCTGGCACCTCCCCTCGCCCTGGCTTCCCCGCATTCCTCCGCTGCTGCACGAACTCACCGCCTCCCGCAATGCCTGGGTCACCCCCAAAAAGCCACTCACAGTTTTAGTGCCCAAAATGCCCAACAAGGAGACACCATTCACCTGGCAAACCCTGAGCAAGGACTACCGACCCCTTGGTCAGACGGAGAGGGGACATCCCCGTAGTCAGAGTCACTTTAGTGCATCTGTGCATGCAGGGAAAACTCCGAGGGCTGTTTTGTAAACCTTAAAATGAACAGCTAAAACAGAAGCAGAGGTGATAACCCATTGCACCAAGTCCTTCCACAGCCCAGTTGTATCCTGCCCTTGAGCTGCCCACATCTGGCTCACACTTCTCAGTGGGTCTCACACCCTGCATCCTCTCCCCAGCTGCTCTATTGTGGTCACGTCCCACGCCGAGGATGCCGGGGAATAAAAGGACATTCTGCAGTTTCAACCACTGCAGCTCCAGTGAAAGGAGCAGAGGAAGAGCGAAAAGGACGACTGTGGCAGGTGTAAACAAGATTCCTGTGAAACAAACCCCGGTTTTCAGTAAGTGAACACAAAAGGCCCTGTTAAAAGCACTGGCTCCAATTGCAAATGCTGGATGATGCTAAAGGTTGGCGCAGGATAGAAAGCCAGGAGTGTTCAGGCTACCAAAGACAGACAAAATCAGCTTCAAGTTCACATTCATCTCATCTGATGGGATATGGAGAAAAGTCACCTCATGAGGCCTCAAGGGAGACCAGCACTGAGCAGTGTCAAGCCACAAATTCTCCCCAGTCCCTCCTGCAGGACCTTGCACCCTCCCAGAGCCCTCCCAGCCTCCCACCATGGAGCACTAGCAGCCCCCAGCCTGTCCTGCCACACAAGATTTGTGTGCTCCTGCCCATTACCCAGAGCCCACTGCCATCCACACCAGCCTCTCATCAGCCTCAGTACCAATGACTGGAGTCCTGTCTGATAAATGAGGCTAATTTTCCTTCTTGAAGGGAACATCACATAGAAAAAGCCAGTCCTGAAATTGCAGAGAGGTGGCAGGACTAGCAGGATTCCATGCTTTAGGGCACAGCTTCCTTCATCCATACCTGCATTAATTTTTACTTAAGCTGAAATGAGAATTGCTAAAGCAATAACCAGTGTTTGAAAGCTTGAAAGATTTTTCTTTTTTTTTTTTTTTTTCACTTCTGCTGCTCAGATGAGTTTATAGGAAGCAACAACAGTTTCCCTCCTTACCACAGTGTTGGGCTTCAACTCACCTCCACTTGCACAGTGCACACAGTCTGTGCTCCAGTTTTATCCCAGGCAAGATGGATACGGAGAGAGGAGATTAAATGGCAGGGAGAAAAGGATCAGAAAAGGCACAGGGGGTAGGGGGAAAATAATCACAAGGTTAGGAAAGAGGTCAAACCAAAAGATCATCTACAAGGAACTCTTTAAAGAAAGTTAAGAGTAACGAATATTTAAAGCGGATGACTTTCCTGTAACTGCTCATATCTAAGGGGGAAAAATGTAGGCATCAAGTGAAAGAGATCAAGGTACAGATAGAAAAAGCAAGGGGAGACATAGAAAGATCTTCTGTTATTTGAATTTCTTTTCATTCACCTGTCTGAACCTGGATTTACTATGGTTGCTACCAAATACCTCTCAGGGTAGAGCTGAAAAGCACCTGTGCTGTCCTCTCAAAGAAACTGCCTTCTAGCTGGCCTCCCTCTTTGCTCTCACAAGCAGAAAAAAGTGAGCTGATAGATGACATACATACTGCCATGAGAATGTCACGGCCATCACTGTCAATCAGGCCCAGAGTTCACCTGTCTGTTTCTGAGGTCATCTGGTACAATACCACCAGAAAACCTCTCTTTAGCCCACTGAGAGAAATGCCATTTCCAGCTAAATTAATTTGTGCTGCCATCTTTACTTTGGATTAATTAAATTAAGAGTTAGCAAAACAGGTATTTAATTATACGCATGACACATTTTTCCAAAGGTTCTTTAATGATGCAAATTTGTTGGGAGAGATTCATGTCAGCGTAACTGGTTATAAATGGCCTCATTCACTGTTCACCCAAAATGTTAATTGCCACCTTTAACACCAGCAGAGTGTGCAGAGACTCTTAAGTGAGGGAACATCCTGGGATGCCACTCCATCAGCTGGAACAGTGACAGGGTAGAGCCACTGGCTACAGGGTATTGATCCCACCTCAGAGCCACACCCAGCGTTTTGCAAGCAAATGTTAATACCTCCAGAGATGAGAAACTACATCCTAATATTTGCATGCAGACCTGGCAGCTTCCAGATGTGAGGAGGCTGTTCCATCCCCTGACCCAGGGGAGCACTGACACCGTGGCAGTGATTGGGACCTTCACTGTACACAATGTTCAGTACCTTTCTTACAGGCAGAGAAACTTCCACTTCCTTCTAAAAGGCCATCTGATAAAAGAATTTACTCAGAATTTCAGAACACATTTTGAACACCATCAGCTTACAGCTCATTTCACTTAAACATTCTGCTGGGTACCAAGTTACTTATATTTGAGGTAGGGAACTGTACCACTGAACATAGCAACTACTCTGGCATTACCTGCCTGAGCTCTGGTGCAGCAAAATAATGAAATGCAGGATCGATGGCATTCAGCACAGTACAAGGGCATTAGCTTTCATGTTTTTCAATAAAGCTAGAACTTTAAAGAAGAAGGGACTCCTGGACAAAAAAGTTTTCCTAACCTGGTTAAAGTCATCACTTGGTTTTGGATTAAGTCCAAGCAAGGGTTGAAAAAAATTCACAAGTGATTATCTCACACTTCATCCTTACCAAAAAGCAGGGAAAGAAAAGCCTTCAGAGGTGAGGAGGAGAGGACAACTGACTGAAGAGGGTCACTAACAGACTCAAGAACAGACTCCAGGGTCCCTCTGACCTCCTATACCCTAACTCCAGCTGCCTCCCCACACTGGGCTCACACCAGACTCCTCACTGCCTGTGCTCTGTGTTTGACAAGGGAAACAGCCATGATCCCTGGGTGAAACTAGTTCAAGTCCTCTAACACATAATTCTCTTCCCAGAGTCCTTAAGCAGAGCACCTTAAAGAGAATGAGATATTTCAAACCTGCCACATTTCTTATGCCACCATCCAGAACAAAAATGAAGCCTGAGGTCACCAACCAGACACCTGCAACTCCTCTTCCAAGACAACTTCACTGAAAAACTCCTTTCAAGTTTGGCCCAGAGAATCCCACCATTCACTCTGCTAACAGAGTAAATACCAAATACCTCTTGTAGCCCAAAATTTGCAATCCCAGCGAGGGCTCCAGAGAGTATTGCTTTGTTCATTTTTAATCTGCTTTTAGCTTGCAGGTTCCCTTTTCTAGGCAAAGCATACAAGGAGGAGCCGTGGCTCTGAACTCTGAACTGCCCTCTTGTCTTGCTGGGAGACCACGATGACATGGCAGAGGGACCTTGCTGAGCATTCACACCTCCCCGTGTCAGGCGTGAACAAGGCAGACTCACTCGGCACCTCATTTACAATGCACACAAGTATTTTTACTTTGCTAACCATAATTACAGCCCTGCCTCGGGTAGAACACACTCAAGGGCGGTGCTTCGCTGGCAGACACGGAGTACAGGAGGGCAGAGCCACTGCAGGTGGTTTGCCAGCAGTCCAGCAGCAAAAACACAGAGCAAACTGCTGCCTGCACTTTCCTGGGTCAGCTTTCCAACCTGGTCAGGTCACTGTGCTGTCCCGAGTGCCTGTGGTGGCTCGTGGTGGCCAGCCCACCACCACTGCTGCCTGGACTGAAGCTGGAATCAGGTTGCTGCCTCCTCCCCCATGGGTTAGTCAGGTCTTTCAACCTCCTCTGGGCAGCTGAGAGAGCTCCTGTCCTCCTGCTGCAGTCAGAGCCCACAAGGGCAACCACAGCAGCTTCTAATTGGAACAACTTGCTGGTGTTTGCACTGTAATAAAATGCCCATCTCAGTAATTGGCAAATGGAAATATTTACATATTACAAATCAGTGATTATAAAATATCTCCAGCAACATGTGATTCTATGTCTACAAAAGAAGACTGCAAGGTTTTTATATAGTTATATATTTATATAGCACTTCATAAAAAAGGCTGCAAACACACAGATCAGAGTGATGGACTCAATGCTGTGTCCCACAGAAAGGTGCCCCAAAAAGGCCCTAACAGAACAGGGATTTCTCACAGAAGGAGAGACACTCCTTGGATGTTTTGGTTTCTCTAGTACCAACTGCCAAAGTACCTCTCACTACCTGAAAAGGAGAATTCAAGCTCTCTGTGACGACAATATCCCACCTAACACACACACTGTGTTGGCTCAGGTTTGCTTTTGGTCTGGTACTTACTTGCAGCACTTCTTTGGCACAGGCAATGCTCCCCACACCTACAGGGCTGCCCAACAAGTAAAACAAGTGACAATAATATCCAAGTACTCGTAAACAAACAGCAATGCAAACACCAGCCCAATTTACACCACTTACTTTCCTTCCTAAGGCCAAGAGGGAACTTTGAGTTGGTATCTCAAACCACAGAAGGATAGAGGGAGAATTCCCTGGAAGACCCTGCTGGTCCCAGAAGAGGGGCACAGGGATGAGGAAACCCCACGTGCTTGCCTGTGTCTCACAATGTGCTCCATCAGGTGCTGGTCCCTAATTAGACCATCCTGCACATGGGGAGACACCACAAATGGGGATTTGGAAAGATGCAGGGAAGGATGAGGATGACAGCTCAACTGGGCTGTCAGTGTAGGGCAGGAAGGGCTTTTGAGGAGAAGGCACATGGGGCTAATGCTTACAAAGGGAAAAGGTCTCCTCACTCACTTCCAGTATTTCCTGACACCAGGAACAGAAGAAATTTGACTTATGTTTTAAAGACAGCAGGAGAGCTGGACAGCTGCCCAACAATCCATGCCATCATCAGAAAATCTAGTGAATCAAGACGACAAAACAAGCTAAAATGACTCCTGTAGGATGGACAGCAGTGCCAAAGAGCAATCCAGCCTCATGCAAATCCACACCACACTTCCTGCAGGCCTTCACATGCACTGAGCAGCTGAAATGGGGCTTGACACTTGGAGGCCCTGTTTCAGACTCCAGAGGGGATTATCCTGTCTCCCTGCAGGACAGTGGAACAACATCAACATCTCCACGGAAAGGAACTTAGCAGTAGCTTAAATCAGTATTTCCCAAAGCAAAGCCCCTGATGTGACACAGGGCATGAAATGATCCACACAAATCCCCACCAAAAATAGGAGAAAATTAATGCAGTGATTGAACAGGAGCGGTTCAAGCTGTTTTTACTTGACTGTACATAGGATCTCCAGTGGCTGTAGGAAATGATGCATGGATTCTCCCTTCCAGAAGTTGAAATAGATCCTGGAGTAAGAAACCCACCCAGGCAGCTGCTAGGCATTTCCACAAGGCTAAGAACTTCTTTCATTCAGCAAGTGGTGCAGGGAAGGACAGACAATTCTAAACGAAGCAAGAAAAAAGAAATGGGAAGCCTGTGTGGTATTGTCTGAGGTAAACAGATCTTTACTGATCCAGAAAAAAGGCAACTTGAGGAATATGATCCCGAGGGGAGAACACTCAATCATCCATCATTCAGTACTTTCAAAAATCCATTCTCTTGGCAAGACAGCACCACAGTCCAGTTTTCACTGTGGATTTCAAGAGCCCACTGCAAGAGCTTCCTAGGACAGAAATCCTCAGAGCCAGGAATTAAGCCAGTGGGAAAACAACTGCCAGATCTGCCTCAGCAGAAATCCTGAAGAGATGAACTAGCAAAGAGACCTAGGTTGAGGGGATTGCTCTGTTTGTTAGTAAGTTAGTAAGCCATCCACAAAGAGGATGGCTTAATTCAGGTCTTTCTCCCTCCCAAGAGGAGGAGGCTCCAAACTGCAAACCTCATGGCATATGATGTAGTTACACTGCTCCTGTCAGCAAGATCATTGAAGAAGGGATATTTGGAGCAGCCAGACATTACCTCTGGGCTCCCCATGCACTAGAGACTCTCTGATGTCTGCAGGGAGAAGCCAACATAACATCCCTGGGGTCCACATTCAGCAATGCTGACATTGGAAACTTCCAGACACCCAGACTGCACAGATCTGAGCAGACACCGACACGAACACCCAACTGGGCAGGTCACAAAATACAGTGAGAGTATGAGATGGGGAGTCCTTGGCCCCCAGCCCAGCCCAGGGAGGCCTGGGCAGCCTGTGAGTGCCCCCACGCGAGGCTGGCCCGCACAGTTGCCCCTCCTGCATTATGTGGACAAATCCGAAGTGGCAGGGCGAATGTGTGCCAATTCAGGGCCAGCGTCATGTGGCCACAGTGTTTTTCATCACATATGAAACACCCTAAAATTGGATTTACCATCTCATGGAACCATGGCCTTTTCCCTCAAGTCTTAAGTAGATCTTATTAAGGGAAAAAAAAAAGGGTTTCTTTATGGGGGGAGGAGGAGGTAGGGAAAAGGAAGGAGGAAAAGAGATGGGTGTTAACATTGGGAAGCCATGTAACAAGGCAGGCTCTTTCCACAGCAATGGTTGTTCTGGTTTCCCTATTTTAGATGGGGGGAAGGGATAGCTGAAGAGCTATTTGCAATCTAACTTCAAAGGCTTTAGTGGCTGGGAAGCTAAGTCATGCATAAAAGGATGGTAGAGTGGCAAGAAAATACCCCCTACAGATAAATTAGTCAGGGAATGTTCTCTGCTTTTCCCAAAGACTTTCATACAGCCTGACTGGCTTTAGCCAGGTAAAGCCCTTTTCAGACACCAGGTTCAGTGATGCAGAGTTCTGGGAACTAACCAGCCAAATCCAACAGTCTCTCTGAAAAACAGAAAGGCACTGGTACACTTGCAATGGGCTCCTCTGTCATTTTCTGGCACCTCAGCTATTATTTTATTCTAAGGTCTGTCCACATACAAAAGATGCAGAGCTTGAGGCAGCATCCCCTTCTCTAAAGATGCAAAGAAAAGCAATGAATTCAGAAGAAATCACACTGTACACAGAGAACTCAATTCCCAAATGATTCTGTAACGCTGTCTTCACACTGGTGTGCAGAAATGCACCCATATTTCTAAAGAAGGTACTTTGCAATCAAAGATAAAGGGAACTGGCAACATTAGCTCAGAGTCCACCTATAAGTAAAAAAAAAAAAAAAAAAAACCACCCTCCAATATATGCATGAGCAGAGTACACAGATCTCTCACAGTTCAGTGCCAGGCAGGAGCTCACATGCCAGCCCCTGACCTCACCCTCATACTTAAACCTTAGGTCAAATGCAACCATGAATTCAGATCTTGCTACCAAGAGGGTGATAAGAAAGGAGATAAGCATGGAAAACAGTCTAGCTCCCCAGCTGATAGCAGCATGTTGAAGAAAAGGTTGTACACATGCTGTATTTAAACAGTTCTAATCAACACAACTAGGCCAGTTTGATACTCTTCCCCTTTTACAGAGTTCTACTGTACCCTTGAGTATCTGAAATCACGTGGCTATCACAGTTATGGCAGCATTTTCAATGTCCTGTTCAGTGCTATCTACATTTCAGTGTTAGTACCAACAGTGGTTTCATTTGTGAGACCTGGATGTCCCCAACACAAAACCTGTACAACACTGAGTCTCCTCAGAAGGGAGGGCAGAAATGAAGGAATTTTGGGTCTTGAAGGATAATGGGCAAAAGTCTCATCCTTTAAGGCTCTCCTGCTCACTCCCTGCCCTCCACACCGCTCTCCTTCCAGCAGCTCTGTTCTAGCCCAGCATCAGCTATTTGAAAAGAAATATGCATGAAAGAGGGAACACTGTTAATAAGGTCTTTAGGGCCTTGTTATCATCCTAACTGCAGTCATGGTGGCTGCATGGTATGGTTTCAAACAAGGAAACCTGTGGCTCTCTGTTCTGGAGACAGTCACCACCATCACCCCAGACAGGAAACTAGGACATCTGCTGCATTTCTGAATTCCCAGAAAAATTGCTGCGGAGAAGATGGTTCAGCCAGCGCACACGATCTTGACTGACAAAAGACATTTACCCACTTTGGATGAAGCCCCCACTGGAGGTGGCACAAGTGCTCTGGGTCTGCCGGGACACAGCCTGGAGTGGCCCCAGGGAATGGGAGGCTCAGGAGACACAAACCCTCCCTGGCTGTGAGTCCTTCACAGCAGTGACCACAAGCCATGAGTGGCACCCTAATGAGCTTAGCAGCTCCTCATTTTCTGAGCATTACAACACAAACCTAACAAGTCCTTCCCAGCAAAGCAGGAGATGCATTAAAACCCAGCTGGACCACAGGAGATGCTTCACTCTGAGGAGCCTATTTCCAGCAGTTGAGTAGATGTTCTTCTCTAAAAGTAAGGGTGAGACCAGCAAGAAACTGTTCCCCTTTGGTAACATTTCTCTTCTCTTCTCTCAGGAGGCAGCTTGATTTTTTCACTGCTTAATCTCCTCCTTAGATTTTTCTTCTCTTGCTGTACTCAGATTTAACTAAGTGCATAAAGTTAGAGAGGACAGATTCAGGCTCATCAATTGAGGAATGTAACATTAATTAAAACAATAAAAATCTTTTTCTAAGACAAAGAGCAAGAAATACCTCCAAGTTGTCCTTTTTCAAAACCTGCTCAATGAGGGAAATGCAACTTTTTCCCTCTATCACTCCCTTTGGGTGATAAAATCCTTGTGGCTGCTAACTGCTGACTGACCCCTTAACAAAAATAACCTCTGTGCAGGACATAACATTTCTCATGGCCTTCAAGAAGACACCAAACTTTTACTATCAAACTATCCCCACTGTATGCAAAATAAATTGTAAAACCACAAGTGTTCTAAAGCACCAGAGTGGAAATACCCCCCAGCTGGGCTGCATTCCCAGTGCCATTTGTGCAGGCATAAAATATGCAAAAAAGAGAGGAGAGGTAAAGTGTGCTGATTTCCCCAACTGTCCCCTAATTAGCAGGCAGGAGGTCTAAACAAACACATGAAAACACTTTTCACCTAGAACAAAACTCAGCTGTGCACTGCACTGTCACAGGATACTGCACAGGCTCAGGAGTGCAGATGGGTTGAATAATGGATTAGATGTTTGTGGAAGACAGGTCCAGCAGCAGCTACTGAGCTGAGCATTGCTGATCTGCTGGTCAGGAGGGAGCCAGGGGAGCTGTGGAGCAGCTGCTGCAAGGCACCCACTGCAGACCCAAAGGAAATAACCCCCAGCAACACAGACAGCCAAGGAAAGGTAGAGATGTGCCTTTTCCTTGCTTACTCATGAGTCAGTCTGAAGTCTCTCCTGCTCTCTCTTGCAGCAGAGCTGTAATCAAGCTCTTCCACAGGTGACTGCTCAAGTGGAAGGGCAGCGTGTCCACGGCAGAGCCCTTCAGGAGCCAGCACCAGGTGATCCATGTTCTGCTCCTCAGACCCACCACTCCAGCTCTCAGGCTCTCCTAGGCCTCCCCATGCTGGTGACACTTCTTTTACTCACTTCTTCACTACCTGCTTTAAAGAGCTTTGCTAAAATGTTAGAGATGAGTGAAGCCCTGCAGAAGCTCACAGCAGCACAGCATCACCACAGCCCATTCTTGAGCCGACAGCTAAACCCCTCTCCATCACACAGCTCTTTATTGGTGTTTTTAAAGCAGCATTCCTATTAGACTGGTTCATTAGCTTGAAGTTATATATGAAGTCTTAAAAAGCCAGGTTACTTATTTAAAGAGTTATGTGAAACAGTTGTGAGGAAGGCACAAAAGCAGGCAAACACAGCTCTGTGCTCACGCATTCCATGCCCTGTTCACTGATTCAGGTGTTCAGCTGGAAGGCATGGGCATCTTTTTATTTTTTAAGCAGTTCTGCAGGAACAACTTCTGTGGTGGTTTGTGGCTCATCATTTATTACTTAGCACCGTTTGGCCTCAGCACCTTTTGAAGCACCAGAGCTGCACAGTGGTCATTTTATCTCCAACCACCATCAATACATTTCACTGGACATGATCCTAAAGTTGTGCCTCTCTAACACAATTGCACCATGCAATGCTCTTGATACCAGAGCTCAGTTAAAATAGTAAAAATACTGCAAAAACTGACCCTTCTCTGACTGCAGCACGTGTGCCCCAGCAACAACCCAAGACAAAGTCATGCAACAAGACTTCCTCAAGCTGAAGCCTGAACATCCAACCCAGCAGGGCTCACAACTGACTTCTGGTGCCTGGCAGCCAGGCTGGGTGTCCCCAGCACAATGCCAGCTCCCAGGGAATTTAAAAGCAACCCCAGCATCAGGACACCATCCTCCATCAGGGCTCTGCTGGACTGCTCCCTTGCCACCAAACCTTCACCACCTGTCTGCCTCTCACTGACCCAGAACACACCTCAGCTTTGCAAACCCATCTGCTGTTACCACTTTTCTGAGGTAATTTAGGAGGTGCATCCCACCTGACACTATATTAACAAGCAAATAAATTTGTTGAGATTCCCTTGTCAAAATTAATCCCTTCACACACGTCTCCATGGCATACATTCCACCGGTAGATTGCCCTTTATGTATTACTGCAATTTGAATAATTTCATGCAGTATGAAGGATTTTCATATTTTCCAAGTATTCCTTTTTCTTGACAATAGCAAAATGCTTGTAGCACCATGATAACAATTGCTCACATTTATCTGCATCCTTCAAAGACAATATTTCAATTATCTGCACTGGAAACTCTCAGCTACATCTGCCGACCAAAATGCCACATTTGGCAACTGCTTAGCAACAAGGACTGGAAACAGTCCCCAGAGCCACGTGCCAACATCACACCAGCTCCTGCTTCCACCTAACAACACTGCTATCACCTCAAATAAGTATATTTTGTTCTGCCTAGGATACACAAGGCACCAGAAATAACAAGCTCCTTTGGGAAAAGGGAAATGTGGAAAAAAGCCGCCTGCTTCAGCAATCCCTCTCCAGGCTCCACAGGGAATGTCTCCCTGGTGTGTGCAACACATGTTGATCCTGCAACACAGGCCGCTTGGACATAACAAAAAACTGTGTCTGCTCACTGCCAAGCACAGTTCTTGTGGAAAAAAATCTGGATGTAAGAGAGCAACTCCCACCCCACGTCACCCACAAAAGCAGCAGACATCAGATTCCTTGATCAGAACAGCAAAAAGGCCCAGGAAAAACAAAACCCCATCCGTCCTTGATGTCACCCACCCTACACCATGCTCAGCCCTCTTTTTCCTAAGGCTCTGTGCCATTGCACTCAGTGGCACAGGGAATCTGGGCAGCAGCGAGCCTGAGGACATCCCACCTTGAATGCTTGAAGGTGTAGGCAAGAAGGTGAGACAGGAAGGACTCGACCTCAGCAAGACCATCTTTGTTTCTCCTCCTCTTCCCCTCCTCACCATTCTCAGAGCCTTTTTCCTAACTATCTCCCTGACTTACTGCCTGATACTGAGAGAGATTGGGCAGAACGCAGGTGAGCTGGTCAAAGGTGTGTGGTACTTGCACTTCGCACACTGTTATCGACTCCACAGAAATGCACAGTCCAAACACAGCCCTTCGGAGCAGCCAGCAACTCCAAACGCCACCAAAAAGTGCCGAAGTTGAGGGAAAACTGCAAGGTGAGCTCCAGCTGTCTGACCCCTTTGCAGGAAAGCCTCCCAAGCACGGGCATTGCTGCCAGCTCCGTGTCCGGGCAGTTTCGGTTCCGGCGCAGGCGGTGCCCTCCGTGCTCAGCCACTGCCGGAGCCCAAGCCACCAACAACTTCCTCTACTCAAACTGCTTCTAGAGAAATACCCTTGCAGCAGCCAGAGGAGCAAACCTATTCCACCTATTCCAGCCTGGAGAGAAATGAGAAACCTCAATCTGCTGCCTTGCTATTTCCACTTCATGAGGCCTGTCTGCACTGCTGGAAATGTGTGAAAGCAGATGCTGACCTTATTTTAGCACTATGCAAATAAAAAAACATTTTTAACTTCTTTTTTTTTTCCTTTCGTCTTTGTTTTTTTTAATATTTTATTTCTAGGAGCACAAAATGTGAGCAATCTTTTTGTCATGATGAAAGGGCATTTCCAAAAGCAAGCACTGCACTTTCACAATAAATCCTGAGACAGCAATAACATGTCTGGGTCAAAGGAGCCCTCGTGGGCAGGTATGTGATGCACAGAGTTAACGATCTCACAAGTTTCATTTTGAGTTCTGCCCCATCTTCACTAGGTACAAATAAGTACCCCAAACTGAAAATTAAAATTAACAGAATGGGGGTGGCAAAGTCATGGGTCTCAAAATTGATGCAGTATGGAGAAAACATTCTACTGATGAACTGTATCTATTTAGAGGACTCCAGGAAAGGCACCAGCCAGCAGAAATTTGAATAAGAGCTCGTCTGCTCAGTGCTCTGTGTCAGACACAGACACATATAGAACACAGCGGCTGCTCCGGCATCTTCACAACCAGACCCAGAAATTAGTGCTGTTCTGGCGGCTGCCAGCACAATATGTTAACAGCAATTATTTTCTCAATATTTCTACTGATTACCTAACACACTGGCACGTTTTCTCAGTGTCACTGCATGTTGCAACACACGCCGCCATCCAGTAACTTGTCTGCATTCCCTTGGTCACTTTTCACAGCCATCAGATGCGAAACGCAACTGGAATGATAATGGGTTGGAGAAACTGTGAGGAAAATGTGTCACTTCAGTGTGAGGCTTCACAGCCTGCATTTATGACATCTGAACATTCAATATCGTCACGGCTAAATCCTGAGTGCTGTAAAGAATAGAAGAGCTCTGCAAGCAGCAAAAGGTAGATGGCCAATGGCTCTCTAACTGTGGATAGTCTGCAGAGCTCAGATTTGCAGATATTATTCCACTGTAAGTTATGTGCTATGGTTAAACACCGTAATTTGGATCTAACTTTGCAGTGCAGGGGCATCTACAGATTACACAAACACAAAATAAGCAATGCTCTACCTATTAACAAGCAGTTCAAGTGTACACAGCCAGGTTCTGCCAGGAACTGAAAATTTACAGAAAGTCACTGGTGGAGAAACAGAACAAACTGAGCAAGTGGTGAGAGTATTGTCAGGAACAGTGATTTATAAAAAGGAATGGCAATGTCAATTCTATCAGGTATGCAAAATGAAAAAGCCTCAAAGCCTTGGCCTGGTGTGAGAGCAAAAGAACCACTCAGCCTCCCAACCACAGCCTGCTTTCTATTTTTCAGTTACACTCCAGAGCATTTCACCATTTCCAGCTCTGTTATCAACCAGAGACACGTTCTCTCACTCTACTGGAGTTGTTTGGTATCCAAAAAATCCAAACCACAAACAGTCAAATGTTTTTCCATTCAGGTTTCCTTCCCCCAACAAGCATACACGCATGAGGGGTGTATCATCAGGAATGCCAGGTGGATCCTATGCAACACTGCTCTGAAAAAGTGACGGTAAAAACTGACACTGGGCTTGTTACCTCTTGCTCCTCCCTCTGCTGAACATTTGTCTGGTCAAGCTCTCTGCTCTGCTAACCACTCTGCAAGCACTCCAAGAATCACATCAGAGCCAAATACAAAAAGTCAAAAGTGAAATACAGCTTTGCAAAAACGAACAGACTCCTCTGCTTCATATAAAGTTTTGTAGGAGCAGCAGGTTGTCATGTGGTAAATGAATCAGTGTACAAGAAAGCAGTCCCTGCCTGTGGTCTTCCAGCATCAATTCTGAAAAAAAGGTAAAATAACAACCTGCACTTCCACTGCTGTGGGAGCCTGGACATCCCTGCCTTGGTCAGGTTATTTAGGAACTGACCCTCAGCATCTCCAGGAGGATGCAGGGCTGCAGTCCTGCCCCAGCCTGCTCCCTCCTCAGGACTCAGTGGCTGAAAAGATCACTGAGCTCTCAAAGGGGCAAGTGGGCCACTGTAGTGTCACATTTAAATCACCTTTTGACGGGTTTACGTGCTGCCTTTCTCTTCTGAACAAGCTTAAACTCCACAAGATCTCCAGAAGTCCCTGTGGCTTCTCACTGTTGCTGTGCGTGGGTCAGGGAGGGCAGAATCGAACCCACAGCTTAAGCAGTTCACTATCATTTTAATTTCACAGGTTTAGCATGGCTGGTGTAATTCACATGTAAAACCACAGCAGTCATCCAAATCTCTGCTGCCTGGGCATTGGCTGGCTGCATTTCTGGAAATTCATGGTCATAACATGATACCTATTTTTTGAGTTTCCATTAGGAACCGGTTCTGTCAGGCATGATCGCATTTGCAAGAGCTCAGGAGGCAGGAAAATTTGAAAAAGTGTTTATGAGACTGGGTATAAATCACAGCTCTCAGGTTTTTCTCCCTTCTTCAATTAAAAGGCTACATTCAGAGCAACCATTTCCCCCATCTATTCTCCCCATCTCCCTCCAGAAATGATAAATCCCACTCCAGCTGTAAACTGGATCCCAGGTGTACCCATATATATTATATATACTAACAGCTACCAATGGGCATAAGGGCTCTTGCACAGTTACTGTGGAAACGAAGGTATCAAATTTCCTGGCTCTTAAGGATCTACCTTCTCAACCCTAATGTGCATTTACCTTGAATATATCACTTCTGAGCTCTTCAGCCCAGAGACATCCCTCAGTAGAGCGAGATTGGGTCCATGTAACTCATCACCAGTGTCCCAAGGGCTGCCTCCAACCCACACAATCTATGGGTGGGAGCAGGGTACAGGAAGAGAACATCCTCCTGCAGGCACAGATGGACTTGCTCCTGCCCAGCTCAGCTCCAAGGAGCATCAACTGCCCCTGGGGCAACTACTGCAGGTATTGCTAGCACCAAAATCCTCAACAGCTCCTCTCACTGCCTGGACAAACCTGGGCTCTGCTTTGTCTCACCAGAGTTTGAAAAATGAAAGGCTGAATTTGGCTCTGCAGGAATGGGCAATCATTTCCCAGCTACTGAAACAATGCCCAGTCTGGATGGGGATGCAGCAGCATGGAGCCACACAAGACACGAGGCAGTGTCTTGAGGGGAATGTCATCACATCCTGCTAAGGCTCCAGAGGGACAATATGACACTTCAACAAAAATTTCTTCCAGTTCTGGCCATGGCCACACAAGAACCCAAAGATGTTTCAATACAAAGGGCAAATTCAGCCCAGATGTAACCTCGGGGACTTCAGCAGAGCTTGTTGCAGGGCTGAGCCTGACCCACCTTGTCCGTGAGTAAGCACAGCTGGGAAATTCTTCCCAGGCAGCTGTGAGAGGAGCCACTGCATCCACAGTGCTTGTCCCAGGGATGCTGATGCTGTCCTGCAAGAGGCACCTCAGCACCCAGCACAGCATTCAAAACACTCCCAACAGCCACATGAAACAGCTGGTGACAGCACTGGCTTTCAGGGTCTCTAGGGCTGTTGAGCACTGTGTAACTTCCAGTTCCCAACCCATTTGCTAAAATTCCCAGCAAACAGCAGAACTTCTCTTGCCTCATTCATGCTTCAGGATCTTCATTTTTATGATGATCTTTGGCATTTTTAAGGCACCCCTCCCACCTCAGTAACTCAGTGCTTAGCCAAACTACCCAGGAGGACAGGAGACTGCTGATCCCTCAATTAAAAAGTGCTTTTGTACTTATAAATCTGGAAAAATACCATTGTCAACCATACAGTCTTCCTATTACACACTGGCTATGCACACAAACTGATACATTCATAAGCTGAAACATGAAAGGCATCATCAATATACAACAAAGTGACTTGCTGCAATCCTGTCACCCTCCCCAAAACAAAGGCAGGGCCTCTTCCTGCCACAAGCCAAGCCAAAACAAGACCTGGCTCAGATGGGATGTCAAAACGTCAAACTGTACGTGCTTAACCTTTGCACTTCCGAAACAGCAAAAATCCAGTGAAAAGAAATTATTACAATTCTTTCCTTTTTATCTTCTCAAGCACACAGGAAGGAAAGTTTGTACATTGCTCCTTCAAAAATTTCCCTCATATAACGATGCAGCCCAGCTTTTTTTCTTTTGTTTTTTCTTTGCCATCTTTTAGTTTCTTGGAAAAGCCCTCTCTGTCCTGCCTTCCTGTCTGGTAGATTGTTCTTTTTGAAAAGGATCCTTCTCCTCCCCTTACCTCGTACTGCCCAAATCCCACTGTTCCATGTCTCAGCCTGGTCCCTTGGCTAAGCTTAGCTGGGCTTTCTCTGCAGACCTTAATCACTGCTCCGAGATTAGCTGGGTTAGGTGTTGCAGACAGACGCAGAGCCCTTCCTCTCCCACACCCAAAATCCCTGCCAAATTCTGGCTTAGGAGTATCATACCAGATCTTGAAATCAAACTCCAGGGTCTTGCATGATAAATCAGAGCATTTGCTGGGCTTGGCTGTACCTCCTTTACTTACAGCAAGTCTGGGGGGGGTTAATCTGCCTGATGATTTGACAGCACTTCACCTATAGAACAGATGTTACTGTATCAGCAATCATTGACAAAAGTCGTGCTTGTTTTGATGGGAAACAGGAGGAGGTCCTTCAGAAGCACTGATCACCTCAGGAAAAACTTCCTTGTGACTTTGCTGGCATCCTCATGAATCCTGTGATTTTCCCAGCTAGAGTACCCACCCAAAGAGAGCTGGCCTGGGGCTGCTCTGACCCTTGAAGGGCCAAATATTAAGTAAATAAGTTCAAACTCTCTGCCCTTTATTGCTTCCTTATGATACTTAATGAGCCTCCCTACACTATGATATCACTCCTGCTCTGCTCCCCAAGCCACACAGTCACAAGAAATACTTGTGTCTGCCTTCCCTCTGTTTCACTGGAGGATTCTCTGAAGGACTGGAGTAGAATAGTGGTATCACAATAGGCTGAAGCTGGAGGTTCAGCTTTCCAGCCCTTACACAGACTCAATGCCCCTCTCTAACTCAGTTGGAAAGCTGCAGCTCAAATTTCAGCCTATGTTAAGTCACTGTTCAGCTCTGCTCCTTCAGCAAAAGAAAGGGAAGCCAGAAGAGCCTTTTTCTAAAGCAAAAAACTGTGTGGGGAGAAGGGTGGGGAAAGGAAGCAAAAACACATGGAGATCGTTTTTTCTGCATCACAAGGAGCAATGAAAGGCACAGGCAACTTTTCAAACATGTCAGAATAGCTTAGTGCAATTTGTAACCAAGAGGAAGTTTGAATAAACAGCTCCAACAACAAACATCAACTTTTTTGGGGGAAGGAGACAAATAAAGCAGCAATGACCTGCATGGAGACCCTGCTACCACCCTTCTGACATCTGCAGAGAGTTGAGGCACTTACATAATTTTGTATTACAGAACCATTGATGTGAACTTCTGACACCAGCAGCTCATTAAGGGAAAAAAAGAGATTTAACATGGGCTTCAACATCAGCACGCTGCTGCCCCATATCACAAGCTACAATATCACATCCCAGCCAGTCCTCCAAACCCCGTGTCAGCTATGGAAGTGCCTGACCCCACACACGATGCTGGCACCTACCCATCTTCCTAAACACACTCAGAATTGGCTACACCCCACCTGCATGAACGCAAGGACAGCAGATACAAACCCAGAAATGCAAGGAGATGAGGGATGTCTTCCTCACTGGTTTTTAGTCAAACTAACAGTGTCCCCTCTTAAGCCTGCCAGACCGGAGCTTAAGGAATCAAAACTCCATTCCTAATTAACACATCATCAGGCCCCACCAGCCAGGGACTTGCCTCCCAAGAGGGGAGCCAGGGCCAGCCTGGATGATGAATGAGAACTCAAGCAGCTGAACTGTTTCAAATGCTAAACTGGCAACTGCAAGGACAAGCAGGTTTGGAAAGGCATGCAGGAAAAAAACAAAATATCCAGCACAGTCACATTGTTTTCACTATTTAGCACCCAGACTTGCACTGTGTTACTGCTGCAGAGCTTTCCCTCCACTGAAGCATCCTGCAAAGCCCATGGCTACGGGAGCAGCTCCTCCTCTCCCAAAATGCAGACACTTCTCTGGTGAAAACCTCTCAACTGCAAACCACTGGAGGGAAACCCATTCTGCCAGCTTAACCCCAATAAACTTTCATGAGTAAATTAAATTGATCTACCATACTCGGGACATTTACACAAGACCAGCCCTCTTGACTGCAGCATTCTTGCACACCAGGGACAGCAGTTTCATCTGCTTGCATGACCATTATAAACATTGAGGAGAAAGGTCTGGCATTTGCAAAGATCTGTATTTTGACTGTTCCTTGACACAACACAATAGGACCAACACATCCACTGCAGTGATACTCACATTTGTTGCAACAGACCTCCCAAACAGACACACTATGCAACATAATTCCTGTCTGCTGGCACCACTCCACACTGTTCAGCTCTCTCTCCCCCTTCAGCCACAAATGCCCCGACAGAGGCAACATGCTCCATTCTATTATTGGAAGACTCAGTGGAGCACATCCCCCACAAGTCAACTACCTCCCCCTTTCAAACACTCCCTCCCCCCCGAGAAAAGTGAGTATTAAAACCCAGCAACTGTCTCCCGTTGGAACCAGATGGCAGGAATAGCTGGAGAGCTTTCAAACACCCTATACACTCAATACTTCGGTGCAACATGAAAGCCCCGTTAAGCAAGTGTGTGTCTGCATACACACCCCTGCTCAGGGACCACAGCAATGGCAGAAAGTGCTCCATTAACTCCTCTAGTGGCTTAAGTGTCTGTCAACACTCAGGACATTCACACAGCCTGAGCACTGGCCAAACTTTGGTGGCTTGTGCAGTCCTTGAGTTCTCCTGAAGCTATAAATTGCAGCAGGCTGGTATTATAAATAAAGAAAGCTGGAGACTGCAAATTGATTGAGACCATTACTTTGTGTCACATCTAACTCATTTCCAGCTGGCTCAAGTAAAAGGAAAAGCCACCAGAAACCCCACGCTCTGACGACACAAAGACAAGTGCAATTCCCCACCCCGTCCAGCTCTGGGGACACATGCAAAGCTTCATAACTCAGTTTCAGCTCACTTACCTCATCCATTTTTTCTGATGTTGGAGTCTGGTCACCAGGCACCATTTCTTTAGCCTCCGAGGTCTCAATTTTGGAGGTCCTGCTCAGCTGATCAATGGGAGTCATGCTGGCCTCCGATGCCCCCCGGGAATTCTGACTCAGAGAAGCTGTCCCAGGGATGGGCTCATCATCATCAGAGTCAGGTAAGGGTGTGGGGCTGATGTCCTCCAAGCCTGTGCTGGAAGGGCGCGAGGAAGGCGTCTGACCCCTGAAACCGGGCTGAGAGTTCGAACCGTATGTTGGGATGGGGGAGAGCTGCGAAGAAGAGGAGGAAATAGGGCTACCTTCCATTCGGATCTCATTATCTGAGTCATGCTCATTAAGAAAGGGTAATTTTGTTCTCTGCTCTTTTAAGAGCATCTCAATCCTTGAGTCTAAACTGTTATGCTGCATCTCAGTCTCCATGGTGGGGGTGCCAGGGGTCTCGCTCCTCTCTGGAGTCTGAGAGAAGGACGCTGTGCTCGGTTCAGGAACAGAGTTCGAGTCGGGCAAGGGCGGAGGCTCCTCTGGTTTCTCCTTCACTGGGACAAAATCGATGCTTGGGGCAGCGCTGCTTTCCACAACCATCTCGGTGGGAGGCGGTGCAGGTCTCCGGTACTCTGTCTCCCTGGAAGTTTGGGGAAACGGCTGCTCGTCGGATTGGGGAAAAACAGCTGGTGCTTGATAGGGGGAGAAGGCAGATTTATAGCTCGAAGAACTAGAGTGGCTCAGGGGAGGAGTGTGAGAGAACTGAACTGGCTCCTGCTGATGGGATTTGAATGTACTAAACTGATGCTCGGTGCCTCGGAACACCCCTGCCGAGTTGTGCATGTAGTGGTGTCCCGGGCGACGGTTGTACGCATCCGTAAATTTCGTCTCGTGCCTCCTGGGTTTGTACCCACTGTCCTGCCCAAAATGGTACACAGGTGTCGTCTGTCGGCTGGAGTAGGTGGAATCCTGGGAGAACGGCGTCCCCAGGCGCGGGGTGTGGGGTGTTCCTTGGGACTGTGGGGTGAATTGGCTGTAGGAGTTTGGGGTGTCTTGCCGGCAGCTGGAATAGGCTGTGTCATGGGAAAAGGGCGTGCTGCTGTTTGGGGTAACGGAGGATCCCGCGGAAGAAAGGGAACTGTCCTTCAGGCGCTTCAGGGAGTCTGTCAACTGTAACAACACAAGAGAGAAAAGCACCTAAACACACACTTCTATAACGATATTTGTCTAATCTGTTTGGATTTCAGAGGAGTTGAGCACCCGAGAGTTTGTGCTGATTTCCATGGCAAAAAAAAAAAAATAGGTTACAGCATCCCTGAAAACACAAACCATTATCCACTGCTAACAGTCTTCTTTGATTTAAAAGAAAAAGTTAGGCAAAGAGTAACTTGTCTGCAAGGGGAGGAAGAAGAAAGCAGATACAAGTTTCCCTTGTAAACTACCCCCAAGAGCATCAGGTGAACAGGAGACTTCAACACCACTTTTAGCTGGAAGAGTTCCAGCTAAATAGCAACTATGTAATGCTTGTCTAAACTGCTAACATGGAAGAAAATAAGAAAAGTCTGCGATGTGAAGCTGTCAATTTATCTTTTTTTTTGGTGAACAAATCAAAACATACAAATGAGTGAATTGCCAGCCTGCAGCCAAACTTATGCAGCAGAGCTGGCCCACCATCCTCCCTACCACTCATCTGTAACAAGGGAGAAGGTTACACGTACAAAAAGTACAAAAATTTCTCAACTGGCAGCAAAACACCATTTTAAAGCTTTTCACAAAGTCAACAGCTCAGAGTGCTACTGATTATGGCATTTGAAACTGAAACCCTACAAAGCTACAGAGCAGCCAAGTAACTGCTCTGCAACTCACTTCACAGGCACGTTCAGGGGGTTTCTAGGAGCAGCCCTGCTCCAGCTCAGACTCTGCTGAGTCATAACAGTGCCACACTTATCATCAGCTCCAGAATCAATTTTCCATAATGCAAAGCAGGAGCTCAGTGAGAATCCTCCTGGTAGCAAGAGAGGATGGACTGAGCTCCAGCTGCCTAAAAGCACACCAGGATAGTCAACTGGTGAGACCTCTTAAGCACAGGTAGGCAGAGACGTGTAAAGTGACCTGCTTATAACATGCCAGCACCATCAAACTCAAGCTGAACTCTCACCTGCCTGCTATGTTCACACGTCTCACCAACTCAGTAGTGTGGACTTGCTCTCAGTTTGACCCCCTGGACACCATGACCAGAAAGACATCAAGAAAGTTTCTTCCTCAACTGTCCTAAAACCCACAGAAACAAGCAGGAAGCACGTGGCTGGATCTTAACAACATCCACACTGCTGCACCTTTAGTATAGATGTGCTGCGGAGTGTTTTTCAGTGGGGTTTGTGTATGGCCTGGAGGCAGGGATTGCAGAACTGTCAGATCTTTGCTGCTCTGCATGAGAGGAGGAGCAAATGTCAGGAGTAATTTACTGAACTACAACAGCAAACAAGTTTGTTGGCAGATCCTAGTGTCAAAACCATGATGCAAACAGTTTAAAAAATTACTCACAAAGCCATAATTTTGATGGTAATTGGGAAAAAATCAATTTAGGACAATAATATAACACATGAACACAATATCTAGAGAAAGAATCTTAAGGATAATTACAGCAGGGACTGCTTTGGGTGATACCATCAATTGTTAACCCTGAAAGAAAGAGTAAGAACAAATCTGCCCATTTTTATTTGAGATGTGGAAGTAGCAGAAATGAGCAGTCAGGATCTACTCATAGCAGGGGTCCCAGCAAAATCATTACCTGTCTCCCTCCTGCCTTTAAAAGCACCTTGCTGGGAGATAAGGAAGAACCAACCTCTTTTATGATTTTGTTAAAAGGATACCGGGGTTTTGCCTTGCTGCTGTTGGGGTGCTTTGGTGGGAGGAGACTTTTCCTTTTTTCAGATCAATGGGATTTTCATGTTCACTGTACAGCTATTACCTATCCTGAGAACACTTGATTACAGAATTAATGAAATCATGACGTTTTAAGAAGTTGTATGAGTAGAGAGAAGGAAAAAAAATCTTTTCCGAATCTCTTTCAAATTTGATGTCTTAAAATCAGTTCTTAAGTCACAATGAGGAGCCAAAGTACATTTAGACAAGCCAAAGAGGCTGATGACTTCACACAAACAGGCTTCCCTTCCCCCTGCCCCTCTCATCCCAGTGGGGTTTGCAGGGAAGCGGGTAATCGTGCAAAGCCACTGACAGAATTGTGCCCTAAATATCAAGGGACACCTGGAAGCCCGCAGGAATTCTGTCCACTGCTTTTATTAAAAGCTGATTCCGGCAACTAATTAAGATTCTGGAAAATTGATGCCACTATTGAAGCTCAGACACCTTCCACCTCTTAGCCTTTAAGCAAGGCTGAAGCCCGTGCGTGCTGAGGATTACACAGGGCAGACGCCAGGCCAAATGTACCACTGTAAATCATTCCCCTGACTTCAAGGGAAAAATCTCATCTCAGGGACAGATCTGATCCAGTCCTAACTGCAGGAATTTCTGCTGTTAATAGGGCACGTTCTTTTGGTTCTGTAGGCATTTTGCACTCAGAAAGACAAAAAGCATTTCCCGTGCAAAGCAGGCACACATCAGCCACGTGCTCCACGTTCAGAGGTACATTTGTTATGGCAATTATGAGCAAGTTCTATTTAAATGTGAATTAATAGCATCCATTGGAACTACAGCAAGACACAAATAAGGATAAATTAAAAATGTTAAAATGCTAATGTTAATGTTTGGGATTTTCTAGGAAGTTTTTCTTTAAGAAAAGCCAAGCACACTTACCTGGAGAGCTTCATTCCCAGTTGGGGACACGTCCTGTTCAGTGCCTACAGGGAGGGTCTGAGGAGTGTAAAGACCATTAACCAGCAGTTCATAGAATCTCATGCGGGTTTCACCTGCACAGACCACAATGCAAGAGTTGATTAAAAAGAACTATCACAATCCATGTAAAAATACACATTCTTGACACTCACATGACCCTGCTACCGCTCCCAGCCCACTCCATCCATGCAAGAGAGGAGCAGTTATCATCTCAGAGCTCGCAGGGATCATTTTAGAATGATCTGCTGGGCAAGTGAAGTCAGACGCTCCCTTCTCCAGCCAAGACAAGGAGGTTTCTAAATCCTTTTTCCTCTTCTCAGCCTCCTTGGCAGCTCTGCTCCTTACCATGCTTTCTGGAGCGCAGCCGTTTCCCTCCTCTCCAAAGTGCCAAGCAAAGCTTGCAGATTTGAGAAGTGACACTCTCACCCAAGGGAGAAGCCTCTGCCAACACCCAGAGCCACTTCAGAAAGCTCTCCCTACACACCTTGCTCATAAGAACTGCCTGTTACTAATGCAAACACAATGCATGGGAATGCTGAGGACAAAACCGTTAATGCTGTCTTTCCAAAAAGACACCAATTAATCCTTTTTTTTCCCCCTGGTTTAAGGAGAACTCAGTGGCATCCTTCGAAGAATAAAGCCAGAGAAGCAAACTGTCCCATATAGCATTACTGAGCCTCAGCCTTTTCATGCCTAAAGTCTACAAAGACCCAGTTTCTTAATATTGAATTTTTCATTACTACAAAAACTTAATCCTACTTATTTTGCAGTCTGTAAGAAATCTGTCATCAGCTTCAAAGGCAACAGAATCAGACCCTGAAACTGTCTGAATTTTGCTCTGAGAGATAAAAAATACACAGAAAAATGGACAGACCAGGCACCTGAGCCCAGAAAATTAATTCAAGCAATACCTCCCCAAAACCAGGACCATTTCTATGAGAAAGTCCTGCAGGATCAAACCTCAAACTCCCTGTTAATCACCCTGTTCAATTCAAAAACAAAGCAACCCTTAGCACAATTCTGTCCTGAAAAAGACTTATTTATCTTGCACAAATGCTACAGATGAAGTTATTTGGGTATCAAATCTCATTGCACAAAGTCCTGAGCCTCATCCTCAACTATGTAAACTGTTTCAGTTCAACCGAAGCCATAGATCTCTTCACTGCAAGAGTCTGAAGATAAGCTTGAAATATTAACACACACCACCCACACATGACACTACAATACCACAGACATGGAAGCGTTAGGCTTATTTTCACTTGTTCTTAAAAAAATATAAAGTCATTGTTACATAGTTCTTCCTGGATCCCAAACATAACACAGGAAAAGTTACAATTTCAAAGAGGTTTATGAATGTGAAATTATACCTAGCTATTGCTCTAAGACAGGTAATTACTAGTTGTGTCCACTCTGTAGATGGATAAACTGAGCAGAGAAGTTTCTTTAAACAACCCTGTCTCAGCTGAGGAGACTGGATTTATTAGTTTCAGATTCCCAGGCCTGTGCTCACACCAGACAGATAAAAATGACACTTTTACTCCTAATATTTATTTTGCTACATTGTGAAAACAAAGTTTTTAACCAACCTTTCACTGTCTTGCAAAGCAGAATACTAGAAAGAAACAGTGAAAAGGATACATATATATTTTAAGTATGCCCTAACCTGCTAATGCTATTTTAGGAACACCATTTTTACTTGATTCTGACAGATTATAGCACACTGACAATCCTACCCTTTTAGAATGAAAGAGAAGCAACTGTGTGAAAAAAAAATACATTAGGAGCATAAAGCTGGCAAACAAAACAGCAATGCAATTTGAAACTGACTTCAGCATTTTCTCCCAGGAAACAGAAGCATAAACCCCCCCCCTCATTTCCCTGATGTGCTACAAACTTTCTGGACCAGCTGCCTGGTCAAGACTTGCAGCATAGTTTATAAACGGAGGAGAACAAGAAGGAAGGCAGTATAATCAGCTTGTTTAAAATGATTGTCATTAAGACATCCATCACTTACAAAACAGCTTTAGCTTATATTATTAAATCTGCAAATGGTTAATTTGTCCTTAAATGTGATTTTTACCTTCAAATTTCAAAGCAAGGGAAGGAGCCTGTCTGTAAAAATTATTGATACTAGAATTTCAAAGTATACACATGTAAGGTCAAGACTAGCTCCCAATAGAAAATATTTTACTGCTACTGTGATTTTTCTTCTAACAGTGGTCAGTAATGTCAATAAACATCCTGTTCTACTCTATCACATGTGGCACACCAACTGCTGTGTTGGTTGTGCACTAAACTGTTGAAACCTTTAAATACAGAACAAAAATATCAGCATTTTTAAGAAAATGGTGTTAGCAATATCTTTTTCCCAAGAAAGCGTGCAGCAAGCCAGTCTTAAACTAGAAATGCCACCTTTAGAATGTAGAAATACAATCAGCAACTGATCCACACCTCCTCAGTCTTAGACATTTTCTAAAATTCAGGCAGATTTTAGTAAAGCCCTTTCACTAGCACACTTGGAGGAGAGAGAACAAACCAAATGCAATGCTTTCACACATGCAGAAACTTTATTTGGCTTCTGAGGGCTCAGGAGTGGGGCTGGGAGCTCGTTCCTCCAGCACAGGGAGCTGCTGTCGCTTTAAGAGCCGGTCTCACACTTATACACTCGCACACACTGACAAGTGCTGCGTGTGCACTCTGCTGTGCCAGCCCCCAGCCCGCTCTAAGTATCAATGAAATGCCAGGCACGCAGGGGACAGCACCCAGCCCTGCTGCTGCCACTGGAATCCACAGATTTGGGTCCCAGGAACCACCAGGACTTGCCCAAAAATCCCAAGTTTGCAAAACACAGGTGCCACCGGGTCCAGCAGCCCTGGCAGGTGGCTGAGAGGGACCAGCCTAGGGCAGGGAGATGGGGGACATGAGAGGGCAGCGAGCAGGGACAGGGACGGGCAGGGGAGAGGCAGGGGACAGGCAGGATGGCAGCATTTTGCAAATTACAGGGCTGTCTCTTAGCAACAGACAACACATTTGGCTCCACGTGACTCGCCCAGGCCCCAGACAACCAGACCCGCTGCCGGCTTCCTTAGTATTTTTAATCACCAGGTCCCTGCCCTACGCAACAGCCCCCGTGGTGGGAGTGGGACCGGCAGGGGCTCTGCAAACCCCAAACGCGTGAGGCCCAAATGTGCCCCCTTACCTTTTGTATCCAGCTCCACGTGGATGATGTTGCCCATGACAGAAGTATTGTGAAGGTGCTGCACAGCCTCCCGGGCACCCTTGACAGTGGCAAAGATGACTTTGGCAATGCCCAGGTGCTTCTTGTTCTTGGGGTTGTAGAGAATCTCCACCTCTTCCACTTCGCCGTATTTCTTGCACATGTCGGCCAAAAAGTTTTCACGGATGTTGTCGTTCAGCTTGGCAAAGGTGACCTGCTTGGGAGGCACTGGCCCCACGTAAAATTCATCAATCTGGAAAGGGGCACAAGGTGGGGAACGATAAAAATAATCGGCATTGTTAATGAGTGTGGGGGAGGGGCCTAAGGATGGCACGGGAGGGAGGGGGTTAAACCATCCTGCAAACTTTCGGGGGGAAAAAAAACCTCCAAGGCTCTGGGTGAACCTCGGAGCTGAGCAGAAGCTCTGCTGCTGCAGCCATTCATTGGAACCGGCTCCTTTCTGGGCTACAAAGATGCATTTTGAGCAGTACTGCCAGCAAAGAGCCCACCCCCCACTGCCCCCCACCCCAGAAGCCCCAGCTCCAAAACCTTCAAGTGATCTCGTTAGACAGATGCATTGATTTCTTGTTATCCTCATAGAAGAGGATTATTGTTAAACAGTTTGCTAAATAACAATGTTAATATAAATATGACTGTCATTTAAACGGTCCATTAAACTATTTGGAACTCAGGCTTCACTCCCAGATAAACAAGTTTCCAGAGCTAAAGCCAAAAGTCAGGGCAGTACCTTGAATTTGGGGACAGACAGCTCCAACTCCTTAGTTTTGGTCCATATTCGCCCTATTCTGGGATCCCTGACACAATCCACAGGAGCGATCCCCGAGTTCTGGGAGAAGGAGGAGGAGGTAGAGGAGGAGAGAAAACATAGAAACAGCAATAACAAGACTTGAAATTTAAGACAAAAATAAAAGAAAAAATAAATCCCGAGGAAGCACGGACTGTCTCAAGGGAAGGGGAAAGCGCACACACACACACGTGTCAAATTGCAATACTGCTGGGAAATGCACACAGATTGGAAACACAGAAAAAAGCCGCAGGTTTGGGCTCCTGACAGTTGAATACACAGTGTCAGGTGACTGTAACTTTGGTGTCTGTGCGTGTCCCCCCCAGACCCCCCTCCCACACACATGCGCTACGGCGAGGATTACCACGACCCGGAGGGACCCCCAGCCCCCAAAACGCCGGTAAGACAGAGGCTGGCGGGGGGAGACACGACACAATGGGGGAAACCCGGGAGCCCCCCACTCACAGGCATGCTGAAATGTTGCCCATCGTAACGGTAGAGTTTGTGCTGTCCTTTTTTTAGAGCCGGGTCAATAATCAACTTGTAACTTCTCCAATGGTGATTTCTTTTCTCGACAGAAGTGCTGGCTTGCGTGCTGTTCTCCATTCCGTTGATCCAACCTGAACGCGGTGGGGGGGGGTGGGGGGGGAAGAGAGAAAGGGGGAAGGGGAAAAGAAAGAAAAACCACACTAAAAACCATAAAGTTAAAAAAAAATATTCAACAAAGACATCTTCGTTTCGGTGTGGGTTTTTGTTGTTTTTTTTTTTTTTGTTTTTTTTTTTTTAACGAGCCGCCCGATCTACACACCCAGGCAGGGAGGAAATCCACCGCGAAACGAGCCCCAAAATGGGGGAATTGCCAACCGGGTTCCCCCCTCCACCCCAACCAGACAAGAGGCAGAGAGAGAGGAGGAGGAGAGGAGGAGGGAAAAAAAAAAAACGAAGAAGACGAAGAAAAAAAAAAAGACCCAATCTCACTTGAACTCTGCTTTTTGCCATGATCTTCAGGGTGCTTGGCTTTTTCCCCCGCCTTGGTCTCTCGGAAAGACATCGCGCTGGGCGGCCGATCGTCTCCGGGCGGCGAAAGGCGAGCTCCCGTCTCACATGGGGCCGGTTACCGGCGCGGGCTGCCCGCCAGGCTCCTGCCTCCCGTTTTCGCGAGCCACCACATATTGTGTGTGTGCTCGCTGCTGGCGGCGGCCGGGATCCCACAATACACCGCTGCGAGCGCCGCGAACGCCTAACCGCGCTCCGCCGCCTGCACATTCACGGCGGCCGCGCCGCGCAGCCCCCGGCCCGCGGCCGCCCGCCGCCGCCCCGCCGCCGCCGAGCGCCGCCGCATGGGCCACCACCGGGACGCGCGGGTTTTTTTTCCCTCCCCGCCGCGGGGTTAACGGCATGCGGGGGGGCGAGTGGAATCTGCCCGCTGCATTTACCTTAGAGCAAACTGTTTCTAAACAAGATGGACCTATAGGTGGGACAAGTTGGTTTTTTTTTTTTTTTTTTTCGCTTTTTTTTCCTCTTTTTTTTTTTTAGGGGAAGACTTGGGCGAGCCCGGGCGACCGCGGGGGCGGGTGGAGCGCGGACCCGCCGCGCTGCTGCGGCGGAGAGTGCGGGGGGGAAGGCTGGTTCTGGGGGGGGGTGGGGGGGGTGGCAACACACGCAGAGGAAGGGGTGATGGAAGATGGAGCAGCTTTGCTTATTTAAAGGTCCGGAGCCCTCGTCAGCCAATCAGCAGGGAGGTTCCATTTTGTTTTCGGTATTAGAGGCGGGCGGCGCGGTGCCCCCGGCGCTCGGCGGGCGCGGGGCCGGGCGGAGCGCGGCGGGCGCATGGCGCGGCCGTCCCGGGGCGCGGGGCCGCGGCGGCCCCGGGAGCGGCCGCGCCATTGGCTGGGGCGGCGGCAGCGCGGTGGGCGCAGCCAATGGGAGCGCGGCTTCCATGGGGCTTGAGTTATTAGGCGGCGGGGTAAAAGCACCGCGCGGCAGAAGCCAAGGAGAGGCCGCGGGACCCGCAGCCATTTTTCTGCAGTGGAGCGAAATGGCCAACTGGGCTTTTCCTTTGTTCCATAAAGGGGGATCCGCCATGTGAATCCACACCACGCGGGGTGGTGGGAGCCTCTAGCGCGGTGCCAGACGACTCACTGAAGAAGGAGGATTTAAATATATATATATATTTCAAACCCTTCACCAAAAAAAAAAAAAAAAAAAGTAATGCGGATTTTTTTTTCACCCTTATGATTCGGGATCCATCTTTGTCTTGTGTAACTAGGTCATGGCACACCCTATGTCAGCAGTTAACAATTTCGAATGCCAACAAAAAAAGAGTAAATACATTCTTTTTATATTTTTTTCGTTGTTTTGGGGGTTTTTAAGCTTAAAGCAGCTCTGATGACTGAACAATAAATTTGAGAGACTTCTCTCTTGTATTAAACACTTGATTCCTGGCCATTTTTATTAACTCCTTTGGTGCTTAAAAGGTAATGTTTTAAATATAGGTATAGGAATAGTAAATTCTGGCAAAAAAAATAAGGCAATTTTACTATGATAAGCTTTTTCTCTTTCTTTCCTCTTACATTGTAAGTACCCAATCCATTCTGTCCTCGCTAAGTGTAGTTTTCATGTTAATGTTACTGAAGTGGTCCTTATTGCTAAGCCTTCATTTGCATGTCTTATGTTTTTGTCTGTTTAAACCAGTTTATGCTTTTTGAAATATTTTACTTATAAAGCAAACTATCTGGCTAAGATATGCTTAAAAATTGTTTAGCACCAGTAAATGTTAACTAGGTGTTTTCACACTGACATGTGCAGCCTAAAACTATTGAGGAGAATATTTTTAGTGTCTGCGTGCTCTGTGGAAAAACACTGAATGTCCTTTTTATGTACAGAGTAAATCTGCCACAGGAAGGTAGATTTAAGCCTCGAGCAGGAGTCCTCGCCTGTGTACGGTCAGTCAACATAGCTGGACTTTTTCTATAGCTTTTTTTTCCCCCCTTTTTTTCCTCTTTTTTTGATGCTAGACCAGTGTCATACAAAGATCCGTAACTTATCTTAACAAGATCCGCTTTAGCTCGCAAACTTACGAGAGAAGTGGTGATACAGATCACATATATATTTATAGCCATTATTTTAAAAAAGAGTAACAACTTCACCTTCAGAGCTGCATTCAACTATGGTGTGCGGGTAAGTAAACCCTTTTGCCCTTGCAGAGGAACAAATAGCCCAGGCCTGTAGCTAATGGTATTGTCCTGGGTGGAAAGATCCCAATGGTCGTCTGAAAGCGGTGGCGATCTCCTTCTCCTCAGAAACATCTAACAGTGCCTCTGAAACGTCTCTTTTCAGGGAGGGATTTGATTTCTCTTTCTGCACAAAGCTCTTGGTCGTCCTCAACCCTGGGTGGGTTTGGTTTTTTTTTTTTTTTTTGGTGCGGAGAGATGCTGTGAATCCATTGCAGGCATTACGTGGCTGTTAAATTAAAAGCACAAAAAAAAAATCTGCCTGTGAACAGTAAGATGTTAGTGAGGTTGATGTTAAAAAAAGGCGAGAAGACGGTTGTGGTGGTAGGGATCCCTTACATGTTTTATCCGTCTAATTACAGAAGCTCGACAAAAAACAGGCAACAAAATGGGGGGGTGTTTTTCACGACGGTGAGTCTTAATGGCGGATGTCTCCCTAGAAAGCACTGTAAAATCCTTCATACCGAGAGGCAGTGACTTGGAGAGAGGGGGGAAAAAGGAGGTCTGGAAGTATATCCAAAATGAGGGAGTTTCCTTCCAAGTGAGGGACCCTTTGCAGCCTGAGTGTTACAGATGGAGAGCCGTGACGCAGTTGATATTCACAGCAGTTGTGCTTTAGTGCCGCCACCCAGCCCACGAAAATGGCCTCCCCGCCGAATTCTGGTGGGTTTATTATGTGAAAGGCTGCGGCAGCGCCGTGTCCCGGGCGGCGGGAGGGGCGGCCGGCGGCGGGCACGACGCTCCCGGTCGCGCTCCGTGTTGTGTGAGGGCAGCCGCCATCATGGCTTCTCCTTCCCTTCGGCGCCGCGTTCTCCTCAGCGCTGGGCGGTGGCGCGGCGGGCTCTCCCCCCGCTGCCTCCCGGCCCTCCGCGTCCCGGGCGCTGCAGGGAAATGATGGGTTTGGGGTGTTGGGTTTTTTGTTTGTTTTTTTTTTTTTTTTTCCCTTTTCTCTCCCCTTTCCCGCCCCCCTTCCCCCAGCGCTTTGTGAGGGGCTGTGGAAGGGCGAAGCTGGGCAGGGAGCGGCGGCTCTTTCTCCCCGCGCACAACATGGCGGGAGCGCCCTGCGGCAGCGGGGCTGGCGGCGCTCCAGCCGGGCCGGGCGGGGGGGCGGCCGGCCGGGAGGACAAAGGCAGCTCGGATAATGCCGGCGCAGCCCCGGCTGCTATAAATAACACCGCCCTTCCCCCGCCGCAGCCTCCCGCTCTCTTTATAAACAGCAAGCCATGGAAGTCGCCTAATGCAGAGGGGGGGGAAAAAGAGGAACAACCAACAACACCCCCTTCCCTACACACATAAGGGGAAAAAAAAAAAAATAAAATGCACAAAAAAATTAAAGCCCGGGCAGTGTGGAAGACGGGGGGAATCAGCAGCGCTGGCCGCGGGAGGGGCCGGGCGGCGCCGCCACCTCCCCGCCCGGAGCGGGTGCGCCGGGGGGAGCGCGGCCGCCGCTCCCCGTCACATGGCTCTTTGTTGTTTTCCTTCTCTGCCTCTCCTGGGCTGTTCCCCCCTCCGCCATCACCCAGCCGGGGCAGCGCTGCCCTGCCTCCTCCGGCCTGCAGCGCCGAGCTCCCCGGGCCCGCTCGGGCAGGGCTGGCGCGGAGCCGGTGCCGTGCTGCAGTGGAGCCGCCATGGCCCGATGAGGTGTTACATGTGGCGTCTTTTTTTTTTTTTTTTCTTTCTTTTTTTTTTTTTTTTTTTCTCCTTCTGATTTGTTTTTTTTGGTGGGATTTATTTTTTTTTTTCCCCGAGCAGATTCTGCTGCAGCTCGCTTTGAGTGGAGGCTGAGGGTTATCTCGGAATTTCACAAGCCTCGCTGTGCTCTGCGGGGAATTGCAGCTTGTGCTCACTGCAGACCCAGAGTAGGTGAGCCAGGAAAGCCTGGCTTGAGCAACCACTTCAGAGGGCAGGACAGGGAGGAAAAGCAAACACAGTAGAGAGGTGGCCTCCCTGGTAAGGCTAGAGCAGGACCGTCCTGCGGACTCTGAGGGAGGGAGAAGGTAAGTGGCTGCTTGGCAGAGGCTGTCTGCGGGAGCGGCATGTGCCGGGCAGGGTGCGCCCTGCCCGCAGCTCCTGCGGCTCAGCACAAGCCGGTCCGTGGGTTTGTACAACCTGTGCTGTGGTATGTGCCGAGGCTCAGGGCTGTTTCCCTGCGAGGGAGCAGGGTGCTGCCGCGAAGGAGGCACCGCAGCCCGCGCCTTTCGCAACAACTGCGCTCATCGCTCCATTCCTCGCTCCCCCCCTCGCTCCTCACCGGGTCAGCCTCTATGTCGAGAGCAAGCGACAAACCGTCCGCACAAAACAGAACACGTTCCCATGGAGGGGGAGAAAACCAAACAAACCAACAGCAAAACCAAAGCTCTTCCGCAGTGCCAGGCTGGCGTTGTAGCGCTGCGAGCCCTGTCGGGGACTGCGGCGCTCGGAGCTGGGGCCGCCCGACCCGCCGCTCGGTCCCTGCCCGGCCGGGAGCGCCGGGCCCGCGCTGGAGCCAGCGCTGAGCACCCGGCCCGGGTCACGACGGCTCCCAGTGACCGTCTGCTGGCAAAATCGGAAGGAACGGTGACGCTGTTCTTAGCTGAACACCATTAAAATGCTCCTCTGGTATCTCTCAATAGAGGTGAAAAGCATTTCAGCTTCCTGGAAATGGCCGAAAGAGGCGACGTGTAGATCAAAGTACGGCGCAGAGCTGGGCTCGTGTTTGCAGGGGTTTTTGAACTGTAGTGAAAATGTTTCTGCAGCTTGCATCGTAATGAGTTAAGTCAGCACGTGAAGCGACTAAAAAAGGCATATTTAAACAGCATCGGGCTATTAACTTTCCTGGGATTTAAGATTTATGTTCAAATATATATTTGGCTGTTAGCTATACCAGCATTTAAACCATAACGTTGATCTGTTCAACCCTGAAGCAAACCAGTTCTGCCTAACGCAGCTTTGAAGCGACACAGCCAGACCATAATACTGTGGGAGCTTAGACAGCTTTGTCTGTACTTGCATCTCTCTGCATATTTTTCCAGGACTCTGATCTTTGTCTGCGATTAATCATTGTCCAGGACGGCTGTTCCCGGTGGTAGAATCCATGAAGTGCTCCAGCTGGGAGAGGTCCTAACGCGTGTGCCTGGCGCTGCGTACGTGCAAACCAGGGCCAGAAATTGCTGGGGCAGCAGGCGCTGGACAGCGAGCCTGCAGTGCCGCCCCAGTGAGTTGTGTGAGTCCTCAGCACTGCTGGAAGTTGTTTTTGTAAGTCTGAGCCGAAAATTTCTTTCCGTTTTTTAGAGTTTCTAAATGACTATAATGTTCAGTGTAGTTTAAAAGTCGCCAAGGCAGTTGAGACCAGTTGTGCTCTCAGAGTGGGTGGTTTCATGGCTGAACCTCGTATCTGAAAAGCGAAGTGTTCTGGTACAGCGTGTTTAAATCCCAGAAAGGTCAAACCAGACTTTCATACTTGAGTTAGACTGACCCTGGTTTGCTGCGTGAGACTCTTTAGATAAAGAGATCTTTCAGGGGAAAGGGGGGGGGGGGAAGATTTTTTTTCTCTGAACAGCTTGTGGTGACTCTGTGCACATTCTTGAAGCAAAGGAGTTTGTTCTTGCCCACAGCGTCCCTGCCTGGCATTGTTGAGTGGAAAACTCTTATGCTAATTATATCACTGTCTGTTATCAATAAGAAGTGATTTAATTTCTTTGGCAAAGTGTTGCAACAAGAGCAAATTAGATTGAGAGGCGAAGTGAAATAAAAAATATGCAGCTGTTCTGCCAAACAATGATCCTGACTGTTTACAACATTTTGTTTTAGACTGCCTTGTACACAGAATCCTTTATACTGAAGGTTTTAAAGTTACAATCCACTGCTTGTGCAAGGAAACTAGATTAATAGTTTATAAAAGACAAAAGCGACCAAGGTTCATCTGGTTCAACTTCCTGCATTATGCAGGTCTCTTGATTTTTATGAATTTTTGGCTTTTTCTCATTTGAAAGAATTTAACTGCAGCATAGCTGCATCTTAGATAAAGATCAGATTTTCATTTTCAAATGGGCTGTGAAAGGGAGTAACATAAGGGTAAATTGTTTCCATCAAAAATCTACCTGACAGACTAGAAATCAAAGTACCTTTTTAAACTTGTCTAGTTTCTGCTTTCAGTTTCTGGATGTGTCTGTCCCTCAGCCTCCTTGGCAGAGGAATGCTCCATGACCAGATTTCCATCCCCTCATAGATGTGTGCAAGCTGAGCATTTAAATACTCCATTGCAGGCTGCAGAGCTCCCCCTCGGGTCCATCTTTACTAATCCTGTAATTGTTCCTGCTCCCGTTTGTCACCATTTTGATCTGGGCAGAAGGGGACAGAACCATCGGCAGTGACCATGCCCGAGCCAGCAGCCCTTCTGGCTCAGATGTGTCTGTCAGGCATCCAGGGATTACTCCAGCCTGTGTTCAGCTGGTTTCCCAGCAGGCTGCTAAAATGCTCTCGGATCTGCTCCTTCTTGGGATGACAACCCTGTACTGTAGGATTGTGCTCTTTGTTTTGCATGTATGGCTTTGCTCTGGTCCTCTTGAAAACTCTTAGTGTTGTTGCTTGCAATGGCCTTTTT
Source organism: Vidua chalybeata (assembly GCF_026979565.1). NCBI lineage: Eukaryota > Metazoa > Chordata > Aves > Passeriformes > Viduidae > Vidua > Vidua chalybeata. The sequence goes on along the minus strand of NC_071547.1, from coordinate 3,229,760 downwards.
AAATTATTATTTTTATTTGATACTCCCTCCTGATACTGCTTAGTGTCACCTACAAACTTGGTTGGTTATGATTTTATGTTTTCTTCCAGATAAACAACCAATCTGCACTGTGGGTGTTTCCTGGTTCCCGGTGTGTGTACACACACCTCAGCAGTGTCAATATTGTGTCAGGAGGAGGTCTGGTTCCACACCGTCCCTTGCCACACCCCAGTTGCATGGGAAGAAAGCCCGGTTTAGGAGCTGGAAGGGAGCCAGAGGCACACTGCAACACTTGCCTGCCCTGGTGTCTATTATGTAGCCATTAAATAATGCAGAGCTCAAAACAGGTGGTTGCAGGACCCGTAAAAGAAAGATGAGAGGTCTGGGGCAGGGTAGTTACAAAGTACATTTTGAGACCTTCCTGTTAGATGTTTTTTTTTTTTAGACGTGATGCCTCACTACATACTCTGTATCCAGCTGTTCATTCAAGACCTAAATACATTAGGGACTTCTTCCCCTCTGTCAAATTTGAGATTGGAGGAAGGAGGGGAGAAAATTACATAGAACAACACTTGCATTAGACAGTTTTATTTTTAGGAAACCAGGCTAAGAATATAAAAGGAATATTGAGTAGGAATATGGACAGGGTATTTGCCTGTTCAGATTTTCTTGCCATGAAATTTTTCATTCCTTCCTAAGAACAGCAGATGATCTGTCTAGGGAATTGTCAGCCAAAATAAGCAAGCTGCTGACAGATTTCACCTGTGTCCCAGCATGCTCTGAGGATGCATAGGATGTGAGCCTTGAACAATGACAGGGAATCACTAGGCTGTGTTGTTTGGCTGCCGGGGTGCAGAGATGCATGGTGACACTCAACAGTGGAACAAACACTTACTGTGTTTAAAATCCAGACAAATTTTGATGGATATGTTGGCTATTTGCCATAGCAGGGAGAGGGGGAGTGTGTTACTTTTTAAACTGTATGTGATCATACTATTTCTGCAAGTATTATTACAAAGCCACCTCTGTAAGGTAGGGAGTGAGTGCTTTCAGAGATCTAATCTTTCTCGAGCTATAAAGGAATAAAGAAGCTGTTTCAATACCTGACTTGCAGAATGTTTTGTGTTGCTTCTTGCCTATTGAAATGCTGCTGCCATTGAAATGCTGTGATCCTATCAGGATGTAGAGCTGGTTATTTTTTAGAATGCTTTCAAGCTTATAAAAATCATGAAATAAATCAAGACGGCTGGCAGTTCTAATCAGCATTCTAAAGCCATCGAATTACAAAACAGTTCAGTTCAGTGCTTCATGGCCCCTGAACAGTGCAGTTCCACAAAAATAAAAGAGAAAGAATGAAAAGAATGTACCATTTAAAGACGCCGGGCAATTCCAAAGCTTGCATCAGAAGGAAATGAAGATACAAATAAGTAATCTAAAGGATATTTATGCATTAAATTACTTGTGTCTCTGGACACTTCATTAAACAGTCTGATATGATGGTAGCTGGGGACCTGGGAGCCATTTTAACACGTGCAGCACATACAAGGAACATTCTGATTATAAGTGATGGAGTATAAAGCGTTGCAGCCAGAAACCGATGACAAAGATCAAATGGAATGAGTTCAGCTTACAAATGAGAGCAGTGTCTTCCCAGTGGTGCGATGCGACACGAGACCAGGACTTTGTTTTGCCCTTGACATTGCCACCATTACTCTCAATCCTGCAGTTAAGGATTTGCATCTTGATTTATTGTTTGACAGGACAGTGGGGAGTGCCCCAGCTGGTCCCCCGAGCCCTGGGTTGCAGCCGAATGGGCCCGAAGGCGCGGGGTCGGTGAAGGCTGAGCCGTCCATGGCTCCCTGCGCTACAGCAGCTCGCAGTTGCTAAGCAGCTGCGGGGCTGTGTCTGCCTGTGCTGTGCGAGGGGAGCAGCACGGCTTCCCCTTGATCGCTGGAGAGGAGCCGGCAGCATGGAAACGGGAGCAGTGGCCGTGGCAAAATCGCTCCGTTCCTGGCTGGCTCACGGAGCCGCTGGCAGAAACGCTGGAGCGAGGAGAAGGGACACTCGGTGGAGCAGGGGGTGGCAGGAGGGGCGGGAAGAGCCAGCATATGTGCACAGCAGAGGTTACAAAGACAGCAGATCCTGGCAGAGCGGGGGGCACACACCGAGGAGAAAGGAATGGGAGAGAGGCCAAAGGCACAGTTCAGAATTAAAAAAAAAAAAAACAAAAAAAAAACAGAAGGAGAGTGTGGCATATGGAGAGGGGAAATAAAGCAGAACTTGCACAGCCTGCAAATAATTGAATAGAAAATACAGGAAGAGGGAAGGAGCTTGATTCATTACTGCCCTTCACCTTGTGGAGACAGCTACACCCAGGAAGAGGAGGTGTGGAATACAACAGCATCCTTCATGTTTCACAGTGAACTGTAGGTTTTACATTTCAACCCCTGCCATTTGTGGGTTTCTCCTTTCATAGCCCATGCCTTTTGTTCAGACCTTACTCCTGCAGCCTCTGTTCTTATCTTTGTCTACTTTCTGAGTTATTTTTGAACTTGCTTTAGTTTTTTTTTCTTTCTTTCTTTAGGTAAGTTTTAAATTAAAGTACCTTTTCCAGATATTTCAGTTGTTTTAACCTTCAAGAGGGCAGCCATTGCTAGTTTCTAACTGAAGTTAGTTTCCACTAAACCCACACAGCCATTGTTGCATTTCTGCCTGTCTCTCTCCTGGGAGCTGCTGATGCAGGACAGGGCTCTCTTTGCTTCCTGACACCTTCCCCTGCACATTGTCTTTCCCTTTCCCTGGGCAGTGCCTGCCAGCGGTCCGGAAGGACTCGCAGTTAGCAGCGTGCAGGAAGAGGTTCCTGTGGCAGTAAATTATCACAAGCGCCTGACGTGTTGCATAAAGGGGAGTGAAAAAAGTGTCAGGAACATCTGCAGGGGGTTGTGACCAAAAGGGATCCTTAGTTCCACCACTGCCCACATGAAAAAGCACTTCATGGTGTCGGCGCCTAACGTGCACTTGGCTGTGGAATAGGAAATGCCAGTGGAGCTGGCAGGGAAGCAGGAAAGCTGGACATTCCTCTCCTCCAGGCACAGGACTGAGGGGCATGGCTTGTGCAGCAGGGTGGGGAGAGGAATTTAAGCTCATGCAGCTGTTGCTCTGCTGTGACCAGCCCAGGCTTGCTTGGAGGCCTTTCGACTGAGAACACTTTTTCCCAGGTCCAAAATTGAGTCCTAAAAGGAAAATGGAGGAGCCCACTCATACTTAACAGTGGAAATTATTTGCTGTGGGTGCTGTGTGTGTAGTTCAAGTGAATAAAGTACTTGACAAATACACAGCCAGATGTGTTCTGTACTTAGAAAATTTTTGTCTAAGATGTCTGATTCGTGGGGATGCTGTATTTGCTTCCTTCTTCCATTTGCCTGGAGCCCTTATCTTTGAACAGTCACTGTCTGTACTATTGTTAGACTCGCAAGACCATTAAAGATCTTGAGGCACTGACATTTTACAAGCAGATCCAGCTGCCATTCACATAGGGGCATTTTTAACCTTATGAGGGATCCAAGTTTAATTAGAACAGTATTAACCAGAAAATCTCCCTAACTCAAGAAATCAGGGCTACTATGTTAATCTCAGTAAGCAATGAGGAACTTGACAATGTGCCTGTTGTTATGAGGAGATTCAGGAAGGGTGAGATGTGTGTAGGAAGGGTGAAACACACAGGATATGTGCCATCAAGTACAGAGGTGTAGAGCAGGGCAGGGCAGTGGTGTGGAGCAGGGCAGGGCAGTGTGCCAGACCCAGCACTGTCAGCTTGTTGCTCTCTGTGCCTGCCCTCACCACCCCACACCACTGCTTGAACACCTTCCTGACCTGCTCTGGTGACTCTCAGTGAGGACATCCAGCCAGGCCACTCTGCAGTGTCAGCCCAACCAGCTCCCACAAACCAGGCACAGGCCAAGAGTCACAGCTCTAAAGCAAACATCACTCAATTACAACCTGGTTTTATTTCCAGCGCCTCAAGTTATTAATTAACCTGCTCTGAGTATCGCTGTTCCTGTCAGGGTTTGCTCTGGCCAGGTTATGGCTGCTCTCAGGTCTGAGAAATTGTCAGTCTGGGCCTGTGCTTTGCCTGGCCATGCTTTGACAAGCCACAAGCTCCTCTGGCTCCTGCCAAACCTCCACCTCTATGAATGAGTGTCTTGCCAGTCAGCCAATGACAGAGCAAGCGCTTCCCACTTAGCTTTACCCATACATCCAGCACTCCACAAATAACAGGCAGAAATTTTGGTGTCCCCCGTATAAATAGAGGATTTTATCATCTCTTCAGTCTGCCATTGCTGCCTTTCTGTGGGAAGTTTGCACAGATATCAGAGGGGAGGATGCAAACTTCATGTTAATGTCAGTGCTATGCATTACTCAGCAAAAACCTGGCCCTACTTCATCCACAGTTCATTCTCTTATAGCCTACTTCACCATCTTTTATTCTCCCCCTATGAATATTCCCAGTTTCCCCACATCCTTGTCCAAAAGGTTTAAGAGCTTCCTGCCTGGGCCAGGTGCAAGGGTGCAGGAATGAGGTGTTGATCAAAGCCTGACTCATGACTCTGTAAAACACACATTTATTCAGGCCTCACTATAGCTCACATAGTGAAAAGTATATTTAGGAAGCCAAACCTGGGTTCACTTAAACTTGATGTTCTCTATAGTCACACAAAAAAAAGTACAACTCCGCATATTTCAGGTTTAGGAGAATCTTCCAACATAATTTTGGGGAGCATAACCCAGATTTGGCAATCCACAGTTGACTCACCCACTCCATATTAATACCTCCTGTGTAAGCTAAAGCAGCTGAATGCAACTCCTCCCCTGGTTCTGTGGTCATCCTAATTAACACACACTCCTCTTGGGTTCAGTCTTCCCTTGTTTCTGAACTAGCAAGTACATTAAAAGAAAATATCCCTATCCACAAGGAATTACATAATTTTGGAATAAGAGAAGGGGAAAGTGATCTGAAGGAAGCAGATACTGCAGAGTGCTCCAATTTTGAAAAAAAAAATAGCATCTTCGTGCTTTCTGGGTTAGGTGGAATGTTGGGTAATGAAAACACAGGAAGGCCTAAGCCAGAGGGATTTTAGAGGTTATACAAAAGGGATTGGTTGGATACTGGCTAAGAACACACTGTGTTGCAAGCAAAGCTGTTTGTAGACCTTTTCCCTAAATTTCCCCAAATTACTTCCTGATGGGATGTGTTCTCTGCTGCAGATCTGGATGCAGAAGGGCATCTGATGATGACTAATTTCATGCAGATCTGTAGCAGATCCCTGATCTCTGTCAGCTACGAGCAAAAGGCTGTGCCTCACTCTTCTGAACCCACTGCTTCTGCCTGTTTCCATGGCAAAACCAAGCCCAGCTCCCAAGGCAAACATAACTGCAGATCTCACCTGAAATGAGGTGTTCTGAATCCCTCTCTCCACTAAACCTCCAGATTGCCTTCCCAGCACAGAGGCAGGGGATGAGATCCAGCATTGCCGTGATAGCTCTGCCAGCCTGTGGTGACAAATTCCTGCCCGTGGCTCAGGGAAGCCATGCCAGCACTTCTGGTAGACACACATCCCCAGATCCGTGGAGGCAGAGCTGTGGAAGTGTTGGCAGACACTCACCTGTTCATTTCATGCTTTTCAGAGATCACTCATTGTGTTTGATGTCCCAGAAAGGCATAGGATGATCCTAACCTTGTGTTACCCGTTTTTCACAACAGAATTTGGCTTGAGAGCTCACGCTTTAGTGAGCAACAGAAACTTGAAACTGCCTCTAAGCACCTACTGTATCAGGATGAGATGTTACCACGTTGATTTATTCCAGGTTTGTAAAATGGGGTGGTTTTCCCCCACAACTGCAAAGCCAAGAACTCAGTTTCTAATGAAAGGTGAAATTCAAAACACAGCACATTGGCCATCCGTGTACCAGATAGGCCATATTTGGCCCACACGGTTGGCACCCCTGATTTAAAGAATACCAGAGAAAATAACCAAGATACAGTTTGTGTTCCCTATAAATAGCTGCTCACCAGCTAGTCCTGAGTGTGTGGTTTATGAATAAAGTTTGTCCAAACTACATCAGAGTGCCTGAATATTCTCTGCCTGATTTTGCTGAATTGTGTGTCTTAATTTGTCTCACACCTCCCCTTGCAGACCCTTGTTCTGTTTTCTTTCCCAGCTCTCTGAACTCCCTGGTAGCATTTGGACAGATTTTACTTAGAGTTTTTCCAAAGATTTCTGCACTGATTTAGTGCAGGGGCTACTTGAGCCAAGTGAAACAGGAGCTATTTCTAAGGCATGAAAAGGCAGAAAGGAAATTTTCTTATTGAAATATAATTTTTCCATATCACTTAATAGTCTAGAAAGTTAATGCCTTTCTGGCAGCACTTCCCACTGGGAAAAAATATGGTTCCTACTCAGCCAAACAACAATGTAATAATGTTTTAGGTTGGGTTAAATGTCTCAGAGATTGGCAAGTGTCACAGCCACCTTGCCTTCCGTGAAAAAGGCAATTGAAAGCCCTTGTGGAACAAGGGATTTACATCAGTAGGAGCTACTACACAAAAAACCAGGCACATGGCAAGGTTTGAATAGATGGTGAATCATGTGGCCCAAGGGATATTTCAGGGTGGGGGCATGTGTGTAAAATATCAGGCCATGAGGACCAGATGGTTGAGCTCTGCATGTGTGAGAGGAACAGTGAGAAACACTGCAGAAATGGAGACTGAGAAGCAGCTGAAAGTCAAGGACACTGGGGAGCTTTGCTTTTGGAAATTATGTGGAGGGTTTAGTGAGGGTCAGAGCAGTGTTGGCACTGTGAGCAAAAGCACAACTGAAAAGCAATTTTGTTCATTTGTTCTGTAAACAGGAGGAATCACCTTGAGTAGTATATACCTGCTTTGTCATAGGCTTCTCCTCTCACACTGATTCTGTCACCAGAACTTTGTGCTGTGTGCAGGGACAGTTCAGCTCTCCCACATCATAATTCCCCCTTCCTTCTGTGCCCTGTCCATAATAAATTCCTTGGGGCAGAGACTCCCTCAGTAAGAGTCTGTGTGCACATGACAAGCTATTGTTGGCCTTGTACAACATCTGAAATTTATCAGAGATTCACTTGACTTACTTGGTAAATCCCATTCCTTAGGCTCTGTCTTTGCTATTGTGAATTTTTCAAGGCATTGCTCTTGCTCAGTACATGCTGGAGTGGGACTTCATAGCTGAAAACATAAACAATTAATGTCACTGGTAATGTTAAAAAATAAATATTTAAGACTCTGTCTTGTTATGCACTTTCTTTACTAAGTTTATGAATATTCCCTTGGACATAAATGGGGTTAGTTGTTGTTATGCTGAAGTCTTTGTAAACTGGGCTTTGTGTTATGAAGAAAAAAATTAAGTGTATTTCAAAAACATAGTTCTGATGACAATAAGGAAGAACAGGTCCCCATTCTTGTCCAGTTTGTGTTACCAAATAAACAATAGGAGTATGCAGCAGATGGTCTGTGCAAACAATATTGAACCTAATCTGTGAGTCTTTTTTTGAGTGTTTTCATAACTAACCCGAATTACCTATCAATACCATCCAGAGTGTTAAAGCATCTTTTAAAAATCACAAACTACCAGCAGTGTTCCTAAGCAGTGTGCTAACCTTTCACTCCTTCCTAACTTTTTCCTTGGCAATCATGAAGCAACAAATTGGCACCAAGACTGGAGCACGAATATTTTCCATACCACACTAATGCCCTGGTTTTGTTGTGCTCACTGAGAACCTCCACACACACATTGACCCCTGAGCTGCAGATGTGTAAGCTTTTGATGAAAGAACTTGTGCCAAAAGCAATATTCAGGCCAAAACTGAACTAGAGAAGGACACTTACAATTAGTAATGATTATATTTGAATTTCAGTAATAGAGGGTTGAATCTTCTTCCATATAAATCAGTGGCACAATTCCATTTTAGATTTTGCTTTTTTTGGAGTCAGCAAAATAGGCTCAGCTTTTGTCCAAACCTAAATGATATGCCTAAAGCACTGCATAGCTAGTAATTAAAATAAAGTACCTGAGACACCGAAATGTTGTATTTTATCCATAATAAGTTGACTCCTTACAAGTAGAACATCCATTACTTAAAAACAGTCTTTGGAGTGTTTACAGTTGTATTTGTAATCTGCTTATTTTATATTGCTTCATCCCAAATCTAAAGGTGTACAAATCTATAAGTTTCCTGAAGTGTATAATGTACAAGGAGACAAAGCTGTGAGAAATGTAAAGATTGTTTTTTGAGACTTGGAAAAAAAAAACCCAAAAACAAAAAGAAAAAGCAAAACTTCACACATTAATAATGAACCACAAAATACTTTTATCCCCCCAAAAATCCCCTTTATGTCAATAATTAACTTGAAAAAAAAAACCCTGAATTCTTCAGTTACAGGATGACTGTTAACTCTACCTGCTGATTGTATCATGCATAGTGTGATACTGGGTTTGAGCCAGGCCCAAATAAATAATTTCAGGATAAAACAAATGCTTTCCTGGCCCATCCATTCCTGTGCCATTGGAATGCTCTCAGCCATTACACTGGACAGGAGCTGACAGCTTTTCCTGTGTTCCAGATAAAATTTATAAGACTGTGGCTCGCAAAGCATTTTTGACAGTTTCTATGTACTTGCATTAACTTTTCCCCCAGGAAAATGGTGAATTTTAAATAGGTGTGAATTTGAGCGCTTTTTTATTGTTATAATTTGAGTTATAGTATTAAGTATTACAGGTCCTTCTTCTTATCTACTGCAGAAATATCCTTTTCTAGCTTTTTGTTTGCCCTGTGCACAAAGCAGGACCCTCCTCGCCCGAGTGCAGTGGTGTTTGTGTTGGGTCTGGAAGGCCATCTAGTGACATAACTGCGCAGGGGAAAATGAAAAGCCTTACTCGAATTGTGTTTGGGGCGTTTTTTTCCTTACTTGAATTAAACGGTCTTGCTACACCCCAGCGTGTCCTTAGGGGTTTGTTGCTATTCCCACAAGCGGTATTAAAAAAAAAAAAAAATAGAGGACATTTTTATTTCTTAAAAACAAACTTACTTGAGAGAGAGCACAGCGCTAATTCCTGCCAGGAAAGGAATAAAGAAATGGGAAGGGGGTTTTGTGCTGAATGGTGGTAGATTTGCACCTGAGCGGGTCTGTCCAAAACTCAGTGTCACTCCCCTGACCTGTGCATTGCAACCAAACATAATCCAGCAGTTATGATCCTCTTCCAGAGCCAAACATACCCAGCTGTTGTGATCCCCTGCGTTCCGTGGTACCAAAAAACACCGCATGGAAGCCTGGGGCCACCACATCTCTGCAATTAAAATTAGAAATTCCCGTTATTTTCATTGCAGCTCACCTTGGGTGGTGAGCAGATGACGAGCAGAGCTGTCAGTTCTTTCCCAAGCAATAAATCAGTGGAAAACAGGCAGTGAATCACTGCCAGTGCCAGCGCCAAGGTGCCTTTCCGGGGGTGCCTCGGGGGTCTCTGCCTGCCCTCACCGCGCCTGGCACCGCTGGGCCCTCGGGGCCGGTCACGCATCGGCGCTGAACTGGAGCGGCCCCTCAGCGCTGGCCACTTGGCGGGACCCAGCACGGCGCTGGAGGGGCTCCCCCTGGGAACAAATGGAACGGGAATAAATAAATGGGGATGGGGTGTGTGGGTGGAAGGGCAAAGGGACGAGGCCCGATGGTGCCGGGGGATGGAGCCTCGAGGGCTGCCCGGCGGGACGGGCGGGCGGAGCAGCCCCGGCGGGTCTGAGGGGACGCGGCGCTGAGGGGCCTTCCCGCCGTGACCCCGAGCAGCCGCAGCCTGCGGGCGGCCCCGGGCCGGCGATGAGGCCCGGGGTGCGGGGGAGGCTCCCCCAGTGTCCGGGGGTGGCCCCGGGCGGGGCCCTGCGGCACCTGAGGCGGCGGCGGCCGCGGCGCGGCCAATCCCCGGCGGGGCGCGGGCGGCTCTGCCCGCCCCGGGCGCGGAGCGGGAGCGGAGCCTCGTCCCGGCCGCGCTGCGCCCTCAGCGGGCCCGCTCCGCTCCCGCTCCATGGAAGCGGCCAACGGGGCCGTGCCCGAGGGCGCGGCGGAGCAGCCCCGCGGCCCCGCGGCCGCCCCGTCGGGCAGGAAGGAGGTGAAGGTGGTGATCGTGGGCGACGGAGGCTGCGGGAAGACGTCGCTGCTGATGGTGTACGCCAAGGGCTCCTTCCCCGAGGTGAGGGGCTGCCATCCCCGCGGGGCTGGGGGCCGCAGCCGGGGCCGGCCCCAGCGCTGGGGCCCCGCCAGCACCGCTTCTCACAGAGTCCATTAAGGTTGGAAAAGGCCCCTGAGATCATCGAGATCCTTCTCCCTTTGCAGCAATACGCGCCCTCTGTTTTTGAGAAGTACACAACGAGTGTGACGGTGGGGAAGAAGGAGGTCACCCTGAACCTGTACGACACCGCAGGTAAGGGGTTCCACTTTCCTGCGAGGGGCAGCTCCTGTGCGGCCACTGCCATGGCACCACTCAGGGACATTGTCCTGGGACTGAGCCCAAACTCGGCCCAGCCTTTCGTAACTTCAGGCAAATAAGCAGAAACTGTATTACTGTAAAATGTTGCTCCTGTGAGCGCACACACCCCCATTTCTGTTCCAGCAGATCTTTTCAGTGTCGGCTTAAATCAGCTCAATATTTGAAGACTGTAAAGTTGGACAGGTTTTCAAATTGCTTCTCTACCAGCATAGTTTAGCCATAGCATTGCAGGTAAGACTGCTAGAGACGAAAGTACAAACAAACAAACCACCATTACCTGTTGCATATTATTGTGCCTTCCAGAAAAAAAAAAAGGATCGATTGTCTAATGGCAGTTCTGGTCATCGACTCATTCATTATCTTAACAACCCAATTAATTCAGAAACATCAAACAGCAACCATATCTGGAAGTATTAAACCCAGTTCCCAGATGCAAAGCATAATACAATCAACCAGGAAAATATTTTAATCTTCTGCCATGTGTGATTGAATAGGGAAGGAGAAAAAGGCTGGTTTGTGTTCAAAATCAAAAGGCTGTGAAAATGCTGATAGTTGTTCAGGTTCATTTGAAGAACTTGTGAAATGGTTTGTGTTCAACTTCACTCAAAGTTCCCAGACTCTGTTATCCAGCTGCTTTCCTAAGTGAACCCTAAAATTGACACGTGCTTGGTTTCAGCTCAGTGTAAATCACCTGTTTCAGTTCAAGCCTGTGGAGTTGTTCCAAATTTACAGCAAGACAAATAAGAACCAAATGCAGTCCAGTCATTTTTAATAGTAATAAAACACACTTACCTTCTTGTATACTGCACGTGATAGCTGAAAACATAATTTAAAAGACTTTTAATCTAAAAGTAAATTTCACTGCTAATTTTTACTACAGTGTAGTAGGATCCCGAGCAGCCAATTTGCCAATGTGTCTTCTTGTGTTAGTGTTACTGTTCTAAGTCCATTTAGTTGGGATAACGTGCCTTCTACTGAATGGCAAGGGGTTTTAGTCTAAGTCTTAGAGGAAAAGAGAAGGACTGGAATCTGGTATGAGCACCCAAAGAGGAATTTCCTTAATACAGGGTGTTGGCACCAAGAACCTACCACTGCACTCATGATTTTTACGTTTGTTTGCCGTCAGTGTGGACTTTTTGCCTGACACATAGTTCCTAGCTCTCATTTAAAATCCCCGTGCCACACATTCCAGCATTTGCCTTTGGAGTCTCTTCCAGGCTGTAAGGAGCATGGCCTGGATCCAGAGATTGCAGTGGGCTGGGCAGGTCCAGCATTGCAGCACTGAGCTCTCCTGAGCCTGGCAGGAGTGCACAGCTCCTTGTGTCAGAGCTCAGCTCTGCACCAGACCTGCAGCCACCAGCAGCCCAGGGACTGCTCACTGAGCTGATGGCTTATTGCAGAGTCACGACAGTTTGGGTGGGAAGGGACCTTTAAAGGTCATTTAGTCCAGCCCCTGTGCAATGAACAAGGACATCTTTAACTAGATCAGGTTGCTCAGGGCCCTGTCCAAGCTGACCTTGGATGTTTTCATGGATAGAGCAGCCACAGCTTCTTTGGGCAGCCTGTGCCTCATTGTGAAAAAATTTACCTTTATATCTATTGCAAATCTGCCCTCTGATATTTTAAAACCATTACCCCACATCCTATAATTTCCCTGTTCATGCATATAACTTTTAGTGTGTACCTTCCACATTGAATTCACAGCTGTAAAAACTGATTTGGACTAAAGCACTGCTCCACTGAAGAACAATGGGGTGTATTTTGTGTCTTGTGAGACACTTTGGGAAGTGGAGCTGCCATTGTTGGTGTGAAAGAGCAATTGCTTTCCATCTCTCACCTGGAAACCTCGAAACCCAACATTTTTCACCTCCCAAAACAGCATAATGGCCACAAGGCTACAAGTTTCTTGAAGCTGTTGACTTGTCTCCTCCCTTCCTGTTAAATTTATTTCACTTTTCATAAGACACAGCAAGAATGAAATCAGGGAGACTGTCACTTGGGTTAAGACATTTAACTGGGAGAGGGAAAAACCTGAATTTTGGTTCTGTTTCAAAGCTGCTTACATAGTTTTATGTTACATATCTATAAACTCTGTCGAACTCAAGCAGCTTTTCAGCCTCTTTCTGTAACTGGAAGTTTTGCTAGAGGAAGGACTCACTTGAGCACACATTTTAATCTCATCCTGTTTTTAGTAGTACAAAACTGATGTTGAGTTCCTTAAGGGTTAGACTAGGACCATGAGTTGTGTATTTTTAGGATCTTGCTTGGGCAACACTAAATAGAGCTGGGTGTACTTCAGCATCATGGAAAGGTAAAGGACAGGTTCAGCTCCATGGGCTGTTTAAAGTTAGAAGGATTCTTTGTATTGTCAAGTCCTGTGCAGCTCAAACATTTGATCTTTTCCTACTTACTGAGGAAGGAGGACACAAACAAAAAGCTTAAGAAACAAAAGTTTCAAGATACAAAAGGTACTATTTTCTTGACAAGAATTTTGGTAATAAATGAACTTAATGGATTCATCTAAAATGTACCAGAAAAAGAACTTTTGGTGAGAGTTTTGTACTGTGCTACTGTGTCTTCCTCATCAACCACTTCTCGCTGTTGCAGGAAGTTGGTGGTACACATATGCAATGTGTAAAGGCTTTCTAACGTCACTTGTCTGGTCTGCAAGCAGCCTTTGCAGCTGCTTTTTTCAATTAAAATTTTCCACTTCCAGCGGTGCTTGACAGAGGCAAAGGCACTGAGAGGTGAATGAACTCTGTAGTTTCTCCATGCCAGGGGAGCAGTGTCGGTGCCCTAGGTGCAGTTCAGACACGAGGCTCAATTCCTGGTGCAGGAGTTTCTCAGAGCAGAGAGCAGAGCACTGCTGGGCTGGGGAGGAAGTAATGCCTCATCATTGTGGGTACTTGCTCTGCCTGACAGGAAGCACATGCAAGGCCTCCAGCGAGGTTTTTCAGGTCTCTGATGACAGAAGCACAAGGTCTTCTGAGAAATTTTAAAAGCCAGTGAATGCAAGAATAACTCCTCATAACTTTGACAGGGAAATCATGCCTGAGTAAGACAGAAACCGCAATTTTTTAATTGATGTGTGCCCCTCCTGCCCCAAGTGTCCTCTTCTACCAGTTTTCTTCCTGCCAAGCATGTCCATTTCCCAATTTGTTTTAAACTGAATAGGGAAAAAACATAGCTGGCAAGCAGCTCACATGCTGGCACTTCTTTGGTGGTCAATGGACAAAGGGGCGAGGAAGAGCAGACAGAGGTGAACATGCACATGAGACTGAGACCTGTGGTTTCACTTCTCCTGTTCACCCTCAGCCACCACCAGAGCTCCCTCCCCACCACAGCGATGTGGTTACACAGCATCTCCCAGAGGCACGCAGGACTGGGAGCTTGGCAGAGAATTACCACATTTTAGGTGAATTCAGTTGGGTGGAGTTTTTCTTTAGAAAAACCCGAAGTTTCTGATGATACAATGAATCGAGGAAGACAGAGGGGTCACAGATGTGATCACACGTAAGCAGATACTTAACCAACTCCTCCACAGCGTGTTTTGTGTTAACTGGGGAAAGAAAATAACTACCTGTGTTTGAGGAAGCACACACAGGGCTTTGCATAGACATTCAGTTACTGCTTAGGTTCACCTCTGTTCCTCCTTTTTAAAACTCTTAGAAAAAAGACCTAAATCTCTGCCAAATTAGCTCTGACCACAGGCTGAGCAGCTTTACAGAGAAAAAAAAAGTTTCCCAGGCCCTTTCTTGCATTTCACCAGCAGCACTTGAGGACAGGGGGTGAAAGAGATTGTTTTCAGAGAGGGAGATGTCTATGTTTAGATACAGCTTGATCTGGGTCCCGTTACATCCTCAGCAGCTGAGGAGCTGCATCTGAACTTCTAAAGAGCAGCTTCCTTCTCCTTCCCCATGAGTGCTGCAACCTAAGGTTAAGAAATTGCCATCTCACCTTCCCCTTCTGCTTTCTGCAGCCCACCCTGTTCTGCACTCTGTATCCAACATTCCAAATGCACATGGAGCCATGTTTTATGCAGCATTTTCTCATGCATTTATTGTTTGCTTCAAAATCCATCACTGCAAATGGATTTGAAGATGAAGGAGCAGTTCACTAGGGCATATCTATAATTTTTGACCTGCAATACAACATATTGTGTCACATAAGTAAATACACTTTTTCTGTTATCGTATCCAGGAGAGTGTGAATTTAGAGCTTTGTTCTGATTCCAGGCAAATAAACATGTTTCTCCCAAAGGGACAGCCCTGTCTGCCTCACAAATTGCCAACAACAACTTGGAGGACCTTTTAATTTTACAAGTTATGTTGTTAGAAACTCAGAGGCATGAACTTCAACAAGAAAAACTTTACACAGCACTAGAGGAAGTTAGGAGGGAAAAAAAAGTTTGGCACCTGAACTATTTAATGCATTTAAGGGATTATCTCTGCAACAAAATGGAAATCGGTTGCAAACAAGTAGATGGTTTGGGAGAATAAGAAGGGATAAGCAGTACAATCTTTGCTCTGAATGTTTATACAACATGCATAATTTTGTCAATTGTGTATTATTTCTGGATTAAACCCTGAGATATCAATCCCTCTTTGTCCTGCACCTCCCCACAGAGCCCACAGCTGTTGTGGAAGCTCAAATACAAAGTGGTCCAAATTCAAGATTCCCATTGTACAAACATCTCAGGCAAACTGAGTAATGGCTTATCCAGCAGGGATTGCCTTGGAATAAAATGTAGCTCAACCAATCATTTAAAATAAGGAAGGGAGAAAAATATTGTAGCATTATTTGCCTTCTAGTATCTGCAGTTCTTCAGATCGGAGACGAAAATGTGGCAAGTGATGAGTACATGACTTTGGACTGAGGCAGGTGCCAGAGCAGGAATCATTGCTGTAAAGTTGGGACACACTGAAATTTTCTGCATTCCTTCATTTCAAATATCAACATGAAGATTTGAGATGTGGAACTTCCCTGTAGGGCAGTTTCTGGTCTGTGTGTGGATTGTGGTGACAGTGGGAAGGACCAGCATTCCCAGTTCTCCTCATGGAAATTCAGTACCTCACAGACACGTGCCTGATTCCAGCATTCAGCTGACATATACACCTTCTAAACACTGCTTGAATCATGCTTTCTTTCTTGTTAAATGAGAAAGATCGGGTTTTTTCCTGAGCTGCCAGCTGTAGCTGGGAATTACTGCTTTCTTGAACTTAATCTCTCAAAGCAAGACACCTTCAGGCCCTGGCATGGTGATTACTGTAAGGGGAAGAGTACAGGTCTGAAGCAAATCAGCTGCGTCTTGTAACATCACGTGCTAGAATATCCCTAATCAGAAGTATGACAAATCCCCTGCTTTTCCAGAATTCAGCAGAATTCCCTTAGATCTGCTGGGGAGTCCTGCTTCAAAGGCCTGTTAAGCCTGGCTCATGCTGCAGCATGGCTTGTACAATCCTGTGTGTAATCACTGCTTCCTCTCAGCTCATCAGGCTGGGAAAAAGCAAGTTTGCCACTAAGGTTTCTACTTCACCATTCCTGTCTAGCAAATACAGTGTTTCTTCTCGTCACAGCATCACATGTGCAAATGATTATGGGGACTGCCACTGTCAAACTGAAAATATTTAATAATAATTGTCATATTCCTCTTGATGACTTTATTTTTGAGCAGTAACTTGACAGTTGGTGTTTAGAACTGCTTCTAAGCTCTCAGCAAAGGACAAAGCAGGCTTTTTATTAAAACCTACCAAGGATGTGCTCTATATTCTAAACCATCTGTTTTGTCAGTGAGGGGGAATCTCCTGTACTCAAGGGAAGGAATTTTACAAGTATGAAAAACTTGCAGTCTGTGCAATTATAGTACCATTGTTCTTGATCTCCAGTATGTGTCTGTACATATCCCCATTGTTCTGCTTGCTCAGGACAGAGATTTCTTCATCCAAACCATCCTGTGTTTTTCAGGGCAGGAGGACTATGATCGGCTACGGCCACTTTCTTACCAGAACACCAATGTCGTGTTAATCTGTTACGATGTCATGAACCCCACTAGCTATGATAATGTAGCAGCCAAGGTAAGAGGCTTCTAAATGAATTACACATGCCTGATGTATGACAAGATGTCAGTTTAGAAATGCTGGTGATTTTAGTATCCTGTACCCTGGGCGTGTAGATGCCCAGATCACTCATCCTGCGCTGAGCTGCAGGTCACAGACCTTAGACCTGGGGCTCACCTCTCCATGGCTCCCAAGTGCTCAGGACCTGGGTTGACTATCACTAAAAAGATCAAACACCAGCAATTAAATCACTGTTTTTCTGTAGCATTGTTACATGACTAACATTGCACATCTTAGAATCAAGACTACTTCCATCACAAGTGTATTTATTTGCAGAGGAGAGATGAGAGCAACCACTTCTCTGTGCTGGGATTTCTGAAACGTTCCAAAGCATTCTTGGACATAGCACCAGGAAAACAAAGAAAGACTTAGTCCAAATTCTCTTTTGAAATGTGGCTTTAGAGGAGCTCCTCAGAATTTAAACAGATGGTAAATAAACATTTTGGCATAGAGACAGATGCCACTATGTTTTTATAAAGCAGCTGACTTTGGGTAGGAGTTTTAAACACTGCTGGGATGTAAATAGTGCATATAATAGTGTTAGTCTAGCCCCCCCGCTAGACTAACTCCAAACTCTGAAATTGCAACTTATATTAAATGCTGCTTGGCTGTATTGTTTTGATTTCAGGAAACAATTGACAAAATAAAAAACAGATGTTTTTCTACCCCCAGTGGTATCCTGAAGTGAATCACTTCTGCCGGGGTGTCCCGCTCGTGCTGATCGGCTGCAAGACAGACCTTCGGAAGGACAAGGAGCAGCTGCGCAAGCTCAGGGCTGCCAAGCAGGAGCCCATCACCTACAGCCAGGTAAACTTCAGTGTTTCTACAGTGGTGGCCTCTTGGCAGGAGATAAAGCACGTGATGGCATTGCTCCTCACAGATATGATCACTGACACTGCAAAATTAGGTGATCCAGATAAAGAAATGGTTGACAGCACTAACAGAGGTTTCTCTAAGTTCTTTTTGGAAGTGGTCAAATCACCACCCATTTTTAATGCCAAAGTAAAGAGAAATATGAGCAGTTTTAAAGGACACAGCTATCTGCCTTCTATGCTCATTACATCTCATTCTTCTTTCACAGCTGGGTTATTACTGTTACAAGTTTGTAAGCCTTCACAAGTTTGCTGGACTTCCTTCATAATTGTTATTAGCCTACATTGCAGCCATCACTGGTGCTTTGAGCAGTACTGTGATAAAGACTGGAGATGTTAGGAAACCCATTCCAGTATTAAACACACTGACCATTCTGGAATAAATGTATTTTGCAAATCCTACTTAAAAATAAATCCTTTCAAGGCCAATAGCAAGAACATCTGCAAGGTTTCTCTGACATGAGAGACTGTTCTTTGAAGTCTCTAAAGTAATCTTAAGAAAACTACATATTATCAGTATCTCTAAGTTTTATGAAGCAGTTAGATTTATGAGTAGCATTATGTCACTGGCATAGCTGTCCTAGGTACAGGAGAAAGAGTGATGGAACAGCTTGTCCCATGTCACACAAGACCTTTCTGCTCTGGTCCTCCAATTTTTCTTTTACTTTTTTCTAAACTACAAAGCCATCCTTCTCCTCTTACCTCAGAGCAAGAACAGCAGCTCTCAAACCGAGACACACGTCCAGGGAACAGGGTCAAGTGCACTGTGACCTTGAGTGAATCACCACTTCTTCTAAACAGCAGGAAAATAAACTGCAACTGCATCACCACAAAACCATGCTGGGCCTTTTAGTTTGTCTCCCTTGCAGAAAAGGTGAGGTCCCAGCCTGTCACTATGAGCAGTTGCAGATTGTCCCTTGTTTGCGTGAATAAATCCCTTCATCATCCTCACATGAGAGAGGTTCCAGGCAAGCAACAGGCACTTCTGGCCAGTCTGCTGAGGCCTCATGCAGTTAAAGTCAAGGACCTACATGTTATACAAACTTTGTCTCCTATGTGAGCCCTCCCACTTGGTTTTTCCTCCCTGAAATATGCTCTACCTCAGTTTTTTACAGCTGATGGCACCTTGAGCCACAACGTGATGCTTCCCATGCCAGGCACAGAGGATCTGAACAGTATCTGCCACCACTGCAGCTTACAAACAACTGGAAGGAGACAAACTGCTTAAATATGAAGAAACACCACCCCCCCCACCCCCCCAATAAAAACCCAAGTGACCCCACTCCCAGAAATTACAATGAATAATTGCAGAGTCTGTGAGCCACGGGTTGCTGACCTGGAATTCACAGTAAAAGACTCACAAGCATTCAAACCTGGGGGCTGGCTCTGCAGGGACAATAAATGGATCACAAGTAAGAAATCACTGTGCTTTGTCTGTAGTGATTTCACACAACCAGCATTGCATGGAAATATTTTAGATTCAAGCCTGTTCCCATTGCATGGCTGGGAAATGCAGGCACCCATTTGTTTTTGTGAGGATTTTGGCTGAGCCCTTGTGATGTTTCAAAGCAGAAGTCAAGCTTCCTGCATGTGCACCAGCAAAACAAGGCAAGGCATCACTGCAGATTCTGTTCTTGCATGTGACATTACTAAAGGTGACATCACAGAATAGTTAAGGTCAGGCCTGAAAAAAATACCACCATGTAGACATCTTATCCTCACTTAAGTACCTACCTCAGCATTTAGTTTAAAGAAATTCAATACTGGGAATATTTTTGTGCTATCAGGACTCTGCATCTCAAGAGTCTCTAATGCTCTGAACTCTCAGGCCAGGCTTTGGTTCAGCAGAGTGGAAAAACACCAAGTTTATTTACAGTGCTTCAGTTTATTACCAATGCCACTCACACTCTAGCACTGCACTCAGAGACAGCTTCTTTCTTCATGATTGCAAAGATGTACAGATTAATTCCCTTTCTTCCCAACTCACCTTCCTTCACTTATCCACCGAATTTACATCTTTTCTTACCTTTTTGTTCTTTCCAGGGTGAGGCAGCTTGCAAGGAGATTAACGCACAAATTTACCTGGAATGCTCAGCAAAATGTCGTGAGAACATAGAAAATGTTTTTAAAGAAGCTACAACCATTGCACTGAGTGCCATGAAGAAAGCCAAGGGCCACAGGAAACAGAAAGTGTGCTCAGTGTTATGATCTGGACTGCACGAGAGCCAAGTGATTCAGATTTTATAAAAGTTTCACTTTAAAAACTTTTTTTTTACATGTTCGTATTCCTAGGATAATTTTTATTTTAAAATTTTAATTATTTTTAGTATTTTTGCACTTTTGTTACACTGTTCTCACAGAGTTTTCAAAGCTGTTTATCACAGTTAACTCATGCCGTGTGCCTTCACCCATCTGCCTTTTGCTTCTAAGTGTGAACAACTCACTATTTAAACTGCAATGAACAGCAACTGCTACTATAGAACTTAGCATTGGTGTTTTTCTTCCTCTGCAAAATAATTGTGGCATGTTAGAGCTACAATTTACTGTCTTTTTCCAGTAGAAAACTCACATCTTTCAGAAGCAATGTTAGAGCAGCTTATCAGGCACCTTTGAGGAGACAGAAGAAGTTTTGTCTTAACATTTTCAAATTAATTAGCTCGGTGGCAATGGCAGGAATTGGCATCAAGCTGCCCCCTGAGTGCAGATGGAACATCCACCACCTCCCAGGACCAGCTCTGCAGACCTGCACCTCAGAGTTCTTCAAGGCCTGCTGCTGGAATGGAAAGTGGCATTTATCAGTGGAAATACGTCAGTTGCTCCAATTAAATAATGGAGTATCATGGGAAATGGTTAATTTACAGCAATCAAATTTAGAAGTACTCCAAGCAGCTACTACGTGTAATGTTAAGTCAGTCTTATAATAAACATTTACAGCCTATTTAATACAAGAAAGATGCAAATCATGATGCACACTGGAGGAAAATTTCATTCACTTCTGAAATAATCTCTGCTGGTATAAATTAAAATTTTCCCTTTTGTGATGAAGTTGTCTAAGGATCAGGGAGGCTCCCACTGCACACCCTGGTACATGTGCCTGCTATCTCCTGGTTCTTTTGCACATCCCCCCACTGAGATCTCAGACTGTAGAAACAATCCCTAGTTTGTACTCATCATAAACCAAACCTGAGAGAGGAAATGAGGTTCCTGCAGTACAGGTGTTGCTGAAAGCTTTCTGTGTAAGGCAAACTGTACATGACCAGCTGGTGCAAAACTGTTTTGGAGCAAGCCATCATTATTGTTTTACAGGCAGGTAAACAGGTCTTGACTCTTGAAAAATATTTTTCTTTTTTCTCCTAACTTGTTTTGATTTAATTAAGATTTGTGAATACTTATGAGCCTAAAATGGGAAATTAAATTAATTGGAAGTTTGTGCACATCCTTGACTATTGAAAAACCTTGAAGAATTGTGCAGCCTTTTCTCCACTTGTCACTAAAAGAACTACCCCTTACCTCACTCAGTACAAAACTGAAACACCAACGTTCAGGAAGTGACCCATTCACTATCAGCTCCACAGTGGAAACTCTCTGGCTTTTTTAATCTCAGTTTCTCAGGTTGCAGAACTCATGTTACTCACCCCTGCAGAGTGAGGTTCCAGTTTGCTCTCAAAAGAAGACAATTTAGATCTCATCAACTGAGAGTTCAAGGAGTAAAAGAAAAACCTTACAGGGTGTGTAAAAGACAGCAAAACACAGCCCAACTGGTGTGAAAACTGTTGAAAATATGCAAATTGCAGATTATTTT
Source organism: Vidua chalybeata (assembly GCF_026979565.1). Taxonomy (NCBI): domain Eukaryota; kingdom Metazoa; phylum Chordata; class Aves; order Passeriformes; family Viduidae; genus Vidua; species Vidua chalybeata. The sequence goes on along the minus strand of NC_071547.1, from coordinate 3,208,426 downwards.
TCATGCCCACAGGACAGGGACACAGCAAAGGTATTTTTGCTAGCTTGAGCAACAGAAGTGATGAATCCATCTCAAGCCTGTGATGGATTATTAGCCTGCATTATCTGTCCCCTCGTGAGCACCCTCTGGGGAGGAGGGCACTGTTTTCCACTCACACTGCCAGAGGATGTGTCCAGTTTGGGCTTTGTGCTGGCTTTCACTGTTGGGAAAGACACAGCCCAAGGCAGCTCAGTGCTGCAGCTGCCTGAGGAGGTACAGAAGTTACTCATTGGAACATCTTTTTTTGGGTGCTGTGAGTGTAAATTCAAGTGGCACAAGGACTTTAGCAGGGTCTGTGTTTGTCCCCTGCCATCCCCTTGACCCAGCATTTCCATTCTCTTCATTATTGGCACAAGTGCAGCATCTAAAGAAAGTATTTAATATTTGAACTGTGCCGGACCTCCCCTTTCCAGAACCATGCCTCAAAAACCATCCCAAGGGCCATGTGTTAGTTACTAAAAAGGGGCAGAGGCAGTTGCATATTGAATGGTTTATTTTAGGTTCTTTCAGGCCTGGACAAATGACCTGGTCTCCCTGGAAAAGGGCTAGCAGTCTTCCCTGCCATTTAAAAACTGCTTTTGCTTGCATGATTTTGTTTTCAAAGGAGGAATTCCTCTTCTTTAAATAGCTTTTTAGAAGTGTATATAGCAGCAGTATGGTACAAAGATGAGTATTTTCTTTTCACAGTACACACAAGTTAGTATTGCCACTGAGAATATACCTTAAACAAATGCCTTGAAAAACAGCATTCGCTCTGTATTACTGATCCACCCAGAGTGTTCATAAACCTCAGTAAATTCAATATCCAGAATTTAAATAATAAAACTGGAAAGTGTCAGGTATCATTCCAGAACTGGAATTACAGTAGATCCCACATTTTCCCCAACGCTGGCGCTTCACCAGACAGGTGCATGCTGCTCTATATACAGAACAAAAACCCCAGAAGCAAATACATTTTATATTAAATATACATAAATAGCAGGAGTGTGACTGGAAAGCCATGCTTGCATTAATACTGAGTCTGTGCTGGCAGAGTCCTTTACCAGACACGGGGACAGGCGAATCCTTCCGAGCCCATCCATCGCCTGGCTGGGGTTGAGCAGGATCTGTCCCAAGCCCAGCCCTGCTGGGGGTACAGGGGTGGATGCACACTGGGAACAAGGGGAGTCACAGCTTCTTCACCTTGTCTTTGTTCTTCTGCAGTTTAGTGTGCACCACCTTGAGAGTAGTGAGGAAGTTCCCGAGGAAGAGCAGCAGGAATGTGAAAGCCAACACAAAAACCTGAAAGGGGAGTGGAAGCAGCATTTATTACCTTGTAATATTACAACATGGATTATATTTAGCACTGCTGGGCTCTACCAGACACAGAACAGGCTCTGTGCTGCATTATCCTGAGATATTTAAATGGAGTCAGATGCCCAAATATCTTTCAGGATGTGGTCAAGCATCCCCTCTGCCCTGCTCTGTTCTTCTGAGCAGAGCCAACACACACCTGCCATTCTTTGCAGTCCTTGTGCCTTGACAATCTGAAAAGCGTGATTGCATTGTATAGCTGCCAGAACTGCAAAGGGGAAAAGAAAAAGGGAATTTAATTATGAGCAAAAATAATTAAGCCTTTGAAACATTTGTCATGGCTGCGTGTGACCCGAAGCACCTTTGGGTGGTGCAGCAGCAGACACTGCGCCGCAGAGGGAGGAGGGGCTCACCCAACTTACATGGCCAAAGAACAAGAAGGGAAGGAGAAATGTCAGCCCCCGCCACATCCAGGACTGGAATCCTTCTGGAAAAGGTTGACAGAAGAGGCAGAGCATGAGCACAGAAGAGCCAGGACTGGACCTGCAGCTCCTCTCCACCCAGCTCACCCCATAAGGGCTATTCCTGTCAAGTAAAAATATTTGCTTGAAATTGCAGTAGTAGGAGAAGGATAAAGTTAGGGATGACTGAAACCTCCATCTTAGTCTCCTCAAATGCTGGCAAAGATCAGATTCCTCTGCTCTTGACCCACAGGACCCAAGCACAGGGATAAAAGTCTTGCTGCCCTTCCCGCCTTGGGACACAGGCAACCAGGCAGGGGACAGCTCTGCAATGGAGAGGCACACAGCCCTCTCCCTCCCTATCACTGCACCCAAAACCAGTGCAAAGCAGTACAAAGAAAGCATAGCAGGACACCTCACCTACTGTAAGGTCCAAGTGGTTTCTCTCCCCCAAAGCCCGGAGCCTATAGAGGCAGCCCCTTTGGTAATAATACTGTAAGAACTGAACACAGCCTGGAGAAGGAGAGAGAAAACATCACTCCATTGGTTATTCAGAAGTATGGTAAGTATCAAACTACTTTAATAATGTTTAATCCAACAGCATTTAACTATTGCTTATATTTGTAGATTGCCTATTTGTACACTATCTTTATATTCCTACAGTTTAATGTTCCGGCATTTACCACATGAAAGTGTTTTCTTCTAAGCACATATGACACAAAATTACTTTATCCCCTGAATTAGAAAGGTAAGATATACTCACTCTGAAATATTGAAAATGCTAAAAATTGACTGCGAAACATCTGATACATGAGTCCATCCGGCCTGGAAGCAGAACATGGGGAGGTCCATTAATCTGCTAAAAGCATCCAATGCATCCAACCCTTCCCCTTCACCACCAGGCCTGATCCCATTAGCAAGCGAACCAGCAGCTGGTGCCCAGCCCATTCCACCCCCTGGGAGCCCAAAGAGGTGCTACAGCCACACAGGAAGTGCTCTCATTGATTAGGTTTCCCCTCTCTAAAAGGATAAATGCTGTCCCCTCCTATCCTTTATCACAGTTTTCTCCAGGCAGCAAAGCCATTCAGCATCATCTGCAACGAGAATCCGAGCACTGCAACAGGGGGTGGTTGTGCTGCTTATCCTGAGGGCAATTCAGGATAGATGGAGGGCAAGAGACTGCCTGCCCCAGCCACTGTCAGCCTCTTACAGATTCAGGAGCAGAAGCTTCAGTTGTTTTAAAACAGTTTTTAATAATTATCATTTCATGCCCAAGTTGAGACAGGTTGCACATTGTGGGTTGTCTGACCACCACCACCACCCACTGCAAAGGGGTAACTTGAATTTTTGGCTTTGAATTCTTTAATCAAAGCTCAGTTAAGGTACCAAACATTCATTTTGTGGTGTCCCTCCTCACAGCAAAGTGCTGCTTGTTTCCTTAAGTACAGAGACAGAGACTTGCAGAGATTTTGCTATCACCAGCCCAGCTACAGTCACAGGGTTTGCATTTCTTTCTTTTTTAACCAGCAATGTAAATACAACCTTGCAGTGTTGTATTTAGCATTGAAAACATCTGTAACATCAAACAAATATTAAGGCTGACACGCTGCCATGTGTCCTGTGGCCACAGCTTCGTGGTCACACTGGATTTAAATGCTCAGATGATATAAACACCATGAAACAGGCTTGAAGCACCTCGAGCAGGCAAGAGCAGACTCACCACGTTAACATCACTCCAGACAGGAATGTGGAAACGTAGTGATGAGACACCCACCAGCCTTTGATCCTGAGCAGAAAAAAAACATGGCAGTTAGACAAGAAATATGGATTTCAGCACTGAAGTCCAGCCTTACAGGCAAAAAATGATCCAAAAATGGGAACAAAGTAGATGTCCCAACGCAAGCTCAAGGGATGCTGTGGCATTTCCAACCAAAGATGTGTGACCTCTAACACAAGGCAGCATACACACCCCAGACCACATCTACAACTAACCTACAGCTACCAAAACCAGCCAACACCTTGGACCAATAACTTAGGGACTCTTAGGAACTGCAACTGCTCTCTCCCCAAACCTCAGGTGGCCACATGTGCCCTTGGAAGTGACCAGGGAGGAGGAGAGAAATAAGAGACTCTGCAGAGAGGCCATCAGCATCTCAGATTTGCTAGGCTTCGGTGCCAAGCTGAATCCCTTTTTTGTTGCCTGGTTTTCTTTAAGGACATTTCATGCTTTCCATGGTTTTTGCAGGTGGCACTGTACCTTGAGCCATTGCTAATGAGAATGCTTTCCCGTATCGTCAGCGTGCAGTAATACCACACCAACAGAAAGTTAAACACTTCATCTGTCACCCTGTTAAGCACAAAAAACACAGAGTAAAAAACCCTCTTGTTAATTATGAAGACACATTTCAAAAATCCCTGTTTTTCCTTCCTCCTCCTGGGTAGATGAGAACCCAGTGAGTGCCCAAGTGAGGCTATGGACACAAAGTCCCATCCTGAACATCTGTAACCCACACATGGACAGCACTGCCAGGCTCCAGGCCCTTTTCCCTGGGATCCACCACTGCAGATCCTGAGCTGATAAGCAGGTATACAGGGACGACATTAAGTGCTGCTCAAGGAGAGAAAGCACAACAGAAGCAGCAGATGATCCAATTTAGAGAGGCCTTTCCAGGCTAATTCAATGAGGAGATTCCATGAGATCTATATAAATCCAATCAGCTAAAAGAATGGAAGAGCATTATGCTCTGGTGCAAAAAAATTAAAACACTAAAACTTTATTTTGCCATTTGCAAACTCCTGAAGCCAAGGGGATTTGGGGCAGCCTCTGTACAGGGCAACATTGTTCCTGGTACAATTCTGCATTCACTCAGACACACAGAGACCGTAGTGGAAGCATGTGGCTCCAACACCTTCCTGGTTTTTAAGCAAAACTGAATAGTGGAAGCTTGTTGGTGCTCAGACACTTTATCACATCCTAGAGGTAATGTTTCAGGTCTGATTATTTAATGTAAATTCTCTTTTGTTGTTTTTTTTTTACCCCCAGAGCTGCAGCACAGTGTTGGTCCCTGCCTGGGACAACCCACAAGCACAACCAACTGTCCATTCCAAACGACAGCACATGCCAGAATAACAACATCAATTTTTAGCACCATCAGGAAATGTGATGTTGGACTTTCCTTTTAAAAAGGAAAAACAATGAGCTAAAATACAGCTCCTGCCAGAGTTGAAGAAGTGCAGGTGTCCTGCTGCCCAATTGCTCATAGCCTAAACACCACCTGAGCAGTCTCACTGTCCTTAACAGCACATAAGATAATTTAAACCCAGCACAATTTTATGCAAAATACTTGATAAGAAATAAAAACGTAGCTTACCTGTAGTGGAGAAAACACCTGCAGGCGACAGCCCCGAGTAACAAGATTATTGTCAGATAAAGTTTGAATTTCTCATACTCGTCCTTGTAGGCGAACCTGGAAGGAAACAGGTGCCATTTGTGGACACAAACAGATGTTTGACTGGAATGTGGCTTCACCTTTTCCAAACCACATACAAAGACAAATGCCAAGCCCAGAGACAGAGGTTTTGCTGAAACACTTAGAAAAGCTCTGGACAGTGGTGAAAGGCAGTGTTCTGCCTGCAGGGAGGGTCTGTCTTAGCTGCAACACAATGCCTTTAGTCCATCAGAGCTGGTTTCTGGGTTGGCATGACAAGATTTTAAAAATATATATATCTCCATTTTCTGGAGCACTGTATGCCTAGAAGTCACAGTACCATTTTTCAGCACAAAAAAAATACCTCCAAACACTTTTACAATTAAGGCCACAGGCTGAGCTGGGCTTAAAAGCAAGCGATAAATGGAATTAATTTGAGCTACATAAGATGTTAGCTTATCCCCATGTCATAGTCCAATCATCCACCCTCAACATTTCACTCATCAGGTCTAAGAGAAACCCATTCCCCTCTCTGGGTTTCAGTCCACAGCCACAGCTGGCCCCAGAGAAACCCAAACTCACACATCTGGGAGGCTCACTCACTTTGCCTGGTTGCTCAGGAGAGTGACATTCACATTTCCCAGCACCAGATTTAAGTACAGGCTGGAAGACAAAAGCCAAGAGCAGACTTAAGGAAGTTGTTTTATTTGAACACCACAGGACAATCTAGATCGAGGTGATGAGACAGTGGCTCTGCCAAAGCCACATTTGCTGTAGGTTTTTAATTAAGACAAAGTGGAGGAAAGACCACAGAAAAGGTTTTATACATGGAAATATTGGTCAGCATTTCTAGTGAGTTACTGAAAAGGCTTATTTTCCTGGTTCCTTTTTGCACTACAGTCTAAGGGCAATATATGTAGTGTGCACTGTCCAAACCCAAACACAGGGAGGATCTGGAAGAGAAGTTTCTGATAGAAACTTCTGAGGGGCTGCAGCATCACACAGCCCTTGACAATTGACATAACCCTGTCCTAGCAACCCCACTTGAAGCAAAAGTTAAAGTTGGTTAAAAATATTATTAAAAAAAGAGTAAAGTCTTGTTCTGATTCAGCCCTCCAAAAAATTAGCCCAAGAAAACATTAGTGTGGAACAGTGAACTGCACAGTCCCTTGCCAGTGCAGGTTACTGTCATTTTAACAGAAAACCTGCACTGCCCACACACATTTACATCCACTCACAGCTAATGAATTCTGTGTACAACTGACACAGCAGCTCAGCAAGAGATTTATGACTAATCCAATTTTACATGTCTTTCTTCAACCTTTTCCTTCGGGAACAAAGCACTGTGAACATTTAAAAATCCAAAATTCCTGGAGCACACAAGCATCCCTGGTGGAGCACATACCCATTCCTCTTGGGCAGGTAGGCTTCCATGTCAAAGAAGGCATTCTGCCTCTCCTTGATCTGGCTGCTGATCTCCTGAATGAGAGCAAACTCCTCAGGACTCGCTCTGGGCTTGCACCTGCAAGAACACAGAAACAAGATATTCCTGTTCATGTTTTCATCTCCTTTTTATTTGAAGGAAAATAATGTTGTCATAAAATCCAGCCTGTTAAAAAGCTGGCTCTGTGAGCTGATGAGCTTTGCTCCTGTATTTCTGAGGAACCATTTGGCTTATCACGACTTTATTTCACTGCCAGATTTATGCTGCTGTAAGTTACTTCAACCATTTGGTTTATAAATCAGCTTCTCTTTCCATCAGCTCAGTGACAGGATCGTGTGGGAATATTGTGCTTTCCTGAAGGAACTCCCTCCACCCTGGGAACTCTGTGCGTGGTTTCAGGCACTGCCCTTGCAGAGGCTGCAGCTCTTCAGGTATGAAGTATTTCAGGATGTAACAGGACACAGAGCTGACAATTTACTGACAAACTGTGGTTTTAGTAATTAATGTTAACCAGAGAGAGGTGAGCAGCAGAGCCAGGAGCCTGTGGTGTCAGAGGTGCTGTACTCAGGCCTGCACACAAAGAATTCAGCCCGTGGCTCCTGGGATCAGCCAAGTAGCCAGAGACAGTTCTTTATTTACAGGGCTCCCTCTCTCATGCAGTAATGAACACTCTCCTTGGCTGCAATATGGAACAACTTTAGCACTGCAACATAGATTTTCTAGTACAAGTACTATAAACCCAAGCATTTCAGCCCTTGGGAAGGGGAACTATCCCATCCCTGCCTCCTCCACCCTCCAGCTCTCCTGTTACCGTTGCAGGCTGTGCTTCAGATCCCTCAGTGTCTTCTTCTGCCGGTGTATGGAGCTGCTGCAGGCTGTCTGCAAGCTGGTGACTTCTTCCAGTTTCTGCCTGTAAACTTTGTGTGTTTCCTGCAGGAGAAGAGGAGATGGTTAGTAGGAAGAGCCCTTCTAGGTTATTCATGTCATTTGGTCCTCACCTCCAAGGGAAACAAGGAAGATCCTGGTTTTATGGGATACAAAAGGCACCCCTTTAACAAGCAAGGAGGGGGAGATGCCAAACCAGTACAGATACAATAGGGCTTAAATGGACACTGATGAAGTTCCTGCAAGAGGAAAAGCATCCTCTACACTCATCTCATTTCCTCTTTAAAGAGCTTTCCCACTCAGGAGCTTCTCACTCCCATCCCACCCTGCAATGAAGCCCCTAATCCTTGAATCCCCTAATCCTCCATTTGATCCTGATCCATGCCCATCAAATGGTGGCTAAATCACTGAGCAGGCACTCCAATTTCACAGCCAGATTAAATCTTGGAGAAAATAAATGAGGACCTAACAAGTGGGGGAGGGAGGGGAAAGACACAACACCAGACATAAATCCATGGCTGAAGGTTTAGGCACCTCCTGGCCATCACTGCCATCACAACCCCATGGATGTTCAAGCAACCTACTGCCCCATATCCTGGTTTAAAGAGCTGAACTGATGTCCCTGCCTGTGGCCTCAGATGCTCCCTGGGAGGAACTGCTTTATCACAGCTCACTGGTCCCCTGAAGCCCCCAATTAGTGCTCAACCATAACGAGGAAACGCTCACCAAGTGCAAACCCATTGAGAGGAGCCTCTGCTCTCACCCCCCTCCCTGCACTCGGGGATACCCAGACTCTGTTTTTTCACCCTTTGCAAGGATTTTGCCCCCTTTCCCCATGAAGGAGGTCTCAGGAAGGGCTCCTCAAGCACCAAGCAATGACCTTTGAGCCAATTTTAAGACCTATAATAAGATGGAAAACTGAGTTTGCAGAGTTAGTGCCAATAGACAGTGTGGGTTACATGGCTGCTTCACCTACCAGCACACCAACAACCACAGGAAATTCCCATCGCTCTTCCCAGAGCATAAACATGGTGGTGAAACCACACAAACCAAATCTTTGCTCTCCTCCTTGCTAGGACCCACCTGGTAGCTGTTCTTTATTTACAAGAACAATCCAAAACAGGCTCCAGTGTCTGATTTAAAGACCTTAATAACCAAACTAACCCCGTACAGGCACTGCAGCTCTCGCCGTTTGAGGCTCACTTTGGTTTTGATTTACAGCACTAATTCCTGCTCAGTGACACCTCGACCACCAGCAGCTGCCACCCCACCAAAAAGGGTGGCAAAGTGTTTCGACTTTCCTTTTCCAGGTGGGGAAACTGAGGCAGGGAAAAAATCACTGCCATTTACTGTGGTTTAGGTCAGACTCAGGCAGGGAGCTTGTCGAGACGGCGCACACAGCAAACAAGTGACCAACAAAACCACACCAGCTGGTCTCCCCCAGCATCCAACTCTTGTTTCTGCAAACAGGAGTACAACCTGAACTGAGTTTTAATTAAAAAACAAGCTAAATCTGGAAATCACACTTTTTTTTTAATGCACATTCTGTTTAACAGTCTAAAAGAGGCTAAAACAGCCTCCCGAGTGAGAACAGCTTTTAGAACTTTTTAAGATTTAAAGCACGTGTATAGGTGCAGCACTGATGACAAGCAGGGAAGGAAGGGAAGGTTTCTGGAGGTAAAAGCATCTTGTAGAACAGCTCTTGGACCTCACTGCGAGGCCCTTCTGTCCCTCAATGCACTTTTGCAAGATGGAAAAACAGCACTTGGACCCTTCGTATCCCGCCACGGGAAATCAAACTCCGCCGGGAGATGCTGGCGGGACAGGGGCTGCCTGCGCTGCTCTTTGCACCACGCCATGGGTGCACAACCGCACCGCGTCCCCTTTTCCCATCCTTGTTCCAGCAGCGGGAACCGCGGTGCCGCATCCCGGTGCATCCTCAGAGGGACCCGAGGCACGGCCACGGCTCGGCCCGGGCTGTCCCGTGCGCTCGCACACGGGGGTAGCGGGGCACGGGCTGTTCGTGCGGGCCGTGCAGGGATGCACATCCTCGCCCCGCTGCGCTCCGTGCGGGCACCCCGCGGCCACGGCACCGAGCACGCTCGGCCGCCCCGGGCGGGGCGGGGGGCGAGTCCGCCCGCACCCACGGCTGCTCCCGCCGAGCCACCCCGGGGATGCGGCCGGCGGTGGGGACCCCCGGTCCCGCTCCTGCCGGGCGGGGCGCGCCGGGGCCGGCCCCGCACCGCGATGCGCAGCACAGCCGGCAAGGGCAGCGCGGGGCAGTGCGGGGGAAGCCGCGTCCGCGCAGGCGGGGGAGGCACCGCGATGCCCCGCAGGGCCCCGCCGCCCCCCGCTCACCTGGAGCTGCCGGAACTCCTCCTCCAGCTCCCGCCACTCGCCGAGGCACCGCTCCAGCTGGTCCCGCATGGCGCGGGGCCGCGCCCGCTCCCCGGGCCGCCGGCGCGCGCCCGCCGCCCGCACCCCCGGGCCCGCGCGCCGCGTGCGCCGCTGACGTCATCGCGCGCGGTCATGGGCGCGGCCACGCCCCCCGCCCCCCACCCGCCCGCCTCAGGGGAGGGACCCGCCAGGTGAGGGAACGCTCCGGTCTGTGCTCCCCTGGGGCCGGAGATTCCCCTCAGGTCAGGGCTCCCCTCAGGTGCGGGGTGCGGCTTCCCCTCCCGTGATGGTCCCCCTCGGGCCCGGGATCCCCTCCCGTGGTGGTCCCCCTCAGGCCCGGGATCCCCGCCCGTGATGGCCCCCCTCGGGCCCGGGATCCCCGCCCGTGGTGGTCCCCCTCAGGCCCGGGATCCCCGCCCGTGATGGCCCCCCTCGGGCCCGGGATCCCCGCCCGTGGTGGTCCCCCTCAGGCGCGGCCCCCGTCAGGCCTGTGCTCTCCTCAGGCCGGAGCTCCCCTCAGATGGGCAGGGTCCGCTCGGCTGCTGTCACCCGCCCTGCCCCAGTCACCTCCTGGAGGCCCCGCACCTCTCCTGAGCTCCCTTGTGTTGTGGCAGCGCCTGAAGTGCTCCGTGGGGTGACATGGAAGCATCTTCCTGCCCTTCAAGGGTGGTTCATCACACACGGAGCTGAGAGTGGAGATAAAATCCTCCACTGCACAGGGCCAGCCACCTCCGAGAGTTCTGGTGACTGAATCTGAGGCAGCTCAGCCCTTCAGCTGCCTGGACCTTGGTCACAAGTCCTTGGTATCAGAGAAGATGACAAGAGGATTCCTGATGTCTTTATTTTTACAATATTGCCCACTCAGCAGCTGGACTGGCCAGTTGGGAGCTGGGCCTGATGTTCTGGGGCAGGGTGGGAAGAGTTGTAAACTCACATCCTGTGAGTTTCTTGGGCAAGGGTAGAAATTGGCAAAGAGGAAGAAAAAAGGAAGGGGAAGGAAACAATTTTAAAAAATGGTACAAGGCAGAGGAGAGGGGAGGAGTGAAGCCAAAGTAAAAACACAAATGCAATGCTGTCTTTTCATAAGGAGTCTATGTAAGATCCCATTTCCTTGAATTTCATGTAAACAACCAAAAACTTTGGGTGTAGAGACACTCCTCGATGTTCTTGCTGTCCCTGGTCCTTCTCTAGGTCCCCTGTTTGACTTTTTGTATGTTTTTTTCATACATTTGTGGGTGGACACCTGAAATGCCATTGATGACCTTCTGCACTCAGTTTCCAGAGAAGCCCTCTCAGAACTTGCAGTGGTTTGGGATTTCTGCTGGTTTAAGAACCACCAACCCCAGGGATGTTGCCTTGTCCCTGCTGTTTCTCCAGTGAGGCCCTGATTGTCCAGAGATCAAACACGTGTTGTGGCAGGTCTTGGTAATCCTGAAGTAGAAAAATAAACTAATCAACATAATAGAAATGTCACAGGAATTTGTTGTGTCTATATTTCTATATTAAATTTTCCTGGATTCTAGCATTTGCCCACGATCCTATGTAACAGGACTTTATGTTACAGGAGGCCTGGATTTTGGATTACAGACTTTGGAAGAAGGAGGATCACATCTCAGATCAGAGCATTAACTCTGTGCTGGATACGTGCCAAAACTTTCCAGTTCACCACAAGGTTGGAATACTCCCTGCCAGCAAAGTTATTTTTCCTTCCCACATGAAAACATTCCCTCCACCTTTGCAGTTCTCTGTCAGCTCAGTTTATCACAGAGCCACCCCTGAGATGTAGCTGCATCTTACCCCTTGCTGTTGAGGTTGGGGTGCTGACACCCTCCTGCAGATCTGGGGGAATCCAGAAAGGAAAAACACTTCAACATATGTAGGATTGCTTGTGTCAGTTCAGGAAAAGGTGGTTTTGGAAGACATCATAAATTGTCAATAACCCTTAAAAGTATTCCTTTCGCTGGTGATCTGTAAGCCTCAAAAGAGCAGAAGGAAACTCTTATCAGGCATGAATATTTGTCGTGGGCTGGAATTCTGCAGGCTGATGACATTTCATTAGGGCTGTGGTTGGTGTTTCACATACAAAGGCAGGAAATGTTGTGCATTTCCCACTCAGAGCCCTGCTGTGCCGGCCCCAGAGCTCTCCCAGAACACCAAGGGATTTATCCCAAACTTCCTACCTCTCCCCTACACCTCTTGACAAGGAACAATTCTTACACATGGTGTGGTTGTGCATAATGATTACCTCAAAAGATTTCTTTCAACTTTTTAACTAAGCCATGCTAATTAATATTCATTCAAGAAATCTGCATTTTCTTTCAAACAGAAATCACAAAAACATTTAGTTAAGCACAAACAATGGGAGTGTAGCAGGGCTGGCCTTAATGGTTCTGCATTATTTAACCTTGCACCATTACAAAATACTTCAGAATTACCTGTAAGCTCTCCCCACCTCCTGGGAGGCTGTAGCTCTTTGTATAATCTCATTATTTCAATCACATCTTTGTGAACAAAACCAAAGCAAGCTGAGATAACAGTGATCCCCTCAGCCCTGGATGGGGAGCAGGGCTCTGTGCAGCTGATGCTCGGGGCTCCCACACCTTGCCTGTCTTTCACTTGTGGCAACACATGAGGAATGGTGCTTTTCCTCTGAATTTCAATATTTTATGATCATTTTTCAAGGTATCTTGCAGGTTTCAATGGCTGTCTTCTGCTGCCAGAGATCACCTAAGGCCATTGCACAGCAAATTTACAAACATGAAATCCCTGGTTTGCCTTTACCTTAATTAATCCCCAACTCACCAACCTTTCACTGCCAGAAAACGTATCTAAGAAATTGAATTCATAAATCAAGTTAAGGATCACAGTGAAATTGTGACTGTTTGTTCTCTGGGTGTTAGATTTTGTTTTGAGTACACACAGTTATATTTAAGTAGAGGCACATGTGAGCTCCTCTCCTTAACCCTTCAGACTATTCCTGAATGCAAATTCCATTCATTCTTTCCTCTTAAGATAATTGAGGCTGTTTCCTTTGATGCTTTTCCCCTGTCCTAGAAATGCAGATTCTTTCCAGCACAGCAAATGAGAAAGGACAAAATATAAATGTAGATGAGTCTCTATTCTAACACCAGGTGACAATAAGCCATGATAAATAGAATACTTGGCACATGTTTCAGCTGGAGATTCATACTGCTGATTCATCTTGTATTCATCTGGATTTATCCCTCAATTAAGGAATAAAGTAAGGACTTGAAGTGAGGCATTAGCTCAAGTATGGCCAAATTTATCTGCCCCAATGATAGTAAAAGTCTTGCAAAACACTCCATGGTCAGCAAATAATTCTCAGCTTTGGGTGACTTCAGGAATTAACACCATAACTTTACCTTTAAACCTCTACCTTGTTGCAGGTAGTTAAGCAGAGACCAAGAGCTGTTAATCTGCAGCAACAGGAACTCTTGGGGAGAGGGTATCTGGTGTCAGCTTCCAGGAATTCAACCTTTCAGTTTGCATGACTATCTAAGTGCCTGAACATTCCAGATAACCCAGGGGTTTAACTTTAGGTTGTTTTGATGTAAAACCAACATGGTTTTTATCTTGAGAGAACTGCTCCCAGCAAAAAAGGAGGGAAGAATTTTAAATGCTTTCCCACTAGGCTGCTTCTTAAGCCAGAGGCAACCAGGTGAAGTTTACACCTCAAACCTTTCACTTCAGTCCCTCCTAAATCCTGCTAATGACAATTCTTTAGAGCACAGTGGTGGGGATGCTCCTTCAGCTCACCAACACAGGCTTGGTCGGAGTCCAAGACCCTCCCACCTCTTCCCTGGCTTTTCTTTTGAATATAGCAGCAATAAAACACACATCTGAGCATCCCACTTCCACAGTATGTTGTTGTCACACTCTTCACCTTTAAAGAATTCCAACATATGTTTCCCTAAATGCTTTTTCTCTATTTATTCTACGAAGTTCCCAGAATAAATTTAATTTATTGATTCTGACAGTTTTCAGTTGGTTTGGACATTTCACTTGGGTGATTCCCCAAGCTTAGTGCAAGCAAACTCAGCTTGAAGCAGCTGTCTCCTTTCACTGCAAAAAAATGATTGGTTTCAGATGTAGAATACTGAGGGCCTTGGGCTATATTTAATTTTAAAAAAATATTTTTTTTAAATTCTACCCTTAAAAGTGAAAAAAATGAAAGTGCATCATATGTCGTAGGACCTTGCTGCAGAAAGGTGTTTCTGGGCATGTTTCCATGCACAAACTCCCAATGCTTGGTTTGCTCTTCACTGTGTCCAGCCTGGAAGTGGAGTTCATTGCAATGAACTGTGTTGGCAGAATAATGGGCTGAATTACCCCATAATTTACATGGACAGATTGAGAAGCTTCCTTTCAGTCTTAATAAATGTAAGGTTTAATCAACTGTCAGACCACTAAAGCAGCAACAGTACAAGCAGCAGCAGAACTGAAGTCCTGGCACTGCCTGGTGAAGGTTTTGCTGTTCCTTGATGTCAGTGGCCAGTGCCTGTCAGAGTGAAACAAGAAAAAGAAACCAAACAGCCAAGAATGGTATCTGGGGCCAAATTTTGTCTGGCAAGGCTGGAGCATTGTGTCAAGGGGAAACCCAAATTCTCCTCCTAGCATATCATAGCTTGAGTTCTTGACCCTACTCTTCATAGTGGCCTCACTGTTGTGCCTGGAAACAACTGCCCTTGGGAGAGGAAGAGAGTTTGGTTAGGACATTTCTGGGGCATCTTGAGTTTATATATCACTCTTTGACTGAGTTATATATTCTAGATATATCTAAAACCCTTTACAAAATTTTTCCCCACTTCCTACTTACTAAGGGGGTTCCTTCTCTCAAAATTGAATGACATTTTCTAAGTAAAATTTCATTTGAGTGAGTGAAAAGAACTTTCTGATAAAACTTCAAATATCACCACCTTCTCTTCAAGCTGGTCTAATTTTGTCTTTTTTTGTAAGAAGAATATGCTTATATTTTCCCACTCTGTACCCCTGTAATACAAAAAGGTACAGAATGATATTATCAAGTGACAAAATAATTAAGTATGATTCAAATGTTTATACTGAACTAAGAAAACCATAGATGGGAATCACACACAGCCTCTTCTTAGATAAATGTCTTTGTGAAGCCTCCTTGGAGGGGGCAGGAGGGTCTGTGAAGGTGCTGATAACCCACTCTGGGACCACAGAAGTAAAATAACACACAGAGAAGGAGCAAAAGAATTTAAAATGAGTGACCCAGAAATGGAGGCAGCACCCTCTGTCATATCCAGATACAGAGATTTTTGCAGAGGCAGTTTTTGATCCCAATTTGTGAATTTTAAACTATTGCGAAAATATTTTTACTCTTTTAAAGTTTTTTCTGTTTTCAAATATATATTACTTTTCAAATATGTATGTAAGTTCTGGTTAGCAGAAGCTGTGGTTAGGTGTGACATAATTTGGACTTGCAGTTCAAAAACCTCAGGCAGCCCTTGCCCTTTAAAAATAGGCAAGTAAAATGGTCTGAATTAGCTAATTATTTTAATTGCCAATCTCTCAATTAAGTGCAGTGCAATATAGGGGCTGAAATAATAAAAATAGTTAATACTATTCCAGAGAGGGCTATTTCTGGTTGCAATTTCTGGCTGTAGATTTTGGGCTGCAATAAGCATTTTTTCTTCTCCCTTATGGGTTTCTTTATTTCCTCCCCAAACCTCTGTCCTCACTCCAGCCCTTACAACTGGCCATGGTGAAACACAGGAATTATTGTCTTCAGTAATTCTTAGGCTCTGCCCCAAACCAGAACACATTAACATGAGTGACTGTGAATAAATCTTTCCTGGATATCTTAATCTCATTTTTAATAACAGGAGACATTTTCTCTTGTATAAGTATTTCCTAACTTGGTCAGCTCCCATGGTTTTCTCTCTCTTTTTTTTTTTTTTTTTTTTTTTTTTTTCCTGGTTAAATAAGTCTTTAAGTTCTGCCTCTCCTGCATCCCTGGAAATGCTTGCTAACAGCTGCCATCTTCCCAGATCATCTAACGCAAGAAATTCCATGTGTGTATTTTCCCTTGGAATAGATCTCCCTCCATCATTTCCACACCAGCTCCTATTGTCTGTGGAGCATCTCTTCCTTCCCTCCACTTCATTTTTCTGCACCCGATTTCCCAGGCAGTGGCATTGTCTCCTTTGGCTCCATGGCCCTTACACGTGCCATGGGAAATGGAATATTTGCCTTTAGTCACATTCACACTTGGAGTAAATCCATTCTCTGTCCTATCTGAGCATGGACATAACGTTTAAGCCACATTCAATGCCACAGAGGCAGCTGCTGTGTTTCATCACAAGATTTCTCACCTGCCTCAACATTTTTACCTTACAGCCTGCAGAGTTGTGCACAAAAAATGTGGTAAAAGGATGAGAATCAAATGCATTTGGCTCAAGGGAGTCGTACAAGAGCTGTGGTGTGATACTAGAAATGTGCACAGTCGATTACCCATTAGGGAAGATGATTACAGACACCCATAAGGCCAGAGTGGCAATCCCTGCCAACCATGGCTGTGGAAGAAATGTAATGGATGAGGGAATTAGTGTCAGGTTTATTCAGATTTCTCCTTTAAGACCCCTGATGTGCATTTTCAAGGGCTTTCTCCTATTTCTCCTGACATTTGCAAGGCTGATTTATTTGTTACTCATCGGTGCTGTGATCAGTGCTTTCATTTCCAGCCTTCTGCTGCTGGGCGTATGAAAGACCAACCAGAGGTGAAACACTCGTTGCTTATTAGCACTTTATATTCTGCTGGAACATGCCGAGCTCAGGGCACGTAGCAGCACAGCGCTGTGTGTGCCCGGTGGCTCCGGCTCCATCCCCGGTGCTCAGCGAGGGGACCAGCTCATCTCTGTCCGCCCGGGGCCGCTGCCGTGGCCCTTAGCGCTGGAGTTTGGCACGTTGCTATGGCGACCCCGCCGCCGCAGGCAGCACCGAGCCGCCACCAGCACAGGTCGGTGTCCGCGGTTCGGCCCTCGGCGTCGGGGGCGGCGGGAGAGCGGCGGCCGCGCTCCAGGGTGCTCTGCAAACCGAGCTGTGGGCTCTCCCCGTCGGCCGCTGGCACCGCTGCCCTCCTGCCCGGCTCCCGCTGGGGAGGAGCAGCAACAGGCGCCCTGAGCATTCCGCTCGCAGACAGCGCCCTGGGGGCCGGGAGGGCAGGGGGTGACTCCGCTCCGCTGGTGGGTGCTGGCAAAGGGACCCCGCTGCAGGGCAGTGCCGTGGTGCTGGGTCACGGCAAGGGCTGAGCTCAGCCGGGGCATCCTCGGGACCGGGGACAGTCAGGCAGGGTGCACGGGGGTGCGATGCCAAGCACGGTTCTGCCAGGGACAGTCTGCAGCCAGGTGTGTTTCCCTCCTTGCTCTTCATTAAGATGTAAGATGTGAAAAAGTAGGTACACCGCATTGCTCTGAAGTTCCGCAAAGAGCCAGGGGAAAAAAAAAATGGGCTTCCAGTAGGGCCGTGCAGACTAAAGTTGCATTTTACCAGAGACCCGACCAAAGTCGCAGAGCAGCGTCTGGAGGGGGACGCGAGGGTCTGTACGAGCCTCATCCCCAAGCACCGCGGCAGAGGCGCACGGGAGCAGTAGCGTCTCGCCCTCCACATCGAGAGCTGCAACCGGAACGACTCTGCACCGCCTGCCTCTCGCTGCCAACCTCCCCGCGCCCTGGGAGTGGGCGGCTAAAAACATCCAGGGAGGCGAATACCGACTGCGTTATCACTTACGCAAACCTGGCATCGCTGACGTAAATTTAGAAGGGGATTCAGCAAATAAAGGCGGCTCTCGGCAGCCCGCATTACCTCGGGTACTCTGCGCGGGCTGTGCCTCGCAGGACAAGCCGAGCAGATGGGGCTGCCCCCGCAGCTGGGAATCCTCCCTGGGGTTTGTAAAGCCTAAGCTTTGACTTAAAGAAGTGGTGGGATGTGTTGGTGGGAAAGCGATGCTCCCATCTGGCAGGGGTAGTGAAGAGACTTCTTGTCACAGGCATGTGCTGCTCAGAGGTCATGGCCAGTGTCAGGGTGGGTACAGATTATTGTAGCTCGGCTCTTCTGGTTCCCCAGAGAGGGCAGGCCAGGCTCAAGCCAGCAAAGAATGGCACGGTGTCCTCAAAAAACCCAGCTCTTGGCAAATATTGGCAAGACCCCTTTCTCTAGGAGCTGCAGCATTCAAAAGTGAGGGAGAAACTCAGCAGTTCTAGTGTATCCTGTGTTGGCATTGCTGGAAAAACATCCTCTGTGGTGGGCTGTGACTCCACCATACCAAGGAACAGAGCCTGTCCTTGGTGTCCTTTAACCAAGACTTTTTCTGGACACAGAAATACTTTTATTTAGCAAAGCTATCCTTCCAAAAAGCTGTTGACCATTTCCCACAGCTGGAAAATGCAGAACTAAGGTTGAACTCTAACAGTATTTTCTTAGTTAGAATTTCTAGCTTTTATTTCCTAGCAAGGACTTAAATCACCTTTCTTTCCCCCTCTCCTCTCAAGGCCCAGGTTTTCTCCCTTGCTGGGCTCCCCTGCACCCGCAGCACAGCAGGAACCAGAGCTTTGCTCTGCCGAGAAGGGAGACACAGCAAAATCATTCGAAATGGCTCAGTCCAGCAGATCAGAACAGAAGGGGGAGCCCAGGAGACAAAATCAGAGAGCATCCCACCCCGCCGAGCTCCGGCCGAGCTCTGGATGTTAACGGCGTTCATAGAAACTTGCTTTGTTTCTACATCCACCTTTTGGGTTTTGTTTTATGATTTATAGAGACCATTCTCACCTCCGAGTCTGTGCCGAATTCCCACTGTGCTGAACAGCAGTTCCATTGGCAGTGCTCAGAAATCACCACTGTGCTGCACTCCACCATTGTCCTCTGTATTTATGAGGCAAAATATCTCCTTTTCCCTCCTCTTCCCCCACACTGACCCTTTCCCTCCAGGCCTCCAACGCCCAAATCACCCCCACTGTGCTTTCCATGCCTGCTGTTCCTGCTTTAAATCCGCATCACCTGAGAAGTCACCTCAGAAGTCACCCCCTTGACAGCTTGATGGGCTGGCAAGCATCTGGCCTGCCCTGGGCAAGTCCACAGCCTCCTGGGAGAGGGAAATGTTGTGGTTTCAACCCCTTTTAATAAGGCAGCTGGAGGACTGATCTTTTTAGCAGCAAAGGAGCCTGAACTGCATTACTGCTGGGGGTATTTAGTGTCCCAGCTCCAGGTGGGCCTCAGGAACAGTGGACAACTCCCTGATCCATTCCATCAGCTGTATGGAGGAGATGCCTTTCCCTGCACTCCCCAAGATCTCTGGCAGATGCAGAGATCAATGCCCACCACAAACCTGACCTGCTGAGATTTATTTAACATTTCCTAACAAGTTGGGCTATGCTATGAGCCCATTTTCACATAGTGCTGGTTTGTACTTCAGTATCTTCAGTTGCCTCCTGTTTGTTGTATCTCCGTGCATGGCTCACAAATACTGTTCTGCCTGTACCTGCCTCAGTACTTTCTAATTTATTGCTGATAATAATTTGTTTTCTTCTCCAGATACCAACAACATGCCTGTTATAAAGTACCCAAGGGTTAGAGACCCTCTCTTTTATGAATGGGACAGGAAAGCCCAGAAGTGTGGATTAAGACACACAGTTTATGCTGTAAATGGGGATCAGTATACTGGAGAATGGCTGGACAACTTGAAACATGGTAAGATATATAATTCTGAGAAAAAATAGCAACTTAGTTGTCCTTACAAATGTTCCTAGGGGCAGGAAGTGGTCAGTGGTTCTATGTGTTCTATATGCTCCTGGAAGAACATTCATTCATGTAGGACTATATGTTCACACACACACACACACACACACTTGATATATGTAATGCAAAAATGCAGAAACATTTCTAATAGGTAACTTGGAGAGCTTTTGTATGCACTCAGGGGTGACTACCTGAAATATCTCTATTACAGATGTTTAAAAATCCTTTCCAAAAAACAACAAACTGCAGTCAGCTTCATGTACTGGGATGTGCCCTGGCTGCACAGTCCCTGGAGCTTTCTCAGCTCCTGACTTGGTTCCAGGAATCTTAATTTATTCCCAAGATGTGGCAGGGCCCGCAGGGGACAGAGCAGGAGAAGGAGACCCTGTCCAAGCCAGGAGCAGCCAGAGCAGGACAGATTTGTTTACAAGCAGCAAACTGAGGTTTGGAAAGATTTCAGTGCAATCAGCAGAGGCCACACAGGAAGCCCCAGATCAAGATTAACGATGGTTCCAACTTGGGAAGCTAAACTGAATCCCAGACGCAAGCCTGACTTTGTGCAGGGAGTGCTGCCCTGCCTGGGATGGAGCAGGAAGGGCAGTCCTGTGCACCCTTCTCCTAAACATGATGGTCTCCCTGTCATTCCTCTTGTTTGTTAAACAGGTAAAGGCACACAGATTTGGAAAAGCACAGGAGCTATTTACAGCGGTGACTGGAAGTTTGGGAAGCGGGATGGTTATGGCTCATACAGCATTCTTGACCCAGTGACCAAGGAATACAAGAGGGTGTACACAGGCTGGTGGGAAAATGACCGAAGAGGTGTAAGTGAGATTTTCTGCCAGCAGTGGGGCAGTGGGACCCAAAACACGGGGAATCGTTGGGTGCACATGTTCAAGAAAATTACTTAAAATACTAACTTTCACAATACTGAGGTTGAATTGAATGGTCAAGACTAAAAATCCAACATTTTTATGGGAGTGCCATCTCCTTCCTGGAGAGGGCATCATCTCCACCCATCTGCTGGTTACCAGGCTACAGCCCTGAGCTCCCACCGACTGCCTCAGAGCAGTGGTTACTGCTCAGACTCACCTGCAGCTTGGTCAAGCACGATGGGAGGTTTCACATCCTGTCTCTTAATCCTCCCCGCCCATCCCTTTCATAACTCTCGTCCTTGAACAAGTGAGAGGAACCTGTATTATAAGCACTGCCAGAAAATGCACCTTCTTCTGGGAGTTTTACAGCATAACAGGCAAATAACTTGAGTTCTTTTGGAAATTAAGCCTGTCACATAAATCAGTTTTGCCTTAAAGGAACATAATGAGAAAGTCATCTGGTAGAAGTGACTGCAATGTAATGTGCAAAATCCTTGTAGGAACGTTTTTGGATCTGCCAATGGAAACCTTGTGTTTGTGTCTGCTCTTAAATTAAACTCATCTCCATCAACGCTTTTAATGGGCGTGTGGCTCCATGGCTCCTGTCTCTTGGAGGCAGCTTCCCTTCCTGTTCTTTAAGGTTAGATCTTCCATAACTGAGCTTTGGTGAAAGATTTATGACATCCAAATATCACTAGGGTTGGGTTTTCTTCTAAAAAAGTTTCTCCCTTAAATCCATGCAGTTTAATAAAATTAACACTCAGAAAAAACCAGTTGTTTCCAGAACTGGTTTTATTATTTGTTCAGAGAAAAAAGAACACTTTATTCCTATGGGAAAACGTGTTAGTGATATGGAAATATTTCTTATTGGTATCACTCCCTGGCATAGGGGGTACCTCTGGACTTTTCTTAATGGCAAACATACATGTAAAACAAGCTGCCCAGCCTGGGACACACTGAGCTGGAAACGTCGTCATGGTTGAAAGACATGAAATCCCTGTGTTGAGAGACACTTCCTTTAATGCTGCCTATCCCCAGGCAGGTTTATATACTTGTAAAGCTTGCTTTTAGCTAAATATTAGCAGCAATCATGCCAATAATAACATACTGAGATATAAACCCAAGGTTTTGTCAAGGGAATAAAACTTTTTTGCCAAAAAAAATCCCGTACTACCACATCTCATTTCCTTCAGCACAAGAACAGCCACAGAGCTGAGCTGCCAGCAGTCATGTGTAAGAGTAATAAACAAAGGAATATTCTATCAAAGTGATGTCCCAAAATTGAACACTGACCCCTTTCAATAGAGCAGCTCCTAACCAGCCATCTCTGTGCTGCTGTCCAGGGCCGGGGGATGTTCTTTTACCCCAACGGGGAGCTCTACGAGGGCGAGTGGAGCAATGGTTTGCGGAGCGGCTGGGGAAAGATGCACTACAAGGACGGCTCCACCTACGAGGGACAGTGGCTGACGGATCAGCCCAACGGGCAGGGCCTGCTGCGGCTCCGTAAGTACGGACCACCCTCACCCTGCCCCCTCCAAGCTGTTTGGTGTCGTGCTGCTCTCCGCGTGTCTCTGCCATCCAGATTTCTGTGCTACACTGCAGCCTTGCAGCAGGACTGCGGCCGCTCCGTGTCATCCCTCCCCTCCTGGTCTGGAGCGGGAGGCAGCACAGGCTGAGCAAGGGCCGGCGCTGCACTGCTCAAGCCCATAAGCCCACACGCATGAAAGCTTACTTTTGCTGTGATTTACATTTAAATGACTGGGATGGTTCGGGTTAGAGATAATATACTGTTGGGTCAGAGAAGAGCAAATCTCTCTTTTCAAGGCAGGCACTTTGCCAGACAGGCTTTCTAGCTCTGAATACGAAAGAAGAGTTCAGTTTCCAGCACAGGGAAAACAAAAAAAAAAAAAAGAAAAAAGAAAAACCACAACATAGTTTTCTTTTTGAGTTCACTCCATCCCCTCTGTCTACTTCTGACAGTGACTTGTGTTGAGTGAACACAGAGGTTTCATTAGTACACAATCCTTTTCCATAAATAACACCAAGTACATCATGGATTGGGAATGTTAGGGCCAATCTCGGCATAAATACAGAAATTATATTTTTCCCTTTTATTTTCCTTGGAGTTTAACACATTTTCCCCCAAAGCCAATAATCCCAAGAATCTCTGCAATACCAGGCACAGCATTCCAAGAACATCTGAATAAATATTATCTCCATATTATTATTCATCTATTCTATCTTTTTTTGCTTGAAAGTGATCTCAAGGCCAGTAATTAGCTAAGCAAAGCAGCTGGGAGGAATGAGCCTGACCTTCTCTGCACACCACATGCATGACTGTGCTCTCTCTGCTGACTGTAAAGTCGCTTTGGACCGATGGCTCATCTGGATGAAATCAGCACCTGCTTCCAGGGGGAATCTTGCACTGATCTGCTGTGCTCCTGTCAAAGGCCCTGTTAGTTATAAACTAACAGCCCCTGCAGGCTGAGCTGTGGCTGACACACCATTTCAGAGCCCAGTTGCCTCCAGCCTAGCCTGCAACTGATTGTTAGCTGGATTCCTTTTGGTTAAAATTAGCCGGAGCAATTATTTCATACCCACAAGCTTAATGCATTCAGCTCAGCTGCTGGAAGTGCGCCCACGTGCCGGCAGCTTTGCCATGTGAAAGAAAAGGAGTTCTTCAGTGGAGGTCATGATGAGCTGCAGCTCAAGATTAAATTGCTTGTAGTGGCAGCGTGCCCAGTGAGGGTGAGCTTGGCTGAGAGCACTGCACTGATCTGCTGCCTCTGCTACATCCATTCCCCAACAGCTTTGTACCAGAGCACTTCACATCCACAGGGATCATGGTTGTGAGAAACACAGCCTCAGGTGCTCTGGGAGGAGAGCAGATGGGACCAGCCAGGCACCATAGTGCAGTCAGGGTGTTCATTGCCCCTCCTTGCAGCCAGGACTGTGGTTTTGGTGGTTTCTCACTTGGTGGCTGGAGTGCGGAAGCTGAGCTGCTCCCAGCTGTGGACAAGGCAGCTTGGTGTTGCAGATAAGCACAAAACCAGATCAAAGTTGCAGATAACCATCACCACGGCTCCAGCCTGTAAACCAGACCCTGCCTGAGCAGCCCAGCAGCCACATTCCCTGGAAGCCTCTTTGGTTTTCCCCTCTTCCCTTACAGTATCCTGGCAGGCCCCAGCTATCTCTGCAGCACTGTGTGGGGTGCCCTGGTGTTTCAGCCACTTCTTGTGATGAAGAGTGGCAGAGTTCAGCTGAGACTCAAAGGTATTTCCACTAACATGGTCAGAAATCTCCATGGGTCTGGGCTTAGAAACACTGTATGTAGGAAAAGGGGTGAGCAGAGGACTCTCCTAGTGACAGCAGGGTGGTCTGGATCTATCCCAGGTGCAGCATCACCATGGATATGATGCCCTTTCTCAACCAGCATCCATGGATGAGGCTGCTCTCTTCCCCTTGTAGCTCAGCTTTCCCTGTTAGTGATGGATGGGTGGATTCCTGGAGAGCAGCAGAGAGCCCAAAAAAAGCCTCTCTCAACTTGCAGAAAATGCCAAGAGAAGCAGTAGAGCTGGAAAAACAGCCTGTAACTGACTGCCAGAACTGTTCAGACTCTTGCAGCAATTCTCACCCCGTAATTCATTGAGGAAAAACTTAACTAAAAGTATTCTTTGAAATCAAGATTATTTTGACTGGACAGCAATCAGTGCTCTGTTCCTTGCCCAGACAAGCAAACCTCTTCAAGACAGAGATCCTGCCTGATTTATTGCAGTGACAAATCTGAAACTTGTGTCCTGTAATTTTTCATGTTGTGAAGTGACTCAGAGACCAGTCCCTTACCTTGAGCACACTGGCTCCTTGTGTCAGCAAAAAATGAGTATCACTGTAAGAACAAAGCAAGTGAGCAGAGTCCTGGTTCCAAGTGAGCAAGTGTGGGCTCCTTCTGCAGCATTTTCTCCCTCTGTGGCACAGCAAATGGAGCACTGCAAAATCAAAATGACACAGTACCACAGCCACCTTGAAATTACTAAGAGGAGCCAAACACATGATCTTCTCCTCTGCTGGTTTGTTCTGTTGATTGATTTCATTTGTAACCCCTTAACACAATGGTGCAAATTTCAAGGTCTGTTCATGTATTTAATTGCAGCAAATGGAAATCGGTACGAAGGAGGTTGGAAAGATGGCAAGAAGCATGGCCCGGGGAAATACTTCTACCCAGATAAGGGACAGCTGTTAGAAGGCATCTGGGTAGCAGATATACCAAAGTGTGGAGTTCTGGTTGACTTTGGCAGAGACAACGCTCCAGCCCCTACTCAGTTTCCACTCCCAGAGGTAATTGCTTGGAAATTTTGGTTTGTATTCATCAGTGCTCGGGTCAGCTCTCCGGGTAGCATTTCACTTCTCAAGAGATTTCCCCCATGGGGTGTGTGCTCAGTCTTTTGGCCAGCAGCATCCTAAATGGCCCCATAGGGACTAACAGCTCATGCAGCCTCTGCTGGAGCCTCCCAATTGCCTACATCTGAAAAAATGCAGTTCTCATGCACCAGAACTGCTCAGAGACCTGATGCAGCACAAAGGAAATGGGGACAATAGAGGCACAGACAATAGTGGGATTTGTGTCAAGAACAAATTATTTCACCAAGCCCAAGTGCTGAGGCTGAGCAGATCCTGCAGGAACCTTAGCAGCTGCAGGGCCAACAGCAGCTCTCTCCCTCAAGTCAGGGGCTCACCATTGTGCCCAGCAGCCCCGGGAGCAGAGGGATGTGTGCAGGTTCCCACCTGGGCCCAAGGTGGGGAGATGGTGTCCTAGAGCCCACATCCTCTGCTCCTCTTTTCCCTTGATTGACACACACAGCAGAGGAAGAGCCAGGCCCTATCCCCATCCCAAAGATTTGGCAAGACACAAAGACACACTGGGCCATCAGCCTGGCACCCACTGGGTCCTTGCACGTCACTTTGGTGGACAGGAGAGCCTGTCCCCAGCTCTGTGCCCTTGGAGAAAGAGGAAATGGGAATCAGCAGTGAACAGATGTGACTCCAAGTGAGAGCTGGCCCTAAGTCTCAGCTTGAACCCTCATGGTCTGCAAACCACACACATGGAACAAAATGGTCGGTGCAGGATGGGCTGGGGCAGCTCCCCTTCAGTTAGAGCCAAGCAGAACCACCCTGGATAATCACAGCTCACCACTCTGCTCCAGCAGCACAGGGAATAGCACAGGGAATAGCAGGTAAAGCCACCCACCTTCCTCTGGCCCAGGGACACGGCTGTTCAACGTGACACCAGGTACACACAGCCTTCCAAAGCTCACAGCTGTTACATCTTCATTGCCCCTATCTTTTCAAATCTGTTTTCTATAGCCAAGGGCCCTTTGAGCACAGTTTTGAGCCAGTTAATCCTGTAAATACCAGGCACACCCACAGCAGTGCAGAATAATAAACACCAAACACCCATCAGAGAAAAACAATCTCTATTTTGCAAAAAGAGTGAAAGGAGTAGCACTTCTGTGGCTAAAAATATTTACTGTATGTGGTTTGTCAAAGGCCATTGAGAAGAGCCTCAACAATCCAACAGCCTGGGATGAACTACTGGTACACTAAGGCAGGATGTGCAAGTCTGGCTGTTTATTTAACTCCCTGAAGATCAAGTGATGATCCAGTTCTCTTCTGCTCTATAAGCAAAAACAAAGCATCAACTTTCACCGCTGTTATTGTGCTTTCAATGGCTTGACCTCAATTTGTTGATCTCAGGATACGAAGTAGTAGATAAAAGGAGAAAAACTGAATTCAAGTTTTCATAAACTTTTGTCACCACCACCCCCTTTATTAAAATTATAGGTGAGGCCTAACAGGCTACAAATCAAAGCCACTTTTGCCCAAGAGTGTGTTTTGTTAAAGTCAAAATCACACAGAGCTATTTCAAGGAGATAAAGTGATGTTCAGCACACTAATGAAATTAGGGTGGTGTAGTTGTTTCTAAATAATTGAAAGGCTGCAATATGAGCTGAAGTCCTGATACGTGGGAGACTCTCCAGTAATGCTCAAGAAATTAAGCTCTATAAAACCTTAAGCTTCTTCAATTAAACTGCATAACTGACTTGTATTCTTTTTATTTAGATTGAACTACATGATCCAGCTGGTGTTTTAGCACAGGCCCGGGCAATGTTTGATGACAGCCATAATTAATAACCAGATATCGAAGAAAGAAATAATTTAAGAACACAATCCTGGGTTACTTATTCCTTCAAGTGTCAAACCCACACCGTGGTTTTCATGTTGTGGTCTGCCTCACCATTCCCTCAAGGCTTTTCAGGTATACTTCCCTCTGCAGGTGGCTTTGCTCAGGAGCCTCCTCCCACCCCCATTATTTTGGAAAAGAAAGGAAAATAAAAAATGAATGGGAAAAAACCCAAAAGACAAGCACTAAAACGCTGTAAGACAGGCAGAGTGAGTCTCTGCTCAGCTCCTCTTATTCCTCCTGCTAAGAAATCACAGTCCTGGTGGTTTCAAGGCCTTTGCTTCAGAGAAGGAGCGTTTCTAGTATGTGTTTTAAAATAATATAGAAAAGTACAATCAAGTAATTGTGTCCTCCACTCCCCACAAATATAGCCCAACACACACCTGTGACCCCAAATCCCTTTTGAAGTTACAATAGATCATGTTTCAGTTAGTAACTCTATTTAAGGCCTCTAGATAAAAAATAATCCACAACAATTGAGTATATTTTATTCCATGAAAGTATTTTATACCCAAATAAGTGATATACAATAACCAATGTTTAAAATGATTGAGGTAAATGCCTAACATCGTTAGTATAAATAAGGGATAAAAAAATTTAAGTGCACTCAATGCTTAGATCCACATGTTTGTGTCTGGTTACTGCCTGGGTACACAGTGACAAAGGTACCCAAGGAGTAACTTTCATGACCATTTCCACAGGTGGAAAATGACAAAAATATACTAGATATCATGGCTTAAAGTGCAGAAAATAGTCAGAAAATTAGCTGTAATAACAGTGTCATTAGCTCAGAGCCTACCAGCTTGAGAAAATTAAAAATAACCATGTCCCACTAGCTTCTAATTCTGTGTGTCTTAAACAACAAGAAAATCCCACACTTCTTAGTCACTTTGTAAAAGATCCACAAATCAAAGAAAAATTCAGCTACTTATCCAGAACAGCAAGGAATTTTACAAAATAAACTCGGAAAACTGATTTTCTGGACTTCCATTCAGAACCATGTAACTTCTAAATACAAAATTTACAGACAAAAGTAAAATTTTTACACCTGACCACACCCATCCAATCAGGTGCTCTGGTGTAAATACCAGGTCAGGTTTTCTGCCTTTAGTGGGGGATTTTAGGGCCCTGTTTCCCCAAGACAGAATTGGTAAAGTTCTGTCTTGGATGGGAAAACACATTTTGTGCCTACTACCAACATTTTGTGGTTTGGAATGCTGCTTCCTTATTGCCTTTACTAAAGCAATGCTTCCAGTGCTCTATGAACAAACACCTGTAGTTACAATCCTCACCATCAGATTTACATCAGGAATAGAATATATTTGAAGCATGTAATGGCAGAGCTGAAAAAATCCAGTTTGACCTCTGTATGCCAGGACTTTCACTTCACAGGTGAAAACACCAAGTAGAAAGCTGTTTGCTGCTTGTGAACCACAACTGCTGCTTAAAAAAACCAGTGAGACCAGCAGGTTTTTGGTGTTTTTTTTTTTTTTTTATAGTTATGTTTTTAGAATACAAAGGCACCACAGGGGACCTTGTCAACACTTTGCACTGCAGTGCTGCTGACAGGAGAGATCAGTTCCCATCTGCTTCAGTAGTAACCACACTCTGCACCTGAACTCCACAGGCACTTTGTGCAGATTGCAAGAATGTTGGAATAACCTGAGATGGAGGTTGGTGTGAGAGACCACATTCAGCTCAGGCTGTCAGGCATGGCTCCACTGGACTGTCACAGTCCCTCCTGTCTCATGGCAAAATCCCAGGTTTCTATTCCACAGTGATAGCTATGACTAGTGATAGCTAGTTTGTTTTTTTTTTTTCCCCTTTGGCTTGAAACGTGTCTCAGTTTGTGTTCAAAAAACAGCTTTTACCCACTAAAGCCCAAAGCTACTCTATAGAGGAACTGTACTCCAAAAAATTAAACTCCTAGACATAGCCAGAATTACTGAAGCAGCCCAAGACAACTGCTGGAATCTTTCTTGGCCAAACCTCTTATCTAGGAGACCAAATGGAGGTTTTTGCTTAGAGAAAATGAACAACACAGTAGCTTTGCTGTCATAGAGGTGTCTGAAAGAAAGCAGCAGTATTAATTACAAATAACCTACTTTCATAAATAAATATACATCAAGAAAAGTTGTCTTCCAGATCCTTTGGAAGCAAAAATGTATAATGAGTTATTAAATACAACACTTCAGCAAGGAGAACACTTTTCTAAACAAGGAAGACCAAGGCATAGCTAATTACTTGGGAATCCAACACAGAGAAAGCACCTTTTGCTGCTTGCTTCTGAGGATTTATTAAAAATATTTTTTCAATATAAAAGTATAAAATAATTACTACTTTGGCTTGGAAAAAAAAAAACAGCAGTGGTTCTGATTTTCAAGCAAAAAAATTATCCAGTGATAATTTCCATCTAGTTCCTTCTTTTCAAAAAAGGATTCTTAAAAGAGAAACAGGCAAATCTATCTCTCCAGATGATATGTGCCAGCTCATGAGAACTTTGAAACAGTTATTGCTTTTATTTTCTTCCATGGAAGAGAAGAGTTGAGTCTCATTCCTACTCATGTGGCCACACCACATCGCAGTAAGTCTAGTCCTGGGTGTTTAGCAAGTTACAAAATGTGTAAGTGCCACGGGAAAAAGGCACTGGAGAAATCAGCAAAGTAATAATTACTTGGCAGCAAAACATACTGGGGAAAGTGCTGGGAAAGCTTTCACTCCTACCATCTGTCAGGCTTTCCAGGGAGAGCAGCGCTAGCACCAAAACCGAGCGCTAATTGCTGCATGTCCCAAGTAATTTGTATCATGCCATGCAATATGGATAGGACAAGCAGTATCTTCTAGTAAATGCCAACATCAGATAAACAGAGAAAAAAAAATCCACAACTTCTCTATCCATTCCTAACAAACACCCAAATGTACAATGTTATTTTCCATGTATTTATACAGCCAACACTCAGCATTAATGAGAAAGATGCGAGACAGTGTTCACAGGAGGAGGGCTGCACACACAGTGCAGTCACACCCCATCATCCATTCCTTCAGATAGCAAAACTTGTATGAAAGGAACATTTTTTCCTTCTCTAAAGGGTTAGAACAATATTTACAATTAATCTTTCAACGGTAATCAGCAGTTCAACCAGTTCATCCACAGGGAGTCACCATAAGGCAGAAGCAGAATAGTGGATTTATTTTCTTAAGCACAGGTTTACACAAAATTGGTGACGGCTGAGGTGACAGCATCACCTCTGTGATCCAGCTGATCCTGGAGCCGTGCAAATTCAGCAAGTTCATTGAGTTCCTGAAACTGCCTGTCTGTTTTGTGGCTCACCAGTGACCTGTAGAAGTGGACTGCAAACACAATGAAAATCAGTCCAAAGGGCACCATAATGGATGTCGATGCAATGGCTGCTGCCTGTCCTGATGTGATGGTAGAACTGTTGCTCTGTGGGGTGTTGTCAGTTTTCTTCTTTAAAGGAAGGAACTTCACCCAGCATAGTAACACCACTTCTGCAAGAAAGAGCAAAGTCCCAATGACAGTGGAAAACGCCCACGCGAGCTCAATGTGCCGGTGCATGCGCTCGTGAGGAGATTCCTTGACAGAGTTGAGGTTATGCACATTGCTAACAGCCTCTATGTTTGGAAGGATGCAGGTACTTATCATGAGTGCAAAAAGGTGAACTGCAACAAGCACAGTAGTGCAGGCACTGAAGGCTATCAAGAGCCCCTGAGGATAGTCGTGGTCTGGGTCAAGCTGAACTTCCACCATAGCCACCTGAAAAGGAAGGGGGAGAAAGATGCAGTTACCTGTTTCTGGAAGATCATCTGATCCAAACAAAGTAAGTCTGTATTTACATTTCTCTTCATGTCAATCTGCACCCTCTTCCTTAGGTCCAAATTTAGGTCTGAGCTATCAAGCAAAGGCCACTGTTTTCACACTTATTGTTCTGTTGTAGAGCAAACCCACAACCACCTTGCTACCTCCAGCTCATGCCAGCAAAACAGCTGACCCTTACAAACAGCATACTTGGACTCCTTAAGTGAAATATTTCTTCTTTTGTGTTATATTGAAGATGCAGCTTTTGATCTTTACTTATGAAGTCTTTTGAAGTATCTGTGAAAGGCTGTGAAGGCAGGGGACTGCCTGAAACAACCTCAGTGGTCCTTTACCCTTGGATATTTGGGTTTAAGTTCTAAAGTGCAGAAACCTTTCATGAGAAAGATCACCTTTCCATGGGGCTCTCAGCTATATTCTTTCACTCAAGTATTTAAACAGACTCAAAATGTGAGTTTCCACAATGCCCATGGCAGCCAAGCAAGCCTCTTGGAGGCTGGAAGAAAGACAGTGTCTTCAGAAAAGAGAACACAGTGCTCCCAGGCATCACTGCTCCCCCAAAGATGAGGCTACTCATGAAGATGTTCCAGCCCTCCACTACCACATGCAGCCATGACCTTCTTGTAACCTTAGATCTCCAAGCATGCCTGTGCCTAAGGAGTAAAAAAATCAGCATTAAGTCACAGCACTAGGAAACTCATAAAACAAGCTGTTTCTGACAAATAAAATGAATCAGAATGCCTTTTAGCTAGTTTTAGAACTGCCAGGTGGTTTTGTGCATATGTGCAATTGATCAGTGACATTAATCCCAGCAGCTCTCCTGAAATGATCTTTCCTGATAAATTTGCCTTTCAGACAAAGGAGAGTTCCAAAGATGGAATAATGCACCAAGGCCTCTACGTTCAGTGCTCTTTCTCCAAGGAACTCATCAAACAGACAAAATACAGGTAAAATGCAGAGGAAAAAAACCTGACAGTAATCTGAAATACAAGCACATCAAGCTGATAGGAAGAAAGATTCATGGGTAACATGGATGCAGGGAGGCATGGAAACCAGGGCTCAAAGACAGCTGCAAAAGCAGCAGGAACATTCAAACCTCACTATTTTGCAGGGGCTGAGCCAAGCTAACCTAGTCCTGGATCCCATCTTCTTATGCATGTTCCAGGACACCAGAACTCTTAATCACTAATGCACCCAATATATTAAGGCAACCCAGGGTTTTGTTCAGACATGTTTCAACAGGCATTCGAGGCCATTTGCCAATTGTTTAATTCCTTTATTGAAAGCTTTTATTGTCATAAGCCTAACATCTTGGCCAACTAGCAAGCAGTTTCCAAGTGTTCTGAGAAACTCAACAAGAAATTATATTAATGCATATACAGTCCTTGCTCGAGGATTTAAAAATACCATTTTTCAGCTGTGGGAAACTTCATGATTGAGAGGATAAACATTTGCTTGTCAGGTTCCTCTTCTGCAGGATTGCTTGTTAAGTCGCAATGTACTCGTGGGATGTTGGGCTTCCTGTGTTTTTCACAGAACAATTGCAATCCTTCACCACTGAGGATTAATTTTCATACTTAAAGATTTTTCTTGCAAGTCTTCTGCTGTGCCTAGACTCAAAGCCACGCAGCATGACAAGACACTTTAATCCTTTATTCTAGTTCTAAGTATGATAATATACACATGGTACTAAAGAGCTTCATGAGATGAAGACTTTATTTTCTTTTAAGAACTGATTGTATATAGTTTGCCAAACATTGAAGACATTTTATATTTCCATTTATCAACGCTTCCATACTAATGATATCAAGCATCTGATTTTGAGGCCCTTGTGTTCCTGTCTGGCAGAGTAACCCCAGCCTAACCCATAAGTGAAAAATCAGTTCATGTTTTCCGTCTCCTCAAACTCTCAGCAAAGCTAATTTGGGAACTCTTTCAGTGTAAACTAGCAGAAAAACTGCCAACTCTTTTCAACTCCGAGTTTACTTCCTGGGCCAAGCTTGAGCCAGGCACCTAAAACAAAACCTTCATTTTTCATCATGAGGGCCTGTGCCTGTTTTCTAACAGCAATGCAAAGTGTCAGAAGTTCTTCCCTCCTTTGCTCATGCTGCAATTTCAAAACAAACAGATCACAACTCCTCTTGTAAAGTAATACCTGCAAGTACAGGGCCCTGATGAGGTCACCTGATATGATCCAAATTCATACAAAGCCTGAACTCACAGGTACGTGCTGACATTCCAGGCAGGATATATTCCTGCTCTACTTGTTCAGAAGAGCTGCTCAGGGCAGGAGCTGTCGTCAGTGGCTGCACACTTTCCAATACAACACTTTTAGCACCTTATGCTTCACCACTTTCAAAGCTTCTCTGAACGCTTGCTGAACGATTTGACTGTGCAGCTGCTGTGCTGCAAGTGCCCTGCCTTGCTGTGTAATCACAGTGTAACATGGGCTGGAAGACACCTCAAGAGGTCATCTGGGCTAATCCCTGGTTCAAAGAAGAGCTAACTTTAACTTCAGATCATCCTACAGATATGACTGACAGATTTACTATGGCTCTTGACAAAGCTGTACATCTGAAGTACAGCTTCTTGACAAAACTAAAGGACTCATGACATTAGGACACAAGACTGAAGCTCTCCTAAGCCTAAAAATGGTGGGCATTCAGATGTTTTTAGAAGATAACTGAATTTTGGCACATAACCGTGTTAAGCCTTCAACAGTCCTGGATTTCAGAGTCACAGCAGCCTGATTACTACCAAATTGCAGGAAATTTAACAACTTGCCCTCTAGAAAAATCTGCACTTCAACTTATTTTTAAGTTCAATATCCTGACCAAGTTAATTTCACTTATTTATTCATAAGGCTCCCATGTCTTATTAGACCAGAGTGACTTAAATAAAGCCCCTGCTTTTAAATTTAAGTCACAGGCTTACATCTTTTTTCAGATCAGTAGACAGTGCTGTAGAGAAGAGGAAATAAAATGCCTTATCTCAAGTAAATCTGTATTATCTATGAGCTAATATTTATTATTTACTTCCTCTCCTCCCCTTCCCCACAAAGATGCCTCTGAGCTCAGGTTGGTGGGAATATAATCCTGTACTGGGACTGGACTGCATTTTATACAGTCTAGCATGTCAGGAATGGCTAAAAAGAAAGCTGTGTTGATCAAACATCACAACTGCATTTTTGAGGGCCCATCCATCATTGCTTGTCTATGGGTGGGACCGCAGAGGAAACTCAATAATGAGCCGAGTGTCAGAGCATCACTGGGAATCAGCTCCTCTGGCTGGCTCCCCGTTTTCCTGACAGTACAATTCACTCCAGAGACAGAGGCGCAGAGCCAGGCTCTCACAGACTGTCTGCACCATTCATAAAGAGTTATAAACAACTCATACAGAGGCTCTGTACGAGCCAGAGTAACTCACCGGAAATTAAAAACAGCTAAGTCAAAATAATGATCTTATTTACTGGTTTCATACTGAAGGGAAACTAAGCATCATTCATCCATTAGTCCAGGATCTTGACTCTGCAGATTATTGTGTGCTGCAGAATGGCAAAACACATTGATATTTGCTGATGCTGACACTGGAATACAAATACAGGATCTCATTTTATTTTGCTAGCAAACATGAAAAGGCAATACCCGTGTGATTGGAGCAAATGCATCTCGAGGAGGTAATTCCCCTCTACACAGTGTAACTTACAGCAAATCCATTCAGTAAGTACAAGTTCAGATTACCCAGAGGCTCAGTATCTTCTTTACATCCTCCAAACTACAGCAGCCACCCACAGCTGCTCCAAGACAGAACAGCAGGAGCCCCAAACACTCCACACTGCCTGCCTTGCTCGTCTACAACGGAGACAGGGATGTTCAAAGGAGGCACAAAACTTTCCTTTTGTGACTGGAACAGAAGAAACTTTTTGCATGGGGAAAGATTCTCCAGCACAGCTCTAACCTCTAAGAGCAGCAGTGTTAAAGAAGGCTAAGTGGAAGCAGAAGCCACAAAACTGGGCCTGTAACTCCTGCAGGTTACAAAATGCCACAGTTTCATGCTATTCTACCAGCAACCCAGCTAAATACCACTTAAGACCTTCTACAGAGACTGTTTTAGTATTTAGAACAGCCAAGTGACCTTTACTAGACAAAGACAATGCTGTCTTGAGAACCTGTACACCAGACACCAGCAGCCCCAGGTCGCACCTAACCATACCTCAGCACCGACTGTTATTATGGAAATCAATTTCAAAAATATTTATCACTGCAGTCAGTCTTCTGCAGAACATGACTGAAGCTGTCTTCAGGAGACCATACTGGCCATATTTGAAAGGCAAGAGTTGACCATTTTTTGATGATATTCAATATTTGAACCATATATATCCCATCTAGACAAAGCCCAGCCAGCTTGGACTACTAGAGATATTTAAAAGAAAACTGCTGCCTGGTAAATATCAACCTCTGAATCCTACATATAAGGAAGCCAACCACCGTGTATAATTCAGACCCATAGTTCTGACTCAGTTATTTTTACAAAGCTGTTAATTGGTGGCAGGAGGAGATGTTGAATCTTCTGGTTTTATAACTAGTGGCATTTAACAACTTTCCTATGGTTTCTGACTCCTGTATTTTAAAATTGTCATGCTACTGTGTTATGTGTCCCTGGTGACAAAATGATGCAAACAAATCAGAATAATTGTTCAAACAAAAATAACCTGGCAGCAGCCTATTCACTGTGAAAAATAAAAATAGGTAAACCAAGCATGAGGGGGAAGATCATGCAACAATATCTGGGCTATAATACAGAATGAGAAATATCTGATGCCCTCACCAGTTTATGGAATGAATCCTGCATTCTTGAAGGCACTACACATCCCCTACAATCTACAATTTCTTTCTCTACCTCTAACAATTTGGGGGATTGATACTACTAGCTGGCTCCATAAATTGGAAAAGTGTACTAAATGAGGTTATAAACTCCATGGATTTTCCTTCAGACATACGGCACTGGATGATAGCATCCATGGAAACCTGAGTGAAGGAAAGCTCAGGTTACTGGGGCGAGCTCAGCTCTCACATCAGTTGCCATCACCAGCCCCTGCAACTGTTTCTGAAGCTCACACATGGCAGCACATCCTGATGTGGAGCTCTGAAACAAATCTAATTATAAATCAGGTTTTTAATCTTCTCATAACAATTCAGGGTTTGAAACCTGGCTGAGCGTTTCATACTCCACCTCACTGACCCGAGCAATGCCTTGCCTTTGGCATGCCTCGTTCCACCAGGGTACATCACCAACCCTGAGGGAATCAACTTTGCAAACTGGCTGCAGCTAGACATAAAAATAGTCCATGAAAAGGGAGCAGTTCAACGGGGATAAACTTAGCTTCCACCAGAGGATGCAAGCACTCTTTAATCAAAGAGTAAGGATCAATGGGGCTGACATGGAAACCAGCATGTTCCACTCCTGACAATTCCCATCAATTCACTGGGTGGTCCTGGATGTGTCACTTAAGCTCTTTTTTCCTCGCCTGATAAGGAAAAGAGAAGAACAATGACCCTTCATCGCTGTTGCCAGCTTTGATCCAAGACTAGAATGTACTTGAGCAGCATTTTGTTAAAGTACCAGGTGCCAAAGATCTGCAGTCAGTAAACAATGCACAGGCGTGACAGAACAGCCCAGCTTTTCAAGGCAGAGGGACAACTCTAAAAGATCAGCAAGGCTTTTAAAAGGCATCTAAAAATACTCGGAAAGTTAACTCAGCTCTTCTGAACCAAGATTAGGAAGTCTTAGCTAGAGGACTAGGACTAGGTCTGTCAGTGCAAAAGCAAAGATACTACGGGTAGATTTCCATGCTGAACTTGTTAAAGGAAGGAAAAAAAAAGTGCATTTTTTTTTCCTTTGGAAAAACTTAAATATGACTGTTCACACGTAGCATTCCTGGCAATTGGAGATTTTCTTAATTGGAACGAAGTGGCTTTTTCCTGAAATAACCTAAGCAACAAATTCAACAGCAGCAGTTTTCAACAGCAGGAGACTAAACCCCTAGAATTCTAGAGAATTAAGAAACAAGTAGAAGCCTCACCTCGTACATTCACGGATTTTGAGTCCAGGTACCATACATTTAGAGAAAAACCAAGGAATTCAAGATGTTAAGTATGACCTTAAAACAACAGCATTTACATTGAGATGCAACTTCCCTTAGAAAATTTATAAACTCCAACAAACGACATTTTTCCCCACGTTCTCTCTCAAGGCAAAGGCCTGACTCGAGCAGCCACAAACTGCTCTGGGACGGCAGAACGGGCGTTCAACAAGGAAAATTCATGATCAGAAGCGGCGTGTGAGCTCCAGCCGGATGCGTTACCCAAGGAGAACTGAGTGAAACGCAGGAACACAGCCGCCTGTCAGTCACCCGGGCAGCACTCCACCACCTCCCGAAGAGTTGTGGTCTGTTTTTAGCCATTGAAGGAGGACAGTGACATTTATTTGACCGTCAGCAGGCTGCTGTGTTTTCCAACAGCATCATTGGAACAATGGCTCTGGAAAGGAGCAGATTCAACGGCTGAAAATACTCAGTTTGTTAAAAGCGGGGCAAAAAGTCAAAATACGGAGGAGTGAAATTGCGAATTTATAAACCATGAAGCATTTTAACAGCTGCATAAAGGGGCTGAGGGCAGAGTTTGCAGCTTTGCATGTCAGATGTCTGGACAGATGAGGAAGTCTGTGAGTTACTGTATTTCAAACTATATGGAACATTCATACATGACATAATTCGGGTAACTAGACTGCGCTTCACATCAAACTCGGAAGAAAACACACACGAATAAAAAAAAAGTTTTTAAACCACGCACAAAACTCCAAACCAAATAACATTCAAGTTTTCCTTAAATACAAACTAGAAACCACGCAACTGCAAAGCACTGATGATGGATGAGTCTGAGCGGCACCACGAACTTTAATCGGTTGTATTTCTTGGTTTATCTAAAAGAAACTTCAGCGCAACAGCTGCGCTTGCCCTCGCTGAGCCACGCGTGCGGTCTGAGAGAGGAGCGGGATGGAAACCCCGCAACCCGGGCAGCGCTGCGGGGCCCCTTGGCTCCCGACACCCGCAACACGACACGGTGACCCCGCACCCAGCGGAGCTGCCCACGGCACACGCGGCAGGCACCGCGGCTTCCGCGGTCCCGAGCATCCCCCACGGGGAAAATACGTAACAATCGAACAAATCTTGCACTATCCGGCGGAGATAAAAGCCGAGAGGCAGCCCTGAGCTCGTGCCATGAAGCGCTGCAAAACAAACGAGCTACCGAAGCGAGCTGCCGGGAGCGCTGCCCGGAGCGGGCCGGGCGCTCCGGGGCGGCGGCAGCAGCGCCCGCCCCGCTCCCCGCCGCCCCAGGTGCCGCACGCCGCGCCGGGCCCGGCCCCCCCGTCCTCACCGCAGCAGGCTCCGGCGGGAGAAGCAGAAGCGGCGGCAGGGCTCCCGGCCCCGTGCCGCCCCCCGCCCGCCGGGCCGGGCCGGGCGCTCACCATGGCGAAGCCGGAGAGCAGCGCGGAGGTGCGGCTGGAGGCTTTCAGCTTGGCTCGGCTCAGGTAGAGCTTCCGCCAGGACAGCGCCTGCATCGAGTGCTCGTTCAGGCTCATGGGCTCGGGGCGGAGGAGCGGAGCGAGGCGAGGCGGAGCGGGGCCGGCGGGCGGTGGCGGCTCTTTCCGGCGGAGCGGGCCCGGCCGCGCTAACACCCCATGGCGGCAGCGCGGCTCTGCCGCCCCGGGGCCGCGCCCGCCGCGCGCCCCGCGAGCCTGCGCGCCCCGCCCCGCCGCGTCCCATTGGCCCCCGCCCCCCGGCCCCGCCCCCGGCCCCGCCCCGCCGCGCGCCGCCGCTTCCCGGCAGCCTCGAGCCCCCGCCCGGGCGGGCGCTGTGCCCCGGCGGCGCCGCCCGCCGCCAGGGGGCGCCGCGCCGCGAGAGCCGCGCCCGTGAGGGCGCTGCGGGCCCCGCGGGGCTGTGGGACCGAGCCCCGCACCGAGCCCCGCACCGAGCCCCGCACCGAGCTCCGCACCGAGCCCCCGCCGCGTTCCCCGGCTGAGCAGCTCAGCCGGAGTGCAGCTGACGGGAATCTGCCGTTTCAGGTGGGTTTGTGCCCCTCAGCCCAGTGCGGGAGCCGCTGCGCTCCCAGGGCGTGCAGGATGGGGTGTCCCGCTGCAACACGTCCCTCAGAACAAAGCACACAGCCGTGCCTCAGCCTCTCCTTCTGTAGTCCCTCGTCCTAAAATGCTTAAACATCTAATCTACACCTGTCCAGACCGGACAGAACATGTGGATCCAGACCGGTTAGAACATCCACCCTCTCTTCCAATTAAATCTGACCCAGCTAACCCTTTGTCATGTAGTTCAGGTTTTTCACAACATTTGGTAGGCCCAGAGCTCTTGATAAACCCGCCTTTATCAGCAAGCACTTGATAAGGTTGATTAAGCAGAACATTTCAACATCTACACATGCCAGTGTTAAAAGATTTTTTATTACCTGGTTCACATACACACTTTAAACCATAATTCGTTTTTTCTGTGATTCACAGAGAGAAAAGTGAGGCGTAGAGCAGAACTCCCTAGGGAATACTTGGCAGAGTTCTGAAGGTGATTTCTGAAAAGGTGAGGCAATACACTGCTTGTGCCACAACAAATTTGTGCGTCAGGAGACTTAAGGGATGTGTAAGAAACAAACCTGTTGCTATCAATTTGTAGTTAAGAAAAATAGGATTTTAACAATATAAATAAAACTCGACAAGGATACTTTTGCTATTAACAGGCACATGGATGGTCAAGTAGGAGATGAATCCATGCTAGTTTCATTAGCAATCAAAAGCATCGTTAGTTTGTATTGTTTTGACATTTCCACCTTATTTACAAGTAGGAAAATCACGGCAGATTGTCTTTAACATTTTTGCTTTGCTCTTCACACCTTTCTGATTTGCAAGATCCTTCACTTCCTTAAGCACAACAAAGGGAACGACAATCGATACCAACAAGGTCACTTGATGCTTTTCACGTACAAGGCATTCTCTTTAAAAAGATGTAGTGAAAACATCCAAGAAAAATAATCTTAAGTATTTTAAGTCTTCAGAGGCATTCTCTGTACCATGTAGATTTGATCTCATTCCCTTCTCAGGAAATAAACACAGTCCTCTTGTTATAAACAACTTCGGGTGAGATTTTTATCTACAGGGGCATTAAAACACCTCAGTAGAAGAATGAGTTTGACTCAGCCTTTCCATAAAAGCCTCTGCTGTTCTATCACCGACTCCACGGAAATTTGGCCACAATCTTTCTCTTTTTTTGGGTGACAGTACTGCTGTGCAGGATCCATTTGGGTTGAAGTCCAGCATAAGTTTAAATTTAGAGGTGGATTTGACAGTGTTAGGTTTGTGGTTAGACTTGATCATCCTAAAGGTTTTTTCCAACTTAAATGATTCTGCGATTATAAAACACTACTCTTTCTTTGGTGTGCTTTAATTATTAACCCCCCCGCAAAAAAAAAAAAACAGAAGACCACCCCACAATCAACATTCTTTGTATCCCACTGGTACCTGAGGCTAAGAGCAAACCAATTGTGATTTATCACTTTTTTTCTTGAGAGATATGATAACCATCAAAAACAGTAACTAGAACTTCCTCCACTTCTCAGAAAAACATTTAAGTCTCTGTCCTGTGGAATTATATACTTTAAAATATTTTGCATTGCTGCTCATGAGCTATGACAAATGTTTATGTACATGTACATAACCAACGTGGATTGTTCACTATTTCTTCTTGTTTCTGTGCAAAATTATGGTTGAACTGCAACATCGTGAGGGAGTACTACTGCACTAGGTCTTGACCCGTTCCCTAAAATCAGATTTCTCTAAATAACAGAACCACCTGCAAGAGACATACATCTGACAAGGACTTCAAGTGTCTTTCTAACTAATTGTATTAAAAGAGACTCCTTGAACTCACTGTTCCTCTATTTTCCTGTCCATCACTCTTATTCCTGTTTATTGGAAAGGGCTTTGAAAGATACAACATTAAACAGTGAAGTTCTGCTGAGTTCATATTTCATTCAGAGAAAGAGTATGAAAAAGGACCTGCAGAATCAGCGAAGGCATTTCATCTCATGCCCTTTTCCAAACCAGACTCATGTGTCATTTTGAGATCCAAGCCTCAGTGTTGTAACTTTGAAATAAACATTCCTTTCCTGTAAGAAAGAAAAGATAAATCAGTTTGTTAAACAGAAAAAATACCGTAAGGATCAACATGAGGATCACAGCAGTGCACCCTTTTCCCTTTCTGTCCCATTTTACAGCTCCATCTGAGGTACAAACTAAACAGGATAAATTATTTCCAACTCTATTACTCATTATGACACACCTCTACACTGCCACTCTAGAGTGAGCTGAAACTAAAAGAGTCAGCCATGCTTAATTAACTCTTAGAAATG
This sequence comes from Vidua chalybeata, assembly GCF_026979565.1. Taxonomy (NCBI): domain Eukaryota; kingdom Metazoa; phylum Chordata; class Aves; order Passeriformes; family Viduidae; genus Vidua; species Vidua chalybeata. Next base: position 3,167,288 of record NC_071547.1, on the reverse strand, counting down.
CTTCAGGGAGTTCTTCTGAAGTCACGCTGCGGCTCAGGGCCGGGGTTTGCTGTCACCTGTGACCCGTGCAATTGCGGAATGCCACCAAAAGGGTGTATCCTGCCCTCTCCCTTCATCTCAGCCCTCTCCAGCCTGTGAATCGCACCGATCAAATGGCTGCAGAGCTTCAGTGGATTGACCTAATGAAATAAATATATATTTTTTTCTTAATGGCTAAGTTTTCTGCCGGATCGGGTCACTGAATTGACTCGCCCCGTGGGTGCACCAACACCAGACCTAATGCAGGAAAAGTGAGGGATGTACATGCAAGAGAAAGGGAACGGGCCCTTTCAGCAGCAGGCTGTTATTACCCCTAATTAGAGGTAATGTCAACCCGTTCTCTGGATCATTTATGCATGAACACAATCGGAGCAGGTGGCAGAAGTCCAAGTTTCTTTCCAGAAAGCCCTGAGAAATCTGTACACTGTCACAAGGATACTCACAGTTCTTTTTTTTCTGCTAAAAATGTACTTCTGTATTTTCTGTAGGAGGCTGAATAGGTTCGCTGAGTACCCTGTGATTAATGTGATCCGGTGCTGAGCACACCGAGGCGCTGCCCTCGGCAGAGCAGCTTTGCTAAAACGGATCTCCAGCTTCACATGCAAATCAGCACTTCCATTTGTTCCTGTTACTGCACCCAACCCGAATCAAGCCACCACAAAGTGGAAGTCATGGTAGATCTGCATTAAAAACAACACATTTGAACTTGCAAAAGGCAAATACAGGTTTGCCAGCAGTCCCAGGGAGGTTAAGGGAAACATCTTTGCAAATCTCATCTGAAGCAGGACTTAACATTTAGTTGATGGAATTTCTGCAGGGGAAAGATTTTGATCTACCATGTCTAGAAAATTTGTATTTCAGCTTCCTTCATAAAACAGAGAAATACTTAAAAATCTAATCTTCCATCCTAACCCAAGGTTAAGAAAGTATAGAATGGTAGATCTTACAGGATAAATAGGATTTTCAAAAATGTTTTAAGATTAGTCCAGTCCATTCTGTGCAATGGGAACTAACTGTTTTAGAGCTCAGTGGGGTGAAATGATCCCATGTCTTCATAGAGCCTTGCCCAGCAGAGAACTTCAGCTCTGGTTTCAGCATGAGCCGTGCAGTACAACATTAATTAAATGACAGCTCCCAGTTCCAAGCTAACGAGGTCAGGATCCAGCGCCTTGGCATGATTAGATCTTAAATAATTTAAGCTACATTAACATCCAGCAAAAAAAAAGTTTTAGTGTTTTTTTCAGAGTTCAGCCCAGCCTATTGTATCACAATGTTTTGTGATATAGTGTCAAAATGATGTGGTTTTCCCATATTTTTGACTGTGAAGAAGGCTAGTCTTGTGTCAGCCCTGGGATGTCCCATCCCAGCACTGCCTGATGGGGCCCAGCTCTGGGCACTGTTGGAAAACTGTGCCATGATCTGCTCAGATGGAAAACCAGCCCCAACCCTCATGAGCCAGCACTAAGCATGGGAATTTAATATTGCTTCTAAATGTTTTTATCCTGTCTAATGCAGCTGTGGATATGGATATTCTCATCATCCACAACCTACACATTCCACCTCTCCTTTTTTCCCCCCAGTTATTTTAAGTTTGGGATAGGTTTTTTGTTATTGACACACAGATTATTTCCATGGTATAAAGAACTGGAGTTGAATAGGTATCATTTCTGTTTTAAAACAAGCTTTAAAAAGTATTTTCTATTTTTGGAGATCTATAGATAGAAACTGTGTTGTTTCTGAAACATTTACTTCCACACTTCCATAATGTACTCTGATGTTTCCAGGTGTATGTGATGTATACAGTCTTGGTGGGTTTGCTTGATACACCAAGAGTCTTCTCAGATTGTTCATGTCAAAAAAAAAAAAATTTTAGAAAAATGAGTTAATTTTCTTTTATGTCTCCGTTCTGTCTCTTTTGGTAGACTTTTGCAGCATGGATGGATGATGTGTTTTTTGTCTGATGATTCTCCAGTAACATCCATTTATCTTGTATTCTGACCTCAATCCTACAGATGTACACATGTATTTAATTTTAAGATTGAGTAATCTTGGCTGAAAGGTCGAGATATGTATATATCTCCTCAGGATTATGAATTAATAATGCACTTGCTCCAACAGACATCTGGAATCCACACTTCAATATATAGCCTATAAAACACTTCCATACCATAATAAAGTTCAATCATCTGCAAACAGGGAGATGTTAGAGAAAGATTACATGATTTTTCAAGATTCTGCAAACAGTTCTTGGCAGAATCAGAAGGAGAAGCTCACTGCCTTAAATCCTGTTGGAACTCTGTCCTCTCCTGCTTTTATCCATGGATCATTAAAATAGGAATTGTTCCGAAGAGATCAATGGCAAGGCCTGCATAGTTGAATTTTAATGTGTTTTAAATTTTGCATTAACACTTAATATATTGCATATAATACCTAGGATGCTTAACTGATTGCAAAAAGCAAACCAGAGGAGCACTGCCAAAGCCATCAGCCCCGACCCTGGTTTGGGTATCCTTTGATGTTCCCTTTCTTGGGGGATGTGAAGGGGAAGTAAAGGATGTCACTTCAGAGAGGAGCCACGCTGTGGAACCTGGGGGCTGTTCAAAACCTGCACTCTGACCCTGCTATTGCAATCAGATGGTCCCAATATTTGCTCAGCATCAATTTAGAGTAGATGTTAGGGGGTGTTGTAGAAATGAGACCCGCCGATAGTTTTAGGAACTGCAGGATCTCCATCCTGCAGATTTTTTGTATCAGCAGCTACTTTATAGCATTTTTTTCTTCTTTTCCATGCGATTTCTAACTGCCTGTTGCACATGCATATTGCAAAAGCAATTTTGGTTTATTTAACACCTGTTTAACACTATTTACAATACATCTAGATTTTATGAGCGGTTCTCATAGGGCACGTGGGTGCAGTGCCGGGAGCGGTGCCGGCACCAGCCGGGGTGCGCGTTCCGCTCCGAGCTGCACCGCACGTGTGGCAGAGAGGCACGGAGCGAAGCCACCACCACAATTAACCCCAAGTCCGTATATTAGAAGATTATTTTCAAGTGTTTGTTGCATTAATTCGCCACTCCTCACCCCGGCTTTACGCCGTTGGGGTCGGGCACGCTCGCGGAGCTCAAATTACCCCCGGTTAAGCAGAACCGCTCAACTCTTCGGGCACATCCCGGGGGCTGCGGTACCAACCCAGAGACCGTCCGCGCCTTTGTGGGGCCCCGTCCCCGTCCCCCCGCTGCCGCTCAGCGCCTGCGTGCCGCGCACTCGTGACCGAACACCGCACGGCGGGGCCGGCGGCCAGCACAGCGCCGGTACCGCCCCGGTACCCCGGCCAAGCAGAGCGCCGGTACCGCTCCGGTATCCCACCCAGCCCCCCATCCCGGCCAGCCCAGCGCCGATACTGCCCCGGTACCCCGGCGAGCCCCCCATCCCGACCAGCACAGCGCCGGTATCGCCCCGGTATCCCACCCAGCCCCCCATCCCGACCAACCCAGCGCCGGTACCGCCTCGGTACCCCGGGCATTCCCCCCATCCTGGCCAGCCCAGCGCCGGTGCTGTGCCGTGCCCCCGGACATCAACCCCGCCCGCCCCGGCCAGCCCAGCCGGTACCGCGCCGTGTCCCCGGTCCGCCCCCCCGCCATCCCCCCGGCCCCGCCGCTGTTTACGTTCCGGGCACTGCGACGCCTGCGCCCCGCTCCACACGCAGCGCCTGAACATGGTTCCTTAGGACTTTGCAAAAGGCATCGCCCCCTCCCCTTCCCTCCCCCTTTCTCCCCCCCCCCCCCAAAAAAAAAGTCCTGGTGCAAAATAGCAAAACTTTAGCGAGCCCTGGATGGCTTTTGTTTTGCCTCCTCCCCATTTGGGCCAAATATGCAGGACAGGAACTGTTGACAAATAAGTGATGAAACTCTCAAAAAAAATGGAGGCAAAGAAAGACTCTGGAAGAAGATTGGTGTGTAGCTGGCTTCGGTCTCTTTCCTATTCGTGCCTTTTAATTGATTTTGCTTAATTTTTTGCAAAGGGAGAAATGCATGTGGGACGTAGGCAGCGGAGCGACTTAGTTTACAAGAGCGCGGCTGAGGCAGCGGGGAAGGGGCGGAATGGAACCGAGGGACGGGCAGGGTGGGACGATCATGGATCATTATTTTTTCCGGTGCGTGCGGGTTTGCGCTGATCCACCGCGCGTGTCCGCGGGGCTGCGGGGCGGGTTCGCAGGGCGAGAGCTGCCGGGAGAGGGGCAGAGCCGCCGGCGGCAACCGGTGCACCGGGCTCCCCCCGCTCCTCCGGGGACCTACCTTGTGCGCGGCCGGTCCCCGCCGCCTCCAGCCCCGTCTCCGCGCCCGCCGCAGCGTCCCCGGGGCAGCGTCACCGGCCTCCGCCGGGCCTACCCTACATCCCCCCGCATTGAACTCGTTGCTGCCCCTCGGCCGCGGACCCCCGCGCTTTCGGCGCTGTCGAGCGTGCGGGGCGGCGGGGGGAGCGCGCGGGGGCTGCGCATCCATCGCGGCGTTACATAAAGCGATCTGGTTTTTAAATCGCCGCTTCCGGTGTGACTATGGAAACACTCGGATTATGTAAATACCGAAACCTGGATGCTGGGCATCAGATGCGAAGATTCGCCCCCCTTCCCTTCACCGGGGAATTAGCTCGTGTTCACGTACAACAATAATAATAATAATAATAATTAAAAGAATGATCCGGTCGTTAACGAGCATTTACCGCCGTTCAAGGGCTTTTACGGGATTGCAAAACGCTTCGGTGCTGTAGCCTGTGAATTGTCGGCGAGTTACGTGTCCCCCGCTCGCCTTCCAGCGCCAGCCCCTGCTCAGCAGCCCAAGTTTGAGTTTTCCTGAAGCCAAGCACCTGTTATTCCTGCCGAGTTCCGTGTCACGGGATGGAAAAGGTGCATGCAGCGGGGTTGGAGCTTGTTTGGGTTCAGGTTTTGTTCAGTTTGTGCTTTGCCATCTTAATTATTTCCCTCAGAATGTGTTTATCAAACCGTTGTGCCCGATCCATGTGCTTTCCTCGATTTTTTTTTTCCTTTCCGGACAATGTGTTTTATTTTGGTTTTTGTGTCTTTTCTAGCGCTGCATCGGCCGAAGGCGGTACGATGAGAACGAGGACCTCTCGGACGTGGAGGAAATTGTCAGCATCAGGAGTTTCAATTTGGAAGAGAAATTAAAGAGTAAAATGTACCACGGGGATTTCGTGCATGCCATGGACGGCAAAGGTAACAGCGCCGGGCGGGGGCTGTCCGGCCGCGCTCGCCGCCGCCTCCACGTGCGGCTCCGCTCCGGCTTCGGATTTCGCGCCCGCGCCCCTTCCCGGGGATCCGGTGGCGCTGCCGGCCCCAGGGGAGCCGGGGGGCGGCTGCTGCTGGGGCCCTGCAGCCCGTCCCGTCCCGGGGGGGCTGCCCCGGCCCGTCCCCCCGCAGCCGGAGGGCGGCTTTTGCCCCAGCGCGGTGCTGGGATGAGCGCGGAGATCCATGGCAAGTGCCCAGCGCCTCCCCCGCCGTGCCCCGCCGCCGTGACCCCAGCGCAGCACCGGGCTGGTCAGGAATCAGGTCCTGGCACGGGAGAGGCCGAAACCCCAGCCCCCACTTAGCCAGAGGTGATTCCTGCTCCCCCTCCGCCTCCTCTTGAATCCAGGACCACTTTTGCGAAAGGGTGCGATTGATGAGCCTGTTCGCCAGTCTCGGAGACTTTAAAGTCAATAAGTTCTTTGTGTGTCTATCATATATTAAATTACAGCGCTCCCCTCCCCAAAGTTACTTGCTTTGCTTAGGTGACTCGAATTCCGGAGCGGTAAGCAGAGCCAGACAGCCCAGCTCTGCCGCACGCTGCCTGGCAGGAAGGGAAACGGGAGAGGCTTGCCCGGGAATCAAACGGGCCTGGGGGGTTGCAGGTCACCTTTATTTACCGCTGTGCTGCTGACACGGATCCCTAATCCCAGATGGCTATCACCAAAACTCGGCCTGACTGAGGAGCCTGTTTAGGATGGCTTTCTCAGGAAAGAGAAGTTTTTGCTGTAATCCTCCTGAAATTGCTCTAGCTGTGTGGAGCCACTAATCGAGTTTAGAAAATTTCCTTTTCTCCCCTAGGCTTAGTTTTGCATGAGCATTTTAAGCTCCTTTTAGAAAAGTTGATGTGGTGGAGAAATTAAATACCTATCTTACTTAGGAAGGTATTTGTTTAGGAGATAAGCTCAACCCTGACCCCTCTTCCTCCAAACAAAACACAAGCAACTATTTTTTAGCTGGAAAATGTTAATTAATTTTCCAGAAAATGATTGCATTCTACCCTCAGCTTCCAAACACTCCAGTGGTTGCCACTGCTCCATGCTAAGGATAGTACAATCCACATCTTCCCTGGCTTGGCAGCTCCAAAATCTCTAGGCAGCTCTCTCCTTTCTAGGGAACTTGAAAATAAATGAGTGTCTTTTGTTATTTTGTTGTGGTCTGTGTCGGCTTTGTTCAACCCCACAAGGGATTTAAATGCTTTGTTGGGGCATTAGGAAGAAAGGATCTGCCTTGCTATTTGCTCTGGTTTTATTTTTACTATTGGTTTACTTTTTTTCTCTCTAAACCAAAGAGTTGAATTGAATCTGGTTGAAAGAATGACAGTAGTATGTAAGGATAAAACAATTTATATGAACACATGGAATTAGTTGAGCAATATTTTTTTTCTTTCCCATGTCCTTGTTTTTATTTTTAATGATAACTCATCATGAAGTGGTGTGATTTTTGGCTTGAATGCAGTTTATCATAGCTACTTGTTCTTTAGTCTGCAAGGCTACATAGCTGCCTCTGCTTCTTCCACCAATATTACTCCAGATGTTTGTTGACTTTCTGACTTGGATCAGTGTCTGTAAAAAGTCTTTGCGGTTTATTTATTTGCTTACCAAAAGGCAATAGCTTTAATGGGGATGCCTATGGGGAAGGATGACTTATTTAGCACAGAAATATTTACTTGGTAGCCTTAGCTGAGTGTTCATTACACTTACTTTGACACTGATAGCAATAAAGTTTCTGTACTTTTAATGTTTCTGTAAATGGATAATTACAGTGCTCTGATTTGGTAACTCTTAAGTAGGAACATTACATCCCTAGTTGTCATAATTACTAACTGAATACAGCAAAGAAAAAGTAAAAATAGAGGGCAGTACATGTGCAGGCATGGGAGTTTGGCCTCTGGCTCCCCTCTTACTTTCAGTGTGGGTTTTAGAGCAGAGAAACATCAGGAATAGAAGCTCAGGCTGATGTGCTTGTGCTGGCCCAGGAAGCATGAACAGCTGGAAGAATCTTGGAGTTAAACTGCTCGTGTGGACCTGAATAAACTGCAGGGAGTGTGCACTGGGTTTGGCAGTGCAGGGCATTTTGTAGTGCTGAACAGTCAAGCAATGCTTTCCATTTCAAGGCAGCGTATGGACTTTACAAAAGTCATTTTTTCCTGTAAAGATGGGGGAATAGCAGAGCCATAGAAACAGTCCATGGCTGCTGCAGGAATTCCTCTGCTCTCTGTGGCAGAAGGCTCCAAACTGAGTGTGGGGTTTTGTAGCCATGGCTCACCCAAATCGCTGCCTTGTAACTTCCTCTCTAATCCCCAAATCACTGCTATTGTGTCAGACCTTGCATAGAGAAATCCTCAGGAAAGGCCAGTCCTGTGTAATCCTCAGAGAGGAGCAGCAAGGTAATTCTGGCCAGTGTTAACATGACAAACTTATGTTTAATTTTCACTTTGATTGTGTATTATACTGTGACTCCCCACAATTCATTTTTCACAGACTTCCTAAGTGCTAGGAGCTATATAAAATCTGACTATCAGCTCCTGGAGTTACATTGCTGATTAAGTAAAAGAAAAGTTGTTCTGTTGAAACTAACAGTAAGCCCCACATAAAAAGAATTACGTGTTCATAGAATCAGAGCTCTCTGCTAGAACCAGATAATGCTCACAAGAAAACATGTATTTATCTAAGTAGAAATGTGTAACTTAGAATATCTAAACTAACACATACATTTTAAACTACACATTTGCCCAAAAAATACCAGACTGATTTGCAGTCTTTGGTCTGGATTATCTTTTAACTGTTAATTTGGTATTTCATTACAGCCTGGGTGTTTCAACACAGACCTTAATTGACAAACTGACTGGCTTCTATTTTATGTGCATCAGTGAACAGGAAAAATAGGGAGCAGCTGGGACAGCATTGTCTGTCACTGGGTTTCCGGTTTAGATCTAAAATATGCATTCTCTTTCTATTTCTCTTTAGGTGATAGGGAGTTCTTTGGTGAGAAAAAGGAAATGGGGAGAGCCTGAGAAAATGTAACTGTGAGGTGCCAACACCATTGTAATTGCTTTTGGATGTTGCTCTTATTCATTTCCACAGATTTTACTTTTGAGTATGTGCAAAGAGAAGCTCTCAGAGTTCCCCTCATCTTCAGAAATAAGGATGGACTGGGAATTAAGTAAGTTACAACCAAATTTTGGTGATTAATAAATGCTTTTATAAAATAACCATTATACTTTCTACTTGTATCTGATATTTCTTTTGATGATCTCAAAATGGATTGCAATTAGTAAGACTGTCAGCACCCTTGAGAGGAGGAATAATTATTTTCCACTTATAAACAAGCAGATAATGAAGTCTATAAAAGTTAAGTGCATACAGCATGGTACTATACAGTCAAAAATAAGTCAGCAATGAAAGTTAGGAATGAAATCCAGAGATTTTTTTTCTCCCAATGCATGCTGTAATGACAGAACAAACTCCCTTCAATTTTTGACTTCTCAATTCTTTCATTCATTGCAGGTGGAATTCTAATGATGCCTGTAGTTTTCCATTATAATTATGTCTCTTCAGAATGTTACAGCTTTGTAAATATTTAATAATGTCTAGTTAAATATGGGATTACTGGAGCCTTTTTGAGGTTGCATTTTGTTAATATCCAGTATAAAGGATTTGGTATTTTAATAAGAGAATCCTGCAACTTTGTTTGTGAAAGTGACAGTGTCTAAAAGAGAAGTATTAAAAGCATTAACATTATCAGTATTTCATCCATAGTTTAGATGAATGTTCCTTGATACTTTTGGAAATTAGGATCATGTAACTGACTATTGCTGAAAGAAAGAAAAATAATTTTTTGAAAGCATCATTACTTTGCTCAGTTTCACCTTAGTTTCCAGCTGTGGAACACCTCCCAGTTTAGGGGACCAAGGAGTCCCAATTGTTAATTAAAAGGAATCAAGCCACCCCAGTATAATTTAAAGAGAGAAAGAGATGAAGCAGAGTTTGGGGTATTTGACAGCCATGTGTCCTTTTACTATAAGAGCAAACAGGAGCTGCTGGGATGCTTCTGCTGATGTAGTAAAATAGTTTTATATGTTGAACACTGAACAAGAAGTGCTCAGTAGGCTCTCTCTGTATCCATTGGTTTTAAACTGCTGCTCCTTAGGGGCAAGTGGTAAAAGTTTCAAGAATTTCTTCCTGAAGAAGCCATGAGCTGTTGAGTGAGGCTGGGGAGTGTTTAGGAGCCAGAGATACTGCAGCACCCTCCCAGCAGCCAGGTCCACCTCCTGTGTTTGAGGAAGTTCACATGAAATTCCCCTCAGTTCAAGAAGAAAACTGGGAAGATGTTTCAGCTCCTGCTGCTGTGCCAATGGTACCAGTTCAGCTTGTGCTCCAGAGTGAAGAAGTGTGGAAATGAGAGCTCATCCTGCAGACACAAACATTCCTAGGCTTCAGGTCACAGGAGGCTGTGAACATCATGATGTGGTGGATTGGGTGATCCAGATATGTATAGGGTGACTTTTGAGATACAATGATCCACAAAATTCGTGATATAAGGTGATTTATTTACTTCTGACGTTGTGAATATCTGCTGATACAAGCTTCCACTTCTGATTGTGCTGAGCAGTCAGCCTGCATGTCTGTGCCTGGCAGATGTACAGAGCTGAACAGTTTGCTTACTGTGCTTGGAGGTACTCTGAAATGGGAAGGAATGAGAGGAATGAGGAAAAATCCTTACAATGAAACTGAAAATTGCTTTCCTCTTTACTTCTGACCATCATGAGTGGCTACTTGTATGTCTGAAAGCAGGAAAGCCCCGCTGTGATCTCTTAGCAGAGGAGAAGCTGTTTTTCTGGGAGGGCTGTTTCCAAGATTGTAACTCAGGGAGAGAATGCTCTTTGGAGAGGTGTTATCTCTTATCTGAACAGCAGTCATCTTGCATTGTTTTGTAGTTAATCAGATACCTGTGCTGGCCAGAGCTCATCCTCATTAGGATTTGAATAGGTTCTCTAGCAAATCTTTAAACATTTGCAAAAATGCACCCAGTGCAGACTGAGGTGTTTGCATTTCTCTTCTGGCTGAGGAAATTAGCAACACAATTTGTTTATTACAGACTGCTGAACATCTCCAACTTAGTCAGTCGTATTTTTGAGTTAAGTTACACTGCTGTAATATTCTTCACCACCTTTTATGATATTTGAAATCTTTAGAAGCATTCGTGGTTGTTTTACACAAGATGCATTTGTCTGAAAATTGCATAACATCAAGGGAAAAACATTTCTGCACAGTTCTCGCATTGCTACTGTTCTGGAAACAGAAAACCAAATGACTGGTGAGATTCAAGAAAACAGTTGGTTTTGGGATTTTTACTATCATAGTTTTGTAGCAAACCAGCCCTAATTGTGTAAGAGGGAGTGTGGCAGTTCTGCTGGTGGGGCTGGAGCTGAAGAAGTACAAGTATCTCTGGCAGCAGAATGGGTTGGAATTAAAGCTAGACCTCCCAAGACTGCCCAACTACAAAATGAGTTCTTGAAACTTGCTGTTTTCAGGCCTGATTTTTTTCACTTATTGTACTCTTTTTTTTAATGTATCGCACATTCTTAGACTGCAGAGAAAAAGAATCTGCCAGGCGTACTCTCCAAAGAGCTAAACATATTTATTTGTTTGAAAGGATTGTATTCTTCAAGTTTCAGTAATGTTTATTTCTGACTGCTGCTGAACCTCTCAGAAATAACAGAATTGCTCATATGCATCTCAGCTAAATTTGTTCTCCGTCTCTGTGGTTGATTTTATTTTGATTTATACAAATATGAAAAAGATTCCTATCTTATTGTTGGATGTTTCTGATACCAAATACAAGCAAGCTGTGTCATTTGCAGACAAGCCTGGCATGTTCTTGTTGCCCACAAATGGTTTCTGTTTCCCTTACTTCTGACTTTCTAGTGCTTGGAAAGAAAAGATGAGCTCTGAATGAACCCTGAAGGTCAGTAGATTCAGGCTGTTTCATTCCAGGGAGGGAGTGAATTCCAAAGCTGTGAGGCCCTCACAGCCAAATGCAAAGATGTGAGGGTTGGCAGAGAACTAACAAAAGATACTGTCCAGCCTCTGCATCCCACCAGAGGAAGGTGATAAGGGTAAAAGAAAGTGGACAAAGAGAATTTGGCAAATAGTTCTCAACATATGTGGATGCCAGTAAATGCAGTTTTTAACTTTACCTTTCAGTGTTTTCCTAATAGTAAAAAATATTGTTCTGCATGTTTGCCCATGGGCTGGATTGTTCTAATTTTCAATGAAATAATGTCAAAAGTCCAGAAGAAAATTGTTTATCTTCAACGTGGGGCAGTAGAAGAGGGGCAGAGCACTGAGCTGGCAGGTCCCACTGGGCTGTTTTTCATTACAATTCCTTAGTCAGCTCTTGTGCAATGTGAAGTGTGAAATATTGTCAGTAAAATGAAGTCAATCACCCTTAAAACCTCACTACTGTTTTTGTTTTCTTTTTCCATCCAGTTTTTATGCTGCAGAATTTTACTCTCTCCCTGACATGTAGAACTCACTTGCTGGACCAGGCTACTCTCTAATTACATTACTCCCTAAAACATTCCCTGTGTTAGAAGTGATCCTGTAAATGCATAACAACCCTGAACCAATTATGCTACCATTTAATTTAGCTCTGAATTAGCCCAAATTGAATTGAACAATTTCCCAACCCACCAAATACAGCCGGCATGTCTTCTGCCAGACGAGGAGGTTTGGAACAGTCATTAAAACAAAAGGGCTTTAATTTTATTTTTTTAAAATATATTTTATTTCCAAGCCATGGTTCCAACCTGTAATGATGTGGCTTTGAGCAGGTTGTTTTACTGCTCTGTGCCTCAGTTTGGCAAGTGTGATAATGCTTACCTAGGGGAACAGACATGGGGCACCACGAGTTACTTAACAAGCTATAAAGATTCAGGATTTTATTGAAATCACTCCCAACCCCTTCCCTTCTCTCCCACTCTGGTGCTGATAAAAAGTTCTCAAAAAGACACCTCTTCTCTTTCACTGTGAGTAGAAAAACTGCTGTACACTTGCCAATGCAAAGATGTCATGTGTGTCATTAAAACTTGCACTGTCCACACTTCAGAGAGGCCTTGCTTGATTCCACCTCCTGCACTATGGACAAAGAGCACCATACATTTATTTCTCCTTTATTATGGTAAAGAGAGTGTTCCCATACTTATCTTGACAGTATTTAACTTTGCTTTCTTTGCTAATTACAGAATGCCTGACCCGGATTTCACCGTTAGAGATGTGAAGCTATTAGTGGGTGAGTTATTTTGAATGCACTGGATTAACTCTATACAGAACAGAATTGCTTTTAAATACTTGTCCAGTTGTGTTTGTAGACATTTGTGATAACTCTCAGAATCTGGGAGAAGGCACGGAGAAGCAATTTGTAAATTAAAAAGGCTGGGAGAACCCTAATTAGTAGTTGTGCTGACTGGAGTCCAATCTCATGCTGGATAATTGGCCATTTGGAAGGGAGGGAATGCTTTTGCTCTTAACAGGTGTCCTACAAACACTTTTGTGATCCTGCAAAGCAGCAGCTCTATTGATCGAGTTCCTATTTTTTTTTTATTTTTAAATCTGTTGTAGAGCATCTCTTTGTAAAAGGTGTGACAGGAGCTGTATCACCTTTTGCCTGCGCTCTCCCCACAGTATTTATCAGTGTCAGGCCAGGTTGGTGCTTTGAGGGAAGGTTGTAAAGAGAGGCTGAGCACAAAGCCTTGCAAACTGTCTGGCTGTTGATGAGACACAAACCAGAGAAGTGGTGACTGTCATCAAATGTTTCCTAGCAATCTTTGCAAAATTAATGTTTTTTAACTCTAAGAAAAGCTACATCTTGAGTAGGAGATTATACTGTATGTTTCTTTGAAATCTGTTTTCACTGGAGATGGGTGTGTTCTTTATTGTTATCTGAAATTGTTGCTGAATAGTGATCCTGCACTCCATGAAGTCATCGCTGCGGAGCAAGCTGGATGTTGGATGTGTTGGCTGCAGTCTTTCTTGGAGATTTTAGCTACATTCCTGCTAGTTAGAATTTACTCAGTTTATTTACCTGTCTCATGGCAGCAGTTTATCTTTAAAATTAACTCAAATGCTGCATTCTGAAAGAGAAGTTTTTTTAAAAATTACTCTTTGAGTTTTATAGCCAATAGGAATATCAGGTCTGGAAAAGATGTAGCTAAGAAAAACAAAGGAGAGGAACTTGTGCCTCATTTCTGCTCACTTGGGGTTATCAGTGAGAGAGGGGTTATCTCTGATAACCTTCCTTCACAAACAACTCAGCAATGTTGCTTAATTTATGACCATTTATAAGCTTAGGGAAAAAAACCCCCAAATATCTGGCAGAAAATGTTTTGAAAGTAGTGTGGGAAGTGCTATTTGGTGGTCAAGCTGCATTAAATTAGGAAATCAACTCCTAAATTTTATGGATTTCCTAAATGCCTGCATGTGCACATTTGCAGAAAAAAAAAACCAAAACCTTTTTGCTGTGGAGGAGCCTTGTGCATAAACCCTGTCATTATCTGGACCCTGTTGCAGTTTTCTGAACTTGTTCCATAGCTGATAAACTGCCATTTCTGTCTCTGAGGCTGCTGGAGCTGAGGGTCTGATGCTGAGATGTTTTGGAACAGCGTAGTGTTGCATAACAACAGTGTTTTTCCTGTATAACAGTCAAAGTGTGGGAGTTGCATTTCCTCAAGATTGATGTCCTTTGAAGTTTTAGGGGGTGGAGATTCCTGTGTACATGGCCAGCAAAGCGGGAGGATATTTATAAATAAAGTTGCATTTATGAAACAATGGAGCAGAAATAACATTTGCAATTAACTTTGACATTAAGTTTAATGTAAGAGCATGCCTGCTCACAGCTGGATCAGCAATCCCTGTACCTGCTCTTGGCCAGATATCACATCATGGGTTCTTTTATATCATATTTGGGCAAACTCCCTTTGGAGTCATTGTGCTGAATCCATAATGTGGTCCAGAACATCGTCACCTGCCCTTTTTATAATACAGCTGATGACTTTTGGCATCACAGGTGGAAACTTTGATTCAAAAGATCGAAAACATTTGGGAAATGGACTGTGAGTTGCACCTGAAAAATCACAGTTCTTGTGGCAAATCGTTTTTCTCGCCGTGGAATTTGTGCTGGGTGGAACAGCCACATTGACACTGAGAGCACATGGGGGAATTCCTGTCTCCATGCCAAATTTTAAAATGATCTACTCATTATTTCTGGAAACACTAGTGAGCATCTTCCTATAGCATATCATTGCTGATATTTTTTTCTAGTTTTAGGTTACTTGTGCTACACTCACTATATAATGTTCAAATAAAGGACATAAAAAGTCATGTTTTATTACCATCTCCTGTCACTGGAGATGTTGATGTTGGAGATGTTGATGTTGTTGTCCCCACATTTTTTTAGCAGATCCCTCAGATCATCCTGAACCTCCAGGTCTGCATTTCCAATGCGTGGTATTTTCAGAACTTATCCAATCCTTTGCTGAACCTGGGGAGGGAAGGATGTTTGGTGAATGTGAAATGGAATGATCCTAACTCTCTGCATCGGATTGTGTGTGGGAGTCAATAGAGAGAGAACGCAGTCTGAAAAATGTTGTGTTCTGTGTAAACTTGTTGGCTTTTTAAATGCTCATCATCATAGTTTGCTGGTGCTTTTTAAACCTCTCATTTCTTCTATTTTCTTCTTTGAATCAGGGGAAGCACATTTGTTACAGAACCCTTTAAGGACATGGTGCTGGCTTTTTCCAAAGCACATAAGGAAGTTAATGAGCCTTTGGTCCCAAACTCTGCTGAAATCTTACTTTCTATTTCTAACGTGACTGTTGTACCATCTTCTCAGGGGAGAACCTAAAAGTCACGGGGAAACAACAACAAGCTTTTAAATCTCCCTTTGAAAGCTCTGCTCTGTGGCAATAATAAGGAGAATAAAAAAAGGATAGGTTGATTGCTGTTTTTGTTTACTTGAGCTTAGGTGTCTATTTCTCAGTCTTTTGTCAGACTTCCAAAGAAACATTGACATTGCTTGATGGATTTTTCTGTATTCCTGGCTTAAAAATTGCAGTAACCAGCTGTAATTCAGTTTGGTGATGTTCATGACCTCCTGTTTCTGACACGAGTGCCTGATTTTGCACTCATGTGCAATGTGTGTGCATGAAACACTCTGCCTTACAGTAGCTTTACTTTCCAGAGCCAGACTCCCACCTCCATACAAACCATATCCTGGATGCTCTGTAAAACCTGAGCTGATGGATTAATTTCAGCAGTTGGAAATGTCTCATCTCTGAAATGGCTGTGAGCCAAGAATACAAATGGAGAAGTGGAAAGGAATTCCTGGCCTGCTCAGGAACTTGGGACAACTCTTGAAAGATGTAAAGCTCTGTTGTAATTTAATAACTCTTAAGCTTTGTAATTTCATTGCATAAGGTAGATTTGATTGCTAATTCTGAGGGGCAGAATGTCACTGTCATCTCTTCATAAGCTGATTTAAAATTTGATTGAGGGTCATTGGCCCTCTTAGAGTGTCCTTAAACATCTGCCACATCTGCACAAAAACTTTGGTGTCATTTCTGCAGGAGTGCCTGTCATAGATGGGTGGAAAAGCAAAAGTGTATTTTCCCAGATTGTCAGCTCCACCCTCTGCACATAAGTACCTGTGTGAGAGTTTTATGCCAAGTGCTCTGTGGAACAAGGGGAATTGCTTGCCTGGGGCTGAGCAAGGAGAAAGGTGACTGCCTTGCTCAGCAAGCTGCTGAAAGCCAGGGCTTCCCTGGTCACTGTGGACCCTCTCCAGCCTTTGCCACTCCTGAATTCAAGGACTGAATGCAGTCATTTGTTTCAGTCTTTGATGTCAGAAAACCAAAGCATTCCATTTTGCCATTTGTTTGAATTTTGTCTTTATATTGTCCTTGATGGACGTCACACAATCTGAAGCTGGCAGCCCTGAATACTTTTGGAAGCTGTCAACCATGTAAGGGAGAGAGAAAGAGGAAGTGCTCATGGATGTGTGCCTCAGTCTATCACTCTGAGCTCCTTGCTCTTTCTCTGATTATTTCTTTTTATTGGGTTTTTTTAGAGGTTTTCTTGGGTCACCAGAGATTGAATTTAGAGGAGTATCTGCTTTTCTGTGGCATCTGCAGTGTCTCCCCCTGTGACTCTGCACTGCCTTTGTCTCCCTGGGTTGTCCCAGTCTGCCCAGGAGCTCTGTGGGTAGGGGTGCAGGCCCTGCACAGTAGTGACCAGTCTGGATGTATTTGCATTTATTTCTAGTTTTTAGCTGACCTATTTTCAGTTTGCTTGCCACAGGCCCACAGCCTAAGGCTATTGAATCCCAGCTTTTACACTCACACCTAAATAATAATAATAATAATAATAATAATAATAATAAGTGGTGCTGCGTCTGTGATGTGCATAATCTCTTCCCTCTCTGGGCTGGCGTAGCTTTGTCTGCCAGGGTAGGTATTTGTTGTGCACCCCCAAAGTGGAGCTTGCAATCCCAGCAGGTGGCAAAAGGGGAGATTTCAAACATGCTGAGGATTGTAAGAAAGAAAAGAGACTTTGGGTTATTGTGATCTCTGGGCTGAAGAGGTTAAAGTTGTGACCACAGCGGTCACTTCTGTAGGATCAGCAGCATTGTCCTATGGAATTCACCGTGCCCAGCCAGGCATTGTATCAGTGGGAACAGTGCAAGTACAGGACTTAGACTATTCATAGGGTGGTCTAACAACTGACATCAACTCACTGATTGATTTTATTTAACTTACTCACTATGGGTTTATTTATAGAATTAAAAAAAAAAAAGTGTAGGAGCAGCAGAGGATGTGTCATCAGTCATGCAATTTGCTGTTAAAACTTGATGCTGTAGACTGGACTGGGTCCTGAGGCTCATAAGCATAGGAAATGTGTGGTTGCTGTGTTCACAAACTGCATTGAAAGACTTTGGTGTATAAAGAATCCCAGAAAAGTTGAAAGCTTTTAATTGTCATACAATTTGTGCATTGAGGTATGGCAGTAAAGAGCAAATATAAGCAAGCTCCAATAACTGTTGCAAAGACCAATCTTCATCTGCCCAAGAAGATGATGCACAAGATGTGACCTAATAGATAATTTCAATATTTGATTCCTGTGATTCTGTCAAATCCCTAAAGACCTGGCAGCAGGCTTTGATCTCAAGACAAAGGGTAAAAAGAAAACCAAGGCTCTACATATCCTGTTGCTTTCTTTGGTGGGAGTAGCTGAAGAAATACTTTATTATTGCTGGGATTTGCCTTCTCATTAGAAACACCAAAATAACAGGAGCTGAGCCAAAAATTTCAGTTGCAAATTGACTGTTTAAAGAAATATGTGTGAAGAGCTCTGCCCCAGCTATGAGTTTATAATCATGGTGTCAGTGGAGCAAGATAATAGAGTAAGTTACATCATTAAATCCCTGATATTTTCAAGGGAAAAGTCCTATAAGTAGGGGGGTCTGGGCACTGCAAGTGCAGGTCAGCCTTCCCTCATCCTGCTGACAATTTCTGGAGGAGATGCTGTGTGCTGTTACACATCTGCTCACGGTTTATTCACTAAGTGCATCATAGTGCACTGAAGTGAAGATCTGAGCTTTCATTAACATCAGTGGATGAAATCAGACCTGCAAACGAGTATTTCCCTGCTGTTTAGATTTTTTTTTTCCCACAGGGGAGAGCCCTTAGCAAGGTTTGTGAAGTTTGGTATTGCAACATTTTCCTCATCCTAAGAGGAACTGCAATTCTTCAGTGTGATGGTGCACAGTAAAAAGTGTGGCTTTGTTTTCCCAGGTGGGAATCGGGCAGAAAAGTGAAATGATCTGCTAAAATCAGAATATGGGGAGTCTCAGTTTCTAGTTTTCCTGTAAACTGTAAATGATTTAGTGAATGTAGGAAGCCATGGCCTCTTTATGCAGGGACTGTGGTGGGGAGGGACAAGTTCCCTGACTAGTTAATGTCAGCAGGCTAATGTAAATAATTTAAATTCAGTTGGGACAGAAAGGATTATTGCCCATCAAATGTACCTAACAGCCATAAGCTATGTGAGGCTCTTCATCTTTCATCCAGCCATTTTTGTTCTCTTAAATACAGACACTGCTGTAGTCCCCAGGAATTCCAGTTAAAATGGGAATATGCATGCCAGATACTTTACAGAGAGAAAAGATCCCCCTCAATCCATGCTTCTGGAAGCAGGAGATATTGAAAAAGGAATAGAAAGATATATAAACATTGTAGGCAATAATTATTAATGTTTTATATACCTATTAAAATCCATACACAAATGTTTACACATACACATGTATAAATTTCATTCAGTACTGAATCAAGAATCATAAGCAGTGTTTCCATGGAAGAGAAAATTGTGGTGCTGGTGGTGACTGCAGGTCAGGTGGGTAAAGGCAGGAGGGAGGGCAGAGACCGTGTAAAACACTCCTTTTACATCAGCATGCATTTCTTGTGGTGTGTCAGCACAATGGTCCCCGAGCTGGCTGTGCAAACCTTCAGCTTTTTGTTAGCAGCTACTCAAAAAAGCTTAAAGCAAATCAGAGAAGTGTCCCTGAGTAGCTGCTTCCTAGTGATTTTTTGGTTAATTCCCCTTGCGTGTTTGCTGCTCCTCTCAAATTGATCTGTTCTGAAAATTGTATCATGGTTGAATTCACATCCAACTACAAAGCAAGTTGAGAGGCTCGTAGTGTGGTCCACAGGCAAGTAGGGGAAATTTTGTCTTAATCAATGTACAGTTCTCCATCCTGTGAAAGAAAATTAGCCACGTAGATACAAAAGAAGGACAAAGCAGCCACACACTGCAGCTCAGAAAACTTTCCATCATTTCTGCTGAATAGGGACCCAGTGTTGCTTTTTCTATAGAGCAACGCTCCATTTGTTTCAAGGAAGTTGTGAAATTGGAGACCAAGAGGAGTTAGGAGGGAGGCTCATTAAAGAGGCTCTGTTGTAAGGAGCACTTCCCAAAATTAAACTGGCTGCTCAAAGGAAGTGCAAAAGTCTGCCCCCAGACTTGCATCTGAGTCTTGATTAAGATGTATGGTTCTCCCCTGGTGTGGGGATTTGTCCTGTCAATGGGAATGCCACGTTGGGAAGAGCAGAAGAGCTGAGTCAGGAGTCATTAACTGCTGTGTCTCCAGGAGTCTTGTGTGGAGGGACAAGGAGGAAGCAGCGAGGTCTGTGCTCTGCTCCTGGCACCCAAATAATGCATTTTTCAAAACACACTGGGCCAGGCTCTTCTAGGGGAGAGGAGTTATCACTGATCTCATGGGAGGGGAGGTACTTGGATGAAATACTTCCATTCATTGTAAGATTTTTCCTCTTATTTCTCATGGGGTTTTGTGCCTCACTGGGTGATCTGTGCCTGGCCTGCTCTCTGAGTTCTGCTTTTTTGCTTTTCATGTAAGTGGGACTGTTGGAATATTAAGAAAACTGAGTTAAAGAAACATCCATACTTTGGAAGGCCAATGTCTGTGTAGTTTTATACCAACTTGTGAACGTGTTCCTCAGGCTGTGAGAATTCCAACTGAGGGTACCTCAGCCTCTGGAACCTGCAGGTCACACCCTGAGTTCATTAAGGGACTCAGAGCCACAAGAGACCGACGTGTGGCTGACAGCTGAGAGGAGCAGGAGATCCAAGAGCACATTGAAGCAGGAGATAAGGATGGCTCCCTGCAGGAGGAGGCTGAACTTGGATGTTCCTCACAAGTGACTGTAAAATAATTACATGTCACTGCTATTCCCATTGATCTGAGGCTACAAACCCAAAACCTGTGTTTTCAGAGAGCTGGGTTACATACCTGCCTACAAACTTTCCAAAGGGAAAAATGGAACATCAGAAAGCAGCTTTCATCAGGGCCCCACTGATTTGTCTCAGATGTTATTCAGAAACATGTGTTTGAGATCCAGTCCATAAAAATAAATTGTTTCCTCAATCATGTTGTTTTGTGACCCAAGCTTGTTTTAAAAACTTGCACTATTTTTAAAAAATGCTCTGTTCTTAAAGTCAAGTTCCAAATTGCTCACAGTCATGCTGTCGGGCCTGTCGACATACTTCATGCTCTAAACTGGGAAATGTGCTAAGTCAGGCCTAAAATCAGCAAATAAATATTACCACTGAAAATTATAATTTTCCAGTGTCTGTAAGCTCAGATGGAGTCAAACCAATGGTCTGTCAACAAAGGGGTTTATAAGTACTGTTGGAATGAACTGCACAGACTCCTAGCTGCTGCATTTATTTTTAAATTTGAGTACTGCAAAGAGGAAACATCTGGACAATAAAAGTAAAATAAAATAAAATATAATGTGCTATTTCATTGAAATTATTGATTCCAATTCTGTCTAGCAGGTTTCTCTTTCCAAAGTACAGCACTGGAGGTTTATTGGCTCATCCTTTTGTCTTTGTACTTTTTTCTTCCTTTTCCCTTGAGCGACCTCTCCTGTTTTCTCTGTATCCCTCTTTCCTTGAGGAGGCTGCTGTACTGTACAGAACTTGTTTTATCCCCTAATTCCATGGAAGTTTGTGAGGAAGTACAGGTAAATCCTTCCAGACTCAAGCAAGTGTTCTTAGGATACTCTTTCCAGCCATGAACCAATAGTGATAGAGAGAGCAGCAGACTTTGCTGTAAACAGGACCAGTAGGACTTGACAGGTGGGGTTTTTTTGGTTTCCCATGGAAGCTATCCCTTCTTTGTGGGACACCAGCAGTCCCATATGTCAGTCACACAGCCTAATGTGATTTCTCACCCCCTCCACATTAGCCCAGGGCTAGGAAGAATTAAAAAATTGTGGAGTTGCACTGTGTTCTCTCCTGGGCAGAATTAAAATTAGTAACTAGACAGCAAAGTTTCTGAATGGATTTTTTTCAAGTGAAGTTCCATTAGTGATTTTCCTACAGTCTGAGGGCTCTAATTTGTTGAAAATTGAAGTGGTTTGTAGCAGCTCTGAAGGAACCCTTTGGGACTTTGGCATCCACCAGTGTTAAGGTGGAGAAGTGCATAAATAAAGTGGAAATCTCTGTCAATTAAAGTGTTGTATTGCAGACTCTCAGAGGATGTTGCTTCACTTAACACTCACTGGTTTTGTGCCTCTTAAACAGCTTATTATTTAAGAAGAAAAGCTGCAGTCTGTAATAGCAGGAGGGAGCTGGGGCTGTGGTTGGTGTCACTGTGGGATTTCCCCCAGTGCCGGTGCTGGCTGCACATCCTTCCCCCGATCTTTGTGGAACTGTGCTGGGAAGTAGGCAGGGAGCTGACCCCACTTTAAAAAAATTATTTAAGCCTCATCAGTTTCTTGAGTATTGGTGAACAGTTTGTATCATGAAACCAGGACCTAGGGCAGACAGAGGTTAAAACTTACCCAGTGTTCCTGATAGACTGGAAATAGAAACTCTTCCCTCTAATACCAATACCAGGCTCTGGTGCCAGACCATCTCTTTGTCATCTAAACTGGCCTCTAGCTTTGCTGCTGCTGCCTGTTATGTCATCAGGGGAAGTGTCTCTGTTCCTTGTGCTCGCTATTGCATCCAACAATTTGCTTTTTTTGCCATACCAATTAAACAACTCTAAATTGGTGTCCTGCTCATTCTCGTCCTTCTCTCCTCACTTCTGGCATTGCTCTCCCATCCCCTCCTGTGTGCTGGCACAGGCTTTCCTCTTTCCTGTAGTGAGGTGGTTCAGGAAGTTGAACTGGCAGAAAACTCACACTGTCTTTCTCCCCTGCAGAAAGGTGGAGGAATATATATATATATACACATTTATTATTTTTATATTTTTGGTGCTTGTTTAGCTCTCAGCACTAACCAGAGCTAAGCTGTGATGGATGTAGCCTTCCACCTCTGTCATAAGTTTCCACTGGGGCTCTGTGCATCAGAAGTGCCAGGTGAGTGAGCTTTGAGCCATGATTAGGGTTTCTGTGTAATAAAATAAATAAAAAGAAGGCATCTGATGCACTCTCATTATACTTTCTTTTTCTCCCAGAAGTAAAAATGAAATATTATAACACTCACTTGCCTATGTTTAGCACGTCTGCTGACTTGCCATTTTGGAAGTAGAACCAGTTCTATTTTTAGAGCTGAACTTCCTGTTTGAGCTCTCTTTAAGTTTGTCCTTTGCCTAACACAGGCAAAGTCTTTTAAAAATCTTAGTTAAACAGGGACAGTTTTGCTAAAAACAGTCATGTTCATGTCCAGTATAAACAGCAATAAATCTGCTTTGAATGAACATTACAACAAAAGTACAGTCTCCAAGAGAATGTATTTCCATGATGTCAGGACATGAAAGTGAAATTGAAGTGATGTGTTGGTGTGGTCATGGGCATCTCAAAGCCTCTGTCTACAGGTGGATTTAAAGATGAATTGGCCATGTGGAAAAATCAAGCAGAACAGCTGTTTTAGAATAACTCCTCATAGTCACGCTGTGTTTCTGCAATAAGCATCCTCTGCTTTAGCTCATCCAAACTAGAAATGAGCTATCTTATTTTGGAGTGATCCCACCCAAAATCCTAAATATTTTATGGTAGTTGATATGCTTTAGTGTAATAATATAACTTAGTTCAAAACTACCTTCAAGTGTCATGCCTTTACCTAAAAATATATATTAATACCAGCATGTTTTGGAGGTTTGATGTAATCACAGTTATATATTTCTTTAGATGTTCTCATAAGTGTGGGTACAAGATGTGTGGGGGTGTTGCAACCCTTTGACATCTTCAGATACCATTCTAGACCAGAGGGGAGCTGCAGAACTGCTGGTATAGTGCACACGTTGCTTGGTAATGTGAGTGTAGTTGAAGGTCTTCTTCCATTTCCTAATTGCAAAGTATGAAGGAAATCAAGTTTTCCTCATTATGGGCTGATGATGAGGTTTCAGAGGGCTGAAAGGTTATAATTTTTATAACATTTTTCTATATTGTTACTGTTAGATATATTTCATTTTGAGACATTTTAGGAAATTATTAATGGTCTTTAAAGAAATGTGAACTATAAATAAACCATAAGATTTTCACCAAAGTTATATCCCATCCCACTTTTCTTGGACCTTCTATTATTTTTCTTTCTATAATTGCTATTTGTGTGCTCTGTGTTTTCAGCCACCTGGAGTATGCTTATACTACAGGTTAATGCATTGGGATACTGTATAAAAAATTGGACGTAAAATGCTTCTTTGTATAAGGAATTTTTTTTCTATGAGCTTTTCACTGTCTGAAGCTTCTAAGAATCACAAAAAATTATGGCTTGGATAGGTGTGAGGATACTGATTAATTCCATATAATGCCACTAAAACACATGATGTGCCTGAGCCCCTTTCTCCAGCCCAGTCTTGTAGCATTAAGGGGCTCCATAGGCTGTTCCTGTGGCCATGCCTGCACAATTTTGGCGTGTGCAAACAGCTCCTCCCGCGGCTTATCGCGACTCGGCACTTTGATATCAAATGATGAAGCTGCAGAGGGGCCAGAGAGGAAGGTTCGTGGCAGTTTTACCCCTCCGTGAGGAGGAGATGCTGTGACCCCGCTGAGAGGGCTCCAGACTGGCGCTGGGGACACAGACCTGGCCGAGGGGAGGAGGGAAGGCAGAGCTCTGCAGAGGGGATGCCCTGGGGTGCTGCGGAAGGTGCTGGGCGAGGACTTGTGGGGAGAGCTGTGTGCGACGTCCGGGCTGCCTTCCCTTTGTTCTTCTGTGCCCTCTGGTGGCACTGAGAGCGATGGGATCGGGACGCGTCTCTTAATTTGTTCCTACCCTCGCTCCGAAATGCAGGGAATGTCGGGAATAGCTCCACTTGAGCAAGGACTTTCTGCTCGGATTCACATCCCTCCCAGTTAGCAGGGGATATCATAATAGTCTCCCATGGGCAGCAGAAGAATACGTGCTTCCAGCTCCGGGAGCTCCGGGGGGATTAACTGGGATGCAAGTCAAAGCCTCAGTCTTTAGGTACAATTAACCCGCTAGCGAGGCTGGCAGATTTCCTGAGGCTCTGCCAAAAATCCTGCTTTACAAACCAAGGATTTTTTTCCTCATAAGAAGCATAAAGATTAGGCAGGACCAGCGGGCCGGTCCCTCAGCGTTGGAGGTTGGTTTCTGGTTGTCAACACTATATTGTACCTTCAGCACAGATCTCAATTCAGCCACAGAGGGTTAAAATAATTCCCCAAGGTAGCTTTATCCTCTTAATGGACAGGCTTGATAATCATTCTTACAG
Source organism: Vidua chalybeata (assembly GCF_026979565.1). Lineage (NCBI taxonomy): Eukaryota > Metazoa > Chordata > Aves > Passeriformes > Viduidae > Vidua > Vidua chalybeata. The sequence goes on along the minus strand of NC_071547.1, from coordinate 3,142,693 downwards.
AAAGGACATTTCCTCTTTCCTCTGCTGTGGGGGAGTTGCACCTTTTCTTGCTGGTGCTGTGCTGGAGAAGAGACCACAGCCTAGAAAACTCTGGTGTCATTTGCAGCTCTGATTCACACCTCCTGTGCATTTCTCATACTCTGCTGTGTGGTTCATGTTTGCATTGCTTCCACTGCTCCAAATATCCATGCTAAATCCACGTCATGGAGAAGGATGGGCCATGCTGAAGGCTGAGTCTGGCAGCTTGGATAACCTGAAGCTCAGGCAGGGGAAGGCAGTGCTTCGCTTGTTGGAAATAAAAAATGGCAGTTTTTGGATAACAGAGGATATTATTATAGTCCCAGCATTTCCCATTTCCTGTTCCCTCTCTGGAAAATTGTTAAAATATTTTATACGCGATGGGAAATGTGGGTGCAAACTCTGCAGGGGAGATCCACGAGAGCTTTGCTGAATGGCTTCGGAGCTTGAGCCCATAATTCCTGAAGTGTCTGGGGTGGGCTTGGTGAGCTGTGATTTGGGAAATCATTTGCTGGTGCAGGGAAGATGCCTGTGTAGTCTTCATTCCTCGAGGGCAGTTCTCTCTCTGACAAGGGGACAAGGTTTGCTTCCCTGTTGCTCTTGTTTTACCAAGAAGCCCAGAAGACCCACCACTGTCCAGTGTGGGCAATGGGAGGCAGGGACCCTGCACAAGTCATTTTTCCTCTAGATGTTCATTCCTATGTGAAAAAAAAATTATATTACAGCATATGAAAATGTTGTACAATTAAATCTATTAGAATCTTTATAGTGTCTTGGTTATTAGGCCTCTAAATAAAGGGAACTGATATATATATATATATATATATATACATATATATATATATATATATATATGCTATTGTCCACTTAATGGGGATTTTACTAATACATGGGCTGGAGTAACTCAATATGTTTTTAAGGTTTTAAGCAAAGCATAGTTCTTCTGCAGCTCATCCTGATGGATTTTTTTTTCCAACTTACATCCCTGCAATTGATTCTTCTTGTCTCCTTCTTGCTGTTGTCTGTTCCTCTTGTCAGAGATGGCACTAGCTTGTTTCTTAGTTACTGTCTTTGTCATCCTTTGGGGATTCACTTGTGCTCCATGAGCAAGCAGCAGGAGAGGAAGATGTTTCTTTAGGCTGTAAAATCCCCCAGCATCACCAGTCTGCCTCTGACTCACATCTGCTGCCAGAGATGAAGCAGTGCCTCTTAATCCCACATTGCCCAGTCCAGAGCTCTATTGGAAAAACATCCAGGGAAGTCAAGGGTGAAGAGGTGCACAGTGCACTGAAGCTTCCCCTGTCAGCAGTGAGAGACTGCCAGGGCTCCAGGTGTCTGTTAATCCATGTCCACTGGGTGATGAGCTGAAGTGAGGGACAGGTGGGAAAGAGGATGAGAGGCTGTCAGGGTCACTGAGGTCCTGCTGGGACCCACTGGGCTGCCCCTGGCTTGGTTGAGTGAGGTCCCTTCTTCGAGAACACAGTGAGAGTGTGATAAGGGGATGCCTAGGATTTGATTAACAGAAATGGAACATGGTAAAATGTGTGTGGAGCTGCTCAGAAATCCAGCCTGAGATCTCTCAGCCTGCCATCACTTTTTGGAGCCTCTGTGTGCTTCTTTCCCTTGCTCTTTACTCTCCTAGATGATATTTTTCACCTTGTACTAGGAACAGAAGATATAAGAAAGAGCTGAATCTTTTCAGGACAGAAGAGATAAAGCTGGCAGTGAGCCAGAGCTGCTGTGCAGTGGGCAGTGAACACCAGGATGTGAACCTGTAATTATACATCTCAAATTCTGTGAGCAGTACTCCAAGAATCATTATGTATAGGCTTGTTTGACAGTACTGTGGTTTAAGAGAAAAACATCCCCTCAAATTACTCTTTAATTTGGAAGTCAAGAGATTATCAATTCAAATCTTAAGCTCTTCTGCCTGTAATTGATAATCGTGTTCATTTAACAAACCTGCTATTGAACTGCTCCTCATACTCTTAATTCATCAGGTAACTGCTGATTTTTCTTTTGGAAAGGATAATCGAGAGGCTCTACAAGGTTGCTTCCAGCAAAGCTGAGATCAGACCTAGACTAAAATATGGCAGAACCCAGGCTCAGCCACACAGCCCCTCAAATGGGCTAATCTTTCAGTATCTGTGTCCTCAACCCCTCTGGGCTGTAGCCATTGCTTTGATCCCAGGCTCTGGAAGCAGGGAGTAGGATGGCTTTCATTAGGGACTTGTTTAACAGGACTCCACCCCAAGCTGCTAACCTGTGGAATTGAAAAAAGACCATTCCCTTAGATAGTAAAGCTTACAGTTAAAAAAAAAAAAAAAAAACCACAACAAAACCCTCCAAGCCATAACTGGATTTTATGTATGTTGTTTCAAACATACAAATGCCAAATTTAAGGACTCTCGTGCTTTTTCACACATAACTAAACTCTCCTCAGACTGCCTCAAGGTGGCAACACTCCAGACAGTCCCAAGCCCAGCCCAAGGATGGGCTCCTGTTCCTCGGCCTTGGAATGAGGAGTTTGACTGACAGGCTGGTAGGACTACTCCAGATTTACACTATATAAATTTTTCTTTTTGATTTCAAAGCTTTATGGTCTTGAGTTCCTTTGCAGAGTCATTATCACATCTGTCACTGTCATTGCTATCAGGGGCTAAGGATGTTTGTAATGGAGAGCAGCAATCCAAGCTATTACTCTTGCTGAAATACTGCTGCTCCCAAGCACACGATAGACCAGGTGCTGTAATTATTAATAATTCCCTCTGATGGTGCAGCCCTACATTTTGTATTAATGCAATTTATTTTGAGTTATTTCTTTGGCGGTGAAAATTGTTTTGGAGAGATTTTTTGGAAGCTTTGCGAGTTTGTTTGCTGGAATCCTCTCCTGGAAATGAGGCATGTCTCTCATGGGCTCCTGTTCACTCACACACAAATGAACTGCTAATTAGGATGATGAAATTGCTGGGAGAGGTGAAACCTTCCAGTTGGCCGAAGAGAAGATTGTGGATTAATCTGTGTAAAGCTGAAGACTCGACTAAAACTGCTGCTCAACATTCTGGTGCTAATGAGACTTGTATGTCTGCCACTCGAGGAGCTGAAAGTAAGGCTTGTAGTTTTTGCTGAGAGATCCAAAGTGGGGGCTCACTCCTCTATGGCATTTAGTGCTTTCATCCACTGGAATTGGGAATGTTCAGCAGTTTACAGTACCCAGTGATGCAAGGCAGTTTTTGCTCTTTGTGGATAGTTTTTGTACATGAGTAAAAGCATCTTGAGAGACATATGGATGTTTAGAAAATTGCAGTATGATTTGGAGAGCAATTTGTCTTGCCTGCCCCCTGCTACCATATTGTATTACTTCTTCATAGTTTTTAATGTACTTCTGCTCACATCAATTCACATAAAGGACGAAACTGCTCTCTCCATCTCTGTGAAGAACCAGGTGACTTGTTCAGTGTCATATTGGGCAAAAAGTCCAGTTCCAAGTTAGTTCCTTGCTCACTGCTTGAGCTTCTTAGGAGCCAGGGAAGGGCTGGTACTGGTCCCAACCTCTTTTCCTGCAGTTTCCCTGCAGTCCCTGAGAACTGATATATAGAGATAGATATATAAAATAACATACATGCATGTATGTATATATACATAAATGAAGGCAAGGCAGATGTTTTGAGGTTGCTGCTGTGTTTGCAGGAAGCCGCCGGATCGTGGATGTGATGGATGTGAACACACAGAGGGGAGTTGAGATGAGCATGTCTCAGTTTGTGAGGTACTACGAGACCCCAGAGGCCCAGCGGGAGAAGCTCTACAACGTCATCAGCCTGGAGTTCAGTCACACCAAGCTGGAGAACATTGTCAAGCGCCCCAACGTGGTAAGGGAGCCCCTGGTGATGGGCTTTATTGCAGCTTCTTCCCAGAAATAAATCAGGGAGTTTAAACAAGGTGATGGGAAGTGCCCGGAACTCCTGCTCGTTTAGTGTCAGGATCTCATTTTTAGCCAAGTAGAAAGCTGGTCTCCTTGACAGTGGAACTTAATTTACAGGAATTAGGTACCTGATGAGCTGTTAATCATGCAATTTGCACTGATACACAGCTCCTCTCAAAGTATTTAGGGGAAATTCATCCAAAATTAAATACCCATCTAGAATTTTTCCTCCTCTAAGGGAGTTTAAACTATCAGGAAGCTTGGATTCATTATATATGAACACTCCTTTTATCTAAAAAATGTTCAGGGGGCTCACAAAGCAAAAAAGTTGGAAACACAATTGTTAAATGTAGAAATATTTACATAATTAAATCAGTGTAATCACTGCTATGTCAGAATTGGCAGTAGTGGAAGGGGGTAGATTTTTACATACTTTTTAAATATAGAGGGCTTTTGTGATTTTATTCCCGATGGAGTCACTGGCATGAAACTGTGACCTTCTTAGTAAAGATTATTTCATTTATCTCTGAAATGCAGCCATGTGTTCTATGCTAGCATGGAGCTGGGTGGAAGTTACATCTCTATGTTTTCTTTTCAGACACTTTTTACCTGATTTCTAAGTCCTTTTCTAGTTAGAACAGCAGTTTTTTCTGCTGGGGACATCTCTTACCCAAGACAATAGAAACACCACACTTCTGCCTGAACAGGTCACAAATAGATGGCAGCTCTAATTGCTGATTTGTAGAAGTAATTCTTAACTAGACTCCTTTGTTCTTTTACACATAGATCACAAATTTGAATATTAAACACATATTTAGAAGTTCATTCAGATTTTTGCTGTCATTCAGACACTTAGCGGGCAATTTGAAGGTGCTCTGGGGAATTTCTTGTGTTCAATTGATCCCGGTTTTCCCAAACACATTGTGCTCAGTGAGCTTTTAAAACATCTGTGCAAATTTCCTGGGTGCTTAGAAATGAAATACACAGTTAGGTACCTGTTATCACGTGTAAGTGGTTATTTCATAGCTGTTTAAAATAGCCTGAGTGCACAGTTGTTTGTAAAATCAGGAATATTTAGATATCACTGAAAGAGAGATTTGCATTCCCATGGGGGTAGAAGAGAGGGCATTGTTGTGGAGGTCCAGTACCCAAAGTCAGCTCCCATATATTTTTATAAGATATTCCCTTGAATCCTGCAGAGTTTTGAGCCCGTGTAAGGCAGGAATACCTGATTTAGGTTCCCTGCTGTGTAAACTCTGGGTTGCAATATCAGAATGTGGGAATTATTTCAGAATCAGGGCAGTAAGCAAGTTTTGTTTTCACATACAGCTGTGATATTGATGGAATCAGTCCTGTTTCCTCCTTGAAATGGAAGATATTAGCATTGTATAATCCCTTTTATGTTTGCATTTTAATGTTCATAAATGCAATTTCTAGGCTGTTGGCTACAAAAATGCCACAGACAGTACAAGAGAAGGTGCTCACAGGTGCCCATGAGACAGAATGGGCACTCAGGTAAACTGACTGTAAAACTCTCCTTCCCCTGTGTTTTAAGGGGTTGACTTGTGGTGATGAAATGCTGCACCTTAACAAGTTGGGTGCACAGGACTTTGCTGAAGGGCAAGGTTCTCCCTGTCTGTGAGCATCTGCTGCTGTCACTGGAGGAGTTTTAGCCAACAAGAATATGTCCTACCATGTGTTCAGGAGCTAACAGTTGATTTTGGTGGCCTTTCAGGTGGACTTAGTCGACTGGGTGGATAATATGTGGCCACAGCACTTGAAGGAGAGACAGACAGATGCTACCAATGCTATTTCAGAGATGAAATACCCCAAAGTGAAAAAGTAAGTCTTTAAAAAGCTCTGCTCTTGACTGCCTTAAATAATTTTAACTTTGCTGAATACAGTCTTTAATCAAGTCTCTTTGAAAAGTGCATTTTTATTTTTCAGTTTTGAGCAACTCTGTTTTAAAAGTGGCAGATTGACCTTAAGTAGTAAATTCTCTGAAAGTGCTGTCCAAAGAAATCACATCACACAGATATGTCACACAGCATAGTCGGAGTCCTGCTGTAGGCTGGGCTTAGATCCTGCCCAGGTTCTAAACTGCTAATGACAGACATTATTAGCTGAGAAATGTTTTGTGAGATGGGCTTGAAGTCAATTTTTAATGGGTGTGTGTGACTTCCTAGAAACTCTGTCACTGCCCTTCCTGCCAGTTTGCTTTTCCATTCACTTTTTCAAGAGCAAGGTCAAAGATTGGACTGACTATCCAGGCTCAGGACCCTCTCAGGGCAGGTTTGAGACTGAACACAAGATTAGTTTGTCCTAGTTCTGCCTATCTCAGCTCTAGGTTTTGGGCAAGCATAGGCTCACCTTGCTTTTTCTTCTGCTTTAATGTCTTCCTTGAATCTTTTCATGTGGTGATTGGAAAAAGGAACTATTTGGGAGCCTCATAATGTGCACTGCAAGTTTCATGGGAATGAGTACAGCTGAGACAGGGGTTCCTTTAATGATGTAATAATGACTTGTATGGCTGATGAACACCAGGTAATCCTGGAAGCCCTTCACTGCTGTTTCTGTTTTATTGGCCAGACTGAATGCTGGCAGCATCCCAGGCTCTGCTGTTGAACCGACCTCTGATGTTCTGCAAATCACTCAGAACTCCTTCCAAACTGCAAAACAGAATGGTACCAACAGATACAAAGGAGTGTGCAGTCAGGAAGTGATATGTAGCATTCACTCTTGTTCTGTAAAAATAAACATTTTGGAAGGTAAAAGTCTCCATAAAAGAAGATACTCTGTGACAAGCATTGGGGATTATGCTCAGCACCACTGATTTCAGTGGAAGTTAAAGATACTCCTACATTTTTAAAAGATCAAACTGCTCATTAGGGTAACTGGATGTGGATTGGAGTCTCCATGCATTTGGAAGTGTCCTAAGTGACTTGCCTGAGGTTGCACAATAAACCAGCAGCAGAGCAGCACTTGCTTCTCAAGTGGTAAGTCAGCTAAATAACATTATTTATAATTTGCCAGAGCTAAGAAACTAAATCGTGATTCAGGGCCTAAGGATTCATGGATGGTACAAGGTAAGAAGTAAAGGAAACAATTCCTGTCCTAGAGCAGGCACACTCCAGATGCTGAAAAAGATGTAGCAAGTAAACAGAACAAGGCAGAGATGGTTTGAAGGATAAGGTAGCAACATGACTAACAGAATTTAGCAGAAAAAACAGAGTATATGCTTGCAGTTCACTACTTGCATCATGAAATGCCAGATGGTAGGTTTCAAAGGGATTTTAGAGACGTACCAAATCAACAGATTTTGACATGGAGTTTTTCCCATTTGTGGAGGGTGGCCTGGTAGAAAGGCAGGAGATGCCTGAAGAAGCAGACATGGAGCCGTGGAGGTTGCTGTCACTGGCAAAGGGAAGGTGGAGGTTGACAGCTTGATAAACTAGTAGATGTGATAGGTACAGGGAAGCTAAACACTGAAAGACTGTGAACGCTTGAAATGTGACAATAGAGTTTGATGTTGGGAAAAGGAGTTACCAGGCATGAGTGTTAAAGGCGAGGGTGATGCAGCTGGAGTGATGAGGATGTTGCTACTGAGTGTCATCTCACAGAAAGACTAGAGAAGGATGATTTACAGCACTGTTGGCACAAACCCCTCATCAGTCTGAAGAAGCCACAAAGATAAAACCAGTAACAAACAGTGACAGTCTGTGAGCACAAGAGAAGCTGTACCAGATCAGGATGAAGATCTGTGTCTCTCAGTAATCTGTCAGGTGCTGGCATTGAGGCCCCTGGCAGGAGTGTAAGAATGGTGTGAGCACAAAATAATGCCACTCCTAAAAATTACCTTCTGAACTTTGACTATCTGCAGTCCAGGCAGGGGCTGTCCTGAGGTAGAATTGGTTTCTATGTGCTCAGTGACTCTCAAAGAGATTGCTCTTCCATAAGTGTGTCTGGTTTAAAGATGAACTCCTCAAGAGATTGGCTTTCTCCATCTTTGGGAATTCAACTTGACCCTTTCCTGTAGAGATACTGATCCCAGCTAGTGCTGTGAGTATCCAGAGGGTTTGAGCCCTTAGTAAGGAAATCATGTTCAGCTGTGGAGCCACAAGTCAGTGCTGTTACTTCCTTCACACTGCCCATTCTTTTATATGAATCATCTATATTCATATGCTTTATTAATGACTGTTGTTGCTCAGAAATGGGATCGATTCATTCCTTTCTTGTTCTGAGCATTCCCATAATTCTGAGAGTTTGCAGTATGCCATCCCCACCATTAACGTGTTCCCTACAAACAAAAAGCACTCCAGCGAGAGCGCTGCAGTTTCGCAGACACAGATGGCATTACCAGACACAAATGTCTGTCTTGGCTCCTGCACGTCGAGTTCCGTGCTGGGAGTGAAGTTAGAGAACGCTCCATCTGCCGCTTCGCTTACCAGGAGCACCACGCGCGCTGGAGCCCACCCTGCCCTGCGCTTGGACTTGCACCATTAACTTCTTCAAAAAATTCTGGGCAATGAAGTTATTTTTCTGCCTGTAGGTAAATGGCTGCTTACCTCACCAGAGCCTTAGAGGACTGAATTAAGTGGGGCAATAGTTTATGTCCCTTCTTTCACATCCCAGGGTGCAAGTTCCTGAGAAAAGTCCTGCAGACATGAGATCCTGGATGAGAGTGGGAAGATGTTGTGTAACCAAGAGCCAGCAGAAAAAGGCAATGATATTTTAACATCAGCTTTTAGGGGCAGAAGCTTGTTATATCACCAACACCATTTTCAGGTAGCTCAAAACAAGCTGGGATTTGTTTTTCTGTTTAAATTCATTCAGAACTGAAGCAATCTGGATATAGCTGAGTCAACCCCCTCCCCCCCCAAAAAAAAGTACTCATTTGATTTTTCATTTATCAAAAGAGATAGCCCTGCTGAAATTATTATCCTCTTTATTAGGTTTTGTGTTTGTAGCCTTGCAAGATTATTTGCAGTGCAGTGGCAGTGAATAGCTACAGTTCAGGACATGAAACAGTACCAGGAATTTCTAAGAACTTGGTAATATTTGTGCTGTGGAACAAATGAAAACAAAAGCTTTAGTCACTGCAACATCCTTTTATCTTCAAAATTCTCTATAATACTTTAAATATCTGAGCACTGCTGTAATAGGTCTCTATAATGATGCCGGCCTTCAGTTAAGGATGGAGTATGTTGTGTGGAACATCTACCTGTTCACAAAGGAATGCTGCTCTGTTAGCGTGTCCTCAGCCCTATTCTCCCTCTCCCAGGCTGTTGTTCAGCCATCCGTTCCTTTCTATTCATTCCTTTACTAAGTAGGGATTTAAACAGATGCTAAAATGCTCTGCTGAGCTGTGGTCTAATTAGAAGCTGAGGGTGCCTCTGGAGACAGGGAATCGAGGGAGCTCGCAGGTCCCACAAGGCAACCTGGCACTGGTTTATACATGTGAGAGACTTGTCTGCACTTTGTATGCCATTTGTGGATTGCTTTTGATACAAAACCTCTATAAATGGAATTCAGCAAAAAAATTTAATGAATTTTGTTCGTTAAGGCTTTCCAAGCTAGCAAAGTAAATAAAATGTGATGTCTTCATATCAGTGCATGAGTCTCAAATCCTCCTTCAGGTAGAACTTGGAGGAGCAGCGTCACACATGTAACTCAAATAACCACCAGTGTTTACAACAGTTTGTGGTGGCCCTGGAGCTGAACAGTCTTGTCACAGGATGAAGAAATGAGCTGTGCTCTCACAGACACCAAACTGCTCTTCCAGGGGCAGACAGGCCTGGCTCGCAGTGAGTTGTTGGCTTGGTTCACTGTGGTGGGGGAAAAAAAAAATTAAAAATCCGAGCCCACCCCGCATACCCTTGGTGTTCCACCGGGGCTGGGACCGGGCAAGGGTGCGAGGAGGGAAGTGTTGTCGCTTGCTTTGGTGCCAGCGTGGTCTGAGAGTGTGATTTGCAGGCACTTCACAAACTCTCCGGTGCATGGCAGAAAAGTGGCTTCTCTTATCTCGGGTGTTGTTTCTGTTTGTGACTGTTTCAGTCGGACCGTAACCCCCTCAGGCCAGGAGCCGGGCCTTTCATGTGCGTTTGAAGTGCGCGGGGTGTGGTGACCACGGTGTGTGCCGATTTGGTTCGTTCCCTCGGGCTGGGAGCGCTCGGTACCGCTGCCAGGAGGGGGACGGGGCGAAGGTTGGTCCCGGCAAGGCACGGGCACAGGGCCGGCTCCGAGCGGCCTTCCACGGGCAGGGCTGGCCCGGTACTGGGGGTCCTGCGGAGCGCGGGGAGCCGGGGTTCCTCATCCCTAACGGGGGAGCCGGGGCTCATCCGTGAGGAAAGCCGGGTTCATCCCCGCTGGAGCAGCCAGGGCTCACCCCTAGGGAAGCCGAGGCCCTCCGTGAGGAGATGCTAGGGCTCATGCCCGCGGGGCAGCCGGGCCCTCCCCAGAGCGGCGGGGCCGGTCGCTGCCCGGTGAGGCGAGGGTGGGGGCGGCAGCCGGGCCGGTGCCTCCCGGGTGACAATGGTTTCTTTTGTCTTGCGGCGCAATTCGTGGCTTCCAGTTGCAGGGCCCCAGTGTGGGAGCGCTGTCGGTGCGGGCCGAGGCGCCCCGAGGTAGCCTTTGTTCCCGCTGCCTCCTGCCAGCCCGCTCGCAGGCCCGGCAGAAGGGCCCCCGCGCTGCCGGGATGCTGCCGGGGGCCGCTCTCCCCCGACACCCGGAGCGGCGCTCCCGCCCGGGGATGGGGAGCGAGGCCCGCGCCTTTCCCCGCGCTGGCACTTGCAGTTGGCTCATGGGTCTGTGGTATTCGGTTTCAGGCTCAGGGATTTCAACCAGCCGGCGCTGCTCCTGGGAGGAAGGAAGAGTGAGCTATACTTTTCTCATTGGCCCGAACAAAAAACAGAAGCCTCTGCTGGGGTTTGGGAGTGGTTTATGGGCTGAGCTCAGTGGCAGGGGAGCCCTCGCAATGCCAGAGGGAATAGAGCCGTATGGTGCGCGGTGCTTATTGCGGGAGAGAAGGAGCTGAGCTCAGGGTAATGCTGCTGCCTGTGCGTCCGCTCGCGTCTCCCCGGGCCCATGTGCATGAACGCTGCCGCTGCCTGCCCTGCCCGGCGCTGCCTTCGCATCCCGGCGCGGCTCTCGCTGTCTTTGTTTCTCTGTTTGCTTGCGGGTTTGTAGCGATGCGTGGCGAGTGCATTGTGGGTTTGCCTGGGAGTGTGGGCTCTGCGCTGGTTTATGGAGCGGTGTCTGTGTTGTTCCTGTGTTCCCAGCTCGCTGTGTTTGCTTAGTGGTTTAGCTTCATTTGTATCATCTCCCTCTCTTTTTTTTTTTTTTGATATCTGTGTTTGTTCTTCCTCGTGAGTTTGCAGGTTACTCCATATTTCTTCGCATCATTTCTCTAAGAAATTTTCCCAGATGTTTGTGGGTTTTTTTTGGTTGGTTATTTTATTTTATTTTATTTTATTTTATTTTATTTTATTTTATTTTATTTTATTTTATTTTATTTTTTGGGGGGTGGAGGGGGTGTGAGGGGGAAGTTCCCCTTTTTTCCACATCACAAATCCTTCCTCCAAAATAACAATACATTAACTGGACAAATTTCAGGCTTGTGGAGAACACAAACCAAACTCTTCAATCGGGAAGGGAAGCTCCCCCCTAACAGATTACAAGCAGCTGCGTGTTTTAAAACCCTGACTGAGGCTGTGCAGGGAGATAAAGTGGAGTGTGCAGGGGCTGGATGTGGTAGCAGTTGTGAGAATACTCAACTTGGGGCATCTTCTGGGTCGCTTGTGTTTTCAGGGTGTAACTCTGGTCAGATTGTCTCCCCATGCCTGACGTGGGATTGTGTCCCTGGAGCCACTGTACCTGCCCTGGCCCAGAGCGCTGTGGCCACAACACACAGTGGGATGCATTTCCTAGATTTCTTTCAACGTGGATACTGTGTTAGGGTTTTTTTCCCCCTTTTCTTTTCTTTCCTTTTTTTTTTTTTTCCCCACTGTTGTCATGGAAAACCCTGAAAAGTTGAGTGGTTCCCCGAATTAGCAGCTGTTGGTGATGAGAAGCCGCCGGCTGAGGCCGGAGCCGAGCAGTGCCTGAGATTAGCAGTGCCATGGAGTGTGCTGGGACCATGTGACTGCGGTGTACATTGGAAGAGGAAGCTGTAGAGGTCAATGCAAAGGCATTGTGCCAGACTCTGGCAACCAGGGAGAGAGCTGGATGGCGGAAGATCCTCCCGCAGGCTCCTGAGCCGGCTGGGAGCTGTTGGGCTTGGACAAAAGCAGGCCTGGGAGATTAACAGCATAAATTAAGGCATGGCTTGTTTGTGGATGGAAGGAAAAAGACTTTATTTTCCAAATGCTTTGCAGGTTCTTATTAATCGCCATAAGCGACTCTTTCACTAAAACCACCTTTATTGGAGTGGAAATTGTGTTTAGAGGAGTTTCAAGAAAAGAGAGGGGGAAATGGGGAAAAACAAGGAAAAGAAAGAGTTGCGTGTTCACACTTATACCTGCTTTGGTGTTTTGTCACAAAACTAAATTTAAAGTGCTTTGATTTGACAGGATTCAATCCTGTTATTACCTCTCTGAACATAAACAGTTTGACTGCTTCAGGTTTAGATTATTGACTACTGAGGAATAGCTAAAACCAGCTAATGCCCAGGCCATGTTTGCTCTTCCAGAATATCTTAATTCAGGGAGTGATTGTTGATAGGTAGCACTCTAGAAAATTTTTGTTGTTAGTGTGATGTATTTTATATCTGGCCTTCTGGAAACTGAAAATAATTGACTCCATAAGGATTTGAATTTTTTACTTTAAAACAACATGAACCTCTAATACTCAGCACTGCTTACAAGCTGAGAATTTCTATGCTGATTTTTTTTTTTCCTAATGAGCAATAATTATTCAATCTGTGACTTTTTGCAGTTTGGCTGGAAGAAAAGCAACTTCCTTTCTGGGCTTCTTTTATTGTTTTTAAATTCTATCTGACTTGTAATCAACAACATCTTGGTAGAGAAAACATAAAAGGAGAATTTTTTAAAAAAAGTGTTTGGGAGGGAAGGACTCATATTTTGAAATGGAGCATATTGAGAGTGTAGACAGCTTCTTGGCTAGCTGTGATTTTTGAAGCATCTGAAATACCCCAGGGGCAGCAAAAGCTTCTTCCTGCTTCTGAAGGATTAAAAAAAAAAATTAAAAAATTCCAGAGTGGGCAAGAGGAGAGACGTGTAATTGCACAAGGAGAGGTTTTAATTGTGAGATGAAGGCGCAGGACCTTTTTTGAAGCCCACAAATTGACTGTCTTCATGACAGCATTGCGTATCATTCTGTCAACTCCGGCTCGGGATGTGGTTGCTAGGCAGCGGCTCTTATGGACCCAGAGTGGCTCTGATTTGCCAGCCTTCTGCAGACACATGGTAAGGTCCTTCCCAGCCTATCATCTACAGGGACTTCTGCACGCCGGCTGCATACTGCTGAGCTTCTCCTACCTGAATGTGAGCAGAAAAAGACACACTTAAATCAAACCTCTTTTTTTTTTTTTTCCCCTTTCCTTTTTTTTTTTTATTTTTTTAATTTTTTTTTAACAAATCCCCTTCCGGTAGCGTTTCCATAACTCCCCTTAAAAACCAAACCAAACCAAACCAAAAAAAAAAAAAAAAAAAAAAAAAAAAAGCCATGAAACGGAGACCGGAACAAGGAAAAGAGGTTAGTGGGTTAAGTGGTGTGTGTTTCCTGCGTTTGCAAAGGTGCCTACAGTGAGGAGGGCGGCTGTGATTCGGCCATTAGTTACAGATGGTGGCTGCAGGCTGGAGATTCCTGCAGCCAGACCACAGCTCTTGTGTCTTTTCCAGCAATGCAGACTTTAAACTGCTCAAATCCTGTATCAAGATGGTGTAAAAAATAGTGGATTTGATAGTTAGTGTGGCTGCCAGCTGGGTCCTTTATGTGTTTTGATGCAGAATGCCTAGAAATGTGAACAAAAAGGAGTTAGTTTACCAAATGAGGTTTCTGTCCCCTAATCCTTGCAAAAATGGCATGAGTGGCAAGTAGGTAAAGAACATTCAGGAGGATTTATAAGCAAATTAGGTTTTTCAAAACTTTGAAGCAATTTGCGTACAACTTGTAGTGAAGGTTGTGTCTCTGAAGCGATGAAGGAGAGCGTTAGACAGATCACCCCAGGGACTGGCAGTGCCATAAGAAATATTTCTGAACAGCCTAACTTTTAATGTTTTTCTATTCCTTAACTCTGGAAGCTTTAATTCCTCTTGTATGAACAGCAAACTCAGACATGGAGAGATGCGTTTTTCAGCAGAAACCTCGTTACCTTCATGAGATAAATTCCTGTACTGTAAATGCAGAAACTTAATTGGTGGAAGCAGCATTGCACAGGCAGTTAACCTCTGCAAATTAAGACGTGAAAAATACTGTTTCAGACTGATTCATTTTTGTCCTTCACTCTACCTGCAGGTACTGTTTGATGAGTGTGAAAGGATGCTTCACTGATTTTCATATTGATTTTGGTGGCACTTCAGTGTGGTATCACGTTTTCCGTGGGGGGAAGGTAGGTGAACCTTTTTTGATATATGGTTTTATTTCTTTGCACCTCTAACAGAGGAGAGGGGTTGTTTTATTTCATTTTTTTTCCTTTCTCTCTTTTTTTTTTTTCCTTGAGGGGATCAGCCAGTGATCAGACTGCTTCAGCAGCTTTGTTGATACACACAGAGTTTACTGAACTAGAAGGACACCAGTCACCGTTATGAAACAAACAAGTGATTTATTTGAAATACCAAATGTGTTATTTGCTGGTGGTGGTGCGTTTAGGCTCGCTGTTGCTGTGTGGTCCAGAAGTATCTTGCAGCAAGATGTGGCTGTGTGTACCCTTGTTGGGTCAGAGTGCCCTCACAAGTCTCCTGTAGCTAAAGCTTCTGTTCCTTTTAGAGATTCCACCTTTCTTTTTGTGTGTGTACAGCACAATAAACCAGAGCTGAAACATTAAAGGATGCAGAAGCCTTAACATACACAGCATGTACAGCTGCATTGCCATCTTTCCTGGTTTAGGATGTTTTTCCCAGCTGTGGTGTGGACAGTGTATGGTGGGAACTGAAGTCAGTGGAACAGCTCCTGTTCCTCTCTGTATCTCAGCACAGCTCTACTGTACCAACACGCTGTTCTGAACTGCAGGTAAACCACAGGCAGCTTCTGAGTAAGATATTTCTGGAAGAGAGATGACAAGTGACAGTTACCCAGCCACTTCCAGCACGTGGGCTAATTGCTGCTGCTGTCTGTGTGTGCCTCTGTGTACAACACCTGGAAAACAAGTGTTTCATGCAGAAAGCAGCTCATTTTCCTAACACACTCTAGCCTTGGTGGAGTTTCTCAGCTGTTTCTTTTTGTTGACTGTAATAATTAAATCTTTATTTTGTTTTTAGATCTTCTGGCTGATTCCACCTACTCTGCAGAATCTAGAACTTTATGAAGAATGGGTTCTCTCAGGAAAGCAAAGTGATATCTTTCTGGGAGACAGGGTGGAACGATGCCAAAGAATTGAGCTGAAACAAGGCTACACGTTCTTCATTCCTTCAGGTATCCCTGTTAACTAACCTTCTGGAATGACTGGGATTGTGGTTTACTATCAGTTCTGTGTAAAACAATTCTTCACAGCTAAACCCCATACTGACCTCTTTATTTGCTGTGGCAGAAGAAAGGCCAGGGACTAAATGTGCTTAATTTTCCAGAAATTAGGACTGATGGAAAATGTACTGTGAGGAAGTGTGTGCAGTGATCACGTGTGTGTACTGGGAGAAAGGAGAGAGGAGCTGGGTCTCTGGAGCTGTCAGTTCACCACTTCTCATCAGAGCTGTACTGACTGCTGCTGTTAGCCTTCTGGGAAAGACAGTTTTCTCTTTTTGTGATCTCTTCTGGCAGGTTTCACCTGCAGTTCAGTAACTTGCTTCTTTGCCTCTATCTGTAGCCAGAGATGGTTCTTGGTGGAATCTCAAGAGAGATTCCAGTCCATGGGAGAGCAGGTGCTGTGCTCCCCTCAGGTTGCTTCTTGGGGAAACAGCTTCATTGTTATAACTGTTCAGATGATGCTGAATCTGGACATCTTCCAGCACCCAGCCACACTCAGTTTTACACTGCTGCCCACCTCAGTAGCTGTGTTACATGATCAGGCTCCTCTTGCAAAGCCACCAAATAGTTGTTGCTTTGAAGACTGATGCTTCAGCCCTTTCTGCTCCTGCCTAAATTGGATTAAGGATGGTGGAATGTGTAACGGCCCTCATTTAAGATGATATCAGACTTTGCTTTCCGTGACTATTATGGGACCATAAGTTTGTTTATATTAATTTAACACATTGCCTCTGTCTATTGGATCTTACCAGGGAAATAAATATAGGTAGATTTTCTACATGACAGAAAGGTAGATTTTCAGCTCTGGAATTAATTACTCTGTGGAGATAGGATTATTATTTTTTAACCCTAGAAACGGAGAGAATGCAGGCCATGCAGAGACAGGGACAATGTTCTTCTCATCTGGGGAGTTAGGATCAATTGAAAGCCACAAATGTGCACATTTGTAAGTATTTGGTAAGAATCAGCCTGGGAGATGACAGGCAAAATGACTTTGAGGGTGGAGGAGTTAATCTGTTAGAGGAATTAGATCTTGCCTTGAAACAGGTCAGAATGTGCCATTACTGTTTGAACTGGGTGTTTGAGTGTGGCTGTGCTGTTTGCTTAGATCCCATTACTGCATCTTCTATTTATCTCCATCCTCCTGTGAAAAGCCTCCTACAAGTAAGACTTTCTGTATGTCAGTTTAGTCATGTTCAGCAGCTGGAACACTGCAGGTTGTGGGAGCTTGGACAGGACACAGCTGTAACATGGTGGCTGACACAAAGTGATTCCAAATGGGTTTTTGACAGTAGTTTCTGTTTTCTTAGGAAAGCCCCGAGTACAGAAATGCCAATACCTCAGACATTTTAGGCTCCATGCCAGATTTGAAAGGCATTCATGAATAATTTCTCTGTAAGCACCTCACAGATTCAAGGATTTTTGCTCTGCTGTATGTTGTTTGGAAAACTTATTTGCAAATCTCTTATTTGTGTGAAAGGGCATTATTTCTGCCTTTGTTTTAAGAGTATGGAAATGCCTAATTAAAGGCTGTTCCAGGTCAGTGAATTGAGCACAGCTGTGTAAAACAGGTCAATTCCTGTGACCTCTTTGCTCTGGTTTGTGCACATATCATGTTAGTTAATGTTTGAAAGTGGTTTTTATGTGCTTTAGAAGTGTTCTTAGTGTTTAGGTTCTCTTTATGGATGTCTGTAAAACTAGCGCGTCCTGTATTTTCAATTGAGCCTGATAAACCCTTGACCAGCCTCAACTCATCCATGAGGAAATACCTTCTAATTACAGGTTTGGTCACAGAAAGTGTAGAGGAATTAGTGCTCAGCTGGGCTGTGAATGGGAAACATTTCAGCAAGGGACCTTTCCCATAAAATACCCTGCTCTGCTCCTGCTTTCAAGTAATTTTTGGGAGTAGTCCTAGAAATGCTGTTATACCATAGCACTGTGAGAGTGAGGTAGGTAGAGAAGACTGTAAGAAGACAACTGAGGGAGTGAAATCACTGTGCTGGGAAATGCAAGGTTTGTCTGAGAATCTGGGATCAGCAGTAGATCCAGTAAATCCCCAGAAGCACAAACCACTTGGACAAGAATGGGGATCATTCTTGGGGAAGGCATAATTATAGTGCTCACCAGGGCCTCAGGGTATTTTCCTCTCCATCACTGCCATCATCCTTTCAGGATTAAGTTTAAACCAGTAGATTTCTCCTGGTGTTTGTAACCCTGAAGAGCACTGAGAGCTCAGTCTCAGCTGTGGTATCAAGGAGGAATTGAGCCCAATATCGTCAGCACAGTGAGTTGTTATGGGCCAAGGTGCATTTTTCAGCATTTTAGGAGTTCCTCCTAAATATGGGGAGGGGGAGACCAATCTGGGATTCTGAGGGACACTCTTGCAGGAGCCCAGCTGTACCCTGGTGGCCCCATAGGGCTGCTCCACACGAGCCATGCACCGTTACATGTTCTCATCTCCCACTTCAGTGATTCCCACTGGTGAGTCAAGGATGATAACTCTGCTAAAGTCTGTGGTAAAGTGATAAAATCAACTAGGAACCTGGCCTTTTCCATTAATGCAACTGGTGTCAGTGTAATTGTTGATTGAGAAATACACACATTGTGCCATTCTGAGGTTTATGGCCAGATTAGATGCAAGATGTTAGACCAGCTAAAGGCTCAAGAGGGGAGGAGGCCATAACTGCTACCAGTGTAGGGAATGATTTTTAATTTTTTTTCTGTAGAACTCAAACTGTTATTTCCCTAGGATGGGAGCAAACTTTTCCTTATAAAGGAAAAGTGCTGCAGCCCCAGGATGTTTACACTGTATATGTTACCATGGGCAGAGTTTAATATGTAAAGTTTTCATATGGTAAACATTCACCACAGGTGAAATCTGGTCAAGGTAACATGTATCACTCTGGAATAGTGGACAGGGGATGCTGCCTATCTGACTCACATCCAAATAAAAGGGAAATTCTTTATAAAGTATGCTTCAGATGGAAACTGTGATGATCCAGAAGAGAAAAAGCATCATTTCACTGCTCAGTTATTGTCTCAGTAGGGAAACAACACTCCAGTCACAGTCAAATCTAGAGCTTGTCCTGTACTATTTTTGCTGTAGTTTTCTTCTGCACCATGTGATGACTTTTCAGGGGGGCTGTGTGAAGTGTTTGGAGTCTGTTGTAGTGGTGCTAATGGAGTAGTAATTAAGGTATCTCCATCACTGTGCTGAGACACACAGAATCAGTGTTTGGGCAGCATCCCTCAGATTTCTACAGCTCAGGATTCTGTGGACGTGTTTTTGGCTTCTACAGGCCAATTGCTCTGTTACATCCTGACTGTTCCTCTACAGCCTTTTTGAAATACCACTCACTAGGCTAATGCCAGTTAACCAGGTTTTTATCTTCAGTGCTTCTCCCGTGATAAGTATTTCCTCCTTTTACATCACTGCATAACTTCACTGGAACCTTTCTCTCTCCTTCTCTTGCCCTTCACCCTCCACTCCAGTCTTTATTCTCTGTAAACTGTCTTTCACTTCTCTCCTTGCACTTGTTTTCTCAAGTGGTGCATTCATTGATTTCCCTCTCTCTTGGTCTCTGGACACCACATTAGTTCCTCTCATGTCCTCCTAAACATCACTGTTTTTACATAAACCTAAGCTCAAAACTAAGCATACAAAAAAATTTATCTTTTTTTTCAACCCACTTGCTCTTTTAAGTCTTAGTCTTGCTGAATATGTAATTTTGATTGTGAGTGATGGACCTCTGACATGGATATTGTCTTTCTCCTACTGCTTGTTGTCCTCTACAAGCAGGATTTTTGCCGTAATTTGAAATATGTTAAACTTGTTTGCTTTTCTCTCAGTTTTTTGGTAGGCCTCTCTTTCAAAAAATGACGTTTTCTTTAATGCATGTGTATATATGTCTGGTGCAGATACTTGCACTTCAAATTCTGGGGAGTTTGCACGTGTAAAATTGGTGCAGACAAAAGCAGACAGCTTGTAGTATCTTGTGGAAAATGTGTCTTGCATTTGTGTTTTTGCCTGTTAATATTGTGAAGTCAGAGAGCACTCAGTGTCTTGAAAAGGTGAACTCCACCCAGTTCTGGATTGTCACTGATGTTATCTGCCAGAATATGGATAAACTTGGATTTTCTTCTTTTTTTTTTTTTTTTTCTTTTGTGAAGACCAGTTTTGCTGACCTCCAACGTAGTTGCCACATTTGTTGTGGATGTAAGTTGATTCCAGGGTTTGCAGTGTGATTGGTCTCAGAAAATTTGCAAACATCCTGAATTTAATTTCTTTGGGAGGAGATGGCTGGTGCTGCCAAGGGTTGCTCTATCATCCTCTCTTTCTTACAGCCTTTTTCTGAGTCTCTGTCACTGGGCAGAGGCAGTGGGCTCATGAGCAGCTGTGGGCTTGGGTTGGGTCTTCTGATCTTACTGTAGGCTTTTCAAATCTGTAGCTTTCATGTGAGTCCATGGAAGAGGTGAGATGTTGGGCTGCCATTAGATATTGCAGAAGACTTCTGCAGTGCTGATTTATTCAACATTCCTACGATCAAAATCCAGACAGGGTGACCTGCTGTCAACTGGATGGTGTTCCTTTCTGGTTCTTCTTCAAACTTCTCATGTTGCTGCATGCAATTTCATAACAGTTGTGTTTCACCTGGGAGCTGGCAGTGTTCCACTGAGGAGTAAGCTGTTTGTTTTACTTTATTTTTCTTATGTTCTCTGTACTGCACTTCAGGGCCTTTGGCATGGAAACATGCTGTTAGAGTATCTCTTAATTATTGTGGTAACCTGAGAGTGCTCCAGAGTTCTTGTCTCCAGTCAAATGCAGAAATAATGACCTTTCTCAGATGAATGTTTTTGGGAAGGAGAGTGGACAGAAAGAGATGTTCTGTGTGAACTGCAGGCAGCTATTTGCAGGGATTCAAAGTGTTTCAGATGCTGTCTCAGTGGTTATCAGTGGCATTTTGCCTATTAGGAGTGTGTGGTCCTAGGTCACCTCTGCTGTGCCAGTGAGAGTTTGATGGATTATTGTGTGATGGGGCCAGAAGGTGGCACATAGCCCTTACAGCAGGGAGAATGACAGGCTATTAAAATCTGGCTGGTACATTTTTTTGCAGGGTGTTGTGCTAGGGCTGCAGAGCTGCCTGGCTGTTTTTGGTTGCTGTTTAGCTTCTCCCATTCTGAGCTTCCACTGACATTAATGGAATCTCTATGCCTGGAACCTCAGGGACCACATGAAGAAGATTGGTGGAGAGGATCAAAGAGGAGAGGCTTTTTGTTTTAAGTGTCTGCTTTTAGATGGAAGGTGACAACATGATGCTGGATTTTTGATTCTGTACCTAATGCCAAGCTCTGCCTCATTCTTAAAAACAATATAAGATTGAGAGTTGCTGTATTGCTTGTACTACTGGGGCAGAAATAGTAAATACTTAACTTTAAAAATGTAAACATGATCTTTCCATGATAGATTTGGTTGTGGGCACTGTTATGATGGAGTCATTCTTCTTTTGAGATTTGCTGGCAGTGCCCACTCTCAGGTTATCTCTTTAGTCACTTTTTATTTTTGAGACATATATATTTCATCTTTTCCACCCCAAGTTGCTATAGAATTGCAGGAAAATGTGTGGCAACTTCTATATCACAAGGCAGAATATCAGTTCAGTTACTAATGGAAACAGATGCAGCATGGTTTTGGCTTGGAGCTTGTAGGCTGTTTGCCCCATAGCTTTATAAGTTAATATTCTTTTTCATTATTCTCAGATGGATGATTGCATCCTTGAGTAGGAATTTGCAGCCCACTGAAATCTTCTAACAAGTTTGCAATGTTTAATAATACTTGTTTTATAAAATTCAAAAGATAATGAGATCATATCTTTCTTTTAACTGTTCAGAAAAAGTGTTTGTTACTGTTAATTTTACCTTCTTGATTTACTAGAGATGATAACATCTAAATTTTCAAGTGTATCTTAGGAGTGGTGGAATAATTCATAACTGTAAATCAGCTGAGAGCATTTCTGAGTCTCCTGAAGAGAATTCCTGCTCAGTGTTGGCTTGGCTTCATACACTAGGATTGTTTTGGGAAGGAAAAAGCACTTACTGATCGCCAGGAGCTGAAATAAAAACCATCAACTTTAGAAAAACCTTAAGTGGATGGTCTTCCTATTGAGGCTTGACAGGAGGGCTGTGAGCAGTGACTGCAGTGTCTGTGCTCCCAAATCCATTTATCCCACGTGGCTGAGCCTGTGGTGGGCAGGACTGGGCAGTGGCCGTGCAGGAGCTGCCCCCTGGGGCCGGGCTGGTTCCACCTTCCTGTCACTGCTGTTGGCACAGGCTGCTTGGGAAATGGGCACCCAGGGGCAAGAATCTTCCTAGTTCATGACTGGTCCTCAAAGCCACACAGTCAATGTCCTCTTCTCATCTGTAGGATTTAATTGTAGCTTTAGGTAATATTTAGCAGGTGCTTTTTTGTTTGTGGCTTTCAGACAAAAATTAACGATTTCTTGTTCCACTGACTTTTGACTTTTTCCACCCTTATTCCAGTTGTTCTGATATTATTACGGTGCTTTTTTTTTTTTAGCATTAAGGATAAAATTAAAATTTTGGCATTTTTCTCCGTTTTTGAGACAATTACCAAGAGGTGAGATGTTATCTCCTGACTAGCACGAAGCCCTGAAACACAGAGGGTTGTGCAGCAGTAGCAGGGTTTGTGTGAGCAGCACAGAGCAGTCACTGAGGAGAGAACTGATGAATTCACTCCAGAGGTGTCAGTATTGGAGGCTGTGTGGCAAGTTTGTGCTGTGAGAGCTGGAAGTCAGACACAGACAGGAGCAGATGTGACAGGCTGTTCAGCACAGGTGACATGATCTAAAATGTCAACAGACCTTCAATGCATCCAGCAAAATGTAACAGCACAGGTGAAGGTGAGGCAGGGGTGTGGTGGATGACATTAAAGAAAATCCCTTGGCTGTCCTTTTGTCTTCACCATATGTACAGCACCTCCTGCTCTGGATGTTTGTCTTCCCCTTTAAAAACCATGGTAATTGGGGAGCTGACAAAATGGGTGTTTTTGTTTGCAAATGGTCACAATGAACATTCATCCTCCTCAGTTTATTTCTGAGTCGTGCTGTAGCTAAGCTGTGGGAATGGATTGAATGTGCCATCCAAGCTTCTCTTTCCTCAGAGCTCATTTCCACAATACATTACCCTGATGGAAACTGTTTCCTGTTTTCTGCTCATCTCTCTTTCCTCCTTCTTCTACTTTTCTGGTGCTGACCTCCAGTTTTTCTCCATACACAGCCTGGTTATTAGAACAAGAGATTTTCATGGGGTTGGGTTTTTTTTTTTCTCTGTAACATCTGTGCCAATCTTGCTGAGATTTTGTACCTTGTCAGTTTTCCCATCTCTTTTGTCTAACCTTGCCCGTTCTGTCCTGTGTCCCTGGAATCCACCTCTTGGTGCTCTTGGTGTCTCTGCAGTTTCAATTATGCACGTACGTTCCTCAGGCAAGTGGAAGCTATTTTGGGATGCAGTGTGACTGAAATGCTGCACAGCTGAGTGACCAAAATCTATTTTATGCGCAGGTGACTCCTCTGACAGGGCTGTGTCCTGTAGAGGGGCTGAGCTGGATGCTGCCTGTGGGAGCACATGGACTGCAGGAAATCTGGGATTCCCCAGGACTGCCCAGCTCAGCACTTCAGCAGTGAGGGGATGGTACCCACAGGCATCATCTGTGCCTATGTCAGAGCTATGCCTGGAAATCATCCCTGCCTTGGCAGGGGTAGGAATTTGACTTCCCAGGACTTTATATGATGATTTTGTTGCTTGGTCTCTCATTTATTTTTTTCTTTTCCCAATCCTGATGGATTTTAGCGCTGTGTTATTAAAGGGTTTTGCTACTGACAACTGTGTCATTAACAGGAATATTTTCAGTCTTCTTATTAAGAATACTTGCATCTTGAAGGACCTAGTGTTCAGTTAATTCAGCAGCTGGGAGCTGAAGGTACTAATTGCTTGTAAGATGTTTTGTCCTGGATTATAAATGCAAGTAGGGAATTAAAGACCTCCACAGAACCAGAGGTTGTTTCAGATACTTTACAGAAGATTTTCAGTTTGCACTGTACCAGCTCTGCAAGAATAGATGCTTGAAACGATATTTGTGTTCATTATTCTTCTGTGCAGGGTTTGTCATGTCTGGAACACCATTTGTTGGAGCATTGGCTCAAGCCAGTGATAGATCCTTCCACATTTCTCCCAAAAATATTGGGACTACTACCAATAAAGTCTAGCAGTTATTAACACAAAAGCCCTTGGCATCTCGTGGGGGTAGCGTTGAGAAGTCAAGGAAGGTGTGTTGAGAGACCCAAAGACTAGGAAACAATGAAACCAGCTGCACTCCAGTGTGAAATGTTCACTGAGAAAATAAAATTTGTAGGAGAAGGCTACTGTGTGGTTTCAGTGGAAGCACCTACTCAAAGAACAACTGCATTGATGGGATTTAATTTTATTGATTATTAAATGAAGGGATATCTCCTTTTAACCTTTCAAACAGGACAAGAATCAGCTCACTCAATCCTTTTAATCAAGTTGTAAATATGTGATAACAAATTGTATTTTGAATGATGTTGATAATTTCACTAAAATAACAGCTGTACTAAGGTTGGACATTGACACCAGTGCTGAGAGAACTGCTGTGGGAAGTGGTGCTGAGGACTCCTCAGTGTTCTGCTGGTAACTGCCTGGTTCTGAGCTCTCTGTCTTCTGCCACCACTCACTTGTGGGGCCATGAAAGTCATTTCACTTTTTCAAGTTTCAGTTTGTTCATCTCTAAACCTGACAATTAAGGTGGATTGTCACGCAGACCAGCCCTGGGTGTTTCAGCACCCAGCCAATGAGTTGGCTTTGGGGACCCAGATTTGCCTCAGCACATGGTTTCCATTCTTTTCCCCAACCACAGAAATCTTTGTTTACCCAGTGGAAGCAGTGGCCCCAACTTCCTTGACCTTGGATCTGTTTTCCTTCCCAAAGACTAGGATGAGGATCATGTATTTTTGTAGTAGTTTGTTTTTTGCTTTTAGTACAGACTGATGTATTTCATGTGAGGTGCTGAACTACTTCAGCTGTGAAGTATTTATAGTGTTGATGTGTGTAGTTGCCACCCTACCCTTACATTAAAAAAAAAAAATATCCTCTCTAGTTGATTGCTCTTGATTTGGAAGTAATAAAGAGGCTGGATCTCTGTAACTGAAATTTTGCTGACCAGAGAAGGAAAGATGGAATAATTCCGAGAGCTGCCTGGGCCACGAGCCACCCGCTGGTTTTATGTGCATCACATTTAGTGTGTGGAGTCAGGCCTGTAAATTGACTGAAACATGGAACAGGTTGTCCAGAGGGGCTATGGAGTCTTCATCCCAGGAGATACCATGGAGCCATCTGGACATAGTTCTGTGCAGCTGGCTCTGGCTAGTCATGGGGGTTGGACCTCCAGAGGTCCCTTCTAGCCTCTGCCATTCTGTGACTCTAAAATTCAGAAAAATATATCCAGGCTTGTGTTTCTAGGGAGAAAATTCTAGTGCTGATTTCTTTTCCTTCCTATCACTGTCCTACCAACATGCCCTTAAACGAAAGCCCCAGCCCTGCCATCTGCTGTGGCTCAAGGACTTCCCAGATAGAGCTTTGCAGGCCTTTATGGTTGAAAAATTGTTGTGGAGGAGCACTTTTGTGGCTGCTGGCTGGAAAACCCTCTAGGCTGAATGGCATTTTCCTGCTCCCTCACTGATCTGGAAGTGAGGGAAAGCTGCCACAGCTTTAATGGAAACTACTGCACAGTCAGGAGAAAATTGACTGCCCCCCATGTTGCTTTGCTGTCTGCTGGTTTATAAATTGTAATGCTTTTCATTAAAAAGAAGAGGAAAAAAAGTGTCAGGTCTCTGTGGGTCCCAGATCATTAGCAGGATCAATTCCTTTTTCACTGCAGAGATCAGAGGCTACAGTCTTGCATAGCCAGAGCTTCAGCTCCTGACAGACCAAGCAAACAATGCAGAGGCAGAAGAGCTGGTGTGTGGCTGTCTGAATTGCTGTGCCTGGATTTTCATTGTGGTAGAAGATTCTTTGGAGCCTGTGAAATTAATTCAGTCCCTTGTAGGATTGGGTCAGAACAGTCTCATCAGCTCCAGTACCAGAAATGTTAAATCCCTTAACTTGAGGCTTGCAGTGAAAATGATTTCTTGGTTACTTCAGGAAGTTGATCGTAGGTGATGAAACTTTCACCCCCTGAAGGAGGGATGGTAATTATTTAAAATCTTTTACCTCTGAAGGTGTGTTCTGGTGCTAGTGTGAAGGAAGTTTGGTGTGCTTCGGTCCAGTTCCACAACGCTTGGCCCACCACCACTGCTGACATGGTTTGCAGCCATGCTGGAGGTGCCAGTCTGAGAGCCAAGTGTATGGAACAGACTGAATTTACTTCTTAGTCATGGATGTGGTTGAGTCATAAACTTGCGTGTGCTCAGTAAACACTGTAAGTGTTGGGTGAATAAATAGAACTGATTTACAGAGGGTTGTAAGACTGCACGTCACAAGGTGCCCTTCTGCTGTGACTAGTCCTGAGTGTGGCTGTGAGCATCCCATTTAACCTTTCACTGCTTTAACCTCTCATCCCCAGCACAGTGGGATTCAGAGGGTTGTTAAAATTTGATTTTAAATTGCTCTTTAATGCTACATAGCACGAGGCATTCTCAGTTCTTTGCTTTCCCTCTCTAGGGTGGATACACGCGGTTTATACTCCAGTAGATTCTCTGGTGTTTGGTGGAAATATCCTGCATAGCTTTAATGTTCCCATGCAGCTTCGCATCTATGAAATTGAGGACAGAACAAGGGTAAGGATGCTTGATTCTCTTTTTAATTGAGCAGTTCTTTGTGACTATGATCTGTCATAGTCTCTCCCTCCTATTCCCTTCTGACAAACAACAACTGACGGGATCTCCGTGTCAGAGTCGTTGAAACAAGAGGTAAACATGAAGTAATGAGACTTTCAAATGTTGGTTATTTTTAGTGGGATTTACTCATGTGCTTCCCACAGATGTGTCCTTTCTATGTCTTTTGTCTGCCTGTTAAACTTCCATAAAACACCTTCCCTTTTGCACAAAACCATACTGCACTTTACAGACCTTTGTACTGGTATTTCTGGTAACCCTCTGCTTATCACCTCTCTGTGCACACTTGGGGTGGATGCCTGATCCTGGAGAATTGATGGCACTGGGCTGGTTCTGCTGCCCACAGCTGAATTGACAAAGCTGTGTAGAAGTTGTGTATGAAATGACATCTTCTGTAATTGGCAGTCACTACAGTGACTTGATACCATGCAAGAATTTCTTGGAACGGAGAGGCTGGGGTGGGACCTTGATCTGAAGGTTGTGATGTTCATCTGGCTGTAGCACCTCCCTAAGGGAAAGGCTGGGGAGATTACTGTGCCACCTCTTTGTTGGGGGTGACAATTTTATCCTTGGTTAATAAAGAGGGCACCTACTCATCATATCCATTGAGTTTCAAAACGCAGCAGGATCAGAAGGAAGTGGCTCTGGTTTAGAAGGCTGTTAAATTACCTGTGCAAGGCTATTGTGGCATTCTGATATAAAAATGGACCAGAGAGATGTGCAGTCCAGATGGGGACTATTTTGGAGGCCTCACTTTGAGACAGTGCTGATAAACCACTGACACAGGTGCCAGCTCTGGTGTTAGTGGAGATTTGGGCTGGCAAAATGGCAGGAAATAGCAATTCTTCTTCACTGAGAAGTCTTAAAATAGCGTGTTGTGGACATCAGTGCAGTTCACCCCTACAAGAGGGCACAGATCTTGCTCCAAGTTGGCTTTTACCCCAGATTGCTTTGCAGTGAGAGTGCATAGGCCTGGAGCAAATACAAGTTGTTTTGAAGTACATCTCTGACTCAGTGGGAGTGAGGTGTCCTCCCCCCAGCCTCCCTGGCTTCCCAGCAGGTACAAGGCCTGGTAATCTTTACATTGCCAAACAGTGGTGGGAGCAGTGGGTTTCCTGGAGTGACTTTAAGGAAGAGTAGCACAAAAATGAATTCTTAGAGGAAGAGAGATGAAGACAAAAGTTGAAATTTAGGGGGAATTAGAACAGAGGAGTGTGGCAGAGAGCAGAAGTGGAGGTAGAGACCAGAGTGGATTCAGCCTGGCTTTGAACAGGTGAGAGTGTCAAGTGTCTTGAGAAAGTGCAGAGAGACTTTGATAGGAAAGTTATGGTGACAGGAGCAGGAAGGGCTCACCTGGCAGAGGTACTGGGCACAGGAAGGTTTCCAGAGTGACTGTTAATAAGAACCAGCAATACATGCAGGTGAGCAGGGGAGGGTGTGTTGTTGCTGGGAAGGATGTTGCACTTGGAGAACGGAGAAGGGGAGACTGGGAGGGAGGATCAATGCCAGAAATGAGTGATTTCCATTGAAGTCTTTGGGGAAGATGGGCAGGAAATGCTCTTTTTTCCTTAAGTTGTATAAAAATGGACATTTTGTTCACACAGGACTTGAGCTACCCAGGATCACACACCTTGGGTTGTAGCTGCTCAGTTGTGCTTCAAGGCCCTTCTCCTTGGGAAGCTGGGTGCAGCTTTGATTTTCTAAGCTTTTTATGCCAGAAGGCAAAACTCCTTATAACAGTCAAATATTTTGGTAACTTCTATGAATTAACCAGCTAGTTACACTGAAATGCCTTTTAAAATTTACTGGCACACTGATCGTATGAGGAGGTTGTGGGAGTTTGGTATCTGCATCTTGAAAACTGTCCTGTCACCATTAATTGTGAAAGGGATACTGCAACATTTGGAAATCCCAAATCAGACCTTTGTTCTTGTCATTTTTTGTTTAAACTTTCTTTGAAGTCTGTGCATTTCTTTATCATTTTCCTTGCAAAAATAGTGGAGTGCTTTAAAAAAAAAAAAAAAAAAAAAAAGAAAGCCAGCAGCCCAGAACATCCACGACTTCACAGAAGCAATTTCAGCTCTTGGATGTTGCTGTGTGCTGGCAACGTGTTACGCACAGGCTGTACCTGTGCTCACAAACTTGTGCTCGTGGGCAGATGTATAAAATCAGAACTGTGTGAACAGTTGAAGAATAGCAAGAATTTCTGCACAGAAACAAAATAGAAGCCGTGCAGCTAAGGCATACAGAAGTTTGATAAAAGGCAGAAAATCAATACTGTGATTTAGAAATAATAACACTCCCTCCCCCCACCCCCAGCTAAAAATATCGTGCAGGAATCTTGAAGGGGAAATGGTTTCAAAACAGAATTCTGGTGTGTACTACCTTATTTGCTTTGTCAATCAAATTTTGTCATTTATTTGTTGAACTAATTCCATTCATACACTGGCTGGTCTGGCAGACTCAGTACAGTGTAGTTCACCCAAATTTGCCAGTGTGAGCACACTGCAAATGAGTTTCTCATCAGTATTGATCTTTCCATTGTGTATGGCACAGAAGTAAATTACATGATGTGATTGACAAAGTAATTTGCCACACTCAAATCCAAGTGTAATACAGGTGTGCTTCTCCTCTTCATTTTGTACAGAGCAATTTTATGGAGGTTTCACTGTGTTTAAACCTGCTATGTAATGTTTAATCATCTTTGATTGCTGATATTCAAAGTCATTTTTATGCTAGGTGTAGTTGTTATTGTCTTAGCTCAGACAAGAATAAATACAGGGTTGAAATGGTAATGCTGATTTACAGCCTGATAAAATTGCCTAGTTTATATACTTGTCATGCTTATTCTAACTTAATTCCTCATACCCCTGGGAGACTTTTTAAGAGGGTTGTAGCCATTTAAAAATAGTTTTAAGGAGTAATAAAAAACATGTCTATTGTGGGAAACAGCTCCTAATGTGCAATTGAGGTAAACAAATATTCTCCAGCCTTACAGTTCGTAGAGACTCTCATTTTGCAGCCTGGCTTTCCTGGAGGCCAATTAACAGCCAGTCAAACAGGCCAAGCTGTTTAGCTCTCTGCAAGCCCAGCTTGAGGAACTGCAGAGCAGGATGCCATGCAGGGATTTATCATTTGGCACAGGGGTGATACAGCTCTCTAGTACTGAAGAGGAAGAATGTATCAAACTTACCCCCAATTAATCTAAATTTAACTGCTTTAAAAAATTGAAACGTGGTGGGAACAAGGGCACTCTGAATATATACGTAAGGTGGTCACTCACAGATGATGGTGTTTGCTATTCACTTGGTTTTCTGGAATGTAAGATAACATATTAAGTGGATAGCTTAATTATTTTGTAAATAATCATAAATTGCTTTTCAATAGTGTGATGAGATTGATTAAACACAAGTGGAGTTTGTAATGATTTTAATGAGCATTGTGGAAGAGATTATGACTTCTTTCAGGAAAACGTGTGTCTTGCTTAGGGTTTTTTTTTTGTTTTTGGAGGGGCATATAAATCTCTCAAATATTTTCACTTTGAACTGAAGAAATGGATCATATTCCAGAGAGAATTTTTTCTTGCTGTACAGGAATAATTAAATTTTTTTTCCAGTGGATTGTAAATTATTAATCACAGAAGTTAGAGCTGGAAATGCCTATTAGATGATCCAGTGTATTTCCCTGCTGGTGAGGAATTCAGTCCTCTGGCAGTGTCTGTCTCAGATATTACACTTGGAACTCATCACAGAACATTTTTAATTCTTTTCCTTCTTTCTCTTATTCCTCCTCCCCTGCCCTTAAGAGTTCATTTGCCTATGAGTGTACAATGGAAAGAGTATGGACATGCACATAATGCAGTTCACATCCGTTATAATTAATAAATGTTCAGGGATATCACAAAGAGCATATTCTTCTATACTTTTCCATAAGGCAAACTTTAAAAGTTTTTAAAGCACTGTTGGAGTCTCTTTACTGGCAGAAGGCCCTGTAGATCTCTGCACAGTATCTCTGTCTACAGATGGTGTAGAGAGCTCTTCCTTCTGAAGGTTTGTAAAAGCAAAGCCTTCTCGGGCAAACAGTGGATTACAGAGGCATGGAGGGATTTGCTGTGGGTTGGAACATTGATAGCGAGGCAATTAGGAACTCAAATTGAATATTAAAGATTGATATACATAATGGGAGCACTGCATGCATTACTGCCTTGTCTTTCACATTGAATTAACATTGGTAACAACTAAATTTGGTGAAGCTCAGAATCTGTCAACAAATGTTGAGCAATGATGTCTTTAATATTCCCAGGCATGTGGCTGAAAACCTTTTGAAGGCTGAGGGGTGGAAGGCGGCTTCCTGTTTGTAAGTCAATTCTTTGCAAATTTTGTTTCCTGCAGTGCTCTCTTGGAAAAATTTGAGTTCCTTTATTAGCATATATTTTAGCATGGATAATTTCCCCTGTGTTCCCTAATAGTCATAAGTGACTTGATCTCTTCTCTATGACAAATAACTAAACTAAAGGAAAAATTTTCTTCAATGCAAAAAGGCCCTGGGGTTAAATGTTCTCACATTTAGGGGATTGTTGTTTGGCTGGTTGGGTTTTTTTTTTCCTTTTCTTTTTTCCCTTCCTTTTTCGTATGTGTGCTTTGTAACAAACCACACAGGGAAACATTTGGGAAGGTGTAGCAGTGCTGGATGCATGACCTGTAGCAACAAGCAGTTCAGATTTGCCAGCTGTATTTGTGTTGAATTTAAGGGATTTTAACTTCTGGGAATTGCCATGGAGTATTTAATCCTACACTATGATACATCTAGTGTGACAATACAGTATATTTTGCCTTTGTTACATTTTGTTTTACTGCTAAGAGTGTTTGCATTTCCTGTGCCCTGGAAACAGAGGCAAGTTCTTTGGCTGTCCACCTTGGGGACAGGTTTCAAATCTGGGCATTCCAGTAAGTCACTGATCTGCTCAAGTGGATGCTTTGATCACCATGCAGGTGTTTGGACAGTGCCTGCTTTGCAGAGCTGAGGCTGAGTTTGCAGGTGCTGGGTTAGTGGTTCTGTTCAAACTTTGGGCTTTTGGCTGATCTGTGGTGGGTGGTGTTTTGGTTTTATTTCTGAGGTAACGCTCCTTTGTGGTGCAGTTCAGCTTTTCACTAAAGGTGGGTGCTGGGCTTAGGGAGCAGTGAATATGCAGAGAATGTTTTAAAGCAGCTCCTGTAACCCCAGTGCAGTGCATGTGAGCCTGCAAAATGCAGATTTCTGTGCCACCAGGAGAAAGAGGTGTACAGTGTAAGTACAAGTGCATGCAAGATGCATGGCATCCATTTTTAACGAATCACAACAAATACACATATCTTCCTGCATTTTAGGAGCTTCCCAGATCCTTCTGTGGTACAGTGACCTTCTACAGATAGAAAACTATGCTGGAAAGGAAGGAAGCCCTCTTTGTTTTCTTTTGTATCTGAAATACTCTTACAAATAACTAGTGTTGGAGAATTCAGCTTTTTGTGTGAGAACAACAGGTCTGAGATGTAAGAAAAAGTACACAGCTTGACAGGATCTTTTGTCAAAATCCTGTTCTTCTATTCTTACTCTGTTTGCGGCAAAAGCTAACTTGCTACCAAAGGGTAAACCACATAAGGGATTTTTACTTTAATGTGTAGTTATCAAGAATTTGTCTGGTAATTTCTTTAATCAAATTGTTGAGACAACCACAAATGAAAAAGATGAATTTTCTGCTTGACTCATTTTAGGTAATGTCGCCATTTTGATAAAAATCCTGTGATAGTGTTTAGGAGATGAAAACCCACACCTTTATTTTAAGTTTTAGTGACTAACATCTGTATGTGACCACCCTATGTTTATACAGCAGGTAAATAATTCTGTAGGGGCCATCCATCAGTTTCATGATTTCACAAGAACACAAACCCTCTCCTCTCCCACCACCCCAAGAGGATACAAATTAGTGAACCAAGAAATGATGCTGTCGTGGCAGGCAGGCTGGCTCCTCATTCCGTATGCTGGAGGCATTCAGCTCCCTGCTCCCACCCTCTCCCCTCCCCCTCCTCACACTGTTTGTGCTCTTGATAACACGATGGGAATGATGACTGGCCCTTGTGCTGCAAACTTCTCTCCCTTCCCCATGGGCTGACAGTGTTGATTTGTTTCCAGGTGCACGCCAAATTCCGCTATCCTTTCTACTATGAGATGTGCTGGTATGTTCTGGAGAGATACGTGTCCTGTGTGACCCAGCGCTGCCACCTCAGCAAAGAGTACCAGAAAGAATCAATGTTAATTGGTGAGTGAATCCTTTGAGTGCAGATTCAGAACTGATGCTGGCACCTCAGGCTAGCTGCTGCTTTGGTTTCTGCAAAGCAGATTATAAATTGACCTGGAGAACTGGAGAAATTCTAATGAACTGTTTCTTTATTTTGGGGTGGGGAAGATTTTTGACTCTTAAGCGTTTCCATGAAGTACCAACCTCCTTTGAATTACATTTATTGAACATTCCCTTAGCAAATGGATCCCAGAAAATAATTTTTGGATGTGTTTGTTTGTTGGTTTCAGTAATGTTTGTGTTGGGATGATCTGCCAAACAGTTGAGGATTTACTGCCATGTTCAGCACAGTACTCAGTAGCCAGAAATGTGTATATTGCAGATGTGCTCTGGTGGGGTGGATATTTTGTCCTTTTGGAGAGCAGCTCCTGTACAGAACACATTGTGGTCACTAAACCTGCCCTCTTTTTCTTCTCTTTTCTTTAAATTCTCCTGTAATTCTCTGGTGACTGGGTTCTAGTGCTGCAGAAAAGCAAACTCAAGAAAACACCTACACAAATCTCCATGATCTGTAACCCAGGTACAGGGAGGTCAAAGAACCCTTCACAACAAGAGCTGAAAATGGACCAGAGGAGAGACAGACAGATGTGCCCGAGGCATTACCTTGGCACTGGTGTGAGCTTTGCATCAATGTGTGCCAATCCAGTTGTTGCTGTGCTGAACTGCCCTCTTTTTCCTCTTTTTGATGGAAGGTGGTGGTGGGCCATGTTCCCTCTGCTTTTAAGCACAGAATAGCTGAAAATAGCACCAAGCTAAATCTTAACTGATATGTGTTAAGTGTGGAGGAGGACTGAAGTATTTCTGTGCCTCCTGCTCCCTGAGGTGCCACTTGAAGTGAACCTGGCATGGCTGGCACTGCCCCAGGCTCTGGACAGAGAAGGGAAACGTTCACCTGTGAGCACAGTTCTTAGTAGAAGGGATTGAAGAAGTTATGGGCAGGTGTCACTCTCCAGCGAGTTTTACTGACCAAGAATAATTTAAGGGAGCTAATAATCTGTGTAGATAGGCCAGGAGGAATTCTTGGGGTCACTGGGCATTTGGGTGCTTCACATTTTAGCTCTGAGACCCTGGTCAGAAAGGTTAGTTAAGCAGAAATTATGTGACCAGAATGATGTTATTTTTCTCATCTTATGATCTTATTTTTCTTAAAATGATCTTATTTTTCTCATAAGATCATCCTAGAGGAGGAAAGGATGAATTAGCCCTTTGGATCAGCTCTTCAGAAAGCAGTGACAAAACTGATAACTGCATTCTTTGGAAAATAAGGAACAATCTCCTGTTGTCTAAACCACTGGCATGGAAAGAGGCTGGTCCTGCAGGCAGGGCAGAGGTGCCAGATTGGCGACGTGTAATTTCAGAACAAATTAGCTGTGGAGAGTGGATGGTTCAGGATATTGAGATGGGACCTTTTCCAGCTAAATCACCAGTGTGAATTCCAGCCCAGCTCCATAATTACTGATAATAGTTTGGTGATCCCCACAAAATGTGCCTCAGTCCACTTAGCTGGGAGATATTCCAGTCATATAAAAGCTCACTGGGATCTATAGATGTCCACTGTCTAGAGGGAACAGGATTGTTTTGCATAACCAAAGAGTGCCAGCTCCAAAGGCTTCAGGAAAAGGAGCCTGGCTAGTTGGAAAAGGGTTTGGTGGTGACTTGGTCAGGGTCTTGTGACCTGTGGTGGCTTCAGTTGCTGGCAGAGAGAGATGTATACTTTTGTTTTGTCAGAAACTTGGTGTTTTGGTTTTATTTCTTGGCAGAAACTTTACCTTAAAAGAGTTATTTTAGTGAGGGTTGTGGTTCAAAAGACCAGGTCTTCCATACTGCTGGATCTTTCACTTTGGCACTTGCCATATTCAAAGAAGTAAAGGTGCATTATTTACCTTTACAAGGCTGCATTGCTTTGTTCTGTGTGAGTAATACTGTTTCAAATACTTACTTAGCTTTTCTTTTAACTGGTCTGTGTGCAGCCTCTTGACTCAAATCTCCATGAACTGTAATCTTTGAGTTAAAACTGGTTTGTTCTGTGGAGCCTGTATCTTGATATCGTTCACTTGTTGAGGGATGGGATATCCCTAAAGACACCGATGTTCCAAACCCTACCTCTTTGTTTCTAAGCTTTTCTTCAGAGCTGCAAAAGTCCTTAAATTGTCTCTTCCTTAGGGACTTCTCTATCTGCAAGCAATTTCTTGATTTCCCATGAGGAAGTATCCCTTGACAAAGAATTTCCCAGTATTCTCCTTAAAGAGTAATGAAGCAAAGTACTTAACTTCTCCTCAAACCCCTCAGTAGATTTAACTGTCTTCTGTCCTTCTTGGTTTAAGAAAATCTTCATATCCTTGTATTCATTTTCAGAAATGTTTCTTGAATAATCTAAATGTTTCTCCTACTTTTAAAAAATAATTTCCTTGACTGGAAATTTGTTCTAAATTTGTTATAAATGTCTGCTTTCTGCCTTTCCTTTTGGGTGCTAGAACTGTCTCTTTTTCACCCTCCAGTTGTGCTGCTTTATTTCCTTATGTAGCTTCTGGTACAGTGGTTGTAGTGGATCTTTGAAGTTAAGAAAGTGATTATCAGTAGAGGAGGACATTGACCAGAGAGAGTGCAGGACACTGCCCACAGTCTCTGGGATTCACAAGGGAGCAGTTTTCATAAAATTTGTGGAGATTCTGTTCTTCTGCGTAAAGGAAAAAAAAATTACTATCTTGATAATGAATATTGTTGGAGAACACAGAAAACTGAGTTAATCAGCAGTTGGATTTTAAGGATATCTTTAGACTTTTCATACTGTGTTTTTATAACATAGTATTTATTTGCTTTGACATGAAGGTTGTTAAATTCAGAGAGACTTTCAAGACATTGTCTGTTCATGAAAGTGTATTTGTGTGATTGTGTTGTGATACCTCTGTACTGATACTTGTATGCTGCTGTAGCAATTTATATTGTTCTTTGTATTTCTGTTTTGTAAATGTCTCTACTCACAAAACTTCAGACAGGAAAAAACCCCACCTTTATGGAGGCACGGCTGAAACCTGGAGTCTTCCCACTCCCTAAATAAAAACGGGAGTGCAGCTCTAAATGAGGTGGAAGATGATGGGTGTGCCTTCCTCCCCCATTCCTCAGGCCCAGGATGAATTTCCAGGCTGTGTCCTCCCAGGCCGTGTGTGAGGCTGTTCTTTCTCAGATCTCTCCCAGGAGGGCAAACACTCAGGGGAATGACGACATGACAGCAATCACAGGCTGCTGTAAAAGCACACAATCTCTTTTTCTCTTTTCTTTTGCTTGTCTCTCTCAACTGGGACATTTGTCCTGCCAGGTGAAATCAGAAGGGAGCCTATTTGGGTTTCCTACTAGATTTGAATGTGTGCTGTTTTTCAGGGTGGATATGTCTTCATTATTTTTACTCTTATCATGAATGAGTCTGGACTGGATGTTTTCAACCACAGTTGACCTTCAGTGAGATATGAATGTTGAGAGTGAGCTGACAAAGAGTAATTGGGAGAAGATCCTGGGCTATCAGAGACGTGCTTTCTCTGTAGCCTGCAGCTTTGAAGATTCTCATTGCTAAAATTTTAACAGGATGGCTCTAACTGTATGTTAAGCCTGATGGATATAGAAAATATGCCCTCTGGCACAGTGAAGAGCCATGTCTCTTTTTCCCCCTTCTTCCTCAGGGGATAGAATAGATTTGCTTATGATAGACAGGTACCTGAGTATATACAGTGGTTCCTCTATGGGGTGCTCCATGCAGTGGAGCAATGGGATACATTTCCAGTATGCTCAGGGTTTTTCTGCTAATGAAAATGTCATTGCTGTCTTTAGCAGACTGATAGCAACTGCTGCTCCCAAGTCACAATGGCATGGTTTGGAGCTGGGAATGGCAAGGTACACTACACACTGGACTGTTCTAAATAGTTCAGAAAGGTTTCATAATTATGCCTGACCCCCATCCCTTCTTTTAAGTTCTGTAATATAGTAAGTTGCTTTTCAGCAAGGAAAGAAACTGTGTATAATTATTCTTGTACAGGGGGATAACTGTGAGGAAAGTTAAGTGGTCTGCCCAGAACCACAGGGAAGTGAACTGCTAGAGAAAAGAGTTCTAATGCTCTGTCCTGTGGTCAAGTCTGTGCTGCTCCACCTCTTCACTGAGCTAGATGTGTATGAGCTGGTCTGTAGATCTGTATGGTCTATATGAGCTGGTTTTATTTGCTTTGAGATGAGGGGGTGAAGGCATTTTTGCACTAAGTTGTATGGGAGCTCAGACTCTCTGAAAATGGGGTTCAGACCTGGGACTCACTGGGGCATTGACTCAGGAGAAGAAACAGTTGAGCTGTTGAGCTGAGCATGTGCTGTTTCCCACAGAGAGACTTAATAAACCAGAAGCCTCCAAGTCAGTGGAGCCCTGGTAATACAGTGCTTAAAATGCACTTCTCAACAAAGTAAATGCAGATTATGCTTATATAGGGCCTCAGCTCACAGCACAGTAACTGTCAGACAGTGTTTTCATTGAAATGAATAAATAAAAATCGTGGCATGTTGCATTACAACAAAACACTTGAAAACACAAAATTGAATCTCCCTCACCTTGAAGTTATCCTTCCATTATTGATTCCCTCGGTGCTTTTTTTTTAGATTAGCAGCAGTAGCAGACAGTTGTTGTGTTTTGAGAGCAGCCTGCTCTTAATCCGGTGGTGCACCAGCACTGTAATCCCCTGGTGCTCCAGAATAGCGTGGTACACTCCAGGTTAGCAGCAAGCCCTGTGCCCACGGGGAAGTTAGGCAAGGCATGAAGTGACTGCCAGGCACGCAGAGAGCAGGGCACTGCTGTGGTGGAGGTTTGTTTGGGGTTAGATGGGAGTTGGTTTTGCCTGTCCGTGCCCAGGTGTGGCTGGCACAGCGGGGCTGCCTCGTGCCGACAGCCGGTGGCAGGGACGCGGTGGCAGCTGGCAGAACGGAATTGCAGGCCCCCCTCCGTGTGCTGCCTTCTCCTGGGAACAGGCCCCCACTATGCTCTGGTGCTCCACTCCTCTCCTGCCTTTTGTTTCCATAGATCAGAGCAAGAGACAAAAAGTGGAGATCTCTCTTGGAAGCTTTTTCTCCTCGCACCAGAGCGTTACTTGGAGTAAATTATTCACACCTCCATAATGTGATCTCCCTCATTTTCTTTAGGCCTTATTTACACTTGTGCTTTGCCCCAGTTAGAGCCATCAGTTCCTGTTCAGCAGAGCTACAGCATAGGAGGACAGAAACACGATTTTCTTTGTGCAGATTTACACCACTTTCTGTTAACGACACCGTCCTGGCAGCATAGGGATGTGGATCTGCTTCCACCCTCTCCTGCTTGATGCCACATCACTGGCATTTTCTCCCATTGAGGCTGGGCTTTGTGCTTGAGTCAGTTGTAAAATAGCTCACCGAGGCTGTGTGGCTCAGAGAAGGGGGCTCCAGCCCTGGATCCGACAGCCTGGATTCTGATTCCTGGTTTTTCCCTAGATTTGATGTGTGACAATGAGCAAATCGTGCTTTCTCCCAAGCATCTGTTTCCTCAGTTGTAAAATGGGAGAATGACATAAGCTGATTATGTAGCCTTTGAGGTGGGTATGTGTGCTTGCTACTGTGGACAAAGGAAAAAACAGTGTGAAATAAAAGTTGGATAACTGAGTGGGTTTTAAATGTTCTAGTTAAGATATTTTCTAATCCTGTTTATTTTTCTAAGAGAAGCATGGGGGTGTATTAGCACAGAGCAGAGAGGAGGAGCTGCTTTGGAGCGCTGATGCCACCACCTCAGCACACAAAATAATCTGTGAGGCTTCTTTGGAGGTTTGCAGGGAGGAAGTTACCCTGCCCTGTGGATGGAGCTGGATTTGGCTGCACTCTGCCTTGCTGATAGCTGGTGTTTTCTGTGGCTGCCATCTTTTCACAGGCATTTCAGCTTAAACTTGCCTGTCAGGAGTCATTTTATGGCCATTTTGGTTTTGAGGAAAAATGCAAGCCTGTCTGAAGGAGTAGACTGGATGGAGATGCTGGATTTTTGCACACCCTGTAGCAGCAGCACACTTGCCCTGAAGTGTGAGGTGACCAACTCGTATCTCTGGGGCAGCAACACACAGAGCTGAGCTGGCCTTGCAGGGTTTTTATTGGGAACTGCAGAGCTGAGCAGCCAGGCAGGCTGAGCAAGCTGTCCTCAGACACTGCCACTGCCTGTGGCATCTCTGACCAGTGTGTTTGTGACAAGATGGTGCAGACTGAGCACAGTCAAGGAGTGTCTGTGATCAGGAGGAATTCTCCAGCTTGGAACTGGGCTCCAGCATTGGTTTTGAGCCTCAACTGTTAAACAACCGGATGCTGAGCTTTCTCATTAATGTCCATTTAATCCTTCCTTAAGCATGGTTCACATTGTCCTAATCCAAAGCTACTGCACTGCAAAGCATGGAAGCTGTGAAAGGAACTTTTCATTAATTGTTCTCTCACTTTTTCTGTGTTACTTCTGTTTCCTTTGCAGTGTGTTGTTGTTTGCAGCTTGATCTCATACCCATTTCAGCCAGTAATAAAATTCACATTGATTTAACTGGGTGTTGCCAGTGTTGACTGTATTTTCCAGAGAAATTCCTGCTGTTGCTAGTCTGCATTCAATGTTGTTCACTTAGTAAGGGAAATTGTGTCTAATAAATAAGAAAAGATGTGTGCTTGAGGGAACCATGGCCACTGGTTTCCTACATTGCTTTCACTGCTTGATTGCACAGAGTTGGGTAACAATCGGGGCTCTTAGGGGAAAATGAAGATTAATAGTTCTTTAGACTCAGAAACTTGCCTTTAAATTTTCCTGAGAAGTACCTAAAATGTATCGGGAATGGCATTAGGAAAACCAGTAGCATGTAGCTGTGACAGTCCCCGTGTTTCTCAGTGTGTTTTGTCTTGTTGTCATAAAATAAGCACAGTTGAAATCCTCTGTCTCAGAAGAGCAATGAGTATTCATGCACTAACAACTGGGGGTTCTTGCTTTATCAACAGTTTGTTGCTTGCAGAGAGGAAAAGTAGTGAGGAGTTGATTTTGTGCTGCACAGGGTTCCTGGAAGAATGATGATGTACAGCATTTTAACGTGCTTTCTCCCATCATTTCCCCCTCCTCCTTCTGTGCTAACTCTCCTCTTAAAGCTGTAAAGCTGCCGAATCTGGTCTTTTTCGGATTTGTGGGAAAATTAATTGTGTGTGACTTAAGAGCTCTGCCTACTCCTAATTGAAGGCATAGAGGACTGAAGCTTTGAAGAAAGCATAATTTTTCCCTAAATGTTTCCCAGTCATTTGAACTGAGTAGATGTTAATGAAAACCAGCATTAAAACAGACAAACAAGCGCCCCCCCTCAAAGAAAAAAAAAATTAAAAATCAACTGAATAAAGCCCATTCCTGTCACATACTCACTAAACCATTCTCCAGTGCCCTTTGAAATAGGCAGCACCTGGCCCCAGTGGTACAGAAGGGCTTCAGCTGTGAGGTTACGCTGGCTAAAAATTCAGCATTCTTTTTCTAACTTTCAGATGCAAAAAGAAAACGCAGCACAGACAGCTACTCATCAGATTCGTGGTTAGACATGGATGAAGAATCTTGCGATGCCCATCTCCAGGAGGAGAAGGATGACAGCTTGGATAAGAACTCCAAATCCTTGGTGGATGGCTCCTCCTCACCCAACAGCACACACTCAGAAGGGAAGGAGGCCGCAGGGAGGAAACAAAAAGCCACAGTAATGAGGTACCTGAAAAGAACTTTGTCTAATGAGTCAGATGACAGCATAAAATCAACGACCCCAACGGACTATCCCAAAACACCCACGGGGTCTCCAGCTACAGAAGTTTCAACCAAATGGACTCACCTCACAGAATTTGAACTGAAGGGTTTAAAAGCCCTGGTGGAAAAGCTTGAATCTCTCCCAGAGAACAAGAAGTGTGTTCCAGAAGGCATTGAAGACCCTCAGGCTCTCCTGGAGGACATGAAGGTGGGTGTGATAACTTGCTGATCCACACAAACTCTGCTCTGTGG
The DNA here is from genome assembly GCF_026979565.1 of Vidua chalybeata. NCBI lineage: Eukaryota > Metazoa > Chordata > Aves > Passeriformes > Viduidae > Vidua > Vidua chalybeata. The sequence continues at coordinate 3,101,822 of NC_071547.1, read as the reverse complement.
GCACAGCAGGAGAGCAGAAGGCAAAGTTCTGCTGCAGAGGGGTGGCAGCTTGTGTGGGGTGACCAGCTCATGTCAGGCTGCTCTGCCACAGACAGGGAAATGATTCCTTGAACCAAAGCTGTCTCTGGCTCCTGTTTGCAGCCAGATTTAAGTGATACAGTCCTTTCTGACTGTCACAATAGTGGCCAAAAGTTTATATCCTCTCGTAATTCAGCACTTGTTATGTTCCACATGTAAATATTATACCTCAAAAAGTCTGTTTATATTTATAGTCTCAATCAGTCCTTTTTGGTCTCGTGTCTCCCTGGTGTACACCTCATTAGCTGACACATACAAAATGTAAATACTTGATTGCAGCAGATAGATTGTCTAACACTTCCAGCTGCTTTTTTTTTTCTTTCACCTTTTTCATTTTCCTTTCCTCCATTGCCCTCTATAGGTTGATAATTATTCTCCACTGGTACAATATATTGGTTTTGGAGCTGGGATGAAGAGTGAGTGCTCACTAGTGACACAACTTCTCTGTAGATTTTCAGTCTGTGAACAGTATGGATCTTCAGTTACATATTTTCTATACACAAGAGCTCTGTAAGGCACAATCTGAGGGGAAAAATACGTGTTCATGTGGTAAATGGGGAGGGAGCCTGTACTATTTTAGTGCAAGTGGTGTAACAGCTGCTTAGAAAGGCTTCAAAGCCATTAGAGAAGGCTGAACATGTGCAGTGTGCAGTGGAACCATATTCCCTGATCTTGGAGCTTGGAAGTGTGATACACTGCTCTCGTTCTGGTAAACCACAAGAGCTCAGAAATTCTCTTCTTGCAAAATCAACCACTTTGTACATGAAAGTGGACACACCTGCTCAAAGTTGTGGATGTAGATTCACGAGCTTGCTCTGGGATCAGTCATCTTTTAATCAGAAATCAGAATGAAGACCAGAAGTTGAATTTGTGGTGAAGCAGAAAGAATGGTCATGTTACTTCTCCAAGCTTGATGCAGGATAATTTTCACTTAAAAGTCCAGAAAGGGGTGCAACATATAATGGCTGGTGCAGATGTTCCGAGTGGGATCCTGCTCCCTCTTTGGATGACAGACTCCAGAGTGCTGTGAGACATCTCCCTAGAACACAGCAAGGTACCATATGTGACTCTGGCTTAAAGCTCCGTGTGGGAGTATCTGTTTTCCTATTCCTCTCCAGAGCAGTGGATTCACTGATTACAGAGATGGAGAACTACAAATGGACCTTTTAAAAAAAGGCCAATATCACCTTTTTGGTGATACTGTGCTGTAACTGGTATTAAGTGAGCACCTGCCAGTTTATTGTGTACAGCTTGATGTTCCATCTCCTTTGATAACTGCCTGCTTCTAAACTTTCTGTCCTTGCCAGCACATGCTGTAACCATCAGGATGTAGCCCAACATCTGGATACTGATGGTTCCCTGCTGGTTAAAGAGCTCATGACCACATCTAAACATCAGACATGCTGCAGGATTGTTTCCCCTGGCATCACCTCTGGATGTTTGGCCGGTCTGTGACTGATTAGTCAGAGTGAGACTTTTAAAAAACCATGTAAACTCAAACATCTTCTTGGAACAGTGTCTAAAGAACTGCTAAAGAACTTTCTCACCCATCTTTCTTATAGTATTGACCCACATATAAGCCAGCCCTCAGTCTTCAGAGAGTGGGAGCCACTAGGGCAGAGTAAATTAATTAAAGCCCATGCAGTCAGCTTCCTCCATAACTCCCTGTGGTTGCACAATCCACTTCCCAGGTGCTCTGAAGGAATGGGGGCAGTTAGGGGCAGTTGAGTTTGTTGCCTCCCAGGTCAGGGGGGAGTCCAGGATTCCCAGCAAGGCCTTCTCTTTGCTCATCATCAGATTGTCACAGGCAGCCACTGACAAGGTGTGACCCATTCCCACCTACTTCTGGGACCCTGGGTGCAACAGCCATCCCTCCTTTCTGCCACTGTGCTCGTTGATGTGGTAGAGAGCAGTGCAGTGGAGCCAAAGCATCCGATCTGCTCGGAGCATGAGGTTTGTTTTATCCAGTTTATTCACTTCAAAAAAAAAAAAAAAAAAAAATCAAACCCAAGTGTGTGAGTGTGTTCAGAGCTTTTACCTTCAAAGGCTGGAGCATGCTGAGGGAGGAGTTGCCAAGTGACAGATTTTAGTCCTCTGAGCATGCTCCAGCATAATGGTCCTTGCAGGATCCAGGGTTCCTTGGTGTGAGGATGCAGCTGTTCCACCCTTGCTGTTCCATGGGGTACTGATGTTCACCCCCTAGCTGGACAGGGTGAATGAATGTCCCTTGGGGTTCCCAGGGATCCCCACCCTCTGCTCCCACGTAATGGATGAGCTGTTGTTATCACAGGGAACTGGGGTGCAAAGAGATTAAGATAAAAGTAATTTTGGGTACTGGCCTTACGTGCCACAGGACAGTTAGTGTATTTAACAATGATCTGTGGAAAGATGATTTTAATTATATTGAAACAGTAGTGACTTAACATTTCTGCAGAGCAGAGTTCTGATCTTTAGCATCCAGATCCCAAGCCAGGCGTGAGGAAGAGCAGAGAGCAGGAGCACACAACTCATGACACCCTGTGGAAAACTGACTTAAAAGATTTGCCCTGTACCACATAAAGACATAATGGCAGAGGAAGAAATACAGTCCATTTTCCAGAATGGTATTTATCTCCTTGACCACTGAATCCTCTTCTCTCTTACTTTGCTACCAGTTTTCCAACCTGTACAGATAATAACGTGGGGGGTTTGCTGATAGCATCAGCAGTGGAGTGAGCGGAGGCCTGGCCCCTTTACCTCACCCTGCTGAATACCCAGAGCACCAGTCAGCTGTGTGACTGAATGGAGGCAGGAATCCTGCAGGAGCTGTGCAAATGACCCGTGCTGTGACTGTATTCGGCTGTATTAACAAGGTTTATTTCATGGGCAACCCAACTTTCAGGCATGTGATGTATTAATAATGCTTCCTATTAGAAGTACCCTTTTAGTGCACCCATTTGAGAGTTATTTTTAACAAATGCATAGCAAGAACATGCTCTGACAAAGTCTGAAAGCTCTTGCTCTGCTGGGAAAGTCTTAAACAAGTTTCTTCCTGAAGCAAATAAATCAGTGTTTATTCTAGCACTTTTATTTCTTAATGAAATACACTCAGGAACTTTTTTTGTATGACATTCAAGTCTGTCTTTGTGCTTTAGGAAGATAATTAATGTTTTCAGAAAACAGGATATGGATAGTTAAAGTGGAGAAAGGAAACCATTTTATTCAGTGATGTGAAGTTTCACAGAACTAATCGGGGTAGCTCACAAAGAATCCATGCTTTCCCTGCTGAGCAAGAGCACAGTAAAGGATGGGTGACTGGATTACTGCTCTTAGTGGTAAACACAACCACGGCTATTTACAGCTATTTAATGTCAAGTAGGTGAGATTTTCTGAAGTAAAGTAATTTATTTTCCTTACCAGAAGGGAGACTGAAAACTAAACTAAGCCTGTGTAAATTCCTTACACATCATCTGAGCTCCAAACTAAGTGTGCCTGTCTGGTGGGGACACAGCAATCCAGAAGTGCCAACTGCTGCCTCTGCAGATTGAGCACCCATTTATCACTGTGATCGATGGAGTGCAGCAGCACAAGGGAGGCTTATTTGCAGACAGGAACAGGCCTCACTTGGAGAGCAGGTCAGTTCTTTCCTCAGCCCAAAGAGGGAATTAAATCCCTGGTGGTTGCAGAGTGCTGGGGTGGGCTTATGCATGAAGAAGAGGTCACCATTGTACTCCTTGGTGTAGTTTGCACTCCACGTCACAGGACAGGTAAAGCTGAGCAGACCTTGGATTGTGGCAGTGCAGCCCACACATTAAACCCACTGCCAGGGATTCTCACCTGTGTGCAGCCTCTGATTTCTGCACGAAACGTTTCTGTGTGTTACCAGAGGATGGTAATTCCTCTGCTGCTCTTGGCAAACAGGATTGTGAGATCTGCCTCTTACTAATGCCACAGACCTTGCCCACTCCAAAGCAAAAACATTGCCCTTCTTCAGAAGGGCCTATGGAAGTCCATTAGAGCAGAAGAAACTCGGTTTGAAGAACAGAGGTTGTCAAATATCTGCAACTCCTTGGCAGCAGGAGAAGATTCTTGTGCAAGACAGATGATATCTACTGAAATATGTTCTTACTTTTTCTTGCCAAGAAATCTTACCCCCTTCCCATTCTGATGACAGAAAAAAACCTCCCTCTACTGAATGCATTTCAGGGGAGTCATTCCTTGCTGTGCTTTTGAAATTAATGGCTAAGCTGAATTCTTACACAGTTAATCAGCTTCTTCCCTTCATACCTGCTGTTGTCACCACAGCCCTCAAGTGTAATGAATCGAGCCACCTTGTGCTGGAAGAGCATCACGTTGTTCCTCTAACTGGAGCCCCATGGCTTTGCTTTATCTTCTTTTTTCTTGTTTTTAAGCAGGTGAACAAAACCCTGCCTCCCCCAGCCTGTTGTGAGCTGACACTTGACGCTCCAGTCAGTGCAACTGTGGCTGTGCTGTGCTCTGTGCAGACAGCCGTTGTTTTCAGCTGCCTCAGATGATAAGCTGCCATAGTTTTGCATTTCTCCTTGGATAATATTTTCACGTGATACATACGATAACAAGAAACCTTCATTACCTTGCCAAGTTCTTGGAATATACTGTGCTTTCCATTGAACTCCGAGTCTCTGACAGTCGTTAGTGGAAATGTTAAGGTTTTCTGTCATACAGGCTTTCAAACCTAAAGGTAGCAAAGTAAAAAGGGATTAATTTGTCCTTTGTTTATGGCTCTCAAGCTGCCTCCTTGTTCTGGAGAATTTTGGCTTTGCAATGAGAATACAGAAGAGCTCTCAGTTTTAGGATTGAACTTTCAGAATGTGCTCACAGCTCAGTTAATGCAGTGATCTCTCTCCAAATAAAAAGGACATGAGAAAAGAGGTGCTCACTTCACCTCAGCTTGGCCAAGACTTAACTTGCCAATGATCAGTCCCTGTGTAAAAGTTGTTGGGTGTTGCACTGGAAGAGCAGGTACAATACAGATTCTGCATCACAGCCAGGCTGGGGCAAGCTGGGTTTTACTCCTCACCTTGGCAAACCCCTGAGTGCAGTCACAGCATCAGGCTGATGAAACTGGGCTTGTACTGGTATCACTTAATTTTGGTCATTGGTGCTGCTTTCAGCCTAACCAGTATCACCAACAGCCTTGCTGGGGTGCTGCTGTCTGCAGGAGCAGCTCTGTGCTGGGGCTGTGCTGTCTGGTGGTAACAGAGCTCTCATTTAAGCACAGGCTGGGGAATTGGGCTGAGTGTGACAGGTTGTCTGAGCTCCAGGGAGAAAGTCAGCCCCAGGGACGCTCATCCAAACTCAGGCTCCTGGGGACTGGAACATGCCATCACACTCTGGGCTTTAGTTGGATGATTACAGATGAATTCCAAGTGCACTCCCTATTAAAACAATTACTGTATTTTAAGCTCTTTTTGTATAGTGTGTGAAATTACTAATTACTAGAGTGCTGCACTGGGGACTGACAGAGCTTGCTGCCTGTTGTTGGCTAATTAAGCTTTTTTCATATACTTGGGAACAGCACCGCTGAACTTCATTGTCTGGGGTCATCTCCTAAATATTCTGTTGCAGTAATTTCCAGCCTGCAGTTCTCATTTGTTTTATTGGAGCTTTTTATTTTTTGGTCTTTAACCTGTTGGTGCTGTTTCGGCCTTCAGTTTTCAGCAGCACAGCAGAATCCTCCTTCTGATTCCTTTTTATTTGTTTTCATTTCTTCCTTTTCAGCCACCTGAACTCCAAAATGAAGAGCTTTGTAGCTAAATTAGTGAGCATGTAGGGAGTCACAGGAGGCGAGCGTGGACTATTCCCAGCTGCACCACGGAGTGTTTTACCACCTCTGTGTTGAGTTACTGGTCATGGGAGTGATTCACAGTGGTGGAAGCTGTGTCAGCCTCTGCAACCCACTCATGAAATTTCTAGAACAGTGCATCAAAGAAAAGGGTTTGGTGGGGGTGGAAGGGAGGGGAGACCGATCTTTTTCCCTTAATGCTGTCCATAGTCAGATCCTTTCCTAGTGAACACTCAGGACCCTGAATGCCTCAGCTGGTCACATAAAGGGAACTGGATTCCAGCAGCTCTGTCCTGCCCATTGTGGGGGAAGGAAGGGCAGTGGGAATGCCAGTGCTCTTGGATTGCCATGTGCAAAAAGATGAAAGGTTCCAGAGTACATTTTTATTCTTGGTTTACCTGAATGATCAGGCACCTGAGAATTGCTCCAGACCACACACACCTGATGCCTGAAGTAACAGGGGCAGAGCCTCACTGCTTCTCAGGCCTTCTGTAGCCTTGATTAGGAGAGAAGGGGTTAGAGGTGGAGTCAGTTTGGATTTAACAACCTGGACTTTGAGGGAGAGGGATGATAGTGATAAGACACTGGTCTTGGACATACCAATATTAAAGAATTCTGTAACATTTGAGGTGATTGATGGTTGATTTTGCTGCCTGTTTTGCAAGAAGTTTGACATCTTGGATGTTAATGATAGATGGTAGAGTTTCAGTGGGAATTGGAAGTTTGGAAGCAAAAGTAACTTGCAGAGATCTTGTCATGAGAGCAGAGATCTCTGCACTCTTGAGTTGGAGAAATGTTTCTCTGGTTAATAAAGGCCTTTTCATTTGCAACAGAACATACTAAAGGAACATGCTGATGATGACCAAAATCTTGCCATTTCGGGTGTCCCTGTGGTCAGCTGGCCCAAGAAGACCACAAAGGTAATGAGACACAATTACTTACTAACCATTGTTGTGCCTGCTCTGGTGTTTATTTATCTGTAATCTGACAAAGTGCTGTGTATTATCTGTTGGCAGCTGCTAGCATTTTTAACACAAAATGTTACTTGTAATGGTTTTATGATTAAGACTTGAAGCAAAACAAGAAAGTGCCTTAGCAGGGAGAAATTAGAGTTTCCATTTAAAAAGAATTTGTTTGAGCCTTACTTACCAGTATAAAACTTTGAAATGTCTTGATAGTTTACTAATTATGGTTAAATCTAAAAATTTTGATGCATTTTGTGTAAAATTAAATGATGTGTAAATGCTACAAATCAGTCACTTAGGGAACACTCTTGTCTGAACGAGCGGATGGTTTTTCTCTTACACTGACTGCTGTGTACATGTGCCACTTTAACTTTGAAGCATTGTTTTCTGTCCTTGTATCCTAATTTTTCCTCCTATACATGGGAGTAATTCTTTTCACTTTGCAGGAGAACCATGAGGTTTGCTTCGTTAAGGCTGATAAAGAATTTGAAATAATTAACGAAAGAACAATGTCAAAAGGCTGGTTGTTATTTATAACAGTGGTATGTTTACCACACTGCAGTTATTCAGCACGCTGTAAAAGCAGCTTTGCTTATTTAGAAGATGTCTCATCGCTTCTATTTTTACTTTCATTTTTCACTGAATTAGTGTTATAATCCATTATTTCTTTAGAAATGCTGAAGGGGTCGGTCAGCTTAAATCAGGCTTCGATCTGAAAATCTGTCGTTGTTATCCCTGTAGGTACCTTTCAAATAATTATCAGGGAAGACAATTCACTCAGTTCTCACTTTTTCTGCTGGTGAACGTGTTATGGCATGTGTAGCCATGAGAATTTGCTGTTTGCAGGTGGGAAGTAGGAGACCATAAACATGGAACTGCCAGAGGAGAGTGGGGCAGGATGAGCACACCACGTTCCTTCTTGGTCTCTTTTTGGGTTTTCACATTTCAGAGGAATTGTGTCTTGTTAAATACTTACTTCCCTTTTAGCTTGTAATAAATCCATGAGAATATGCTCTGTGTTTAAAACATTGGTTTAGAAACAATGGTGGAAAACCTTGAGAAATAGGTGGGGGATTCTCCACTCCTCTGGTTTTATGGCTGCTGCTCATTCCATGGTCAGGTATATTTTAGGCATTGAATAAAGCAAAATCACTTGACCAGAGAGAAGGTGGTGTGGGAAACATGTAAGATAAAACTAAGGAACAACTGACTCCCCTTTGAGCTTCTGAGAGAAGGGAGGATCTGAGTGCTTTGAGGCTTTTATAAGCTTTGGTATTTGTTATGTTCTTGTTCACTTTATTTTGGAACCTTGATAAATGCTTCATTTCTTCTCTTTTATTTCTGTGTATTGGCAATGTAACTGCAACTGTAAAGGATTTATAATTTTTGTGACTTAAAACTTACCTTTTTTTGCAAAATCCATCTTGCTGGCTGCAAGGGGTTTTTCTCAGGTATTTATTTTCCTTCTGCCTTTCTGAAAGCAAAAACATTCAGGAGGCATCATTCCCACTGGTATGACAATATCAAACATACCAGTTAATAACAAATACAAGGAAAACTTTCACAGAAAGTCAGACTTGAGGTTAAAGTTTGGAAATAAACAAAAATTGATAGCAGAAAAAAATCCTTTCACCATTTTCTTCGTATTTGCTTTTCTTAATCTGTGATCAGCTTGTGTTATGTCTTATGTTTTAGTTCAAAGGTACACTTGCAGATAGGGCTGCACATTTCCCAAGAGAAATTTGTTGTGGTGCTTCTAATTGGCAAATGTCCTTGTCATCTTCCATGTTCCAGCTATTTCCCTTCCTGGGAACAGAGGCCAAGTGAACACGCTGGGAAGAGACATCTTAGAGCTGAGCCTTTGAGTTCCAAATTAAAATCTGTGGGAAAGACAATATAGGGGAGATTTGTCTAAAAGCAGTTTTAGTAGTTAAGCTTGGTTATTCCTCCTTTGTTCCCTGTAAGCCCTGATAATGAAATAGAAGATTTTACAGAGAAGAAAAACCCTTAGGGAGGGGGAAACTCCCTTGGAAAATGGATTATAGCTGGTGGAGCAAGTCTCCATGGCCAGAAGATCCCATAAATGTTGATCACAAGGCAGGGGAGTAAAAGCTACCAGTAATTTTGCTTTCTGCAGTCTTGTAGTATTTATAGGAGAAATGGCAGATATTTCCCAGTGCTTTCCTGAGATCCTTGTGTTCAGAGGGAGCAGGAGATCCAGTACAGCACAGTACCTGCTAATGTGGGGCTGCGAGGAGACATTTTAGTTGGTATCAGCTTCCAGGGACAGGAGGATTGTCTGATTCCAAGCCATGAAGGAAAAGAAGGGAACTGAAATCCAGAAAGATGAAGCAGTACATGAAAAAAAGTACATCTCTCTTGCTTTCTCCCAAGAGAAGGCTCCAGAAAAGATTTAGAAAGACAAGAGCAGCAGATGGAGAAGGAAGAATAAAGCCAGCATTAAATGCCAAAACATTTCAAAGAAAATGGAAATTACTGTAAAGAAAGGAGGGGAAGAGACTAGAAATGGCAAGAGAGCAGGATTGGGAGAGAAGCAAGTACTGAAAAGGGATGGAGTGGGAAAGGCAAAGAGCAGAGGGAGAGAACCCTGACTGAAGTCAGGTCCCTGGAATAGGGACAGGGAGTGTCTGTGTAAGTAACCCAAGTTGGGGAAGGTCGAGCTTGCTTACACTGACTTGTTTTGAAAGAATGTGCCTTTGGTAACCTGAATGATTTTCGGAGCAACAAAGAATAATTCCCTTTAGAACGGAGTCAGTTTCTTTCACGTGTTGTGAGTGTGACATGAGCAGCATGCACAGAGCTGCAGAACGGCTCTTGAAGCCTGTGACATGCTGGGGTTTAAGGAAGAAACATGTTCATTCACCTCAGATCCCACTTCAGAGAGCTTGAGGTGTAATGGGCAGGACATTTAAGCAAGTACAGGGAAGAGCTGTCCGTGTGTCGTGGCCCCGCAGTGGTGCCCCGCTCTGTCCACCTTTTCCAAAACATTTGGGGCTGCCAGTCACACTGCAGCTCCCTGACAAACAGAATGGTTCTCTGGGAAAAGAAACAGAAGTCATGATCAGCGATGGTTTAGTGAGTAGATGGAATAACTGGGTGACATTTGATGATCTTGTGGTTAATGCACAAAATGGGAGGCCGGGGTCTGCGCCTGTTCCCAGCTCTGCTGCAGCACCCTGTGTCGTGTGAGGTGAAGGGCACATTCTTGCTCCCTGAGCTTTTCCAGGTGGAGATGGGGCTTCCCAGCTGGGAGCCTGGGAGGTGAAATTAATGGTTATAAAGACCTCTTGCATCTTCAGTGAAAAGTTCTGTAGTAAAATGTAGGAACCATTACTGTTTTGTGGTAATAAGAGAGATGGAGTGTGATTCATAGACACCTCTTCAGATCATATTTACTCATCTTTATGGAGCTATTTTGAGTTGCTTGTACTTCTTATAATTTATTGATAATTATTTAGCACAATAATTACTCTCCTTTAGGCACCTTTTTTTTTTTCCCCTTTGGAAAATCTATTTCAGAAGAAGCAAGAACCTCTCTTTTTCTTTTAGCTGTACAGTAAGAGACAACAGTCCAGTGCCAGTGGTTTTAGGATATGTACAACAATCCTAATTTGGCCTGTTGGAGGAATCAGGAATGTGGGACTGAGTGGATATTTGAAACCTGCTTGTCCTGCTGGCTGACTGACAGTTCGTGTACCTTCAGGCAGGACATTTCCCACTGGCTGCCAGCACGGATGCAGCTGTGGATGTGCAGCCCCCATCCTGTTCCTGTGCCGGGGGCTGTGCAGCTCTGGCTTGTCCTCACTTGGTGCAGGGCTCAGTGTTATCTGGGGGGGTTGCAGTCATGGATCATTAAGGTTGCAAAAACCTCCAGGATCATCAAGTCCACCCTTTGTCCAAATCCTGCTGTGCCATGCTGTCCGAAGGGAAGAGCTCCATAGGGCACGCTGCCTTCAAGTGCTGGGTTCTTCAGCAGCTAAAGAGGAGCAAGGAGTCATCCCAACTAACTTCTACCCCATCCCTGGGACATGACACAGAGCCTAAACCTGATTTTCCACTGTGGCAACTCACAGCTGGTCACTGGTGCAGGAAGCTGGTGCCTGCCAAGCCCAGTCTCGAAACCCATTCCCATGAGTTACTCAGCCCTGCAGTACCAGAGTTCCCATTTATCTGCACAGGAATTAGAGATAGTATTTTATTTAAGGGACTCAGAATATGGCTTAAGCAGAAACCACATTTTTCAAACCATTTCCTATTTCTGGAAGAAAATAGTCAACTCCAGCAGCATGTAATTACACTCTGTGGCAGTGCCTTCTGTTTTTATCGTGATAAAGATCTTTAGTTGTCTATGAAGAGCAGCTATAAAGAACTAAAATATGTTTGGACTCTCCTGTTCTGTGAAGAGTTAGAAATGCAGACTGGAAGCTGGATTCTCATCTCTCTTACCTGGCACAAAACTAAAGCCACTGCATTTGCAATGAGAGCGAGTGTCCAAATATATTTAGGTCTGGCTGTGAGAAGGAGATGGAGCTGTAATTTTCAGGAGCTGGTTAACAGTGCTGCAATATGTGGCTGTTTCTCTGATGCCTGTTCATACTCTTTCTCCATGTAATTTTTACCTGCTGATTTTAAAAGAAGATAGCTGAGAAGTCTAATAAGGAAATGGTAATATTCCTATTTAATGGAATACTCTTAATTAGTAAAGGCCACAAACTGAAACTTTGATTGGATTATTGGTTTTTTTAAGCACCAGTTTCCCTGCAATTGGCAGTGCAAATAATGTTCATAGCTCTGTATCAGGGCATGAGAACCAGGAAGAAAAAGTGATAATTGAAAAAAAAAAAAAAAAAAAAAAAAAGGAAGGCATCTCTCAGGCTGGTTTTTTTTTTGGGTTGGGGTGGTCACAGGTGGGCATCAATTGAAAGGAGCCTTCTGGGATGGCAGCATCTGATTTCTGTCATCAGTGAGTTCTGTCCTACAGCAATTCAGTTTGTACCCCATTATTTTTGCTAAAAGTCTTTTTGCAGAATTCTACAGACACATCCATGGATCTGAAAAAGGAGGATTAACTCATATGAACTAATCTGTGAGAGGCAGAGCAAAAGGCTGATTCCTGAGGCTGAGGAAAGTCATGTTCCACCAGCCCACAGTCCTTGTAGCACTGTCCTGTTCCCAGTGGTGCTGTCACCGCTGTTAAAGGAGTTGTAGGAACAAAGCAGAAATACAGAGATTCCCTTTGCTTATCTTCCCTGTTAAGATGGAAGATTATATCTTCATCTTTTCGGCTTAGTTTTCCCTGGTAGAATTTTTTTCTCTCTGTGAATTTACCTAATAATTTGTGGAACCTGTTGATCTTTTTGATCTGCTCAGCATCCTGTGCCAGTGTCCCCTGCGGTTTAATAAAGCTCTGTGTAGATAAGTACTTCCTTATGTTGTTTCAGATCTGTCCTTTAATATCATAAATACACTTCATGCCCTCGGTATCATGCATTCTGAGAAATTTGAATGAGGTCTCTGTTCATCTCTGTGCTGTCAAGGATTTTTTATGCCCCCATTACTGTGTTTCAGTATTTTTTCCCCTATTCCCAAGCTGAAAATCACAAGTCAGTTCAGTCTTTTCTGGTACATAACCCATACATTTGAGCTTTTTTTTTTTTTTTTTTTTTACTGTATACTAGTTCTATTATAGGTAGTTTTGAGGTGAGGGTGAATGTGGGACTCCACAACCACATATATTCAAGATGTGATGTTGGAGAGCAGAGACTGGCAGGACATGCCTGGTTCAGCATGGCCCAGCAGAGTTGAAGGGGGAGATGATTGTTGTGTAAGGACCTCAGGGAGTATAATCATTGGGGCAGGAAAAGAGTTATTTAAGCTAATGGACAATGTTGGCATGGGAAGAAGTGAATATAAACATACTATAAATAGATTTAGGCTGGAAATAAGATTTCAGATCATTGTTCACAGAACCAAAGAGCAGACAAGAAGAACAGCGGACAGCTGTGGTGAAAAGGATGGTAGATTTTTAGAATGAACCTGTATTTTAAATAATAAATTTTGGCAGGATTACCCACCATCTCCAGATCTGGACCCCATAGATGTCCCTATGTACTTTCATATGTCTGCCACCATTTCCAGCAAGGAAACTTCTCCCCTCTTTTTGGTGTTTCACCTTAAAAGTGCTGGGAAGAGAAAAAAAAAATCTACCAGTTTTTAAGAACAGAGCTCCTTTATTTATGGATTCAATTTTATGTGACATTATGCATTGGATCAAAGCTAAGGAATAATAAGTAAATGGACTAAGAATCAGTGGACACAATGAATTTGATTATATGCAAAAATTAGAGGGTACAGCGTAAAATGGAGGGTTTCAATTAACTTGAAACCAATGTGATTTTTCAGAAGTGTTGAGCATTGTTTTATATCAGGTTTTCTTTCAGTTCAGGGGGAGAGGTGTGAGGTGGACAAAGAACATTCCTGAAAACCTTTGAATAAGTGCTTCCAGTTTTTACTTGCTTGCTTACTAAGAATTCCTGCCATAGCTATCGTTGGGCTAGCTCCACCCAGAGAAGCTGGAGCAGTGAGGGACTCGTTACAGCAATTAGTGTTTTAACCAGAGTGGTGTCTGAGACAGATCTGAGCACGTAGAAATGGCACAACATCAAACCAGCATCAGCTTCAGGAGCCTGCCCGGGGCTACCACCAGGAAAGCAGCATTCCATGTAGCAGCAGTGGGAAAACTCTGCCAGATTCCCTAAGACAGGCCAGTTCCATGGAGATCTACTCAGGAAACTTCCTGTGGGAATACAAATGTATTAGAAAGCACATACTGACAATTAAAAACAAGCACTTCAGAATTAAACTACAAATAGAGTCTATCTGGTGTTAGAAAAAACTTGGATAAAAAAGATAAAGATAGATAAGACAGCAAAACAATCCTGTGTAAATTGTTGTATGATGTATTTTCTGGTTGAGATTTTGAGTAAGTTGTTGTATGGTGTATTTTTCTGGTTGAGATTCAAATAAGTTTTCCATCAGTCATTCCAAGTGGTGCAGGAGCAAAAAGGAGATTTAAACTGTCACATTTCATTCTTGCCAGGCACCAGCTTAAAGGTGTTTGAAATGATCCCACACAGCAGAGCCTGAACTCTGTTTGGTGTCAACAACAATTTAAAATGCCAGTAGTCTGCAAGGAGATTTGCATATACAAATATGTGTGTATTGTGAATCCTTTTTGTTGATAAAAAGTCCTGATTATAAAGTTCATAATCTACTGCAAATCAGGCATTTCTTCATAGTTATCAGATGCTAATAATTACTTTTCTCACAGAAAATAACACAAGTACAAAAGAAAATGAGGATTTAAATCAATTTAAATTTGTTTTTCTCTTTACTGATTTAAATTGTGATTGGAATCAGTGATTTAAATAATTTTGAATAATTCGTGTTCTTTTACACTGTAGGGTAGTAGATGCCATGTGGTAGGAGAGAGCTGAAATGTATTCAAGAAAAATATCCCAGTTCTGGCTCCTGACAAATCTATTAACACACAAAACCACATAGCTGAGGTTTGGGGGATATTTTTTTAGGGGACTTCCCACAGTAGCTGTACACATTCGAAACTAAGGCCTTCCCCTGCTAAGTACACTTGGAGGCAGGAAAAAAAACCTGATGCACCAGAACCAAAGGTTTCTCGGGGTACAGTGCAGAGGAGTGAAAGCTGTTGAAGCTACTGGGAGTTCCTGTCAAGCCTCTGCTTTCCCAGGGCAGTGCTGCCCAGGAAGGCAGCTCCTTGCCTGACCTGTTTATTTTTCTGAGCGCTGTTTCAGTCTTTTACAGACATTAGTCCTCCAGACAAATTCATTTGTGCAGTAACTCGGTGCAGACCCGAGGAGTTCCAGGGTCTGGTGGATGTGGACCCTACCTAACGTGCCAAGGGGGGCTGGAACAAGGTGGTCTTGAAGGTCCCTTCCAACCCACTCCACTCCGTGACTCTACAAAAGAGCTTCACTGCCTATTGCCTCAGTATTTTTCTAACACCTTTGCCTGGTGACTTGACAGATTATTTCTCACCTCAAGAGGCTGTACTTGAAATATTGTGTCCCTTCAGGGAGTAATTATAAATAGCAAGGACTTGAATGAGCACCTTCTTAATCTTCCATCTTTGACTTAATATTTTCACTTCTTATCAACTCTCAGCCACTTGCTTTGAAATCTGACCAATGCCTTTATGTGATTAATACATCAAACAGGTAAATTAGAGCCATTTTGACTCTGACTAGAAATCTAAATGGATTGGGGAAAAAAAAAAAAAGAACAGACATCTCTGTTTTCCAACTGTTGTGCTCCAGGTATCATACGAGATGATTTATGTATTCCTCCCCATTGTCATTCTTCTACCATAGACACGAATATTCAGGAATATGAATTTTTCCCAACTATGCCTTGACTACCATTTTTCAAGACAGAAGCTTTCTCTTTATTTCATGACAGTATAAGTGCTGATGGAAACTACTGTAGTCTTAAGGCCTTTTCCTTAGATAGTCTATGTGAAGTGAGTTGACAGATCTCAGATTTTCTCACCAGGAGCCTGGCCTATGTTTATTGCTGAGTTGGCCGACAGAGGCTAAGGTTTGAACCTGGTTTAAGACTTCCAACATCCTTTTGCTCTCCACCATCTCAGCATCAAAACAATCCAAGCTTTGAGGACGTATGTGAAAGTTAATAGTTTTGTTCTGGATCGAAGCACATTGGCAGAGCAGTGGGAAAGGCGTTTGTCATTCCACAGTACAGGCCGTGCAATTATGGACATTAATCCTGTGTGCACTTTTCAGAACACAATTGAATTGTATGTTCTGTCCCCAAGAAGATGGCTTCCTCTTAGTTCCACAGCACATTGAAATTAAAGTCTGCTGAGAATATAAATGAGGGCTTGTTTCAACTTCAGGACTTTCCTGCAGGCACCAGTGGAGAGGGACAGATAGAAGAGGGACAGCAATGCTCTCCTTTTTGAAAATAACAAATATAAAAGAATATATGGGTACATTCCAATAAAAGCAAAGCAGCTGCAAGTCTTAGCCTGGTGTGGTTTAGTTGTTAGTCCTGGATGTTACCCCACAAATCCAAGTCAAGTGTGTAGGTGAGAACAATGAGCAATGAGCCCTCACAGGCAAACTGCACTGGAGCTTTTCCTTTGCTTACCATGTGTTTGAGTTTGGTCTCTGGATTTTCAGGCTGCTGCCCACACGTTGGACACAGCTGACTGTCTCCCAGCATTCTGTGCTGTGTGTCAGAGCACACTGAGCCTCTTGCAGGAAAGCAGGTTTCCTATTCCGGTTAATCCACTCTTTCACATCTATTTGCATGTTCCTCCACAGCATGGCAGTCACTGCTTATCTTCTTAGGAACCTCCTTCACTAGTTCTTGCATTTACTGACAGAACATGGCTCTTGGAGACACAAACTGTGCTGTGGAAATGCTTTGTGCCATAAGGCTCTGTGGAAGAAGGAAGCATGGCAGGATTTCCCTCATTTCCTAGTAGATAGTCCCAGTCATGTCATGGCTCTTCCTGCAAAGAAGAGTCTGTTTTGTGTGGTAGATGAAGTCCATGTTTCACCATTCTGCAGTCTTACTTACTACTTTTTTAAGATGACAGGGTGTTGGGGTTTGGGGAGGGTTCTTTGGGTTTTAAGGCTTATGAGTGAGGAATTCCTGTCAGGAGGGTTTGTCTGGGCTCTTATTTGGGTGCTCCTCTGCTGCAATAGCCCAGGCTGTGTCGTCCAGGAGGTGTTTGTACAGCCCTTGCTGCCTTTGGTTCTCCTGGAGCAGTGCTGGACAGTGGTTAGGGAAGTATGAGCAGTAGCATTGCATGGAGGGAGCAATCAATATTATTTCATCTTGCTTTACTTTATTTGATCTAAAGTTGATCAATCAGACTCTATTGAAACGATTGTGACAGATACTCAGTGCATCCGATGACAACTCTTATGTCATACTTCAGATGAAGTTGATGGGAAGTAGTAAGATTGTGGATATTTAGGCTGTCAGACTGTCACTGCTAGTGTTGAGAATACAACTGAAATATTGGTTAAAACTCTTGAGAAAAGTGTCATGAAATTTGCCCAGGCCCAACAGTTAAGATCGTATTTCATGTGAATGGACACTTACACCAAAACAATGAACCCTAGAAAGCTACTAGGTAACTCTCTTATTCTGATACAGGTCAATCATTGTGATTCATAAACATCTCAGTGGATTTCCTTTTCAAAAACATATGTGCTGGCCTACAGAAAGCAGCAGCAGCTCAAATCACATCTTTTTCCAAGGACTTGCATATCAACCAACTTGAGATCTAATAGTTTCTCTGTAAATATTTTTTTTCTAATACCAGCTAAATATAATACTAAAGGTGCATAAAAAGTTTCAAGGGAAGGTTAAATCAAAAGTGTGTTTGTGCCACATAAAAAACTTTATTTTACTTCATTATTGAGCATCATAAGCTCTAGTGTGTAATAGGAAAAGACAGATCCTGTTCAGCGCTGGCAGCAGCAGCAATCTGTTGGTACAGGAGATGCTCAGGAGTGAGTACAGCACAGGGGTTGTAGTCGTCCTCCCCCAGCTTGGTTTTACTACTTAAGGATATTTGCATGAGAATAAAATCTGGTTCTTTGGCACTCATCTGCTCCTGCTGTTTATTCTTCGCTTGAGGTTATTGTCTCAGTTTGTGACAACATAATTGGTTTCTGTGGAGAAGATTATGATATTGATGAGACTTATATATGACTTCAGGTGAGGTGCAATCAAAGCAACAGTTCAAAATAGAAGGTGCTGTCTGTTTTCATGCAGTTTTCACTATGGCTCATTCAGCAGCATAATTAAGGATGTTATTTATTACTGAACTGTATCACACTAAGCTGAAGTATGGACACAGTTCTGCCGCTGCAGGCAGGACTGGGGTCACTGCTGCTTATTTTGTGTTCTAAACTGTTGTAAACTCCACCAGGCTGGGCAACTAGATGCTGTTCACACAAGGGTTGCTCACTATTTGTTGTAATTTAGTGTTCTCTAGTGCAGACAAGCTGAAAGAATTGAGCTGGAAAATGCTCTCTTAATAGTTCCTTCTGTGTATTAAATATTCCTTTGAATGGTTAGCTGCTCTTGTACAGGATAAGTTTTTTTGAGAACAATTATAATCAGAAACAATTATTTTATTGTGTTGTTTCCCCCTTGCTGATTCCCAATTTGCTATTTTGTATCATACCCTATCCCTTTTTTTAAAACACCATCTCAGCAAAGTTTACATAGCGTTTGGAAATCATTCCAAGATCTTGGCATGTGTGAGCCTTCTGTCCTAACTCGGGCTCTGTAATTAGAGCTCACTTGTCACTTGTGGTGCTGTTGCAAGGGCAGTGTGGTGATGCTCTCGGGTGGCAGGGCTGGCTGTGGGGTCAGGGTGCTGTGGGTTACACTGGGGAGGAACCTGCTGCAGCCAGGAGAGGCCAATGCCAGCATCGGGAGTGCTGGAATGCATTGCAGATTGAGAGGAGTAGGATGATCTCTGTCATGATTTAATTTGCTGTGAATGACATTTTGCTGTGGTGTGACTGGTGGATTGTCCTTGGGGGATGTCACAAGTTATTTTTTCCTCCTGTCTGGATTACAGAGCCAAAAGGCCGGAGGGACAGACAAATGTGAGCCAGGTTACACGGAACTGGGCTAGTGGAGACTTGGTCTGCCCACGGGCAGGTGTGGGACCAGGCATTTTCCTTCCGGATGTCATCCGTCCTCCTGCTGCTGCTGCTGCTGCTGCAGGCCAGGTGTATTACAGCACCACCAACACGGCTGTAGCCACGGCCTTGCTCGTGCTTTAAAACATTGTAGGCCTGTCATGAGATGCATTCCCCCTTCCTCTCTCCTCCAGAAAACATTGGATTCTGATACTACCTTGTGATTCTGAAAGCCAAGGCCTTAGGCACATGCCTTTCGTGCCTCAGCTTTCATCTGCTCCCGCTCCCGGTTGTGTAGGAACACAATGGGGGAAGAGAGAAACCTGAGGAGACAGGCTGAGCACATCCCATCGCCTTCTGGGAGCCCCGTCGTGTGTTGTCAGTAAATGCTTCGCTCCCAGCATGGTGGATGAGCAGGATGGGGAGAACACCATCACCTACCCATCATTTGAGTTTGAGTTGGCAAGAGGACAGGAGTACAGCACTCAATGGATATTTAATGTACTGAAAATGAGGAAGGGGCATAATTACACGATTCACGTGGCTTTATCAGCAGTTGCCTGTAAATATGTGTTTAAAGTTTGGCTGTGTTTTGTTACTTAAACTTGAGGGGCCAGGCTCGGTGTGGATCCTGGTGTCACAAGGGTTGTGTTGCTGCTTGATCCTGTGCCAGCTCTTGCCTGTTGCTGCCTCTTCTGAACTACCCAAAGTGGTTGTGCCGTGTGGTAATTCAGACCAGGGAACCGAGCTGAAACTAGTTTGGCAAAAATCCTGATGCAAGGACCATTAGATGTGCTTCTTTATGGTTTCTTGGTTGCTCAGCACATGCAAATATTTAATCTCATGTTTAATTCTGTGTTGTGGGCGTAGGAGCCGGAGGCAAAATCCTAACAACTTGAGTGGAATCGGGATTTCCCCTGAAAGCAGGCCCATAAATCCAATGGGAAATTTAAATCTCCGGCACTCAAATACAGGCCTGTGACCCTCAAGTTCTGGAGGGCAAAGGCAGTGTCCATGTGGAGGTGCTGGCCCTGGGACCTTTGGATCCGGAACAGGTCCCCAGCTGACCGATGTGTAACATGTCACACTGCGGGGAGGGTATTTCATTGTGAAACCCCAGCAGCGGGGCAGGATGATCAGAGCACGGCTAGAAATGGTTCCTTGGGAGCAAGTCAAAGAGGGGGTGCCTGCACAAGGAACAGCGTGAGGCCAGATGCGAGCAGCTCCACCAGCCGGGTCGCTTCGTCTTATCCCAGCGCTGGTTCTGCCGCTTGCAATCTCGAAGTTTGCTCGGTGCCTTCCTCCTGCCGAGGGATGGAGGTTCCCCGCTGCCGGCCCGCCCCGCGCCGCGGGAGGGGAGCGGGCAGGTAGCGCGGTGCAGGGTGTGTGTGTGTGTGTGTGTCTGTGCGCGTCTCCTTTGTCTGAGCAGCCCGAGCAGCGCCGAGCGCCCCGCGGGCGGCCGCGCATCCTCCCCGCCCAGCGCCGCTCGGCACACCCGAGCCTCGGCCCGCCCCCGCCGGCCCTCGGCACATCGCGGGGCTCATTACCGGCGGGGGACTAATTGCCGGCCGGGCGGCCGAGCCCCCCGTCCCCGGCCGCGCCGTGTGCGGGGGGCGGCCGCGGTGCCCCGGCCGCGCGGTGCCCGCTGTCCCCGCAGGCCGGCGGTGTGGAAGCGGCCCGCGATTGGCCGTGCCGGCAGGGCCAGCCCCTTCCTGGCTGCCTGGCATGAATATGCACGGCCCCCCTTCCTCCTCCTCCTCCTGCATGTGTGTGTGTGTGTGCGGGGAGCGGGGCTCCGCCAGCAGCGCCGCTCCAGCCATGTCAGCTCGGCTCCGCCTGGGCCCACCATGAGCCATGGCCATGTCTGCGAGCGCCGACGAGGAGGACTACGAGTCGGAGCCGGAGCCCGAGCCGGGGCCGGGGCCCGAGCTGGGGCCGGAGCAGGTCCGGGGCGGGCGGCGAAGTTTGCAGCGGGAAGGGAGGGGAGGAGGCCGGGCCGGGCAGCGCCGCGCCGGCCGCGGGGACGGGAACAATGTGGGGTCGGGAGCGGCCCCGGGGCAGCGCCGCCCGCCGAGGGACCGCGCCGGGCGGGGCCGCGGAGCCTCCGCGGGGCCGGCCCGGGGCGCTCGGCCTCGCCCGCCGCGGGCGCCCCGGGCACCGCGAGTTCGGCACCTCCCAGGGCCCCGAACGCGCCGCGAGCGGGTGGCTGTTGCCTCTCGGGGGCTGCCCTGTCCGCGGCAGAATTGTTATTTTTTTTCCTATTAAGATTCCTCAAATAGCTGAGAGGGCTGCGGGACTTGGGGGAGAGTCTGATGCTGAGCCTGGCTACCTTGTCTTCGTTTGATTTATAGCCAATGCCTCCTTTCCATTCCCAGGGACGAGGGATGTAGAAGAAAGAGAAGGATGTGTGCCGGAATGAAAGGAGAACTTTTATTAATACTTGCAGGGTTTATTCTCTGAAGGCTTTTTTTTTCTTTTTTTTTTTCTTTTTTTTTTTTTTTTTTTTTTTTCTGTGGGGGAAGGAGAATAAACTTCTTGACTTTATGAAGTAATCTGTGAAAAATAATCCAGAACATATGTTCTAGATTGCGTATTTTACTCTCTAAGAACTGCCTAAGCAATTAAAAATGCACCAGAAATAGTATTAAACATGTGTATATGATTTAAACATAAACTTGATAGTTTTGTTCTTAACTCGAGGTGTTTCGATATTTAAAATAGCCTGATATTTTGTTTTTAGAGACAAGTTTGTACATAGTCCAGGTGTTGAGACTATCTTTCAAAACGCATCTTGTTTTGAACAACTTTACCTTGTTTTGGTTCAGAAACACGCATAGAAGACAGGATCGAAAAAGAGTTTGGGGTGGTGGTGTGCCTTGGGTGCTCCCCAGGGATGGCAGATCTGATGCAGAAACCTTGGGGGGCACAATGTGCTGCCCTGGCCTGGTGCAGTGTCAGTCCAAGAACCTAAGCTGAGGTTTGGATGAGTAACTTTATTAAGCCTTTACCTAATTCTGAGGATCGTGTGAATGTGCAGGCCTGTGCTGCTTCTGAGTTCACTGCTGTGCTCCCAAACATAGTAGTTAAAATGTCCCCGTCCTCTTTTCTTAAAATTTTTCTCATGCCAGGCCTTTTCCATTTGTGTCTGTGTCTTGGTGCAATCACTGCACACTTTTTAAAAAGAGCTAATGGTTGGGAGAGCAGATTGGTCTCAGCTGTATTGTGCCAGCTGTGAAATTGTTGCTTGGAGGTGCTGGTTCTTGCTGGATGAATCTGGAAAGTTGGTTGTGTTCTGGGATTCTTCAACTCTTCTAAAACCTGAGGCTTTCATAGCATTTTTGTATCTTAGAAGTTTAAAACAAAAATTATTGCAAGACAGGGGAAATAATTATTTTGGAGTTTCTTAAGAAACTTGGTCTGATCCTAAACTATAACGCAGTGACCTATGTACCAAAGACCTGTGGAATGTTTTCCTTTCTGTTCAGAACTGTTCCAGTGGTAAAACACCTCATGTAGCTCCAGCTGTATTTTCATACAGGCCTGCTTTAATGTCTGCTTACCCTATTTTTCTACACAGGACATGTCAAATCAATATTATGTTGCTTTTTTTACTGTGACAGCCCTTGTATGTAACAGGTGCTTCACCTCTAAGGGTGCAGTTGAACAGCACATTTTCAATGCTCAGGTAGAAGCCACAGGTTTTATCACGTTTTATGCTGACTTTCATTCCTCTTTCCCTGGTCTGTGTCTAAACTAAGAAGGCAAAACGACTGCGAGGTTTTGGGCACAGAGCACACAGGATTTACTGCACTTGTGGTAGCTGCCAGCAGTGCTGGGGGCTTGCAAGTGTGTGGGTGCTGGGGCTGTGTCCTGTGTCATGGGCAGCACCTGCCCCAGCCCACCAGGTTGCTGTGTTACTCCTGGTGTGAAGAAATTCGATTTCTGACTGTGTGTAAACAGAGAAAACTGCACCTGGTTGGGGCAGGGAGATTTGGCCCAAAGCAGCAGTAAAAAAAGCTGTGTTGTGCCCCGAGTCTGTGGAACTTACTGGGGTCTTTGTTTTAAGAGCTCCTACTTTTGATGAAGCTTATCTCCCAAAGCATATTTTTGCCAATATATCTTATTCCACCCTCCAGGCCTAACTTCTGCCTCCTCACCACCAGAGGAAAATAAACAGGGGCACTGGTACTGGCAATGATGTGCCAGTTTATCACACCCTAAACAATATTGCTATATTGGCAGAAAAGCTGCTGGAGTGTCATTAACACTCAGATGAACCTGCAAAGTATAAACTTTTATTTTCTTTCTATTTTCTTGTGGGAAATGAGTCTGATTCAGTAGTGGAGCTCTGTGTGGTCACCTGGAAGGGTCACTAGGAGCTGCTTTGGTTGTGGTAGAAGAGGATTTTGTAGATGTGGAGGGTTTTGAAGTGGAGGAGATGGTGGCAGTAAACATCTGGAGAGGATTAATGGTGATTTGGGATAGCTGGGATTGAAAAAGTTCCAGTGCTTTCCCTTTGCCTTCGATGCTGCTGTTTGATGAGGGACCTTGGACTTTCTGAAGGACACCTCCACCCCAGCAGGAGTGTATTCTGAAGGAGGGTGATGTAACTGTAAGCACTCACTGTGAGAGGAAAAGAGCTCTCCTGGGCTTTGCATGTGCAGAGTTTTGGGTAGATAGGCTTTAGCCAGACATGGTCCATGGTGTTGGCGTGTGCTCTTCAGTTAATACAACTTTTAAGGATGTTATTGGCATCAGTGGGATTTTTTGCTCTCTTACTCTAGCTTTTTCCTTGGCCCCAATGCATTCCTGCAGTTACATCATCCTGTCCTTCCTTCTTCCTTTGAGAAGGGTTTCTGTTAATTGCTAAACAGACATAAGGGTTTAATACAGAAGAACTGTTGACTTGGTTGTGATTATTGCCAGGGTCCTCAGGGAAGTGGTAGTAGGATCATGGTCTACGGAAGAGTTAAAAACACGTGTGGATGTGGCACTTGGGGCCGTGGTTTCGTGGTGAACATGGCAGTGCTGTGTTAATGGTTGGACTCAAAGATCTTTGAGGTCTTTCCAGCCTTAACAGTTCTGTGATTGTGCAGTGCCTGGCAGTGTGAGTGTAACAGGCCAACGCTGCCAGGCAGCCAAGGCCAGTACCCACATTTTGGGGTAAGTAGGGTTACCTGGTCTGCACCACTGCTGGGAATTGTCAGTTTGGGCTCCCTGCATAAGGAGGCTGGGAGAGGGATGTGGCACTGGAGCAGGAGGGGACAGTGCTGCTCACTGCCCTGGGCAGCACGCAGTAGTCGTGTCCTCCAGAACTTGCACCCTGTTTGGATGGAAAAATGCACCTCTGGTGCAATGGGAAAGGACAGAGACCTGACTGACCAGAAGCCTTTGCTGTGCCACCCTGTGGGTGTCTCCAGTGCCCAGTGTTACCCATTTAGGGTGGTGTTCTAGGTGACAGCAGTTACGAATTGTGGGTTAATGCATGTAGCTTCTGTTAAAAATGTTTTTCCCCTAATGTTCATTTATCAGACCTTCTAACCTTAAAGTTAGATTTGGCTATCCTAATTCTGTTAATACAATTGCATTAGGATGCAGTGCCACATAAAGTTCTAAGCTCAGGACTGGCACCTGGCAAGTCCTGGATTTCTCTGGGTGCTGTTGTGGTTGTGTGGATGTGGCCAAACTACAGTAAATGAGAATAATCAGAATTTGTCCAAGTGTTACAGAAGGAAGTCACCACTGCCTTGCAAATGCAAGGGATATATTTGTGTGGCACAGCACCTTGAAGCAGTGAACACTGCACACATACAAGATCTTGTCTAGGGGAGATGCACGCAGTGGATACTACACAAGCTGTTCAGACTGTACTTGGTTGAAGTGAAGTGCTTCAGGGTCTCACTGACCTGCTCCCCTGAGAAGCCCTTCAGAACAGCCCCACACATCTCTGGGTTTTTTGTGGAGGTGTTGAGTCTGAAATAATGGTTTGGTGCTGCTGGCAGCAGTTTAAAGCAGGTCACTGAAGCTGAATGGTGGAATAGGAGCTGTGCCCAGGTAAAGGCTACTTGCAGAAGAGCTTGTTTCTAGGCTGCAGGCTTAGTCAGCCTTGCTTTGAGAACCAGGACCTCCCTCCTTCTGGACTTGGTCACAGGGTCAGCTGATCTTCCTCTCTAGGGTGGAGGAGTTTGTATGTGAAGTTGCCTGGTGACATCTCTGGCAGATCCCAGTTGGGACAGCAGCTGGGGAACATCAGCACCTATTTAATGATGCATTTAATGGCCGATAGTTCTTGCAGTGTTTTCTCCAAACTTTGGTGTTCATGGTACTTTTTGTTTGCCCGAAGTCTTTTGAGTTGTTCTTTGTAATTGTGAAGGTGAGAAATTTGCTGCTGTAAACATCAGGGTTATGTTTCTGTTGCAGTAAGGGTTGTGCTCGGGGCAGAGGCCATTCCTTAGTGCCTCTGGTCCTTCTGACCCTGGTTGGTGTTTTTTAGTGATAGCTGGGCAGGGCTGGGATACATGGAAGTGTCCTGAGGTACCTGTAAGTAGGCAGTGGAAACTGCCCAGCAGCCAAATGTTTGTCCATAACCAGGATTAACTCATGTTCCAAGCACAGGCGTCCAGGTAGCTAATTTCCTAGGGTTGGTTTAGAATTATGAGTGTTGTACCTGAGTTTATTCCCAGATCTGCACAGCCCTGTTGAGAGACTCTTTAATTTCTGGTGAGCACCCCACCTAGTCCCCTAATTGCTGTCCAACAGGAGTGTGTTGAATTTGGTGGGCTCTGTAGGAGGCCAGCACTTCAGAAAATTGCTGCAATCCATTTCCTCTTGGAGGGGTGGGCATGTTTAAGCAGTGTGGTGTGTGAGGGTGAGCCCAACTTCATGACTTGTAAATGGTTTTGTAGTGCATAGGATAGTACAGGATGTGATGACCCACGTTCACCCCAGTGCCCCGGTGCTGCTTTGGGAACAGGAGAAAGTTACCTTTGTGTGTCATAGCAGTAATATGGAGAGCACCAAAAAAATCCCACAAAAGAAACAAAAAAACTACCCAAACAAAACAAACTACTGAGCATGGTGTCTTCTGCAAGTCCACCAGCTTCCTAGGTTTCAGTGTAATAGAGATATGGATTTAAGGTATGAATACATTTCAGCAGCTGCTTGCTCTGCCTTTGTTGAGAGCTTGGCAGAGTGGCTGTCACCACTTCAGCATCCTCTCTGCCTGTCTTGAAGACTTGTGTGACCATAGAAGTTATGAGCACAGTTTTTGTGGAGATGTTGGAGAACACAGTGGCTGGTATTGGTATTCCAGGCAGGCTCTGTCTCAGCTTCCTGGCTTCTGTTGTAAGGTTTAAGAGGGGAAAAAATCTTCAAGTTTGGTACAATCTTTGTTTCCTTGACAGTTCTTGAGAGACAGAACTGTGGGGAGCTACAGAGTCATCAGGTCCAGACTGTGCTTGAGGGTTGCATCTCCTTGGGAAAGGAGATGGTGGAGTCCCCTCCACAGGAGTGAGATTGTGTCACACCACCCAGTCCTGAGCCTCAAGCTGTGGAGCTGCTGTTTGCTGGCCACCCAGTATAAGGAGTGCTGCCATCCCCTACCATGTGCTCGTTATTTGCAAGACAAGTCCATGGAGTTGTGCTGGGAGGGTGGCAAGTGGCAGTACAGAGATGGGGAGCTGTGAAGGAGATTTTACTCAGTCTCATTATTAGGCCTGGTATGCTGTAAAACTGCAGTCTGAGCTGGAAATCCTGCAGCATCTCCTCACTAACATCGACCTGGAATTTATCTGGCTGTCTGCCATGTGCTAAATAAACCCCAAGCCATGATGGAGGCTCCTTCTACCCCCTTGAATCCCAGGCCAGATTTTCTTCTGTGGAGGTTTTTAAGCGACCACTTTTGGAGCCCCTTGAAACTAGATACGAATGGGAATTCCTGCAAGGCCTCTCCAGCCTTGCTGGCTGCGACATCCTGGAGTGAAAACGTGGCTTGGATTGAGGATTGGTTGGTTGGTAAATTAGTACAAACCCAGCTAGTACAATTTGCTAATGAGCAGTGAAGAGGTTTGGGTAGGCAAGAAATGTTCCATACAGTGAGATGGAGGTCTGCACCTCTGCTGTGTTCTGGTGGTGTCTGGAAGAAAATCTGAGTTGTGTGGTGTGGTCTGACTTCAGGCTTGTTCTTGTACTTTCACCTTCCTGCTTTTGGGAGTTTTTTAGGATTCTCAGATTCTGTGTTCAAGCGATGCCTTTTGTCACTTGCATCTTTGCAGTATCCTGGCACTTAAACTGTTGTCCTCAGAATTAGGACTTGGCTTGTATCACTGTGGCAGAAGCAGGAGTTGTCTTTCAGCTGGAAAAGTACAGAGTTTGATTTTTCCTTGAAAGCATTTAAAAACAGCATTCTCACGGTGTCATAGCTGTTGTTTGCCTCAAACTTAATCATGTTGCTTCCCAGTAGGAAGGAGTCAGGTGCTCACACAGAATCTTCCATGTGCTGTTGTCCAAGGGGAGCTGCCAAGGTTGTTGTGCATGTTTTGGTTTAACTTGTTCCTGCTGCTATCCAGCCTTTGGTTCGTGTCTCGCCTCCCTTCCTAGCTGAAGGAGACTAATAGAATGGAGGAGTGATTCATGCTGAGGAAGAAAATTATCTCTTATCTAGGTTGCCTCTAAGCCAGTCCTGCCAGAGCCGACTTTATCCTTGAGAGGCTGGAAAGTTGGTCTAGAAGGTAAATATTTATTCTTTAGAGTGTCTGACATTGATCTGAAATCCAGGCGGCTGCTGCGGTTGCCGATGGGAAGGAAGCTGTGCTCGTCCGTGTTCACACAGCACGGTGAGGTTCAGCCTGCACACGGAACAAAATCTGTTCTGGAGGAGTGGAATTAAAAACTTTGCAGAAATCTCTGCAACCTCATGGACTAAGGAGTGTTTTCCCCCACCTCATAATGATAGTCAGTCTGTAGGAGAGAAAACTTATGGGGTCTGGCTCCTGACTTCCTTGCTCTCCCAGCACTGAGATTCCTGGGATGGAGACTGTTAAAATATCAGCACTTCTCTGCAGCTTAGAGAAAGTCACTGGAGCTTTGCTAAGTCAGCTGGGAGGATGATCAAATACACTGCAGTGTGGCTTCTCTTCAGGGTTGTACAGCAGGACACTTGGGGAAGCTTTTGAACAACCAAGTGCAATGTTTGCACATCTCTTCTTTTAAAAACTGGTGGAATTTCTGCATGGCTCCCTATGGCCAAACTGCCCCTACCTTGGTGATTGCCCAGAATTCAACGGGAACAGAAAGTGAAACTGGGTGGTCTGTTGGTCATATGCTGAGATGTGCAGAAAATGGAAGAGTTGTATAAATGCTAAACCAAATGAACTTTGCAGTGCTGTTATTATCATCTTTATGGAGAAAGCTGTCAGGGGTCAGTGTGAGCCAAGCCAGTTCTTGCATAATTAGCTCCATACAATTACATGGTATTTAGTGATGTCTGGCTTGAGCTGTAAGTTCTTGTGTACAACAGGGAGTTTCTGATGAGAACATGAAATTTGGATGTCCAGAGTGAATATGTTGCAGTTAACCTAATAATTTCAAATCTTTTCATGCTCCTTTAGTTTCTGTCTTAAAGGTCATTGAAATCTAGACCTCGGATGCCCTTTTTAGTCTTTGCACATCATCAGTTGGTGTTCTATTTTTGAGCACTTGCTGGTGTTGGATAGGAGGGGAGCTACCTTGGAAGGGTTTTGTAGCATTTGTTTTATTTCCTACTTTATTGCTTGGCAGTAGTTCATACTCTCCTGATTTTTTAGGGATATGACTGGGGACTTGACTCATTGGCTGAGTGCTTCTCTGCTGTACCTAACCACCAAACCACTTCTGCTGCTCATTGGATTCAGCAGAAGAAGTCCTTCTGGCTTAACCTGAGCACAAATCTAAGATATCTCTAGCCCAAAGCTCATCACTGGCACAGATCATCTATTGACCTAAGCCAAGCACCTCACTTGGGACTTGATTTTGTGTTGAGCTGTGCCTAAATGTCTTTTCCCTGCCCTCCTGTTGAAATGGGTTTGCTCTGGCTTTGGGATCTCTGTGTCTCGGCTTCTGTGTCATTTTACAGCCCACCCTTTCTTGGAAAAGCGATGGAACTCCTTTATGCCCAAGAGCGATCGTACGTACCCGCTGAGCGTTCCCTGTGCGCGCGTGGTTCCGCCAAGAGCGGTCAGTGCTGCACAGAGCTCACGGGGAGGTGGGATGTGCAGCTCACCCTGTGTGTGTGTGTGTGTGTCTCTTCCAGAACAGGGCAGTCGGGCGGCCCAAGGGGAAGCTGGGCGCTGCCTCTGCGGTGAAGCTCGCGGCCAACCGGAGCACGGCGGGCGCGCGGCGGCGGAGGACGCGATGCCGCAAGTGCGAGGCGTGTCTGCGGACGGAGTGCGGCGAGTGCCACTTCTGCAAGGACATGAAGAAGTTCGGGGGGCCCGGCAGGATGAAGCAGTCCTGCATCATGAGGCAGTGCATAGCTGTAAGTGTGCCTGGGCCTGCAGCTCGTCTGCAGAGTCCTTCCCTCCCGCCGTGTCTCCTGGGTGACCAGGTGTGGGGCTGGGAGCTCTGTTCTGAGTAGTCTCTAAAGTGCGTTGGACAAAAGTGTGTGATCTCTGCCCTCCCAGATCAGATCTCTTTTTTTTCCCAGTGTTTCTCATCCTCCCCGAATCCTAAACCAGAATGCTACTAAAACTTAACAGGACAGCTTTCCTTTTAGCGGTATAGAAGTGGAGAT
The DNA here is from genome assembly GCF_026979565.1 of Vidua chalybeata. Lineage (NCBI taxonomy): Eukaryota > Metazoa > Chordata > Aves > Passeriformes > Viduidae > Vidua > Vidua chalybeata. The sequence continues at coordinate 3,072,461 of NC_071547.1, read as the reverse complement.
TATCATTACATCAAAAATCAGCGCTCAAATGACCCTCAAACTCTGGGATGTGAGGGAAAAGGGGAAGAGTAGGAAGTTCTGATTCAAAGGATGAAGAGGTGTGTTTGGTTTGGATTTTGGAATTTCCTGAGAAAAGCTGCCCTGCAGTCATCTTTGCCATGTTATCCACACAAATTAGGATGAGAGAAATCCTTGACTGACAGCCTTCAAGATGTTGGTGTTGATGACCCCAGCTCCAGGCTCCCAGAGATCTGAATTTCAGTTTGTTTGCTGTTACTTAGGCATAGAGCAGAGGGTCTGATCTGGATGAGGCAGAGAGCCATCAGTCCAGGGTCTTGTCTTCCTCAGGGACTGGAAATGGCTGTCAGGGAAAGAGCATCAGAAGAGGGCAAGCAGGCAGTCAGTTTCCTGGGCTCCTGTGATACATTACTTAGGAGCTTCTTGAGTCACAAGCAATAGCTTTCTATTTAACAAATATTGACAGATTAATCTTCCATTAAGTTGTTCAAGCAGCTTTTGAATCTGTAGCTGCCATGCTGACTTGTGGAGCTTCTTTTCAGGTCTCATGTCTGCTGTGACTCTGTTCAAGGCTAAAAATCAGCTTTAGTTTTTACTTTAATTCTTTAGAAGGTCTTGTTTATGCTGTTGTTATGGGTTTGGTTTTCTTTTGTTGTTGTTTTTTTAAGGAAAGGAATGTTGTTTATTCATAACTGAAATATCACCCTATCTATACTGATTTCTCTCATTACAGTTCCCTTCACTTAGTATTTGGGGGTTTTTCTTTTAATTCTTAGGAGATGACCAAAGTGGAGGGATTAAATGACTTCACCTAACAGTGATAAAAAACTGATAAGCACTTAAGGTTTGCAGTAGTTGCTCCTGGTAGCTCACTCCATGTTCTGTGCCAAGCTCTGCACTGTTCCTGACACAGAGGATTGGGTTCAGCGCTGCTGGATCTTTCAGTAAAGTACACAGAATATCCACCTTTCTGCACAGTGCTTTTGCAGCTCAAGTGTCTTTTCTTTGAACACTTGATTTCCTGGAGTGTAGCATGAATTGAACAGCATGGATGAAGAATTTATTATTCTCCAGGGGCAAGAAATAGTGAAATCATGCTGCCTTTTTAGTGGAAGGATTAAATTAGGGCTGCAGTGTGCTTTCTCATCCTCACTGATGAAGGAAACTTTCATACTAAGCTGTTTCACTCTGGGTAACACAGGCTGAGCCTTTTGGAGATGATCTGGGTTCTCTTCTAGCTGAGTGTAGTCGTCCTCTATCTTCCAATGAGGATTTATTTCTCTTCTTGGTGCCTAGGGTTTTAATTCAGTTAGGACAGAGGTAGCCAGGGGTCTCTGATTACTTGTCCCCCCCTCACGTGCACTGACGGTGACTTCTCTGCACTTTCTAGGTTGGTGCAAATATCAGGGAGATTATTACAAATTCTTAAAGCAGCAAAGGCCCAGAAAATTAAGGCATTGAAGTGTTGTACCTTTCAAGGTGCTTTACATTTCTCTAAGCAATCCTGTTGGCTTTGCTCTTTGCTCTAACAATTCTGCAGTAATAATATTGTGGTACCTATCCAGCAGCTTCCAGCCAAAAAGACCCTGCAAGATGCTGAAGCTGTATGGAAGCAATGATCCCTACAGTTCTGGGACTGTGCTTGCCTTGGTTAATAACACTGACAATATTAACTAGACAGACTTTCATTAAGCTCAGAAGCCTTCAGAGAGCCCATGGCACTGCTGTTCAGAGAGCAGGAACCTCCTCTGCATCACCAGCTCCATCAGGAAGGGAAGCAGGAGTGCCTGGGACACTGCTGCATGGAGTGGGGCTGGGAGGACAAGGTGACAGCACAGCTGCTGTTCCAGCCCATCAGTGGGACAGAGGCAGTGGTGGCACAGAGGAGATTGCCTGGACATCCTTGCTCCCAGCAA